>NC_136070.1:835645665-837141498 GCF_964261635.1 Lissotriton helveticus
ACTATTCCCACTCCAGAGAGTGCAACAGTAGGGAAAGCGTTGGATAGCATAGGGGTAAAAATTACTATTCCCACTCCAGAGAGTGCAACAGTAGGGAAAGCGTTGGATAGCGTAGGGGTAAAAATTACTATTCCCACTCCAGAGAGTGCAACAGTAGGGAAAGTGTTGGAGAGCGGAGGGGTATAAATTACTATTTCCACTCCAGTGAGTGCAATAGTAGGGAAAATGTTGGATAGCATAGGGGTTTAAATTACTATTCCCACTCCAGTTAGAGCAACAGTAGGGAAAGCGTTGGATAGCATTGGGGTAACAATTACTATTCCCACTCCAGAGAGTGCTACAATAGGGAAAGCATTGGACAGTGGGAGGGTAAAAATTACTATTCCCACTCCAGTGAGTGCAACAGTAGGGAAAGCGTTGGATAGCGTAGGGGTAAAAATTACTATTCCCACTCCAGAGAGTGCAACAATAGGGAAAGCTTTGGATAGCGTAGGGGTAAACATTACTATTTCCACTCCAGTGAGTGCAATAGTAGGGAAAGCGTTGGATAGCGTAGGGGTAAACATTACTATTTCCACTCCAGTGAGTGCAATAGTATGGAAAACATTGGATAACATAGGGGTTTAAATCATTATTCCCTCTCCAGTGAGTGCAACAGTAGGGAAAGTGTTGGATAGCGTAGGGGTAAAAATTACTATTCCCACTCCAGAGAGTGCAACAGTAGGGAAAGCGTTGGATAGCATAGGGGTAAAAATTACTATTCCCACTCCAGAGAGTGCAACAGTAGGGAAAGCGTTGGATAGCGTAGGGGTAAAAATTACTATTCCCACTCCAGTGAGTGCAACAGTAGGGAAAGCGTTGGATAGCGTAGGGGTAAAAATTACTATTCCCAATCCAGAGAGTGCAACAGTAGGGAAAGCGTTGGGTAGCGTAGGGGTTCAAATTACTATTCCCACTCCAGTGAGTGCAACAGTAGGGAAAGCGTTGGATAGCGTAGGGGTAAAAATTACTATTCCCACTCCAGAGAGTGCAACAATAGGGAAAGCTTTGGATAGCGTAGGGGTAAACATTACTATTTCCACTCCAGTGAGTCAATAGTAGGGAAAGCGTTGGATAGCGTAGAGGTAAACATTACTATTTCCACTCCAGTGAGTGCAATAGTGGGGAAAACATTGGATAACGTAGGGGTTTAAATCACTATTCCCACTCCAGTGAGTGCAACATTAGGGAAAGTGTTGGATAGCGTAGGGGTAAAAATTACTATTCCCACTCCAGATAGTGCAACAGTAGGGAAAGCGTTGAATAGCATAGGGGTAAAAATTACTATTCCCACTCCAGAGAGTGCAACAGTAGGGAAAGCGTTGGATAGCGTAGGGGTAAAAATTACTATTCCCACTCCAGAGAGTGCAACAGCAGGGAAAGTGTTGGAGAGCGGAGGGGTATAAATTACTATTTCCACTCCAGTGAGTGCAATAGTAGGGAAAATGTTGGATAGCATAGGGGTTTAAATTACTATTCCCACTCCAGTTAGAGCAACAGTAGGGAAAGCGTTGGATAGCGTCGGGGTAACAATTACTATTCCCACTCCAGAGGGTGCAACCGTAGGGAAAGCGTTGGATAGCGTAGGGGTAAAAATTACTAATCTCACTCCAAAGGGTGCAACAGTAGGAAAAGCGTTGGATAGCATAGGGGTAAAAATGACTATTTCCACTCCAGAGAGTGCAAAAGTAGGGAAAGCGTTGGATAGCGTAGGGGTAAAAATTACTATTCCCACTCCAGTGAGTGCAATAGTAGGGAAAACGTTGGATAGCGTAGGGGTTTAAATGACTATTCCCACTCCAGTGAGCGCAACAGTAGGGAAAGTGTTGGATAGCGTAGGGGTAAAAATTACTATTCCCACTCCAGTGAGTGCAACAGTGGGGAAAGCGTTGGATAGCGTAGGGGTAAAAATTACTATTCCCACTTCAGAGAGTGCAACAGTAGGGAAAGCGTTGGATAGCGTAGGGTTAAAAAATACTATTCCCACTCCAGTGAGTGCAATAGTAGGGAAAACGTTGGATAGCGTAGGGGTTTAAATGACTAATCTCACTCCAAAGGGTGCAACAGTAGGGAAAGCGTTGGATAGCATAGGGGTAAAAATGACTATTTCCACTCCAGAGAGTGCAAAAGTAGGGAAAGCGTTGGATAGCGTAGGGGTAAAAATTACTATTTCCACTCCAGTGAGTGCAATAGTAGGGAAAACGTTGGATAGCGTGGGGTTTAAATGACTATTCCCACTCCAGGTAGCGCAACAGTAGGGAAAGCGTAGGATAGCGTAGGGGTAAAAATTACTATTCCCACTCCAGAGAGTGCTACAATAGGGAAAGCATTGGACAGTGGGAGGGTAAAAATTACTATTCCCACTCCAGTGAGTGCAACAGTAGGGAAAACGTTGGATAGCGTAGGGGTAAAAATTACTAATCTCACTCCAAAGGGTGCAACAGTAGGGAAAGCGTTGGATAGCATAGGGGTAAAAATGACTATTTCCACTCCAGAGAGTGCAAAAGTAGGGAAAGCGTTGGATAGCGTAGGGGTAAAAATTACTATTCCCACTCCAGTGAGTGCAATAGTAGGGAAAACGTTGGATAGCGTAGGGGTTTAAATTACTATTCCCACTCCAGTGAGCGCAACAGTAGGGAAAGTGTTGGATAGCGTAGGGGTTTAAATTACTATTCCCACTCCAGTGAGTGCAACAGTAGGGAAAGCGTTGGATAGCGTAGGGGTAAAAATTACTATTCCCAATCCAGAGAGTGCAACAGTAGGGAAAGCGTTGGGTAGCGTAGGGGTTCAAATTACTATTCCCACTCCAGTGAGTGCAACAGTAGGGAAAGCGTTGGATAGCGTAGGGGTAACAATTACTATTCCCACTCCAGAGAGTGCAACAATAGGGAAAGCTTTGGATAGCGTAGGGGTAAACATTACTATTTCCACTCCAGTGAGTCAATAGTAGGGAAAGCGTTGGATAGCGTAGAGGTAAACATTACTATTTCCACTCCAGTGAGTGCAATAGTGGGGAAAACATTGGATAACGTAGGGGTTTAAATCACTATTCCCACTCCAGTGAGTGCAACATTAGGGAAAGTGTTGGATAGCGTAGGGGTAAAAATTACTATTCCCACTCCAGAGAGTGCAACAGTAGGGAAAGCGTTGGATAGCATAGGGGTAAAAATTACTATTCCCACTCCAGAGAGTGCAACAGTAGGGAAAGCGTTGGATAGCGTAGGGGTAAAAATTACTTTTCCCACTCCAGAGAGTGCAACAGTAGGGAAAGTGTTAGAGAGCGGAGGGGTATAAATTACTATTTCCACTCCAGTGAGTGCAATAGTAGGGAAAATGTTGGATAGCATAGGGGTTTAAATTACTATTCCCACTCCAGTTAGAGCAACAGTAGGGAAAGCGTTGGATAGCGTCGGGGTAACAATTGCTATTCCCACTCCAGAGGGTGCAACCGTAGGAAAAGCGTTGGATAGCGTAGGGGTAAAAATTACTAATCTCACAACAAAGGGTGCAACAGTAGGGAAAGCGTTGGATAGCATAGGGGTAAAAATGACTATTTCCACTCCAGAGAGTGCAAAAGTAGGGAAAGCGTTGGATAGCGTAGGGGTAAAAATTACTATTCCCACTCCAGTGAGTGCAATAGTAGGGAAAATGTTGGATAGCGTAGGGGTTTAAATGACTATTCCCACTCCAGTGAGCGCAACAGTAGGGAAAGTGTTGGATAGCGTAGGGGTAAAAATTACTATTCCCACTCCAGTGAGTGCAACAGTGGGTAAAGCGTTGGATAGCGTAGGGGTAAAAATTACTATTCCCACTCCAGAGAGTGCAACAATAGGGAAAGCTTTGGATAGCGTAGGGGTAAACATTACTATTTCCACTCCAGTGAGTCAATAGTAGGGAAAGCGTTGGATAGCGTAGGGGTAAACATTACTATTTCCACTCCAGTGAGTGCAATAGTGGGGAAAACATTGGATAACGTAGGGGTTTAAATCACTATTCCCACTCCATTGAGTGCAACATTAGGGAAAGTGTTGGATAGCGTAGGGGTAAAAATTACTATTCCCACTCCAGAGAGTGCAACAGTAGGGAAAGCGTTGGATAGCATAGGGGTAAAAATTACTATTCCCACTCCAGAGAGTGCAACAGTAGGGAAAGCGTTGGATAGCGTAGGGGTAAAAATTACTATTCCCACTCCAGAGAGTGCAACAGCAGGGAAAGTGTTGGAGAGCGGAGGGGTATAAATTACTATTTCCACTCCAGTGAGTGCAATAGTAGGGAAAATGTTGGATAGCATAGGGGTTTAAATTACTATTCCCACTCCAGTTAGAGCAACAGTAGGGAAAGCGTTGGATAGCATTGGGGTAACAATTACTATTCCCACTCCAGAGAGTGCTACAATAGGGAAAGCATTGGACAGTGGGAGGGTAAAAATTACTATTCCCACTCCAGTGAGTGCAACAGTAGGGAAAGCGTTGGATAGCGTAGGGGTAAAAATTACTATTCCCACTCCAGAGAGTGCAACAATAGGGAAAGCTTTGGATAGCGTAGGGGTAAACATTACTATTTCCACTCCAGTGAGTGCAATAGTAGGGAAAGCGTTGGATAGCGTAGGGGTAAACATTACTATTTCCACTCCAGTGAGTGCAATAGTATGGAAAACATTGGATAACATAGGGGTTTAAATCATTATTCCCTCTCCAGTGAGTGCAACAGTAGGGAAAGTGTTGGATAGCGTAGGGGTAAAAATTACTATTCCCACTCCAGAGAGTGCAACAGTAGGGAAAGCGTTGGATAGCATAGGGGTAAAAATTACTATTCCCACTCCAGAGAGTGCAACAGTAGGGAAAGCGTTGGATAGCGTAGGGGTAAAAATTACTATTCCCACTCCAGTGAGTGCAACAGTAGGGAAAGCGTTGGATAGCGTGGGGGTAAAAATTACTATTCCCAATCCAGAGAGTGCAACAGTAGGGAAAGCGTTGGGTAGCGTAGGGGTTCAAATTACTATTCCCACTCCAGTGAGTGCAACAGTAGGGAAAGCGTTGGATAGCGTAGGGGTAAAAATTACTATTCCCACTCCAGAGAGTAAACAATAGGGAAAGCTTTGGATAGCGTAGGGGTAAACATTACTATTTCCACTCCAGTGAGTGCAATAGTGGGGAAAACATTGGATAACGTAGGGGTTTAAATCACTATTCCCACTCCAGTGAGTGCAACATTAGGGAAAGTGTTGGATAGCGTAGGGGTTCAAATTACTATTCCCACTCCAGTGAGTGCAACAGTAGGGAAAGCGTTGGATAGCGTAGGGGTAAAAATTACTATTTCCACTCCAGTGAGTCAATAGTAGGGAAAGCGTTGGATAGCGTAGAGGTAAACATTACTATTTCCACTCCAGTGAGTGCAATAGTGGGGAAAACATTGGATAACGTAGGGGTTTAAATCACTATTCCCACTCCAGTGAGTGCAACATTAGGGAAAGTGTTGGATAGCGTAGGGGTAAAAATTACTATTCCCACTCAAGATAGTGCAACAGTAGGGAAAGCGTTGAATAGCATAGGGGTAAAAATTACTATTCCCACTCCAGAGAGTGCAACAGTAGGGAAAGCGTTGGATAGCGTAGGGGTAAAAATTACTATTCCCACTCCAGTGAGTGCAACAGTAGGGAAAGCGTTGGATAGCGTCGGGTTAAAAATTACTATTTCCACTCCAGTGAGTGCAATAGTAGGAAAAATGTTGGATAGCGTAGGGGTTTAAATTACTATTCCCACTCCAGTGAGTGCAACAGTTGAGAAAGCGTTGGATAGCGTAGGGGTAAAAATTACTATTCCCACTCCAGTGAGTGCAACAGTAGGGAAAGCGTTGGATAGCGTAGGGGTAAAAATTACTATTCCCAATCCAGAGAGTGCAACAGTAGGGAAAGCGTTGGGTAGCGTAGGGGTTCAAATTACTATTCCCACTCCAGTGAGTGCAACAGTAGGGAAAGCGTTGGATAGCGTAGGGGTAAAAATTACTATTCCCACTCCAGAGAGTGCAACAGTAGGGAAAGTGTTGGAGAGCGGAGGGGTATAAATTACTATTTCCACTCCAGTGAGTGCAATAGTAGGGAAAATGTTGGATAGCATAGGGGTTTAAATTACTATTCCCACTCCAGTTAGAGCAACAGTAGGGAAAGCGTTGGATAGCATTGGGGTAACAATTACTATTCCCACTCCAGAGAGTGCTACAATAGGGAAAGCATTGGACAGTGGGAGGGTAAAAATTACTATTCCCACTCCAGTGAGTGCAACAGTAGGGAAAGCGTTGGATAGCGTAGGGGTAAAAATTACTATTCCCACTCCAGAGAGTGCAACAATAGGGAAAGCTTTGGATAGCGTAGGGGTAAACATTACTATTTCCACTCCAGTGAGTGCAATAGTAGGGAAAGCGTTGGATAGCGTAGGGGTAAACATTACTATTTCCACTCCAGTGAGTGCAATAGTATGGAAAACATTGGATAACATAGGGGTTTAAATCATTATTCCCTCTCCAGTGAGTGCAACAGTAGGGAAAGTGTTGGATAGCGTAGGGGTAAAAATTACTATTCCCACTCCAGAGAGTGCAACAGTAGGGAAAGCGTTGGATAGCATAGGGGTAAAAATTACTATTCCCACTCCAGAGAGTGCAACAGTAGGGAAAGCGTTGGATAGCGTAGGGGTAAAAATTACTATTCCCACTCCAGTGAGTGCAACAGTAGGGAAAGCGTTGGATAGCGTGGGGGTAAAAATTACTATTCCCAATCCAGAGAGTGCAACAGTAGGGAAAGCGTTGGGTAGCGTAGGGGTTCAAATTACTATTCCCACTCCAGTGAGTGCAACAGTAGGGAAAGCGTTGGATAGCGTAGGGGTAAAAATTACTATTCCCACTCCAGAGAGTAAACAATAGGGAAAGCTTTGGATAGCGTAGGGGTAAACATTACTATTTCCACTCCAGTGAGTGCAATAGTGGGGAAAACATTGGATAACGTAGGGGTTTAAATCACTATTCCCACTCCAGTGAGTGCAACATTAGGGAAAGTGTTGGATAGCGTAGGGGTTCAAATTACTATTCCCACTCCAGTGAGTGCAACAGTAGGGAAAGCGTTGGATAGCGTAGGGGTAAAAATTACTATTTCCACTCCAGTGAGTCAATAGTAGGGAAAGCGTTGGATAGCGTAGAGGTAAACATTACTATTTCCACTCCAGTGAGTGCAATAGTGGGGAAAACATTGGATAACGTAGGGGTTTAAATCACTATTCCCACTCCAGTGAGTGCAACATTAGGGAAAGTGTTGGATAGCGTAGGGGTAAAAATTACTATTCCCACTCAAGATAGTGCAACAGTAGGGAAAGCGTTGAATAGCATAGGGGTAAAAATTACTATTCCCACTCCAGAGAGTGCAACAGTAGGGAAAGCGTTGGATAGCGTAGGGGTAAAAATTACTATTCCCACTCCAGTGAGTGCAACAGTAGGGAAAGCGTTGGATAGCGTCGGGTTAAAAATTACTATTTCCACTCCAGTGAGTGCAATAGTAGGAAAAATGTTGGATAGCGTAGGGGTTTAAATTACTATTCCCACTCCAGTGAGTGCAACAGTTGAGAAAGCGTTGGATAGCGTAGGGGTAAAAATTACTATTCCCACTCCAGTGAGTGCAACAGTAGGGAAAGCGTTGGATAGCGTAGGGGTAAAAATTACTATTCCCAATCCAGAGAGTGCAACAGTAGGGAAAGCGTTGGGTAGCGTAGGGGTTCAAATTACTATTCCCACTCCAGTGAGTGCAACAGTAGGGAAAGCGTTGGATAGCGTAGGGGTAAAAATTACTATTCCCACTCCAGAGAGTGCAACAGTAGGGAAAGTGTTGGAGAGCGGAGGGGTATAAATTACTATTTCCACTCCAGTGAGTGCAATAGTAGGGAAAATGTTGGATAGCATAGGGGTTTAAATTACTATTCCCACTCCAGTTAGAGCAACAGTAGGGAAAGCGTTGGATAGCGTCGGGGTAACAATTACTATTCCCACTCCAGAGGGTGCAACCGTAGGGAAAGCGTTGGATAGCGTAGGGGTAAAAATTACTAATCTCACTCCAAAGGGTGCAACAGTAGGGAAAGCGTTGGATAGCATAGGGGTAAAAATGACTATTTCCACTCCAGAGAGTGCAATAGTAGAGAAAGCGTTGGATAGCGTAGGGGTAAAAATTACTATTCCCACTCCGGTGAGTGCAATAGTAGGGAAAACGTTGGATAGCGTAGGGGTTAAAATGACTATTCCCACTCCAGTGAGCGCAACAGTAGGGAAAGTGTTGGATAGCGTAGGGGTTTAAATTACTATTCCCACTCCAGTGAGTGCAACAGTAGGGAAAGCGTTGGATAGCGTAGGGGTAAAAATTACTATTCCCACTCCAGTGAGTGCAACAGTAGGGAAAGCGTTGGATAGCGTAGGGGTAAAAATTACTATTCCCAATCCAGAGAGTGCAACAGTAGGGAAAGCGTTGGGTAGCGTAGGGGTTCAAATTACTATTCCCACTCCAGTGAGTGCAACAGTAGGGAAAGCGTTGGATAGCGTAGGGGTAAAAATTACTATTCCCACTCCAGAGAGTGCAACAATAGGGAAAGCTTTGGATAGCGTAGGGGTAAACATTACTATTTCCACTCCAGTGAGTCAATAGTAGGGAAAGCGTTGGATAGCGTAGGGGTAAACATTACTATTTCCACTCCAGTGAGTGCAATAGTGGGGAAAACATTGGATAACGTAGGGGTTTAAATCACTATTCCCACTCCATTGAGTGCAACATTAGGGAAAGTGTTGGATAGCGTAGGGGTAAAAATTACTATTCCCACTCCAGAGAGTGCAACAGTAGGGAAAGCGTTGGATAGCATAGGGGTAAAAATTACTATTCCCACTCCAGAGAGTGCAACAGTAGGGAAAGCGTTGGATAGCGTAGGGGTAAAAATTACTATTCCCACTCCAGAGAGTGCAACAGTAGGGAAAGTGTTGGAGAGCGGAGGGGTATAAATTACTATTTCCACTCCAGTGAGTGCAATAGTAGGGAAAATGTTGGATAGCATAGGGGTTTAAATTACTATTCCCACTCCAGTTAGAGCAACAGTAGGGAAAGCGTTGGATAGCATTGGGGTAACAATTACTATTCCCACTCCAGAGAGTGCTACAATAGGGAAAGCATTGGACAGTGGGAGGGTAAAAATTACTATTCCCACTCCAGTGAGTGCAACAGTAGGGAAAGCGTTGGATAGCGTAGGGGTAAAAATTACTATTCCCACTCCAGAGAGTGCAACAATAGGGAAAGCTTTGGATAGCGTAGGGGTAAACATTACTATTTCCACTCCAGTGAGTGCAATAGTAGGGAAAGCGTTGGATAGCGTAGGGGTAAACATTACTATTTCCACTCCAGTGAGTGCAATAGTATGGAAAACATTGGATAACATAGGGGTTTAAATCATTATTCCCTCTCCAGTGAGTGCAACAGTAGGGAAAGTGTTGGATAGCGTAGGGGTAAAAATTACTATTCCCACTCCAGAGAGTGCAACAGTAGGGAAAGCGTTGGATAGCATAGGGGTAAAAATTACTATTCCCACTCCAGAGAGTGCAACAGTAGGGAAAGCGTTGGATAGCGTAGGGGTAAAAATTACTATTCCCACTCCAGTGAGTGCAACAGTAGGGAAAGCGTTGGATAGCGTAGGGGTAAAAATTACTATTCCCAATCCAGAGAGTGCAACAGTAGGGAAAGCGTTGGGTAGCGTAGGGGTTCAAATTACTATTCCCACTCCAGTGAGTGCAACAGTAGGGAAAGCGTTGGATAGCGTAGGGGTAAAAATTACTATTCCCACTCCAGAGAGTGCAACAATAGGGAAAGCTTTGGATAGCGTAGGGGTAAACATTACTATTTCCACTCCAGTGAGTCAATAGTAGGGAAAGCGTTGGATAGCGTAGAGGTAAACATTACTATTTCCACTCCAGTGAGTGCAATAGTGGGGAAAACATTGGATAACGTAGGGGTTTAAATCACTATTCCCACTCCAGTGAGTGCAACATTAGGGAAAGTGTTGGATAGCGTAGGGGTAAAAATTACTATTCCCACTCCAGATAGTGCAACAGTAGGGAAAGCGTTGAATAGCATAGGGGTAAAAATTACTATTCCCACTCCAGAGAGTGCAACAGTAGGGAAAGCGTTGGATAGCGTAGGGGTAAAAATTACTATTCCCACTCCAGAGAGTGCAACAGCAGGGAGAGTGTTGGAGAGCGGAGGGGTATCAATTACTATTTCCACTCCAGTGAGTGCAATAGTAGGGAAAATGTTGGATAGCATAGGGGTTTAAATTACTATTCCCACTCCAGTTAGAGCAACAGTAGGGAAAGCGTTGGATAGCGTCGGGGTAACAATTACTATTCCCACTCCAGAGGGTGCAACCGTAGGGAAAGCGTTGGATAGCGTAGGGGTAAAAATTACTAATCTCACTCCAAAGGGTGCAACAGTAGGGAAAGCGTTGGATAGCATAGGGGTAAAAATGACTATTTCCACTCCAGAGAGTGCAAAAGTAGGGAAAGCGTTGGATAGCGTAGGGGTAAAAATTACTATTCCCACTCCAGTGAGTGCAATAG
This sequence comes from Lissotriton helveticus, assembly GCF_964261635.1. NCBI lineage: Eukaryota > Metazoa > Chordata > Amphibia > Caudata > Salamandridae > Lissotriton > Lissotriton helveticus. Next base: position 835,656,331 of record NC_136070.1, read on the forward strand.
TAGGGAAAACGTTGGATAGCGTAGGGGTTTAAATGACTATTCCCACTCCAGTGAGCGCAACAGTAGGGAAAGTGTTGGATAGCGTAGGGGTAAAAATTACTATTCCCACTCCAGTGAGTGCAACAGTGGGGAAAGCGTTGGATAGCGTAGGGGTAAAAATTACTATTCCCACTTCAGAGAGTGCAACAGTAGGGAAAGCGTTGGATAGCGTAGGGTTAAAAAATACTATTCCCACTCCAGTGAGTGCAATAGTAGGGAAAACGTTGGATAGCGTAGGGGTTTAAATGACTAATCTCACTCCAAAGGGTGCAACAGTAGGGAAAGCGTTGGATAGCATAGGGGTAAAAATGACTATTTCCACTCCAGAGAGTGCAAAAGTAGGGAAAGCGTTGGATAGCGTAGGGGTAAAAATTACTATTTCCACTCCAGTGAGTGCAATAGTAGGGAAAACGTTGGATAGCGTGGGGTTTAAATGACTATTCCCACTCCAGGTAGCGCAACAGTAGGGAAAGCGTAGGATAGCGTAGGGGTAAAAATTACTATTCCCACTCCAGAGAGTGCTACAATAGGGAAAGCATTGGACAGTGGGAGGGTAAAAATTACTATTCCCACTCCAGTGAGTGCAACAGTAGGGAAAACGTTGGATAGCGTAGGGGTAAAAATTACTAATCTCACTCCAAAGGGTGCAACAGTAGGGAAAGCGTTGGATAGCATAGGGGTAAAAATGACTATTTCCACTCCAGAGAGTGCAAAAGTAGGGAAAGCGTTGGATAGCGTAGGGGTAAAAATTACTATTCCCACTCCAGTGAGTGCAATAGTAGGGAAAACGTTGGATAGCGTAGGGGTTTAAATTACTATTCCCACTCCAGTGAGCGCAACAGTAGGGAAAGTGTTGGATAGCGTAGGGGTTTAAATTACTATTCCCACTCCAGTGAGTGCAACAGTAGGGAAAGCGTTGGATAGCGTAGGGGTAAAAATTACTATTCCCAATCCAGAGAGTGCAACAGTAGGGAAAGCGTTGGGTAGCGTAGGGGTTCAAATTACTATTCCCACTCCAGTGAGTGCAACAGTAGGGAAAGCGTTGGATAGCGTAGGGGTAACAATTACTATTCCCACTCCAGAGAGTGCAACAATAGGGAAAGCTTTGGATAGCGTAGGGGTAAACATTACTATTTCCACTCCAGTGAGTCAATAGTAGGGAAAGCGTTGGATAGCGTAGAGGTAAACATTACTATTTCCACTCCAGTGAGTGCAATAGTGGGGAAAACATTGGATAACGTAGGGGTTTAAATCACTATTCCCACTCCAGTGAGTGCAACATTAGGGAAAGTGTTGGATAGCGTAGGGGTAAAAATTACTATTCCCACTCCAGAGAGTGCAACAGTAGGGAAAGCGTTGGATAGCATAGGGGTAAAAATTACTATTCCCACTCCAGAGAGTGCAACAGTAGGGAAAGCGTTGGATAGCGTAGGGGTAAAAATTACTTTTCCCACTCCAGAGAGTGCAACAGTAGGGAAAGTGTTGGAGAGCGGAGGGGTATAAATTACTATTTCCACTCCAGTGAGTGCAATAGTAGGGAAAATGTTGGATAGCATAGGGGTTTAAATTACTATTCCCACTCCAGTTAGAGCAACAGTAGGGAAAGCGTTGGATAGCGTCGGGGTAACAATTGCTATTCCCACTCCAGAGGGTGCAACCGTAGGAAAAGCGTTGGATAGCGTAGGGGTAAAAATTACTAATCTCACAACAAAGGGTGCAACAGTAGGGAAAGCGTTGGATAGCATAGGGGTAAAAATGACTATTTCCACTCCAGAGAGTGCAAAAGTAGGGAAAGCGTTGGATAGCGTAGGGGTAAAAATTACTATTCCCACTCCAGTGAGTGCAATAGTAGGGAAAATGTTGGATAGCGTAGGGGTTTAAATGACTATTCCCACTCCAGTGAGCGCAACAGTAGGGAAAGTGTTGGATAGCGTAGGGGTAAAAATTACTATTCCCACTCCAGTGAGTGCAACAGTGGGGAAAGCGTTGGATAGCGTAGGGGTAAAAATTACTATTCCCACTTCAGAGAGTGCAACAGTAGGGAAAGCGTTGGATAGCGTAGGGTTAAAAAATACTATTCCCACTCCAGTGAGTGCAATAGTAGGGAAAACGTTGGATAGCGTAGGGGTTTAAATGACTAATCTCACTCCAAAGGGTGCAACAGTAGGGAAAGCATTGGATAGCATAGGGGTAAAAATGACTATTTCCACTCCAGAGAGTGCAAAACTAGGGAAAGCGTTGGATAGCGTAGGGGTAAAAATTACTATTTCCACTCCAGTGAGTGCAATAGTAGGGAAAACGTTGGATAGCGTGGGGTTTAAATGACTATTCCCACTCCAGGTAGCGCAACAGTAGGGAAAGCATAGGATAGCGTAGGGGTAAAAATTACTATTCCCACTCCAGAGAGTGCTACAGTAGGGAAAGCATTGGACAGTGGGAGGGTAAAAATTACTATTCCCACTCCAGTGAGTGCAACAGTAGGGAAAGCGTTGGATAGCGTAGGGGTAAAAATTACTATTCCCACTCCAGAGAGTGCAACAGTAGGGAAAGCGTTGGATAGCGAAGGGGTAAAAATTACCATTCCCACTCCAGTGAGTGCAACAGTAGGGAAAGTGTTTGATAGCGTAGGGGTAAAAATTACTATTCCCACTCCAGAGAGTGCAACAGTAGGGAAAGCGTTGGATAGCGTAGGGGTAAAAATTACTATTTCCACTCCAGTGAGTACAATAGTAGGGAAAGCATTTGATAGCATAGGGGTTTAAATTACTATTCCCACTCCATTGAGTGCAACAGTAGGGAAAGCGTTTGATAGCGTAGGGGTAAAAATTACTATTCCCACTCCAGAGAGTGCAACAGTAGGGAAAGCGTTGGATAGCGTAGGGGTAAAAATTACTATTTCCACTCCAGTGAGTGCAATAGTAGGGAAAGCGTTGGATAGCATAGGGGTTTAAATGACTATTCCCACTCCAGTGAGTGCAACAGTAGGGAAAGCGTTGGATAGCGTAGGGGAATACCTTTCTATTCCCACTCCAGAGAGTGCAACAGTAGGGAAAGCGTTGGATAGCGTAGGGGTACAAATTACTATTCCCACTCCAGAGAGTGCAATAGTAGGGAAAACGTTGGATAGCGTAGGGGTTCAAATTACTATTCCCACTACAGAGAGTGCAACAGTAGGGAAAGCGTTGGATAGCGTAGGGTTAAAAAATACTATTCCCACTCCAGTGAGTGCAATAGTAGGGAAAGCATTGGATAGCGTAGGGGTAAAAATTACTATTCCGACTCCAGTGAGTGCAACAGTAGGGAAAGCGTTGGATAGCGTAGGGGTAAAAATTACTATTCCCACTCCAGAGAGTGCAACAGTAGGAAAGCATTGCATAGCGTAGGGGTTTAATTCACTATTCCCACTCCAGTGAGTGCAACATTAGGGAAAGTGTTGGATAGCGTAGGGGTAAAAATTACTATTCCCACTCCAGAGAGTGCAACAGTGGGGAAAGCGTTGGATAGCATAGGGGTAAAAATTACTATTCCCACTCTAGAGAGTGCAACAGTAGGGAAAGCGTTGGATAGCGTAGGGTGAAAAATTACTATTCCCACTCCAGAGAGTGCAACAGTGGGGAAAGTGTTGGATAGCGGAGGGGCATAAATTACTATTTCTACTCCAGTGAGTGCAATAGTAGGGAAAACATTGGATAGCGTAGGGGTTTAAATTACTATTCCCACTCCAGTTAGAGCAACAGTAGGGAAAGCGTTGGATAGCGTAGGGGTAACAATTACTTTTCCCACTCCAGTGAGTGCAATAGTAGGGAAAACGTTGGATAGCGTAGGGGTTTAAATGACTATTCCCACTCCAGTGAGCACAACAGTAGTGAAAGTGTTGGATAGCGTAGGGATAAAAATTACTATTTCCACTCCAGTGAGTGCAACAGTAGGGAAAGCGTTGGATAGCGTAGGGGTAAAAATTACTATTCCCACTTCAGAGAGTGCAACAGTAGGGAAAGCGCTAGATAGCGTAGGTTTCAAAAATACTATTCCCACTCCAGTGAGTGCAATAGTAGGGAAAGCATTGGATAGCGTAGGGGTAAAAATGACTATTCTCACTCCAAAGAGTGCAACAGTAGGGAAAGCGTTGGATAGCGAAGGGGTAAAAATGACTATTCCCACTCCAGAGAGTGCAACAGTAGGGAAAGTGTTGGATAGCGTAGGGGTTTAAGTTACTATTCCCACTCCAGTTAGTGCAACAGAAGGGAAAGCCTTGGATAGCGTAGGGGTAAAAAGTACTATTCCCACTCCAGAGAGTGCGATAGTAGGGATAGCATTGGACAGTGGGAGGGTAAAAATTACTATTCCCACTCCAGTGAGTGCAACAGTAGGGAAAGCGTTGGATAGCGTAGGGTTTAAAATTACTATTTCCACTCCAGTGAGTGCAATAGTAGGAAGAATGTTTGATAGCGTAGGGGTTTAAATTACTATTCCCACTCCAGTGAGTGCAACAGTAGGGAAAGCTTTGGATAGCGTAGGGGTAAAAATTACTATTCCCAATCCAGTGAGTGCAACAGTAGGGAAAGCGTTGGATAGCGTAGGGGTAAAAAATATTACTATTCCCATTCCAGAGAGTGCAACAGTAGGGAAAGCGTTGGAAAGTGTAAGGGTAAAAATTACTATTTCCACTGCAGTGAGTGCAATAGTAGGCAAAACATTGGATAACATAGGGGTTTAAATTACTATTCCCACTCCAGTGAGTGCAACAGTAGGGAAAGCGTTGGATAGCGTAGGGGTAAAAATTACTATTCCCACTCCAGAGAGTGTAACAGTAAGGAACGCGTTGGATAGTATAGGGGTAAACATTACTATTTCCACTCCAGTGAGTGCAATAGTAGGGAAAACATTGGAAAACGTAGGGGTTTAAATTACTATTCCCACTCCAGTGAGTGCAACAGTAGGGAAAGAGTTGGATAGCGTAGGGGTAAAAATTACTATTCCCACTCCAGTGAGTGCAACAGTAGGGAAAGCGTTGGATAGCCTAGGGGTAAAAATTACTATTCCCACTCCAGTGAGTGCAACAGTAGGGAAACCGTTGGATAGCGTAGGGGTAAAAATTACTATTCCCACTCCAGAGAGTGCAACAGTAGGGAAAGTGTTGGATAGCGTAGGGGTAAACATTATTATTTCCACTCCAGTGAGTGCAATAGTAGGAAAAACATTGGATAAAGTAGGGGTTTAAATTACTATTCCGACTCCAGTGAGTGCAACAGTAGGGAAAGCGTTGGATAGCGTAGGGGTAAAAATTACTATTCCCACTTCAGAGAGTGCAACAGTAGGAAAGCATTGGATAGCGTAGGGGTTTAATTCACTATTCCCACTCCAGTGAGTGCAACATTAGGGAAAGTGTTGGATAGCGTAGGGGTAAAAATTACTATTCCCACTCCAGAGAGTGCAACAGTAGGGAAAGCGTTGGATAGCATAGGGGTAAAAATTCCTATTCCCACTCTAGAGAGTGCAACAGTAGGGAAAGCGTTGGATAGCGTAGGGGTAAAAATTACTATTCCCACTCCAGAGAGTGCAACAGTAGGGAAAATGTTGGATAGCGGAGGGGTATAAATTACTATTTCCACTCCAGTGAGTGCAATAGTAGGGAAAACGTTGGATAGCGTAGGGGTTTAAATTACTATTCCCACTCCAGTTAGAGCAACAGTAGGGAAAGCGTTGGATAGCGTCGGGGTAACAATTACTATTCCCAATCCAGAGGGTGTAACCGTAGGGAAAGCGTTGGATAGCGTAGAGGTAAACATTACTTTTCTCACTCCAAAGGGTGCAACAGTAGGGAAAGTGTTGGATAGCATAGGGGTAAAAATTACTATTTCCACTCCAGAGAGTGCAACAGTAGGGAAAGCGTTGGATAGAGTAGGGGTAACAATTACTTTTCCCACTCCAGTGAGTGCAATAGTAGGGAAAACGTTGGATAGCGTAGGGGTTTAAATGACTATTCCCACTCCAGTGAGCGCAACAGTAGTGAAAGTGTTGGATAGCGTAGTGGTAAAAATTACTATTCCCACTCCAGTGAGTGCAACAGTAGGGAAAGCGTTGGATAGCGTAGGGGAATACCTTTCTATTCCCACTCCAGAGAGTGCAACAGTAGGGAAAGCGTTGGATAGCGTAGGGGTACAAATTACTATTCCCACTCCAGAGAGTGCAATAGTAGGGAAAACGTTGGATAGCGTAGGGGTTCAAATTACTATTCCCACTACAGAGAGTGCAACAGTAGAGAAAGCGTTGGATAGCGTAGGGTTAAAAAAATACTATTCCCACTCCAGTGAGTGCAATAGTAGGGAAAGCATTGGATAGCGTAGGGGTAAAAATTACTATTCTCACTCCAGAGAGTGCAACAGTAGGGAAAGCGTTGGATAGCGTAGGGGTAAACATTACTATTCCCACTCCAGAGAGTGCAACAGTACGGAAAGCCTTGGATAGCGTAGCGGTATAAAGTACTATTCCCACTCCAGAGAGTGCTACAGTATGGAAAGCATTGGACAGTGGGAGGGTAAAAATTACTATTCCCACTCTAGTGAGTGCAACAGTAGGGAAAAAATTGGATAGCGTAGGGGATTAAATTACTATTCCCACTCCAGTGAGTGCAACAGTAGGGAAAGCGTTGGATAGCCTGGGGGTAAAAATTACTATTCCCACTCCAGTGAGTGCAACAGTAGGGAAAGCGTTGGATAGCATAGGGGTAAAAATTACTATTCCCACTCCAGAGAGTGCAACAGTAGGGAAAGCGTTGGATAGGGTAGGGGAAAACATTATTATTTCCACTCCAGTGAGTGCAATAGTAGGGAAAACATTGGATAGCGTAGGGGTTTAAATGACTATTCCCACTCCAGTGAGCGCAACAGTAGTGAAAGTGTTGGATAGCGTAGTGGTAAAAATTACTATTCCCACTCCAGAGAGTGCTACAGTAGGGAAAGCATTAGACAGTGGGAGGGTTTAAATTACTATTCCCACTCCAGTGAGTGCAACAGTAGGGAAAGCGTTGGATAGCGTAGGGGAATACCTTTCTATTCCCACTCCAGAGAGTGCAACAGTAGGGAAAGCGTTGGATAGCGTAGGGGTACAAATTACTATTCCCACTCCAGAGAGTGCAATAGTAGGGAAAACGTTGGATAGCGTAGGGGTTCAAATTACTATTCCCACTACAGAGAGTGCAACAGTAGAGAAAGCGTTGGATAGCGTAGGGTTAAAAAATACTATTCCCACTCCAGTGAGTGCAATAGTAGGGAAAGCATTGGATAGCGTAGGGGTAAAAATTACTATTCTCACTCCAAAGAGTGCAACAGTAGGGAAAGCGTTGGATAGCGTAGGGGTAAACATTACTATTCCCACTCCAGAGAGTGCAACAGTACGGAAAGCCTTGGATAGTGTAGCGGTAAAAAGTACTATTCCCACTCCAGAGAGTGCTACAGTATGGAAAGCATTGGACAGTGGGAGGGTAAAAATTACTATTCCCACTCTAGTGAGTGCAACAGTAGGGAAAAAATTGGATAGCGTAGGGGATTAAATTACTATTCCCACTCCAGTGAGTGCAACAGTAGGGAAAGCGTTGGATAGCCTGGGGGTAAAAATTACTATTCCCACTCCAGTGAGTGCAACAGTAGGGAAAGCGTTGGATAGCGTAGGGGTAAAAATTACTATTCCCACTCCAGAGAGTGCAACAGTAGGGAAAGCGTTGGATAGCGTAGGGGTAAACATTATTATTTCCACTCCAGTGAGTGCAATAGTAGGGAAAACATTGGATAACATAGGGGTTTAAATTACTATTTCGACTCCAGTGAGTGCAACAGTAGGGAAAGCGTTGGATAGCGTAGGGGTAGAAATTACTATTCCCACTCCAGAAAGTGCAACAGTAGGAAAGCATTGGATAGCGTAGGGGTTTAATTCACTATTCCCACTCCAGTGAGTGCAACATTAGGGAAAGTGTTGGATAGCGTAGGGGTAAAAATTACTATTCCCACTCCAGAGAGTGCAACAGTAGGGAAAGCGTTGGATAGCATAGGGGTAAAAATTACTATTCCCACTCTAGAGAGTGCAACATTAGGGAAAGCGTTGGATAGCGTAGGGGTAAAAATTACTATTCCCACTCCAGTGAGTGCAACAGTAGGGAAAGCGTTGGATAGCGTAGGGGTAAAAATTACTATTCCCACTCCAGAGAGTGTAACAGTAGGGAACGCGTTGGATAGCGTAGGGGTAAACATTACTATTACCACTCCAGTGAGTGCAATAGTAGGGAAAACATTGGAAAACGTAGGGGTTTAAATTACTATTCCCACTCCAGTGAGTGCAACAGTAGGGAAAGAGTTGGATAGCGTAGGGGTAAAAATTACTATTCCCACTCCAGTGAGTGCAACAGTAGGGAAAGCGTTGGATAGCCTAGGGGTAAAAATTACTATTCCCACTCCAGTGAGTGCAACAGTAGGGAAACCGTTGGATAGCGTAGGGGTAAAAATTACTATTCCCACTCCAGAGAGTGCAACAGTAGGGAAAGCGTTGGATAGCGTAGGGGTAAACATTATTATTTCCACTCCAGTGAGTGCAATAGTAGGGAAAACATTGGATAAAGTAGGGGTTTAAATTACTATTCCGACTCCAGTGAGTGCAACAGTAGGGAAAGCGTTGGATAGCGTAGGGGTAAAAATTACTATTCCCACTTCAGAGAGTGCAACAGTAGGAAAGCATTGGATAGCGTAGGGGTTTAATTCACTATTCCCACTCCAGTGAGTGCAACATTAGGGAAAGTGTTGGATAGCGTAGGGGTAAAAATTACTATTCCCACTCCAGAGAGTGCAACAGTAGGGAAAGCGTTGGATAGCATAGGGGTAAAAATTACTATTCCCACTCTAGAGAGTGCAACAGTAGGGAAAGCGTTGGATAGCGTAGGGGTAAAAATTACTATTCCCACTCCAGAGAGTGCAACAGTAGGGAAAATGTTGGATAGCGGAGGGGTATAAATTACTATTTCCACTCCAGTGAGTGCAATAGTAGGGAAAACGTTGGATAGCGTAGGGGTTTAAATTACTATTCCCACTCCAGTTAGAGCAACAGTAGGGAAAGCGTTGGATAGCGTCGGGGTAACAATTACTATTCCCAATCCAGAGGGTGTAACCGTAGGGAAAGCGTTGGATAGCGTAGAGGTAAACATTACTTTTCTCACTCCAAAGGGTGCAACAGTAGGGAAAGCGTTGGATAGCATAGGGGTAAAAATTACTATTTCCACTCCAGAGAGTGCAACAGTAGGGAAAGCGTTGGATAGCGTAGGGGTAACAATTACTTTTCCCACTCCAGTGAGTGCAATAGTAGGGAAAACGTTGGATAGCGTAGGGGTTTAAATGACTATTCCCACTCCAGTGAGCGCAACAGTAGTGAAAGTGTTGGATAGCGTAGTGGTAAAAATTACTATTCCCACTCCAGAGAGTGCTACAGTAGGGAAAGCATTGGACAGTGGGAGGGTTTAAATTACTATTCCCACTCCAGTGAGTGCAACAGTAGGGAAAGCGTTGGATAGCGTAGGGGAATACCTTTCTATTCCCACTCCAGAGAGTGCAACAGTAGGGAAAGCGTTGGATAGCGTAGGGGTACAAATTACTATTCCCACTCCAGAGAGTGCAATAGTAGGGAAAACGTTGGATAGCGTAGGGGTTCAAATTACTATTCCCACTACAGAGAGTGCAACAGTAGAGAAAGCGTTGGATAGCGTAGGGTTAAAAAATACTATTCCCACTCCAGTGAGTGCAATAGTAGGGAAAGCATTGGATAGCGTAGGGGTAAAAATTACTATTCTCACTCCAAAGAGTGCAACAGTAGGGAAAGCGTTGGATAGCGTAGGGGTAAACATTACTATTCCCACTCCAGAGAGTGCAACAGTACGGAAAGCCTTGGATAGCGTAGCGGTAAAAAGTACTATTCCCACTCCAGAGAGTGCTACAGTATGGAAAGCATTGGACAGTGGGAGGGTAAAAATTACTATTCCCACTCTAGTGAGTGCAACAGTAGGGAAAAAATTGGATAGCGTAGGGGATTAAATTACTATTCCCACTCCAGTGAGTGCAACAGTAGGGAAAGCGTTGGATAGCCTGGGGGTAAAAATTACTATTCCCACTCCAGTGAGTGCAACAGTAGGGAAAGCGTTGGATAGCGTAGGGGTAAAAATTACTATTCCCACTCCAGAGAGTGCAACAGTAGGGAAAGCGTTGGATAGCGTAGGGGTAAACATTATGATTTCCACTCCAGTGAGTGCAATAGTAGGGAAAACATTGGATAACGTAGGGGTTTAAATTACTATTCCGACTCCAGTGAGTGCAACAGTAGGGAAAGCGTTGGATAGCGTAGGGGTAGAAATTACTATTCCCACTCCAGAAAGTGCAACAGTAGGAAACCATTGGATAGCATAGGGGTTTAATTCACTATTCCCACTCCAGTGAGTGCAACATTAGGGAAAGTGTTGGATAGCGTAGGGGTAAAAATTACTATTCCCACTCCAGAGAGTGCAACAGTAGGGAAAGCGTTGGATAGCATAGGGGTAAAAATTACTATTCCCACTCTAGAGAGTGCAACATTAGGGAAAGCGTTGGATAGCGTAGGGGTAAAAATTACTATTCCCACTCCAGAGAGTGCAACAGTAGGGAAAGTGATGGATAGCGGAGGGGTATAAATTACTATTTCCACTCCAGTGAGTGCAATAGTAGGGAAAACGTTGGATAGCGTAGGGGTTTAAATTACTATTCCCACTCCAGTTAGAGCAACAGTAGGGAAAGCGTTGGATAGCGTCGGGGTAACAATTACTATTCCCACTCCAGAGGGTGTAACCGTAGGGAAAGTGTTGAATAGCGTAGAGGTAAACATTACTAATCTCACTCCAAAGGGTGCAACAGTAGGGAAAGCGTTGGATAGCATAGGGGTAAAAATTACTATTTCCACTCCAGAGAGTGCAACAGTAGGGAAAGCGTTGGATAGCATAGGGGTAACAATTACTTTTCCCACTCCAGTGAGTGCAATAGTAGGGAAAACGTTGGATAGCGTAGGGGTTTAAATGACTATTCCCACTCCAGTGAGCGCAACAGTAGTGAAAGTGTTGGATAGAGTAGGGGTAAAAATTACTATTCCCACTCCAGAGAGTGCTACAGTAGGGAAAGCATTGGACAGTGGGAGGGTAAAAATTACTATTCCCACTCCAGTGAGTGCAACAGTAGGGAAAGCGTTGGATAGCGTAGGGGTAGAAATTACTATTCCCACTCCAGTGAGTGCAATAGTAGGGAAAACATTGGATAGCGTAGGGGTTTAAATTACTATTCCCACTCCAGTTAGTGCAACAGTAGGGAAAGCGTTGGATAGCGTAGGGGTAAAAATTACTATTCCCACTCCAGAGAGTGCTACAGTAGGGAAAGCATTGGACAGTGGGAGGGTAAAAACTACAATTCCCACTCCAGTGAGTGCAACAGTAGGGAAAGCGTTGGATAGCCTGGGGGTAAAAATTACTATTCCCACTCCAGTGAGTGCAACAGTAGGGAAAGCGTTGGATAGCGCGGGCTTAAAAACTTACTATTCCCACTCCAGAGAGTGCAACAGTAGGGAAAGCGTTGGATAGCGTAGGGGTAAAAATTACTATTTCCACTCCAGTGAGTGCCATAGTAGGGAAAGCGTTGGATAGCATAGGGGTTTAAATTACTATTCCCATTTCAGTGAGTGCAACAGTAGGGAAAGCGTTGGATAGCGTAAGGGTAAAAATTAATATTCCCACTCCAGAGAGTGCAACAGTAGGGAAAGCGTTGGATAGCGTAGGGGTTTAAATTACTATTCCCACTCCAGTGAGTGCAACAGTAGGGAAAGCGTTGGATAGCGTAGGGGTTCAAATTACTATTCCCACTCCAGTGAGTGCAACAGTAGGGAAAGCGTTGGATAGCGTAGGGGTAAACATTACTATTCCCACTCCAGAGAGTGCAACAGTGGGGAAAGTGTTGGATAGCGTAGGGGTAAAAATTACTATTTCCACTCCAGTGAGTGCAATAGTAGGGAAAACGTTGGATAGCGTAGGGGTTTAAATTACTATTCCCACTCCAGGTAGCGCAACAGTAGGGAAAGCGTAGGATAGCGTAGGGGTAAAAATTACTATTCCCACTCCAGAGAGTGCTACAGTAGGGAAAGCATTGGACAGTGGGAGGGTAAAAATTACTATTCCCACTCCAGTGAGTGCAACAGTAGGGAAAGCGTTGGATAGCGTAGGGGTAAAAATTACTATTCCCACTCCAGAGAGTGCAACAGTAGGGAAAGCGTTGGATAGCGAAGGGGTAAAAATTACCATTCCCACTCCAGTGAGTGCAACAGTAGGGAAAGTGTTTGATAGCGTAGGGGTAAAAATTACTATTCCCACTCCAGAGAGTGCAACAGTAGGGAAAGCGTTGGATAGCGTAGGGGTAAAAATTACTATTTCCACTCCAGTGAGTGCAATAGTAGGGAAAGCGTTGGATAGCATAGGGGTTTAAATTACTATTCCCACTCCATTGAGTGCAACAGTAGGGAAAGCGTTTGATAGCGTAGGGGTAAAAATTACTATTCCCACTCCAGAGAGTGCAACAGTAGGGAAAGCGTTGGATAGCGTAGGGGTAAAAATTACTATTTCCACTCCAGTGAGTGCAATAGTAGGGAAAGCGTTGGATAGCATAGGGGTTAAAATTACTATTCCCACTCCAGTGAGTGCAACAGTAGGGAAAGCGTTGGATAGCGTAGGGGAATACCTTTCTATTCCCACTCCAGAGAGTGCAACAGTAGGGAAAGCGTTGGATAGCATAGGGGTACAAATTACTATTCCCACTCCAGAGAGTGCAATAGTAGGGAAAACGTTGGATAGCGTAGGGGTTCAAATTACTATTCCCACTACAGAGAGTGCAACAGTAGGGAAAGCGTTGGATAGCGTAGGGTTAAAAAATACTATTCCCACTCCAGTGAGTGCAATAGTAGGGAAAGCATTGGATAGCGTAGGGGTAAAAATTACTATTCCGACTCCAGTGAGTGCAACAGTAGGGAAAGCGTTGGATAGCGTAGGGGTAAAAATTACTATTCCCACTCCAGAGAGTGCAACAGTAGGAAAGCATTGCATTGCGTAGGGGTTTAATTCACTATTCCCACTCCAGTGAGTGCAACATTAGGGAAAGTGTTGGATAGCATAGGGGTAAAAATTACTATTCCCACTCTAGAGAGTGCAACATTAGGGAAAGCGTTGGATAGCGTAGGGGTAAAAATTACTATTCCCACTCCAGTGAGTGCAACAGTAGGGAAAGCGTTGGATAGCGTAGGGGTAAAAATTACTATTCCCACTCCAGAGAGTGTAACAGTAGGGAACGCGTTGGATAGCGTAGGGGTAAACATTACTATTACCACTCCAGTGAGTGCAATAGTAGGGAAAACATTGGAAAACGTAGGGGTTTAAATTACTATTCCCACTCCAGTGAGTGCAACAGTAGGGAAAGAGTTGGATAGCGTAGGGGTAAAAATTACTATTCCCACTCCAGTGAGTGCAACAGTAGGGAAAGCGTTGGATAGCCTAGGGGTAAAAATTACTATTCCCACTCCAGTGAGTGCAACAGTAGGGAAACCGTTGGATAGCGTAGGGGTAAAAATTACTATTCCCACTCCAGAGAGTGCAACAGTAGGGAAAGCGTTGGATAGCGTAGGGGTAAACATTATTATTTCCACTCCAGTGAGTGCAATAGTAGGGAAAACATTGGATAAAGTAGGGGTTTAAATTACTATTCCGACTCCAGTGAGTGCAACAGTAGGGAAAGCGTTGGATAGCGTAGGGGTAAAAATTACTATTCCCACTTCAGAGAGTGCAACAGTAGGAAAGCATTGGATAGCGTAGGGGTTTAATTCACTATTCCCACTCCAGTGAGTGCAACATTAGGGAAAGTGTTGGATAGCGTAGGGGTAAAAATTACTATTCCCACTCCAGAGAGTGCAACAGTAGGGAAAGCGTTGGATAGCATAGGGGTAAAAATTACTATTCCCACTCTAGAGAGTGCAACAGTAGGGAAAGCGTTGGATAGCGTAGGGGTAAAAATTACTATTCCCACTCCAGAGAGTGCAACAGTAGGGAAAATGTTGGATAGCGGAGGGGTATAAATTACTATTTCCACTCCAGTGAGTGCAATAGTAGGGAAAACGTTGGATAGCGTAGGGGTTTAAATTACTATTCCCACTCCAGTTAGAGCAACAGTAGGGAAAGCGTTGGATAGCGTCGGGGTAACAATTACTATTCCCAATCCAGAGGGTGTAACCGTAGGGAAAGCGTTGGATAGCGTAGAGGTAAACATTACTTTTCTCACTCCAAAGGGTGCAACAGTAGGGAAAGCGTTGGATAGCATAGGGGTAAAAATTACTATTTCCACTCCAGAGAGTGCAACAGTAGGGAAAGCGTTGGATAGCGTAGGGGTAACAATTACTTTTCCCACTCCAGTGAGTGCAATAGTAGGGAAAACGTTGGATAGCGTAGGGGTTTAAATGACTATTCCCACTCCAGTGAGCGCAACAGTAGTGAAAGTGTTGGATAGCGTAGTGGTAAAAATTACTATTCCCACTCCAGAGAGTGCTACAGTAGGGAAAGCATTGGACAGTGGGAGGGTTTAAATTACTATTCCCACTCCAGTGAGTGCAACAGTAGGGAAAGCGTTGGATAGCGTAGGGGAATACCTTTCTATTCCCACTCCAGAGAGTGCAACAGTAGGGAAAGCGTTGGATAGCGTAGGGGTACAAATTACTATTCCCACTCCAGAGAGTGCAATAGTAGGGAAAACGTTGGATAGCGTAGGGGTTCAAATTACTATTCCCACTACAGAGAGTGCAACAGTAGAGAAAGCGTTGGATAGCGTAGGGTTAAAAAATACTATTCCCACTCCAGTGAGTGCAATAGTAGGGAAAGCATTGGATAGCGTAGGGGTAAAAATTACTATTCTCACTCCAAAGAGTGCAACAGTAGGGAAAGCGTTGGATAGCGTAGGGGTAAACATTACTATTCCCACTCCAGAGAGTGCAACAGTACGGAAAGCCTTGGATAGCGTAGCGGTAAAAAGTACTATTCCCACTCCAGAGAGTGCTACAGTATGGAAAGCATTGGACAGTGGGAGGGTAAAAATTACTATTCCCACTCTAGTGAGTGCAACAGTAGGGAAAAAATTGGATAGCGTAGGGGATTAAATTACTATTCCCACTCCAGTGAGTGCAACAGTAGGGAAAGCGTTGGATAGCCTGGGGGTAAAAATTACTATTCCCACTCCAGTAAGTGCAACAGTAGGGAAAGCGTTGGATAGCGTAGGGGTAAAAATTACTATTCCCACTCCAGAGAGTGCAACAGTAGGGAAAGCGTTGGATAGCGTAGGGGTAAACATTATGATTTCCACTCCAGTGAGTGCAATAGTAGGGAAAACATTGGATAACGTAGGGGTTTAAATTACTATTCCGACTCCAGTGAGTGCAACAGTAGGGAAAGCGTTGGATAGCGTAGGGGTAGAAATTACTATTCCCACTCCAGAAAGTGCAACAGTAGGAAACCATTGGATAGCATAGGGGTTTAATTCACTATTCCCACTCCAGTGAGTGCAACATTAGGGAAAGTGTTGGATAGCGTAGGGGTAAAAATTACTATTCCCACTCCAGAGAGTGCAACAGTAGGGAAAGCGTTGGATAGCATAGGGGTAAAAATTACTATTCCCACTCTAGAGAGTGCAACATTAGGGAAAGCGTTGGATAGCGTAGGGGTAAAAATTACTATTCCCACTCCAGAGAGTGCAACAGTAGGGAAAGTGATGGATAGCGGAGGGGTATAAATTACTATTTCCACTCCAGTGAGTGCAATAGTAGGGAAAACGTTGGATAGCGTAGGGGTTTAAATTACTATTCCCACTCCAGTTAGAGCAACAGTAGGGAAAGCGTTGGATAGCGTCGGGGTAACAATTACTATTCCCACTCCAGAGGGTGTAACCGTAGGGAAAGTGTTGAATAGCGTAGAGGTAAACATTACTAATCTCACTCCAAAGGGTGCAACAGTAGGGAAAGCGTTGGATAGCATAGGGGTAAAAATTACTATTTCCACTCCAGAGAGTGCAACAGTAGGGAAAGCGTTGGATAGCATAGGGGTAACAATTACTTTTCCCACTCCAGTGAGTGCAATAGTAGGGAAAACGTTGGATAGCGTAGGGGTTTAAATGACTATTCCCACTCCAGTGAGCGCAACAGTAGTGAAAGTGTTGGATAGAGTAGGGGTAAAAATTACTATTCCCACTCCAGAGAGTGCTACAGTAGGGAAAGCATTGGACAGTGGGAGGGTAAAAATTACTATTCCCACTCCAGTGAGTGCAACAGTAGGGAAAGCGTTGGATAGCGTAGGGGTAGAAATTACTATTCCCACTCCAGTGAGTGCAATAGTAGGGAAAACATTGGATAGCGTAGGGGTTTAAATTACTATTCCCACTCCAGTTAGTGCAACAGTAGGGAAAGCGTTGGATAGCGTAGGGGTAAAAATTACTATTCCCACTCCAGAGAGTGCTACAGTAGGGAAAGCATTGGACAGTGGGAGGGTAAAAACTACAATTCCCACTCCAGTGAGTGCAACAGTAGGGAAAGCGTTGGATAGCCTGGGGGTAAAAATTACTATTCCCACTCCAGTGAGTGCAACAGTAGGGAAAGCGTTGGATAGCGCGGGCTTAAAAACTTACTATTCCCACTCCAGAGAGTGCAACAGTAGGGAAAGCGTTGGATAGCGTAGGGGTAAAAATTACTATTTCCACTCCAGTGAGTGCCATAGTAGGGAAAGCGTTGGATAGCATAGGGGTTTAAATTACTATTCCCATTTCAGTGAGTGCAACAGTAGGGAAAGCGTTGGATAGCGTAAGGGTAAAAATTAATATTCCCACTCCAGAGAGTGCAACAGTAGGGAAAGCGTTGGATAGCGTAGGGGTTTAAATTACTATTCCCACTCCAGTGAGTGCAACAGTAGGGAAAGCGTTGGATAGCGTAGGGGTTCAAATTACTATTCCCACTCCAGTGAGTGCAACAGTAGGGAAAGCGTTGGATAGCGTAGGGGTAAACATTACTATTCCCACTCCAGAGAGTGCAACAGTGGGGAAAGTGTTGGATAGCGTAGGGGTAAAAATTACTATTTCCACTCCAGTGAGTGCAATAGTAGGGAAAACGTTGGATAGCGTAGGGGTTTAAATTACTATTCCCACTCCAGGTAGCGCAACAGTAGGGAAAGCGTAGGATAGCGTAGGGGTAAAAATTACTATTCCCACTCCAGAGAGTGCTACAGTAGGGAAAGCATTGGACAGTGGGAGGGTAAAAATTACTATTCCCACTCCAGTGAGTGCAACAGTAGGGAAAGCGTTGGATAGCGTAGGGGTAAAAATTACTATTCCCACTCCAGAGAGTGCAACAGTAGGGAAAGCGTTGGATAGCGAAGGGGTAAAAATTACCATTCCCACTCCAGTGAGTGCAACAGTAGGGAAAGTGTTTGATAGCGTAGGGGTAAAAATTACTATTCCCACTCCAGAGAGTGCAACAGTAGGGAAAGCGTTGGATAGCGTAGGGGTAAAAATTACTATTTCCACTCCAGTGAGTGCAATAGTAGGGAAAGCGTTGGATAGCATAGGGGTTTAAATTACTATTCCCACTCCATTGAGTGCAACAGTAGGGAAAGCGTTTGATAGCGTAGGGGTAAAAATTACTATTCCCACTCCAGAGAGTGCAACAGTAGGGAAAGCGTTGGATAGCGTAGGGGTAAAAATTACTATTTCCACTCCAGTGAGTGCAATAGTAGGGAAAGCGTTGGATAGCATAGGGGTTAAAATTACTATTCCCACTCCAGTGAGTGCAACAGTAGGGAAAGCGTTGGATAGCGTAGGGGAATACCTTTCTATTCCCACTCCAGAGAGTGCAACAGTAGGGAAAGCGTTGGATAGCATAGGGGTACAAATTACTATTCCCACTCCAGAGAGTGCAATAGTAGGGAAAACGTTGGATAGCGTAGGGGTTCAAATTACTATTCCCACTACAGAGAGTGCAACAGTAGGGAAAGCGTTGGATAGCGTAGGGTTAAAAAATACTATTCCCACTCCAGTGAGTGCAATAGTAGGGAAAGCATTGGATAGCGTAGGGGTAAAAATTACTATTCCGACTCCAGTGAGTGCAACAGTAGGGAAAGCGTTGGATAGCGTAGGGGTAAAAATTACTATTCCCACTCCAGAGAGTGCAACAGTAGGAAAGCATTGCATTGCGTAGGGGTTTAATTCACTATTCCCACTCCAGTGAGTGCAACATTAGGGAAAGTGTTGGATAGCGTAGGGGTAAAAATTACTATTCCCACTCCAGAGAGTGCAACAGTAGGGAAAGCGTTGGATAGCATAGGGGTAAAAATTACTATTCCCACTCTAGAGAGTGCAACAGTAGGGAAAGCGTTGGATAGCGTAGGGGTAAAAATTACTATTCCCACTCCAGAGAGTGCAACAGTAGGGAAAGTGTTGGATAGCGGAGGGGTATAAATTACTATTTCCACTCCAGTGAGTGCAATAGTAGGGAAAACGTTGGATAGCGTAGGGGTTTAAATTACTATTCCCACTCCAGTTAGAGCAACAGTAGGGAAAGCGTTGGATAGCGTAGGGGTAACAATTACTTTTCCCACTCCAGTGAGTGCAATAGTAGGGAAAACGTTGGATAGCGTAGGGGTTTAAATGACTATTCCCACTCCAGTGAGCGCAACAGTAGTGAAAGTGTTGGATAGCGTAGGGATAAAAATTACTATTTCCACTCCAGTGAGTGCAACAGTAGGGAAAGCGTTGGATAGCGTAGGGGTAAAAATTACTATTCCCACTTCAGAGAGTGCAACAGTAGGGAAAGCGCTAGATAGCGTAGGGTTAAAAAATACTATTCCCACTCCAGTGAGTGCAATAGTAGGGAAAGCATTGGATAGCGTAGGGGTAAAAATGACTATTCTCACATCAAAGAGTGCAACAGTAGGGAAAGCGTTGGATAGCGAAGGGGTAAAAATGACTATTCCCACTCCATAGAGTGCAACAGTAGGGAAAGTGTTGGATAGCGTAGGGGTTTAAGTTACGATTCCCACTCCAGTTAGTGCAACAGTAGGGAAAGCCTTGGATAGCGTAGGGGTAAAAAGTACTATTCCCACTCCAGAGAGTGCTATAGTAGGGAAAGCATTGGACAGTGGGAGGGTAAAAATTACTATTCCCACTCCAGTGAGTGCAACAGTAGGGAAAGCGTTGGATAGCGTAGGGTTAAAAATTACTATTTCCACTCCAGTGAGTGCAATAGTAGGAAGAATGTTGGATAGCGTAGGGGTTTAAATTACTATTCCCACTCCAGTGAGTGCAACAGTAGGGAAAGCGTTGGATAGCGTAGGGGTAAAAATTACTATTCCCAATCCAGTGAGTGCAACAGTAGGGAAAGCGTTGGATAGCGTAGGGGTAAAAATTACAATTCCCATTCCAGAGAGTGCAACAGTAGGGAAAGCGTTGGAAAGTGTAGGGGTAAAAATTACTATTTCCACTGCAGTGAGTGCAATAGTAGGGAAAACATTGGATAACGTAGGGGTTTAAATTACTATTCCCACTCCAGTGAGTGCAACAGTAGGGAAAGCGTTGGATAGCGTAGGGGTAAAAAATACTATTCCCACTCCAGAGAGTGTAACAGTAGGGAACGCGTTGGATAGCGTAGGGGTAAACATTACTATTTCCACTCCAGTGAGTGCAATAGTAGGGAAAACATTGGAAAACTTAGGGGTTTAAATTACTATTCCCACTCCAGTGAGTGCAACAGTAGGGAAAGAGTTGGATAGCGTAGGGGTAAAAATTACTATTCCCACTACAGAGAGTGCAACAGCAGAGAACGCGTTGGATAGCGTAGGGGTAAAAATTACTATTCTCACTCCAAAGAGTGCAACAGTAGGGAAAGCGTTGGATAGCGTAGGGGTAAAAATTACTATTCCCACTCCAAAGAGTGCAACAGTGGGGAAAGTGTTGGATAGCGTAGGGGTAAAAATTACTATTTCCACTCCAGTGAGTGCAATAGTAGGGAAAACGTTGGATAGCGTAGTGGTTTAAATGACTATTCCCACTCCAGTTAGCGCAACAGTAGGGAAAGCGTAGGATAGCATAGGGGTAAACATTACTATTCCCACTCCAGAGAGTGCTACAGTAGGGAAAGCATTGGACAGTGGGAGGGTAAAAATTACTATTCCCACTCCAGTGAGTGCAACAGTAGGGAAAGCGTTGAATAGCGTAGGGGTAAAAATTACTATTCCCCCTCCAGAGAGTGCAACAGTAGGGAAAGCGTTTGATAGCGAAGGGGTAAAAATTACAACACCCACTCCAGTGAGTGCAACAGTAGGGAAAGCGTTTGATAGCGTAGGGGTAAAAATGACTATTCCCACTCCAGAGAGTGCAACAGTAGGGAAAGCGTTGGATAGCGTAGGGGTAAAAATTACTATTTCGACTCCAGTGAGTGCAATAGTAGGGAAAGCGTTGGATAGCATAGGGGTTTAAATTACTATTCCCACTCCAGTGAGTGCAACAGTAGGGAAAGCGTTTGATAGCGTAGGGGTAAAAATTACTATTCCCACTCCAGAGAGTGCAACAGTAGGGAAAGCGTTGGATAGCGTAGGGGTAAAAATTACTATTTCCACTCCAGTGAGTGCAATAATAGGGAAAGCGTTGGATAGCATAGGGGTTTAAAATACTATTCCCACTCCAGTGAGTGCAACAGTAGGGAAAGCGTTGGATAGCATAGGGGAAAAAATTCTATTCCTACTCCAGAGAGTGCAATAGTAGGGAAAGCGTTGGATAGCGTAGGGGTAAAAATTACTATTCCCACTCCAGAAAGTGCAATAGTAGGGAAAACGTTGGATAGCGTAGGGGTTCAAATTACTATTCCCACTCCAGTGAGTGCAACAGTAGGGAAAGCGTTGGATAGCGTAGGGGTAAAAAGTACTATTCCCACTCCAGTGAGTGCAACAGTAGGGAAAGCGTTGGATAGCGAAGGGGTAAAAATTACTATTCCCACTCCAGAGAGTGCAACAGTAGGGAAAGTGTTGGATAGCGTAGGGGTTTAAATTACTATTCCCACTCCAGTTAGTGCAACATTAGGGAAAGCCTTGGATAGCGTAGGGGTAAAAAGTACTATTCCCACTCCCGAGAGTGCTACAGTAGGGAAAGCATTGGACAGTGGGAGGGTAAATATTACTATTCCCACTCCAGTGAGTGCAACAGTAGGGAAAGCGTTGGATAGCGTAGGGGTAAAAATTACTATTCCCACTCCAGTGAGTGCAACAGTAGGGAAAGCGTTGGATAGCGTAGGGGTAAAAATTACTATTCCCACTCCAGAGACTGCAACAGTAGGGAAAGCGTTGGAAAGTGTAGGGATAAAAATTACTATTTCCACTGCAGTGAGTGCAATATTAGAGAAAACATTGGATAACGTAGGGGTTTAAATTACTATTCCCACTCCAGGGAGTGCAACAGTAGGGAAAGCGTTGGATAGCGTAGGGGTAAAAATTACTATTCCCACTCCAGAGAGTGTAACAGTAAGGAACGCGTTGGATAGCGTAGGGGTAAACATTACTATTTCCACTCCAGTGAGTGCAATAGTAGGGAAAGCGTTGGATAGCATAGGGGTTTAAAATACTATTCCCACTCCAGTGAGTGCAACAGTAGGGAAAGCGTTGGATAGCGTAGGGGAAAACATTTCTATTCCCACTCCAGAGAGTGCAACAGTAGGGAAAGCGTTGGATAGCGTAGGGGTAAAAATTACTATTCCCACTCCACAGAGTGCAATAGTAGGGAAAACGTTGGATAGCGTAGGGGTTAAAATTACTATTCCCACTCCAGTGAGTGCAACAGTAGGGAAAGCGTTGGCTAGCGTAGGGGTAAAAAGTACTATTCCCATTACAGTGAGTGCAACAGTAGGGAAAGCGTTGGATAGCGTAGGGGTAAAAATTACTATTCCCACTCCAGAGAGTGCAACAGTAGGGAAAGCGCTGGATAGCGAAGGGGTAAAAATTACAACACCCACTCCAGTGAGTGCAACAGTAGGGAAAGCGTTTGATAGCGTAGGGGTAAAAATTAATATTCCCACTCCAGAGAGTGCAACAGTAGGGAAAGCGTTGGATAGCGTAGGGGTAAAAATTACTATTCCCACTCCAGAGAGTGCAACAGTAGGGAAAGCGTTTGATAGCGAAGGGGTAAAAATTACAACACCCACTCCAGTGAGTGCAACAGTAGGGAAAGCGTTTGATAGCGTAGGGGTAAAAATTAATATTCCCACTCCAGAGAGTGCAACAGTAGGGAAAGCGTTGGATAGCGTAGGGGTAAAAATTACTATTTCGACTCCAGTGAGCGCAATAGTAGGGAAAGCGTTGGATAGCATAGGGGTTTAAATTACTATTCCCACTCCAGTGAGTGCAACAGTAGGGAAAGCGTTTGATAGCGTAGGGGTAAAAATTACTATTCCCACTCGAGAGAGTGCAACAGTAGGGAAAGCGTTGTATAGCGTAGGGGTAAAAATGACTATTTCCACTCCAGTGAGTGCAATAATAGGGAAAGCGTTGGATAGCATAGGGGTTTAAAATACTATTCCCACTCCAGTGAGCGCAACAGTAGGGAAAGCGTTGGATAGCATAGGGGAAAAAAATTCTATTCCCACTCCAGAGAGTGCAACAGTAGGGAAAGCGTTGGATAGCGTAGGGGTAAAAATTACTATTCCCACTCCAGAGAGTGCAATAGTAGGGAAAACGTTGGATAGCGTAGGGGTTCAAATTACTATTCCCACTCCAGTGAGTGCAACAGTAGGGAAAGCGTTGGATAGCGTAGGGGTAAAAAGTACTATTCCCACTCCAGTGAGTGCAACAGAAGGGAAAGCGTTGGATAGCGAAGGGGTAAAAATTACTATTCCCACTCCAGAGAGTGCAACAGTAGGGAAAGTGTTGGATAGCGTAGGGGTTTAAATTACTATTCCCACTCCAGTTAGTGCAACAGTAGGGAAAGCCTTGGATAGCGTAGGGGTAAAAAGTACTATTCCCACTCCAGAGAGTGCTACAGTAGGGAAAGCATTGGACAGTGGGAGGGTAAATATTACTATTCCCACTCCAGTGAGTGCAACAGTAGGGAAAGCGTTGGATAGCGTAGGGTTAAAAATTACTATTTCCACTCCAGTGAGTGCAATAGTAGGAAGAATGTTGTATAGCATAGGGGTTTAAATTACTATTCCCACTCCAGTGAGTGCAACAGTAGGGAAAGCGTTGGATAGCGTAGGGGTAAAAATTACTATTCCCACTCCAGTGAGTGCAACAGTAGGGAAAGCGTTGGATAGCGTAGGGGTAAAAATTACTATTCCCACTCCAGAGACTGCAACAGTAGGGAAAGCGTTGGAAAGTGTAGGGATAAAAATTACTATTTCCACTGCAGTGAGGGCAATATTAGGGAAAACATTGGATAACGTAGGGGTTTAAATTACTATTCCCACTCCAGTGAGTGCAACAGTAGGGAAAGCGTTGGATAGCGTAGGGGTAAAAATTACTATTCCCACTCCAGAGAGTGTAACAGTAGGGAACGCTTTGAATAGCGTAGGGGTAAACATTACTATTTCCACTCCAGTGCGTGCAATAGTAGGGAAAACATTGGAAAACGTAGGGGTTTAAATTACTATTCCCACTCCAGTGAGTGCAACAGTAGGGAAAGCGTTGGATAGCGTAGGGGTAAAAATTACTATTCCCACTACAGAGAGTGCAACAGTAGAGAACACGTTGGATAGCGTAGGGGTAAAAATTACTATTCTCACTCCAAAGAGTGCAACAGTAGGGAAAGCGTTGGAGAGCGTAGGGGTAAAAATGACTATTCCCACTCCAGAGAGTGCAAAAGTGGGGAAATTGTTGGATAGCATAGGGGTAAAAATTACTATTTCCACTCCAGTTAGTGCAATAGTAGGGAAAACGTTGGATAGCGTAGGGGTTTAAATTACTATTCCCACTCCAGTTAGCGCAACAGTAGGGAAAGCGTAGGATAGCGTAGGGGTAAAAATTACTATTCCCACTCCAGAGAGTGCTACAGTAGGGAAAGCATTGGACAGTGGGAGGGTAAAAATTACTATTCCCACTCCAGTGAGTGCAACAGTAGGGAAAGCGTTGGATAGCGTAGGGGTAAAAATTACTATTCCCACTCCAGAGAGTGCAACAGTAGGGAAAGCGTTTGATAGCGAAGGGGTAAAAATTACCATTCCCACTCCAGTGAGTGCAACAGTAGGGAAAGCGTTTGATAGCGTAGGGGTAAAAATTACTATTCCCACTCCAGAGAGTGCAACAGTAGGGAAAGCGTTGGATAGCGTAGGGGTAAAAATTACTATTTCCACTCCAGTGAGTGCAATAGTAGGGAAAGCGTTGGATAGCATAGGGGTTTAAATTACTATTCCCACTCCAGTGAGTGCAACAGTAGGGAAAGCGTTTAATAGCATAGGGGTAAAAATTACTATTCCCACTCCAGAGAGTGCAACAGTAGGGAAAGCGTTGGATAGCGTAGGGGTAAAAATTACTATTTCCACTCCAGTGAGTGCAATAGTAGGGAAAGCGTTGGATAGCATAGGGGTTTAAAATACTATTCCCACTCCAGTGAGTGCAACAGTAGGGAAAGCGTTGGATAGCGTAGGGGTAAAAATTACTATTCCCACTCCACAGAGTGCAATAGTAGGGAAAACGTTGGATAGCGTAGGGGTTCAAATTACTATTCCCACTCCAGTGAGTGCAACAGTAGGGAAAGCGTTGGATAGCGTAGGGGTAAAAAGTACTATTCCCATTCCAGTGAGTGCAACAGTAGGGAAAGCGTTGGATAGCGTAGGGGTAAAAATTACTATTCTTACTCCAGAGAGTGCAACAGTAGGGAAAGCGTTGGATAGCGTAGGGGTAAACATTACTATTTCCACTCCAGTGAGTGCAATAGTAGGGAAAACATTGGATAACGTAGGGGTTTAAATCACTATTCCCACTCCAGTGAGTGCAACAGTAGGGAAAGCGTTGGATAGCATAGGGGTAAAAATTACTATTCCCACTCCAGAGAGTGCAACAGTAGGGAAACCGTTGGATAGCGTAGGGGTAAAAATTACTATTCCCACTCCAGAGAGTGCAACAGTAGGGAAAGTGTTGGATAGCGTAGGGGTAAAAATTACTATTTCCACTCCAGTGAGTGCAATAGTAGGGAAAACATTGGATAGCGTAGGGGTTTAAATTACTATTCCCACTCCAGTTAGTGCAACAGTAGGGAAAGCGTTGGATAGCGTAGGGATAACAATTACTATTTCCACTCCAGAGGGTGCAACAGTAGGGAAAGCGTTGGATAGCGTTGGGGTAAAAATTACTATTCCCACTCCAGTGAGTGCAACAGTAGGGAAAGCGTTGGATAGCGTAGGGGTAAAAATTACTATTCCCACTCCAGTGAGTGCAAAAGTAGGGAAAGCGTTGGATAGCGTAGGGGTGAACATTACTATTTCCACTCCAGTGAGTGCAATAGTAGGAAAAACATTGGATAACGTAGGGGTTTAAATTACTATTCCCACTCCAAAGGGTGCAACAGTAGGGAAAGCTTTGGATAGCGTAGGGGTAAAAATTACTATTCCCACTCCAGAGAGTGCAACAGTAGGGAAAGTGTTGGATAGCGTAGGGGTAAAAATTACTATTTCCACTCCAGTGAGTGCAATAGTAGGGAAAACGTTGGATAGCATAGGGGTTTAAATGACTATTCCCACTCCAGTGAGCGCAACAGTAGGGAAAGTGTTGGATAGCGTAGGGGTGAAAATTACTATTCCCACTCCAGTGAGTGCAACAGTAGGGAAAGCGTTGGATAGCGTAGGGGTACAAATTAGTATTCCCACTCCAGGGAGTGCAACAGTAGGGAAAGCGTTGGATAGCGTAGGGTTAAAAATTACTATTCCCACTCCAGTGAGTGCAATAGTAGGGAAAGCATTGGATAGCGTAGGGGTAAAAATGACTATTCTCACTCCAAAGAGTGCAACAGTAGGGAAAGCGTTGGATAGCGTAGGGGTAAAAATTACTATTCCCACTCCAGAGAGTGCAACAGTAGGGAAAGTGTTGGATAGCGTAGGGGTTTAAATTACTATTCCCACTCCAGTTAGTACAACAGTAGGGAAAGCCTTAGATAGCGAAGGGGTAAAAATTACTATTCCCACTCCAGAGAGTGCAACAGTCTAGTCTAGTCTAGTCTAGTCTGGATATTTCTATTGCGCAACATATCACATCCCAAGGGTGTCTCATGGCGCATGCGGACAGTCCTAGAAAAAAAGTAGATGAGCCTAAAAATGGAAATTTTAACTGAAGAGCCATGTTTTCAATTTTTTGCGAAAACTCATGAGTTCAGTAGTTGAACATATGTTTAGGGGGGTTTGTTCCATAGGGATGGTGCCATGAAAGAGAAGGCACGTCTGCCGTTTCTAGCGGTTAGAACTCTGAGCGGCGTAAGCTGTGACTTGGAACTTGATCTCAGTTGTCGACCAGGCTGGTACCATGTCAGTTTTTGATTCCAATATTTTGGTCCTGGGCCGTACATGTGTTTATGAACCAAACACATGGTTTTAAAAATGGCTCTTTTTTTAACAGGAAGCCAATGTAGGCTTTTTGGCATGGCAAAGAGGGGGCTCGTCTGGGTAGACCCAGAATCAGACGAGCAGCTGTATTTTGTACAACTTGCAGTTTCCTAATATGGCATTCATTTATGGCAAGGAGGAGAGAGTTGCCATAGTCTAGCCTATTTACTATAAGGCCCTGAACCAAGGTTCTGCGTGCTTCTGTTGGTATCCATTTGAAGACCTTACGTAGACTCCGCATGATTCCGAAGCAGGTGCCTACGGTATGATTTACACGGTCCTTCATGGATAATTTGTTATCCATGCGGAATCCTAGGTTGCGGACTGATTCTTTTGGGACGGGGCACTCCCCCATTTCCGGGGGCCACCAGTCATGGGTCCAGTGCTCGCTTGCTCGCCCAAATGTCATAATTTCAGATTTGGTGCCATTCAGCTGGAGATGATTTAGACTCATCCAGTTTTATACCTCTATCAGGCACCTTTTAAAACGCTTTTTGGTGTCGTTTTGACCAGTATTTGCGTGTCATCCGCATATGATAACACGTCGAATCCGTATGCCCTGATAAGTTTGGCCAGAGGGGCCATATAAACGTTAAAAAGCGAGGGGCTGAGAATAGAACCTTGAGGCACACCTCTTGTGACAGGCCCAGTACTGGCCAGGGTCTCGTCTATTTGCAATGTTGTTGTTCGATTTGACAAATAGCTGATAAACCATCTTAAAACCTGCCCTTTGACACCACACTCCCACAGTCTTCTGATCAGGATCTGGTGGGAGATGGTGTCAAAGGCAGCCGACAGATCCAAAAGCACCAGAATGCAGGGTTGACGTTTGTCAAGAGCAAGTCTGATGTTGTCGGCAACCTCGATCAGGGCTGTTTCTGTGCTGTGAGCAGCACGGAAACCCGACTGTGAGGAATCGAGTAGGTTGTTCTTCTCAAGATAGTCTACCAGCTGTTCATTTACAAATGCCTCCAATACTTTCCCTGAATAGGGCAGCAGGGAGATGGGGCGGTAATTTAAGAGAGTGTTTGCGTCAGCACCGGGTTTTTTTAATATGGGTTTAACTCTTGCCGCCTTCCAAATTTTAGGAAATTCCGCTTCTGTCAGGGATGAGTTTAAGAGGCAGGAAAAAGGGTCTACTAACACTGGGGCAAGAATGGCAAATAGTTTTGAGGTTAGCTGATCACTGGGGGAGCCTGATTTAAGTTTTTTGTCCTAAAAGCATAGCTTTTTTATTATCCAACAGATCGAAAGTGGACCAGCTCGGGGATGAATCATTTATGTGTACAGCTTGATTTGTAGGGAACGCGTTGGATAGCGTAGGGGTGAACATTACTATTTCCACTCCAGTGAGTGCAATAGTAGGAAAAACATTGGATAACGTAGGGGTTTAAATTACTATTCCCACTCCAGAGAGTGCAACAGTAGGGAAAGCGTTGGATAGCGTTGGGGTAACAATTACTATTCCCACTCCAGAGGGTGCAACCGTAGGGAAAGCGTTGGATAGCGTAGGGGTAAAAATTACTATTCCCACTCCAAAGGGTGCAACAGTAGGGAAAGCGTTGGATAGCGTAGGGGTAAAAATTACTATTCCCACTCCAGAGAGTGCAACAGTAGGGAAAGTGTTGGATAGCGAAGGGGTAAAAATTACTATTTCCACTCCAGTGAGTGCAATAGTAGGAAAAACGTTGGATAGCGTAGGGGTTTAAATGACTATTCCCACTCCAGTGAGCGCAACAGTAGGGAAAGCGTTGGATAGCGTAGGGGTAAAAATTACTATTCCCACTCCAGTGAGTGCAACAGTAGGGAAAGCGTTGGATAGCGTAGGGGTAAAAATTAACATTCCCACTCCAGAGAGTGCAACAGTAGGTAAAGCGTTGGATAGCGTAGGGGTAAAAAGTTACTATTTCCACTCCAGTGAGTGCAATAGTAGGGAAAACATTGGAAAACGTAGGGGTTTAAATTACTATTCCCACTCCAGTGAGTGCAACAGTAGGGAAAGCGTTGGATAGCGTAGGGGTAAAAATTACTATTCCCACTACAGAGAGTGCAACAGTAGAGAACGCGTTGGATAGCGTAGGGGTAAAAATTACTATTCTCACTCCAAAGAGTGCAACAGTAGGGAAAGCGTTGGAGAGCGTAGGGGTAAAAATTGCTATTCCCACTCCAGAGAGTGCAAAAGTGGGGAAAGTGTTGGATAGCATAGGGGTAAAAATTACTATTTCCACTCCAGTGAGTGCAATAGTAGGGAAAACGTTGGATAGCGTAGGGGTTTAAATTACTATTCCCACTCCAGTTAGCGCAACAGTAGGGAAAGCGTAGGATAGCGTAGGGGTAAAAATTACTATTCCCACTCCAGAGAGTGCTACAGTAGGGAAAGCATTGGACAGTGGGAGGGTAAAAATTACTATTCCCACTCCAGTGAGTGCAACAGTAGGGAAAGCGTTGGAGAGCGTAGGGGTAAAAATTACTATTCCCACTCCAGAGAGTGCAACAGTAGGGAAAGCGTTTGATAGCGAAGGGGTAAAAATTACCATTCCCACTCCAGTGAGTGCAACAGTAGGGAAAGCGTTTGATAGCGTAGGGGTAAAAATTACTATTCCCACTCCAGAGAGTGCAACAGTAGGGAAAGCGTTGGATAGCGTAGGGGTAAAAATTACTATTTCCACTCCAGTGAGTGCAATAGTAGGGAAAGCGTTGGATAGCATAGGGGTTTAAATTACTATTCCCACTCCAGTGAGTGCAACAGTAGGGAAAGCGTTTAATAGCGTAGGGGTAAAAATTACTATTCCCACTCCAGAGAGTGCAACAGTAGGGAAAGCGTTGGATAGCGTAGGGGTAAACATTACTATTTCCACTACAGTGAGTGCAATAGTAGGGAAAGCGTTGGATAGCATAGGGGTTTAAAATACTATTCCCACTCCAGTGAGTGCAACAGTAGGGAAAGCGTTGGATAGCGTAGGGGAAAACATTTCTATTCCCACTCCAGAGAGTGCAACAGTAGGGAAAGCGTTGGATAGCGTAGGGGTAAAAATTACTATTCCCACTCCACAGAGTGCAATAGTAGGGAAAACGTTGGATAGCGTAGGGGTTCAAATTACTATTCCCACTCCAGTGAGTGCAACAGTAGGGAAAGCGTTGGCTAGCGTAGGGGTAAAAAGTACTATTCCCATTACAGTGAGTGCAACAGTAGGGAAAGCGTTGGATAGCGTAGGGGTAAAAATTA
The DNA here is from genome assembly GCF_964261635.1 of Lissotriton helveticus. Lineage (NCBI taxonomy): Eukaryota > Metazoa > Chordata > Amphibia > Caudata > Salamandridae > Lissotriton > Lissotriton helveticus. The sequence continues at coordinate 835,686,281 of NC_136070.1, forward strand.
CTATTCCCACTCCAGAGAGTGCAACAGTAGGGAAAGCGCTGGATAGCGTAGGGGTAAACATTACTATTTCCACTCCAGTGAGTGCAATAGTAGGGAAAACATTGGATAACGTAGGGGTTTAAATCACTGTTCCCACTCCAGTGAGTGCAACAGTAGGGTAAGCATTGGATAGCGTAGGGGTAAAAATTACTATTCCCACTCCAGAGAGTGCAACAGTAGGGAAAGCATTGGATAGCGTAGGGGTAAAAATTACTATTCCCACTCCAGAGAGTGCAACAGTAGGGAAAGCGTTTGATAGCGAAGGGCTAAAAATTACAACACCCACTCCAGTGAGTGCAACAGTAGGGAAAGCGTTTGATAGCGTAGGGGTAAAAATTAATATTCCCACTCCAGAGAGTGCAACAGTAGGGAAAGCGTTGGATAGCGTAGGGGTAAAAATTACTATTTCGACTCCAGTGAGCGCAATAGTAGGGAAAGCGTTGGATAGCATAGGGGTTTAAATTACTATTCCCACTCCAGTGAGTGCAACAGTAGGGAAAGCGTTTGATAGCGTAGGGGTAAAAATTACTATTCCCACTCGAGAGAGTGCAACAGTAGGGAAAGCGTTGTATAGCGTAGGGGTAAAAATTACTATTTCCACTCCAGTGAGTGCAATAATAGGGAAAGCGTTGGATAGCATAGGGGTTTAAAATACTATTCCCACTCCAGTGAGCGCAACAGTAGGGAAAGCGTTGGATAGCATAGGGGAAAAAAATTCTATTCCCACTCCAGAGAGTGCAACAGTAGGGAAAGCGTTGGATAGCGTAGGGGTAAAAATTACTATTCCCACTCCAGAGAGTGCAATAGTAGGGAAAACGTTGGATAGCGTAGGGGTTCAAATTACTATTCCCACTCCAGTGAGTGCAACAGTAGGGAAAGCGTTGGATAGCGTAGGGGTAAAAATTACTATTCCCACTCCAGAGAGTGCAACAGTAGGGAAAGTGTTGGATAGCGAAGGGGTAAAAATTACTATTTCCACTCCAGTGAGTGCAATAGTAGGGAAAACGTTGGATAGCGTAGGGGTTTAAATGACTATTCCCACTCCAGTGAGCGCAACAGTAGGGAAAGCGTTGGATAGCGTAGGGGTAAAAATTACTATTCCCACTCCAGTGAGTGCAACAGTAGGGAAAGCGTTGGATAGCGTAGGGGTAAAAATTAACATTCCCACTCCAGAGAGTGCAACAGTAGGTAAAGCGTTGGATAGCGTAGGGGTAAAAAGTTACTATTTCCACTCCAGTGAGTGCAATAGTAGGGAAAACATTGGAAAACGTAGGGGTTTAAATTACTATTCCCACTCCAGTGAGTGCAACAGTAGGGAAAGCGTTGGATAGCGTAGGGGTAAAAATTACTATTCCCACTACAGAGAGTGCAACAGTAGAGAACGCATTGGATAGCGTAGGGGTAAAAATTACTATTCTCACTCCAAAGAGTGCAACAGTAGGGAAAGCGTTGGAGAGCGTAGGGGTAAAAATCGCTATTCCCACTCCAGAGAGTGCAAAAGTGGGGAAAGTGTTGGATAGCATAGGGGTAAAAATTACTATTTTCACTCCAGTGAGTGCAATAGTAGGGAAAACGTTGGATAGCGTAGGGGTTTAAATTACTATTCCCACTCCAGTTAGCGCAACAGTAGGGAAAGCGTAGGATAGCGTAGGGGTAAAAATTACTATTCCCACTCCAGAGAGTGCTACAGTAGGGAAAGCATTGGACAGTGGGAGGGTAAAAATTACTATTCCCACTCCAGTGAGTGCAACAGTAGGGAAAGCATTGGAGAGCGTAGGGGTAAAAATTACTATTCCCACTCCAGAGAGTGCAACAGTAGGGAAAGCGTTTGATAGCGAAGGGGTAAAAATTACCATTCCCACTCCAGTGAGTGCAACAGTAGGGAAAGCGTTTGATAGCGTAGGGGTAAAAATTACTATTCCCACTCCAGAGAGTGCAATAGTAGGGAAAGCGTTGGATAGCATAGGGGTTTAAAATACTATTCCCACTCCAGTGAGTGCAACAGTAGGGAAAGCGTTGGATAGCGTAGGGGAAAACATTTCTATTCCCACTCCAGAGAGTGCAACAGTAGGGAAAGCGTTGGATAGCGTAGGGGTAAAAATTACTGTTCCCACTCCACAGAGTGCAATAGTAGGGAAAACGTTGGATAGCGTAGGGGTTCAAATTACTATTCCCACTCCAGTGAGTGCAACAGTAGGGAAAGCGTTGGCTAGCGTAGGGGTAAAAAGTACTATTCCCATTACAGTGAGTGCAACAGTAGGGAAAGCGTTGGATAGCGTAGGGGTAAAAATTACTATTCCCACTCCAGAGAGTGCAACAGTAGGGAAAGCGCTGGATAGCGTAGGGGTAAACATTACTATTTCCACTCCAGTGAGTGCAATAGTAGTGAAAACATTGGATAACGTAGGGGTTTAAATCACTATTCCCACTCCAGTGAATGCAACAGTAGGGTAAGCATTGGATAGCGTAGGGGTAAAAATTACTATTCCCACTCCAGAGAGTGCAACAGTAGGGAAAGCGTTGGATAGCGTAGGGGTAAAAATTACTATTCCCACTCCAGAGAGTGCAACAGTAGGGAAAGCGTTTGATAGCAAAGGGGTAAAAATTACAACACCCACTCCAGTGAGTGCAACAGTAGGGAAAGCGTTTGATAGCGTAGGGGTAAAAATTAATATTCCCACTCCAGAGAGTGCAACAGTAGGGAAAGCGTTGGATAGCGTAGGGGTAAAAATTGCTATTTCGACTCCAGTGAGCGCAATAGTAGGGAAAGCGTTGGATAGCATAGGGGTTTAAATTACTATTCCCACTCCAGTGAGTGCAACAGTAGGGAAAGCGTTTGATAGCGTAGGGGTAAAAATTACTATTCCCACTCGAGAGAGTGCAACAGTAGGGAAAGCGTTGTATAGCGTAGGGGTAAAAATTACTATTTCCACTCCAGTGAGTGCAATAATAGGGAAAGCGTTGGATAGCATAGAGGTTTAAAATACTATTCCCACTCCAGTGAGCGCAACAGTAGGGAAAGCGTTGGATAGCATAGGGGAAAAAAATTCTATTCCCACTCCCGAGAGTGCAACAGTAGGGAAAGCGTTGGATAGCGTAGGGGTAAAAATTACTATTCCCACTCCAGAGAGTGCAATAGTAGGGAAAACGTTGGATAGCGTAGGGGTTCAAATTACTATTCCCACTCCAGTGAGTGCAACAGTAGGGAAAGCGTTGGATAGCGTAGGGGTAAAAAGTACTATTCCCACTCCAGTGAGTGCAACAGTAGGGAAAGCGTTGGATAGCGAAGGGGTAAAAATTACTATTCCCACTCCAGAGAGTGCAACAGTAGGGAAAGTGTTGGATAGCGTAGGGGTTTAAATTACTATTCCCACTCCAGTTAGTGCAACAGTAGGGAAAGCCTTGGATAGCGTAGGGGTAAAAAGTACTATTCCCACTCCAGAGAGTGCTACAGTAGGGAAAGCATTGGACAGTGGGAGGGTAAATATTACTATTCCCACTCCAGTGAGTGCAACAGTAGGGAAAGCGTTGGATAGCGTAGGGTTAAAAATTACTATTTCCACTCCAGTGAGTGCAATAGTAGGAAGAATGTTGTATAGCGTAGGGGGTTAAATTACTATTCCCACTCCAGTGAGTGCAACAGTAGGGAAAGCGTTGGATAGCGTAGGGGTAAAAATTACTATTCCCACTCCAGTGAGTGCAACAGTAGGGAAAGCGTTGGATAGCGTAGGGGTAAAAATTACTATTCCCACTCCAGAGACTGCAACAGTAGGGAAAGCGTTGGAAAGTGTAGGGATAAAAATTACTATTTCCACTGCAGTGAGTGCAATATTAGGGAAAACATTGGATAACGTAGGGGTTTAAATTACTATTCCCACTCCAGTGAGTGCAACAGTAGGGAAAGCGTTGGATAGCGTAGGGGTAAAAATTACTATTCCCACTCCAGAGAGTGTAACAGTAGGGAACGCTTTGAATAGCGTAGGGGTAAACATTACTATTTCCACTCCAGTGCGTGCAATAGTAGGGAAAACATTGGAAAACGTAGGGGTTTAAATTACTATTCCCACTCCAGTGAGTGCAACAGTAGGGAAAGCGTTGGATAGCGTAGGGGTAAAAATTACTATTCCCACTACAGAGAGTGCAACAGTAGAGAACACGTTGGATAGCGTAGGGGTAAAAATTACTATTCTCACTCCAAAGAGTGCAACAGTAGGGAAAGCATTGGAGAGCGTAGGGGTTTAAATTACTATTCCCACTCCAGTGAGTGCAACAGTAGGGAAAGCGTTTAATAGCATAGGGGTAAAAATTACTATTCCCACTCCAGAGAGTGCAACAGTAGGGAAAGCGTTGGATAGCGTAGGGGTAAAAATTACTATTTCCACTCCAGTGAGTGCAATAGTAGGGAAAGCGTTGGATAGCATAGGGGTTTAAAATACTATTCCCACTCCAGTGAGTGCAACAGTAGGGAAAGCGTTGGATAGCGTAGGGGAAAACATTTCTATTCCCACTCCAGAGAGTGCAACAGTAGGGAAAGCGTTGGATAGCGTAGGGGTAAAAATTACTATTCCCACTCCACAGAGTGCAATAGTAGGGAAAACGTTGGATAGCGTAGGGGTTCAAATTACTATTCCCACTCCAGTGAGTGCAACAGTAGGGAAAGCGTTGGATAGCGTAGGGGTAAAAAGTACTATTCCCATTCCAGTGAGTGCAACAGTAGGGAAAGCGTTGGATAGCGTAGGGGTAAAAATTACTATTCCCACTCCAGAGAGTGCAACAGTAGGGAAAGCGTTGGATAGCGTAGGGGTAAACATTACTATTTCCACTCCAGTGAGTGCAATAGTAGGGAAAACATTGGATAACGTAGGGGTTTAAATCACTATTCCCACTCCAGTGAGTGCAACAGTAGGGAAAGCGTTGGATAGCATAGGGGTAAAAATTACTATTCCCACTCCAGAGAGTGCAACAGTAGGGAAACCGTTGGATAGCGTAGGGGTAAAAATTACTATTCCCACTCCAGAGAGTGCAACAGTAGGGAAAGTGTTGGATAGCGTAGGGGTAAAAATTACTATTTCCACTCCAGTGAGTGCAATAGTAGGGAAAACATTGGATAGCGTAGGGGTTTAAATTACTATTCCCACTCCAGTTAGTGCAACAGTAGGGAAAGCGTTGGATAGCGTAGGGATAACAATTACTATTTCCACTCCAGAGGGTGCAACAGTAGGGAAAGCGTTGGATAGCGTTGGGGTAAAAATTACTATTCCCACTCCAGTGAGTGCAACAGTAGGGAAAGCGTTGGATAGCGTAGGGGTAAAAATTACTATTCCCACTCCAGTGAGTGCAAAAGTAGGGAAAGCGTTGGATAGCGTAGGGGTGAACATTACTATTTCCACTCCAGTGAGTGCAATAGTAGGAAAAACATTGGATAACGTAGGGGTTTAAATTACTATTCCCACTCCAGAGAGTGCAACAGTAGGGAAAGCGTTGGATAGCGTCGGGGTAACAATTACTATTCCCACTCCAGAGGGTGCAACCATAGGGATAGCGTTGGATAGCGTAGGAGTAAAAATTACTATTCCCACTCCAAAGGGTGCAACAGTAGGGAAAGCTTTGGATAGCGTAGGGGTAAAAATTACTATTCCCAATCCAGAGAGTGCAACAGTAGGGAAAGTGTTGGATAGCGTAGGGGTAAAAATTACTATTTCCACTCCAGTGAGTGCAATAGTAGGGAAAACGTTGGATAGCGTAGGGGTTTAAATGACTATTCCCACTCCAGTGAGTGCAACAGTAGGGAAAGCGTTGGATAGCGTAGGGTTAAAAATTACTATTTCCACTCCAGTGAGTGCAATAGTAGGAAGAATGTTGTATAGCGTAGGGGTTTAAATTACTATTCCCACTCCAGTGAGTGCAACAGTAGGGAAAGCGTTGGATAGCGTAGGGGTAAAAATTACTATTCCCACTCCAGTGAGTGCAACAGTAGGGAAAGCGTTGGATAGCGTAGGCGTAAAAATTACTATTCCCACTCCAGAGACTGCAACAGTAGGGAAAGCGTTGGAAAGTGTAGGGATAAAAATTACTATTTCCACTGCAGTGAGTGCAATATTAGGGAAAACATTGGATAACGTAGGGGTTTAAATTACTATTCCCACTCCAGTGAGTGCAACAGTAGGGAAAGCGTTGGATAGCGTAGGGGTAAAAATTACTATTCCCACTCCAGAGAGTGTAACAGTAGGGAACGCTTTGAATAGCGTAGGGGTAAACATTACTATTTCCACTCCAGTGCGTGCAATAGTAGGGAAAACATTGGAAAACGTAGGGGTTTAAATTACTATTCCCACTCCAGTGAGTGCAACAGTAGGGAAAGCGTTGGATAGCGTAGGGGTAAAAATTACTATTCCCACTACAGAGAGTGCAACAGTAGAGAACACGTTGGATAGCGTAGGGGTAAAAATTACTATTCTCACTCCAAAGAGTGCAACAGTAGGGAAAGCGTTGGAGAGCGTAGGGGTTTAAATTACTATTCCCACTCCAGTGAGTGCAACAGTAGGGAAAGCGTTTAATGGCATAGGGGTAAAAATTACTATTCCCACTCCAGAGAGTGCAACAGTAGGGAAAGCGTTGGATAGCGTAGGGGTAAAAATTACTATTTCCACTCCAGTGAGTGCAATAGTAGGGAAAGCGTTGGATAGCATAGGGGTTTAAAATACTATTCCCACTCCAGTGAGTGCAACAGTAGGGAAAGCGTTGGATAGCGTAGGGGAAAACATTTCTATTCCCACTCCAGAGAGTGCAACAGTAGGGAAAGCGTTGGATAGCGTAGGGGTAAAAATTACTATTCCCACTCCACAGAGTGCAATAGTAGGGAAAACGTTGGATAGCGTAGGGGTTCAAATTACTATTCCCACTCCAGTGAGTGCAACAGTAGGGAAAGCGTTGGATAGCGTAGGGGTAAAAAGTACTATTCCCATTCCAGTGAGTGCAACAGTAGGGAAAGCGTTGGATAGCGTAGGGGTAAAAATTACTATTCCCACTCCAGAGAGTGCAACAGTAGGGAAAGCGTTGGATAGCGTAGGGGTAAACATTACTATTTCCACTCCAGTGAGTGCAATAGTAGGGAAAACATTGGATAACGTAGGGGTTTAAATCACTATTCCCACTCCAGTGAGTGCAACAGTAGGGAAAGCGTTGGATAGCATAGGGGTAAAAATTACTATTCCCACTCCAGAGAGTGCAACAGTAGGGAAACCGTTGGATAGCGTAGGGGTAAAAATTACTATTCCCACTCCAGAGATTGCAACAGTAGGGAAAGTGTTGGATAGCGTAGGGGTAAAAATTACTATTTCCACTCCAGTGAGTGCAATAGTAGGGAAAACATTGGATAGCGTAGGGGTTTAAATTACTATTCCCACTCCAGTTAGTGCAACAGTAGGGAAAGCGTTGGATAGCGTAGGGATAACAATTACTATTTCCACTCCAGAGGGTGCAACAGTAGGGAAAGCGTTGGATAGCGTTGGGGTAAAAATTACTATTCCCACTCCAGTGAGTGCAACAGTAGGGAAAGCGTTGGATAGCGTAGGGGTAAAAATTACTATTCCCACTCCAGTGAGTGCAAAAGTAGGGAAAGCGTTGGATAGCGTAGGGGTGAACATTACTATTTCCACTCCAGTGAGTGCAATAGTAGGAAAAACATTGGATAACGTAGGGGTTTAAATTACTATTCCCACTCCAGAGAGTGCAACAGTAGGGAAAGCGTTGGATAGCGTCGGGGTAACAATTACTATTCCCACTCCAGAGGGTGCAACCATAGGGATAGCGTTGGATAGCGTAGGAGTAAAAATTACTATTCCCACTCCAAAGGGTGCAACAGTAGGGAAAGCTTTGGATAGCGTAGGGGTAAAAATTACTATTCCCACTCCAGAGAGTGCAACAGTAGGGAAAGTGTTGGATAGCGTAGGGGTAAAAATATCTATTTCCACTCCAGTGAGTGCAATAGTAGGGAAAACGTTGGATAGCGTAGGGGTTTAAATGACTATTCCCACTCCAGTGAGCGCAACAGTAGGGAAAGTGTTGGATAGCGTAGGGGTAAAAATTACTATTCCCACTCCAGTGAGTGCAACAGTAGGGAAAGCGTTGGATAGCGTAGGGGTAAAAATTAGTATTCCCACTCCAGGGAGTGCAACAGTAGGGAAAGCGTTGGATAGCGTAGGGTTAAAAATTACTATTCCCACTCCAGTGAGTGCAATAGTAGGGAAAGCATTGGATAGCGTAGGGGTAAAAATGACTATTCTCACTCCAAAGAGTGCAACAGTAGGGAAAGCGTTGGATAGCGTAGGGGTAAAAATTACTATTCCCACTCCAGAGAGTGCAACAGTAGGGAAAGTGTTGGATAGCGTAGGGGTTTAAATTACTATTCCCACTCCAGTTAGTACAACAGTAGGGAAAGCCTTAGATAGCGAAGGGGTAAAAATTACTATTCCCACTCCAGAGAGTGCAACAGTCTAGTCTAGTCTAGTCTAGTCTGGATATTTCTATTGCGCAACATATCACATCCCAAGGGTGTCTCATGGCGCATGCGGACAGTCCTAGAAAAAAAGTAGATGAGCCTAAAAATGGAAATTTTAACTGAAGAGCCATGTTTTCAATTTTTTGCGAAAACTCATGAGTTCAGTAGTTGAACGTATGTTTAGGGGGGGTTTGTTCCATAGGGATGGTGCCATGAAAGAGAAGGCACGTCTGCCGTTTCTAGCGGTTAGAACTCTGAGCGGCGTAAGCTGTGACTTGGAACTTGATCTCAGTTGTCGACCAGGCTGGTACCATGTCAGTTTTTGATTCCAATATTTTGGTCCTGGGCCGTACATGTGTTTATGAACCAAACACATGGTTTTAAAAATGGCTCTTTTTTTAACAGGAAGCCAATGTAGGCTTTTTAGGCATGGCAAAGAGGGGGCTCGTCTGGGTAGACCCAGAATCAGACGAGCAGCTGTATTTTGTACAACTTGCAGTTTCCTAATATGGCATTCATTTATGGCAAGGAGGAGAGAGTTGCCATAGTCTAGCCTATTTACTATAAGGCCCTGAACCAAGGTTCTGCGTGCTTCTGTTGGTATCCATTTGAAGACCTTACGTAGACTCCGCATGATTCCGAAGCAGGTGCCTACGGTATGATTTACATGGTCCTTCATGGATAATTTGTTATCCATGCAGAATCCTAGGTTGCGGACTGATTCTTTTGGGACGGGGCACTCCCCCATTTCCGGGGGCCACCAATCATGGGTCCAGTGCTCGCTTGCTCGCCCAAATGTCATAATTTCAGATTTGGTGCCATTCAGCTGGAGATGATTTAGACTCATCCAGTTTTTTACCTCTATCAGGCACCTTTTAAAACGCTTTTTGGTGTCGTTTTGACCAGTATTTGCGTGTCATCCGCATATGATAACACGTCGAATCCGTATGCCCTGATAAGTTTGGCCAGAGGGGCCATATAAACGTTAAAAAGCGAGGGGCTGAGAATAGAACCTTGAGGCACACCTCTTGTGACAGGCCCAGTACTGGCCAGGGTCTCGTCTATTTGCAATGTTGTTGTTCGATTTGACAAATAGCTGATAAACCATCTTAAAACCTGCCCTTTGACACCACACTCCCACAGTCTTCTGATCAGGATCTGGTGGGAGATGGTGTCAAAGGCAGCCGACAGATCCAAAAGCACCAGAATGCAGGGTTGACGTTTGTCAAGAGCAAGTCTGATGTTGTCGGCAACCTCGATCAGGGCTGTTTCTGTGCTGTGAGCAGCACGGAAACCCGACTGTGAGGAATCGAGTAGGTTGTTCTTCTCAAGATAGTCTACCAGCTGTTCATTTACAAATGCCTCCAATACTTTCCCTGAATAGGGCAGCAGGGAGATGGGGCGGTAATTTAAGAGAGTGTTTGTGTCAGCACCGGGTTTTTTTAATATGGGTTTAACTCTTGCCGCCTTCCAAATTTTAGGAAATTCCGCTTCTGTCAGGGATGAGTTTAAGAGGCAGGAAAAAGGGTCTACTAACACTGGGGCAAGAATGGCAAATAGTTTTGAGGTTAGCTGATCACTGGGGGAGCCTGATTTAAGTTTTTTGTCCTAAAAGCATAGCTTTTTTATTATCCAACAGATCGAAAGTGGACCAGCTCGGGGATGAATCATTTATGTGTACAGCTTGATTTGTAGGGAACGCGTTGGATAGCGTAGGGGTGAACATTACTATTTCCACTCCAGTGAGTGCAATAGTAGGAAAAACATTGGATAACGTAGGGGTTTAAATTACTATTCCCACTCCAGAGAGTGCAACAGTAGGGAAAGCGTTGGATAGCGTTGGGGTAACAATTACTATTCCCACTCCAGAGGGTGCAACCGTAGGGAAAGCGTTGGATAGCGTAGGGGTAAAAATTACTATTCCCACTCCAAAGGGTGCAACAGTAGGGAAAGCGTTGGATAGCGTAGGGGTAAAAATTACTATTCCCACTCCAGAGAGTGCAACAGTAGGGAAAGTGTTGGATAGCGAAGGGGTAAAAATTACTATTTCCACTCCAGTGAGTGCAATAGTAGGGAAAACGTTGGATAGCGTAGGGGTTTAAATGACTATTCCCACTCCAGTGAGCGCAACAGTAGGGAAAGCGTTGGATAGCGTAGGGGTAAAAATTACTATTCCCACTCCAGTGAGTGCAACAGTAGGGAAAGCGTTGGATAGCGTAGGGGTAAAAATTAACATTCCCACTCCAGAGAGTGCAACAGTAGGTAAAGCGTTGGATAGCGTAGGGGTAAAAAGTTACTATTTCCACTCCAGTGAGTGCAATAGTAGGGAAAACGTTGGATAGCGTAGGGGTTTAAATTACTATTCCCACTACAGTGAGTGCAACAGTAGGGAAAGCGTTGAATAGCGTAGGGTTAAAAATTACTATTCCCACTCCAGAGAGTGCAACAGTAGGGAAAGCATTGGATAGCGTAGGGGTAAAAATGACTATTCTCACTCCAAAGAGTGCAACAGTAGGGAAAGCGTTGGATAGCATAGGGGTAAAAATTACTATTCCCACTCCAGAAAGTGCAACAGTGGGGAAAGTGTTGGATAGCGTAGGGGTAAAAATTGCTATTTCCACTCCAGTGAGTGCAATAGTAGGGAAAACGTTGGATAGCGTAGGGGTTTAAATTACTATTCCCACTCCAGTTAGCGCAACAGTAGGGAAAGCGTTGGATAGCGTAGGGGTAAAAATTACTATTCCCACACCAGAGAGTGCTACAGTAGGGAAAGCATTGGACAGTGGGAGGGTAAAAAATACTATTCCCACTCCAGTGAGTGCAACAGTAGGGAAAGCGTTGGATAGCGTAGGAGTAAAAATTACTATTCCCACTCCAGAGAGTGCAACAGTAGGGAAAGCGTTGGATAGCGAATGGGTAAAAATTACCATTACCACTCCAGTAAGTGCAACAGTAGGGAAAGTGTTTGATAGCGTAGGGGTAAAAATTACTATTCCCACTCCAGAGAGTGCAACAGTAGGGAAAGCGTTGGATAGCGTAGGGGTAAAAATTACTATTTCCACTCCAGTGAGTGCAATAGTAGGGAAAGCATTGGATAGCATAGGGGTTTAAATTACTATTCCCACTCCAGTGAGTGCAACAGTAGGGAAAGCGTTGGATAGCATAGGGGTAAAAATTACTATTCCCACTCCAGAGAGTGCAACAGTAGGGAAAGCGTTGGATAGCGTAGGGGTAAAAATTACTATTCCCACTCCAGAGAGTGCAACAGTAGGGAAAGTGTTGGATAGCGTAGGGGTAAAAATTACTATTTCCACTCCAGTGAGTGCAATAGTAGGGAAAACATTGGATAGCGTAGGGGTTTATATTACTATTCGCACTCCAGTTAGTGCAACAGTAGGGAAAGCATTGGATAGCGTAGGGGTAACAATTACTATTTCCACTCCAGAGGCTGCAACAGTAGGGAAAGCGTTGGATAGCGTTGGGGTAAAAATTACAATTCCCACTCCAGTGAGTGCAACAGTAGGGAAAGCATTGGATAGCGTAGGGGTAACAAATGCTATTTCCACTCCAGAGGCTGCAACAGTAGGGAAAGCGTTGGATAGCGTTGGGGTAAAAATTACTATTCCCACTCCAGTGAGTGCAACAGTAGGAAAAGTGTTGGCTAGTGTAGGGGTAAAAATTACTATTCAAACTCCAGAGAGTGCTATAGTAGGGAAAGTGTTGGATAGCGTAGGGGTAAAAATTACTATTCCCACTCCAGTGAGTGCAACAGTAGGGAAAGCGTTGGATAGCGTAGGGGTAAAAATTACTATTCCCACTCCAGAGAGTGCAACAGTAGGGAAAGCGTTTGATAGCGAAGGGGTAAAAATTACCATTCCCACTCCAGTGAGAGCAACAGTAGGAAAAGTGTTGGCTAGTGTAGGGGTAAAAATTACTATTCCAACTCCAGAGAGTGCTATAGTAGGGAAAGTGTTGGATAGCGTAGGGGTAAAAATTACTAGTCCAACTCCAGAGAGTGCTATAGTAGGGAAAGTGTTGGATAGCGTAGGGGTTTATATTACTATTCGCACTCCAGTTAGTGCAACAGTAGGGAAAGCATTGGATAGCGTAGGGGTAACAATTACTATTTCCACTCCAGAGGCTGCAACAGTAGGGAAAGCGTTTGATAGCGAAGGGGTAAAAATTACCATTCCCACTCCAGTGAGTGCAACAGTAGGAAAAGCGTTTGATAGCGTAGGGGTAAAAATTACTATTCCCACTCCAGAGAGTGCAACAGTAGGGAAAGCGTTGGATAGCGTAGGGGTAAAAATTACTATTTCCACTCCAGTGAGCGCAACAGTAGGGAAAGCGTTGGATAGCGTAGGGGTAAAAATTACTATTCCCACTCCAGTGAGTGCAACAGTAGGGAAAGCGTTGGATAGCGTAGGGGTAAAAATTAACATTCCCACTCCAGAGAGTGCAACAGTAGGTAAAGCGTTGGATAGCGTAGGGGTAAAAAGTTACTATTTCCACTCCAGTGAGTGCAATAGTAGGGAAAACGTTGGATAGCGTAGGTGTTTAAATTACTATCCCCACTCCAGCGAGTGCAACAGTAGGGAAAGCGTTGAACAGCGTAGGGTTAAAAATTACTATTCCCACTCCAGAGAGTTCAACAGTAGGGAAAGCATTGGATAGCGTAGGGGTAAAAATTACTATTCTCACTCCAAAGAGTGCAACAGTAGGGAAAGCGTTGGATAGCATAGGGGTATAAATTACTATTCCCACTCCAGAAAGTGCAACAGTGGGGAAAGTGTTGGATAGCGTAGGGGTAAAAATTGCTATTTCCACTCCAGTGAGTGCAATAGTAGGGAAAACGTTGGATAGCGTAGGGGTTTAAATTACTATTCCCACTCCAGTTAGCGCAACAGTAGGGAAAGCGTTGGATAGCGTAGGGGTAAAAATTACTATTCCCACACCAGAGAGTGCTACAGTAGGGAAAGCATTGGACAGTGGGAGTGTAAAAATTACTATTCCCACTCCAGTGAGTGCAACAGTAGGGAAAGCGTTGGATAGCGTAGGGGTAAAAATTACTATTCCCACTCCAGAGAGTGCAACAGTAGGTGAAGCGTTGGATAGCGAATGGGTAAAAATTACCATTACCACTCCAGTGAGTGCAACAGTAGGGAAAGCGTTTGATAGCGTAGGGGTAAAAATTACTATTCCCACTCCAGAGAGTGCAACAGTAGGGAAAGCGTTGGATAGCGTAGGGGTAAAAATTACTATTTCCACTCCAGTGAGTGCAATAGTAGGGAAAGCATTGGATAGCATAGGGGTTTAAATTACTATTCCCACTCCAGTGAGTGCAACAGTAGGGAAAGCGTTGGATAGCATAGGGGTAAAAATTAGTATTCCCACTCCAGAGAGTGCAACAGTAGGGAAAGCGTTGGATAGCGTAGGGGTAAAAATTATTTTCCCACTCCAGAGAGTGCAACAGTAGGGAAAGTGTTGGATAGCGTAGGGGTTTAAATTACTATTCCCACTCCAGTTAGCGCAACAGTAGGGAAAGCGTTGGATAGCGTAGGGGTAAAAATTACTATTCCCACACCAGAGAGTGCTACAGTAGGGAAAGCATTGGACAGTGGGAGGGTAAAAATTACTATTCCCACTCCAGTGAGTGCAACAGTAGGGAAAGTGTTGGATAGTGTAGGGGTAAAAATTACTATTCCCACTCCAGAGAGTGCAACAGTAGGGAAAGCGTTGGATAGCGTATGGGTAAAAATTACTATTTCCACTCCAGTGAGTGCAATAGTAGGGAAAGCGTTGGATAGCATAGGGGCTTAAAATACTATTCCAACTCCAGTGAGTGCAACAGTAGGAAAAGCGTTGGATAGCATAGGGGAAACAATTTCTATTCCCACTCCAGAGAGTGCAACAGTAGGGAAAGCGTTGGATAGCGTAGGGGTAAAAATTACTATTCCCACTCCAGAGAGTGCAATAGTAGGGAAAATGTTGGATAGCGTAGGGGTTCAAATTACTATTCCCACTCCAGTGAGTGCAACAGTAGGGAAAGCGTTGGATAGCGTAGGGGTAAAAAGTACTATTCCCATTCCAGTGAGTGCAACAGTAGGGAAAGCGTTGGATAGCGTAGGGGTAAAAATTACTATTCCCACTCCAGAGAGTGCAACAGTAGGGAAAGCGTTGGATAGCGTAGGGGTAAACATTACTATTTCCACTCCAGTGAGTGCAATAGTAGGGAAAACATTGGATAACGTAGGGGTTTAAATCACTATTCCCACTCCAGTGAGTGCAACAGTAGGGTAAGCATTGGATAGCGTAGGGGTAAAAATTACTATTCCCACTCCAGAGAGTGCAACAGTAGGGAAAGCGTTGGATAGCATAGGGGTAAAAATTACTATTCCCACTCCAGAGAGTGCAACAGTAGGGAAACCGTTGGATAGCGTAGGGGTAAAAATCACTATTCCCACTCCAGAGAGTGCAACAGTAGGGAAAACATTGGATAGCGTAGGGGTTTAAATTACTATTCCCACTCCAGTTAGTGCAACAGTAGGGAAAGTGTTGGATAGCGTAGGGGTAACAATTACTATTTCCACTCCAGAGGGTGCAACAGTAGGGAAAGCGTTGGATAGCGTTGGGGTAAAAATTACTATTCCCACTCCAGTGAGTGCAACAGTAGGGAAAGCGTTGGATAGTGTAGGGGTAAAAATTACTATTCCAACTCCAGAGAGTGCAACAGTAGGGAAAGTGTTGGATAGCGTAGGGGTAAAAATTACTATTTCCACTCCAGTGAGTGCAATAGTAGGGAAAACGTTGGATAGCGTAGGGGTTTAAATTACTATTCCCACTCCAGTGAGTGCAACAGTAGGGAAAGTGTTGGATAGCGTAGGGGTAAAAATTACTAATCCCACTCCAGTGAGTGCAACAGTAGGGAAAGCGTTGGATAGCGTAGGGGTAAAAATTACTATTCCCACTCCAGTGAGTTCAAAAGTAGGGAAAGCGTTGGATAGCCTAGGGGTGAACATTACTATTTCCACTCCATTGAGTGCAATAGTAGGAAAAACATTGGATAATGTAGGGGTTTAAATTACTATTCCCACTCCAGAGAGTGCAACAGTAGGGAAAGCGTTGGATAGCGTGGGGGTAACACTTACTATTCCCACTCCAGAGGGTTCAACCGTAGGGATAGCGTTGGATAGCGTAGGAGTCAAAATTACTATTCCCACTCCAAAGGGTGCAACAGTAGGGAAAGCTTTGGATAGCGTAGGGGTAAAAATTACTATTCCCACTCCAGAGAGTGCAACAGTAGGGAAAGTGTTGGATAGCGTAGGGGTAAAAATTACTATTTCCACTCCAGTGAGTGCAATAGTAGGGAAAACGCTGGATAGCGTAGGGGTTTAAATGACTATTCCCACTCCAGTGAGCGCAACAGTAGGGAAAGTGTTGGATAGCGTAGGGGTAAAAATTACTATTCCCACTCCAGTGAGTGCAACAGTAGGGAAAGCGTTGGATAGCGTAGGGGTAAAAATTAGTATTCCCACTCCAGAGAGTGCAACAGTAGGGAAAGCGTTGGATAGCGTAAGGTTAAAAATTACTATTCCCACTCCAGTGAGTGCAATAGTAGGGAAAGCATTGGATAGCGTAGGGGTAAAAATGACTATTCTCACTCCAAAGAGTGCAACAGTAGGGAAAGTGTTGGATAGCGTAGGGGTTTAAATTACTATTCCCACTCCAGTTAGTGCAACAGTAGGGAAAGCGTTGGATAGCGTAGGGGTAAAAATTACTATTCCCACTCCAGAGAGTGCTTCAGTAGGGAAAGCATTGGAGAGTGGGAGGGTAAAAATGACTATTCCCACTCCAGTGAGTGCAACAGTCTAGTCTAGTCTAGTCTAGTCTGGATATTTGTATTGCGCAACATATCACATCCCAAGGGTGTCTCATGGCGCATGCGGACAGTCCTAGAAAAAAAGTGGATGAGCCTAAAAATGGAAATTTTAACTGAAGAGCCATGTTTTCAATTTTTTGCGAAAACTCATGAGTTCAGTAGTTGAACGTATGTTTAGGGGGAGTTTGTTCCATAGGGATGGTGCCATGAAAGAGAAGGCACGTCTGCCGTTTCTAGCGGTTAGAACTCAGAGCGGCGTAAGCTGTGACTTGGAACTTGATCTCAGTTGTCGACCAGGCTGGTACCATGTCAGTTTTTGATTCCAATATTTTGGTCCTGGGCCGTACATGTGTTTATGAACCAAACACATGGTTTTAAAAATGGCTCTTTTTTTAACAGGAAGCCAATGTAGGCTTTTTAGGCATGGCAAAGAGGGGGCTCGTCTGGGTAGACCCAGAATCAGACGAGCAGCTGTATTTTGTACAACTTGCAGTTTCCTAATATGGCATTCATTTATGGCAAGGAGGAGAGAGTTGCCATAGTCTAGCCTATTTACTATAAGGCCCTGAACCAAGGTTCTGCGTGCTTCTGTTGGTATCCATTTGAAGACCTTACGTAGACTCCGCATGATTCCGAAGCAGGTGCCTACGGTATAATTTACATGGTCCTTCATGGATAATTTGTTATCCATGCGGAATCCTAGGTTGCGGACTGATTCTTTTGGGACGGGGCACTTCCCCATTTCCGGGGGCCACCAGTCATGGGTCCAGTGCTCACTTGCTCGCCCAAATGTCATAATTTCAGATTTGGTGCCATTCAGCTGGAGATGATTTAGACTCATCCAGTTTTTTACCTCTATCAGGCCCCTTTTAAAACGCTTTTTGGTGTCGTTTACATCAGGGCCGATGGTGACCAGTATTTGCGTGTCATCCGCATATGATAACACGTCGAATCCGTATGCCCTGATAAGTTTGGCCAGAGGGGCCATATAAACGTTAAAAAGCGAGGGGCTGAAAATAGAACCTTGAGGCACACCTCTTGTGACAGGCCCAGTACTGGCCAGGGTCTCGTCTATTTGCAATGTTGTTGTTCGATTTGACAAATAGCTGATAAACCATCTTAAAACCTGCCCTTTGACACCACACTCCCACAGTCTTCTGATCAGGATCTGGTGGGAGATGGTGTCAAAGGCAGCCGACAGATCCAAAAGCACCAGAATGCAGGGTTGACGTTTGTCAAGAGCAAGTCTGATGTTGTCGGCAACCTCGATCAGGGCTGTTTCCGTGCTGTGAGCAGCACGGAAACCCGACTGTGAGGAATCGAGTAGGTTGTTCTTCTCAAGATAGTCTACCAGCTGTTCATTTACAAATGCCTCCAATACTTTCCCTGAATAGGGCAGCAGGGAGATGGGGCGGTAATTTAAGAGAGTGTTTGCGTCAGCACCGGGTTTTTTTAATATGGGTTTAACTCTTGCCGCCTTCCAAATTTTAGGAAATTCCGTTTCTGTCAGGGATGAGTTTAAGAGGCAGGAAAAAGGGTCTACTAACACTGGGGTAAGAATGGCAAATAGTTTTGAGGTTAGCTGATCACTGGGGGAGCCTGATTTAATTTTTTGTCCTAAAAGAATAGTTTTTTTATTATCCAACAGATCGAAAGTGGACCAGCTCGGGGATGAATCATTTATGTGTACAGCTTGATTTGTAGGGAACGCGTTGGATAGCGTAGGGGTGAACATTACTATTTCCACTCCAGTGAGTGCAATAGTAGGAAAAACATTGGATAACGTAGGGGTTTAAATTACTATTCCCACTCCAGAGAGTGCAACAGTAGGGAAAGCGTTGGATAGCGTTGGGGTAACAATTACTATTCCCACTCCAGAGGGTGCAACCGTAGGGAAAGCGTTGGATAGCGTAGGGGTAAAAATTACTATTCCCACTCCAAAGGGTGCAACGGTAGGGAAAGCGTTGGATAGCGTAGGGGTAAAAATTACTATTCCCACTCCAGAGAGTGCAACAGTAGGGAAAGTGTTGGATAGCGAAGGGGTAAAAATTACTATTTCCACTCCAGTGAGTGCAATAGTAGGGAAAACGTTGGATAGCGTAGGGGTTTAAATGACTATTCCCACTCCAGTGAGCGCAACAGTAGGGAAAGCGTTGGATAGCGTAGGGGTAAAAATTACTATTCCCACTCCAGTGAGTGCAACAGTAGGTAAAGCGTTGGATAGCGTAGGGGTAAAAAGTTACTATTTCCACTCCAGTGAGTGCAATAGTAGGGAAAACGTTGGATAGCGTAGGGGTTTAAATTACTATTCTCACTCCAGTGAGTGCAACAGTAGGGAAAGCGTTGAATAGCGTAGGGTTAAAAATTACTATTCCCATTCCAGAGAGTGCAACAGTAGGGAAAGCATTGGATAGCGTAGGGGTAAAAATGACAATTCTCACTCCAAAGAGTGCAACAGTAGGGAAAGCGTTGGATAGCGTAGGGGTAAAAATTACTATTCCCACTCCAGAAAGTGCAACAGTGGGGAAAGTGTTGGATAGCGTAGGGGTAAAAATTGCTATTTCCACTCCAGTGAGTGCAATAGTAGGGAAAACGTTGGATAGCGTAGGGGTTAAAATTACTATTCACACTCCAGTTAGCGCAACAGTAGGGAAAGCGTTGGATAGCGTAGGGGTAAAAATTACTATTCCCACACCAGAGAGTGCTACAGTAGGGAAAGCATTGGACAGTGGGAGGGTAAAAATTACTATTCCCAATCCAGTGAGTGCAACAGTAGGGAAAGCGTTGGATAGCGTAGGGGTAAAAACTACTATTCCCACTCCAGTGAGTGCAACAGTAGGGAAAGCGTTGGATAGCGAAGGGGTAAAAATTACCATTACCACTCCAGTGAGTGCAACAGTAGGGAAAGCGTTTTATAGCGTAGGGGTAAAAATTACTATTCCCCTTCCAGAGAGTGCAACAGTAGGGAAAGCATTGGATAGCGTAGGGGTAAAAATGACTATTCTCACTCCAAAGAGTGCAACAGTATGGAAAGCGTTGGATAGCGTAGGGGTAAAAATTACTATTCCCACTCCAGAAAGTGCAACAGTGGGGAAAGTGTTGGATAGCGTAGGGGTAAAAATTGCTATTTCCACTCCAGTGAGTGCAATAGTAGGGAAAACGTTGGATAGCGTAGGGGTTAAAATTACTATTCACACTCCAGTTAGCGCAACAGTAGGGAAAGCGTTGGATAGCGTAGGGGTAAAAATTACTATTCCCACACCAGAGAGTGCTACAGTAGGGAAAGCATTGGACAGTGGGAGGGTAAAAATTACTATTCCCACTCCAGTGAGTGCAACAGTAGGGAAAGCGTTGGATAGCGTAGGGGTAAAAATTACTATTTCCACTCCAGTGAGTGCAATAGTAGGGAAAGCATTGGATAGCATAGGGGTTTAAATTACTATTCCCACTCCAGTGAGTGCAACAGTAGGGAAAGCGTTGGATAGCGTAGGGGTAAAAATTACTATTTCCACTCCAGAGGCTGCAACAGTAGGGAAAGCGTTGGATAGCGTTGGGGTAAAAATTACTATTCCCACTCCAGTGAGTGCAACAGTGGGAAAAGTGTTGGCTAGTGTAGGGGTAAAAATTACTATTCCAACTCCAGAGAGTGCTATAGTAGGGAAAGTGTTGGATAGCGTAGGGGTAAAAATTACTATTCCCACTCCAGTGAGTGCAACAGTAGGGAAAGCGTTGGATAGCGTAGGGGTAAAAATTACTATTCCCACTCCAGAAAGTGCAACAGTGGGGAAAGTGTTGGATAGCGTAGGGGTAAAAATTGCTATTTCCACTCCAGTGAGTGCAATAGTAGGGAAAACGTTGGATAGCGTAGGGGTTTAAATTACTATTCCCACTCCAGTTAGCGCAACAGTAGGGAAAGCGTTGGATAGCGTAGGGGTAAAAATTACTATTCCCACACCAGAGAGTGCTACAGTAGGGAAAGCATTGGACAGTGGGAGGGTAAAAATTACTATTCCCACTCCAGTGAGTGCAACAGTAGGGAAAGCGTTGGATAGCCTGGGGTAAAAATTACTATTCCCACTCCAGAGAGTGCAACAGTAGGGAAAGCATTGGATAGCGAAGGGGTAAAAATTACCATTACCACTCCAGTGAGTGCAACAGTAGGGAAAGCGTTGGATAGCGTAGGGGTAAAAATTACTATTTCCACTCCAGTGAGTGCAATAGTAGGGAAAGCATTGGATAGCATAGGGGTTTAAATTACTATTCCCACTCCAGTGAGTGCAACAGTAGGGAAAGCGTTGGATAGCGTAGGGGTAAAAATTACTATTCCCACTCCAGAGAGTGCAACAGTAGGGAAAGCGTTGGATAGCGTAGGGGTAAAAATTACTATTCCCACTCCAGTGAGTGCAACAGTAGGGAAAGCGTTGGATAGCGTAGGGATAAAAATTACTATTCCCACTCCAGAGAGTGCAACAGTAGGGAAAGTGTTGGATAGCGTAGGGGTAAAAATTACTATTTCCACTCCAGTGAGTGCAATAGTAGGGAAAACATTGGATAGCGTAGGGGTTTATATTACTATTCGCGCTCCAGTTAGTGCAACAGTAGGGAAAGCATTGGATAGCATAGGGGTAACAATTACTATTTCCACTCCAGAGGCTGCAACAGTAGGGAAAGCGTTGGATAGCGTTGGGGTAAAAATTACTATTCCCACTCCAGTGAGTGCAACAGTAGGGAAAGCGTTGGATAGCGTAGGGATAAAAATTACTATTCCCACTCCAGAGAGTGCAACAGTAGGGAAAGTGTTGGATAGCGTAGGGGTAAAAATTACTATTTCCACTCCAGTGAGTGCAATAGTAGGGAATACATTGGATAGCGTAGGGGTTTATATTACTATTCGCACTCCAGTTAGTGCAACAGTAGGGAAAGCATTGGATAGCGTAGGGGTAACAATTACTATTTCCACTCCAGAGGCTGCAACAGTAGGGAAAGCGTTGGATAGCGTTGGGGTAAAAATTACTATTCCCACTCCAGTGAGTGCAACAGTAGGAAAAGTGTTGGCTAGTGTAGGGGTAAAAATTACTATTCCAACTCCAGAGAGTGCTATAGTAGGGAAAGTGTTGGATAGAGTAGGGGTAAAAATTACTATTCCCACTCCAGAGAGTGCAACAGTAGGGAAAGCGTTGGATAGCGTAGGGGTGAACATTACTATTTCCACTCCAGAGAGTGCAATAGTGGGGAAAACGTTGGATAGCGTATGGGTTTAAATTACTATTCCCACTCCAGTGAGTGCAACAGTAGGGAAAGTGTTGGATAGCATTGGGGTTTAAATTACTATTCCCACTCCAGTGAGTGCAACGGTAGGGAAAGCGTTGGATAGTGTAGGGGTAAAAAATACTATTTCCACTCCAGTGAGTGCAATAGTAGGGAAAGCATTGGATAGCATAGGGGTTTAAATTACTATTCCCACTCCAGTGAGTGCAACAGTAGGGAAAGCGTTGGATAGCGTAGGGGTAAAAATTAGTATTCCCACTCCAGAGAGTTCAACAGTAGGGAAAGCGTTGGATAGCGTAGGGGTAAAAATTACTATTCCCACTCCAGTGAGTGCAACAGTAGGGAAAGCGTTGGATAGCGTAGGGGTAAAAATTACTATTCCCACTCCAGAGAGTGCAACAGTAGGGAAAGTGTTGGATAGCGTAGGGGTAAAAATTACTATTTCCACTCCAGTGAGTGCAATAGTAGGGAAAACATTGGATAGCGTAGGGGTTTAAATTACTATTCGCACTCCAGTTAGTGCAACAGTAGGGAAAGCATTGGATAGCGTAGGGGTAACAATTACTATTTCTACTCCAGAGGCTGCAACAGTAGGGAAAGCGTTGGATAGCGTTGGGGTAAAAATTACTATTCCCACTCCAGAGAGTGCAACAGTAGGGAAAGTGTTGGATAGCGTAGGGGTAAAAATTACTATTTCCACTCCAGTGAGTGCAATAGTAGGGAAAACATTGGATAGCGTAGGAGTTTAAATTACTATTCGCACTCCAGTTAGTGCAACAGTAGGGAAAGCATTGGATAGCGTAGGGGGTAACAATTACTATTTCCACTCCAGTGAGTGCAATAGTAGGGAAAACGTTGGATGGCGTAGGGGTTTAAATTACGATTCCCACTCCAGTGAGTGCAACAGTAGAGAAAGCGTTGGATAGCGTAGGGGTAAAAATTACTATTCCCACTCCAGTGAGTGCAACGGTAGGGAAAGCGTTGGATAGCGTAGGGGTAAAAATTACTATTTCCACTCCAGTGAGTGCAATAGTAGGGAAAACATTGGATAGCGTAGGGGTTTATATTACTATTCACACTCCAGTTAGTGCAACAGTAGGGAAAGCATTGGATAGCATAGGGGTAACAATTACTATTTCCACTCCAGAGGCTGCAACAGTAGGGAAAGCGTTGGATAGCGTTGGGGTAAAAATTACTATTCCCACTCCAGTGAGTGCAACAGTAGGGAAAGCGTTGGATAGCGTAGGGATAAAAATTACTATTCCCACTCCAGAGAGTGCAACAGTAGGGAAAGTGTTGGATAGCGTAGGGGTAAAAATTACTATTTCCACTCCAGTGAGTGCAATAGTAGGGAATACATTGGATAGCGTAGGGGTTTATATTACTATTCGCACTCCAGTTAGTGCAACAGTAGGGAAAGCATTGGATAGCGTAGGGGTAACAATTACTATTTTCACTCCAGAGGCTGCAACAGTAGGGAAAGCGTTGGATAGCGTTGGGGTAAAAATTACTATTCCCACTCCAGTGAGTGCAACAGTAGGAAAAGTGTTGGCTAGTGTAGGGGTAAAAATTACTATTCCAACTCCAGAGAGTGCTATAGTAGGGAAAGTGTTGGATAGAGTAGGGGTAAAAATTACTATTCCCACTCCAGAGAGTGCAACAGTAGGGAAAGCGTTGGATAGCGTAGGGGTGAACATTACTATTTCCACTCCAGAGAGTGCAATAGTGGGGAAAACGTTGGATAGCGTATGGGTTTAAATTACTATTCCAACTCCAGTGAGTGCAACAGTAGGGAAAGTGTTGGATAGCATTGGGGTTTAAATTACTATTCCCACTCCAGTGAGTGCAACGGTAGGGAAAGCGTTGGATAGTGTAGGGGTAAAAATTACTATTTCCACTCCAGTGAGTGCAATAGTAGGGAAAGCATTGGATAGCATAGGGGTTTAAATTACTATTCCCACTCCAGTGAGTGCAACAGTAGGGAAAGCATTGGATAGCGTAGGGGTAAAAATTAGTATTCCCACTCCAGAGAGTGCAACAGTAGGGAAAGCGTTGGATAGCGTAGGGGTAAAAATTACTATTCCCACTCCAGTGAGTGCAACAGTAGGGAAAGCGTTGGATAGCGTAGGGGTAAAAATTACTATTCCCACTCCAGAGAGTGCAACAGTAGGGAAAGTGTTGGATAGCGTAGGGGTAAAAATTACTATTTCCACTCCAGTGAGTGCAATAGTAGGGAAAACATTGGATATCGTAGGGGTTTAAATTACTATTCGCACTCCAGTTAGTGCAACAGTAGGGAAAGCATTGGATAGCGTAGGGGTAACAATTACTATTTCTACTCCAGAGAGTGCAACAGTAGGGAAAGCGTTGGATAGCGTAGGGGTGAACATTACTATTTCCACTCCAGAGAGTGCAATAGTGGGGAAAACGTTGGATAGCGTATGGGTTTAAATTACTATTCCCACTCCAGTGAGTGCAACAGTAGGGAAAGTGTTGGATAGCATTGGGGTTTAAATTACTATTCCCACTCCAGTGAGTGCAACGGTAGGGAAAGCGTTGGATAGTGTAGGGGTAAAAATTACTATTTCCACTCCAGTGAGTGCAATAGTAGGGAAAGCATTGGATAGCATAGGGGTTTAAATTACTATTCCCACTCCAGTGAGTGCAACAGTAGGGAAAGCGTTGGATAGCGTAGGGGTAAAAATTAGTATTCCCACTCCAGAGAGTGCAACAGTAGGGAAAGCGTTGGATAGCGTAGGGGTAAAAATTACTATTCCCACTCCAGTGAGTGCAACAGTAGGGAAAGCGTTGGATAGCGTAGGGGTAAAAATTACTATTCCCACTCCAGAGAGTGCAACAGTAGGGAAAGTGTTGGATAGCGTAGGGGTAAAAATTACTATTTCCACTCCAGTGAGTGCAATAGTAGGGAAAACATTGGATATCGTAGGGGTTTAAATTACTATTCGCACTCCAGTTAGTGCAACAGTAGGGAAAGCATTGGATAGCGTAGGGGTAACAATTACTATTTCTACTCCAGAGGCTGCAACAGTAGGGAAAGCGTTGGATAGCGTTGGGGTAAAAATTACTATTCCCACTCCAGTGAGTGCAACAGTAGGAAAAGTGTTGGATAGTGTAGGGGTAAAAATTACTATTCCAACTCCAGAGAGTGCTATAGGAGGGAAAGTGTTGGATAGCGTAGGGGTAAAAATTACTATTTCCACTCCAGTGAGTGCAATAGTAGGGAAACGTTGGATAGCGTAGGGGTTTAAATTACGATTCCCACTCCAGTGAGTGCAACAGTAGAGAAAGCGTTGGATAGCGTAGGGGTAAAAATTACTATTCCCACTCCAGTGAGTGCAACAGTAGGGAAAGCGTTGGATAGCGTAGGGGTAAAAATTTGTATTCCCACTCCAGAGAGTGCAACAGTAGGGAAAGCGTTGGATAGCGTAGGGGTGAACATTACTATTTCCGCTCCAGTGAGTGCAATAGTAGGAAAAACATTGGATAACGTATGGGTTTAAATTACTATTCCCACTCCAGAGAGTGCAACAGTAGGGAAAGCGTTGGATAGCGTAGGGGTAAAAATTACTATTCCCACTCCAGTGAGTGCAACAGTAGGGAAAGCGTTGGATAGCGTAGGCGTAAACATTACTATTTCCACTCCAGTGAGTGCTACAGTAGGGAAAGCATTGGACAGTGGGAGGGTAAAAATTACTATTCCCACTCCAGTGAGTGCAACAGTAGGGAAAGCGTTGGATAGCATAGGGGTTTAAATTACTATTCCCACTCCAGTGAGTGCAACAGTAGGGAAAGCGTTGGGTAGCGTAGGGGAAAAAATTACTAAAATTACTATTCCCACTCCAGAGAGTGCAACAGTAGGGCAAGCGTTGGATAGCGTAGGGGTAAAAATTACTATTCCCACTCCAGAGAGTGCAATAGTGGGGAAAACGTTGGATAGCGTATGGGTTTAAATTACTATTCCCACTCCAGTGATTGCAACAGTAGGGAAAGCGTTAGATAGCATTGGGGTTTAAATTACTATTCCCACTCCAGTGAGTGCAACAGTAGGGAAAGCGTTGGATAGCGTAGGGGTAAACCTTACTATTTCCACTCCAGTGAGTGCAATAGTAGGGAAAACATTGGATAACGTAGGGGTTTAAATTACTATTCCTACTCCAGTGAGTGCAAAAGTAGGGAAAGCGTTGGATAGCGTAGGGGTAAAAATTACTATTCCCACTCCAGAGAGTGCAACAGTAGGGAAAGCGTTGGATAGCGTAGGGGTAAAAATTACTATTACCACTCCAGAGAGTGCAACAGTAGGGAAAGCGTTGGATAGCGTAGGGGTAAAAATTACTATTCCCACACCAGAGAGTGCAACAGTAGGGAAAGTGTTGGATAGCGTAGGGGTAAAAATTACTATTTCCACTCCAGTGATTGCAATAGTAGGAAAAACGTTGGATAGCGTAGGGGTTTAAATTACTATTCCCACTCCAGTGAGTGCAACAGTAGGGAAAGCGTTGGATAGCGTAGGGGTAAAAATTACTATTCCCACTCCAGGGGGTGCAACAGTAGGGAAAGCGTTGGTTAGCGTAGGGGTAAAAATTACTATTCCCAAACCAAAGGGTGCAACAGTAGAGAAAGCGTTGGATAGCGTAGGGTTAAAAATTACTATTCCCACTTCAGAGAGTGCAACAGTAGGGAAAGTGTTGGATAGAGTGGGAGGGTAAAAATTACTATTCCCACTCCAGTGAGTGCAACAGTAGGGAAAGCGTTGGATAGCGTAGGAGTAAAAATTACTATTCCCACTCCAGAGAGTGCAACAGTAGGGAAAGCGTTGGATAGCGTAGGGGTGAAAATTACTATTCCCACTCCAGTGAGTGCAACAGTAGGGAAAGCGTTGGATAGCGTAGGGGTAACAATTACTATTCCCACTCCAGCGAGTGCAACAGTAGGGAAAGCGTTGGATAGCGTAGGGGTAAAAATTACTATTTTCACTCCAGTGAGTGCAATAGTAGGGAAAGCGTTGGATAGCATAGGGGTTTAAATTACTATTCCCACTCCAGTGAGTGCAACAGTAGGGAAAGCGTTGGATAGCGTAGGGGTAAAAATTACTATTCCCACTCCAGAGAGTGCAACAGTAGGGAATGCGTTGGATAGTCGGAGGGTAAAAACTACTATTCCCACTCCAGTGACTGCAACAGTAGGGAAAGTAAATACTTCATATATAAATTAAAATAACATAAATATTAATACCAATTACAAATTAATTTAAATAATTAACTTTTTTATATATTATATTCAATTAAAAATACAAATAAATATTAATTTTTATTAATAATTACCTACTATTACAAATTATTTACCAATTAACAATAAATTAAGTAACAATTTAAAAATATTTAAAAATTAGATCCAAAAATAAAAATTTTAAAAATGTAATTACTTACAATTAAATTACTTCCCACCCTATTCCCCTACAAACCCACAACCCACTACAGAAAATAAATTAATAAAATAACATAATTATCAATTAATCATTTATTTAAAATTAATTAACAATTATATTTTAATTAATTACCAATTAATCCTAAATTAACAATTAATTCAAAATATATACCAATAAATAAATTAACATATTTAATTAATTATAATTAAATTACTTCCCACCCTATTCCCCTATAAACCCACAACCCGCTACAGAAAATAAATTACTAACATTAACATATTTATCAATTAATCAATTACAAATAATTACCAATTATATTTTAATAAATTACCAATTACTAATTGATTAACAATTAATTCAAAATAAACACCAATAAATAAAAATAACATATTTAATTAATTATAATTAAATTACTTCCCACCCTATTCCCCTATAAACCCACAACCCGCTACAGAATTATATTACACAAAAATTTAAAATAATATTAACTTACTTACCTAAAATTCGATATTTTTGTTGTCTATATTCTGTCCATTCGATATTTTGTCCATTCTATATTTTTGATTCAATATTAATGCTATTCTATTCGATATTAATACTATTCTATTCGATATTTTGGTAGTCTATATACTGTCTAGTCGATATTATGTCTATTCTATAATTTTTTACTCGATAATATTGATACTCGATATTTAAAACTCGATATTTTGACTGTACACCATTGAAATCTAATGCCATCCCTATGCAACATAAGGTGCACAGGACACCCTTAATTGTCAGAGCAGCAGTAAAGGAAATGTTGAAGATATGGTTTCTTCAGGTGTAATTGAATCAGTGGAGAGTTCCATGTGGGTTTCTACGGTGGTTATTACTGAAAATTCGGACGGAAAATTTAGATTTTGCATTGACCTCAGGTCACTTAATCAAAATGTAGAAGTTGATACTTTTCCATTACCGAATATCAATGAGTTGATTTTAGCTTCGGGTGGTGGTAAATTCTTCTCTAAACTAGATTTAAAAATTGCTTATCACCCGATTAATTTGCACGAAGAATCCAAACCACTCACAACTTTCATCACCATTGATAGGATTTTTAAATGCACCAGAAGGCCTATTGGTCTTTGCTCCGCTGCCAGTATTTTTCAAAGAATGATGAATGTACTTTTTAAAGATGTCAAGAATATTGTCTACTTTCAAGATGACATCTTAATTTTTGGTGATACTATAGGTCAACACAATCACACTCTCGGAGAAGCATTATTCAAAATCAGGGAATCTGGTTTGACTCTTAGACGTAAGAAATGCAAATTCTTTGTTGACAAGGTTGACTATCTTGGGTATGAAATCTCAGATCTTGGTGTAAGACCTAAATAAAATCTTTTAGATGCCATCCGTTTAGCTCCTGTTCCATCTGACAAAGAGAAATCGAGGTCCTTTTTAGGACTCAACGAATATTACTCAAAGTTTGTCAAGGATTTTTCTACCAAAACTGAAAGTCTGAGATCTCTTCTAAAGAAAGGTGTCACTTTTGTGTGGGGTACACTACAACAGTCTTGCTTTGATAAAATAAAAAAATATATGTGAAGCAGGCATCCTTACCCTTTCTGATCTCAAACGTCAAACAGTGCTCACGGTGGATGCTAGTGCCACTGGCCTTGGGGCTGTGTTATCTCAGATTCACAATGTCATAAAAGAACAGTGGCATTTGCATCCAGAACTTTGACAAATTCTGAAAAGAATTATTCTGTTATAGAACATAAAACGTTGGCAGCTGCTTGGGGTTGTGAATAATTCCGGACAAAAATTTGTGGGGTTCCAAATTCACGCTAGCATCAGATCACCAACCTCTTTTCAAGGTACTGTTACCTGGTGGTACCACTAAATGTTTGGCGTGGTTGGCTAAACTGGCTTCTCGTCTTCAAGAATATTGTTATAATGTTGTGTATATTCAAGGTTAGAAAAACGTCCAAGCCGACTGTTTGTCAAGAATCTCACTTGACTGGGAGACTGTTGTCAAACATGCTGTTTTAAAGAAACAAATGGAAGGTTATGTTGCATCAGTTCAAGATGTATTAAGTGTGTTTGAAGCTCAAGCCTCAAATGAAACTGAATGGATCAAAGAAATGTTCATGGCTAATTCTATTTTAGATTCAAAAAGAGGGTGGTGATGGACAGAGTATCTGAATTAAGCAGAACACTCCTACCCAGTCAAAAGATCAGGGCTTGATCCATCACCGTTTTTTAGCTCACTGCACCATCCCAGTTCAGAACCTGGCTACATGCAAATTAGTCTGACCCTGGCCCAGTGCATCATGGGAACAGGGCAGACCAAACTACCAAGCCAATTCTTTACTGGAAAGGAAACAAGCTTCCGGGGACCGGTTTCTGGCATTACAGCCATCTTCGGCCCGGCTTGCTTGAATCCTGATGGTGCAGTGAGCAAGGAACTGACATCTGAGCATACCCTTCCACACTTGTGGGGGCCAAAACGATTCAAAAAGGGGGTGGTGATGGACAGAGTATCTGAATTAAGCAGAACACTCCTACCCAGTCAAAAGATCAGGGCTTGATCCATCACCGTTTTTAGCTCACTGCACCATCCCAGTTCAGAACCTGGCTACATGCAAATTAGTCTGACCCTGGCTCAGTGCATCATGGGAACAGGGCAGACCAAACTACCAAGCCAATTCTTTACTGGGAAGGAAACAAGCTTCCAGGGACCGGTTTCTGGCATTACAGCCGTCTTCGGCCCGGCTTGCTTGAATCCTGATGGTGCAGTGAGCAAGGGACTCACATCTGAGCATACCCTTCCACACTTGTGGTGGCCAAAACGATTCAAAAAGGGGGTGGTGATGGACAGAGTATCTGAATTAAGCAGAACACTCCTACATAGTCAAAAGATCAGGGCTTGATCCATCACCGTTTTTTAGCTCACTGCACCATCCCAGTTCAGAACCAGGCTACATGCAAATTAGTCTGACCCTGGCCCAGTGCATCATGGGAACAGGGCAGACCAAACTACCAAGCCAATTCTTTACTGGGAAGGAAACAAGCTTCCGGGGACCGGTTTCTGGCATTACAGCCGTCTTCGGCCCGGCTTGCTTGAATCCTGATGGTGCAGTGAGCAAGGGACTCACATCTGAGCATACCCTTCCACACTTGTGGTGGCCAAAACGATTCAAAAAGGGGGTGGTGATGGACAGAGTATCTGAATTAAGCAGAACACTCCTACCCAGTCAAAAGATCGGGGCTTGATCCATCACCGTTTTTTAGCTCACTGCACCATCCCAGTTCGGAACCTGGCTACATGCAAATTAGTCTGACCCTGGCCCAGTGCATCATGGGAACAGGGCAGACCAAACTACCAAGCCAATTCTTTACTGGAAAGGAAACAAGCTTCCGGGGACCGGTTTCTGGCATTACAGCCGTCTTCGGCCCGGCTTGCTTGAATCCTGATGGTGCAGTGAGCAAGGGACTCACATCTGAGCATACCCTTCCACACTTGTGGTGGCCAAAACGATTCAAAAAGGGGGTGGTGATGGACAGAGTATCTAAATTAAGCAGAACACTCCTACCCAGTCAAAAGATCAGGGCTTGATCCATCACCGTTTTTTAGCTCACTGCACCATCCCAGTTCAGAACCTGGCTACATGCAAATTAGTCTGACCCTGGCCCAGTGCATCATGGGAACAGGGCAGACCAAACTACCAAGCCAATTCTTTACTGGAAAGGAAACAAGCTTCCGGGGACCGGTTTCTGGCATTACAGCCGTCTTCGGCCCGGCTTGCTTGAATCCTGATGGTGCAGTGAGCAAGGGACTTACATCTGAGCATACCCTTCCACACTTGTGGTGGCCAAAACGATTCAAAAAGGGGGTGGTGATGGACAGAGTATCTGAATTAAGCAGAACACTCCTACCCAGTCAAAAGATCAGGGCTTGATCCATCACCTTTTTTTAGCTCACTGCACCATCCCAGTTCAGAACCTGGCTACATGCAAATTAGTCTGACCCTGGCCCAGTGCATCATGGGAAGAGGGCAGACCAAACTACCAAGCCAATTCTTTACTGGAAAGGAAACAAGCTTCCGGGGACCGCTTTCTGGCATTACAGCCGTCTTCGGCCCGGCTTGCTTGAATCCTGATGGTGCAGTGAGCAAGGGACTCACATCTGAGCATACCCTTCCACACTTGTGGTTGCCAAAACGATTCAAAAAGGGGGTGGTGATGGACAGAGTATCTGAATTAAGCAGAATGGGCCCGATTCCCAGAACTAACTTAAGACAAAATCCTAAACTTACTACTTTTGGTATTCACAGAAGTTAGGATTTTATCTTAAGACAGACTTAAGACAGACTTAAGACAGAATCCTAACCTAAGTCTGTCTTAAGTCTGTCTTAAGTCTGTCTTAAATCTGTCTTAAGACAAAGTCCTAACTTCTGTGAATACCAAAAGTAGTAAGTTTAGGATTTTGTCTTAAGTTAGTTCTGTGAATCGGGCCCAACACTCCTACCCAGTCAAAAGATCTGGGCTTGATCAATCACCGTTTTTTAGCTCACTGCACCATCCCAGTTCAGAACCTGGCTACATGCAAATTAGTCTGACCCTGGCCCAGTGCATCATGGGAACAGGGCAGACCAAACTACCAAGCCAATTCTTTACTGGAAAGGAAACAAGCTTCCGGGGACCGGTTTCTGGCATTACAGCCGTCTTCGGCCCGGCTTGCTTGAATCCTGATGGTGCAGTGAGCAAGGGACTCACATCTGAGCATACCCTTCCACACTTGTGGTGGCCAAAACGATTCAAAAAGGGGGTGGTGACGGACAGAGTATCTGAATTAAGCAGAACACTCTTACCCAGTCAAAAGATCAGGGCTTGATCCATCACCGTTTTTTAGCTC
The DNA here is from genome assembly GCF_964261635.1 of Lissotriton helveticus. Taxonomy (NCBI): domain Eukaryota; kingdom Metazoa; phylum Chordata; class Amphibia; order Caudata; family Salamandridae; genus Lissotriton; species Lissotriton helveticus. The sequence continues at coordinate 835,718,310 of NC_136070.1, forward strand.
ACTGCACCATCCCAGTTCAGAACCTGGCTACATGCAAATTAGTCTGACCCTGGCCCAGTGCATCATGGGAACAGGGCAGACCAAACTACCAAGCCAATTCTTTACTGAAAAGGAAACAAGCTTCCGGGGACCGGTTTCTGGCATTACAGCCGTCTTCGGCCCGGCTTGCTTGAATCCTGATGGTGCAGTGAGCAAGGGACTCACATCTGAGCATACCCTTCCACACTTGTGGTGGCCAAAACGATTCAAAAAGGGGGTGGTGACGGACAGAGTATCTGAATTAAGCAGAACACTCTTACCCAGTCAAAAGATCAGGGCTTGATCCATCACCGTTTTTTAGCTCACTGGACCATCCCAGTTCAGAACCTGGCTACATGCAAATTAGTCTGACCCTGGCCCAGTGCATCATGGGAACAGGGCAGACCAAACTACCAAGCCAATTCTTTACTGGAAAGGAAACAAGCTTCCGGGGACCGGTTTCTGGCATTACAGCCGTCTTCGGCCCGGCTTGCTTGAATCCTGATGGTGCAGTGAGCAAGGGACTCACATCTGAGCATACCCTTCCACACTTGTGGTGGCCAAAACGATTCAAAAAGGGGGTGGTGATGGACAGAGTATCTGAATTAAGCAGAACACTCCTACCCAGTCAAAAGATCAGGGCTTGATCCATCACCCTTTTTTAGCTCACTGCACCATCCCAGTTCAGAACCTGGCTACATGCAAATTAGTCTGACCCTGGCCCAGTGCATCATGGGAACAGGGCAGACCAAACTACCAAGCCAATTCTTTACTGGAAAGGAAACAAGCTTCCGGGGACCGGTTTCTGGCATTACAGCCGTCTTCGGCCCGGCTTGCTTGAATCCTGATGGTGCAGTGAGCAAGGGACTCACATCTGAGCATACCCTTCCACACTTGTGGTGGCCAAAACGATTCAAAAAGGGGGTGGTGATGGACAGAGTATCTAAATTAAGCAGAACACTCCTACCCAGTCAAAAGATCAGGGCTTGATCCATCACCGTTTTTTAGCTCACTGCACCATCCCAGTTCAGAACCTGGCTACATGCAAATTAGTCTGACCCTGGCCCAGTGCATCATGGGAACAGGGCAGACCAAACTACCAAGCCAATTCTTTACTGGAAAGGAAACAAGCTTCCGGGGACCGGTTTCTGGCATTACAGCCGTCTTCGGCCCGGCTTGCTTGAATCCTGATGGTGCAGTGAGCAAGGGACTCACATCTGAGCATACCCTTCCACACTTGTGGTTGCCAAAACGATTCAAAAAGGGGGTGGTGATGGACAGAGTATCTGAATTAAGCAGAATGGGCCCGATTCCCAGAACTAACTTAAGACAAAATCCTAAACTTACTACTTTTGGTATTCACAGAAGTTAGGATTTTATCTTAAGACAGACTTAAGACAGACTTAAGACAGAATCCTAACCTAAGTCTGTCTTAAGTCTGTCTTAAGTCTGTCTTAAATCTGTCTTAAGACAAAGTCCTAACTTCTGTGAATACCAAAAGTAGTAAGTTTAGGATTTTGTCTTAAGTTAGTTCTGTGAATCGGGCCCAACACTCCTACCCAGTCAAAAGATCTGGGCTTGATCAATCACCGTTTTTTAGCTCACTGCACCATCCCAGTTCAGAACCTGGCTACATGCAAATTAGTCTGACCCTGGCCCAGTGCATCATGGGAACAGGGCAGACCAAACTACCAAGCCAATTCTTTACTGGAAAGGAAACAAGCTTCCGGGGACCGGTTTCTGGCATTACAGCCGTCTTCGGCCCGGCTTGCTTGAATCCTGATGGTGCAGTGAGCAAGGGACTCACATCTGAGCATACCCTTCCACACTTGTGGTGGCCAAAACGATTCAAAAAGGGGGTGGTGACGGACAGAGTATCTGAATTAAGCAGAACACTCTTACCCAGTCAAAAGATCAGGGCTTGATCCATCACCGTTTTTTAGCTCACTGCACCATCCCAGTTCAGAACCTGGCTACATGCAAATTAGTCTGACCCTGGCCCAGTGCATCATGGGAACAGGGCAGACCAAACTACCAAGCCAATTCTTTACTGAAAAGGAAACAAGCTTCCGGGGACCGGTTTCTGGCATTACAGCCGTCTTCGGCCCGGCTTGCTTGAATCCTGATGGTGCAGTGAGCAAGGGACTCACATCTGAGCATACCCTTCCACACTTGTGGTGGCCAAAACGATTCAAAAAGGGGGTGGTGACGGACAGAGTATCTGAATTAAGCAGAACACTCTTACCCAGTCAAAAGATCAGGGCTTGATCCATCACCGTTTTTTAGCTCACTGGACCATCCCAGTTCAGAACCTGGCTACATGCAAATTAGTCTGACCCTGGCCCAGTGCATCATGGGAACAGGGCAGACCAAACTACCAAGCCAATTCTTTACTGGAAAGGAAACAAGCTTCCGGGGACCGGTTTCTGGCATTACAGCCGTCTTCGGCCCGGCTTGCTTGAATCCTGATGGTGCAGTGAGCAAGGGACTCACATCTGAGCATACCCTTCCACACTTGTGGTTGTCAAAACGATTCAAAAAGGGGGTGGTGATGGACAGAGTATCTGAATTAAGCAGAATGGGCCCGATTCCCAGAACTAACTTAAGACAAAATCCTAAACTTACTACTTTTGGTATTCACAGAAGTTAGGATTTTATCTTAAGACAGACTTAAGACAGACTTAAGACAGAATCCTAACCTAAGTCTGTCTTAAGTCTGTCTTAAGTCTGTCTTAAATCTGTCTTAAGACAAAGTCCTAACTTCTGTGAATACCAAAAGTAGTAAGTTTAGGATTTTGTCTTAAGTTAGTTCTGTGAATCGGGCCCAACACTCCTACCCAGTCAAAAGATCTGGGCTTGATCAATCACCGTTTTTTAGCTCACTGCACCATCCCAGTTCAGAACCTGGCTACATGCAAATTAGTCTGACCCTGGCCCAGTGCATCATGGGAACAGGGCAGACCAAACTACCAAGCCAATTCTTTACTGGAAAGGAAACAAGCTTCCGGGGACCGGTTTCTGGCATTACAGCCGTCTTCGGCCCGGCTTGCTTGAATCCTGATGGTGCAGTGAGCAAGGGACTCACATCTGAGCATACCCTTCCACACTTGTGGTGGCCAAAACGATTCAAAAAGGGGGTGGTGACGGACAGAGTATCTGAATTAAGCAGAACACTCTTACCCAGTCAAAAGATCAGGGCTTGATCCATCACCGTTCTTTAGCTCACTGCACCATCCCAGTTCAGAACCTGGCTACATGCAAATTAGTCTGACCCTGGCCCAGTGCATCATGGGAACAGGGCAGACCAAACTACCAAGCCAATTCTTTACTGAAAAGGAAACAAGCTTCCGGGGACCGGTTTCTGGCATTACAGCCGTCTTCGGCCCGGCTTGCTTGAATCCTGATGGTGCAGTGAGCAAGGGACTCACATCTGAGCATACCCTTCCACACTTGTGGTGGCCAAAACGATTCAAAAAGGGGGTGGTGACGGACAGAGTATCTGAATTAAGCAGAACACTCTTACCCAGTCAAAAGATCAGGGCTTGATCCATCACCGTTTTTTAGCTCACTGGACCATCCCAGTTCAGAACCTGGCTACATGCAAATTAGTCTGACCCTGGCCCAGTGCATCATGGGAACAGGGCAGACCAAACTACCAAGCCAATTCTTTACTGGAAAGGAAACAAGCTTCCGGGGACCGGTTTCTGGCATTACAGCCGTCTTCGGCCCGGCTTGCTTGAATCCTGATGGTGCAGTGAGCAAGGGACTCACATCTGAGCATACCCTTCCACACTTGTGGTGGCCAAAACGATTCAAAAAGGGGGTGGTGATGGACAGAGTATCTGAATTAAGCAGAACACTCCTACCCAGTCAAAAGATCAGGGCTTGATCCATCACCCTTTTTTAGCTCACTGCACCATCCCAGTTCAGAACCTGGCTACATGCAAATTAGTCTGACCCTGGCCCAGTGCATCATGGGAACAGGGCAGACCAAACTACCAAGCCAATTCTTTACTGGAAAGGAAACAAGCTTCCGGGGACCGGTTTCTGGCATTACAGCCGTCTTCGGCCCGGCTTGCTTGAATCCTGATGGTGCAGTGAGCAAGGGACTCACATCTGAGCATACCCTTCCACACTTGTGGTGGCCAAAACGATTCAAAAAGGGGGTGGTGATGGACAGAGTATCTAAATTAAGCAGAACACTCCTACCCAGTCAAAAGATCAGGGCTTGATCCATCACCGTTTTTTAGCTCACTGCACCATCCCAGTTCAGAACCTGGCTACATGCAAATTAGTCTGACCCTGGCCCAGTGCATCATGGGAACAGGGCAGACCAAACTACCAAGCCAATTCTTTACTGGAAAGGAAACAAGCTTCCGGGGACCGGTTTCTGGCATTACAGCCGTCTTCGGCCCGGCTTGCTTGAATCCTGATGGTGCAGTGAGCAAGGGACTCACATCTGAGCATACCCTTCCACACTTGTGGTTGCCAAAACGATTCAAAAAGGGGGTGGTGATGGACAGAGTATCTAAATTAAGCAGAACACTCCTACCCAGTCAAAAGATCAGGGCTTGATCCATCACCGTTGTTTAGCTCACTGCACCATCCCAGTTCAGAACCTGGCTACATGCAAATTAGTCTGACCCTGGCCCAGTGCATCATGGGAACAGGGCAGACCAAACTACCAAGCCAATTCTTTACTGGAAAGGAAACAAGCTTCCGGGGACCGGTTTCTGGCATTACAGCCGTCTTCGGCCCGGCTTGCTTGAATCCTGATGGTGCAGTGAGCAAGGGACTCACATCTGAGCATACCCTTCCACACTTGTGGTGGCCAAAACGATTCAAAAAGGGGGTGGTGATGGACAGAGTATCTGAATTAAGCAGAACACTCCTACCCAGTCAAAAGATCAGGGCTTGATCCATCACCGTTTTTTAGCTCACTGCACCATCCCAGTTCAGAACCTGGCTACATGCAAATTAGTCTGACCCTGGCCCAGTGCATCATGGGAACAGGGCAGACCAAACTACCAAGCCAATTCTTTACTGGAAAGGAAACAAGCTTCCGGGGACCGGTTTCTGGCATTACAGCCGTCTTCGGCCCGGCTTGCTTGAATCCTGATGGTGCAGTGAGCAAGGGACTCACATCTGAGCATACCCTTCCACACTTCTGGTGGCCAAAACGATTCAAAAAGGGGGTGGTGACGGACAGAGTATCTGAATTAAGCAGAACACTCCTACCCAGTCAAAAGATCAGGGCTTGATCCATCACCGTTTTTTAGCTCACTGCACCATCCCAGTTCAGAACCTGGCTACATGCAAATTAGTCTGACCCTGGCCCAGTGCATCATGGGAACAGGGCAGACCAAACTACCAAGCCAATTCTTTACTGGAAAGGAAACAAGCTTCCGGGGACTGGTTTCTGGCATTACAGCCGTCTTCGGCCCGGCTTGCTTGAATCCTGATGGTGCAGTGAGCAAGGGACTCACATCTGAGCATACCCTTCCACACTTGTGGTGGCCAAAACGATTCAAAAAGGGGGTGGTGATGGACAGAGTATCTGAATTAAGCAGAACACTCCTACCCAGTCAAAAGATCAGGGCTTGATCCATCACCGTTTTTTAGCTCACTGCACTATCCCAGTTCAGAACCTGGCTACATGCAAATTAGTCTGACCCTGGCCGAGTGCATCATGGGAACAGGGCAGACCAAACTACCAAGCCAATTCTTTACTGGAAAGGAAACAAGCTTCCGGGGACTGGTTTCTGGCATTACAGCCATCTTCGGCCCGGCTTGCTTGAATCCTGATGGTGCAGTGAGCAAGGGACTCACATCTGAGCATACCCTTCCACACTTGTGGTGGCCAATCAGGATTCAAGCAAGCCGGGCCGAAGACGGCTGTAATGCCAGAAACCGGTCCCCGGAAGCTTGTTTCCTTTCCAGTGAAGAATTTGCTTGGTAGTTTGGTCTGCCCTGTTCCCATGATGCACTGGGCCAGGGACGGACTAATTTGCATATAGCCAGGTTCTGAACTGGGATGGTGCAGTGAGCTAAAAAACGGTGATGGATCAAGCCCTGATCTGTTGACTGGGTAGGAGTGTTCTGATTAACTCAGATACTCTGTCCATCACCACCCCCTTTTTGTAATTATTTTGGCCACCATGAGTGTGGAAGGGTATGCTCAGACATGAGTCCCTTGCTCATTGCACCATCAGGATTCAAGCAAGCCGGGCCGAAGACGGCTGTAATGCCAGAAACCGGTCCCCGGAAGCTTGTTTCCTTTCCAGTGAAGAATTGGCTTGGTAGTTTGGTCTGCCCTGTTCCCATGATGCACTGGGCCAGGGACGGACTAATTTGCATATAGCCAGGTTCTGAACTGGGATGGTGCAGTGAGCTAAAAAACGGTGATGGATCAAGCCCTGATCTGTTGACTGGGTAGGAGTGTTCTGATTAACTCAGATACTCTGTCCATCACCACCCCCTTTTTGTAATTTTTTGGCCACCATGAGTGTGGAAGGGTTTGCTCAGACATGAGTCCCTTGCTCATTGCACCATCAGGATTCAAGCAAGCCGGGCCGAAGACGGCTGTAATGCCAGAAACTGGTCCCCGGAAGCTTGTTTCCTTTCCAATGAAGAATTGGCTTGGTAGTTTGGTCTGCCCTGTTCCCATGATGCACTGGGCCAGGGACGGACTAATTTGCATATAGCCAGGTTCTGAACTGGGATGGTGCAGTGAGCTAAAATACGGTGATGGATCAAGCCCTGATCTGTTGACTGGGTAGGAGTGTTCTGATTAACTCAGATACTCTGTCCATCACCACCCCCTTTTTGTAATTATTTTGGCCACCATGAGTGTGGAAGGGTATGCTCAGACATGAGTCCCTTGCTCATTGCACCATCAGGATTCAAGCAAGCCGGGCCGAAGACGGCTGTAATGCCAGAAACCGGTCCCCGGAAGCTTGTTTCCTTTCCAGTGAAGAATTGGCTTGGTAGTTTGGTCTGCCCTGTTCCCATGATGCACTGGGCCAGGGACGGACTAATTTGCATATAGCCAGGTTGTGAACTGGGATGGTGCAGTGAGCTAAAAAACGGTGATGGATCAAGCCCTGATCTGTTGACTGGGTAGGAGTGTTCTGATTAACTCAGATACTCTGTCCATCACCACCCCCTTTTTGTAATTATTTTGGCCACCATGAGTGTGGAAGGGTTTGCGCAGACATGAGTCCCTTGCTCATTGCACCATCAGGATTCAAGCAAGCCGGGCCGAAGACGGCTGTAATGCCAGTAACTGGTCCCCGGAAGCTTGTTTCCTTTCCAATGAAGAATTGGCTTGGTAGTTTGGTCTGCCCTGTTCCCATGATGCACTGGGCCAGGGACGGACTAATTTGCATATAGCCAGGTTCTGAACTGGGATGGTGCAGTGAGCTAAAAAACGGTGATGGATCAAGCCCTGATCTGTTGACTGGGTAGGAGTGTTCTGATTAACTCAGATACTCTGTCCATCACCACCCCCTTTTTGTAATTTTTTGGCCACCATGAGTGTGGAAGGGTTTGCTCAGACATGAGTCCCTTGCTCATTGCACCATCAGGATTCAAGCAAGCCGGGCCGAAGACGGCTGTAATGCCAGAAACTGGTCCCCGGAAGCTTGTTTCCTTTCCAATGAAGAATTGGCTTGGTAGTTTGGTCTGCCCTGTTCCCATGATGCACTGGGCCAGGGACGGACTAATTTGCATATAGCCAGGTTCTGAACTGGGATGGTGCAGTGAGCTAAAATACGGTGATGGATCAAGCCCTGATCTGTTGACTGGGTAGGAGTGTTCTGATTAACTCAGATACTCTGTCCATCACCACCCCCTTTTTGTAATTATTTTGGCCACCATGAGTGTGGAAGGGTATGCTCAGACATGAGTCCCTTGCTCATTGCACCATCAGGATTCAAGCAAGCCGGGCCGAAGACGGCTGTAATGCCAGAAACCGGTCCCCGGAAGCTTGTTTCCTTTCCAGTGAAGAATTGGCTTGGTAGTTTGGTCTGCCCTGTTCCCATGATGCACTGGGCCAGGGACGGACTAATTTGCATATAGCCAGGTTGTGAACTGGGATGGTGCAGTGAGCTAAAAAACGGTGATGGATCAAGCCCTGATCTGTTGACTGGGTAGGAGTGTTCTGATTAACTCAGATACTCTGTCCATCACCACCCCCTTTTTGTAATTATTTTGGCCACCATGAGTGTGGAAGGGTTTGCGCAGACATGAGTCCCTTGCTCATTGCACCATCAGGATTCAAGCAAGCCGGGCCGAAGACGGCTGTAATGCCAGTAACTGGTCCCCGGAAGCTTGTTTCCTTTCCAATGAAGAATTGGCTTGGTAGTTTGGTCTGCCCTGTTCCCATGATGCACTGGGCCAGGGACGGACTAATTTGCATATAGCCAGGTTCTGAACTGGGATGGTGCAGTGAGCTAAAATACGGTGATGGATCAAGCCCTGATCTGTTGACTGGGTAGGAGTGTTCTGATTAACTCAGATACTCTGTCCATCACCACCCCCTTTTTGTAATTATTTTGGCCACCATGAGTGTGGAAGGGTATGCTCAGACATGAGTCCCTTGCTCATTGCACCATCAGGATTCAAGCAAGCCGGGCCGAAGACGGCTGTAATGCCAGAAACCGGTCCCCGGAAGCTTGTTTCCTTTCCAGTGAAGAATTGGCTTGGTAGTTTGGTCTGCCCTGTTCCCATGATGCACTGGGCCAGGGACGGACTAATTTGCATATAGCCAGGTTCTGAACTGGGATGGTGCAGTGAGCTAAAAAACGGTGATGGATCAAGCCCTGATCTGTTGACTGGGTAGGAGTGTTCTGATTAACTCAGATACTCTGTCCATCACCACCCCCTTTTTGTAATTATTTTGGCCACCATGAGTGTGGAAGGGTTTGCTCAGACATGAGTCCCTTGCTCATTGCACATCAGGATTCAAGCAAGCCGGGCCGAAGACGGCTGTAATGCCAGAAACCGGTCCCCGGAAGCTTGTTTCCTTTCCAGTGAAGAATTGGCTTGGTAGTTCGGTCTGCCCTGTTCCCATGATGCACTGGGCCAGGGACGGACTAATTTGCATATAGCCAGGTTCTGAACTGGGATGGTGCAGTGAGCTAGAAAACGGCGATGGATCAAGCCCTGATCTGTTGACTGGGTAGGAGTGTTCTGATTAACTCAGATACTCTGTCCATCACCACACCCTTTTTGTAATTATTTTGGCCACCATGAGTGTGGAAGGGTATGCTCAGACATGAGTCCCTTGCTCATTGCACCATCAGGATTCAAGCAAGCCGGGCCGAAGACGGCTGTAATGCCAGAAACCGGTCCCCGGAAGCTTGTTTCCTTTCCAGTGAAGAATTGGCTTGGTAGCTTGGTCTGCCCTGTTCCCATGATGCACTGGGCCAGGGACGGACTAATTTGCATATAGCCAGGTTCTGAACTGGGATGGTGCAGTGAGCTAAATAACGGTGATGGATCAAACCCTGATCTGTTGACTGGATAGAAGTGTTCTGATTAACTCAGATACTCTGTCCATCACCACCCCCTTTTTGTAATTATTTTGGCCACCATGAGTGTGGAAGGGTATGCTCAGACATGAGTCCCTTGCTTATTGCACCATCAGGATTCAAGCAAGCCGGGCCGAAGACGGCTGTAATGCCAGAAACCGGTCCCCGGAAGCTTGTTTCCTTTCCAGTGAAGAATTGGCTTGGTAGTTTGGTCTGCCCTGTTCCCATGATGCACTGGGCCAGGGACGGACTAATTTGCATATAGCCAGGTTCTGAACTGGGATGGTGCAGTGAGCTAAAAAACGGTGATGGATCAAGCCCTGATCTGTTGACTGGGTAGGAGTGTTCTGATTTACTCAGATACTCTGTCCATCACCACCCCCTTTTTGTAATTAATTCTATTTTAGAGCCTAAATGAATAATCCTACTGGGCAATAGAAGGGAAAGCTCAGTTTCTCCCTCTATCAGACCTTATGTTAAAATCCTGGACGAGTTGTGGTGACACTGTGATCATGAGAGGAGAGTTATTCATTCCTACCGTGGCCTTGAGAAACAATCTCATCAGGTCCCTTTTTTAATCGCTCTGCTGCTGCAGCTTTGAACCTACCAGCTGCACCTGTTCGAACCAGTCCAAGGGGACTGCAACGCTGTTTTCACCGTGACTCGCAAACCAGCTAGAGGAGACGCAGGTGTGGGTGCGGAGGACTTCAACTCCCAGCATCCCCCCCTGTGACGCACACCTACCGCGTCATAGAGAAGCGCCAGGAGGCGCTTTAAAACCATCCAAGGGCTCCCGCAGTGCGGGTCCCTTTTTTAATCGCTCTGCTGCTGCCGCTTTGCACCTAACAGCTGCACCTGTTTGAACCAGTCCAAGGGGAATGCAACGCTGTTTTCACCGTGACTCGCAAACCAGCTAGAGGAGACGCGGGTGGGGGTGCTGAGGACTTCAACTCCCAAAATCTCCCCCTGTGGCACACATCCACCGCATCATAGAGAAGCGCCAGGAGGCGCTTTAAAACCACCGAAGGACTCCCGCAGCGCGGGATGCGTGCGGGCGTGCCCGGGCAAAGGCGGGCCCGTCCGCGCCCATCAGGGTCCGGAAGAGGCTGGGCTGGGCCACCCCCCTAACTCCCCTGGAACCTTGAAATACTCACCTTACTGCCCATATACCTGCCGCCAACATGAGTTGGTGAGGAGAGTACAACCCTAGGGTACTTATTTGCAGTCATTTATTCCTTGGAAAAACTTGGAGGGCTTGGGCAGAACATTTCTAGTTCTTCTTAACGCTTTGGACTGTACAGACTGTCCTGTTGGTTTTGGGTCAGCCCATCCGCTCCTCTGTTCACCTAGCAGGATGAGCATGAGGAAGGCGAAGGATTCACTGGTGGGGGGAGTCTTTATTAGTGCATGAGATCCAGTTGTCCAAGAAAAGACTTTCTTTGGACTCAATTGTGTCGCAGAAGAGGTCATCAATGGGGGGCATAGCTATGGCTAGGTCACCTAAAGTTGGCAACCCAGTAGTCTAAGACACTGTAAATGGCGACCACATTGTAATTAGCCCGAACGCCACTGCTGCAGCACCACAAGTGGCGGATCATCAAAGCAAACAATGGAGTTATCACAGGAGGTTCTGCGTATATGTCAGTTGCATAAGAGAGTGAGGAGGGCTGCGTCCCATATCCAGTACTATCACGTGGGTCAGGCCAGGTAAAGGGAGGCCCCTCTTTGGTCATGACACCGAAGAGGTGTGAAAAAGCCACAAGGGAAGGCGGGGAGGTGGTCACCCGGTTCAAAAGGGCATTACTAGATAGAAGCGAGACAAGTAGGGCTGTCACCCCTTTAGCTGGCCCCACGGCAATAGCAAAGCGAATTCGAGGGTTGGGGCGTCACACTGCTAACAGTAAACCCAAGCGGAAAGGAGAGCAAATCCTGGCCAAGGCTAAAGATACAGAAGGTCCAGTAGGGAAATTACAGTGCACAAGTTGTGGGGAGGCAGGAAATGCGGGGGGGGAGGACACAGAATTGTGGTCCAGGCTGGAAACAATGTTAAGTACTCACTTAGGGCCCATACACAAGAAAATCACAGTAATTGAAGAGAAAGTGTCCCTGTTGATTGCCCAATTTAGCAAGCATACAAACGTGGTAACGGCACACACAGTAAATAGCTTGGGGGCATTAGACGTTCCCACCCCTATAAGGGTTGCTTTGTCCTCAGTGAGACACAATGATATGATACAAGCTGGCGAATATCAGAAGGGAATAATGGAGGGTGTAGATAAAGAGCTCTTGGTAGGGTCTAGGGATGGAAATGTCCCGACTTTAAGAGGTGCTGCGTGAGATACCAGGCACACGAGGGCGGGACCTGTAGATCAGAACCTGAGTCCGAATGTAGGCTCGGAAAACACAGGGGGTACAGCAGGTAGAGCACTTGCACCACAGGTCACTGTGTCCGCCCAAAACAACTGTGTTAGGTGTACCAAGGATCTGCCAGTTCTAGACCTTCTGCCGGCAGCCTGCCCTTACACAATAATCCTGACAGGGGTTCCTGCCCTTAGTGGAAATAGAGTAGAAACCCCGCAAATGCTAATTAAAAAGGCGGCCCACTGGCTGAATAGAAATTTTCATTTTCACATCACAAACCACAGGCATATACTAATGGTGAGACGGGTGTCCTGGATTGGCTGTAGCAGGAAGTACTTCCCAGGAGACACTATGATTTTAAATTTTAGGTTTCCAGGGTTGGTATATGACCTCCTCACACAGTGCAAGGGGCCCTTCCAGGCAGAGGGCGGTTCGACTATCAAAGTATTACCACTGGGGTTCTTTTATAGGGACATGAGGGGAGCAAACATTAATGACAATCAGAGGAGTGATCAAGCAGGACGTGTCCGAGGGGGTCCCCCGGTTCAGTTATTCAATTGGTATGCCCCTCTTGCAAACGTCTCTGCTCTAGACGATATTGATTGACGCGAAAGGAATTGGATGACGCTTCTCTCAACACAGGCACGGGAGGGACACCACTGGTACAGGCCAAGGTGCCTATGTTCCCGCTTATCTTAGGAGACTTTAGCGGCCCTGTTATTTAAGGGAATATTCAAGTAACCACTGTTTCCCCCAGGCCCACCAGTTGTCCAACATTAGATCGCCCAGACACCCTTAGTCATGGTACCATTGAGATTATCTCATGGAACGTACCTGGGCTCTCATCTAAAATATCCAATACTGAATGGCTACTCTATATAAAGCGTTTCCAGGTCATCTGCCTCCAGGAAATATGGGAGACAGACAGTAGCCCGCTCTCCCTTGAGGGTTACAAAATGTATTTTGTACCGGCTCGCAAGGGTGTTGTGGGAAGAGCAAGGGGAGGCCGGATTACATACGTGGACTTAAGGCTCAAGGGGAGGTGGGATGATTTAGGCTGGGACTTTTTTGCAGGGGGTTAGACTGTGTATGAAAGGCTACAAGTTAATTTTTATTAACTTTTATAATGCTATTTTATTGGGTTAACCCACAATAAGATTGAAGGCTAGCAGTGATACATGACCAGGGGGACCAGGCGCACCAGTTGGTGTTACTCGGCGACTTTAACTGTCACCTGTGCCCAAATGTGACAATCAGAAGAGGGGATTGGTCTTCTTGCCCACTGGAAGAGGGCCTGCATGTAGAGCGCAAAACAGAAGGAAAGGAGCTAAATAAGGAGTTAGGAACCCATGCCCTCTCACATACCATGGACCTGATTAAAGAAGGGGAGAATGGCCTGGTCCATCCAACCTTTAAAGGTAGAGGCTGTGATTCTTTTATTGATTTTATTTTCGTTTCCAACACGTTAAAGTGGGGGATTTTAGGGTTTGTGATACAGCTAAGCATTTTTAGCGATCATAACCCACTGGTCATATCGCTCAGGGATCCAAATATAACTAAGCACCCTGTCCGTATGGGGTAGAGTGGCGTTTTAACAGTCACCAATCAAGGGAGGAGACTTAGATGGTCTCAGGCAGATGGAGAAGCCTTTTATAGAGCCTTATTGGCGGACAAACAACAGTATGTCTGGAAGTGCCTAAACCCAACGGTGGACGGGGCAGAACTGGTTATAGCCTTTGAAGGTGTTACTAAGCAAATTGATGGTTTACTTAGGACTAAATCCGCCAGAAAAGGAATGGAGGACCATAGGTGGTTCGATCGTGATTGCTCTCTGGCTTCGAAAGAGCTGAAGCGAGCTCTAAAAGCAATCCCTAAGGATAAGATAAGGGTGTCCACATGTCGGGCACTTTACAAACAGGCAGTTAAGCGACGCAAAACCTCCTTGCAACAGCAGGCTTGGGAGAATCTGAGGGAAGCGGTTGAGTCTAAGAACACGACTGCCTGTTGGAAGGTTATTAATGACCCCTGCTTCCAAGAGGCTAGCAATCCTAAGATAGCAAACCACATCCTGCCAGAATCCTGGTACGGGCCCTTTAATGGTCTATACAATCACGGCATGACAGAGGACCGTATAGTAGCTGAGGAAGGGGGCGAGACTGCGGGACACACAATGTTCTCCTTGGGCGAGATAAAGGCGGGCATTGAGTATCTGACAAGAAATAAGGCTCCAGGGCCCGACAGGGTTCTTCCCCCTGATCTCTTCTTAAGCCAGGTCCAACTGTGGGCACCTATTCTGACCAGAGTTATCAATACTGCAGTAGATTCGGGTATGCCTCCATCCTGGTCTAAAGCCACTATTGTACCCATTTTTAAAAAGGGAAACAGGGACAGCACATTATGTTACCATCCCAATTCTCTCATTGATGCGACAGTGAAAGTTTTAGGTAGGGAAATCCTCAATCGATTACTGGATTGGGCGGAAGAACACCATATAATCACTGACACTCAGAATGGGTTTAGATCAGGACGTTCAAAGGCCGATCAATGCCTCAATTTATATCTATTGACAGCCAAGTACACCATTGCCAGTCAGGAGACTGTGTACTTGGCTTACATGGACTTGACGGAGGCTTTCGACCGTGTGAACCGCAAGAAATTGTGGGAACTTATGGGGGCTCTCGGCGTGGACCCAGGTTTAGTAAACATCTTAAGAGCTCTACATAGGAACACTTTTGCTCAGGTCAGATACAACGAGGAGGGGAGCTTGACTGATCAATTCCCATGTTCAAGGGAGGTAAGACAGGGTTGCATATTAGCACCTTTTTTATTCGCCCTGTATACAAATGGTCTGGAGCAGGCGTTAGATGTTTTGGGGGTAGATTCTCCAAGGATAGGATCAAGGGGGGTCCCCATTCTGCTTTATACAGATGATGCGGTACTTCTCGCGCGGACCCCCAGAGGCCTACAATGCCTAATAGATGGCTTTGTCCGTTTCATGGAGAGTCTAGACCTGTCTTCTAACCTTTCCAAATCATATATTATGGAGGCGGGGTAAACGCCGAAAAGGAAATACAAATATATGATTGGCGCGCTTTGCCTGGAAAAAGTTCTGTCATTTTCTTATTTGGGGATTTTATTTGATACCCGCTTTAGTTTTAACACCTTGCTAGATGAGAAATGTTGTACCTTAACTAGTTGTACCGGCGCCATTATGAACTTCGCACGTAGGTTGGGTCGCTGGTCACCGGAACAAATTTTGAAACTCTACAACTCGATGTGCTGTGCCAAAATACTTTACGGTAGTGAGGTTTGGGGCTTTACTGACACGCAAATTTGTGGAAAATGACAATATATATGTACATAAGCGGCGTTCATTTGTGTTCACCCTCGCCACTGTTGAAGGTAAAGGGAAAGTCACGAAACAGTGGTCCCGCCATCTTGTTCCCTTTTAGGCCCCATCACGAACATAGATAGTAGCCATCTTTGTGTCATGACCTCTCTGCCCATTGCCAATAGCCATCATCTCTCTCTCTCTCTCTCTCTCTCTCCAGCCTCGCAAGCACCCCGCGCCCCGACAGCCCCCGGTCTCTCCTGTTCGGGCCATAAACGCACCGCTAAACACGACCTTGTCTCCGTGCTGAACCCCTGCCCCCTCGCTCTTTCATCCTACCCATAGAACGGGCCCTTTTGGTAACCTCTTCCTCCCTGCCCGATTGCCCGGCCTGATCCCAGGCCATCACCTAGTCCAACAGATGCAGTTTATTGCTTCCTACAGTAGGACCTCGCCTCACATCAGAGGAGCGGTGATTAATCAAGGCCTTCACACCCCTAGATCTGACCGACACCCCTGCATTCCTCCCAGGAACACCCTTCCTCTCTTCTGATGACCCCCCCCCCGGCTACACCTGGCCTCTCGACCCAGCCCCATATCATAAAACTAGGTCTCGTGGATGTACCCCTCCGGCCCCGCATAGCAAAACTTGATCTTATCGCCTGCCCAACCTTAGATCTGACCACCCCCTCCTGCCCTCGTGCCCTGTTGGAATGTCCGGCTGCAGATTACAATCACATGTTACATTTGAGAGGGGAAAACAACATCAGAGCGGTCGGTATGGGAATGGGCCTGGAGCTGGGGTCCCAAACATGCTCTTTTGTACTTCAAAGTGTCTTTATTGCAATCAGGAATGTTTGTACATCATAAATAGGCTGTCCTGTTTTCAGTTTCTATTTTTGGTAAATTCTGGTGGGGTTTTTTCAGTGTTTTCAATATCTTAAAAAACAGTTGTTATCAGTGGTTACACATTTTCACACCTCTAAAAACAACAGAAAAAAGGGTTTTTCCGGTGTTTATGGAATGGAACATTTTGCTTTTATCATTGCTTGCTTTCTGCACTGAAAGAACATGGTATATAGACAGTGTACGTATAGTGTAGATGAGGTCCAAAGATATTTTTGCAAATTAATCTTATTGTAGGACACCATACAATACTTCTTCAGTGAGTCTTTGGTCATGTTCGCTCGTGCTTTCCTTCCCTTGTAAACTTCTGTGAAAAGGCCCTCTCAGCATTCATAGCCCCTAGGGCTGAGATCCGTCAGCTAAGGGGCACAGTTTGGATAACTCTTTCTTTGATGCCACATAAAGCACGAAAATATAAATATTTGCGTTTTAGTTCCTGGGCATATGAAAACAGTGCACCAGAATGGACTAAAAAGTCAAGAGCATCCCTCAATAACTCTGAAGATTGTAAAGATGCTTTCAGCATACCATCTAACAAGTGGCAAGGATCTCCTACAGGGAAACACTTCAGCTCGGGTATCAATTTTGACAGGTCATCACAGAAATTTTTTGTATACGTAGCTGAATCACTACAAATACAAACAATATCACTCCAATCTTTGTTGAACTTGGAAAGAACCTTTTTTGCAGAGCATAACAAGTGACACTGCGTTCCATGTTTTCCAAAAGTCTGGTTTCACGTTTTCACCACTATCCCAGATGCTTGGTGATATATATATACTTGTCACTTTACCTTAGATTTAATGTTTAAAGCCTGAGGTGTTGGCAATTCACCTACTATCAATACTGACCCACTAGAAACTATGGTCTGATGAATTAAGGGTTTTTACCCATTCTCTGTGTGTAAATGTGATGACACATATTAGGAAAGATTTTTATGAAACTAGCCATTTTACCTATCAGTGAAAGAATCAAATGCAGCCAAAATATCAAAAGTGAGTTTGATATGTCCTGATTCTTTACAGTTTATGAAATAATTAAACTAAACCTAAAACGTGACACTAAACCCTGCATCTTTAGACCAAAGGCCATAAAACTGAAAAAAGTAAAAGGAAGAAGAAACAATATTTTAGTGGCATCCCTAAAGAACAAAACTCAAGCAGAATGATGTT
The DNA here is from genome assembly GCF_964261635.1 of Lissotriton helveticus. NCBI lineage: Eukaryota > Metazoa > Chordata > Amphibia > Caudata > Salamandridae > Lissotriton > Lissotriton helveticus. The sequence continues at coordinate 835,735,631 of NC_136070.1, forward strand.
ATCCAGTCTTTCTTACTGGTAGCTTGTATAACAAAGTTACATTGTATTGACCCCTTCAGTAAGAACAAAATTACTCTTTCACTTTCTTTTTCCTTTCTTTGAATGGCATTTAGTTTGTGGTTGTGCAGGTGTTTTTTCAGTGTTTATATATTTTCACCGGTGAGGGCTAATTTTCTTTCAGTGGGGTTTTATCAGTTATTATAGGTTTAAACCTAAAACCCCACAGCCTAATCATAAACCTGTGTATAAAAGACGGAGCCGTAGAGAAACTAAGTAGAGCACCTCGAGAAGATACCCTGTTGTCTGATTTGACGTGTTCTGTTCCGTCGGAAATAAACTCCTGTTTCCTGCCTTCCAGTCTCCAGCGCCTGCCTCTTTATTTGGTAAACGTGAGTTGGGTGAGAAGCGGCTAACGCCGGGCAAACCTAGAAAAGGGGTAAAACGACCTGATCTGCCTGAACCCTTTTTCATCAATTGGCGTCCCAAACGTGGGGCCCATCAGCGACACGTGGATCCAGTGGGAGAGGTCCCAACGACAGAGTGAACGACTGCAACGATCGGGATGAGCTCCTGCCCGATAGACCCTTGTCTGGCAGCCGATCATCCGAACTTCACTGGTTCCGAGCAGACCTCTCTCGAGTGATCTACGGTCCTGACTGGGAACCATCAGGAGTGCCACAGCAATTACGGAGGAGAATAGAGGACGATCGGGCGCTGGAAACGGAAGACGAGAAACCGTCCACACGGTCCGGGTAAGGTTGTGTAAACACGACAAATTGCGAATTGATTGTTTGATTGTCATTGGAAAATACTAGTATTATGCATTTGATTGTTTTGTCCTGAGACAATTCTATGTCTACAAACGGGGAAGGATAGGAGTATTCTCCCTTTGCAGATAGTGAAGGGTGGCTAGCGCAGGCTTTTGCCCCCGTTGTAACCCGTCGCGCCTACTTCCCTCTCCATTTGATTGATTGTTATCCAAGCATTTATTGTTTTGGAATTGGTTCTCTTTGGATCATTCTCTATTTGCAAACAAGCACAGAGACCCCATACTCTGTTTAGTCTTTGCAGATAGTGAAGGATAGGTAACGCAGGCCTTTGCCCCCGTTGTAATCCGTCGTGCCTATTTTTATCCCCCACTGATTGATTGTTTGACCGAACATTGATCGTTCGGAATTGGTTCTCGGAAAGGAACTTCTCTGCCTACAAACAGAGAGGAACAGGAAGATCTCTCTCTTTGCAGATAGTGAAGGGTAGGTAGCGCAGGCTTTTGCCCCCGTTGTAACCCGTCGCGCCTATTGTATTCCTCATTTGATTGATTGATTGTTTGTCCGAACTTGACTGTTTGGAATTGGTTCTCTCTTTGGGTATTCCCTATTTGCGAATACTGTAGAATAGAAATATTCTACCTAGTCTCCGCAAAGTAGTGAAGGATAGGTAGTGCTGACTTTTGTCCCCGTTGTAACCCGTCATGCCTATCTCCCCCCCATTGCTCAGTAGTTGGTTCAGCCCGGACCATTTATTAGAGGTAGACCATCTGGCTCCACCGGAGGACACCCCTAATAAAAAGGACATATATAAAGAAAATGCGGATTAGCCGCTGTATCGTGCTAGCAAATAAAAGAACATAAGAATCGTTAGGAAAAACAAAAGGAATCGAGTAAAATCAGTAGGCCACTGATGAGATCTCTTTTCAACCTCACTGAAATGGAAGTATTAGGAACAACCCCTCAGGAAATATGAAACTAGTGAGGAAAACCGAACTCAACACCATGATGACTGCGAGACAGCTCGGCTCCACCGACCACCCCGCCCAATTAACGACAAACCCTAGGCAAATATTAGAAATATACAACACTATAGCAAAGTAACAGGTTAAAACGTTTTTATTTGAACCAAAATATATTAAACAACTATTTACACGGCAAACGGCTGCAACAACAAACCCACAATGCATTTCGCCGTCTGCTTGACGCCGTTCCTGTCCCTCCTTCCCCAAAGTAGCAATGTCGGGCTACTTAGGGCTACTTTCTAGTAGGTTTTTGGGCGTCAGAAAGTCTACAAAAGCCGTCGGCGGCGGCCTGGGGTGGAGAACCATTACGCGAATAGTCCGGAGGCGACACCACGCGCCAAGGCCTGTCCCCAGGATAAACCAAGGGACCCGCTCCTGTGGCCTGGGGTGGAGAAGCGGCTGGCTGCCCCTCGGCCGGAGAAGTCGTGGGGTGAATGGCCTGGCCCGGAATGAACTCGTCCTCCCATTCCCTTCTTCTCCCGGCGCCTTGCAGGCCACGGGGGGAGGGATGTCTTGCATATGCCTCCGACCCCCCCCCTCTTCTTCATCGCCTGGTCCGGCCATAACAAATGTCAGTGAGACGCCATGGGGTGCACTGGAAGGGAGAGGCGGCGCGGACGAGCCTCTCCCGCCTCCCCAGGTGGAGGCCCCTCAGCTGCACCCCCAACGCTCCACGCACCCGGCAAAGGGTTCGTCCACTCTTGCGGTGCAGGGACGCTCCACGCACCCGGCAAAAGGTTCGTCCACTCTTGCGGTATAGTGACGCTCCACTCACCCAGCAGGGTCTCGTCCACTGTGGCGGTGCAACGACGCCTCGCCCGGCAGGCTGGAATCCGTCTGCTCTTTCGACCCAGTGACTGCCGGTAGCTGCAGAACTCCTAAAAATGGCGGTCGACTCTGCAGGAATGAACCTGGCGTGCAAGGATGGCCTGGTCGCTGGCCAGCTAGAAAAGCGCGTCCTCCGTCCAGAAGCGTTCTCCTCAGCTTTGAAGATTCTACGAGAACCGCAGGGGCCCCAAGCCCCCGATGGGGAACGACTGCCATGATTGCCCACAGAACGACCAAGACGTAGCCACGAGACGTTGGCGCCCTCATGCTGGCACCAGCCTCAGTTTTTGAATGACCAAAAATACTGCAGACTACCGATTTGATCAGTTCCGGTGGAACATCAGTACGACCCGGTAGGAAAGATTGTTGCCCCTCCCTTTTCTTTGATTGATGGTTCATGTCACCGGTCCCTTCTGTTGCCCCTTAACGAAACTTCTGGACTGCCGAAAGAGGTTCTGGTCCGACCACGAGTTAGTGGAGACATTTTGACTATACTTGGACCCGCCTGACCCCACCCAAAATGGCGCCGGTACAAACGAAACTCGCAATTCCCCGTTGTGTTCCGGATGCTCAGACTTGATATCATGAGATATGTATGCAGTTTTTGAAGCACATGGCGGGAGGGGATGAGTATTGCTTGAACATTCGAACAATGAATTTGATATTAAGTTCTGACGCATCATTGATTACAGTATTATTGAAAGTTCGAATCTTTTTGACACTAAATGGTACTTACCCACAATGAATTTTCGATATGATTTTATTGCACTTATCGTACCTTGATGAAATAAAACCACCGACTCAGTTATGTATTCCGTTGATAAATATGCCCTCATGTACAGTTCCAGTCTGCTCCGTGGCTGGCCCACGTGGTTGTAGGCCTGCATTTGTACGTCAACATTTTTTTAAATAAAGATTTTGTGACAAACAAATATAGTCGTAGCTTTTGGATTGGTAAGTTCGAATACATAGCCCTTGTTTCCGATCTACATAAAATACAGACGAAATAAAGCAAGTCGATTACTGAAAGGTTAAAAAGCAAAGTACCCAGAAATATTGAAAATGTGAATGATCCAAGTTTGTTGCGTGTGTTTTTTACTTTAGTGCAACATAAGGCAATCGATAAAGGTCCCGGTGTTCTGTTTTACTTTGTATGCCACATATCTCAGGGAAATTGTTTCAGATGCCCCTAAACCAGACCCGTTACCACTGTAGACCACCCCAACTCCTCGAAGAAGAACACGAGTTCAACCCCACTTTACCCTGATTGCCCTTTTGTTTCGACCCCCCCACACAAGATCCACAACACCACACGTGGGCGATCTATGCAATGTGCAGTCCATAAATGATTATGCCTCCCGCACCACCAGTCCCTCTGGGCTTAAACCACTGAGATGGAAGGGACTGCACCCCGCGGAGATAGGTCAAATACGTGGTAAGTAAAAGCCTTTTGGGTTTATGCGCGCGAATGTGTCTTAAAACGCTGCCCCCACCCCTTCTTTTTCCCCTTCTTTCTGCAGGTCACATCGGAACATCGACTAAAGTATGGAAAAGACCTAAGCAACGCGCCATGGTTCCGCGGGGACAAATGATACATTATCCATGGGGACTGCCCCTGAGGACATGACGATTTTGGGTGATATGAATGCACGCGTGTATGACCGGATGTGTGTAACTCGACTGGATATACGTTGCGCGCGTTGGTTTGATAAGAGAGATGTTTTTGTACGACTTGAGTGATGATCGAACGACCGATGGAATGGGGAAAAAGGGGGGTATGAACATGGTGCCTATACACGACGAGCAAACATAGATATAACACTCCCTTACTTAGAAACGACCGTCTCTCTCTCAACCCAACGACTGGAGGGGTGGTCTGAAGCAGAAACTTGGCGGGTTATTGCAGTATGACAAAAATATGACTCCAACCGGCCCCCGAATAATGCAACCAAGAAGGACGTGCACCTACGAGTAGGTTCATACGATAACTAAATAGGGGAAGGTTCAGGGCTATTCCAGGGTGAGGTTTACCCAAGTACCCTCCTCCTGGAAGACTAAGAATATTGTCAATGTTTAAGATTTACCACCTCCTTCTTGCACCCTCATGGACATGAAACTCGAAGCTGCCCATTGTTCCCCCAACTAACACCCTCCGTTGCCTCAGCCTGATATACCCATTCACTAAAAACGATTCAAAGATCCCACCGTAAGTGCTAGCCCGACCAGGATAGTTCCCGAACAATTGACGAAAGTATAAGTATTTGCAACAGAGACCAACAGCAAAAGACAGCCAGGCGAATTAAATAGGAAACTAAGGATGCGCAGCATGCAGGAGGAAATATCTTTAGCCAAGTACTGTTCTATGTTTTGTCTTGAGTTCTGTATGTAAATACATGTACCCCCCCGCCTGAATTCATGTGTACGTAGTATATGGATTTACGTTGTCCCTCAGTCTGTGTTTCTATATAATATGACCCCTACTGTTTTGTGTTGTGTGCGCACCAAAATGGCCTATTATTGTATACGTTTCTCTCTCTCTTCCTTTCTCTTCATGTTGTACGTGTACCGAATAGTTCATTTAAAATGCGAACGACCCCTGCTCCCTCTTCCTTTGTGTGGTAATGTTGTGCCCCGCCGGCACGAGCCTAATTGGTTTTTCGAACACAAAGGTGATCGACAAATTGCCAGAAACTAAAACAATTGTAATTTGCCATGTTACTACCTCTCCTTTCTGTAAAAATGATAGAACTCGAATTGGCTATAAAGGAAAGGACAGGTAAGACGACTGATGTCCCCCTAATCTGGCCCTTCTTACAGGAGGACTATATGTCAGTGGTTTTCTGTTCTCAGCTTGTTAGAAACAATGTCCAGATTGCCCCATCCCTCTGCATCCAAGTACGGATGTCCAAACGTCCCCGTTTTCTCCCGATTGGCCCCAGCTCCATAACACGAAGTATAACTGATGACCCCGATTAACTGTTGCCCCCCCCCGAGAAAAGAATGTTTAGCCACTATCCCTCTCTCTCACGTTGATAGAAGACTGCCAGGGCTAGGGTCAGAAAGCCACATGCGACATGAATGAACGCCAAATAGACTTAGTACAAACTCAGTAGACATGCCTGTATACATGCTCCACAGTGATAACTCCTGACCGTGACCGATGAAACGTACCCCCAACTACCCAGATCTGGGACGGAATTGAAATGTATAAATGCCTTCTCTTGCCAGTTCGCTAAAACCTGTTTTGTACCCATTCAAGGATACACAGTCACCGGAGGAGAGGGGCTGGACGTGACGCACAGCCTGGCCACAGATCGTGAGGCGCGTGTGACCTCGACCTAAGATGGAGCCGCAGAGCAACGGGACGCCGGACGATGCACCACTCTCTAACGCAGAAAACGAAGGAATGGGGGGCTGCCTTGAAGCCCTCTACTTGTTGACCCACGCGTGCCAGAAGTCCCCGCCCCTTTGAGCCCGATTGATGGACCTGCCTGCGCATCACCCTTTTGCTCCCCTGGTCCGTCTCAAGGATCCGGTCCCACTCCGCCCTCTCCTCCCTCGATTATCCGACAAAACCCCTTCTATCCTTTCCCCGTGGATTTTGACTCCGAGACAGAAATGCAGGTGCCCAGCATAAGGCACCCTTAAGAGGGATTAGCTAGGAAACAGGACTGTGGCCTAACGGCAAAGGACAGATCACACCCTGCGACGTGTAAAGAAGGACCCGAGCTGGACCTATAGCTCCACCGCCGGTGCTCAACAGCGCCAACGGAAGAAAACGAACTACCAGAGCCTACCAGTGATGACTCGCTACTAAAAAGACACTGTGGCGAAGACCCCCCCCCCCCCCCCTTTTTTCGGAACTTTCTACACCCCTTGACTAATTGCTTGTATTGGACTAAATTCCTCCCTCAACCACTTTTGCCTGTAAAATGTTTCATCGGTCACTTTTTAAATACGACAAATGTAAATTTATATGTATTCCACCTCGTATGTCGCATCAACTGCACACGGTTATATGCAAGTCTACCAGTATTGACAAACGCTATTTCATTGACTACACACGACTATATGTACACCCCGTCAGTTATGATAAACACGGAAATGACCTATCTTATGTAAAAAGCGGCGACTGTGGAAAATGACAATATATATGTACATAAGCGGCGTTCTTTTGTGTTCACCCTCGCCACTGTTGAAGGTAAAGCGAAAGTCACGAAACAGTGGCCCCGCCATCTTGTTCCCTTTTAGGCCCCATCACGAACATAGATAGTAGCCATCTTTGTGTCATGACCTCTCTGCCCATTGCCAATAGCCATCATCTCTCTCTCTCTCTCTCTCCAGCCTCGCAAGCACCCCGCGCCCCGACAGCCCCCGGTCTCTCCTGTTCGGGCCATAAACGCACCGCTAAACATGACCTTGTCTCCGTGCTGAACCCCTGCCCCCTCGCTCTTTCATCCTACCCATATAACGGGCCCTTTTGGTAACCTCTTCCTCCCTGCCCGATTGCCCGGCCTGATCCCAGGCCATCACCTAGTCCAACAGATGCAGTTTATTGCTTCCTACAGTAGGACCTCGCCTCACATCAGAGGAGCGGTGATTAATCAAGGCCTTCACACCCCTAGATCTGACCGACACCCCTGCATTCCTCCCAGGAACACCCTTCCTCTCTTCTGATGACCCCCCCCCCGGCTACACCTGGCCTCTCGACCCAGCCCCATATCATAAAACTAGGTCTCGTGGATGTACCCCTCCGGCCCCGCATAGCGAAACTTGATCTTATCGCCTGCCCAACCTTAGATCTGACCACCCCCTCCTGCCCTCGTGCCCTGTTGGAATGTCCGGCTGCAGATTACAATCACATGTTACATTTGGGAGGGGAAAACAACATCAGAGCGGTCGGTATGGGAATGGGCCTGGAGCTGGGGTCCCAAACATGCTCTTTTGTACTTCAAAGTGTCTTTATTGCAATCAGGAATGTTTGTACATCATAAACCTGTGTATAAAAGACGGAGCTGTAGAGAAACTAAGTAGAGCACCTCAAGAAGATACCCTGTTGTCTGATTTGACGTGTTCTGTTCCGTCGGAAATAAACTCCTGTTTCCTGCCTTCCAGTCTCCAGCGCCTGCCTCTTTATTTGGTAAACGTGAGTTGGGTGAGAAGCGGCTAAAGCCGGGCAAACCTAGAAAAGGGGTAAAACGACCTGATCTGCCTGAACCCTTTTTCATCAAATTGTCCAAAACGTAGAGAACAAATACCTGAGGCAATTGCTGAAAGTCCCACAAAGTACCCCGTCATTCATCATTCATGAAGAATTGGGTGTCAGTTATATGAGAGAAAGGATAGAATTAAAACCCATCAATTGTTGGATTAAGATTTGGACCAATCCCGAGGCCTCACTCACCAAGGAGATTATAATGGACTGCTTGGCAGGTGACCACGGGAGGAACATTCCATGGCCGAAGTATGTGAGGGAACCCTTGTCAGTCCTGGGTTGTGTAGACTTCTTTAATAACCCTACAAAACTGTTACCTCGGAATAAGGCCCATGTTAAGATGGAATTCATGACACATATGGCCGACCGGAGGGAAGACAGAAAAGTGAATAAACCCTCTGTGAGAGCGCACCTTTTGACCAAATCCTGCTTGGACATTGAGCCCTACTCGTCTTTTATCCACAATGCCCAAGACAGATTTTTAAGTGGGCCTGAAGTCCGCATTTGATATGGTGACCGGAATCAGCTCTGGACTATCTTGTTAGCTATGGCGGTCCCACCATACTTATGCTATCAAATTAAAAATCTCCACGAAGGTACCTTTGCCAGAGTCCGTTTTGGCAAGTTTGGTCAATTAACGGGGCCGTTCCCGGTAGAGAAGGGGGTCAGGCAGGGTTGCGTGCTCACCCCAACCCTCTTTTCCCTCTTTCTAAACGGGCTCATGGAAGACCTCGTTACTATCAAAGATATTTACTGCCCAAAATTGGCTTCTCAAAAATTTCCCGCATTAATGTTTACGGACGACACCCTGCTGCTTTCTAAATCGCCAATGGGCATGCAGCAGGCGTTGAACCAGTTCACCAATTTTTGTAACAAAAGAAACCTGGTGGTTAACATCGACAAGGCCAAGTACATGGTATTTAAGCCAGTACCACCAATTGTCCCCATCCGACAATGGTAGGTCGACCCCTGGAAAGGGTCCCAATCTTTGACTATCTAGGTCTATCCCTCAATGACAAAATGGGGTGGGGCCCACAAATGGCCAAGGCCAACCTAAGATTAGCACAGGCTGTAAGGGGGATTTTAAAAGTCCCAAAAAACTGTGTGCAAAAAATAGTAAGTGTACCACTAGAAATTGTCAAAGTTCAAGCAAGGTCCTCATCTCTCTATGGGGTGGAACTCTGGGGGCACCTACCATCAGACGAGCTATCCATTCACAGAAAACAACTTTATCAGGCAAATCGTGACCTTGCCAAGAAACACTCCGCTAGTCCCTCTTAGGTTGGATTTGAATATTCGCCCGATTGCAGAAGCCATCGCCTCATGCCCACTCCTTTATTGGAGGAGGCTATGGAGTACTCCTGAGCTGGCGAGCTATAAGGAGGAATTAAAAGAGGTGATGGCGTCTCTTGGTGCCGGCAGGATCCCTTGGTTATCCTTCATAAGGCAGTCTCTCAACTTGATTGGGCTCGAGAACCTGTGGCCCAATCCTGAGGACTCCTGCTCAGCTATCTCCAAGCAAACCTTGGCCCGCATTATAAAAGACTTTAATCTAAGGAAGGTATTTTGTTTGGCTAAACCTTCAAGTCTAACTGATGCCTTCCTGGATCATAAGTCATATTATGGCTTTGAACAGGAGATAGACGCCATACAACCTACTCTAGCGAAGAAGCTTTATCTTCAATTTGGATACGGAACCCTGCCTCTATATTCAATGACTGACAGGTGGACGGGGGACCCTGCACACCCCTGCCCAGGCTGTCGAATCGAGGATGAAACTCTCGTACACATTATCCTCTTTTGTCCGGCCTATGGCAATATCCGGAGAAAGTGGATAATCCAGTTGTGTGACAACTTGGGTTAAAAGAACTATCTCGCCTTCTTCAGGATTTTGAAATCTGACACTAATGCAGTGATAGTGGCTGTCATAGCAAAGTTCCTGTTTTCAATGTGGTTAGCTCGTAGGAACTTAATCAGTTAAAACTGGTATACATATTGCACTCACTTTTATTGGAGAGACGTAGGGAGTGAAGGACTACATTATGGGATTTTTTTATAACTTTTAAGTATTTGTACTTATAACTTACATTTTTAGAACTTTTAAAATGGTGTCTCCTCCCACGCCGATGAACTTAAGACGATGTATTTTATATATATGAATTGATCTTAAAAACTTATGGTATGTTTGAAAACTGTATATTGTATTTGTATGTGCTTTTATGGATAAAACTAATTGCAATAAAGTTTTTGAACTGAACTGATTTTTAAAGACACGCTTCAGGCTAAATCTATTACATCATAGGCTAGCCGTGCCGGCAGGTTACACTAAAACGATAGAGTTGAAGGGCCCGTGCGGCTGCGAACAATGGTCTCCGCAGGATACCCTTCATTTTATCTTACTGTGTCCCTACTATGTGCACCCCAGGAAGCGATTTTTAAAAAGTATTTTTTAAAAAGCTGGTTTTAAGCAGGCCAAGGTGGTCCTATTGTTTTTTAAAGTGTCTACAGAGGTTTTAACTCTTTTTTGTACTGTAAATGTTTTAAGGTCGGCAATGCGACTTAGAAACACCAGAGGAGAGGAGTGACCACACTGATTTTAGTACTGCAATGCCAAAGGTCCTGTTAATGAATTGTGTGGGTGAGGGTACCTTTGAAACAAATGACTACCTATTGTGTTCCCTGTTAGGAGGCTGTATCTTGCATGTGCTATTATTTTAATTGATGATGTCACTTCCTTTTTTAACACACGATATTTATTAATCACCTGTATAAGATTGATAGTAGAGAACGGGCTTTATCAGCAAACGTTTTGTATATGTATTTTTGGGGTCGGGTACGTTTTATTGCGATAATTGTGTCATTTGAATAATCTGCACTTTTATGGTATTGTATTGATGCAGAGTAAAGTATATATTGATTGATTGATCTCATCAGGTTGACTCACGAAGGGCATTGAGGCCAAACGAGAACAAAAAAAAGATTGAGAGTGAATTGGTGATGGCCCGGTATGGACTCCGACATTGACTCTTGGATCGTAAAGTGTGAAACCTGCAAAGAAAGTGACAAGCGCTTGAAAGCCTCCATGGGGCATATAACTGATCCAGGACAACCATGGCATACTATCTGCTTGGACTTTATTGGGCCCATGAATGATCTCAAGAATAGTTTTCGTTTTGGCTTGGTGGTAGTTGATGTTCATACCAAGTGGTTGATTGTTAAGTACTTAAAGGATATTACCACATTGACCACCATAAAGTCTTTACAAGAAATTTACGCAGAGGAAGGTGTACCCTCCGTTTTAAAAACAGACAATGGCACTCAACTAACTTCGACTGATTTGCAGGTTCTTTTTGTGTTCTTTTGGCATCTAGCACATCCGCACCTCACTTTCAAACCCACAAGGCAATGGCATGGGTGAGAGAGCGAACCGCCTCATCAAAGGTACCATTCAAATGGCCATGTCTTGTGGGAATTATGTTGACTTGCTTGTGTCTGAAATGCTTTGGGCCTATTGCTCAAGTGTGCATGGAGCTACAGGCAAGACGCCTTTTGAAATGATGTGTGGGAGACTTCCTAATACTAAACTTGTTCCCACTTGGATGAAAGACATTGTATCAAAGAACACTTCTGCTAATACTTCCTTCTCACCAAGGAGAGTGTACCAGAAAGAATGCTGAAAAACGCTTATGTTCCGGTGATTGGGTGAAAATACTGAGTGGTAGACCAGGTGTATGTCTTTCTAAGTTTTCAGTACCATACAAAGTCATGTATACTTTACCTTATGGTGTGGTTCTAGATAATGGTGACAAGTGGAACTATAGACGTGTAGCTCTGTACCAGAAAGGCAATACTGGTAGTAATGTTAGAGTTAATCGTCAAAACCTTTGTTCTAGCAACATATTCTTGTCTATGTCTGACAATGATCTCATTAGCAGTTCTCGTGCCAGAAACTCTATGCACAATGTGATGCAAGGTGGTGGTGATGCCTCTGTTACTTCCAATGAGTGTGAAGAAACTGTTTCTGTTGGAAGGTATGTGAGACATAATAGAGGTCTTCATCCTCCGAGTTATCTGAATGATTACATATGTACTTAATGTTTAATTAGTGCACATCATCCTCCGAGTTATCTGAATTATTGTATACTTACTTAATGCTTTATTAGTGCACAATCATTTTAATTGTATCTCACCATTTATCTGAATTATTACATATGTACTTCATGCTTTATTAGTGCACAATAATTTTTATTGAATCTCACTATTTGGTGTTTCATGTTATTATTAGTTAATCTTCACTCAACAATTTTAAGATTGATTTACTTCTGTCTTTTGACTTTACCCTCTCTTTCATCTTTTCTTATCCCCTCTTTTTCTTCACACATTTTCTCTCTTCTCATAGTTTCATCTACTGTTATAAGAGAAGAGGGCGTGTTGTAATCTCCTTTCTGTCTTGTTCTCTCCTGGTGTGGAGCGTGGAGCACTGTGCCTAGTGCATTCCACATTCAACCTAGGGGTTACAGGTTCTACACCAGGCAGTTGGTGACAGGCTGGCTTGGGGTGAGTCACACTTTCCAAGCCGGTTACTTACTTCAAATAAAGAACCCTTTTACTTACCAACCCTGCCTCCTCCCGGTGATTGAGGACACATCTCAAGAAGGTCCCTACTTAATTAATTGCTTCCAGGTCTAAGCATGTCAACGCAAGCCAGAAACACTTCATTTGGGATTCCAAAAGCGTGTCCTATGCTCTTTCTGTGAAAGCAAATGATCTGGTGCACAAAACGGTGGCCAAGTTTGAATTTTGGGCAGTCTAACTTTGTGACAAGGTTTGTTTACTCCTCTCTTAGAGCAGCCTCTCTCGTCTTCTATAGCGGTCCGCATAGGTATAGCAGAATAACCAAACATGAGCTGCTGCTTGGTACTGCCTACTATGCTGTGTTGCCCCATGGCGCACGTGCTCTTCTAAGCTCACTTCTGGCACAACGTATGCAGGGGCGGCCTTAAGCATGTGCAAGTGTGCACCTGCACAGGGCCACCAAACCCCAGGGGCCACCATGCCAATATATAACCTTAATATAATAATCCTCTGAGGATGGATACATATTTGCGTGGCGGCCCCTAGCAGTGATTTGGCAGCCTCCGGCTCTGTTCCACTTCCAAACACCCTGACCCCCCCCCTCTTCACTGGCCTTCGCGCTTCACCTCGCCCAGACCCCCTCTTCCGGGCCCCCCTACCTATGCTCCCTGCCTGACTTATGCAAAGACCCACTTTGCTTACTTGCCAGGATAGCCAGAGAAAAAGATTACAAGATTTCTCAAGTTTTAAAATCACTGTACAATCACTGGAAAGGACCTCACACAACATAAGCCCTGTGATGAAACCACGGAAATCACATTATATATATTCCATTTGAACCTGGTTGAGAGAAAAAGGGCCACGTGGCTTCCGGCCCAGATGCCATTCTTGAGAAATAAATGTCATTACGTAAATTACAGCCTGTGCACACTTCATCTCTTCATCAGTAAACATGCGTGTTGCAGTGATGTCAGTAACTGCAGCAACCGTTGCGAGGCATGCATTTCACAATACTGCGCAGCTCTCAGAGGCATGTTGGTAATCTCTTGCTCAGGCACCTCTTCACACGTTCCCTCTGCTGCGTCACCAGATTGGTAGGAAGAAACTGAAAAAAACATTAGGCTTCAGGTTTCTCACAAAAAGGCAGTAGTGTACCTCATAAATCGGTAGGGTGGCAAGTATGATTTTGCACTGAAGACACTTTGTTTGAATGGGTGCTTAGTGTCTCAAACCACTCAGGCGTTGCTGAAACACCAGCGCCTTCAAAGGCTTTAATAGGCGCCAGTGGCCAAAGGGTAAATGTTCCTGGCCTGACTAGTTAGTTGGCTGACATAATATTTACTTAACTCTCTTTTGTTTCACATCAGTTGAGAGGCGTTTTTGAAGGTAAACACTGAGCAGTTTATGCACTTAGTCATTCCTCAACAGAGATTTATTCATCAATGGCCACTGGCATTTACCTACAGCAGAAGAATACATTTATATTGACAAATTATATTGAATTTATAGATTTAGCTTCTACAATATATTAATTGTCATGAATTTAAAAACAGTAAACAAAGGGCCTGGTTAAAATTTTATTTGAATCAACCATCACAACAGTTACTGTTCGCCCAAAAAAGATAAACCAGTTGTTGCCCTCCCAAGTTGAACTGTTTGTGACATTCTGGGGTACATTTGAAAGAAATTAGTAATTCGGAATTCGGTAGTTGTAAAAACGCGTCCATGTACAGATACAAACTTACTAAGTTTTTTATATATATTCCCAGTAGTACACTAGTGATAGGGCCGGGTTCCTCTCTACCAATTAACTCAGGAACCCTTGTTCAATGACTCTTTGTTGCCTGCTGAGAAGTGTAGAGGGAAGAAATAACTAATTAAAGCAAATGTAACAACTTTAAAGAACCATGGCACTGAAGAATCACAGACTCCGAATTCCAAGTTAGTGGGTTTATTACAAAGCCAAAAATAACTGGACATACAGACACCTCAAGATGAGGATGTAAAAGTACATTTGAACTAATCCAAATCCAAATCCACGGGCGAGACAAAGACGCTGGACTATAAAAAGCATGGAAAGTTCCAGAACACAGGCAATGATTGCCCCTACGTCAAGATCTGTCTTCACTTGGGAAAATACATGAAAAGCATTAGTCTATCCTTACACTATCACAACTGTGACATCCCTTCTTAACATTTCCCCAGGCAAGATAAGGAAATGGTGTCAGCTCATGAAGACTTCTAAGAAGTACACTCACGTTGTATGGGTCAAGTAGCCAAAGCTACAGAGCTCGTTCTAAGATGTTCCTTCCCTCTCCATCAATCTTCACACCTCCTCTCCTAACTCAACCTCTGGGGCACTGTCCCTAATTCAAAAGACAAAACGTAAAACACGCCCACTGCTTGCATCTCGATCACCTCATCCAGTGGGACACTTCTCATAGGTGATTTTCAATTTAGTTTCGATGCTCCCATCTCCTGGCTCGATGACCTTGATTCCCAGGCCTCCTTCAGTGAGAAAGAACACCAGCTACGAATTATCAGTATTCTTTCATAAAAGTATCTTCTCCTCCCTAAGCCTGACTCCTAAAACAAAAGACGTTATTCTAACTAACAAAGACGACCTTCTCCACCTGCGGGAGAAACGTGAGAACCGAACAAATCCAATATAAACATGGAATTTATCTCGTTACCCCACTACGAGAGCCGTCAGGGAGAATACATTTCAGGCCTATAGAAATCGGCCAACATAAGAATGAAGCACATAGGGTCTACGAGGATACATATAAATTAACAGTTGCAAACGCTACGAATCGCAAAAAAACAGCATTTGGAATTAAAAATTCGCTATTCCGAAGGTATGAAGCAAAATTTCCTCGCAAAATAAGAAATGGCTAAAATAGTGATTCCTTACGTTGCTGGAGCCTGAATTCTGTGATTTCCCTAGCGATTCCTTATTTTATGATTACCTCAGTTAGCGAAAATCGCAAATGGGGTAATCCAAAATAAGGAATCGCAATGAAATGTATAAAAAAAAACGCAATTTGCGAATTCTCAAAATTCGCAATTTTGAGAATCACAATTACCACCAAGTGGGAGCAGGTGGTAACCAGGTGCAGACTATATAAAGAGGCCCACAATGCAACAGACTTTTTCCACAATGTCTGGGCTTTACGTGATAGCGAGGAGGCTGCGAGTAAGAGCTGCTGCACAGAGGAGGAGACGCCAGGAGAGGATATTCCGTGCGCGCATTTTCAACTTCCAGCGCACAGAGGAGGACATCTACACACACTATAGACTGGATGAAGAGAGTATCCTTGATTTAATTGAGGAACTCAAACCCTTCCTTGAACACCCCACACGCAGGACATAATCCATCCCCACCCACATCCAGGTCCTGTGCTCCCTGCACCTCTTGGCATCAGGCAGTTTCCAGGGGGTGATAGCCACAGCAGGAGGGGTGTCACAAAGTGCTTTTTCGCGCTTTTTCCATGCATTCCTTGATGCCATGGTACAGAGGCTGCCCCACCACATTCACTTCCCAAGTACCCCACAGGCACTACACCAGACCAAACAGGACTTTTATCAAATTGCCCAATTTCCCCATTTCATCGGATGCATAGATGGGACACACATTGCAATATCCCCCCTCCCACAATGAGTATGTGTTCAAGAATCGCAAATCTTACCATTCCCTGAACATACAGGTGGTGTGTGATGCCAAACACATCATCACGGACATTGTTGCCCAATACCCTGGCAGCACGCACGACTCATACATCTTCCGCCACAGTGGGATACACCGTAGACTCACAAATGGGGAGTTTGGCGAGGGCTATATACTAGGTAAATGCATTTGAACAGTGGCCACACTTGTTAAGGATAGCATTTGCAGGAGAGTGTCTAACCATATACCTTCCTCCCCTCAGGTGACAGTGCGTATGCAGTCCGTGACTTCATACTTACGCCCTACCTCAATCCAGCCAATGCAGAGGAGCGGCGGTACAACAGCGCCCACATTACAACAAGAGCCACCATGGAGAGGACATTTGGGATTCTCAAAAGCAGATTTAGGTGCATACACAAGAGTGGAGGGGCACTACCCTACAGCCCAGAAACCTGTTGCAAGATAGTGGTAGCATGTGCCATGCTGCACAACATCGCCACCAGGAAAGGCACACCGGTGGAGGTCAGTGAATCTGACACATCAGATGTGGAGGGGCCAGCTCCAGGACGCATGCTTGCCGGTGTAGTTGGTGCAGCTGCTGGGCACCAGAGGTGGGATGAGATCACGCGCAACTATTTTTAGGTAAAAGAAAATGACACAATGCTATATTACAATTGTCAGACTGTGTTTTTATTCCTTAACATCAGGATTGTTAACGTCACACAGGCTGAGTGAAACACAATGTCCATCAAAATGTCCAGCACATGTTCATGCACAGTGCAAGTCTCTCATCAGGGGCAAGGGTCCATGCGCAGTGGGTAGCTGTACCCATCCTGTGGTCCCATGTATGTCGCCTTACAAGCGGCGCTGGTGGGAGAAAGCTCCTGTTTGGGGATGCACAGTGCCTCTTTCACTAGCGCAATGTTACGGCCACTACGGCGCCTATCCATGGTTGGTGGGGGGGTGGCGCTGCTCCGTACTGATAGGGCATCCTCATCAGTTGGAGTCAGGACTCCTGACCCTGTAGTGCGGATTACGCGCAGCTCATCCACAGCCATAGAGATTTGGAGCAGGGCACTTGGCACGTCCTGGCCGTTGTGCGCCACTTCGCGCTGCATGCAGATGCTGCCCCCAGCTAAAACATTGTTGGAAGAGGACAGGCGGTTCACCACCCGTGTGTACAGGTCCAGGCGCTGCATCTCCCTACGCCTGGCTGCACAGTCAGCCCTGAGTTCGGCACAGAGTGCTTCCATGGCACATGTCATGCTCCTGTAGCCTGCCCTAGCTTCCCTTTGGAGTGACTTTATATTTTTTGCTTGCAGGCGCTGTACCTGCAACATGTTTAACTCAATACCGGCAAACACGGACCCATTCCCTGGATCTACAGCACTTGTAGCAGCACGGGACCTGCGCCTGGTTGGGACTTCTGGCATTGGCTCTGCACGGGGGCGCTGTTGTGGTTCTGGCTGTGTGGTATCAGTTTGGCCATCGCCATCAGTGTCCTGGCCCTCGTCCTCCAAAGGGGGTAGTGGTCGTACAACATTCCTCCTGCGACGCTTGGGATGGTTCACTAGCCTCGTCCTCACTTTCATCCTCCTGCGCAGCTGCTGGTCTGGTAGGGGAATTGCCCTGTCTCCCACTGCCTGTTGTCTGATTTGCAGTTGATGCTGTGGACGTAAATGCACACATTTATTTTCTGTTCTGACTAGCACTTGACAATTATTAAATTTCACTTGTTGGGATTACATGTATCTTGTTTTTTACTTTCATGATGTGCACATGCATTTGGGGACTGGCTGGGTGTAAGTGCACCACTGTAATGTGCATGTGACTACATCTCCCATAATGCATTGCAGTGTGTGCTTGTGTACCTGCATTGAACTTCTAGTTTCATCCTGCCCCTGGGTCCCTGCTGGGTGTGTGGGGGTAGTTGGGGTGGGGTCAGGGGTGTGATGGCATGCCTCTTACCTTGTCCTGGTTCCAGGGGGTCGGAGCTGTCCAGGTCAGCCACGCCCATGACGCTTTCAGGAAGTAGGGTTGCCTCCACCAGTTCCTCCAAAGGTGTTGAGTCAGTGGCAGTGGAGGTCCCTGCACCAGTCTTCCTGCTTGCTCCAACCTGGCAGCCACCTTCTCCTTGGAGCGCTGGCGCATGTCGTACCAGCGCTTACGCAGGTCTTCCACACTCCTATGTGTTACCCCAACAGCATTCACTTTTGTTGGATGTCTGCCCATATGCGCCTCTTCCGTGTCTAAGGCACCCTCAGAGATTTTTTGCCAAACAGCAGCTCATAGCTTGTGACCATTTCTTGGATAAGGACTTCCAGCTCTGCTTCTGAAAACTTTTGTTTCCTCTTCCTCTGGTTGTCAGCCTGCTGCTGCTGGGGGGTGTCCTGGCTGGGCATGTCTCCTGTGTCCTGCCTTTTTTTCCTCCACTACAGTGTTCCCTCTCCACCACTCCTTCACTCTGACTGCTTCAGAAACTCAGGTGCAGGATGGGTAGTCACACTATCTGGTTGTGATGTCATCAAGCTGCACCTGAGTTTCAGATTAGCAGATTCGCGAAATTCGCAATTTAGCGATTTTTTCCGTTAAGGAATCGCAAATTTGTGATTTTTTACCTTAAGGAATTGCTATTGGGGGAATCGCAATGAAAATAGCGTTTTATAAGAAATCGCTATTTTAATGCGATTTTCTACGTACATACCATTTTGCGATTCTGAAATTGCGATTCGCAAAACATCGCAATTTCAGAATCGCAAATGGGGAGCTTAAAACAAATGGCCCTATAAGCCTATAACTTTTGCACATTTAAATTTGAGTTGCCACATCCGTATACAACTTTAATCTAGTGCATCACTATGCATTACATTATAAATGAGCAACTTCCTTAAGCAATCGCAAAAAAGCTACATTATTCAAAACACATCTGCAACATATTTCTTTGTATGGCACGTAATAGTTCTAACATTTCACTTTCATATTTTATTACAGAATACCTCCTAATGACCAAATGTTAACATGACAAAGAATAAATGTAGGTGCAGACTACTTCTGAATATGATGCACCCCTACAAATGAAAGATCACCATCGCACTCCGTCACCAGGAAACCTAAACCAGGTGAGGGATTTCAGGAAAGCAGAAGATAATTCTTTCTCCTGCCTATTCTGGAAGGGTAGTTAATTAAGTGCCGGGCTAGACTAAATTTCCAACTATTCCCATGTTTCCAATGGTCAGAACCGAGTTTGAGACTAAACACAAGTCTACCAATTTACCAGGCGAACCACGCCTTGTTTCTCCCACTTCACACCTCTTTACACATGACTTACTACTGTGGATTTTGCTTGACTCATTTTGGAGAAATATGGAGTAGAGAACCCATTTATGCCTTCCATGAATCCTTTTGTGAATTCCTGTCAGGCATAAATTGTGATGTTGCTGCTGCATGCTTATATTTACTGCAGAAAATACGTTTGTGAATTGGTCCCTCTACCTTTAGAAAACTACGCGTTATTTTCCCTCATAATAGCCCATTGCTTAATATGAATTTCAAAAGGGATTTGGAAAATGGCCTTTTCTCTTATGAGTTATTTTGTGGGCTTACATGGTAAGTGTTTAGTGGAATGTTATGTGGGCATGACATGGAACGTGGGATGGAATGCAGGATTGCACTCTCACAGTTGTGAGAAGAGAGCAGGGACTGGCGAGAAGGGGTGGAGTGGGCTGAGTACTTGCTTCTCATTTCATTTTGGGTACCTAGATTGTTTTTACAGTTCCTAAATACTGGGGTGTCCAAATGTTTGACTGAGCTCCTCAATCTGAGAATTACAAATCAGGCAGTAAGATCTTACATAAAGATACGAATTCTAAACCCAGATGCCTGCCTGTGAACTAAATCACTTTCCTGGAATCAACTGCTAACTACCCCGGCTCTGTAAACATAAATAACCTACACTACCAACAAGGCTACAAATGGAGTGACTCAATCAGCCTCATGAAAACCCCGATTAACTAAGATCAAGGAATTACCAGGCAGCTGTCTAGAACGAATCTGTCACCAATTTACAGCACACCCTCAAGTCCAACCCAGCTGAAATAAAACTCAAGACAGGAGTTCACACTCATCTCCCAAAATGTATCCTCTAGCTCAGTAGGCTCCTCCGTTCCCTGTCTCCTAGCCCCCAGTGAGCAACAATGCACTCACAGAACAGAATAAATAAATCACAGGTCATCCTAACCCCCTGGGGCGTAGCTAGAGCTTGTGGCGCCCGGGGCTATCACTCAGATTGCCGCCCCTTGGGGGGCATGGGGGTACTGGGGAAAAAGGACGGCGAGCACTTGAAAGATGTCCGAGCGACACGTAGTATTGCTGCTATTAGTTACCTTGGTCATGCAAGTTACATGCACATACATGACACGGTCAAAGGCTACACTGTTGAATACACCGGTGACTGGCAGTACAAAAGAGAAGGTAAATCTCTGAGCCACAGGACGAGCAATGTGGTCACTGAAGCACCCATGTACACTGACGTTTTTCTGCTTTTCCCAGCAGCACCACGCCAAAAAACTATCCACATTGGTGCTTGGTTTGTGAAGTTAAACATTTGCTCTTGGTGTGACATGCAGATCAGAAGATTAAATTCCAACAGGGCAAACTCACCCTCAGGCAAAGTGTGCAATTGCCCAAGGCCCCTACCTTGGAAGGTCCCACTCCACCGGGAACATGATCTTTTTCTCTCCTCATCTCACATCTGGCTATTTATCTCAACCAACCTTCCTCTCTCTGTCTATCTTTACTGACCCCTCATTCTCTCTCTCTACGCAGTGTCATTCCAAGTCTTTTTGATACCACTGGAGCCACAGACTCAGCCACCCACCCCTCTGAACCTGCTGCTGCTCTCCTCTGACCTCTTACCTCACTCGCTCCATGCAGGGTCTCTACGGCAGGCAGACAGGGGTGGTTCGGTTCGAACCTTGTTAACCCTAACTGGCGTAGCTAGGAGGGGGCGGGAGGGCGGTCCGCCCCAGGCGGCAATATTTTTGAGGCGGCCGCGCTCAGAGACGTAGAGGTTCAGACTGGGCTGAAAATCCAAGACATTTCTCCTTCCTCCTCTTCGTTCCTACCATTGTGAAGCCTACTTGGCCAATTGATCCTGCACCACAAAACACCAGTCGGGCCGAATAGCAAGGTTTCTTATGCAGTGTTAGACAAGGACTTTGGACTAATGTGGTCTTCATCTGGTGTCCTTAAGTTATTCTTTCCCATTTGTAAAGGACTTCTCTCCTGCCCTCCCCCATAAAAAATATAGGGACTCATTTATGAGGCCCCTTGCGCCATCGGAACGTCACTTTTGTGAAAATTTTGAAAAAGTAGTGGAGAAATTGTGCATTTTCAAGCAAATTTCAGAAAGCAGGAAGCCTTTGACAATTCACATTTTTGGGAAAGTATGGACTGAATATGAAGAACCCTTATTCACATTAATGATCATATTCCAATCACTTGAAGCTAAAATCCATGGCTCTAAGGCTCCGTGAGTGGCTTTTTTTAAAGCATCTATTCCACTGGGGAAGAAGAAACCAGATGCAGGAGCTGTGGCAAGTCAGACAAATCCCTTGAGCAGGTTCTGTGCATCTGCCCAGTCATGTTGGACAAGCGAAAAATAAGTCCCTGGGCTGATTGGAACAGGCTGGAAGTTCGATCCTATCGGCAAAGCCTCAAAGCAGCACTTAATCCAGAAAACACAGTCCTAAATAAACATCTGATTGATGAAATTTGCCCATCTTGCATATAAAAGGTTTATGCCCTTAGGTGCTTCCCAGGGTGGCTCTGTAAGTCAGTCTTAAAAGCTCTAGAGCAGTGGGCTGTCACCTGGCTCACATTGAATGTTAATCCCCCACAGTTCTCTCCTACAGGGAAGGGTGCTGGTATGGGTTATCTGCTTGCTTACTTGCTGTTTGGAGGTGTGCTTTTGCAAAGGTGCTAATGAAGGTATCATTTGCATTACCAATAAACAATTAGCTGCAATTAGCTGCTCCTGCTCTTTCTTACAACTGTTATATGTAATTAGATCGCTGCATGTACTTGAAGGCACATTGTAATCAATTCTGTATTTTATGTATTTATTCATTCTTAACTGGACTTTATAGTATCTTAAAATGTGTCTAATTTTATAACCTGGATTCATGTTTATTATATTGTATATTGTAAAAGTTTTAACTAACCATACAAAATAAAGATTATTATATCACATTACTGATCTGATCTATCAGGCAAGGGACATGCCTACCAACCAAAAGGATGCATAACTTACATCGCCATGGTGTTCAACTCCACTATTTCAGACATCAAGATTATATCCCCAAAAGTCAATGAGCATGACACAGTCACCTTATTGGCATTATCATCACAAGCTGAATCACACTCAAGTGTGTTGAAAACCTCAGAAACACAATTAGAAAGCCTGTGAGCTTCTGATAGCACTGTAAAGTTATTCCAATGACAGAAGATGTGTTATATAAATACCCATAGCATAATATGACATTCAGTTAATCTTTAAAAGCCCTTGCGTAGTGGATTAAGCGTTATTTTGAATTTTAATTTATACAGAATATCATACATCTGACAAGGCGCCAAAGTGCTTTCAGTGGTTGGGTAGAACGCTAAGTTTGGTACGTGCATAATGGGGGTATATTTGGACTATGAGTCTCAGGTGGAGGGGGCAGTCACCTCCTTTCCAGTGAAGTGGGAATATAGTGGTGTAGTGTCTCTTTACAAGTGTCCTGGTATTTGTAGTAATACTGCCTGAATACATACAGCTAGTGCCTGGTGCAGTATATACCAATGGATGGTATTGCCACAGGATTAGTTTATGGTATAAGTGAAAGGACGAGGAGCTGAGGCGCATTTTATCTAATGTATCAGAGAAGGCTGATGAGTCGGGAAGGAGAGTGGTCTACATGGCTTGTGTGGCACCAGACAAACAGCTCCTATAATGATGTGGGAGAATACTATTACCTTACCACTGACATGAGCTAAAGCTTGACAGATGCTCAAATGGATTGTATCAAAGGAAGACTAGAGATTGTGTGTGTCTGAAGACCTCCAACTCGTTCAAACTATCTCCAGAGTTTCTCCAAGACTTTCCTGGTATTTATTTGGGTGACAGGCAGCAACTTCTGTATATTGCCCCTTTACCTCTGGCAAATGCAGCAAGCTACAGCTCATGCAATACTGATGCTCAGCAGACATGTTAACATTTCATTATTCAGAATGTGGACAGTGCACGAGAGATTGCTCATGTTCTTCCAGATTAACACCCACCCATCCATCCATCTACTGAATCACCCATGCACACAAGGAGGGCCGCACTGTATGGCCAATCACTTATTAGCCATAAGTGATTGGCCATACAGTGCGGCCCTCCTTTTTAATGTATGCATAATTGCATATTCACTTTGTCGGGACGAAGCCTTTACTGACTGTTCCGCGGGCGGCCGTGGCACTGGAAGCCCGTTGCGGCCGCAGCCGCCTTTATTATTTATTTGGGAACAGTCAGTGTTCGTTCCCAATCTCAAATAAATTATAAAGGCAGCCGCGGCCGCAACGGGCCTCCAGTGCCGCGGCCGCCTCAAAAATATTGCCGCCTGGGGCGGACCGCCCCCCCCCGCACCCCCCTAGCTACGCGAGTGCTAACCCCCCTCCAAGCCAACACAGCATATGGCTTAAAACCCCATGGCAGGAACTCCTTTTCCATCACGTACCCTCCCAACCTCTCACCTAAAGCGAAAAGAAAGTTTAAACACAGGCTGATAAGACAGCACCAAGAATCCCTAATTGCGGACTTATACCACTGCGCCTCAAAAGGCTTGCAGAAAATGGATCTTATTTTCCACACCCAGAATCCAAGGGGTTGGCACTCCATCCTCAGATCCCACCTCCATATATCTAAAACTACCACCATCCTCTCAGCTGTAAACTAACGTTACTAATACCCAACCACCACACACGCAGCGGAAACACCTTTGCGACCATATACAGCATTGGCACAATCCTGATCCAAGCCAACAATGACAACCTGGAGGCCTTCGACTCACTCTTCCCCACGCTACGTCTTGCCCTCACCCATCTATCCTAGTCTAATGCGAAAGAAACCCTATCCTCAAGCATACATACGGGGAAAACCATCTAACCTATCCACCCACTCAATCCCCCACCAATCTACCGCCCCCCCAGCCCCACTATCCCCCTCAATGCCTCCCCGAGCCCGCAATATTCATCCCATTTAGACACACCCAACACAAGGCCCAACCAAGATGACGCACTTCAGCCCCCCTCCGGTGTCCCCCCTCCCAACACCCCCAACCAGTAACTAAAGAAATCAAACCGCTGATAACAATGCCAAACTCCCCTCCCGCACTAAACCCAGCGAACTCACTGCACAATCTCCAAAACACTCCACCACAAACGATACCTGGAATTACCCCCATAAACCATACAGATACCGGAAACACAGGGAACAGTACCCACACAGATATGCTATCACTACCGAACACAACACAACGCCCCCCAACCACAAATGGTCGGACCCTGGTCACACAGAGACCAAACTCGCCCACCCCTCCCTCCTTGAGCACAACCCAAAGACTGGCTCGACTAGAATACCAACTAGAAATAGTCACAAGGAATATTAACAAAATCCTATCCAATCGCAACACCCCCTTCACCCAGCGCCCACCCCTCTCACCCTCTGGCCCTCCCAGTAAACACAGATATCACCACAAAAACCTACGACTCAGATGGAAGACAACACCCCTTAGAAACCAACCACATAGACCCAAGAGGACGAGCGCAGTAATGTCCATGCGAGCGATGTGGGATCTCGCCGAATCCTATAAAGCAGCGCCAAAGTTCACCCCCAGTTCTGTGATCCCAGTAATCACTGGATTTGGTAGAGAAGTTACAACTACAAAAATAGCAAGACCTCCTGCGCACCTCACTAATATTCCTAGGGCTCCCCCAAATAAGGTACTCAACAACAAGAAGGTGACGAACTGCATGCTCATAAACTGTAGATCAGCGAACAAACACGCAACCGAACTGGCAGAAACCATCCTAACACATGACATAGACATCACGTTCATCACAAAAATATGGCTGAACGAATCCTCTCCTCCTATCTTCGATATGCTCGTACCCCTGGGGTTCTCTATCATCAACAAGGACAGGAAAAACCAGCGAGGTGGAGGGACCGCAATCATACATAAAAAGAACATATCTATAACAGAAACTGACTCCTTCAAATACCACAAACTGGAGTACCTTACAGCCACCATCAAAATGTCGGATAACATAATGCTTCACTGTCACCTCATCTACCGCCCACCAGGCAACAATACCGTATTCAGTGAACAGTTGGATGGCCTGATCTCACACTGTTCACTCTCTAACGCAAACAACCTTATACTTGGAGACCTAAATCTTCACTGGAATGAGACCAACAACCCTCAAATACAAACCTTAAATGAGATCCTTCACAATAACAACTTGACCCAACACTCCACTGAACAAACCCAGGACAAAGGCTCAATCCTGGATGCCATCATAGCCCATGAAGATGCAGTCACCATCGACAGCACCCTCCCTGTCGACTGGTCAGACCACCATCTCATCCTCTTCCACATCAATCAAAAAACACATTGAACACCTCACGCAAATGATCACTTTCATTGGACGAGAAACCTGAAACAGATCCCCTTGGAAGAACTAGAAGAAAGACTGGGTACACTCTTCCTCTCCAACGTAGGAGAAAGGTCCACAGTAGAAATTACCTCACAATACAATGAGTCTCTGACTGACATGCTGAACAAAATAACCCCCCTGAAACAGAAAAAAAGCAAGACCCTACCATCGAGATCATGGTTCAACACCAAACTAAACCTGGAAAGAAGGCGACTAAGAGCGGCTGAAAGACTTTGGCACAACAACCCCTCGACAACCCACCTCGAGCTACTCAAAAAGGAACGTAGGAAATACAATAAGCACATCGCACATGAAAAATCCTCCTTCTTATGCGACACACTGAATAATTGGAAAAACCGCCCCAAAGAACTCTTCAACATTATCAGACATCAAACATCCAAACCATCACCCTCTGCAATTCCGGCCTCCAAAGACCTCTGTAACAAATTTGCCAATTTCTTCAATGAAAAAACACTAAAGATTGAGCTCTCACTTATGGACCACTCTCGTCCCTCAAAGGAAGGCCCGCTACTCATCAAAGAAGACATAAACCCACCCAGCCAATCAACCAACAACTGGCTAACCTTTGTACCCACCACTGAAACGGAAATTATTGAACTAACTACCGGATCCAAGCCCTCATCACACCTTAAGGACCCCCGCCCCGTTCAACTGGCAAAAAAACTCAAACACTCCTTAGCCATCTCTGGACTGAGATTATAAACAGCTCCCTGCAAACAGGAATCATGCCTGACTGCCTCAAAATAGGCCAGGTAACACCATTAATAAAAAAAGCAGGTGCCAACCCTAACGATCTCAACAACGACAGGCCTGTCTCCAATCTTCCACGCCCCAGCAAAATTACTAGAAAAATGTGTTCGCCGTCAACTCACTTACCACATGGACAATAACAACCTCCTAGACCCTCACCAATCTGGCTTCAGAAAAGGATGCAGCACAGAGACTGCCATCCTAAATGTCATAGATGACGTGCACAAATCACTGGACAATGACCGCTGCTGTCTACTCATACTCCTTGACCTTTCGGCGGCCTTCGACGCGGTCGAACACAAACTACTCATCAACGTTCTCCAAGAAAGGGTAGGAGCAAAAGGGGTGTTCTCACAATGGTTCACCTCCTTCTTGCAAAACCACTCCCAAAGAATAAAAATCGGAAACTTCACATCTGACCTACACCCTATAATCAGAGGTGTTCCCCAAGGCTCAGTTCTTTCACCCGCACTGTTCAACATTTACATGGAGCCACTCACCATCATCCTCAAAAAAGCCAATATTCCCTTCCACCTCTATGCCGACGACACCCAGATCTACCTAGAAACCTCCTCCATAGCAAACTAAATAACACCCTAATAGAAGTCTAAAAGTGGCTGTCCCTAAACCATCTGAAACTAAACCAAGACAAAATGGAAATCCTCCTCATAGCCAACAAATAACAAACCCCCCAAATCACGGAATGGATAAAGTCTATTGATGCTCTCCACTGTACCCTCATCCCAGCAGACTCAGTGAAGTCATTGGGTATCACCCTAGACCCCAATCCGGATATGATCAAACACATCAAGAACACCACAAGATGTGCCTTCTTCAACTTAAAACTACTGAACAAAATCAAGCCCTTCATCCCACCAACTGACCTTAAGCAAGTCACGCAATCCCTAGTTCTATCCAGATTAGACTATGGGATCGCCACCCTCACAGGCATGGCTAAACTACACCTTGCTCCTCTCAGAACAACCTAAATGCAGCAGCCAGAATGGTGACAAGAGTAAAGAAATACAAACACATCTCCCCCGCTCTAAAAGAGCTTAACTGGCTCCCAATAGAAATGCGGGCCAACTTCAAAACTGCCTGTCTCACACACAAAGCTCTCCACACTGGCAAACCCACCTATCTAGCTGCCAAACTCAAAAAAACGGGTCAGACAAGAAACCTCAGAAGCACCAACTCTCTGCTACTCATCCCCCCGAAAACCTGCAAACAAAAGACCTTATCTAGGTCCTTCTCCGGAAATGCACCCAGAATTTGGAATGCCATCCCTATATATATCAGGACTAACCCCTCCTTCAAAGCATTTAAGAGCCAGCTCAAAGCGTTCTTCCTCAATCGAGACCTCACGAAGTGACAACGGACTTACATGAATATTCTGCCGCAAGACAGAGGACCCAGTGACTACGAAAAGATCACTCCTTACAAAACCGTCCTCCTGTCCCGCACAGTACTCCCCCCCCTAATTTTACCATGAACTTTACAACTCTGCATTGAATGCTACTGGACTTATACTGATTAATGAACCACCTTGGAATCACTGTGTTTTCTCGGACACTCTTTGTATACTAGACTGTTATTGTTGTAAAGCGCTCCGATACCTCCGGGTCGGGCTAGCGCTATATAAAACTCCAAAAATTAAATTAAAAAACTTAAATTAAAAAAGTTTTTCAGGTAATCTATGCAATCTGACAATCGTTTCAGCGGAATTCATTTGTGGTACTTGTTAAAAGAAAGTATGCCTCCTGGTCAGGCCATGTAGAAAAGGATTTAGGTTTATTCTTCAAGTTATATCGTCCGTTACAAGAAGATAGTAGGTTTCATTGTAATGCCCCACCGGGAGCAGCCTCCTTGCTGCTCAGCCCATATACTCCAATTGACTCTTATCCAAGCACAAACATTCTCAGCATTCTAATGACCTCACACACTGGCTGAGCAGCAAGGCAGAGAACATGAATGGGGCAGACGCATTATACCAGATGGTAGATTACAACAGTACTCATGAAACAAACAGTTTTGGATAAAAGAGGTGGGTTTCAATCTTAGAATCATCTCAAGGAGTGTGTGCCTGCTGCAGAATTCTAGGTGTAAGTCCGACACCCACCCCACAAGCAAATCCAGGGGGTCCAAACCCTGTCCACCATTACCACGCCTCCTTAGGGAACCCATGGCCATCCCCACTGCCACCAACCCATAGGGGCATGTTACCCACCACCACTGCTACCCCACCCATATGTGTCATGTTGCCTATCACTGATGCCACCCACCCATAGGGGCATGTTGCCGATCACTGATGCCACCCCACCCATAGGGGCATGTTGCCTATCACTGATGCCACCCCATCCATAGGCGCATGTTGCCTATCACTGATGCCACCCCACCCATATGTGTAATGTTGCCTATCACTGATGCCATAGAACAAACATTAAATCCTGAGCTAAAAAAGTTTAACAATATCAATAGACAAATATCAAGTCCAAGATTTCAGATTCTCTTCATTGTTCTTCATTTATTTTCATTTTCGATAGAATCCAGTCTTCACCAATACAAAAGTAGACAACCACTGCCAACACGTGTTTCGTCTAGGTCGTAAGGACCAAAAGACTTCGTCAGGGCTGTAAATGTTACAATAGATATAGTCATAATTTCATTCCACTTAAAATATATCACATAAGTAGATATTAATTCTATTCCCACAATATACAAAGTGGCGTCAAATCAACAGTTAGAGCTTAATTGGCTATAGTAGCTTTAAACAGAATGAAGAGGGGTTATACAAAGCCACCTCTCCAAGGCTAACATATACATTATATTCATTTGCATAGACACTCTAGATATGTTTGTAACTAGGTTATTACATACATTAGAAGTGATTATAGCCATCCAATTAGAAACTGGGAAAGCCAGAATAGAAGAGAAAGTAAAGTAAAGTGAGAACACCAGGAAAGCCAAAAAGAGAGATTGTGCTATAGTCTGTAGACCATAGTAGTATAAAGTACAAAAAAGTGTGTTAGTCTAAAGAAGACATAAGACAAGAATGGTGTAGTATTATAAAGATAAATACCCGACAATCCAAACACAATAATAACACCGCATTGGGGTAGAGGTGCGTCCATAACAGAACCAAAGCCATATTAGTTCAACAGAAAATGGTGAGATGGCCTATTAGCCAAACGAATAAGTTCGAACAACGTATATTGGAAATTCGCTCACCATGTAAGTCAAAAGAGAGGAGTTGCGTAGATACAATAAAAGGAATGCTCTAGTCCATAGCCAGCAACAACTCATACACTGAAAGTAAAAATCATAAAAGGGTCACTATTCCACACATAAGTGAAGTTCTCCAAGGTAAGCACTGGATCTTAAAAATACCGGACCGACTAAGCATATTAACGGGCCATCATTAGGATAACAAAATAGTAGTGACAAATATATGTTACACTCACTCAATTCCAGAAGTCATCCAAGTTAGTGTGTCATATTCAAAACGCCCAGTCCTTAAGGAAGGTTATGTTCAAAATATCAAGGAACAAAATAATTTTTTTTATTTCTTCATGAGTAAACTCTTGTCCTGAAAACCAAACAGAAACATATTTGTTGTCAATAATTGACCCTCAGGGGAAAAGAGGGAATTCTGTCCAGTAATGGTAAAATTAACCGGTTAAACCATACACTTTGGATCCTCTGTCTACGAAGTCAGAGATTAAGCCAGTACCGATTCTAAGTCCTAACTATTATTTACTTGCAATACAAATAGCGAAATTCCAAGAACAGATTAAGTTGCTTCGTCCAATTGCCAAAACAAACCAAAGAAAGCAGCCAAAAAATATACCGGCCCCTACTTGTACAGACATTAAGTGTTCTTCTACAGATAACGGATTAAAAAGTCCTACGCATTGTTGCGAGCAACGTACCTCCGAGTGCAGAGACAAAAGGAAAGTGTTCCGATATCAAACGGCGTGCAGCAACTACGCCATGTTGTTCGGCTCCTAAATAGCAGATAGTGCATCAAGGGTAATTAAGGAAGGACTACCGTGAGCGTAGTGGAAAACACCGCCATCTTATAGTGATCAAGAGTCCGTGGAGGTGCCCAAATAGAGATCATACTGTAAAATGCAGCCGCATATTACCACAAGAGATAACCTACTTGAGTGCAAGGCGATATATATCAAGCCAGAAATTGGTCCATATTTATGCCGCCCAAAAGTTTATAAAAATGAGGGGCCCTTATACCGTCAAAGCTCAATAGTGCTAGTTGGCAACCATGGACAAGTGGATACCGATATATATACACAAGTCATTTACTTGTCCGTAAGGTAAAAAGCAAAACCTCAGGTTATCCAATCGTGATTCACCCATAATGACCGGATTTAGTATCACGGGCATGAGTGAGTATCTAGTCAGATATTAAAAGTCAGATAGAAAGCAAAAAAGGACCGTATTAGTAAAGTGACCAGAAAACAGAAGGCTTCAGGATTAAAAACAGATAATCACATATAAGTCAGTCAAATAAGTGCATATCAAATATTGTTTAAAAGCACATCCAAATTCAAAAATGTCACAATTTATAACCATTTTAACAAAAGAGAGAAAAATGTGTGTATACTTGCTAAAGATAGATTCAGCAGTCCGCAAACGTCACAACAGTTTATAGGTTCATCAAATGGTGATGTTGCTATGTGTATAGATTAATCATATGGTAGAGAGAAGAAAGCAGCCCTGACACATCATAACATTATATCAGAAAAAATTGTAATTCATCATCAAAATTCAAACCCCTCTCCACCGCATGAACCCGCATTATCCAACGTGCTTCTTGTTGCCTTAATCTGAGTTCACGATTTCCACCCCTTACATCTATAGGTACCGTCGCTATGCCATGGAAGGACATGGTAAGATGTTCCGTTTGTGCCGGGCAGTCCATAGCATGGACTGCTATTGGAACTCTGTTGTCCCTATTTTCCAGGCCCCTGAAGTGTTCACTGACTCGGTCTCTCAATTTCCTAATGGTACTCCCAATATAGACCTTCCCACACTTGCATAAGATAGCATATATAACATATGTGGTTGTACAGTCAATGTGGGTCTTAATATGGTAAGTGCCTGAATCATTATAATTAAAGGATTTGGTACCATGTATTGACATTCTGCACATACTACAGTTCCCACATCTATAGGAACCCTTGTTGTGAGTATGTAGCCAAGATATTTTCTGGATGTTTTTGGGGTAACTAGGACTAATCATATTCCCAATCGTAGTGCCTCTACGATAAGTGATTGATGGATGGGCCAATATATGTTCTTTTAATGAGGGATCAGAGGTTCATAGCTCCCGGTTAGATTTGTCACCAGCTATAACATATGGTCTACACAAAATTATAGCATTTAAAAAAAATATTGGTTCATGTTAACGCTGACTGGCTGACCCAGGGAGTGCGGAGGAGGATGCAGGTGTCGCCGTGGATGTTGTCAACGTACTCTGCGTGTCCCCCTCCTCCTGGGCCACCAGCCGCCGATATTTGGCGACAGTGGCCTCCAGCCTCCGTTGCCAGGCCCTTTTAGCTAGCTCCTTCCGTGTTGGTTTGGAAGGAGCATCTATATGAAGAAAGAAAGACATAGTCTGTAACCAATGCTCTTTAAGATTAACACAAAATGATTCAGCAGAAAGTTGTGTCACAGTAGAACTAGCAACTTGCAAGCGCAGTACATAACTATTGTGGCCAGTATCTATCTAACCTCCCACTTCTTCATCCTTGCTCTAACATTAGTGGGAGTTTAAGGAATCAATTCTACGAGCACTATGGACTCACTCCATTAGAGTCGACTATGACAGTACACCAGTCTTATTCTTCTTCTTCTCTCTTGTTTAGAAAAATTGGTGCGTTAACTTCTGCAAGCCGGCATAATGCCAGCGCAGTCAACTTGCACCCGAGAAAAACAGACGCCGGCCATGATGAGTGAGACAGACTTGCGTTACTGTACCAGTCCAGTACATGCAGGTGGTGATGCTCTTAGTTTTCTATTACGGATGGCACTGAGAATACTCTGTCACAAGGGCTACTGCTTAATTAATTTAACTTTCACCCTACAGTGCCAATGAATACTAGAAAAGGAAAATGAAGAAGATAAATAATCTGATTATCTATCACTGCACATGGTATGTATTTGCTTACATATGGGATGACTTTAGGTGCTTTCCTTTTTATTGAGTGAAGAGTGATACATCCACACATGAATGACCGAGTTCTACGAAACTTATTAACAGAGGTAGTGACTGGCCATCGTAATAGCAGGATATATGCTGTGCTTGCAATACAAACTACTGCTACTATTCATGGTAGTATTCGGACAAAATTACAACTTCTTTTCCTTGTCTTTCCTACACTGGGACGGACGAGCGGGTGCGGTGTTACATGCTCTTCAAAGTAACACTTAGTTCATCCAGTGACCGTCTACTCTCTCTAGATACACATATGCTATCTAAGAGTCAGATAGTACCATGATCCAGGCATCCATCCATTCAAACTATATGTCAATCATTCTTCTTCATGTCTCTCATCTGGACAAACCTTACGTTTTCACACGGGAAAACAACCTTTTCATTTTATTTGGGAAACCGCAAGCCATACATCCGTGCTTGACTTGCATTCGAATTTCAACCAAAGCATATATTGCGCACACATACAGTTTCTGTTTCACCCACCCAGGCTGTTCTCCTTCCACTCATCCTTGCTTCATCCTTCACCCAGCCATGCATCATATGCCTTCCCAGCCACCTCGGGTACCAATCAAACACGTATCATTCTTCTTTGTCAGTCATCATTACCTTTAACTTGCTCGTCCTTCCACACTTACTTACACCCTTCTTTCGCTTTTCGTTCATCCCATCCATCAAGTTCATCTCAGATCTGATTTGGATTCTCGAGAAAAAATTCACCACTGAGTTGAAGTAAATTTAGAGGAGGCTACTACCTGGTTGATAAAATCTTTGTTCTAAATATGAAAGTCTGCTTAACAGTATAGTAACTTAACTGTAGAACATATATACTACACCCGTGCAGAGACCACACTATGCAGTCTGCAATCTCAATAAGTAAGGAATATAAGAGCTTACCACTGCCCGCCACTACCGTGGCAACCCGCACAGCAGTTTCGTCCGGCACTTGCACCGCCTCCTCCCCAGAAGTGTCCTCCTCCACCTCAGCGCTGGGCCCAGCACCAGATGTTCCCACCTACAAAGTACATTTAAGAATGTTAGATGTCATAGACATACACCACTCACTAGTATTTTGTCTAGGAATGAAGAAATGTGAATGCAGTAACCAATCTAATAATTTGTGACTGTCTACTCTAAAGTAAAAATGTCCCTTTTTCCAGAGAAGCGTGTTGTCTTGCTGCACTTTTTGGCACAACTGATGAATGCTTGCTTTTTAACACGCACCATTTTTCTCATAACAGACAGAAGCTTCACTTCTAAGAACAAATCATCATCACTAGGACGGAGTGACCAACGATTCAGCACCAAAAAGAAAAATTAAAGTTCAAACCAGGTGAGGGCTCGGCTTGCCCACAATAAATGTGTGAAATAAATCACTAAGCACTTTTCCATTTTTAATCAACTGTTTATGTTTTATGACAAGCTTGATTTTAATAAATATTTTTACTTTTAATAAAGCTTTAAAACTTAAATAGACTCTGTGGTTTTTGGTCAAGAGTGAATTAGCAAAAGGTTTTGCAATTTGCAAGCATGAGTCCGTGCCTCTGACACTTCTGGACTCTGACTCAGTACTCTTGTCCTGCGTTGGATAATCATCATTGGGGATCAATTATCGATGAATTCGGGAGCTAAATGACTCTGCCACACTATCTAGTCAGTAAGGAGATTGGGGGTTCTTCAAAGTCTGATATCACTGATGTTATGTTATGTTATGTTATGTTATAAAGCCTTTTATTACGCGCTCTATTACTCAAGAGTATCCTGGCGCGGTGAGTAAGTGAGAAAAAACGGAGCAGCCAACATAACAAATAGAGAAATTACAAAGTGATGTTAAACAAATGTGTTTTGAGTCCCTTCTTAAACTGAGAAAGTGAGGGAGCAATGCGAAGGGCCAAGGGAAGAGCATTCCATGCTCTGGCTGCCTTAACAGAGATGGATTTGCCTCCTGTTCTTGAAGGCTTAAACTTAGGCTGGACCATCTGGCACAAGTTGGCGGAGCGGAGAGCCCGTTTAGGAGCATAAAGAGCAAATCTATTCCACAGATATACTGGACCCAACTGGTGGATAGCACGATAGGCCAAAACCAGAATTTTAAACAGAATTCGATTGGCAATAGGTAACCAATGGAGACTACGCAGATGTCCACGAACACTGGATCTCCTGGGTAATTGAAACATCAGTCTGACTGCCGAGTTTTGTATCACCTGGAGTCGATGGACCATATAGTCTGGTAGGCCGCTAAAGAGTGCATTTGCATAGTCCAAGCGTGACAAGATCAGCGCTCTTAGCACAGTCTCTCTAGCCTCACCAGGAATGAGGGGAAAAAACCTTCTGAGGGCCTTTAGAGTGGCATAGCAGGTACCGGTTAGTTTCTTAATATGCTCCCCGAACTTTAAATCCTGCCCGAACCAGACACCAAGGTTCTTTACAGGGTCTCCTGTTGAGTTCGGACAGGGTAGATCGGAGGGCCAGATTTGTTCCCTGAAATTATCCGGGAAAGATCCATAGAGGAGGATCTCTGTCTTC
Organism: Lissotriton helveticus; assembly: GCF_964261635.1. Lineage (NCBI taxonomy): Eukaryota > Metazoa > Chordata > Amphibia > Caudata > Salamandridae > Lissotriton > Lissotriton helveticus. The sequence goes on from NC_136070.1 coordinate 835,770,975, forward strand.
TCCTCGTTACATTTAAGTTGGGCCAATGCCAGCCAACGGAAAACTCGCGACAAGCAACTCTGGATGGTCAAGGGGTCTAAGTGGTTTTTTGGCCAAGTGAAGAGCAGCTGGGTATCGTCAGCATAAGCCATTATTTTGGCACCCAGCTGCTCAGCTAGATAGACCAGGGGGGTAACATAAACATTAAAAAGTAAAGGGCTTAAGGTAGACCCCTGCGGAACTCCTGTGGTTAGTTCCTTAACCTTGGATGCATAGGGGGGCATCCACACTTGCTGTGATCTATCTTTCAAAAATGAGGTCACCCAGTCCAGAGCACAGCCTGAAATACCGATGGCACCCAATCTGGCCAAAAGCATCGAATGGGGCACCGTATCGAAGGCGGCAGAGAGGTCTAGTAAAATCAGAACCGCCCTGCCACCTCCATCCTGGCACTCCCGAATAGCCTCTGAAACCTCAATTAATGCCGTTTCGGTGCTATAGGCCGCTCTAAACCCCGATTGGGCAGGATGGAGCGCGTGAGAAGACTCAATGAACCCTTCCAGTTGTCTAAAAACAATCTTTTCACATGTTTTAGCCAAAGCTGGCAGAAGAGATATGGGCCGATAGCTGGAGGGCACAGCCGGATCCAGGCAGGACTTTTTCAATAACGGGAGGAGCTTGGCTTGCTTCCAACTCAGAGGCACGGAAGCCGAACAAAGAGATAAATTAACAATCCTAGTTACCTCCTGTCAAACTATAGACGACACCCCTCCCAAAACTCTAGCAGGGCAGGGATCGGAGGGCGATCCAGATTTAAGGGCAGACAGGATTGACAGAACATCCAATTCAGAAGCTGGGGAGAAGGAAGTAAACAAGCCCTCCGTCGGAGCAGCTGTCAATATAGGCAGTGAAATGGATGTCTGGGACTTGTTCAAAGCAGTTTGGAGATCCTGCTGGATCTTCAGAATCTTTTCGGAGAAGAAATTTGAAAGCTCTTCGCACCATTGATTGGAAGAAGGTAGAGTAGGTAGCGCGGCTCTAGGAGAAAGGAAACTCTGGACTATGGCGAAAATTTCTTTACTATTATTACTGGCTTTTTCAATACGTCCAGCATAGTAGCTACTTTTGGCCACCTTAATTTCATTGTAGTATTCCTTTTGGGAGCAGCGCAGCAGCTTCTTCGCCTCAGGCGAATAGTCAAGCCTCCATGCCCTCTCCAGTTTCTTACACTTCAACTTCTGCTCCCGTAGCCCATGGGTAAACCAGGGCTGGGAAGGCAAGAAGCGAGGTCGGCAGATACGATTATTCTGCAAGGAAACTGCCGAGCCGTTCGCCATCCAGGTGTTAAAAGCGTCAACCGCTGCATTGATTTCCATAGTCGGCGACGGCTGGCAGTCAGAGAGAAATTCGGAAAGGGATGCAACATTAATACGTTGCTGATGGGCCTGAGGATGAGTTGACATTAATCCAGAGTCAGTAGCCAATGTCCAGGAACATCTAATCAGTTCATGGTCGGTCCAGGTCATAGGTTCTGGCCGCTCCATAATGATGTCAAAATTGGAACAGACTAGATCAAGGACATGGCCACCCACATGCGTTGAGGTCTCCACCCATTGTTTAAGATGGGCCATTGATAAGGTTTCACCAAATCTAATTGCCTCACTGCGATCCGAAATATCCATATGGATATTAAAATCCCCCAAGAGGAGATATTTTGCAAACTGAAGTGTGCGGGGTATGATGGCTTCTTCAAGATCCCCTATGAAGTTGCCAACGTAACCTGGAGGGCGATAAACTAGCGAGCCACCTAATGTCCAGTGTGAGTTAAAAGCAAGGCTGAAGTGCAGGAGTTCCGCTTCACTAAAGCCTTCCAGGGGTTCACATACGAGGGTCCAATGCTCTCTGTAGATCACTGCGATCCCTCCCCCTCTACCACTGGGGCGGTCTACTCTAGTGATCTTAAACCCTCGTGGAATTGCAAGTTCTACCACCGGGCGCATGAGTCATTCATCCAGGTCTCCGTAATAAAGAATAGATCAAGCCTATTCTCCCCTAGGATGTCAAAGATAGCCGCTGCGTGTCTCACTAGAGATCTAGCATTAATAAGGGCCGCTCGGATCCTGATGGTATCCAGGCTAGTTTGGGCAGGATGGACCCCAGGCTTGGGGAGGCGGTAGCTACAGGCCGAGCACACTCTGGCCTGGCTGTCGCTTACCACCCAAGTATTACTCTCCACGCAGCCACGGGATCTAAGAGCCATCAAGTCTGCATGATGTATGTGGAAAGTCTACCTGTGCCTATTATAATTGATAAACAATGCACTATTTAGTGTCCATAGTTCTGTTTCTGCAGATTTGTACCTGCAACAGTAGTAGTATGGATTGTCCTCCTATCCAAACCAAAAGTAAAGTAGTATCTTATTCGTTCTTGGTGGTCATTCACCTTTTTATTGTTGGTAATTGTCAAAGCATAAACATTTAGAAGACTTGAAAAGACATTATGGACAATCCCAGAGGACTGCACTCAGTGCATAGTGCTATTGCTGACTAGAATGGGAGTTTCGTTTAACACCTTTTGCCAAATGTGCAATCTTAGTTAGCAACACAGACAGACTAATAACTAAGAATAATCTAGTAATACCACAGGGAGTCATAGTAGAGGCAGGATAAGAATTTAGATACAGTCTACAAGAAGATCAAAGACGATTTTGAAAAAATCGAATGAGGAACGCTAGGAAAAAATAGGTACTCTATATTAAAATTAAAACTTACCGGGGCCAGCAAATGAGCCCTCGCCTGACCGATCCTGGCCTTGAACAGCAGCAGCAGCCGATAACCCCTCCTCCTCTGTCCTCTTGCCCCTGGATGGAGCTGATGTACAACATGAAAGAAAGAAAGACCCGAAAACATGGATGATTGTGGTCAACCAAATCAAACATTTCAAAAGAACAATAACAAAATATTTTGGCGAAATAGCAAATAGACAACTATTCCACGGGATATATTGACCTATCTCATGTGGTCTACTACGATATTAGTATTGCTTGATTTGCGGACCGTCGACTTGGAAAGTTATGTAACTCACTAAACAAACTACTAAAAAGGTTCGCCTAGGACTGGCAGGCAGCAGTCCGCAGCACGCGAAGTGACAGACAAACTCCATCGTGATTTCAGATCAGCGACAACACTAAAAAGTTTCCTACTACATTAACCAGTCATTAAAATACTCAAACTATCAATCCACCACCACTATTTCTTCTTATTGCCAGGTGTACAAAGGAAGGACTGCACTTGAGTCTGTAGGGGCAGATTTACAAGCCCCTTGCGGCTCTTTTGCTCCATTGTTGCGTGACTTTTGTGACGCAGTGGCAGAACAAAAGAGGCACCATGGTGCGGCGTATATTAACAACGTGACGCATATGGGAGATGCATCATGTTATAAAGCCCTGCGCCATCAGGGGGCGTTCCGGCGCAAGGGAGGGCGTTCCTGCGCAGGAATGCATCCTAAAAGTGGCTGAGCGAAATCTACAAGATTTCAATCAGTCACTTTTAGGACAATGATGTGTGACTCAAACCCTGCGCCTGCTTGAAGCAGACGTACGGCTTGACGCAGCATTGGGGAGATAGGGCACCCCAGAGCATTGCTGGAGCTGCGCCATCGTTGCGACGCAACTCCAGCAATGCGCCGCCTTTACGGCACAGATGCGTAACGCTTCGGTGACGTTTTGGGCCCATGGTGCGCCGCATTGTAAATACGGCGCACCATGGGTGGTGGAGGCGAGGCGCACAATTACTGGCGCATCCCTGCTACTTTGCAGGGATGCGCCGGTAATTGAAAATCTGACCCTTAGTGTCTAGCATTACGCAGTTCTTTAAACTACACTCATACATAATTTCTCAGCCCATGTGAAATGGACACAAAATCGAAAACAAATAAGTATAGTAGCAACGCTACTGAGAAGGAGAGCAGTGCACCTGAAATGCACAGAAGATTTTGAAATATAATTTACCTACAATGTAATCGGCAGCATTATTGCTCTTGGTAAAAAACAAAAATTTGCAATATAATAACACACAGAGCAGGAGAAAACAGAGTAGTGATGAAATAGCTACTACTACTCACCAAGCCCGGGGATCTCGATGCCGAGCAGGTCAAGCAAGTCGCGTTCCCGGTCCAGGAGATCCGTCTAACGGTGGGTGGCCTGGTTGTAGGTGCGCCGGACCCGAGAGTGTTGATACATGGCCCGGCACACCTTCTCCCACCGCTTCCTGCGCTCCCGGAGCCCGTAGCCGCTTGCGATCTTGCCGCCTGCCATGATGGTCCTGGGGAGGCGGCGCTGGACATAAACCACTAGTGCGGCCACCTCCTCTGCGCTAAAAATCTCCCGTGGCATCACTAGCTCCCCCCTCAAATTCCCGCACGGGAGCCGGGCACGGGGTGCGGGACCCTTCTCCTTCTCGGGCTGCTTCCCGGCTCCCTTTACCATGGTCTGGGCAGAAAGGAAGGTAAATAATAAAGAAGAAATAGAATAGGGAAGAAGAAAAGAAAAGAGTTTAAAAAAGTAGTTTAAAATTAACCAAAAGTAGCAGAAAACACAAAAATATAGAGCTAGAAAAATAGAGGGATAGATAATAAGTAAAATAGATTAGAAAAAACTTCAAACAAGCAAAGGATGGCAGAGATTGACAGAGGATACAGAAAGCATGCCCAGAACCATAGCAATGAATGAAAAACAAGATGGTCGCGCCCGTTCACGACCGCGTGGGTAAGTTCGCGCGAGATTTCCCTCGCGATCACACGCGAACTTGTACTAGCGAGCCGCACACTTTGCGAGAGTACACATAGCGCCCGGAAACGGAAATACGTCATGCAAACAAGATGGCCGCGCCCATGTACGACCGCTAGGGTAACTACGCAACGTTGCGCTACAAGCGGCCTGCGAAAACGCAAAAAATCACGCGAACTAACATGCCGCAAAAAAAAAATCGTATATTCGCACGAATTCGCGGCTTCCGAATTCGATCTCGCGTGAATTCGCGCCCCGCGAATCGCGCGAAATTGCAGAAAAACGATTTTTGCAAAACTGAAAGCATTCAGCAGGTGCAAAAGTTCAATCTTATCATTAGTAACCATTCCCTGTAGTGCTTCCTGAGGGGCCCCTCCAGAGTTCAGTTGCCTACTTGCAACTATTCTATGACCCTGCTCTGACCCTCACAGCAGGCTCAGAGAATAGCTACAAGTATGCCACAAAGGTCCTGTTAAAAAAAATTACACTGCAACAGAAAGCAATTACAGATAAGGAAGCAGGTGCCAGACTGGAAGTTCAAATTCAGTGACACATTAATCAGCCCCTAATTCATTCATGTCAGTTGAGGCAGGGCAGGTGTGCTAACGAATTTTACAAAACTGAAAGCACTTAGCAGGTGCAAAAGTTCAAGCTCATCATTAATGAGGAAGCTCTTACAGCTAAGGAAGCAGGTGCCAGCTCAAATTCAGTGACACATTCATCAGCCCCAAATTAATTCATGTCAGTTGAGGCAGGGCAGGTGTGCTTTTCCCCCCATAATCTACAGTGATGAACCAGAGGGTGGCATGGGTGAGCCAGAGGGTGGCAGTGGTGAAACAGAGGGTGGCAGTGGTGAAACAGAGGGTGCTGTGATGAACCAGACGTAGAAACAACATGGTCACGACCGTTGCTACCCGACAAGTAAGTTCACGTTTGCAAACTGGTAAAAAACCCTTGCGAAATGGCAGAAATACTTGCGAACACAAAAAAATCCGCAAAATTCGTGACAGTTCGCGAATTTTGGGGATTGCAAATCCGTAAATACGCAATTTCGCGGATTGCGAATTCGCAAAATTCGCCCATACTTACTCACCACTGCCCACCTGGAAAATGTAGATTTATTGGTAAGGTATGTGTGCATTGTAATGTTTTCCCTAGTATAGGGCAAGGCCCGGCCTGTAATTGTAGATGGAAAAACAAAAGGGATATTGAGAAACAAAGTTGAAAGAAATGCACAAGCTATGGTGTAGTGCAACAAGAACACTTTCCGTGGCGGCATGTATGCATCATCTCTACTCTAGTCTGTTTCCAGCATTGACCTTCAACAACAACAGGACGGAGCAGGCCCACAGTGACGGCACTTCGCTTAGCACATCCTCCGTTTTTAGAGTACTTTTTTTAAAGAGTTGGACAAAGCACATATCCAGCAACATAGCATTTTACAATTTAAGTGAGTAAATCAATGCACCTCAGTCATTCCAACGCTACACTCGACTCCACTTCTACACAGATATTTAGGTCTGCTGTGGTTGTTGTTGACGTGTTTACCTTTTATGCCACTCATGAAACGTCCTCCTGACTTGTTATTATTCCATCAATCATCTCCGATACTTGTACTGACTGACTGTGAAGATCGGTCTGCAGTACAAGTACAATTTTGTTATTACACAACAAGAGTAGAAATATCGTTGACTTGAGTCACTCTTTAGTGTGTACAGTAAGACTACTAGTACACTTAGGACTTCACTTCATGCACAACAAACAAACAACAAAAACACAAACACCAATCGCTCAGAGTCAGGTGTCCATCCAATGCATGACATTCATTTCCATTACCTGTTCCTTCTCATCTTAAGTTAACGGGCCGTCTTTTTCGCCATCATCAGCATGGACGGTGCTGTTGTCATACTCAGTGTGCAGATTGAGTCCCCTTCCTGTATTCAATCAAAAGCAATGTATCAAGCTGCAGTAGAAGAACAAATTTCTTATTAAAAATAGTTGCAAGAAGGGGAAAATTGCCTTGAGTTACGTTTAGTGTGTACTGGAGAAAGATGATTAGTGCACAATGAAATAACTTCATGCACAACAAACAACAACAAAATCACTCAGTCTGCGTCCAAGGCATGGCATCAATCATATTCATTACCTGTTTCATCTAATTTTCAGTTAATGGGCAGTCTCTCTCGGCTCTGAAAGGAGGATAGCTATAGTAGTCATCATGTTCCACTTCTTTTGGAGAGACTAGGAAAGATTTTATTTTTTATTTTATTTTGCAGGCAGGCCGCAGATGCACAATACGTTGTGGTCACACATGAACGTGATGCGCAGCAGGACCTCTGTCTGGCTGGCAGTTCAATGGGTGATGATGATGACACCTCCTCCTCTGGCTTTTTGTACATCTAAAAGCAAATAAGCCAGGAGAAGAACATCAGTGAAATGTTGCATTTGTTGTTGTGGTTCAGTTACTACTGTACTAGTGCAAACAAAAGATATAGTCTAGCCATTTCTGAGACTTTGTCAGCAAGGGCTATGTTATGCTACTGTATACACACACTACACTCTCAGGAAGGATAGGAAAGAGAATAAGAACCACCAAAATAAAAATGTAATGGAAGTGGGGGGACCCTATTTGCCATTAAATTATTTGAGCATAACATCATTTATGGAGCTACTGCTGGCAAAGGGGGTGGATGGATGCACACAGTAAGCCAATAGGAAAACCATGCAGGCCTATATGGCAAAAGGTGGACACTAATAACTCCCACCACAAAAAAGACCACCAGCCACATGGACACTCACTAATCACAAGCAACAAGCAGGGGGCCTGGGAAACACCAGGAGATGACAAAAGGCCTATAAAAGCCAGGCAAAGGATGCATGCTAAAGCACCCTGCTCTGCCTTTTTAATGCAACAAAATGCAAATACGAAAATTCACAGGCCCCAAAAAAGGTCTGCAGGGTGCATGCATTGCACACCAACACACACCAGACACACACAACAAAGGCATGTCTTTAAGACGCCCAACATCAGAAAGCCCACCCCTAAAAAACACATTTCCCAACTCAATCCAATGCCATCCATGCCCTAAATGATGCCTAAATTCAACAGACCACACAGAAACACTTGATTAACCCCTTCCATGCTCATGACGAGCTCAGCTCGTCATGGCATATATCTCTCAGGTGCTCATGACGAGCTGAGCTCGTCATGACCACACCCATTTTCGTTGCTGTCCAGCACAGAAGGGGAAAGTAGCAAGCAGCGATGTGGTTAATAAAGCTGTGGTTACCTGCTCTGAGCCTACTGGATGAAAGGAGGCCTGTTGGCAGACAAGGCCAGACAACCTTGCAGGCCTAGGCTTCAGAATGGCCACCAGCCACATGGCCAGACCCAACATCAGAAAGCCCACCCCGCCCCAAAAAAAATCCCAACTCAATCCAATGCCATCCATGCCCTAAATGATGCCTAAATTCAACAGACCATAAATAAACACTTGATTAATAAAGCTGTGGCTACCTACTCTGAGCCTACTGGATGAAAGCAGGCCTGTTGGCAGACAAGGCCAGACAAGCATGCAGGCCGAGGTTTTAAAATGGCCACCAGACACATGTCCAGGCCCAACATCAGAAAGCCCACCCCAAAAAAACACATTTCCCAACTCAATCCAATGCCATCTATGCCATAAATGATGCCTAAATTCAACAGACCACACAGAAACACTTGAATAGTAAAGTTGTGGCTACCTGCTCTGAGCCTACTTGATGATAGCAGGCCTGTTGGCAGACAAGGCCAGACAAGCATGCAGGCCGAGGCTTCAAAATGGCCACCAGACACATGTCCAGGCCCAACATCAGAAAGCCCACCCCAAAAAAACACATTTCCCAACTCAATCCAATGCCATCTATGCCATAAATGATGCCTACATTCAACAGACTATACAGAAACACTTGATTAATAAAGCTGTGGCTACCTGCTCTGAGCCTACTAGATGAAAGCAGGCCTGTTGCCAGACATGCTTGCAGGCCTAGGTTTCACAATGGCCACCAGCCACATGGCCAGGCCCAACATCAGAAAGCCCACCCCAAAAAACACACTTCCCATCTCAATCCAATGCCATCCATGCCCTAAATGATGTCTAAATTCAACAGACCACACAGAAACCCTTGATTAATAAAGCTGTGGCTACCTGCTCTGAGCCTATTGGATGAAAGCAGGCCTGTTGGCAGACAAGCTTGCAGGCTCAGGCTTCAAAATGGCCACCAGCCACATGGCCAGGCCCAACATCAGAAAGCCCACCCCAACAAAACACACTTCCCATCTCAATCCAATGCCATCCATGCCCTAAATGATGTTTAAATTCAACAGACCACACAGAAACACGTGTTTAATGCAGCTGTAGCTACCTGCTCTGAGCCTACTGGATGAAAGCAGGCCTGTTGGCAGACAAGGACAGACAAGCTTGCAGGCCTAGCCTTCTAAATGGCCACCAGCCACAAGGCCAGGCCCAACAACAGAAAGCCCAACCCAAAAAACACATTTCCCAACTCAATCCAATGCCATCCAGGCCCTAAATGATGCTTGAAAAAAACACCAAAGGAACAGTTGCTTCATCATGCACACACCCATAAGGACATGACTAGCTCTGGGCCAACTACTGACTAGTACTACCCACAACATTTAAAAAAAAAGGAATGATAGTTACCAAAATTAAATTGTAGTTGCAACAACTGCAAGGCCCCCAATCAAACAGACACAACAACCACTTACTTGTAAAATATCCAATAAAAAAATCCTCAAATGCAATTGCAATGATGCAGCAGACAAAAAGAGTGATCTTTCCAGCTCAAAATCCAAAGGCAGAATGAGCAGGAGATGAACAAAGCACTGGGAGGAGCCTGCTGGACAGGAACAGGAAGTTGGAGATTCTGTGGCACTTCCTCCCTCTCCCCCCATTTTAAAAAAGAAGTCCTTGCACAAAAAAGGACAGCCAAATGTCAATCTGAGGAGTTTTTTTTCATCCAAATCATCATTTGCAGAAAGTTTTATGCTGCTAGAGCTGATATTCTTCTCCAAATTGAAAATTGTACATGTTCGAGTACTCGAGCTTCACACTACTTCTGCAGGATGTCGATGGCGCGGCCAAAATGACGCGTTCGCGTTCTCTTGCTCCCTTTTGCGTTGGATATGATGTGTTCGCGGAGAAGTGTGGCTCAGGGATTAGAGGCAGCAGACCCGGAAGCTGAGATCGGTCCTGGACCAGGGTTCAATTCCCCGCCTCGGCGGGGTCTTGGGCTAAAAATTCCACAGACTCGATAATTCTCGCCCCGGTGCCTCCTCGACTCACGGGTTCGCACTCTGCGACTCTGGGCAATAGCTTGCTTAATCTCCACAACGGCCCCTCGCGGCGGGATTCCTGACTTTCACCTTGTGGATACCCTGCTATCTCACAGGGGAATACCAGGAAGGGTTCCCTAAGCAAGCGCCTGGAAACCCACTGCGGGTAGCTGTGCGCTATATAAGCTCAACTACATTTACACTACATTTACATTTCGCGTCCTCACGCTCTCGCTCGCGGTGGAGAATGACGTGTTCGGGTACTCTCGCTCCTTGTCGCGTTCGATATGACGTGTTCACGTCCTCACGGTCTCGCTAGCGGTGGAGAATGACGTGTTCGAGATCTCATTCTCTTGCAGTGCATGATCTCTAGACGAATGACGTGATCGCGGGCGCGAACACTCGCGAGATAGCACAAACGGCTACAACATCTCGTGGAACACGCGACCGGATCGGGAAAACTTGTCGGCGAACGCGGGGATCCAGGTAAGGCGATTGCGCGCATGAGAATGTATTTTTAGAGCGCAAGCATAAAAAAAAGTTCTGATACGCTGCGGATCGTGGAAATTTTGCCATTTTGACACTCTCCGTGGAACGCGATAATGTCAAATTATCGCAATTTCCGCAAGCGGAACGGAATTTGACGCCCACCCCTACTCAGTGTACTGTAGCTGCATTTACTTTGGTTCACCTTTACTGCACATATGATGAGGTAGACTGCCTGCTTTCCCAGTAGTGTCCAGAGGAGATATTAGCTGTAGGATCACATGTGGCTGCTACATGTTGACCAACAGTGTCCAACCCTAGGTGCGGAGGATCAGTAGCTGGATACACACACACAACACCTTTGTTTGCAACTTCATACATCAAAATGTTCAAAATTTTAGATTTGCCTTTGGGTGTTGTGTGTGTTCTTGAATCACAGCTCTCGACCAAAAACACACTCTCGGGTTTCTCCTCTGGGCACTACTGCTGAACCAGGCAGGTTACCACCAGGTGGAGGCACAGTATATTTGCAACAAGGGGAAGCCAAATATGCTGCTGCTACAGTACACTGATGTGGAAAAGCATGATATCCCGCACTGCGCATGTGTACATATGTGAGGTTTTCAATGGAGGCAACACAATAAGTAATGAACCAGGTTGCACAGGAGAAGTAGACCATTCACCCCTCCTTGATCTTTTTAACAATTTTTGATATACATGACATTTGCAACGTGACGTCAGGATGCATGCCTGAACACTGTATTGTACTCAGTCGTCACAGACAGAGATTGATGTTGTGGTAGCACAATGTCCTGCCAACATGACGCCTTTCAATGCTCTTGTATGGATTTCCATATACATGGTCATTGTTATTCTAGGGCCATCAGATGGCTGACACAGGAGTGTGATCCCTGTTAACATTTGACTCTGCTTCCCTGTGAGGGTGTGTGCCTGTGCTGACAAGATGGCTGACAGTGGAGTTCTGTTGTTTGGTGGTGGCCCATTCCCAGCAGGGCCTTTGTGCTCCCCACGACTGAACCCAGTCTCAGAGTACTTGCCAGCCCATTTGCAGCCCCTGTGAGGTGAGCATGGTGCTGTGTAGGGCTTGCTGGGCCATTTGGGTGGGTGGGTATTGTGAGTAACTGCAAGTCCCAGCAGGCTCTTGGCTACAACTCCTTCCCAGCATGCCCTCACTTCCCTCCTTCTGACTCTGCTTCCCTTTGAGGGTGTGTGCCTGTGCTGACAAGATGGCTGGCAGTGGAGTTCTGTTGTTTGGTGGTGGCCAATTCTTCTTGGGCTGATTGACTTTAGTTTACTATGCCTTTGCTATCATTGCATGGTTTCACTGTCCCCTTAACGGTGATGTGTGTGTATTGCGACACAATATTGGGTATATTGGTTGTGTACTCACCAGGCTCTGGTATGTCTGGTAGGCCATGGATGCCCTCTGGTGATAGTATGTCCCGCACCTTCTCCTCCCAGGACCTGAAGTAGACTGGTATGGCAGGAGGGCCACTGCCAGTGACCTGGCTCAAGGTGTGTTCCTTCTGGAGGAGCTTCTTGACCCCCTGTGCACGTCATACCACCTGTTCTGGATGTCTGTCTTTGTGCGATGCGCTGGTGCTTGTGCGTTCACCTTGTCTACTATTCTGGCCCACATCTTGGTTTTCTGAGACATGGGGGTCCTTTGTACCAATGCGCCAAACAAATGTGGCTCCACTCTGAGGATCTCATCTACCAATATTTCTAGCTCAGTGTCTGTGAACTGTGGATTCTACTTAGGGGGCATGGTGATGGGTGGTGGTGAGGAGTGATGTGGGTGGGTGCAAGTGAGGGTGGGTGAGTGTTTGTCTGTTTTGGATGGGTGTATGTGTGTGAGTTTTTGGAGGGGTGATGGTGGTGGGTGGGTTGTGTGATGGGTGAGTTGTGAGTTGTGTGTGTCAGTGGTTGGTGTCTCAATTTGTTGTGTGCTGGCTGCTCTGTTGTATTTGCAAAGGATCATGGTAGTGTATTTTTGCCTTTTTATAGGTGGAGTTGTGGGTGTGTCTTTGTGGGTTTTTTATTTGGTATTTATTGACTTTGTCATTGCTTGACTGGTCATTTTTTGGGGTTTTTGACATTGTTTTTGGTGGTCTTGTAGGAGACGTTCTTCTGACCAAGTCGGATGCTCATGTTGGCTTGTGCGGGCTGCTCCGTGTCTTTCACACTGGTTTTGTTCTGTGTTGCATGCGAGTCGATCGCAGTGGACTCTATCGCTTCAGGTACGTTTTCGGTCCATGATGGTCGTGCGGCTTGGGCTCCTTGCGATTAGGTCGGATTTCATGCATTTGACATCGTACTGTGCAGCTCGGACGTTGCGGGTACTTATCGATCGGGTTCATTCTGGGTTCGGTTTGGTCGGTGCGGCTCTTGTCCATTTTCCGGCCGGATGGCTGATTTTTGTACAGCTCGGTCATACAGCTTGTTTTCCATACAGCTCGGTTGTATGTAACGGCTTTCACATCGTACTTCACGGGTCGTACGGTGCCTGTAGGTATTGGTCAGACTCCGTTCCTGGTACGAGTCGGTCGGGCCGATTTCCGACCCGAATCGGAATCGGCCCCTGAGTGTTGATAATAATACCAAATTGATTATGATGATGAATAAATATTGTTTTTGAAACTGAGCTGAAGAGTTTTTAGACATGACCAATGCTCTTTGTGGGCTACTTCGAAATGTGAAATATGCTATTGCTTGGCACATAGCTGCGATATGAGTCCCATGTCATGTGTGACACTAACAAAGCCAGTATCTACTTTTTACTCAATGATGCTGTCCTTGGTATGGCTTTAAAACATGCTTATAATGGGAAAAGTATGGGCCAGAGCCAAGAAGGCTTACAATCATGTCTGACTGCTCAATGTTGGGGGGATGGCTGCAGATATGTGCTCTCTCACCTGAGGCTATAAAATTAAACAGCGGTGTCTGTGTTAAAATGGGCTCCAGATCTAAGAAATTGCAATAGCGTGGACCACACACAAAGGACACGAAAGTCCCAGGAGTATTTTGGATAATTTTTAAGGAACGTCTGACATAATATCGACATCGAAAATATCGACGTCAAAAATATTGGAGGTGGAATATCGACGTCAAGAATATTGAAGTCCTATCTACATTAAGGTAAGTACAAAAATATCGAGAAAAAAATATTGTTGTAAAAAATATTGTTTTTTTAATGTTTAAAAATAAAATAAAATTACAAAGCTAAAAATATGTCTAAACAGTAAATATTGGATAGCGTAGGGGTAAAAATTATCATTCCAACTCCAGAGAGTGGAACAGTAGGTAAAGTGTTGGATAGCGTAGGGGTTAAAATTACTATTCCAACTCCAGAGGGTGCAACAATAGGGAAAGTGTTGGATAGCGTAGGGGTAAAAATTAATATTCCAACTCCAGAGTGTGCAACAGTAGGGAAAGTGTGTGATAGCGTAGGGGTTAAAATTACTATTCCAACTCCAGAGGGTGCAACAGTAGGGAAAGTGTTGGATAGCTTACGGGTAAAAATTACTATTCCAACTCTAGAGGGTACAACAGTAGGGAAAGTGCTGGATAGTGTAGGGGTAAAAATTACTATTCCAACTCCAGAGGGTGCAACAGTAGGGAAAGTGCTGGATAGTGTAGGGGTTAAAATTACTATTCCAACTCCAGAGGGTGCAACAGCAGGGAAAGTGTTGGATAGCGTAGGGGTTAAAATTACTATTCCAACTCCAGAGAGTGCAACAGTAGGGAAAGTGTTGGATAGCATAGGGGTTAAAATTACTATTCCAACTCCAGAGGCTGCAACAGTAGAGAAAGTGTTGGATAGCATAGGGGTCAAAATAATGTACTAATAATCAAAATCATATTTTTTTTGTAAAAGAAATTAATTTAATTATTGAATTACAGCAAATGAATTAACAATACCAATAAATAATTATTTAAAAATAATTACCAGTTAATAATTAATTAACAATTAAAATACATACAATTAAATAATAACTATTACAAATGTATTACCAAATAATAATAACATAAAAAATAATACATTTCAATAGCAAAACAATAATTATCTTAAAACATTTATCAATTAATAATTAAACAATAAATTATTGATGAATGCCAAAAAATTATAAAAAATCAAATTTAATTACCAATTATTAATTAATGAACAATACATTATTTAAACATTTATTATCAATTAATCAGCACTAAAATAAATTACTTAACTACAATTAAATTACTTCCCACCCTATTACCCTATAACCTTACAACACACTTCAATAATAAATTAATACACTTAATATAATTACCATTTAATTAATTAATTAAAATATATTACCCATTAATAAAATGAATTACCAATTAATAATTAATTAACAGAAAAATATTTATCAATACCAATAGATAACATTTTAAATGTACCTAATTAGAATTAAATTACTTCTCACCCTATTACCCTATAAACCCACAACCTGCTACAGAACTAAAACGCAAAATGTATTTAAAAATATGTAATAATTCCTAAAAAATATTTAATTAATTTACTATAATTAAATTACTTCCCACCCTATTCCCCTATAAACCCACAACCCGCTACGGTACTAAAATGCATAATTCACTTTAAAAAAATGATTACTAACTTCTAAAAATCTAATACACATATTTTAAATGTTTTAAATTGTAAAATAATTAGCAAAAATTATAAAAACAAACATATAAAATACATAATAAAATACATAACACTAATATTAAAATCGATTTTAGTAACATCAAAATTTTTGCTATCGATATTACTAACTTTCATATTAAAAAAACGATATTTCTTACCTTCAGGTCGATATTCTAGTCGTCGCTATTCTTGATTTCGATATTCTGTCACTCCGAAATTTTGAACTCAATATTATTGTACGTCAAAAAAAAAGTTGATATCTAGAATCTAGATAATTATATCTGTAACCTGAGGGATGGTTCTGCTGCTTGAGGTTTAATTGTGAGATTTCTGACATGACCCAGTGCTAGGTACAACTAAGGTAAGTCACCATGCCCTTGTTTTGACACCTCATCAAAGTGCATTCCAGGGATTACAGCCCAAAATCATTCAGTCTACAGGTTTTCACACACTATTATGTGCCACAGAGGTGGATATTAACCCACAGCATATACAGAGATTGTTCATCTTTAAGGACTTCCGAACTAGTCTCAGTATGACTCTTCTTACTCTCCAGCTCTGTCTTTGCATACCTACTGTGAATTTTCCTTCATTTCTGTCTCAGGCTTGCTTTTTTTGTTTCACCTACAAATTGTTTTTCACCATTGGTTGATCTTGTCAATTTGTCAATCTCATTTGTTTGCTTCTGATATGAGGGCTTTCCTCATATCAGAGAATAGCTTCTTTACCAATTACCATTTTTTTCATTGGATGAATTGTATCCTTCTACTGTTTGCATTCATCAAACTGCTTTCTAGGTCAGGTCTACCAGACTGTCATGCCCCGAGGTTCCCTACACACTGCCCCTTTAATTAAGAACGCTATTTAAGACATCATTACTCTTGGAGCGACGCTTTACGTTCTTGCGTCTAGCTCCATTGATTTTGAAGTTCCGTCCTGTCTCCAGTTGCCTGTCTTCCTGTTTTGCTGATCTGTTTCCGGTTACGCGGTGGGAGTGTTTCCGGCCCTCGCGCTCGTGTGCGAGCCCCGGCCTTCCTTCTTCCCCCACTGTATCAAGGAGATTAACGGACGTCTATTCCCAGGCGTCCCCTGGTGTCTCGTTGCGTTTGCCCGGTGACGAGAAGGCTTACCATTCTGTGGAGTCCCGCCCGGCAGCCGGGTTTTTCCCCGCCATCCGGCTGGGCTCAACTTTTGTCCTTGTCTCGTGTTTGTTGCTCCGCCCGGCGGCCGGGCTTAGTCTTCGCCGCCCGGCCGGGCTCATTACTCAGTCCTTTCCTCATTCCTGAGTTGCTTCGCCCGGCGGCCGGGCTTAGTCTCCGCCGTCCGGCTGGGCACACTAGGGCCTCTTAGTTTAGTTAAGTTCCCTCCCTGCTGTGCATCCTTCCTCCTCATCTCCGCCATCCGGCTGGGCATCACATTTCCCTCCTTGGCATTCCTTCACACTGTGCCAATTCCCCATTGAACACATCATCATTTTTGCTTATTCTTTGACAAGCCTCACATGTGTTCTGGGGTTCTTGCGTGGACCAGAGTGGGGCGCAGATTACAACCTACACGACTTAGAATCACGGTAACAGCGCACTGCGCTGCCTACATATATATTGATTAATGTTGTGATTATAATAGAAATCTGAGTGTATGTTTTGTTTCGCAGATCTTCATGCAACGTTCATTGGTGTTGGCATCAGCTCAATGTTATCAGAATAGTGGATGTTGTCCAGTAGTCTTCTACCATATACAGAGTGAGAAGTTAACAAATCAGATATTTTATATTTATGTGTACGAGGTTAGAAAAACAGTGCTTACTGTTATTTTCTTTGTCTGTCACAGCTCAAGACAATTTCCTACCATTATCCCACATATCAGTTCTACGACATAGACAAAACAAATGTGGTATGTACTATCATATACATAAAAAGACAGGGTATATGTATGTATTTTTTCGATCTAGATAGATTGTATATTTTCCTTTTCTTACAGCCCACCTGTTGCCAAGTGTCCATTCTGAGTTACCATACATCCATTCTGAAGAACCCCATCAAGATCTTGTTTTTTCCCCCCACCTTTCCTTGTTTTGTCTCCCTGTTTTCCCCTGGCGAGCCATTCGTTACTCTAGTGCTTGATAGAGTCGGAAGGCCGTAGGGAAAGGCTGTGGAATATTCTTCGGGTTCCTGACGCTCCTGCGGAACCTGCTTGGACATCATTACACAGACAGGGCAGCTGTCTGGTTGTGAAAGATATATTGTGGGTTTCAGTGCTAAATTTGTAAATAAGTTGCAGGGCCCAAGGTATTGCTCAGGAGGCCACCGCAGGTTGCACAACAAACTAGTACTGCCATCACTGCTACATGCCAGTATAAACACTCCCTAGTAACATCACATGCCTATAAATGTGACAGTTTGGACAGTTGCAGCCCGATTGTATGATGTTACTTATCATGCATTTACATAGCATGCTTTTACTTCGCGGTTTATACTTCGCAAAAGCATTTACTTTGCATTTTTTTAGTACGCATGTCATTACTACGCAAAATTAGTAATAACATTAGAATTTGCTTTTCTTAGCAGTACCTTACTTCGCATGTTTTTACTGCGCGTACAAAGTGGTTTTTTTTTTTTGTTTTTTTTATTTGTAACCTAACCACTGGGACTTGATGCCTACACTACACATACACTACAATACTACCCAAAACCCTAAAACACTACCCCTACACTACATATACACTACAACACTACCCTTAACCCTAAAACACTACCCTACACTACACATACACTCCAACACTACCCTAAACCCTATAACACTACCCCCTACACTACACATACACTACTACACTACCCTAAACCCTAAAACACTACCCTACACTACACATACACTACAACACTACCCTAAACCCCCTACACTACACATACACTACTACACTACCCTAAACCCTAAAACACTACCCTACACTACACATACACTACAACACTACCCTAAACCCTATAACACTACCCCCCTACACTACACAACACTACCCTAAACCCTATAACACTACCCCCTACAAAATATCGGTTAACTACAGCACTACCCTAAAACCCGTTACAAACTACCCCCTACCCCTAAAACACTACCCTACACTATACGTACACTACAACACTACCCTAAACCCTAATACACTACCCCCTACACTACACATACACTACAACACTACCCTAAACCCTCATACACTACCCTACACTACACATACACTACAACACTACCCTAAACCAACCTGTGGAGTGGTGTGGCTCACTGGTTAGAAGCGGCAGACCCGTAAGCAGAGGACGGCCCGGGACCAGGGTTCGATTCCCGACGCGGCAGGGTCGTGGACCAGGGTCAGCGGGCTCGATAATTCTCGCCTCGGTGCCTACTCCAGTCAGGGACCACACTCGGCAACTCTGGGCATTAGCTTGCCTCATCTTCACAACGGCCCCCCAGACCGCCGGGGATGCTTGGTCGCACCTTAGAGATACCCATTAGGGACCATCTCTCAGGGTGAGCCAGGACGGGTTCCCCAGCGGTCGAAGCGCGGATATACTCCTCCGGGAGTTGATTTTAGCGCTATATAAACCCACAATTAATTATATTATTATAAACCCTAAGACACTTCCTCCTACACTACACATACACTACAACACTACCCTAAACCCTAAAACACCACCCCCTATACTACACATACACTACAACACTACACTAAACCCTAAAACACTACCCTACACTACACATACACTACAACACTACCCTAAACCCTATAACACTACCCCTACACTACAAATACACTACTACACTACCCTAAACCCTAAAACACTACCCTACACTACACATACACTACAACACTACCCTCAACCCTAAAACACTTCCCCCTACACTACACATACACTACAACACTACCCTAAACCCTAAAACACTACCGCTACACTACACATACACTACAACACTACACTAAACCCTAAAACACTACCCTACACTACACGTACACTACAACACTACCCTAAACCCTATAACACTACCCCTACACTACAAATACACTACTACACTACCCTAAACCCTTAAACACTACCCCCTACACTACACATACACTACAACACTACACTAAATCCCAAAACACTACCCTGCACTGCACGTACACTACAACACTACCCTAAACCCTAATACATTACCCCCTACACTACACATACACTACAACACCACCCTAAACCCTAAAACACTACCCCCTACACTACACATACACTACAACACTACCCTAAACCCTAAAACACTACCCTACACTACATATACACTACAACACTAGCCTAAACCCTTAAACACTACACCCTACACTACACATACACTACAACACTACCCTTAACCCTAAAACACTACCCTACACTACACATACACTACAACACTACCCTAAACCCCCTACACTACACATACACTACACATACACTACAACACAACCCTAACTACACTGCCCCACTTACCTCTCTCTCCTCGTAGTCCCTCTCTTCA
Organism: Lissotriton helveticus; assembly: GCF_964261635.1. Lineage (NCBI taxonomy): Eukaryota > Metazoa > Chordata > Amphibia > Caudata > Salamandridae > Lissotriton > Lissotriton helveticus. The sequence goes on from NC_136070.1 coordinate 835,790,757, forward strand.
CCTTCAACCATAAATAATATTACATCTTTAACATTAATTAAAAAAAAAAAGTAAAATAACGCGTAGTAAACAACATTGCGAAGTAAAGGCATGCTAATTAAAAGCATGCGAAGTAAAAGACAATGCGTACTAATAAATGCTAAGTAAAACACCTGCGAAGTAAAAGATGCGAAGTAAAGGTTGCTTCCCTTGCAGCCACCTAAAACAGCAAGAATGGTCTGGGTGCACTAGAATTCTTTGTCATCATTTTTTTTTTTTTTTGTAAATATCTTTTTATTGCAGTGAGATTAGTGGTACATTCACATCGTATGAGTCATTTCTGCTGGTAAACATTCTCTTTACGAATTAATAACAGTCGTGCTACACAGCTCTTTAGCTCACACCCCGGAGGTCGAGCAGCACAATAGTAGATAAATACGTGCGTATGATGGAATAACACGGAACAGTTGTTACCAGCTTCCTGAGCAAGACAGTGCTGCTTTGCAATCCTCACGCTCCCTCCCCGAATCGCGTAGACTAGAGAAAGCAGGAAGGTCTCTTCTTATATATGCCTAAGCAAGGACTCCCTACCCCCCCAACCCACCCTGTCCCCTCCACCTGTCCCCTCCACCTCTTCCCCCCTCCCGAACTATCCCCCCTTCCCCCAACTCCACCCCCCACCCTCCCAAGCGTGCCAGCTCATCACCAATGTAAGATCACAGTCATCCCGACCAATGCAGACCCGAAGTAGCCCATCAGGAGTATCCAACAAATGATACGTAGTTCTCACTCAGGAAGTAGGGGAATAAGGGAGAGAGTCTAGGTCGCCACCTCTCTGGGCAAGTTGTCCGCCGGGGCAGGGCTATGTGCCGGGGTGTCCTCCTCCTCCAGGCCCAAAAGTGTGAGGTCCAAGATCAGCCCCTCCCACGCCCTGGCCTTCTCCATCGCCGTGTCATTATCCGTTCTAAGTGCGGCCTGCATACGGAGTTCTCCTTCACACCTGGCCCATTTGAGCAGCTAAGCCTTCCACCTCTCCACTACAGGGTCCCTATTCGCTTTCCATTGGGATGTTATGGCACGTTTCGCCAGGAGCAGACCCAGGTCCAAGAACTTGCTAGTAATCTTGTTCTTCGATGTGTGTGGGAACCAGTGTAGGATGCAGTGTGCTATGGATAGATGTAAGTCTCTCTCCGTGACCTCCCTCAGGGTGTCTACTACCTCCCGCCAGAAGGGACTCAACTCTGGGCAGGACCAGAACATGTGTTGGAAATCAGCTAAGGTTGCCGGGCATCGCGGACAGGTTGCCGGGTGAGTAGGGAAGTATTTATGTAATTTGTCAGGTGTGAAGTAGGCTCTGTGTAGGACATAGAAGTGCATCAGCTGAAATCTAGTGTTGCGCGTACCGTTTCTGGCCCGCGCCACTATGCCAGTCCACGCCTCGTCAGGGATCTCCATTGCCAGATCCGCCTCCCATTTCGCCTTCAGGGCCAGCAGAGGAGCAACAGTCTCCGAGACCATGCGTCTGTATAGGCACGTGACTGCCTTGACCGTCCCCGCCATCATCACCACGTACTGGCATCCCAGAGATAGTGGCGGCTCCGTCATGCCCATCTTCCAGTGCTTGCGGATTGCCGATGTTAGCGCCGCGTGAAGGAGGAAGTCCCCCCCCCCCGACAGTTCAAAGCGGTCTCTCAGTATGTCGAAAGGCAGCATCGCCCCGTCCTCATAGAGGTCCCCCATGGACTTGAGTCCCTGCTGTTCCCAATCCCCCAGTCCGTGCCATGAGCCCCCATGCGGCAGTGCCCCGCACAGCCGGAGCGGGATCTCAGGGGCGTATGGTACCCCAATGCGGCCCCTCCGGCGGTATCTATTCCAACTCTTCCGGGCCGTAGCAAATTCTTGCGTGAGATGAAAATCCCCCAGCGGGAGCCCCAGAACAATTCGGGCTAATACCTGAACCGGGCCCGCCGGTTCTCCTGATTCATCGCCTTCTCTCCTGGCTCGTGCGACCCATTGCGTCAGCCACTGCAGCTGAGCCGCCAGGTAGTACAGCTCGTAGTCTGGTACCGCAAGCCCGCCCTCCTCTCTAGGGCGGAGAAGTGTGCTGTGTGCCACTCTGCGTCTGCCCGTCCCCACAGAAAGCCGATTACTAACGATCTTATTCGTCGGAAGAATCCAGATCGGGAGGGTCCTAAAGAGATAAAGCAGCCGTGGTAGGGACACCATCTTAAGAAGTGTCACTCTCCCCATGAGCGACAACGGGAGTGTACTCCAAAACTCAAAGTTCTCTTTGGCGTGTCTGATTGCCGAACCGACGTTCCCCTCAAGAATATCCGCTTTGTCGTGAAATATCGAGGTCCCGAGGTAGCGCAGGCTCCTCCCCTCCCATGTCACCCCCTCCGAGGGCTGTGGGCATATTCTGCACGGTCGAGCTGGGAACAAGTATTACTTCGCCCAGTTTACCCGGAGACCTGACACCCTACTCAGTGATTGCAGGAGGGCCTTAGCACCGCGCAGAGAGTCATCCGAGTCCGCCAGAAACATTAACAGGTCGTCTGCATACAAAGCTATGTGGTGTACCTGTCCATAGACATCTAGTCCCTGATACGCCCGTCCTAGTCGGGCCCTTGCCGCGAGTGGCTCGACAGCTATGGCAAATAATAGGGGAGAGAGAGGGCATCCCTGACGGGTGCCCCTGCTCACTGCACACATCTCAGAGATGATTCTCCCAGTTCAGACCCTCGCCGTCGCATTTCGATATAGCAGCGCCGTCCAATCCACGAAGCCATCGCCCAGCCCATTCGTGCGCATAACATGGAAGAGATAAGGCCATTCCAGGCTGTCAAAGGCCTTTTCCATGTCTACTGCAAACACCGCCGCTTCATCACCGTCATAGGTGTCAGCCTCCAACACGTGCAGGAGCCGTCGCACATTAAGCGCCGTGTTGCGGGCCGGAATGAAGCCGGACTGGTCCGCGTGGATCAGCGAGGCCATGTGGGGGAGCAGGCGCGTCACTAAGATCTTACTCAGGATCTTGTAATCTAGGTTGAGCATGGACAACGGGCGATATGCTGTCCTGTCCCACGGCTGCTTGCCCGGTTTCAGTAGGGGGACTATGAGTGCTTCGCCAGCGGTCGTCGGTAGGCTGCCCAGCCTCTTGGCCTCATTGTAGACCTGCGTCAGTTTGGGCGCCAGGAGGTCGATGTACGTGAGATAAAATTCCTTTGGGAGCCCGTCCGAGCCCGGCGTCTTGTTCCTCGCCATGCTTTTGATGGCGACCTTCACCTCCCTCTCCTCAACTTTGCCCCCGAGCAACTTCGCGTCCTCCCTATCCAGCTTGGGCAAGTCCAGGCCTTCTACGAAACCCTGGAATTCTTCCGCCGACGGCAGGATCCTACTGCGGTAGAGCTCCGTGTAGTAATCGTAGAATACCTCATTGATCCCCCCCTGATCAAACCGTGCCATTCCCGAGTGGTCCCGGAGCTCAAGAATGACCGAGCTCCGACGAGCCGGATTGGCCAGCCAGGCCAGAAGAGCTCCCGACTTGTCGCGCTCCGAGTGCGCGCGTGTGAGGTAGGTCCTGTAGTCGAAGCACCTGAGGCGCTCCACCGTCGCCGCCACTGCTTCCCGCGCCTCAAGTAGCGCCTCATGTGTGTCCGGACGCTCAGGTCTCGCTCCCTCTAGGTCTCGCAATTTCCTGTCTTCCTTCGTGATGTCTGCTAGCAACGTCCTCCTAACACCCGACGCTGCCGCAATGCATTGACCCCTTACCACCGTCTTGAAGGCGTCCCACTCTATCGTGATCGAGCCCGCCGTGCCCGCGTTGATCTGAAAGTATTCCTCGATGTTCGAGGCTATTGTTGTGTGGAAGAGACGGTCTTCCAGCGCCTCCGGGCGTAGCTTCCAGGCAGGGATTCGCGGGCGGTATTGGGACCAGCCCAAGTGCAATAGCAACGGGTTGTGATCCGAGATCGTGCGCGTGAGGTACTCGCTGTGGCACACCTCTGCATGTACACCTTGAGAGCACAGGAAGGCATCGATGCAAACGTGTAGCTCATGGAGAGCGGAAAAGAACGAATAGTCCCTGTCCGATGGATGGTTAGCCCTCCATGAGTCGACCAGGCCCCATTGGCGCTGCCAAGCAGTGCGCGCAAGTGCTAGTTTGCCAGCCGGTGCATTGGGCAGGGGGGGGGGTGCGACCTGTCCAGGGTGGTGTCGGTGACGCTATTAAAATCCCCACCAAGGAGCAAGGGCTCCACCAGAAACGGGGCCAGTTTACTGGACAATAAGGAGAGAAACGCAGGTTGGTCTACGTTCGGGGCGTACAGACAGCCCAGAGTAAGGTCCTTTCCATCTAGTTTGCCCCTCACCATGACATACCTCCCCTCTGGGTCAATTAGGTGTTGTGTGCATTGGAAAGGAACCCCCGCCCGTACCCAGATGGCCACCTCCCTGGCATATGCGGAGTATCCAGTGTGGTAGACCTGTCCCCTCCACCTCCTTTGTAGCGCCTTACCCTCCTTGTCTAGCAGATGTGTTTCCTGGAGGAAGGCGAAGTGAATACCCCGCCTGACTAAATAGGAGTGGATCTTGTGGCGCCTCTGCATCGTGTGCATCCCCCTTACATTCCACGTGAGACATTTGTAGCCTAGGTCGGGTCCCATTGTAGAGCCCATTGCGCTTCAACCACGCTCTCAGCGACCCCTCTGGCACGCCTGGGTCCCACCCCCAGTCCCCCCCCAAACTGAACGAATAAACTCCCCCAACTCCCACAACCCCGGACAGACAACCAACATGGAAACCCCATCCAAACCAAGCAACGAAAGAGTACTTCAAGTGAATAGGGCGAGGGTGGTCAGTGCGCCTACCTGAGCAGGTCCGAAGCCCCCCGCCCCCGCCCCGCACCCCCGGAACAGTCAGGAGGAAACCCCCCTGCTCTACCTCCCCCCCACATCTCAGTGATGAGCCACTGGCGGTCTCCGCATCTCACTGCATAGCGTCCGAAGGCTGCTTCCACCCACGTCCCAGTACCTTACAAATTTGTCCAACTGCTTGTCATCCACATCAGCCGTCTCCGAGAGATCGTGTCCACTACTGGAGCCAGGACTGGGAGCGCTGATCTTTGACTGCTCCGACGTGCCGCTGGCAGGGCTGGCGCCTCCCTGGCTGATGGCCGCCACCGCCAGCACCGCCTTAGCTCTTTCCTGCTGCCATCTCGACGGGGAATCAGATCTCCGCGGCGGCGGCGTCTCAGCGGAGCGCCTGCCAGGTGAGGCCATTGGATGGGCGCCCACGTCCAACTCCCCCCTGGTATCTAACCAGCTCCAAGCCTCCTGCGGTGTGTTGAAGAAGTGGGAACGTTCTCCAGCGATGACCCGCAGCCGAGCCGGGAACAACATAGCATAGGGCAGCTGCAGCGATCTCAGCTTCCGCTTGACCGCCAGGAAGGAGGCCCGTTGTTTTTGCACGTCTCTCGTGAAGTCCGGGAAGACCATGACCCTGCTATTATCTATTCTCAGGTCCGGCAGGTCCCTGGCTCTGCGGAGGATGTGATCTCTATCTCGAAAGTGCAGGAGGCGCATCATGATTGGTCGCGGCGGCCTCCCCGGCTCGGGAGGGCGCGCCGGGACCCTGTGGGCTCGCTCCAGGGCGAAAAACTGGGAAAGTCCTTCAGGTGCCACCTCGGCCCGCAGCCATCCCTCCAGGTAGGTGACCGCATCCTTTCCTTCGGCCTTTTCCGGAACCCCCACGAGGCGGAGGTTGTTATGTCTGGAGCGCCCTTCGCTGTCCTCGGCCCTGAGTTCCAGCACCCGGACCTTCTGCGCCACCTCCGCCAACGACGCTCTCAGGGCAGCCACATCTCCAGGTAAATCTTTCAGGGTTGCCTCCGAGGTCGCTACCCTCTCCTTCAGCTTCCTGTGGTCATCCTTCAATAGTGTCAGGTCCGTGCCGATGATGTCCATACGCTTTTCAAGAGCTTCCCTTGACGCCATTATCGCCTGCATTATGTCGCTCAAGGATGGATCTCGCTGGCCGGTCGAGCTGCCCGCTCCAGACGCCGGCGCGTCCCCCTCCACTAGGTGACCCGGGTCGTCCAGTTTCAGTGCGTCGAAGCCCTTCTTTTTGCCTCCTCGCGCCATTCTGCCGGGCGGGAATGTCCGTGTATTCCAGCGGCGGTCCCCAGTGAATCAGAGCACTCTCAGGTCCCCTTCCGGTCCTGCCTCAGTCGCTCGAGTCTGTGCCCCCAAGCCCTTGCCAGCCGGGGCTCCAGTCCGTCGATCACTCCGGGCGTCTCTGGCCGGGTTCGCGCCCTCAAGCACCAAGGCCAGGTCAGCGTACGGTGCGCAGGCGCCCCCGGGCAGGAATCAGACCCCCACCACTAGTAGTTCAGGTGTCTCAGTGGTGGACACCGGCGAGGCAAAGCACTCTCCTTCAGACCCGCCTGCACCTCCAAGCCCCCACCAGGCGAGGCCCCAGTCCGTATGTGTCGCGCTCCCTCCCGGGCACTCCGGCGCCACAAGCTCTCCGCCTTCAGTTCGTGGAGTAATGGGCCACAGCCGCCATTTTGGGCACTCACCACTCCGGACGTCCCGCCTCGGGGCCTTCCGTCTCCAGTCCTCCAGTGACGCTTGTGCCGGTCTCCCGGGCCCGGGGCATCAGGGGGACCCCCACAGCAACAGGGCGGTATCACCGCACAGCTCGGCCGCACCGCCGTTAGTGCCCAGCCCGGCCCGTCACAATTGGGCCGCCATCTTGGGGTCAGGCAGCTCGTCGCGCCGCCGGTCACCAATCTCTTCAAATGCCTCCACGCTGGACGAAGCCCTCTGCCTCCCCCAGCACCGGGGGGCTCCTGTTGCAGCGCGGTCTATTTTCGCCGATCTCCGGTGTTCCCCGCCGCCTGCAGGGTCTCGCCGTCAGGCGCAGCGGGCAGGGACCCCGGCCGCCATTTTGGGTGCCCGTGTCTCCGGGCGCTCCTGTAAGTGCGAGAACGCTCGTTCTCGGCAGCCACGGGGACTCCAGGGCCTCCAAAGTCCGTCCCAGCGCTCACCAGACCCTCTCCTGCTTGTCCGGGGGTCCGGCGGCCGAGCCGGGGTCAGGATAACTTGCGGAGCGAGGCGGGAGCGGAGGAGCTCCGGAGTCCCGCTGCCAACTACATCGGCGCCTTAGCCACGCCCCCCTAGAATTCTTTGTCATCATATATGTGATTGTTAAATTGATGCTCTCTGTACAAAAATAGAAAGACAGCACCACCGTGTGATGGGCTGCCATCGGTAATTGCTGGTGTTAACACTGCACCAGCAAACACCAGCACATGTTAAATACTGAAAGGCTTGCCAAGAACATAGAGGGGCCTGCTGCCCGCCGATTGCACATCATTTGTTGGCTTTACTGTCACTCTCATTTGCCTGCCTATTTTTCAACAGTTTGCCAAGTCCATCTTGTATCTGAACCTCGCCAGGAGCATTGCCTATTTTACTTGCAAGGAAACATATATACACATCAGTGGGGAGCCATTCTCAACTAGCTACAAATTGATTAACCTATACACCTTCACTCTTTTTGCTTTTTCTTTTAAAATTCTCTTTCAAAAAACCTTTTTACATGTTATACCAGTACATTCCATCTATAATTTATTTACGGTGATAACTTTTTAATCACATTTAAAACAAAGTATCAGGGTTTTAAATTGCACCTTAAATCCGCACAATGTGACTCTCAACCTCCCATTCCAAGAAATGGTTTCAAGGTGCAATTTAAAATATGATATTGATTGAAGGATCTTACTATGTGTGGATATAATACAATTAGATGGAATTGGCAGTTAGTTTGTGCTGAAACTGAAAGATCATCTTAGTGCGGAACTATTATGATAGCAATTAATCAGGGAAAAAAGGCATATTTACACAATCTATCATGCTTTGATTACAAGACCTACTTGGAAGCTTCTTATTTTTTGAATCTGCTAATTTCTCTTCTCTCTTCACTTTCCTATCCATTTTAGACACATGAAATAAAATGAGGCAGCCGGATAAAGCTAAAATATGTATTCATGGGATGAAGTGAAAATTAAGCACTACAGTCTGACACTTATGTAAACAGAAAACATTGGTGAAGAGAAACCATATCATCTCTAGCAGCTGGGATGAAAGTAGAGAATGAGCATGGATTATTTTTTCCTTGCTAGGAAAAGAAGCAGTGACCAAAGGTGAGGAAACTATCAGCTGCAATGAAAGCAGGAGCGCAATGTAAAGCGCTCCAGTGCCCCTCAAGCTGAGTTCCTGCTATATATATTTATGAGAGAGCGCAAATCAAGAAAATATAGAAGTGCACCATATTTACAAGCACGTTGTATTAGTTTAGTAAACATTATACAAGAGTGTCGAATTTATAGAGTGAAAATACATAAGAGTGTTTAACTAGAATAGACTGCATATAATAGTGTGAAAAGCTAATGTAGAAGTGTGTAAGGATGTTATAATAATGTTGAAATACCATGTTATGTGGCTGTTGTAGAGGAGAATGTAACGCTGCTAAACGAAGAAATGTGTAGGCCACATGGCAGTTCAAAGAGAACGAAAGGTGATGTTATACTTTCACGTAATGTGGATTTTAATGTTGTTATAATTCAAAGTATTATTGATCATAGAACTGAAAATGTGTTTTAATAGAAGTGTTTCATATAATCATTGTGTGTAATAAGTTAGAATACTGTTTAAACTAAGAAATTAAATGTTTTATAGAATGCACAGGCCTGTTTCATGTAACTCTAATAGGCCTGAATAGAGAAGGTCATTTCTTTTGATCTGCATGTGCTAGTTAGAAGAATGTCACATTAAGCTTAAATTGCAGAAACTGTTCGATGGTTTACGACTTAGAAGATATGGTGGAGGCCGGAATTTGGGGCCCACAGTACAAGTGTCTGTTTGCAGGTGCGAGGAGGTTCCAATCAAGAGAGTGATGAATAGACTTTTGTTCAAGAGAACCAGGCACAGGCCTGGAGGAGGCTTCAGGAATTTCTGGGGGGTACCGTCCTGCCGGAGAGGAGCCTGGGAAGCAAGGTCAATGCTAACGATGGGCCCAGAGGAGTATCAGCATGGAAAATACCAGAACCAACACCAAGTGAGGGGCGTCTCTAAAGGGCGTTTCTATTGTAAATGTGATTTTGTATTAGGGAGAGCACCCCTGGGTGGAGTTAGGGCAGATGGTCTGAGGAACCTAAGAGAGCGGATGGGTAGGCAGATAGGTTAACTGCGAGACACCGATTTACAATGAAGACTAAGGGAAGTGAGTGATCTTCTTTGGAAGTCACCACTGCTGACACCTTTTTAGGTTAAGATTTTGCTAAGTAGGGATGTCACTTAGTCTAGTGTAGGGACAGTCTAATCTGGATTTTCTTCCTTTCTCTAAATGACTCATAAGCTACAGCTTGTGTCTATTCTTGCAACTTTGATGATTTTTGAATTGGTTTTGGTAATATTCTTCTGCCGACTAAGAGCATTTAGAAAATGTATGTTTGTATTGATACCCGTATATCTTTTGAACCTTATATTGAGATGTTTGTATCTTCAGTTAAGTTTGGCTTTGTAATAAACTTTTAAACTTATTAAGAGTAAGTGGTTCTTTAGAGTGGTGTAAGTCATTAATTGATTGACCTAGTAGTGGATTGCCTTTTACTCTATGACAGGTACCAACGGTTCAGTCGACCTGAGTTGGGATCTAGATCTATAACAATAGACCAGAAATCCTGCGTTAACATTTATTTATAACGTTTTATATAGCGTAAACTTGAACCCGAAAGATATCAGAGCGCTTTACAAAAAGTATAGAAGCATGCGAGAGACAGCAATCCCGTCGCGGGGGAACAGAACACATGGGCAAAACACTAATGCAGAGTGTGGTGGTTCCACAGAAGGACACTGTACTTGGGAGCAACATGGAGTGGGGTGAGACAGCTGGATAAAACATGTTCTCTCAGGTAGTGCTTCAAAAAGAAAATAAGAGTTCCTGAAAAGCAAGTACTGGTGGAATAAACGCAGGAGCCAATCGGAGAGATGGTAAAGAGGCTATGTCCTGTGTGAGGAACAAATACATGCTGGACGAACTAAAACCAGAAGTGTAAAAACAAAAAGTCAATGGTTAGCAATGGGTAGAATGCATTGCTAGGTAAGCTTTCAGAATATTCCTAATATATCTTTGCCACCAGACAGCTGCACTGTCTGATAGGCTATGACCTATAAACAAGTTTGTCAATTCAAAAGGGAGATTGAAAACAGTTGTGAGTCTGAGTTCAAAATCCAAAGTGTTCGAAAAGCTATAAAGCCAATTTCTTCAGAGGATGCAGTTTGGCCATTCAGGATTTTTTTTGTTTCTCAACGGTCCCATAGGACCACTGCCTACTTCTAAAAAATGTGTGTAACCTTTATTTTTTTTTTTTTTTTTTAAGAGCATCCTGTTTTTCCTTAAGAAAAACGACCTACATATAATAATATTAAAATCCAAAAATTATCTTATTTAAAAGTGATCACAGACATGGTGGTCTGCTAACCCCAGCAGGGCAGCATCCCTATGATTGTGGCCAATCGTGGTGGGTCACAAGTTGCATCCGACCTCATGAATATTGATTAGGTATGTCGAATTGTAACCCACTATGATTTTGTATTTTGTGAAATGACCTGTTGGTACCAAAAAAAAACAAAAAACAATACCTTCCGGTAGAAGTTGGTGTGCGAGTAAATATCGCAAATTGCATATCGTTATTAGTCACAATTTATGATTTCGTATTTGTAGTCTTTGTATACGACACCCATAGTTCCTCACAGTGTATTCGGAGTATACAGCTGCACAAACAGCGTGCCTGCTTTCCTAAAGCAGTAAACTATACCTATTCTAGTGATCTGTGTGAATCCTGAGGGCCACGGATATTCTGACCCCAGGGAGAAAGTTGAGTGGATTAATGCCTCAAAGACCGGGATCTATTTGTAACCTCGGTCACAGGCCCTAGTCTCGGCAAGGTAGCTTCCTCAAGCAATGTACATAACTGTAGAATGTGCGTCCAGTGATTATAAAAATGTACGCTTCACTCATTTAATGACGCTTTTATATTTCCACAATCTATAATTTAGAATACACTTTTATCTGTCCACTATTTAAGAATACAAATATGCCCTTTTACTGGAAGTCTTGGAGGCAAAAAGGACTAATTTGGGTCTCTCAACTCTTCTCTGATTCCGATGTCTTACCCTTTTCAGCTCATAGCCAGTCTTTTAACCTTCCTCCTTCCTTTGCCCGTAAATTCCTCACACTCAAGGAAGCAGTTTTATCCACTTATGCCCGCCTTTTGCAATCTCCTGCTCAACCTGCCTCTCCTAACCCTGCCTTGCAACTCCACTCCTTGCTACGTACTTCTTCCACAGCCTCCTCAATATACAAATCATTTCACACGATCCTTTCTCCAAGGCCAAAATTCAAGGTAGAGGAACAATGGGAGTCTGACTTCGCCACCTCCTGGCCCACATCTCTTTGGGATAAACTGTGAACCAAACTCCGCAAATCGTCCAGAGCTGCCTGCCTCACACAAACACTTTTTTTTTTAAATTTGCAATAGACTTCTCTTTACACAGCATATGTTGAATAAAAGGTTTTCCTCAGTCTCTGATCTTCGCTGGTCTTGTTCCTCACCTAATGCTACTCTTTTCCCACATGCTTTTTTCATGTACTGCTATTCACAATTTCTGGGAACAAGTTTGGTCCCAAATTAATTCCATATTTCACGCTAAATCTCTCTTTTCCTTCATTAACATCTTTTTAGGGAGTCTCTCTCCTTGTTGGGCAGATACTACTTTTAATGTGCAAATTATTGATTTACTGTTAGCTGTCGCCTTCCAACAAATTACTGTTAATTGGAAACATTTCACGAATATATCCTTTAAAGCTTGGTGGTACAATGTTTGTCACAATCATAGATTGGATACTGGCTTTGTTTATCCCCTTCACTTCGCAACAAAGCGAAATAATCTATGGCTTCCTGTAACCCTGTACCTGGATGTTTGTGCTAGGCACTCCTCTCATTTACCTCCCATTCAGCAAGAAGTCTCTAAACCTCCTTGATTGACCTTATTGTTCCATTACATTTTCAGTATCCCATTTTTTTTAACATTATTTCCCGTACTGCCTTTTGCTGTATAGCCTCACTTATTTCTTTATAACCTATTTTACTATTATTGATGCCATATTTTTCTTGAGTTTTACTTTTCATGTTGAGTTTTACTTTTTCTCATGTATTGACACCTTTTCTTGTCTAATAAAATTCTTTTGAACAGAAAAATAGAACACAAATATTATGCACTGTTACCTGTAGGTGAAAAAAGCCAAGAAAATACATACAGTACATTATGGTCTTTTAGCCATGCCTCTGAGCCAGCAGCCATATCTGCAAATCACGCCCCTATTTCTGCACACTACTCCATTACACCCGAGATCACAGTTCCTACACCTTTTGTTTTACACTTGTACAGTGCATGTGGGTTGTAGATAGACTCAAAGGAAATGCACCTGTAGGCCTTTTTCTTAATTTCCCTAATGAGTCAAACATTGCTGTATCAAAGTATACATGTATCCACTGTTTACCGTGGACCAAAATATTGAGAGACACGGGAGACATTGAATAAAATAGGCATTAATCACTAAACCATATCTTTTGCTCGCCCATAACTAAATGGCAACCCCCTACCCCATGAGTCCCCCCAATACACCCTCTTTCACAGACTACTACGCAACATCCTGGGATGTTTTTTTATGGCTGGTGAAGTTTAACACATTAGGGCCTAGTAAGTCTTTGAGTTAGAAACAGTGATTTTAATGGAAATATAGACGTTCAACCAAAGTACATTTTACGACTGAGAAGAGGCAGTACTCTCTCAGGAAACGTATTTCACAAATGTTTAGAAGTGCAGGCACTCACCCTTTCACATTAAACAAGCATTGGCAATGCCGATAGGCTTGGCTTTAAAGGAATGTTGTATGGCAATGTAAGAATCATAAGTAAAAAGTACAGGAACGATATGTATTTGTGTGGAAGCAAAGAACTGTAGAATAATATTGGTGTAGGTGCTCTAGCGCCTCTCCGGAAATCAGCTCTAAAATCCTCATCACCTTTCCCTGAAGTCACAATTTCCACATTTACTTATCAGTGGGGCCCATAACACTGGTTTCACTTTATGCACTTTCTCTCTACTTCATGGATTGGTGAGATTCAAAGAAGAGCGGCTAAATCATAGCGGAGTGTCTAAATTAAGCTAAACTATTTACAAAAATATACATCTGCAGTTTAAATTATTTTACCATGGTTTCAGTGTTTAATCGATTTATTCAGACACACCACCATTTATTTAGATGGATCATGCTAGTAAAAAATTAGGCTAAGGATAAACAAGACCAGCCTAATTCTTCATTTATCTAATTTTTATTTAGCAAAGATTTGTTGTCATGACTTATTTTATTCACGCAATTTTAAAATATATTGAATTCAGGTTTATTAATCGTAAATCTCAAACATTAAATTTTATTAAATGAAAGCTCAGAAATGGACATTTATTTAATTTTCAAAGGACACTGTTATTTAAGAAAAGAGAGATAATAGTTCCCAAATCATCATTCTATTTCCCCAACTATCAACCTCACCCCATGACTCTATTCCCATTCAGGCTAAGTTCAAAATGTCAAGAAAAACAGCAAAGTTCTTACGCATCAGAAATCAAATCAGCATTCCTGCAGCATGTCAGGATACATCAGGAAAGAAAGTTTTTTAGTTCATCGGAACGCCTTCTTTTATACCCTTTAACTATCTAATTTCCTGAAACATTTGGGGTCATGAATACTTCTGATTGGTCCTTTCAAGGGGTGGATGAGCATAACCCCATCTCAACTTCCGCTGTGTCAGAAAAATTGAATATAGTCTTTGTTCTGTAAATGTTCATGTGACTCGTGTCCCCAAATTGTAATATTAGTCTTTATTCCCATGATTTCACTACAGACTTCCATTTTGTTGGCAGTCATTCAGAGTTTCAGGGCAATCTGTCCTTGACACATCTCATTCAGCTAGAGGCTTTGCAAGCTTCGTCTGCAGTTTTCATTCACAGCTCTACACATGCGCAGTACGCCTCAAGCTCGATTTCATGCAAACATCCATTTTTCTACAGGCTGCAGAGGCCCATACGGGAACTATTATGGAAACAAACACAGACAGCTATTAATTATTGAATTAAAACCCATTCTGTTTACCTCCCCCTTTACTAAGGTATCCCTGTTAGTTGTTACCTAGCAAATGAAGCTACAATTATGCGTGATTTTCTTACCCCTCTTCTAGTTTCTGCCACAAATAGACACACAGAAAGCACATTTATGCCGCTTTTGGATTAATTTAAAGCTGCTTGTTAGTTTAGAACATGACAAAATCACTTTATTAGTTAATTATGTTTGCAACATAAGCAGAATTAGTTTCCCATGTGTACTTGTGTAGGTGCAAATTTACTCTAGGTTGATTAGCATTTCAAACCATTCATTTAGTTCATGTTACTGTTATGAGAAAGTGGTTTCAAGAGGGGCATACAAAATGTTGTTTCTACCCTCGCTCCATCAACTCCCTCCTTTGGTGATCTTATCACCAAATCTCACCCAAATTAAAATTTAATAAAACATGTTTAAAATTCTTCGGTTAGTATTCATCTAAATTTTCGTTTCATCTATCCTCTACTATTTTGATATTCTATTGATTGGAACTCTTCCATCTCAATGTCCTCTTTTTCACGTTCTCTATCTTGTCTCTCTTTAATTATTTTCTTCATTGACTTCTTAACATTCCTCCTTTTTCTAATCAGGCAACATACTCTTAATATTAGGATATGTAGGATATTTTGTACTGATTGTTGTTAAACTGTTTTTATTGATGTAACGTGCTGCTTTTATGATATGTTTTTATATCGAATAAAGCTTTCCACTAATATTAGTATCACTATTGCTATTACTATCACTGGAAAGATTATCTTACCTATAATAGAGCTACCTATTTCATTTAACCAATGTTTGACGGCTGAAAAACTTTTACCAATTCTTTCAAGGACACCATCAACCTCTAGTGATTCAATTTCTCTTTGCAACTCTGTAATATTTCTAATATACTTTTCAATGTTCTGACTTTTGTCAGGAATGTACGTGCAACAGTGCTGTACATGTAAAGTTCCTTAAACTCCTCCTTCTTTTGCCAATATTATGTAAAGAGCAAGACGATTCTGCATCACCATAGCTCTCATAGCAACTAATTCAGTATCTACCATTAAAAATCCACCTGCAGTATCTGTTGATAATCGATCTACTATTGTTGACAATTTTCGAATTCTATTTGCATTAAAATATATCCCCACCATTGGTATCAGTGCTCCAAAAATGTCACCAATTATTTCAGCTACACTCTCGTTTTCTACGACTTAAATGTTTACCTATTTACCTATCTCATATGTTCCCCTAGTACTTCTATCTACATGAAAGATTTTAGGAAAGACCAAGCCAACATAACATGTCCCGTACCAATGGTCTGGCAACTTGTAATAGGCCTTGTTCCCGCAAATAAAATATATCCCTGGAAAAATTGGGTCTTTACCACCTTTAAATCCCCATCCCCCTATTATACGATATGTATCTTCACATTGACTCGCTCCCACAAAATAATTGTCATACAAAGTATTGTCCCTGCGAATACAAAATTTTCCTAAGGATGTAGTGTCTATATTAATAGCAATATTCATATTTTTACCATTTAATTTTTCATCCTCAGCTTGCCAAAATTTTTATTTAGTATGCTTCATTCTTTCATTTCTTTTGTACATGACCTCCTTTCTTCAACCATATCTAAAAATGCTTTTTCTTAATTTCTCAATTTACAAGTCAGATTATGTCTAAAGGCATACTCATGCGACAATTCTTGGGTTACTAAGAAAAATTCTACCATTACCTTGACTGGCTTTACCTTATTTAACGCATTATCAACTTTCAGTTTTCGCAATAATATCATCAGAATTTGAATAATAATATTCTAATTTCCCTGAATTATAAAACAGACTTGCTATCACACTACATGTCACCCCATATGTAAGTGGAAGATGATGGTACGTGACACCCTCTGAAACAGAGGCTGGCAATTTCACACACACATAGCAATCAATGGCATCCATAGTTCTAAAATATTCAGATAACAACCTTGAAAAAGTATTTCTTGAAAAATCTCTAATCGATCTATCCTGATGAATTTCAGGTCCATATACAGGTGGTTTATCAGTTTTGAATTCATTCTTAGTCACTTTAGGTTTTAAGTTTTCTAAATTATGTCTAAAAGGAATAATAACAGCTAAAATTAACCATACTAACATTAATAATACCGTACATATCATTGACATTTTGCAACATTTTCTAAAAATTGAACACTTAGGGGGTGTTTAGGATGGCGGGCGGGGGGAGGTATTAGGATGTGCCCGCCACAGTGGCGGGCGCATCCTGCATTTTTAGCATTGTGGCGGGCGGTGCTCTCAGCACCGCCCGCCACAATGCTAAAAATGCATTCATGCATTTGCATAAACAAAGCGGCAGGCACCGCGCGCTGACTGCCGCTTTGTTTATGCAAATGCAGGGGGTTACCACAGGTACCCCCCGTGTGCACCCCCACCTCTCCTTCATTCTGGGGGCCCACAGGGGGCCCCCAGAGTGAAGACCGCATGCCTTCCGCATGCACGGAAAAGCATCTCTTTTGGCCCATACTAATATGGCTGGCGGTGTCTAATAGACACCGCCACCATATTAAACCTTTTCTGCCCCGACCGCAAGGCGACCGGGCGGAAAAGCGGTGGATGGTCATCTTGTCCGCCGCGGTCCCCCCCGCCTACTAGGCGGGCGGATTGCCCCCGCCAGGCCGGCGGTGGCTACCGCCAGCCTGGCGGGGGCAATCCACCCACCATCCTAATGGTTCCCTTAGTAATTTGTTCATTAGTAACCATATATATATATTTTTTTTTTTACACAGCAAGTTTTTTAACAATTTTCTTTATCCTTATTTTATTGCCACTAATATTTCAGTATGCATTCATAATGCTTTTTCAATGTCAGTCTTTTCGAATTTTGGCTCGTCCTTCAAGCCTTCGCAATCAGTATTTCTTTTCTCTTTAGTCTCAGTTCCTTTTACTCACTTTCTTTTTCCAAATCTATGATATTCAGATTTTCTTGGCTGCTTCCTACTTCCTCTATAGGAGGCAAAATTATGTATGTCCACTCAGGTGATTTGTATTTCTGATTTGGTCTCCTTACTCTTTTTGGCCTTTGAACTACTTCAATTCTCTTTCCCAATGACTCTTTTTGACTTGTTATCTCATTCACTTGATCTTCTGGTTTTCTTGCTTTGTTAATCAGTTTGAATCTCAGTCCGTCACTTTCTTTAGACCAATTGTCTCCTTTTCGAACTTTCTTTGTCTTTGGTTCTGCAGTATTGTGTTCCACACTCCAAGCTCGTTTTCTGGAGCTTCTCCTTAAATGCGCTTCATCATCACTGTCATCAGTTTCACTTTCTGTATTTTCAACAGTTTCGTTCACGATGACTTTTATAATGTCTGTATCTTTTCCAGAATCAAGTTTTTCTTTACTCTGCAGTTTCACTCTGTTAGGAACATCTCCATAACTGGTACTTGGAATCTCATCCTTGTCATGAGTTATTTCCACTTTTCCAGTGTCAGGAATTTGGTCCCTGCTTTTCAATACTTTCTTGATTATCAGTCTTTTCTGTACTTTGGTTGTCACATTCACTGGTCTCAGTTCTTACCAAATCTCGACATTCAGGTCGATCTTCAGAATTTGGTACTTCAACAACTTCACCTTCTCCTTTGGATGCAGAACTAGCATCTGATCCTTCCAGATGTCGACGTACTTGTCGAGCTTCAGAATCTGGACTTTTCTCTGGTTCTCCTTCTGAGTCAGAGTCAGTTGTGCTTTCACCTTCTTCGTGTAGATTTTCAGGTTCAGGCACCCGGATGGTATGGCTGGCATGCACCCATCTTTTTACTCCGGCACACTTGACTGCAGTTGTACTGACCAGAATAACTTGTCTTGGCCTCTGCCAACGAGACACCAAGCAGTTTCTTCTTCGATGTACTTTTATCCGAACCCAATCTCCAGGAACTAGATCATGAGCTGGATGTGTCTCTTTCGTGTTTGATTCAGTTCCCACCTGATGGAACACAGAAGTTACCACGTCAGACAGATTCTTGAAGTAATCCAGTATGATGTCATCACTTATAGTCAACAGTTTATCAACTGGTACAAATGCCTGCCTCATGACCCTGACCATCAAAATCTTATGTGGACTCAATCCAGTCTTTTTGTCTGGTATACTTCTTAGGGTCATCAAACCAAGGGGTAATGTGTCCGGCCACTTCAGTCCTGTTGCCAAGCACATTTTTGCAATCCTGTTTTTGATTGTTCCATTCACCTGTTCAACTACCCCTGAGGCTTCTGGTGTGTAAGCACAATGTAGTTTTTGACGAATGTCCAGTGCTTCACATATCATCTATAGCAATTCGTTCTGAAAATGGGGTCCATGATCTGTTTCAATCGTTACTGGAAACCCGTATCATGGTATGATTTCACGTAAAAAAAGTTTTGCAACAGTTACTCCATCATTTCTACTGGTAGGGAAGGCTTCAACCCACAGAAAGAACAAACAAATGATCACCAGTACATATCTGAGTCTATTACAAGGTGGCAACTCAATGAAATCCAGCTGCATTCATTTGAATGGACCTCCCTCCCGTCCTATGGTTCCCAAACTTACAACAGTTTTTCTGTTTGGATTAAACTGCTGGCAAATCAGGCATCTCTGGCACAAGCTTTCAGCAATCATCCTGAAGTTTGGATTGTACCAGGTCTGTCTGAACAACCTAATCATTGCATCCCTCCCAACATGGGCCTGACCATGGTACATTCAAGCCATGTTGGAAATCATGCTGTCAGGCATTACTGGTCTTTCATCTTTGTAAACCCAAATTTCATCTTCCTCTCTGCCTACATCCTGCTTTTAGCCAAGTATTTTTCTCTTCCTCACTAGCATCTTCCTGCATTTGCCTCACTTCCTGCCAAGTTTCAACTATTGTGGTTAGCATTAGAGGACTTGAAACATGTTCTTATTTTCTGTCCCGATTTATGGATGCAAGATTTTTAGCACAGTACTTTGCAACTGAATCAACATACTTATTTCCTTGAGTCACATAGTCATTTCCTCTCTTATGGGCGGCACACTTTACCACAGCAATCTTATCAGGCAGCTGAATAGCATTAATCAACATTTTCACAAACTCAGCATTCCTGATGGGGGATCCTGCAGAAGTTAAATAACCTCTTTGGGACCACAGTTGCCCGTAATCATGGACAACCCCAAATCCATACTGACTGTCAGTCACTATGGTAACTCTGATTTATTTTCCCAATTCACATGCTTGAATCAAAGCAATCAATTCTGCTACTTGAGCAGAACGAATTCCTCTCAGACAAGATGCTTCCAAGACATCTGCAACTGTTCACACGGCATATGCAGCACTCAAAGCACCCTCTTCTGTTCTCAGGCATGAACCGTCAACAAACATCACATAATCTGATTCAGGCAATGGTTCATCCCTTATGTCAGGTCTTGGCTTCTTACTCAAGAACATCCAAACATTTGTGATCAACCTCATTTCTTACTTCAGCTTCGATAGTATCAGGTAGCAATGTGGACAGCTTTACGTTTACACACTGGGAAATTGTCACATTGTCTGCACCTAAAATGACCTTCTCGTATTTTGTCATCCTGTTATTGATAAGGTACTGTGTCTTGGTCCTAGTGAGGAGAATCTCCACAGAATGAGGTACATATACCCTCACAGGAAATCCCATCACTGTTCCTTCACTCTGTTCCAAACTCACATTTGTGGCTGCTACTGCTTTCAAACAACCTGGCAAGGCTTTTGCAACTGGGTCTAAAACAGCTGAGAAGAATGCAATTGGCTTTCCTAGCTTTCCATGTCTCTGAATTAGTACTGACAATGCACACCCTTCTTGCTCACTGCAATACAGTTCAAACTCTTTTTCATAGTCAGGCATCCCTAATGCTGGAGCGTCACACAAGCTTGTCTTTGGCTGTTCAAATGCTTCCATTTCAGTTTTAGTCAGCACAATAGGATATGTTATGTCTGCTTTTGTTAATCTCTGTAGGGGCTTTGCAATCAGTGAAAACCCACTTATCCACTGTCTGCAATAACCTACCATTCCCAGAAACATTCTGACTTGTCTCTGTGTTTTTGGTGGTTGCATTCCTTGTATCATTTTGATTCTTTCTGCAGTGACCTGTCTAGTTCCCTTTGCAATCTTATGACCTAAGTATTGCACTTACTTTTGACAGAACTGTAATTTTGATGGAGACACTTTATGTCCCTCTTCAGCCAAATGGTTCAACAAAGCAACAGTATCTGTAACGCATTCAGCTTTGGTTTTCGATGCCACCAACAGGTCATCAATATATTGTACCACTACAGATTCTCCTGGCATGTTCAAACTTTACAATGATTTCTTTAACAACTGATTGAAAATAGACGGACTCTCCGTATACCCTTGAGGGATTCGGCACCATGCCAAAATGCGATCTCCGAACCTGAACGCAAATATTGGCTGGCTTTCTGGGTGTAATGGAACCGTAAAGAATGCATTGCACAAGTCAATAACGGTATACCATTCTGCATCATGTGGAATCTGGTATAGAATCACTGCTGGATTTGGTACAATTGGACAACATGGGTCAACAATCTTATTAAACTTTCTAAGGTCTTGTACAATCCTAAATGTTCTGTTTGGCCTTTTCAATCCCATTTTCGGTGAATTACAAGGGCTGCTTTCTATTTCTCTCAAGATGCCTTGTTCAATCATTTTCTCTATTATTGGCCTTATCCCTTCAATTATTTCTGCTGTCATTTTATATTGTGGGACGTTTGGGTAACTAACTCCTTCTTTTACAGAAACGTTTACAGGATCTACACCTTTCATCAAGCCAATATCTTCTCCTGTAAAATCCCACACTTGCTCTTTCACCGTTTCTTTTAGTTCTGGTGGTATTTTCTCTTTATCAAATACTGGAAATAACTCACTTCTCTCCGCTTCTATCATTGACATGGTCATTTTATACAGGCTTTTTCAATCCCATTATCGGTGAATTACAAGGGCTGCTTTCTATTTCTCTCAAGATGCCTTGTTCAATCATTTTCTCTATTATTGGCGTTATCCCTTCAATTATTTCTGCTGTCAATTTATATTGTGGGACGTTTGGGTAACTAACTCCTTCTCTTACAGAAACTTTTACAGGATCTACACCTTTCATCAAGCCAATATTGTCTCCTGTAAAATCCCACACTTGCTCTTTCACCGTTTCTTTTAGTTCTGGTGGTATTTTCTCTTTATCAAACACTGGAAATAACTCACTTCTCTCCGCTTCTATCATTGACATGGTCATTTTATTCAGGCTATCTTCATCTGGAGTCTGGAACTCTATGCCATCTGGTGAACAATATATAGCACAGTTCATTTTACACCAAATATCCCTGCCTAACAAATTTACAGGACTGCTGTCACACACCACAAATCGGTGCATGTCTTTAAAACTCCCAATGTCTACTTCAACTGGTTTGGTTAAGGAGGTTTTAATCTGCTTATTCGCTACACCTACAACTTGGTTATGATCTCCTGAGAGAGGAAGGTTTTTAACTTCTACTGATCTAACAGTAGAACGGGTAGCACCTGTGTCCACTAGGAAAGTTACTTCTACATCATTTACTTTGCCACTCACAAACGGACCAGATTGATCTACCTCAAGAGTGGCTCCAAGCACATACTCTTCTTCCTCTCTCAGGCACCGTCAGAAACCTTCATCCGACTCACTTCCACCTTCCTCTTGCAACCAGTACTGAGGGCTCACATTCACTCTGGGCAATCGTTTTACCTGTTCGCCTCCGCTGAATCCTGTTTCTGCACTTTTTCTCTGTAGATTTACACAGTGTGGACGTGGCGGTTGTGGCACCTGACTTTGCTGAGTAACTACCTGTTGCTGTAGCGGTGGCTGCTAATTTATCTCACTCTGCATCTGCGGATTCAATTATGTATTTTCGGGATTAACTCTTGGTGGATACTTACACTCTTTCTTCCAATGCCCTATCCTGCCGCAATTATGACAAGGGAACTTTTTCTTAAGCTCTTCTGTATTTCCTACCAATTTTGTTTTATTGAAATTTCCTATTAATTTACCTTGACTTGCATCAGTGTCTTTATTCTCTAATTGTGCTATATGTTGCTCTGCTACTTTTACTTGTGCCCACATGGCTTTTTCTTTTAGCTTCTTTTGTTTAGCTTCAATTTCATCGCTACAATATTTACCTTGCCTCAACACTGTGTCCACGGTACTTGGTTGCCATCCTATTAGACTATGCCGGATCATGTCTCCAATTTCTGGTCTCAATCCATACACAAATCTGTACACAAAATGAGTCATATCCTTTTCGCTCAATTCTTCATATCCACTATACTGTTTAAACACCAACAGCAATTTTTCATAAAATGAATGTACAGAGTCTTTCGACTCCTGTATGGTTCTGTCTATTTTAACCCAATCTGTTTCTTTTGGTGGAATTTTATTCTTCAAGAACACTATTACTTGTTCATATTTACGCATCACTTCAGGTGATGGGGCTCCTGTCACTTTGTCTCGTGGGTATTCCTCTCTTGGCCAATTTATAGATATCTTACACTCAGTCCACAAATCTGCGGGTACAACTATGTCAAATAATCCATCCAAATCAACCCATATTACTTTTGAAACTTTCACAAATCGATCTACCTGTCGATACCATTCTACTGGTTTTTCTCTTAAACGGGGAAAATCATTATTAAACGATAATATGTCCTGTCTGGACCAGGGAACATGCACATATCCTCCTCCTGATATTTCTCTCATGGGGAATTCATGTATGGCTGTCTCTTTTTTTCTCACAGGAAATGCTAATGCAGATTTATCACTGGCTTCTTCTTTCTTCTTTGCCCATTTTATTCTCCATTTATTCTCATCTCCACATCTCCTTAGTAGCACAATTAAATTTTTTATTTGGGTTATTCTTCCTGCGGTATTCATGTTTTCAATGTCCTTTTCTGTAAAGTCTACTCTATATGATTTCTGTAATGGTTTCTGTTTTGTAAAATCCACATCAAACTCACTAGCTAATCCTTCCGGGTGGTCATGTATTTCCAAGTAATGCTTTTGCACATGAACATGCACATTCATCATCCTGATATGCTTTTAGTATATCAGTTCCAATGGTCCCAATAATC
Organism: Lissotriton helveticus; assembly: GCF_964261635.1. Lineage (NCBI taxonomy): Eukaryota > Metazoa > Chordata > Amphibia > Caudata > Salamandridae > Lissotriton > Lissotriton helveticus. The sequence goes on from NC_136070.1 coordinate 835,814,169, forward strand.
AATTCTTCCATGTCTACCTTCAGTCTGGCGACATCTATTACTTTGGGTTCATTATCCTTTACCTTTAGGGTTTTAAGCCAATCACTTAATTCTTGCTCTGACAGACCAATTGGGGTTTGTGTCAAATCTATTTTTTCTACACTTCTCTCCGGTGTCGCAGAGTCAGCTTTTGCTCCGGTTGGAATTTTATACGGTAAACTTTGATTAAAAGTCAAATCAGGCGGAATTTCGTTACTTGTCCTCCTGATCTCAGACAAATCTGGATACATTTTCTCTTTTACTTTTTGCAAACTCTGATTTAAAGGAATAGTCAAAGTTGGTTCTTTTATTCACTGGTTTTCGAACACTGGAATTACAGGGCCTATAGTTACGGGGACTGTTACAGCTTCTATATTTTTAGTAAGCTCTTGTATCTTTTCAGTTAATTCATTTGTAGAACGTATATACTCAGAAATACTTGGTTGCTTTTCAATTGGTCTCTCAACTCTTGCTACACTTTTTTGAATGTCATTACTCTGCAAAGGAGTACCAGTAAGTCTAGTTTCTATCACTGGTGTATTCGAGTCATATCTCATTTCTACTCTTTCAGGAAGGTCCCTATAATCTTGTAACCCGACTGGGCTAACAAGGAGGGAAGGAGCCAACAAGCACAATTATAGTACGTAAGAGGGTTTTATTTGTGGGTACAAGAATGTGGTGACATGATTGGAAACGGAGTCCGTCGTCGAGAAGCTGAGCTGAATGGTTCCTGCCGTCCTTCGTTTCTTCTCGGTCCTCCTGAGTCCTCGGCTCTCGTCACCGGACGTGCCCCAGAAAGAAAAGAGGATACGTAGTATTTAGACAACCGTTCTGAATACTACCAAAGGATATGGGGGAAGGGAGTGCAGGTAACGCTTGTGAAAACAGCCACCACCAGTGTAAACAACAGAATATTCGTGAGAGGCAGTAGTTCTCATACCATAAGCTGTGATGTGATTTCAAAGTAAGAACAAGGCAAAGGATTCCGCAAAACCTTAGACCGGCCACTTGCAGTTACCCGTTTCCACCCTTAAGGTAGAAGAGGCCCCGGAGTCTTCTCCGTACCTGGTTTAGCCACGCATCTCCGTGAGCGTGGCTGGGCGAAGCGTTTTGCCATTGGCCTCCTGGCTCTCCTCCCGATGGTTCCTCCGGGTCTTCTCCGCTGCTTGGAAGTCCCTCCGGGCGATCCTTGATTTCCCACTCCGGTCTGCTTGTTCTCCATCTACCTCCGTCTTTGCTCCCAGCTTCCCTCCTTGGTTCTTCCGTGTCCGCCCTTTTCTCTAACGTAGTCTTCTTTAAAGGGCCCGCTCCAATCCTGTGAAGGAGATTGAAAGTCACTCTTGGGGGATACTTTGTATGATTGCGTGACCCCGTGACAAATCTCCCCCCCTATGCTTTCCCCGCTCGGGGGAAAGAGGATAACGAGAAAGAAAGTCATCGTTTGTCTGTTCCACCCCCTTCCCATGGCGGACTTCAAAGTCATAGGCTTGGAGTGAGAGGAACCAGCGTAGTATGCGATCATTCCGACCCTTGTTCCGGTGTAACCAAGTGAATGGGGCATGGTCCGTAAAAAGAGCGAAGCGACGGCCTTCGAGATAATAACGGAGTTTGTCAATACTCCATTTGACCACGAGACACTCTTTCTCGATTGTGGGATATGTGGTCTCCCTAGGGAAGAGTTTGCGACTTAGGTATAGAATGGGTCTCTCCCTGTTCTCTTCATCCAGTTGGGACAATACATCACCCGCCCCCACCCCCAAGGCATCTGTCTGTAGGAAGAATGATTCCTCAAAGTTTGGAGTCATTAAAACTGGGGCAGAGGTTAATATTTCCTTAAGTGTTTGAAAGGCGGAACAAGCCTGGGGAGAAGTATGTTTCAAGTGTGAGGAGGTCGCCGTTTTCTTGAGCAGGTCAGTAAGGGGAGCAAATACTGTAGCAAAGTGGGGGATAAAACGGTGTTAGTACCCAACCAACCCAAGGAACGCCCTAAAATCCCTTCTAGTGGTTGGAAAAGATTGGGACTGGATCGCTCTTACTTTCTCTTGTTGTGGAAGTATGTGTCCTTTTCCCAAGACGTACGCCAAGTATTTGACTTGTGTAAACGCAATTCTCTATTTTTTTGCGTTTATGTGTAAGCCAGCGTTTTGTAAGGCTCCTAGTATCTGCCCCATGGGGTGAAGGTGGGTATCCCATGTAGGGCTGAAGACGACTATGTCGTCCAAATAGGCCAAAGCGTACTGGTGATGGGGGGCTAGGAGGGTGTGCATGAGACGCTGAAAGGTCGCTGGAGCACCGTGCAATCCAAAAGGAAGAACAGTAAAATGGAAAAGGCCATCGGGTGTCAAAAAAGCCGTTTTCTCCTGATTTTGTGGTTGAAGGGGGACTTGCCAATATCCCTTGGTGAGGGCAATGGTTGTTATAAATTGAGCCTCACCAAGGCACTCTATTAGTTCATCCACCCTAGGCAAAGGGTACCCTTCTTGCTTTGAGACTCTATTGACGGCGAGGAAGTCTATACAAAATCTAGTGCTTCCATCTGGTTTTGGAACTAGTACTACAGGGGAGGACCAGTTGCTTTTAGAAGGTACAATAATCCCTGACTCTAACATCTTTTCTACCTCCTTTTTCAATAGCAGGCGGCAGGCTTCAGGTACCCGATATGGCTTTTGTTTTACTGTTACGCCTTCGGGAGTGGGAATGGAGTGGACCGCCAGGGAGGTTCTACCCGGCTGGTCTGAGAATACTGTGTGGTGTTTCATAAGAACGGCTAGTACTTCCTTTTTCATGGTCTCGGTAAGATCAGGGTTTATAACGGTTTGGTCCACAGTATGAAGGACCGGGGTGAGAGTGGCCACTGGTTGGGGAGAATGGGGTGGTGTCCCCAGCCATTTCTTTAGGATATTGATATGGTATATCTGGGTTCTGGTAGGGGAGAGCCGTAACACATAGGTGGTTTTTCCAATTTTTCTTTGAACAGGATAGGGCCCCTGCCATTCCTTCCTGAGTTTGTGAGTCGAGGTAGGTAATAAAACGAGGGCCCAATCACCTACCGCCAATTCTCTGCATTTTTTTCCTTTATCGTAAAAGGTTTTTTGTTTGTTCTGGGCCTTCTCCAGGGTCTCATAGGAGAGAGTTCTCAGTTTATGTAGTCTTGTTTTGAGTTGATTGGTATAATCAAGTAGTTCCTGTGCGTCCTGAGCTCCCTCCCTTTCCCAGCTATCCCTAGTGATTTCAAGAAGGGTGCGGGGTTTCCTGCCACAAAGGAGCTCAAACGGGGAGGGCCCCAGGCTGCTCTGTATCTGGCTGCGTAGAACAAACAGAGCCAGAGGAAGCAGCTGGTCCCATTGTTTCCTGTCCCTCGTCAAAAGCTTCTTTAGGGTTACTTTAATGAGGCCATTGTAACGCTCCACCAACCCGTCCGTTTGTGGGTGGTAAACCGAGGTGCGAAGGTGCTTGATGTGCAGAAGCTTACACACTTGTTTAATCAGGCGGGAGATGAATGGGGTACCTTGTTCAGTTATTAGTTCTCTGGGGAATCCCATTCGTGAAAAAAGTTCTACCAGATGCTAAGCTATCGCTGCTGACGTCACCGCTTTTAGGGGAAACGCCTCTGGATAACGGGTGGCGTTGTCTACTACAACCATGACATATTGGAACCCTTTTGTTGATTTGGGAAGGGGACCCACGATGTCTACCCCTACGTGGTCGAATGGCTTCCCAATGATAGGCAGGGGAACTAAGGGCACTTTTGGGGGTATGTAAGTATTTCGTTTTTGACAGATATGGCACTCTTGACAAAACCGTTTTACCTGAGCATAGACACCGGGCCAAAAGAAATGTTGGGTGATAGAGGCTGGGGTTTTCTCTGTCCTGGAATGCCCTGCTAACAGATGTGCGTCGGCATAAAACATGACCTGTTCACGGAAATCGGTCGGTACTATCAACTGGGGTTGATCTTTTTCGGTCCCTAATCTATACAGAAGACCCTTTTGTTCAACAAAACAGGGGTAAGTTCGATTGCCCCGGTTTTTGTTTTCTTGCGCATTCTGCCATGCCTGAGCTAGAGAGGCATCGTTCAATTGGGCAGTCCGAAAATGGGAATCACTGGCCATGGGCTCGGATACTAGGAGACCAGATATGGAAGTGCTAGTCATGCTAATTTTCTGAAGAGTGTCTGACATAAGGGTGGAGAAACATAAGTTGTCTGTACCTATGATGAGGGGTTCAGGTAACTCTGGGAGGACCCCTACTTGACAGTGTAGCTCTCTACCTTTTTCGGTTGTAACCGTTACTCTAGCTAATGGGTAGTTCTTAACATCCCCATGTACACATTTGATCCCAACGGTGCGTCCTATCAAGATACATGAGGCAGGGACAAGGTTTCGCCTGACAACAGAATGACGACAACCTGAGTCTAATAAAGCTCATGTTTTGTTTTTGTTCAGGATCACACTTACATAAAACGTGGGTCCTGTCTCTTAGGCATACATAATGGCGTGGGGCATGTAGCCTACTTCCATCGGCTCTTCTTCCCCTTTTTCTCTCCGCTTTCGGCAATACCGGGCTATGTGCCCCCATTCCCCGCAGTCATAACACTGTGGTCCCATCACCGCATGAGTTTCGGGCTTACTGGGGCGTACACGAAAAGGAGGCTCTGGAAGGGGTTTTGGATTCTTCTTTTCAACTTTAGCAGGAGGTATGGTTTTGGTGCCCCTTTCCGGTTCCCTGGGAATATTGCGTGACTGAGCCCTGGCATAAGACTTGGCCATGTCTATGGCCTGCTCCAGGGTTAACCCTGCATGTTGCCTAAGCCATCTCTGGGTTCCGTATGGCAGGGCTTCAAGGAATTGTTCAAGATAGATCTAATTCATAACGTCATCCATTGTGGAATCCATGGGTTTCAGCCACCTATCAGCTGCGTCCTTTAGTTTGAAAAAAAGAGTTTTAAGAGTATCAGCGGGGAGCCCTCTCTCTTGTCTGAAACGCAGTCTATGGCTCTCATCATCTACTCCCATTCGATCCAGGACAAACTGTTTTACGTGGCCATATGTGGCGGTCCTGTCTTTGTTGGCTAACTGATAAACCGCTTGGGCTTCCCCTGACAGAAGGGGGGCTAGGTAAAAGGGCCATCGTTCTCCCGGCCATGCGCTAGCCCTTGCCGCCCTCTCAAAGTAAAAAAAAAAATAAGACAGGGTCGTCTCCGGCGACATACTTTTGAAGCGGAACTACAGCCCCCGGAGGCGGGGCAGCCCGAGTTTGTCCTATCACCGCCAGCAGCTGAGTTTGTCCTTCAGCTAGCTTGGTTAGGTTGTCTGCCTGTTGTTGAATCGCGGCAGTGAAGGTCGCTCGGTCGTGCTCGGCTTGATCGGTCGACTGTCCAATGGCCCATTCAAGTTTGGCCTGTCCCTCCCTCATTTGGTTTATTAAGGCTTCCATCTTGTCAGACGGAAAGCTCCTATCTGGATCGCCACTTGTAACCCGACTGGGCTAACAAGGAGGGAAGGAGCCAACAAGCACAATGATAGTACGTAAGAGGGTACAAGAATGTGGTGACATGATTGGAAACGGAGTCCGTCGTCGAGAAGCTGGGCTGAATGGTTCCTACCGTCCTTCGTTTCTTCTCGGTCCTCCTAGATTTCGTTTTCCAAGTAATGCTTTTGCACATGAACATTAATTCATCATCCTGATATGCTTTTACTCTATCAGTTCCAATGGTCCCAATAATCAATTCTTCCATGTCTACCTTCAGTCTGGCGACATCTATTACTTTGGGTTCATTATCCTTTACCTTTATGGTTTTAAGCCAATCACTTAATTCTTGCTCTGACGGACCAATTGGGGTTTGTGTCAAATCTTTTTTTTCTACACTTCTCTCCGCTGTCGCAGAGTCAGCTTCTGCTCCGGTTGGAATTTTATATGGTAAACTTTGATTAAAGTCAAATCAGGCGGAATTTCGTTACTTGTTCTCCTGATCTCAGACAAATCTAGATACATTTTCTCTTTTACTTTTTGCAAACTCTGATTTAAAGAAATAGTCAAAGTTGGTTCTTTTTATTCTCTGGCTTTCGAACACTGGAATTACAGGGCCTATAGTTACGGGGACTGTTACAGCTTCTATATTTTTAGTAAGCTCTTGTATCTTTTCACTTAATTCATTTGTAGAACGCATATACTCAGAAGTACTTGGTTGTTTTTCAATTGGTCTCTCAACTCTTGCTACACTTTTTTGAATGTCATTACTCTGCAAAGGAGTACCAGTAAGTCTAGTTTCTATCACTGGTGTATTCGAGTCATATCTCATTTCTACTCTTTCAGGAAGGTCCCTATAATCTTGTAACCCGACTGGGCTAACAAGGAGGGAAGGAGCCAACAAGCACAATGATAGTACATAAGAGGGTTTTATTTGTGGATGTGGTGACATGATTGGAAATGGAGTCCGTCGTCGAGAAGCTGGGCTGAATGGTTCCTGCCGTCCTTCGTTTCTTCTCGGTCCTCCTGAGTCCTCGGCTCTCGTCACCGGACGTGCCCCAGAAAGAAAAGAGGATACGTAGTATTTAGACAACCGTTCCGAATACTACCAAACGATATGGGAGAAGGGAATGCAGGTAACACTTGTGAAAACAGCCACCACCAGTGTAAACAACAGAATATTCGTGAGAGGCAGTAATCCTCGTACCATAAGCCGTGATGTGATTTCAAAGTAAGAACAAGGCAAAGGAATCCGCAACACCTTAGACCGCCCACTTGCAGTTACCAGTTCCCACCCTTAAGGTAGAAGAGGCCCCGGAGTCTTGTTCTCCGTCTCTCTCCGTCTTTGCTCCCGACTTCCCTCCTTGGTTCTTCCGTGTCTGCCCTTTTCTCTAACGTAGTCGGCCGGGATAGGCTGACGAGCGCTGTCGTCACGGGGGCATGCCTCGGCTCTGTAATGTCTGGATCTTCTTTAAAGGGCCTGCTCCAATCCTGTGAAGGAGATAGAAAGTCACTCTCGGGAGATACTTCGTATGATTGCGTGACCCTGTGACAAATTTGAAAACTGTTTTGGGGTTTCATTAAATCTATCCTCTCTTAGTGGAGCATTAGGAGTGGTCCATAAAGAACCTGGCTGGTAAGGTGGTGGTCTTCTATTTAATATTTCTTCCAGCACTACATCCTACGAATCGCTTTCTCCATGACCTTTCCTTTCTGTTTCCACATTATTCCTTTTCTCAATACACTTTCGCCCTACCGTGGCATCTACCAATCTGACCAGATACATTCCTTCACTTATACCTGCATTCCTCCATCGACGCATTCTAGTCTCATGTGTTTCTCCCCATAATCCAAGTAATCTTCCCCCAATTCCTCTAGGGTTTTCCAATCTTTCTCGCTCTAACTGATGCATCCCATCTTCCCATTTCATTAATGCTTCAAACTGAGTTGGTCTAGATCTCGGTTCAAGTCTCATCATGTTTTCTCTTAAGTTTCGCAAAACAGCCGGATTAAAAGATCCTACTTCTGGAAATGCTACGGCACTATCATTTTTTGTATATTTAGCCCAATTGTCTACCCAAATACAGGTATGATATCCAAATTTCGTTGCCATGTAAGAATCAGGCGTTTTTGCCGGAGGAAGCAATTTTCCCTCTCTCGTTTCTATTTCTTGGTCTGGTGAAAATTCGTTTTCCAAATCCTTTAAACCATGAGGATTTCTTCCTGTCCTCCCATAATAGTAATCCATATTTCTGATTGTTTTTCTGTCTTTCAAAAGATCGCTAACTCTTCTGTTGCTGCTCTGTAACACCAACCTATCACAGCGCGGTTTACACTAGCGTACCAATTAGAACAAGATACGTCTTCTTAGTGCTTAACCAATTACTTTGCTGCTTTCGTTGATGCACCAATCAGCCCTTACTCTGTCTTGGTCACAAGGACCAATCCCTGCGCGACACTTTTGACATCAACAGCGCTCCGGCTTCTGCAGCGCTGACTAACCCCTCCTTTACAAGGTTTATCGAGAAGCCGTATTTACAAAATATACAACTGAATCAGTTAGTAACTTACACAAAACAACTCCATTCGTCTGTTTCGCTAAACAAAAGTGATAGTTTTCTCAATCACACAAGTATTCTGTATGTCCAGTAGACAGCGCTTACCTCTTTTCTACCTCAGAATTTTACACTCGCCGATAAAGCAGCGCTTACCTCTAACTTTACCCTTCTCTCAAGCTCGGGTTAAGCTCTATTACTCTCCTGGCAGTAAGTTTTAAATCAGGATACTCAATGATCCCTGTACTCAAAAGCCACAATTTTATAGGCTGTCCTTGCTATGCATTTATCCTTTCACACGCAAGGTCCCTAAACTTGTGACTATGCGATGTGCGACTTCACTTGCCACACTTCCTCTGCCTGCAGTCAGAGGCACCAGCTTCACGCAATCCTCTGAAGCCTTTTCAGGACTACATATAACGTAATACAGTCTCAACAGATGTTAGTCGTAATTCTGTACATTTACTTCTATATATTTCACAATGTACATTATCCTAGCTAATTCTATAGCAACCAATGCTCTGCTACCAAGTTAATTACTGCTCCAGCGCCTCTCGGGAAATCATCTCTAAAATCCTCATCACCTTTCACTCCATTACACCCGAGATCACAGTTCCTACACCTTTTGTTTTACTCTTGTACAGTGCATGTGGGTTGTAGATAGACGCAAAGGAAATTCAGCTGTAGGCCATTTCCTTAATTTCCCTAATGAGTCAAACATTGCTGTATCAAAGTATGCATGTATCCACTGTTTACTGTGGACCAAAAAATTGAGAGATACTGGAGACATGGAATAAAATAGACATTAATTACTAAACCATATCTTTTGCTCGCCCATAACTAAATGGCAACCCCTACCCCATGAGTCTCCCCAATACACCCTCTTTCACAGACTACTACGCAACATCCTGGGATGTTTGTTTATGGCTGGTGAAGTTTAACACATTAGGGCCTAGTAAGTCTTTGAGTTAGAAACAGTGATTTCAATGGAAATATAGACGTGCAACCAAAGTACCTTTTACGACTGAGAAGTGGCAGTACTCTCTCAGGAAACGTATTTCACAAATGTTTAGAAGTGCAGGCACTCACCCTTGCAAATTAAACAAGCATTGGCAATGCCGATAGGCTTGGCTTTAAAGGAATGTTGTATTGCAATGTAAGAATCACATGTAAATAGTACAGGAACGATATGTATTTGTATGGAAGCAAAGAACTGTAGAATAATATTGGTGTAGGTGCTCTAGCGCCTCTCCGGAAATCAGCTCTAAAATCCTCATCATCTTTCCCTGAAGTCACAATTTCCACATTTACTCATCAGTGGGGCCCATAACACTGATTTCACTTTATGCACTTTCTCTCTACTTCATGGATTGGTGAGATTCAAAGGAGAGCGGCTGGATCATATCGGAGTGTCTAAATTAAGTTAAACTATTTAAAAAAATATACATCTGCAGTTTAAATTATTTTACCATGGTTTCAGTGTTTAATCGATTTATTCAGACACACCACCATTTATTTAGATGGATCATGCTAGTAAAAAAAAAGGCTAAGGATGAACAAGACCAGCTTAGTTCTTCATGTATCTACTTTTTATTTAGCAAAGATTTGTTGTCCTGACTTATTTTATTAACGAAATTTTAAAATATATTGAATTCAGGTTTATTAATCGTAAATCTCAAACATTAAATTTTATTAAATGAAAGCTCAGAAATGGACATTTATTTAATTTTCAAAGGACACTGTTATTTAAGAAAAGAGAGATAATAGTTCCCAAATCATCATTCTATTTCCCCAACTATCAACCTCACCCCATGACTCTATTCCCATTCAGGCTAAGTTCAAAATGTCAAGAAAAACAGCAAAGTTCTTACGCATCAGAAATCAAATAACCATTCCGACAGCATGTCAGGATACATCAGGAAAGAAAGTTTTTTAGTTCGGAACGCCTTCTTTTATACCCTTTTTACTAACTAAACTATCTAATTTTCTGAAACATTAGGTGTCTCAAATACTTCTGATTGGTCCTTTCAAGGGGTGGACGAGCATAACCTCATCTCAGCTTCTGCGGTGTCAGCAAAATTGAATATAGTCTTTGTTCTGTAAATGTTCATGTCACTCGTGTCCCCAAATTCTAATATTAGTCTTTAATTCCCATGATTTCACTACGGACTTCCATTTTGTTGGCAGTCATTCAGGGTTTCAGGGCAATCTGTCCTTGACCCATTTCATTCAGCTAGAGGCTTTGCAAGCTTTGTCTGCAGTTTTCATTTACAGCTCTGCACATGCGCAGTACGCCTCAAGATCGATTTCATGCAAACGTCCATTTTTCTATAGGCCGCAGAGGCCCATACGGGAACTATTATAGAAACAAACACAGATAGCTATTAATTATTGAATTAAAACCCATTCTGTTTACCTCCCTCTTTACTAAGGTATCCCTGTTAGCTTTTACTCAGCAAATGAAGCTACAATTATGCGTGATTTTCTTACCCATCTTCCAGTTTCTGCCACAAATTGACAAACAGAAAGCACATTCATGCCGCTTTTGGCTCAATTTAACCCCTTCCATGCTGGTGACGAACCCCAGCCGTCACGCTCCATGGTGCTCGTGTGCGGATGACGGCTGGGGTTCGTCACGGCCCCGCCCTGTTCGTTCCGCGGCCGCACACGGGGGGAATCGCGGCCGCACGGAAGGGGTTAACGCTGCTTGTTAGTTTAGGACATGATGAAATCACTTTATTAGTTCATTATGGTTGCAACATAAGCAGAATTAGTTTCCCACGTGTACTTGTGTAGGTGCAAATTTACTCTAGGTTGATAGGCATTTCAAACCATTCATTTAGTTCATGTTACTGTTATGAGAAAGTGGTTTCACGAGGGGCATACAAAATGTTGTTTCTACCCTCGCTCCATCATGGGTTAAAAGGGCAGGTGATAGTTGCACCGTCAGGTCAGACCTAAAAATCCACGCAGGTTAATGACTGCCCTGCCCCCATTTGTGCTGCCATCAGAGAAAAACAACAGAAATTAACTAGTTCTCTAAGACACTTTAATAGCATTCCAATGTCATGTGTGCGCTCCTGAAAGTTCAAGCTTGGTATCTGGTTAAATAAACAAAATGATGACATCTTTGTGGAGAGCAAGCACTTTTTTCACGGAAGCACACAATTTCCGCCCAATAGCAACATGTACTCCTGGTTCCCAACATGTGGATGGAGCTAAAGCATCTGCCTAGTGATCCTCACATAACTGTCTGGCAACAGCTGCGTTGTGAAGCCAGACAACAAAAAGTGTAGGAACTCCGTACCTGACAGTAAGTTCCCACATATTTAAAGTAATTTTTAAATGCTTTGTGTTCAGCACTAAGCTGGCAAACAGCTGTTTATAACCAGGCTGTGCCACAGCAGCATGGTTTTGCCAGGATAAAGGGCTAATACGGTGTGCAGAGTTACTATCAGCAGCATATGTACACAGTACTTAATTTGTAAGAGAATAGGAAACGTTTTGCTGAGAAGCCTTCAGACAGCGTTGAAAGTTGGAGGGGCAAAAACCAAGGGTACATAGTCTTGATTCCATCTCATGCCTCTTTAATCCAACATTTTCTATCTCACTCTTTCTGGCCCTTTTTCATCGCAGCCTGTGGCAGAAATTACTGTAAATATATGTCAGTTCAAAAATGTATTATACATAGTATAAGAAAGGCAGCACATGTTATAAATAGAATGTCACACAATTTGCAAAAAAATCAGTGTTTAAGTGCTTATAGTGCTTTCAAAAATTGTGTTTTAGTAAGAAGCAGACTGTATCTTGTGCAAACCTTTTTTAATAGGTTTTCATTAAAACAACGCTTTCTAGAAACAGTAATATGGTATGCCTCAAAAAAAGTAACCCTTTACCACCATAAACATACCGCCAAATGCGATGCAGCGCGCGCAACAAAATTCGTTGTTTTTTTCCGTTACTTACCTGAAATTGTCAGTTTCCCGTATTTTACAACCCCCCACCCTGCCCCTCCCCCGCCCCACGTCACCGCCCGGTAGCACGCCCTGCACGGGCCGTGGCTGCTCTTACTTCACATTAGAGGAGGCTGCCCCTCTTCCCTTTCTACCTGAGGCAACTCAACCCATCCGGAAATGTTGATTTTTAATAACAAAAAAAATGACAGCTCTTTGTTCAAATTTAAAAAAAGCTGTGGAACCTCCTTCTTAACAGACTTTGACCTCCAGCCACAATGAATCTCAAAACCCCAGCAGATGTCATCAAACAAAGCAACATTCTACAATACCAATTGGTGAGCGTTAGTGGAGCAGGGCTGATTATAACAAAACTTTTTTCTCTACACTGGATGGCCCATTAAGGCCCCTAACCTATATGCCAGCAGTGCTGGCTGAACTAGAGGTGCTGGCAGGCTCACTGCCAATGTGAATTAAACTTCACGTTAACACAGTAACAAGACCTATTCCAAGATCCCTCCTCTGCCACTGCTAAGATATTGGAAGGAGGTGGCAATCAGAATAAAATTAACAGTACTACAATATATAGTTTTTGTTATGTCACCCATCCCTCACCCTACCAACCAAGGGAGTAGCCAGAAAATGTAAATACCAGCCACTTCAAACAAAACGTTTTACGGCACTAAGCAAATGAAGCAAGTCATCACTACCTTCCAGAGAAGAGTTCTCTTTTCTCTTTCATCCAATATTCTATACATTCATCCTTCTATCCACCTGCTGATATCCACAATTTCACCTTTAAATTCTGTCAAGCATTCATTCTTTAAGCTATCATTCATTCTTTCACCATCCATCGCCAAACTAATCCATCCATCCTTTAACTTACCCATCTCTCCATCCACCCTTTCACTTATCCATCCATTCACCTTTTCATCCATCAATCCTCCCTTTTATTAACCCATTCTTTCACTTATCCATCCACCCTTTAATCCACCCATCCTCCCTTTTATTCTGTCCATCTATCCACCCTTTCACTCGACCCATCCACCCTTTCTCATCATCTATTCACCCTTTCACTCATCATCTATCCTCGCTTTTATTCATCCATTCTTACACTTGTCCATCCGCCCTTTCACTCATCCATCCACCCTTTCATGCATCCTTTCAATCATCCATCCATCAGCTTTTCACTCGCACATCCACACTTTCACTCACATATCTATCCAGCCGCCCTTTCACTCACACAACCAACCAACTATCCATTCACCCTTTCAGGTTATATATGAGCCTTTGTCTGCCGGGTTGCAGACAGAGGAGGCCCATCAAGAACTCCACCCCGCTGTAGCTGCTACAGCAAGGGGTTCACTACGCCCCTGTTGGTATGTAATTTAAATATGAACATGAAAACTTGATGTAAGCAGCCTTACAGCACATGCTCATAAAAGGCTAAATCAGTGTAATACCACTGAGCCTAACATAGTAATTTAATTAAGCAGTGTCATAGTACCTACATTATCACACTACTCTAAACAAGAGCCCTAGAACTATAAAACATACATGTAGATCTAATGTGAAAAATGAAGAAAAGCTATCCCCCCTATTTTCATTGTGTAAAGTTCATTCAACCAGATTTACTGTAACAGCTGATCTAAAGTGTACAACGAACTGCTGCTCTGGAGGAGAGACAACCAAAATTGAGTGACCTTTAACCCAGGTGCCAAGTGTGAACAACAATAAATTACTTATCTAGTTTCCTTCAAAGTGTCAGAGAGCTGCTTACGTTGAAGCTTTCACTGCTCTCTGTGGCTGCAGTCGATTGGAATCTGCAATGCGTCATGGCACGAAGTGTCACGTGCTTAGAGGAAGGGAGCCCTGGGTGTTGCAGTCCTGCACAGATAGAACACGCATTTGCAATGCAAAACGTTTCACATTTGCAAGAGTTTAAGCTTTGGCATTGTAAATTACAATTCATTTTATTTATGTTTTAAAAACCAACGGATAAGTAAAAGGCATTGCCCTTTTGAACGCCAGTAGCTCAAACTCTTACTATAGCGCAAACTCGACCTGAGGGTATTTGAGCGCTTTACATGAGCACCAGTTACATTATCGAAGGACTCATACATTTTTATTAGGCACCTGGGGATTCATTGATTTTCCCAGAATCACAGGATGCTGAGCCGACCCAGAGACTCGAACCTGGTTCCCCACCTTCAAAGTCGGCAGCTCTGGCCCTTACGCCACAGCGGTAGCACTTGATGATGGTGAAAGACGTGCATCAGCCTTGCCCTTCTTAATACTCTGAAAATAGTTTCCCTTCATGAAGCTCTTTGGAGAGGAGAGCCACCAACATCGTATCAAGTGACCCCTTTGCACTATAACCCCAACTGGACATCTTGTACCAAGCTTCCTATCATGAGGTTTCACGCAGCTGCATATTTTGTGCTTCGGCTCGCTAAGCCATTGTATACAAGTATCTCTTGTCAGCACAATCTATTTAGCAGAAGACACGCATTCCTGTGTGTACCATTCCGCCCACTCAGAAGGCAACAAGGAATACAGAGGGCATCAGCCATACAATGTTTCACCTACACCTGCATCACATCATTCATTACAGCTCCCCAAGCACTTCCCCGGCTCCCTGTGACAAATTGCTCATCCTCTAAAGCATTATGCATTGCTCACAGGGAGATTCATGAACCTGGACCACAAAAGTTGAGTGATACATTAAAAAAATAGTTTCACAATAACGACCTCTGGGATTATTTTGTATCCACACCTTATCTCATCTCCATCATCCAAACTACATACATTCAAAACCCAGTCATCCAAGTCACCACTGAACCTTGTGGTTACAACGCACTGGCACAAAAACTTACAGTTGATGAAATGATCATTGTAATTTATTAATACCGTTTCTTTTCAAAACCTGCACAAATAAAAACATATATATATCCAAACATCACAATGCATAAATTGCAGTATATTACAATGTTTAAACACAGATAATCAGTAAAAATAACTCAAAGACCATGAGACCTTAAAACAGACAATCATTTTTGTCATAAGTAGCCATAATCCAAAGTAGAATTTATACACATATACCCTGACGCCTTTCAAATTGGACATATCCAAGGTAATATTTGTGAAAATGGATTTGTGGCGTCGACGCGTTTCAAAGGTTTATTCACATTACACCTTCTTTATAAAGACAGTAGTATCGGGCAATAACCACGTCCCAAGCCAAGGTGGGGTATAAGGCCGCTTTATTGGACAGGTAGGCAATACACAATATAAATGCATAATAAATCATCATAGAACATTTTCAAAACTAACACCCCCATCCCCTAAGCCCTATCCCCATGCCAACTAATTCCCCACCTTGTATGGCCTAAACCTCCTTCCCAAATGCCTATCTCCATTTCCTGCCTACCCCTTGACTCCAACTCCTCTCCCCTGATTCCCTGAGTAGCCATACTCCGCTTTGTTACGTCCGTCCTCGTGCTTATAAGCACTTGGATGGACTTAACAAAGCGCCGCAAATGGCTCCTTTTTAGAAAAAATTGAAAACATTCCCATCAAGGAAGACGCCTAAAATAAGAACATATTCTTTTGAAGTGAGACCATAGGAATAGAGGAAGTGGACTTACCCAACCTTGGAACACTGGTTGCAATACACGTTTTAAACAAGGATGATGCGGCTGGTGGGATCATAGAGGTGGGACCGGGTCACCGTATTGAATCAGAGGCCCCATTTATGTAAGGGTTCAAAAACAAAAATAGAACAGATCAAGTGGGACTAGTGGACTGAAGTGCCCTCCGAATTACACAGTCTGCATAATAAGGGGGCGGCATATTCTTCAAATCTTGATATTCTGAAAAGACGTGAGCACACAATGGGGCTCCTGGGGGCCACACTCGCAGAGTGTTCCCCCCGAGCGATTTTGGGCAATGGTACGCCCCTCTCCCGCTTTTTGGTCAGGGGGCTTAGGGATTGGCTGACCGGCGCGCGACGCAAGCATTATGCTCCAGCGTTCGGTGTTGTGCACTTTTAGCATCCCGGGCGAGGTAGGGCTGTAATTTTTGACTCTCCGTGGTGCGTTATTCTTGGTTTGAATTACAGCGCTTTACGTGGCTATGGAGCACTCCGCTTCCGTTAGGAAAGCGTTGAGAATGATGGCAGAGGAGCGGCGGGAGGATTTATTGTTACCAGGAACGCTTTCACAAGCGTGGATAGGTCTGGAAAGGGGGGAACGCCAAACATCGGGCGGTGTCTCGGCGGTAGTAGTCGCTTGCATGTTAAGCGAGGGCTCGCCCACACCGTCCGCGTCGGGTGCCTCCTCCCAGTTAAAAAACGTACCAGGCAAACACTCACCACCCGCGTTGTTACAGGTCCCGGGGTCCCCGCCTGCTAAGAGAATCGCTACCTCGACTCGAGGTAGGAGGAGAAAGTCACGCACACGCGCAGTGCCCTCCTTTACAATAAATAAAAGGACACATTTTAAAACGTGTCTCAGCGTGGACTGTATCACCTAATAATAAAATAATAAATAAACAGGGATCTCGGAGGGGGTGGGGAGAGATAAATAAAAAACACACCTTGGCGGGCAGACTGATAACATTTAAAAAAACACGTCAAATGTAGCATCTGAAACAAATGGTAGCAGGGAGAGGTGGCTTTGGAGCTGTTAAACAGGGTTTGAGCCTAGGGAGGGCTGTATTACATAAACAGAGATCACTGGCAATGCAACAAGCATTGGCAATGCAAGGGGTGCAGGAAGGCTTAATGAGGAAGGGAGTGGAGGCACGGGAAGAAAGTAGTCTGTGCAGTAAAGGGGTCAATAGCCGTGGAAGGACACAAATGAAGACATGTCAATCATAAGGAGGGACTAACAAGCCTACAACAAATCGGAAGGCGGCATTTAAGACACAAGCCAATGAAAATGGTGGGCGTCGAGTGGATGGAGCTTTCACAAAGCTTCCACTCTATAGTGTAAACTGCATGTCTCAACGAGATAGAGCAAGCGCTGCCTAGGCGAGACCTAAAAAGAGAGGTGAAGAAGCAGGTTTCTTCACAGAAAGACTTCAATGATGCGAGCGCTCCACCTAGTGGCCAAAATGTGAATAGGCCCAGCTTGCCTACTAAACTAATTTCATCCAGCAAGGATATTTGCATTTTTGGCTTGAACAAATATGGAAATAAGGACATAGTTGGGAATTTGAAGAATGGCAGGTGTTTATCTCCTATTGTAACTACTGAAAATGGAGAGTCTGTGTTGTTTACAAATGTTCCTTCTCACAATATTGACGTGGTGCAGTCCTTACCTGTCAACAGTGGGTATGTAAATGAAAATGTTGACTAAGGTGCAAGAAATTTCAAAGTTGTTCCTCCTTTGTCGGATATTTCGAATCAAATGGGCGCTAAATTGTTTATCAGTTCCAAGAGCCCAGAGGGTCATGGCCAATGGGTGTGGTTACCACAAGAGATTACTGATGAAAGCAGACTACTAAAGTTAAAGGACAAAAGCTTTGTTTCGGCTGCGAAATCTGGCGTTTTGCAGTACAACGAGGGCGAAATACTGCCAGGCGCAATAAAGGGCAGTATAAACTTTCCAGTCAGGTGTCAAGCATCCTGCACCGTCAGAAGCTAGAAAGACGGGGAATTTTTAGCGAAATTTCCCAAACCTCTGGACGACAAGAGAACTACCTATTGGCAAAATGTCATTAATTGGAGGTAGTTTGATGGTGGTATGGGTGATGGGGAACAACCTAGTGGTAGCGGCAGGGGTGGTAGTGCAAGCAGGAAAGGGGTGGTAGTTAGTTTTCCACTAGAAGGCGATAATGATTCCTTGGAAGAAGGGGAGCTATCAGATTTTGAGGCCATTTGAGAAGGTTTGCCCAAGCTTTCAGGAAAAAACGGGGGGTATACTAAAGATATTTCCAGATTGTATTTTTCATAGGATACAGACATTGTGGGTGCCGCCTAAGGAATCGCTGCGAAGAAACAAGTCACAAGAAAGAAGCACAGTTTATTGACCGATGACCAACCACATAATAAATCAGGTGAGGCTCCAATACAGATTCCAAAACGTCTAAGAATGGATAAGGGTGTCGCTACTGATGGGGTACAAAATGTATCAGCTTCTCTTCAAATCCAGGCTCTTGACAGTAAGGAGGGGGGTACAGCAACTGACACTGTTAAAGCTTTAGCAGTTGATGACGATACACAAAAAGCAGAGTCTGAAAGCAAAACATCTGGCCTTTTTAAACGTCTACCTTACATGGGTGTTTCCATGCCATTAGGTGCTCACTTAAGTAAGGTCACGAAGGACAAAATATGGAAAGGGGAATTTGTTGACGTTTTCAAGCTTCTACTTAGAGAAATACAAGCCAAAGTGGGCTCCAAAGAAGAAGCTTGGGAACTTTCAAAATGACCGAGGGTACCAACTAATATAGATTTGTGGACTTCTGCATTTCTCATCTTCACAAGTGTTTATTGCGAAAAAATTTCAGAGAGATCGGTTTCACTTTTTAAGTATCTTGAAATCATTAGGAAGGCGGCGACTGAATTTGTGGGCCACGCTTGGCTTCATTACGATGAAGAGTTCAGGGCCCGGTTAGCTTTAATGCCTGACAATGCATGGGTGGAGGTTGACAGTGAGCTTTGGCTACAGTGGATGTACCCCCAAAGGCCACCCCCATCTATGCACACAGCTAGTGGTTTGGCGGTCCCTTACCGGCCCTTTCAGTTTAGACCCACCCTGGGAGGGGTGGGGGCATGGAACAGACCAACAATGGTTTCCGGAGCATGTTGGAATTTCAACAAAGGGTACTGTGTTAGTAACCCCTGCAAATACAAACATGAATGTTCCAGGTGTGGGGTAAAACATGCAGTCACACAATGTTTTGGGGAGCAGACACATTGGGGAGGCGGTTTTCCGGGTAGGGGAAGAGGGTTTACACCACAGCTTGGTAACAAGGGCTTTTACACAAATCAAGTTGGACATTTTATGTAACTTGTTGCAGTTCTACCCAGACACACAGAAGGCGGCTTTATTACAATGGGGTTTTCAAGAAGGTTTCAAGCTAGGATACCAAGGCCCAAGAAGTCCCAGATTTACGCAAAATTTAAAATCTGCCAAGGCTTTTCCACACATAATCAGGGAAAAGTTACTGAAGGAGGTTCAAGAAGGTAGGATGGCAGGCCCCTTTAATTATTGCCCCCTGGAAGATCTTATTGTGTCTCCTCTTGGGCTAGTTCCAAAGAAGGCTAAAGGTGAGTTCAGAATGATTCAGCATTTATCATGGCCTCAAGGTTATTCTGTCAATGATTTCATTGCCAAAGAGGATTCCCTGGTACAGTTTGAATCGGTGGATTAGGCTTTAGTCATGATCAGAAACACGGGGGAAAGGTCAGAGTTAGCTACGTGTGACATTAAGTCCGCTTTCCGGTTACTGCCGGTACACCTGTCTGATTTTTCATTGCTAGGCATATATTTTGAAGGTCAATACTTTGTTGACAAGAATCTTCCTATGGGCTGTTCCATTTCATGCAAGTTATTCGAGACATTTAGCTCTTTTCTTCAGTCGTGCTTTTCTTTCCGCACAGGATACAAGGGCATCACACACTATCTCGCTGATTTTCTATTTATGGGTACAGCAAATTCTCATCAATGTGAAGTAGCTTTACAGGAATTTCAACCTTTTGCGGAACAGCTAGGAGTAGGACAAAACTGAAGGCCCTTGTTGTTGCCTTACATATCTAGGTATTGAGATAGACATTATCAAAATGCAAGCTTGGCTTCCTCAAAAGAAGATATTAGAAATAACATGGCTATTGGAACATGCTCGCAGTGTACACAAATTGACTTTGGTGGAAGCACAATGTTTGCTTGGTCATCTAAATTTTGCATGTAAGGTCATACGTGCGGGCAGGTCTTTTTGTAGATGTGTAGGTTTCTCTATGTCAGGGATGAAGCTTCCGCACCACAGAATAAGGGTCACAGCACACATGCGAGCGGATTTCGCAGTTTGGTCTAAATTCCTATCTGACTTCAATGGCATTACACTTTGGTCTTTGGACGAAGACTTTTGTGTGGCAACTACAACTCTTTTCTGACGCTTCTGGTGCCCACGGTTTTGGCCTGTTTTGGGAAGGTAAGTGGTGTGCGGAAAAGTGGCAGGAAACCTGGGTCTCCGAAAAGAAGATCATAGCCTTTTTGGAGTTTTTTCCACTTATAGTAGCTCTTGCAGTTTGGGGTCACAAACTGGCCAACAGAACAGTGCTGTTTAATGTTGACAACAAGACAGTGGTAGATTTAGTAAATGGCCAGAAGGCAAAAGACAAACAAATGTCAAAATTGCTACAGATATTTATGCTGGGATGCTTAAAGTTTAACATTAAAGGTCAATGGGAAGTGTTCACCACGGTAATGTGGGAGCACTTAGTGTTTTGTAAAATACCCCTCACACACCAAAAGGCCCCTTGGTGTCATGCTTCATCATTGGGGTGTTCGCACCCCTCTAACGGAATGCGGCGTGCTACGACCTACGACTACGCGGGAGCACTTTTTTGGTTTTTGACTATATGTGGTGCATGTGTATATTTTATGTGAGTGGTGGGACTTGAAAAATACCGCTGTAGGCACACTATAGCCTTGAGTACTATACACATAGACTTTTAATGATTTTTCACTTTTTGTCATCAACATTAATACATTTTTTGGTAATATTAATGAAACGTGAGTAAGGTGGGGAAGTTGTGCCCCCATCCTGAAGAAGGAGACCTGTCTCCGAAACATGTCGACGCACACATGAGGTACTGTCCATTAACACGACAGATCTTACCTCGCACTGCACTTCTTTTTTAATAGTACCAGCCAGGGTTAGGAATAAAAAAATTTGATTAAACTTACGAGCCAGGTATTTTTAAACCTTTCACCACGTCCCACCACTCACATAAAATATCCCCAAACACATGCACCACATATAGTCAAAAACCAAAAAAAAAAGTGCTCCCGCGTAGTCGTAGGTCGTAGCACGCCGCATTCCGTTAGAGGGGTGCAAAGACCCCAATGATGAAGCATGACACCAAGGGGCCTTTTGGTGTGTGAGGGGTATTTTACAAAACACTAAGTGCTCCCACATTACCGTGGTGAATACTTCCCATCGACCTTTAGTTGGATTCTTTTTGTTTATGTAAGTAAGTCTGTGGAGTAAGAATCCTTCTCTATTTACTCTGCCTCCCCCTCCTGTTTTTTGTACGTAAAGTTTAACATTGTCTTCAAGGTGAGACACATTGCAGGCATATCAAATAATATCGCGGATGCCTTGTCTCGTTTTCAGTGGGAGAGATTCCGTGGTTTTGCACCCAGAGCAGATGTGCGGAGGACTCCCATTCCCAGCGAGATATGGAATCTGGTGATATGAGTGCTTATCAGCTCGTGGAGAACCTCCTTAGCTAAAAGCACCAAATTGGCTTACAGAAGAGCTTGTCTGGAATTTTTAGATTCAGGTGCTATGTTCAGAAATTGCAATGGGAAGGGTTTACAACAGCGGAGAGAGGATGTAGTACACTTTATCATGCTTAATATCAAAAAGAACGTTTCCTCCACCACTATAACTGGCAAGTTAGCGGGTATCTCATTTTATGGGAAATTATTCTGGGGATATGAGCCCTCGGCAGGTGAAATGGGTAAGAGGATGTTGCAGGGTTAGGCCAAGTCTAAGAAAAGAGGGTCATACCAGAGAGTTCCTATATCACTAAAGCTGTTGTCCAGGATTATTACAATTTTGCCTAGGATTTGTTTTTCTAAATTTGAATTCCTTTTGAATAAATTGTGTATGGTTTGGCTCTTTTTTGGAGCTTTTAGGGTGTTAGAGCTGCTGGGTACTGCCGTTAACGATGACTTAAAGACAACACATGTATCCCGGCCCCATTCTCATATTGAAATTTTCCTAGAACACTCAAAAACTGACCAGGTGGGCAGAGGTTCAACAGTAATTTTACAGGCTATAGGAGGTTTTCTCTGCCCCATACAAGTATGGTCCGACTTTCTAACTATAGGGGGGGCCTTTTCTCCATTCGTTTTTCGCCTTCAAGATGGCTCCCAACTGAAAGCATCACAAATGTTAGCAGTAGTGAGAAAGTCCCTGAAGTTTATTGGTGAGAACCCCAAAACATTTGGTACACATTCTTTTCGAATTGGTGCGGCCTCAGAAGCGGCCAGATGGGGTTTTTCCATTTGTGACGTCAAAAAATTAGGGCAATGGTCTTCCAATAGTTTTTTGTGTTACATCAGAAAACTTGAAAATGACATATAAGCCAGGGATATTAATTGTCTTCTCTTTCTAGGTTTGGAACAATCTCAGCGGCAAGTATGGCTAACTGGCAATTTCTTCATCAAATGGGCAGCCACACAGGCAGAAAAATGGCATTTTCACAAGAATCTGGGTTTTTCTTCTGACGAAGTCGTTCTGTCTTGTTGGGGAAAGAGCGGTATGAGATGGGGCCAGTTTTAGCCGCTGATAAGTGAGTTATCATCCAAGCTAAGGCCAGATTTGGTTTTGTTACATCTTGGGGAGAATTACCGGGTTCAATTGTCAGGTTTGGGGCTTTTGTTAGACATCACAACTGATCTTGAACTTTTCTCAAAGACAAGGCCCAGAACTCAACTCATCCTTAGAGCTCTCATGCCTCGCAGAATATGGAGAGGGGCGGACAGTTTCACCGCTGTAGAACGTGCAAGAAGGAAGGTTAATTGTGATTTACAACGTTTCTGTTGTATTAATGGTATACATTGGTTGGTTCATGAGGAGATAAATAAGGAGGATTTTCAGTTTTTTCGACATGACAGTGTTCATTTGTCTTTTATTGTGTGGTGTTGAAAATATGCTGTTTAAGCGACAGTATTTATGCATCTGTACAATCTTTCAGCAACAATTTTCCTTTTCTCTACCTTTGCACCCTCTCTGTCTCCCCCCCCCCCCTCAACATTTAAGTATTCACAACTGTTTTTTACATTTAGTTACTTTTCTCGTTAGCTTTCATTAGTTTTTGGGGTGGTAGTTTGCTCTGGTTCTAGTTTTATTGTGAAATACTTTGTTTACTGTTATGGCAACAGGATTTGTTTGTTTTTCTGTTTTTTCAAAACAAACGTGTTTTTTCATATTATATAAAGATTTCTCCTGTTTGGCACAGCCGTCTGACACATAAAATGTTCTCTTATAACAACTAACAAGGAGGCAGGGGATGGCAAGAAAAACACCTGTGTTAGGGTTTTTGCTGGTGGCAGATTTGGAGGAAATCAAGACAGGCAGGAAGGGTTGGGGGCATTAGGAATAGGTTCGGACAGAGGGAATCAGGGGAGAGGAGTTGGAGTCAAGGGGTAGGCAGGAAATGGAGATAGGCGTTTGGGTAGGAGGTTTAGGCCGAACAAGGTGGGGAATTAGTTGGCATGGGGATAGGGCTTAGGGGATGGGGGTGTTAGTTTTGGAAATGTTCTATGATGATTTATTATGCATTTATATTGTGTATTGCCTACCTGTCCAATAAAGCGGCCTTTTACCCCACCTTGGCTTGGGACGTGGTTATTGCCCGATGGGGCTCCTGGGGCGACACTTGCAGAGTGTTCGCCCCGGACGATTTCGGGCAATGGTACGCCCCTCTCCCGCTTTTTGGTCAGGGGGCTGCAGGGATTGGCTGACTAGCACGCGACGCGAGCGTTATGCTCTAGCATTCGGTGTCGCGCATTTTCAGCACGCCGGGCGAGGTAGGGCTGTAATTTGTAACCCTCCCGCTCACCCTATTTTTCTAATTATGTATTGTTTAACAGTATTTGTTGTTTCTGTATGTAGATTTTCTTTATGGAGGTTGTCGCATGGACAGGTGGCAGATTTGGAGGAAATCAAGACAGGCAGGAAGGGTTGGGGGCATTCGGAATAGGTTCAGACAGAGGGAATCAGGGGAAAGGAGTTGGAGTCAAGGGGTAGGCAGGAAATGGAGATAGGTGTTTGGGAAGGAGGTTTAGGCCGAACAAACAAGGTGGGGAATTAGTTGGCATAAGGATAGGGCTTAGGGGATGGGGGTGTTAGTTTTGAAAATGTTCTATGATGATTTATTATGCATTTATATTGTGTATTGCCTACCTGTCCAATAAAGCGGCCTTTTACCCCACCTTGGCTTGCGACGTGGTTAGTGCCCGATACTACTGTCTTGCTAAAGAAGGTGTAATGTGAATAAACCTTTGAAACGCGTCGACGCCACAAATCAATTTTCACAAACATTACCTTGGATATGTCCAATTTGAAAGGCGTCAGGGTATATGTGTATAAATTCTACTTTGAATTATGGCTACTTATGACAAAAATGATTGTCTGATTTAAGGTCTCATGGTCTTTGAGTTATTTTTACTGTGATTATCTGTTTTTAAACATTGTAATATACTGCAATTTATTCATTGTGATGTTTAGATATATATATATACATGTTTTTAATTGTGCAGGTTTTGAAAAGAAACGGTATTAATAAATTACAATTATCATTTCATCAACTGCAAGTTTTTGTGCCAGTGCGTTGTAACCACAAGGTTCAGTGGTGACTTGGATGACTGGGTTTTAAATGTATGTGGTTTGGATGATGGTGATGAGATAAGGTGTAGATACAAAATAATCCCAGAGGATGTTATTGTGAAACTATTGTTTAAACCCCAGTCCTTTGGTTTTCCAAGGGTTCCTCTCTCAGAACAGAACTCCCACTTAATGCCTCGGTTTTGTATAATCTTAGCATAATTTCTAAGTTAATCAGGCTTGAAATTAATTGGTTTGGCCCTTTTCTTGTTTTGCTTATTGTTCGTAGTAAGTGTAAACGCTTTGCTGGCCAACTTTATCTTGATTTGATTGTTTTTGAAAACATACATATTTTTACTTTTTTGTTTCCAAACGTGTACATTAATAATGCCTTCAGTCTGTGTAATTAACCTCTCATTGGATGCTTGTTTTATTATTGTGCGCAGAAGGCCCTCAGTTTCAGAAGTAGGAGTTTCTGAAATGTGCATTGTACGCGATAGATAATGCACAAAAATGTTATGCCCTGTAAGCGATGGTTCAAGTTTCTATGCTGCTGAAATATGTGGGCCTGAACACATTTTGGTTTAACACTCTTTCAACCTTTGTCACTTAATGCTGAGCCAAATGCGCAGTTTGATGTTGGTAATTTTTGTGCAAGCATGTCTTAGCAATGTGTAATGGCGGGAGAAGAAGTCATTGACGGATATCTTCAAAGAGACCTTTATTATTAAATCGTACGAAAAATCGCTACCAGGCATTCGATTCAGCCAGCAGCCGTTCGTCTACATTCCACCCCAAGTAACAGAACCACCTTCTCCCAACCAGCTAAGAATACCAGGGTACAACACAATGTTCGTGTGAGGTGCACAAAATAGAACATGCCAAGAATCTTGGGGGCATATTATCAAGGTATTTATCTCCGCTTTTTTGGCTTTAAAAGCCAAGAAAGCGGAGATAAAATTATCTCCCTATTACCTAGCTGTCGCTAACACTAGTTAGCGACAGCTAGTAGGAGATAGCGACCATCTTGGGCCCCGCTTTGCATGTCAGAGATATTTATCACTAATGACATGCAAAGTGGGCGTGCCAAGATGTTAGCGACTGGAAACAGTCGCTAACATCGCTATCTCCTATTACCAACTTTTGGAGATATTCGCGCTAAGCGCGAATATCTCCAATAGCTAACACCTGCCCTGAGCAGTTCTTAGCCATGTTAATCAATGGGAGGTGGATAACATGGCTAAAAGCATTAGCTCGGTAATGCATGAATATCGCTGACTTTACAGCGATATTCATGCATTTCGGCCGATTTTTATCGCTTAGGAGATAAACCTTGATAATAGCAAGGCTCCTAAGCGATAAAAATCGCAACAACCCGGCGATAAAATTATTGCCGCTAAGCCAACATAGCGATAATTATCGCTAGTTGTTGGTAATATGCCCCTTGGTGGCTTAAACACTAATGGAAAGTCTCACCCGCTAACATCAGAGGCGTTTTGGATTCTAACATAGGCAAAGTGGCAATGAGTATGGCTTGTATTCTTTTCTGAAAACTACAATCAAATAAACCTATCTATATTGTAAAACCAACATGGAATGCAAAAGAAGCAGTCCAGCAGGTTATGAACTTATGAAGGCTACACTCCAGGAGTGCCTTGACATCACAGTAACCACCAGTTGTAGCAGCTAAGTGTATAATAAATCCAGCAGGGCAACCAACATCCTGTTCTTTGAAGCAATAAAGTTCAACAGGAAAGTCAGATCGGATAAAGACAAGGGACTAGTTCCTAAAGAAAACTCAGCAAACTCAAAGGAGGGGATAAACAGTAAACTGACAATATGAGGAGCTGGGGAGCCAGCTGCCACATGGGATCACAATGTGCTTAGCATTCAATCTTGGAAAAAAACTGAAGTGAGCATGCCCACACAAGTGAACAGTATTAAGCGTCTATACAGAACAGGAATCAGCCCACAGCGTTTAAACGCTGCATATGTGTCCGAGGGTGGTAGGAGGGCAGAAGTAGCGATGGGGGTAAAGCAATTTTAAAAAAAAAAGTTTGCTAAAACCCAAATAAGGAAAGTCAGAGTAAGGAGACTGCTCAGATGGTGCTCCTTAGTCTTAACCGGAAGTGACGTATCGGCTGAGTGAAAGAGTCCAGCAAAAAGAGCGACGGAGCAGTGAAACAATGATTAATAGCAGGTGGGAATAAAGTGGTTTTGTTGAAGACAAAAGGTCTTACAGACAGTACATGCGCACTGCCTAGGCTCGACCTAAAAATACGCCTTTCGACTATAGCCCCCAAGGAGCAAAGTGTCTTGTGCATATATTTATTTATTCTCAATATGCCCACTACACCCCTTTGTTCCTCTTCCCTTGCCCTCCGTGCTTTTCTCTCCCTCTCCTTTCATTCGCCCTCTGGGAGGTATCCTTTTCAACCTCCTCCTTTTGAATCTTTCTTGCCTCATTCTTTCATTTCCTCACCTCTCTACACTACCCCCTTCACCAATCTCTAGCTCCCTCAGTGCATTTTCCTTCTCCCTTCCTTTTGTCATATCCCTTTTCAGACTTTATTTTTCAATTTCCCACTTTTTAGCACTTTCCCTCTCCACTTTTCTTCCATCTAATCCTTGTTAGACCTGGCATCTTTTGCCATGGTTTCCCCTGATCCTTTGCTTTCTGGCATTTTGTTTTTGCTTTTGGCCTTAGGACTGTGAGCACTTTACCTCTGCTGACCAGTGCTAAAGCGTATGTGCTCTTTTCTAAACTGTGACGGCAATTGGTTTATCCATGGTTGGTATATATGATTCACTTATAAGTCTGTAGTAAAGTGGAATTCCATATTCCCAGGGTCTGTAAATCAAATGCTACTAGTGGGCCTGCAGCACCGATTGTGCCACCCACAGAAGTCACCACTGCAGGGCCTGTGGGTGCAGTTTACTGCCACCTCAAATTGGCATTTCTGACTACTTAACAAGCCTTAGACTCCCCTTTTACTACACACTAGTCACCCCTAATGTTGGCCCTAGGTAGCCCTAAGGGTAGGGTGCTGTGTACGTTTGAGGACCTAAATTGAGAATGGCATCAGCTGGGCGTCTCAGAGGACCAGGAAGTGGAAATGAGTTTAGGGTCCTGAGAATGAGTGGGTAGGTCTAGGAACAACTGATGATGAGCAAGAGTCTCACTGTTTTAGGACCTTCAGAGTGAATAGGATCCAGGTCTAAGGGTTAACATGACCCACTGGAGACCTGTAGGTCAGTGGGCCCTGGGACCCCCAAAAATAAACAGGAGTTTGAGTACCTAAGAACAGAGAGAAGATATAGGGAGTTGATGGTGAGCAAGGGCAAAGTGGGATTCATGAGATGCAGATGAGTGTCAGTAGGCCAGCAGGTGAGATGTAGTGGAAAATGGAGTGTTTAGTCTGTTCCAATCTTACTTTCTTACAAGTTATAAAAGGCTTATTTGCCACAAAGCTCTCCCAAATGAATTATCTGTTACTAACCAAGCAATGCTTCACGATTAGTTGCAATCCGCATATGTGGGCTTCTTTTTTTTTAGGGTGCCTATTAAAAGATTGCAGGTCGTTGGGGAAACGGAGGAGAGCATGGGGGTAAGAAAGTAGAAGCATCGCACACAGGAGTGAGCAACAGTGGGCGCTGGGGGAGAAGTACGCAAAATTGAGAAGCACCCACAAGCGGCGGTGGTGAAGGACAAGAGAGTGAGAACAACACTGAGTGCAAGGAGGGTGGGTGAGAATACCAAAGATATAAACACAGCACAGGGGTGGGCATTTGGGACGAGCACACAAGGAGCAAGAAGAGACCTGAAAACACATGCACTTATATGGCGTGCTTAACCCAAAAGGATAAAGGTTCTCCAAAAGTAATCAGTGGAAGAACAGAAGCCAGTTAATAAAAGAGATGTTAAGCCAGCTGTGCTCCAAGGGAGGGACAGACACAAGATGGACAATCAGGGAAATGGAAAGCCATTGAATAAGAAGCAAGCAACTGAGAGTGACAATAAAGGCAACCGAAGGTAGGCAATAGGGGGCTTAACCCCCTGGAAGTCCTTAAACTGTCTGATAATCTCGACCTACAAATGTACTTCACACAGTATAAAACAGATTACCCAGCAGCTTTTAGGCTTACTGATTAACTAATTGCATGCATCTAAATTATTTAAGGTAACAGGCATCATGGAGGGAAGGCTTGCTTCTTCTTTAACGGTCTATCCCTCCTCTGGCTTCAAGCACGAGACCCTCTCTTTCTTTTGCAGCAGGAGGAAACTCAAGATCAGGGTTAACCCTTCAGGAGCGGTTATTTTGTTAGCAAACATTGTGGGATCTATTTTGGTAAAATTAAGAAAGCTTGAAAATGTCGTTCCCTGTAGATACTGTCCAGTTTGACATCTGTGCAGGACCCTTAAGCAGACTTCTGAACTATTCCTCTCAGCTTTCCCAAGCAAAGTAAAAAATTGGCAGTGAAATCTCTGGCAAGCAAGTTACTAAGTGAACCATTATATGGTTTCTTTCTTCACTCCCTAGTCAACCTCTTTCTCTCTCGTTTCCCTTTTCTCTATCTGTTCTCTCCTCTCCCCTACATTGCCATTTGTCTGTCTCCCTCCCCACATGCTTTCACTCTGTTCCCTCTACCTTGCCCTTTTTGGACCCCTCTTCATTTTTTCTTTTTTCAACCTTCTCTCTGTCACTCCTTTACCCAACCTTACTCTTTTCTCTCTTTCACCATCTGTTCTATTTTTATCTCAGCTGGCCACCCCTCACTTGATTTCCTCTTCTCTCACTGTTCACTCGCACTGTTCAAACCTTCTGTCTCTCCATCTTTGTATATATCCTTCTCTCCTCCTTCCTCACCATCATTTCACTCTCAGTTGGACACTCTGTAGTAGCACAACAGCCTGAAACTCTAAGTCTACGCTCAATAACACAGCACTGGTTCTGGCACTATCATTCGTGGTCAGCTGTCAAATTACCTGCTCAGGGTGTATATGTTTGCTAGTTTTTTCATTGTTAAACACGTCCAGCGATATGCAGGAGCAGCTGGTGTCAGGGAAGAGTGGTGGGGTGGGGAGGGGTTGGGGGGCGATGAACAAAAATAAAAAAACAATTAAAAAGAACGTACCTGCGGCATCGCACTCTTCTGCTCCTCTCCACTGCAGGCAAAGGTTTCCAGACTCCCCCACGGCCAATCCAGACCCTACTCTCCTGCTGCTGGCAGCCGGAGAGCAGTGTCAGGATTGGCCTCAGTTCCCTTGATTTGTGTTCTTACAGAGCTGCGGAGCCTGTGCCTGTTGTCTCCAACCTGGTAACGCAACTTGGTTCAGAGACAGCTCAGTGCGCATGTCAGTTTGGCCGTCCTTAGACGGCTAGCCAAACGGACATACGCACAGACAACAGCGCCAAACACTCCCCCTCGCCACTGTAACCCTGATGGTCCCACCCCCGAAGACTCAGCCCGGGAAAGAAAAATAAAAAGATGATAAATACGTTCTTGACATTTTTAGGCTGCTGGCAAGGGGTGGGAGCAACGCTCCTCCGCCATATCGTCTATTTATGAGTGCTTACTCAATACTCCATTTTCTAATACAACTTAAGAACCTAAGTCTATGTTGACTTGTACTTCTGTCTATTTTATAATAGTGCAAACTCTCACATGTATATGTAAAAATTACCTTTTGTCCTGAATTTTTGTCCTGAATTCTGAATTTTTAATGTCACTGCAGAATTTGCCTTCTTGCCAGGTGGTCTCCATACTTCTATAATTCAACACCTGTACATTAAGTGGACAAATGTTCCAATGCTGGCTCGTCTTCCATGTCCCCAGCTGTCAGTATCTGCTGCTCGTGTCCGTGTCTATCCATCTACCACCAAGCCCCTTCTCCTCATCAATGATCATTTCATGTCACTGTCCCTCTCGCCTACCTCTGCCCCTCAATCCTATTCGTCCGTCACTATCTCTCTTGTCATTTCAACCTCTCTCGCTGTCACTTTTGTCTAGTCACTGTTCCACTTGACTATTTTCAACTCTCCCACTTCACTCCACTGTCCTTGTCCGTCTCCTGCCCCCTCTCCAATCACTTTCTCTCTCATCAATGCCTACCTGTGACTGTCCTGTCTCTTTTTGCCCCTCCCTTATCAGTCGACTTCCTCTGACACTGGCCTCTCTCCCATGTCCACACATCTCAGGACTTCCATGAAATGCCTATTTTTACCATTTAAAAAATGCAAACTCAGCACTTTGCGAGCAAACAAAAAATACAACTTTTATAAACATTGGTTCAAAATGTACAGAAATTTGCAGTGCTTAATTTGAGCTGGTGGTTTCCGGTGGTTCGCACTGGCACTTAATTGTCAACACCGGTGCAAAATTGTAGGAGTGTGATGGTTAGTAGTTGTGTATCTTTGGAGTATGGTTGAGGCAATGGGTGGTGCAAGCTTCAGTGTCCTCCTGAGGAGAGCCCTGGTACTTATTGTTTTACAAATTAGGCACTGGAGATTTGTCAAGAACTCCTCTGATTAAACAAGCGCATTTCTTTTAATGGCAAGAGACAATACTTCCTGAGTTATTGGCCACAAACAACTGTTTCTTGAAACTTTCCATATTTGCAGGTCTCTTTGCATAATATGGTTTTCATGCTCCACCTAGTGGACAAAAGTATGTTGTGCTCCTTGGTGAGCCAGGAGACCAGGTGGGTAATTAAAGTCACACAATGCAGACACAATATTATTATTTTCGAATACCGTTCATCGCTGCCTGCAGATTCAAAGCACTCACATTGCTGTGGAGTTGGTGAAGAAAAATAATTTTAATATGAGAATGGGTGATCCCTTTTCCAGAAAGATCCCTATCTTTAAGTTCAAGAAAATTTTATTTGATATTGAAAAGAAAAAACAAGGTGTCAATACAAAGTACAATGAAAAACTAAAACGTTGTAAACTGTGATAAATAGAGCAAGCATAAAATTGGAAATAATATCAAAAGAAAATTCCGGACATGAAAATTGGAAAAAAGAAAAATGCATGAGAAACATTAATCATAAAGCATGAAAATACCTGGAAGCAGTATAAGGATAATATGATAATGAAAGGAAAAATGGAATGTAGTGAGCAATTAGGGAGGCTTAAGGACTTCTTGTTGCGAAGGCAGTGGATGAAACAAACGATTAGCACAAGTATCCAAGTAAAGCGTGACTGGGAGCCATAAGTCCATGCGCTTCGCAGCCATGTGAGCTGGAAAAACAAAAGCAGTGTCAAGTCTGTGGTTATGACAAACGTTGAACCACCACGCCTTAAAAGAGATATTGGAGGAGTCCTTCCAATTTACAGTTATCTGCTGGAATGCAGCAGCCAACAACAAATCAATAATCTGAGGTTTGAGCTCAACATTGTCCCAACAAGGGGAAAGGCTACCTAAGAAAATGTTAATGTGAGAAAAAGGAATACATGTGAGAAAAATCAAATTAATTTGAGCCCAGACTTGTAACCAAAAAGCATGAACAGATGTACATAAGAATAACATGTGAAACAAAGTAGCTTGTGGGGATGAACAAGACCAGCAAGTGTGAGAAGTGTTTGGAAAGCGTTTATGAAGGGCAGAGGGTGTATAGAGAAGTCTGTTGTAAGCAAAAAACAAGGACTGTGTCAAAGTTGCTGCTCTCGAAGATTTGCGAATCTTGTTCCATATCTTGTCCCATAAAGAGATTGGCCAGGACGTGGAGAGGTCCTGTTCCCAACATTCCTCCACCTGGGATTTAGGCCTAACAGTGTCAGTAGTATGAAGGTAATTGTAAATGGAAGAAGCCTTAGGGGCATTGCGTAAAAAGGAGTGGAGTGAGGAGATGGGAGTGGAAGAGATAGGAGAGGAATGGAACTGAGAGAGACGAGTATAAGTTGTCAGTGCAGCCTCCTTAAGTAAGTGGTAGTTACGGATAAAGAGGCAGGTAAATCATAAAGGGAACGAAGAGTAGTAAAAGGTAAGAAAGAGGATTGAGAAAAGAGTTGAGAGACCCATATCAGCCCTCTGTGATGCCATGCTTTCCAGAAGAAAGGTTTGTTACGGATAAGCAGGGCGGTATTAAGCCAAATGAGGAAAGGAATGCAGCAATAGTCGTAGGGAGGGAGTGAGAAGAAGATAGGAGCAATTTAGTAGTGAATTTGTGAATGGGAGTAGAAATGGAAGAGGATTTGCAGGAGAAAGAGAGATATTCAGCAAAAGAAAAGGGGAAAAGAAGAAAGCGTTCAAATTTAGCCCATAAAGGACAGGGAGTGCTGGGATCTTGCAGCCAGAAGGAAGCTTGTCGTAGTGAAAACGCCTTATGGTAAGCGGGAAAATCTGGAAAATTAACTCCACCCTCTGTCTTAGGGCGAATCAATCGGGCGAGGGACATTCTGGGTTTTTTCTTATTCCAAAGGAAGGACGTCAGAATGGAGTTGATCTTTTTAAAAAATTTAGAGGGAATGGATACTGGGATGTTAGAAAGAGTATATAGGACTATGGGAGATAGCATCATTTTAATAGTATCAAGGCGGCCCCACCAGGACAAGTAAAGAGGATGCCATTTGGACGTTAAGTCCGCCAATGTTTGGGTGCATCTGGACAAACAGAGGGAAACAGAATCTGAAATGGAAGAGGTAATATACAAACCAAGGTATTTAATATAGGAGGATTCCCATGTGAAATTAGATGCAGCAAAATCGGGTTTAAATGTAAATTTCGTCAAGGGCAGGATCTCACATTTATCATTGTTAAGTTTATAACCAGATATTCGGGAATAATCATTCACTTCAGCAAGGAAGGCTGGAACCTAATCAGTGGGGTTAGAAATAAAAAGAAGGATGTCGTCCGCATATGCGGCCAGTTTAACTTGGGAATCTGATAACTGAAAGCCCTGGATATTAGGGTTCTGACGAAGTTTGGATAAAAAGGGTTCTAAGGCTAAATTAAAAAGAAAAGGAGATAGGGGGCATCCTTGACGGACACCTCTTCCCAATTCAAAAAAGGAGGAGATTTGGCCGTTAGCACAAACTGCTGCACGCGGGTTAGAGTATAATAAGGAAATCAAAGAAATAAATTTAGGGCCAAAACCAAACCATTTAAGGGTGTGAAAGAGATAAGTCCATTCAACTCTATCAAACGCCTTTTCAGCATCAAGGGCAATGGCCGCAAAAGAATGGGGTAAGTGACGGGATTTAGATAGAACATTAAATAACAGTCTGGTATTGTCAGTGATGAAACGGCCGTTGACGAAGCCTGATTGTTCCTCACCCAGAAGGTCCGGGAGAAGAAGATCAAGACGTGCTGCAAGAGACTTTGCAAAAATTTTATAGTCAATGTTAACTAAAGAGATTGGCCTATAGTTTTTACAGTAATGAGCATCCTTCCCCTCCTTGGGTATAAGACATATGTGTGCATCAGAAAAAGAACCTGATGAGGATCCCAAGGTGAGGAAAGCGTCAATGAGGGAGTGTAATTTTGGGATGAGAAGTTTCGAAAAGTGGAGAAAAAATTCAACTGTAAAGCCATCCGGCCCAGGAGCTTTCTCTTTGTGGAGATTCTGAAGTGCTGTGAGCAACTCTTGTTGAGAGATATTAGGCTCTAAATGAGAGAGGTCAAGAGGGGAGTGGGCTGGCTTTTGTATGTTGGAGAAAAAGCGATCTAAGGATTGAGAAGAGGGTTGGGTTTCGGAAGAGTATAAGGTTGTATGAAAAGCAGAAAATTCAGCAAGAATGTCCGCATCGTTATGTTTGAGAACAGAGTTTGTATCATATATTGATTCAATGTTTAATTTGTTGTGCTTTACTTTTAGAAAATTAGCTAAGATCTTTCCAGCCTTATTTTTGCCCCCATAAAACTTTGCATTCGATTTCAATAAGTATAAAGAAGCATCTTCTGTAGATTTTCTGTTAAATTTCATTTTAGCATTAATCAGAGCTGTTAAACTGTCTTGCGATCGAGAAGTAAAATAAGAATGCTCCAATTTCTTAATATCAAGAAGGAGAGCAGCTGTGGAACTGCCAGCAGCTCTCCGTTTTTTTGCCACAAAGCCGATTATAAAAGCTCTCACCGCAGCTTTGAAAGCATCCCAAATTGTGTGTTTGGGAATGGAGGGGGTATCATTGAGTAAAAAAAATTCATCTGAAAATTCGGTGAAAGAAGCAGTGAATTTGGGATCCAAAAGAAGGGAGTTATTAAAGCGCCATCGTTTGGGACCAGCTGATTTAGGAAGGATGTCGAGTTGAACTAAAGTGAGGGCATGGTCCGAGAGTAAGATCGGACCAATCTCTGCATGGGTAAGGGTTTCGGCAATGTTATGAGTGACAAAGATGTAGTCAATCCGGGATTGAGAATGATGACAGGGAGAATAAAAAGTAAATTCCTGCACCTCTGGGTTACACAAACGCCAGGCATCAGTGAGCTTGTGTTGGGCGATAGCTTGAGAGAAGAGTTTATGGGATTTATTGGGAACAAAGTGAGCCTTAGAATGTCTATCCAGAAAGGGGTCGAGGGGTTGATTGCAATCTCCCGCTAGAATGAAGTTGTCATCGATAAGTCTAGTGATATGATGGGGAAAAGTATGCCAGAAAGTAGGGTCACCAGAGGTAGGGGCATAAACATTTAAAAGGGAAATTGGAACATTCTTATTAGATAGCTTAACATATGTCCAGTGGCCATCATCATCTGATTCCTGAGCGAGCAAAGAATGAGAAAGATTTTTGTGACATAAAATGGCTACTCCATTACGTTTACCATCCCCTTGAGAGTAGTAGACATCACCCACCCAACCTCTTTTCAATTTAACAGATTCTTCAGCAGACAAATGAGTTTCTTGTAGAAAAGCAACATCAACATTTAAACGTGCAAGGTGCGACAAGATTCTCTGTCGCTTGATGGGGGAATGAATGCCCTTAACATTCCATGTAACTATTTTTAACGACATAACAGAAGAGTGAAAGGAAAAATGCCATTAGAGAAATAAGCAAAATAAGTGTCCAGAAGGAAAAATGAGCAAAAAGGATCATAGAATGCTAGAAAGACAAAAAGAGATAATGTGATAGGAGATCTGGAGCTAGTGAAGAGGAGGAACAAGTGAGTTAGTAAAATGAGTGCTAGAGGTGTGAGAAAAAATAGAGAAGAGAGAATCGGGAGAGAAAGGAGCAAGGTCGATAGCATATGAGAAGTAACAGGTAAAAGATCAGAAAAAAGGAGGAAAGAGAATGAAGAAAGAAAAGAATGTAAGGAGAGAGTAAAAATGCAAAGTAAAAAGGTGATAGTAAAAACCAGTGGAATGTAGAAGGATAGTAAGAGATTGCAAGTGAGAGAGAAAGAAATATGAAAAAAGTGAAGACAAACAAATGGATGAGAACGAGAACAAAAAGACACCTTTGAACAGAGAAGAACCAGAGAGAAAAACAAGATTAAGGATAAAAAGGAAATAGCGAACGACATGGGAAGGAAGAAGAACATACTTACAAAGGGTGGAACTGGGGAAGGACGATCACGGGGAAGAGGAGACGAGAAGAAAAAAAAACTGAGGGGGGAGCGCCAACTGGAGGAGGCAAAACAACCGACGTAAGCGAACCACCAGACCAAGGGGGAGACACATTGTAAATTGTAAAACCTGTGGGAGAAAAGAGAGAACAAAAGACTTGAGGAGAAGGAAACAGCAGGAGATTCACTAATACAAACAAAATGCCAAACAAAAAAGGGAAGCATATGAACAAATTATAGAGCCATAGGGGAATAAATAGAAAGCAAGAAGGGTCACGCAAGAAAGGAGTAAAACAACATGATAAGTGCAACACAGATAAGACCATCACTAACTGTGGAAACTAATTAATGAACAACAACAATAAGTCATGAAAGTCAAGGAGGGAGAGCTGATGAGGAACTGGAGAGGTCCATATCCGATGTTTGACAGGAATTAAGGAAACTCCGGAGGCGAACAGGATCCTCATAGGTCGTCGTTTTGTTGTTATAAGTGACTCTGAAAAGGCAAGGATGAAAGAGGCCATATCTGGCGCCAATAGAACAAAGCTCTGGTCGCATATCCAAGAAAGGTTTTCGACGACTGGCAGTAGCTCTGGCGTAATCCTGCGCGAAGAAGAGGGTAGATCCTGACCACGTGAGGCGAGGAGAAGCGCGGGCCGCTGAGAGGACTTTGAGAAGATCAATATATTCCAGGAAGTACATGATGACACCTCTTGGTCTTGGAGAAGTAGAGGAAGGTGAAGAAATGCGACCCAGCCTATGTGCTCGCTGGATATTAAGCGTGGTACCTTCAGGTAAGTGGAGGAGCTTAGGCAGGAAGGATTTGAAGAAAGCAATGGGGTCATTCCCTTCACAGTTCTCCGCCAGGCCGTAAATACGAAGGTTGTTGCGTCGATTACGATTCTCAAGCTCCTCGACCTGCTTCTGGAGAGAGGAAATCTGCGACTGCATGTGTGTCACCTTAGAGGCTGACTCCTGAAGAGAAGAGATAGAGTGTTCTACAGTTGTTACTCTCACATCCATCTGTGACCTATTATCAGTTAAGACCTGCAACTTAGAATTGGTTTCCTCCATAAAAGGTCAGAGGGCACGTATCTCCTCCAGTAACAGCTCCATGGACACTGCTGAGGTAGAACCTGTCGGTGAAGGAGGGCCTTTTTTGAGATGTTTTGACGTGCCGTTCCCTGAGGGTTGAACAGGGCGTTCCGCGTTGGATTGCGACATTTGGACAGCAAGTTCTTGAGAGGCTTCCAGATGTGCCAATGCAGAAAAGACTTTTGAGTTTTTGATGAAGACAAGTCGTGGAGTTTTGGAAACACGTCCAATTGCACCTCTTTCCATATAGTGAAAGTCGCCTCCGAATAGAAAGCAGAAGAAAGACTAGAGCCTGGAATGCTCCAAACCTGCGACAGTCAATGCGTGAGCGTAGGAGAGGTAATCAGCAAAAGCACGCAAGAGTGAATAAATTCAATAAGAGCCCCCTCACAGCCACCTAGGAGCGTAAAAAATGCACATATATGCACAAAGCAGTATACATACGCTTGAGCCATGGAACCCTTATGTTAGGAATCAAAGCGCAGGGTGTTCATGACAATGAAAAGCAATATGATGGCATGTTGTGGGGATAGAAGAGTCTAATATGAAAGGCACAGCTTCGTGTAGGAGAGAACAGTCTGATATGGATGCCCAATCAAAAGGTGACATAGGTGGTATGAAGAAAGGCGAGCTGTGTGAGGGGAGCACTTGAAGAGGAACAAAATGGCCACCGGAGTCGCGTTATTCGTGAGTAAAAATTCACATACATTAAGGCAGACAGGTTAAGAATTCAGCAGCATACAGCCTGTAAAGCCAGCTCACCATAAACAGCTGCAGGGGTCTGGGGCGCCTCAGAGGGTCGGCATCACGCAGAGCGAATAGCGCGGTAGACGCGCGAAGCGGCTACAAGATGGCGGTCGCGGCTGTCAGGAAGCCGCGGCCGCTCGGTACATCGTCGGAAGAAGCCGGGAATAATGCTCGGAAAATGCTTCAAGCTGGAGTCACAGCATGCCCCTGAAGCTCCGGTCCGAAGAATTTCTCCCAAAATGTGGCAGTGGCAGGTAGGAGAGGGTGAATCCCCCAGGCAGTGCGGAGCGCTCACATTGGAACCGCCGTCCTCATCGGGCGCTTAGCCACGCCCCCAAAGATCCCTATCTTAATTAACGATTTTTTTAAATCACTCTTTATTGTTATACATTTCCTGACTTATTTCAGCATGGCATCACAGTCATGTTACATTTCTGAATTTGCAACAAATCCCTGCAGTCTTGGAGTGTTCATAACTGGGAAACCACTTCAATTGAAAAACCTTAGGATGGAAGTATAAAGATAGGTGTCTTATGTTAGGGGCTGTTCATTGGGATTGCCGTTTAGATTATTGGCATTTGGATTGCGTAGGCATCCCTTCATTTTCCTTTGGGAATTCCTATGCAGAGTTTGTGATATCAGATTTGGACATGTCTTATTTTAATTAAATACCTTAATCATATGAATTGACTACACTGGGTAAATAAGCTCACCCACTTTCAGGGTCGAAATCTAAGCCTCCTTTTTGCAGCTGTAGTTAGGCGTACCTCTGTTTCTGTCTCCATTTCATCACTCAAACTCGTTTATAGTTTCCAAAACACACACCGCTAGAAGTGTCTCGTCCTCATTAACCCCTATTTTGAAACAGTCTCTTTAGACTATAAATCCATTGTCAACCTTGCAATTTCAAATAACTTCTCCCTGAGAACTCTAACTGGGTTAGTTTCCATGCTAAACCAGCACCCTGGTTTTCACCAAAACAATTTGAAGACCAGAGACACTGAATGCACTGGGCACTGCAATCACTCTCTGGCTGCAATCTTGTAAGGACAATCTCAGAGCTGCTCATAACTATTATTTTTTCACACAGATACCTGAGGCTGTGTTAGACCTGGCAGCCTTAGGTTTGTCTTCCCCCAACTTTTTGCCTGCCTCCCTCTATTTTTCTGAACGCATTGTTTGCTAGTTTTAGAACTCTGCGCACTTTGCTACTGCTGACCAGTGCTAAAGTGCTTGTGCAACTCTCCCCTAAACATTGTAACATTGGCTTAATCCCAATTGGCATATTTATTTTACTTATAAGTCGCAAGTAAAGTGCACTACATGAGACCAGGGCCTGTAAATTAAATGCTACTAGTGGGCCTGAAGCACTCATTGTGAAACCGACTTAAGTAGCCCACTGACAATGGCCAATACAGAGCCCGTGAGTGCAGTTTAAGCTACCAATTAGACCTGGCTGGGTAACCATTTTGGCAGGCCTAACCTTTCCCTTTTTAGGTCTCGCGACCTATCAATGCGCGCAAGCGCATTGAGCGGAGCGAGAATTCAAGTGCTCAAAAAGCTCGTCAAACCAAGGGCTTTTTGCTGCGGTTTTCTTTGAGTTCACGTGAATCACGTGACCAAACAAGCACGCGCATCAGCCTCCCTCCCTCCCTCCTAATTGCATTTTTTCACGGCCGCACAGCACATCAAAGGGCTTCGCCCAGCGTGCGCTCTGCGGCTTCTCCTCCCCTAATTAATCATGGCTGGCCGGCCGTACTTTCAGTTTCCCGGCCGCTCTTGTTTTATCTCTCCCCCACTGTATCTGATTACCTTGCGCTGTGCCTCCACTGCAACACACAATATCGAACTGCGTCAATGTGACAGTGGTCTTTATATCAAAAATGTACTTTTAGAGATGGGTTGTCTTGCGCTCGCCTCAACTAATCGCTTTCACAAGTTTGCTTTTTTCCGCTATTAAAAAACAATCCTCCTGCTACACTTAAACATGGTGTCTCTTTCACTTTACAGCATATCACGCTAGTTCCTCTTTCTTTCAGCGACGCTCCACATTCATTTTCTGTTGCATTTGCGCATTGACACCAAATCCACAGACTGTCTTTTACAATCCTCATGGGGGTGTCAAGTGCTCCTCTCAACCTTCCTTCATGGGTTTGTTTTCCTGACTGCTTTCACAGGATCTTGAAGTTCACGCTGCGACTTTGTCATTGAGCCGGCAAGTCGTCGCCAAAATTATGTTGTAATATGAAGCTCTGGGACTAATAAGCTTGTAATTAAAAGGCTTTATTAAGCTTCATGGTCAGGCGTGACTTCTCCCCACGCCAGCTCAGGGCAAACTGCAGACGAGTAGAACGTCAGGCTCATTTCAGTAACCACTGGAACAAACAAGCATTGGCATAGCCAATAGGTCTCGCTTTTTACTTATAAGGTCCCAAAGGCGAGACCTATTGGCTATGCCAATGCTTGATATACATGTAAGTCACCCCTAAAGTAGGCCCTGTCTAACCCACAGGGCAGGGTGCCATGTATTTAAAATGCAGAGCATGTAGTTTTAAGTTTTACATGTCTTAATAGTGAAAAACTACCAATTTCGCTTTTCACTACTGCAAGGTCTATCTCTCCCATGGATAACATTGGGATTACCTCATTACCGCTTAAGTGTAATTTCCTTTTCTGAAAAGATACACTTTTCAAGTTTGGTGTCACTGAACTCACAATTTAAAATCACAACTAATGGTGAAGTTGGATCTTAAATTCCAGTTTAGCAAATGCCACTTTTAGAAAGTTATGAAAAACCACAATGATTCCAGAAAGAAATTCAACAAGAATTAAAAATCAAACAGGAACAAAAAAGAAGAAACACGTACTCACAAAAAGAATTTTGACAAAAATGGTAGAAATTAATATTCCTTTTTCATAAAAAACCCAGTACAATACAAAGACAAACAGTTTGTGTTCATCATGTTACACTACACAGACATATACAAATAATACACAGTGTAAAGAAAAAATGGTCCCACTGGCAAAGGGTTTCCAATTCAAATTAAGTTGCCGGTATTGCAGCAAGAACAAAACACAGTCAATGCTTTATCCCAATTTGCCAATGGTGCATCAACGTCATTTCGACACTCGTGATTTATTGGGTCATCATCAGGACAGGAGAACAATTTCAGAGCAACCATAAGATAATAGAGATGACCACTGGACTGACCACAAATGGCGATTTAAGAAAAACTAAAGGCTCAAAGGGTCACGTCTGGCAAGGAAGTCTCCAGCCTTCATGGAAAGCAAGGAGTTAGGGGCCCAAACCTCATGGAATTTCATGTTGCAAATATAATTTAATGTTTTGTAACACATCAAGTTAAGAATGTGCCGGGAAATCAAAATTCACCATGGTCACCTGCAGCATTATGAGGCAGCGTGACCGTGGTATAATTGGCAGCATAGCAGGGGCAATGTGAGGTGCAAGCTGCAGGGGCCTCCTGACGAGAGCTCTGGCACTTATATTTTTTACGAATTGAGCAGTGGCTCAGAGTCAGTCTGTGTGCAGCATGTGGTTGATGCAGATACTCCTTCACCATGCTGGCCGCTGATGCTTTTCCTGTATAAAGTGCCTTTGGACGCTTTCACTTACCTGATACAGTGATAAGCGTGCCTCAAATCCACCTGAGCGACTTACCTCACTCATCTATCATTCTCATATAATAAGCCAGCCGAACAGTGGAGAAGAATTAGAAATATATTTATTCGGCCATAAGATTCTTCTGCAGATAGGCCCCGTCAGGTCTACACCCTAGGGAGTGCACCGAGAGGACTGACTCATCCCATCAGGACAATACATTATAACATAGCATGGCAGGGTAAAGACACGCCCAGACTGGAAAAGTACTGGGCTCAGCAGAGGGCGAACAATAGCCTCATACAAGAGGCATCTGCTCATGCAAAAGCAACATTTTTCTCTCAAGGCCACGGAGCCGAGACTCGGCTTCTCTAG
Organism: Lissotriton helveticus; assembly: GCF_964261635.1. NCBI lineage: Eukaryota > Metazoa > Chordata > Amphibia > Caudata > Salamandridae > Lissotriton > Lissotriton helveticus. The sequence continues at coordinate 835,856,066 of NC_136070.1, forward strand.
AGCATGGAAACATTTCTGCAAGAAAAATACCCAAGGCGAGAGATGCTGAAACCAGGGATTTTCTGCTCATAAGGGAGGGGGGAAAACTGTACCATGAGACATTGGAGCTGCAGAGCAAATGTCAGCATCAGAAGTCTCTCTCTGCCATAGACAAGCCTCTCTCTCTTATGAGAGAAGTTGAAGCTTGCATATTACAAAAATAGCTCAGTGGGTTACAGCACATGAATAATAAGCTGTAACTGCATATTGGTTAGACACATTAGGCTAACATATTCATAACATCATTAGAACATTCTGCAACAGGAAAATTACTATCTATCAGACCCTCCTTTTAGCCTATGGTGGCTAACATAAGTGCAGCCTTTATTGCTTAAAGGTAAGGTCTATACAATTCTAAAGGCATCACTCATCAATCAAAGGGAAACAAAAAAAACACAAGAATAACCAAGAGTATATCATCATAAAAGATATCTGGTATCGGGAAATGAAATACTAGGATGAGCATGATCACAGAAGTAGTGCAGCATACTATAGGGCAGGAAATGCACAGGCAACAAGTAAAAGAACAACCCCTGCAATACCTACTAAGACAATAATTATTCTATGGGTGTGAGGCACCCTCCCTTTTGACTAATCTAAGCATATGTTCTCGGGGTACCATTTCTCTATAACACTATGTCATGATCGGACTACTTACATCACAGTTTAAGTCATGAGCATGAATTAATGCAAATAAGATCAAACTGTCACTATCAGGGAAAACACCCTATTGAATTCTATACTGAGGGCTCACTTGCATTATCAGCGAGGACCTATATCTAACATCCATGAAGTAGATCTTTTTTTTTTTTTTTTTTAGTTCAAAAGATTTTTTATTAGGAGCTGCAAAGAGATACATCAGTACAAGAATAGTCGGTTCAGTACGAATAATTACAGAGCGTTGATAGAAAAATCGTATGAATAGGAATACAGAAATATGGTACCAATAAAGCAATTGAGTCCAGAAAACATAAGTCCATTACGATGCATAAGTTTCCACGTAAAATGTCCACATAAAATCCAAGGATACCTGTTGTCTAGTATAACCTGACCTAGAAAGAAATAGGCACCACCACACAAGAGCAGAAGCATCATAAGTTGTACATTAGCGTAAACCAAACCTGTAGTACATGGGGGAGATGGAATCTTCAACCTGTGGCTAAGATTGTACAAAACATAGTCTGGCCAACTGACAGGTTGAACCTTATGTGGTGAAACGCTCTAGAGCCCCGTAGACAGGATTCAAGGAGGTTTGTGTGCGTCAAAGTGATCATCTAATGAGGACCAGATTTTCCTTGTTGGGGGTCTCCATGGGGTGGAGGTCAAGGATATATTGTCAGCACCTCTCAAGTAAGATACCCAGTTCAACCAGTGAGGAAAGGAGGCTTTGTTCGTGCTTTTCCAGTTATTAAGTATGATTTTAACCCCAGCCGTCAGCAGCAGGTCCAGTAGGGCTTTGTCGTCTTCATTGAGAGTGACGGCTTTGGCAAAACCTAGTACAAGCGTCGAGAATTCTCTTGGTAGAGTAATATGGAGGACTTCCTTTAGAAAACCAAAGATTTTGTCCCAATACGAGGTCACACAGGGGCATTTGAAGATTAGGTGCTCCAGATCGCCTCCCACCCCTGAACAATTCCAACACGTGTCATCGGACTTGATTTTATGAAGAAACAACCTCCTAGGTGTCCAGAAGGCCTTATGTAGAAGCCAGAACTTGGTTTGTGACAGTGTGGGGCATATTTTGTGGCGGGTGGTGGACTCCCAAGTACTGGTCCAGATTGCGTCCGAGTTAGGTGTGGTGGAGAATGAGTCCCAGTAGCGTTGGATAGGTGCATTTAGGGAGGACGATTGTAGCCGCATCAATTTATACAATCTAGAGACTTGGTGTCCTAGTTTGTTAAGGGATGGGATTAAGTCTAGGAGGGATGGAGTGGCCGCCTTCAGGTTAGCCTTCGTTAGAGCTACTTTAATGTGTAGGAAGTTGTAGAATTCAATATTATTGAGTCGGAACTTATCCTGAATTTCTTTAAAGGTTAGTGGGAGCGCGTTTTCGACGAGTTGGTGGGGGAATATGACCCCCTTGTCTATCCAGGAGGGGTAGTTTAGAGGTTTCCCTTTGTATGTAATGGCGGTGTTGTGCCATAGTGATTCCCACTGCGATTGTCGGAATTGCTGTGGTAGATATTTACTGACTTTTAAAAGAGCCATTTTAGTGTTTTGAAGATAAGGCCCGGGCCTAGGTTGGGGCGGGGATTGACGGTGAGCAGGGCGCAGGGACTGAGACCCTTCAGTATTGACTTTTCTACAGAGAGCCACACTGGGCTATAGTCAGGCTGGGAGGATATCCAGTGCGACCCCTGTTTTGCTAAAAAGGCTATTTGGTATGTTTTAAAATCTGCCAGATTAACTCCTCCTAATTTTTTATCCAAACGAAGTTTTTTTAAACTGATTCTCGCTTTTTTGCCCTACCAAAGAAATGCCGAGATGTTTTTATCCAATTTAGCATGGAATTCTTTGGAGAGGACGAGTGGGAGCATCGTGACGAGGTAGTTAACCAGGGGGGATATCATCATTTTTATGGTTTCAATACGGCCCCACCAGGTGATGAAACGGGGTGACCAACCGTCCAACAGACTTTTGATTTTGTTCAGGGTTTTGTTTTCGTTATGTTTAAGGGTGCTCAATATCTCATCCGTGAATTCAATTCCCAAATATTTAATCACTCCTGTTTTCCAGAGTAGGCCGGAATCGCCCAGCACTTCTCTCGAAGTGTGGACATTAAGAGGTTTTACTTCGGATTTATCCCTATTTAATTTGTAGCCGGAAAGGGAGGAGTATTTGTCTATCGAGGTCATTAGGGCAGCAATGGAGTTAGCAGGGTTTTCGGTCGCGACCAAGATATCGTCTGCATATGCTGCTAACTTGACTCGCGTGTCCCCAAAGGAAATACCCGCAATGTCACCGTTATTTTTGATATCTGTAATGAGGGGCTCAAGGGCTAGGAGAAAGAGAGCTGGTGAGAGAGGGCAGCCCTGTCTGGTACCTTGTTAGAGATGGAATGGATCCGAGAGGGTGCCGTTTATAGCTATCCTGGCCGAAGGTGCTGAGTAGAGGGCCATCACCATCCTGGTATAGGTGTCGCCAAGGTTGAAAGCGTACATACACTGGCGCAGAAAGGGCCATGAGACCTTGTCAAAGGCCTTTTCCGCGTCCAAGGTTATTGCTACCATTGGCGCGGGAGAGGATTTCGCCTTTTCTAGGATATGGCATAGTAGTCTCGTGTTGTCGTTGGACGTCCTGTTCCTTAGGAAGCCAACCTGCGAGGGGCTAATTAATTTGTGGAGAATGGAGTTTAGTCTGGTCGCTAAGATTTTAGCATAAATCTTGCAGTCCAGATTTATCAAGGATATGGGACGGTAATTTTTAGTGAGTAGTGGGTCCTTCCCCTCTTTTGGCAGTACTATTATCGTGGCCTCACTCATTGAGGGAGAAACACCGCCATAGTTTGCAGTGGAGTTAAAGAGTTTACGGAGTGGGGGGCAAATTTGGTCAGCAAAGGCCTTATAAAAGGGTGCAGTGAAGCCGTCTGGGCCGGGGGCCTTATTGTTCTTCAGGGTGTTAATCGCTGCTTTGATTTCTGAACCAGAGATTGGGGAGTCCAGATGGGATCTGTCAGTTTCAGAAAGTTTCGGGAGGTGTAGTGAAGTGAGGTAATCATCGCAGGCTGATTCGTCTAATAATTTATCATTTTTGTAAAGGTCTTCGTAGAATTTTTTTAAAGTATCAAGGATGTTGGACTGTTTGGTGTGTGTGACGTTGCTTGAGTCTTTAATGGACGATATGGTAGTCAGTTTCTGTTTGTGTTTGAGGTAGGAGGCCAACAGTTTCCCTGCTTTGTTGCCCTCGCACAGTTTCAGGGCCTTGAATCGATTAATCCATACCCCCGCCCGTTTGCTGGTGATGGTGTTATATTCGTATTTTTTCTTGGTCAACGTATCCAAGACGGTAGAGTCAAGCGGGTTGGATTTGTGTTGGGCTTCCAGTGTGCCAATCTGATGCTCTAGAGATTCTAGCTCTTTATTGAGCGTCTTGTTTACCCTTGCCCTAATAGTGATGATGGTCCCGCGAATTGTGGCCTTCAGAGCATCCCACAGGGTGGTAGGTGTAGTGTCGGGGTGTCATTTAAAGAGAGATATTCCTCAATGGCATCAGATATTATTAACTTGTTTGCGGGGTCTGAAAGTGTCTCGTCATTGAAGCGCCATCTCCTCGGTGGGAGAATCGATCTGGAACCAGCCAGTTTGGTTCGGATACATGCGTGATCAGAGACTAGTTTGGGGGCTATCTCTGTCTCCTCTATAAGGTGAGTGAAGGGGCTTAATACTAAAATGAAGTCGATACGTGAATAGGAATTGTGTGGTGCAGAGTAAAACGTGTAATCCCTACCGTCTGGATTTTGTAGGCGCCATGAGTCTTTCAGGTGATATCTGTCACATAGGCGAAGGAGGGCGTCATGCGAGCGGGAGGGGTGGAAGGAACATTTGGATTGCCTATCGAGGATCGGGTCCAGGGGGAGATTAAAGTCTCCTCCCACTATCAACAGGTCATCCGTAGGGATAGGTTCTAGTGAGCGGGAGACCGAGTCCCAGAAATCTGGGTCATCTGCGTTTGGGCCGTAGATATTTAGTACATGAATGGGGTCGTCCTCCCTGAGAAGCTTAGTAATGGAAAGTCGGCCTACTTCGTCGTGGGAGTGTGAGACTAGAGTAAGGTTCGCTTTTTTCGCTAAGAGGGTGATAACCCCTCCTTTTTTGTGGGATGCTGGTGAAGACAGGATGTGTGACGCCCAATGGATGTTGAGGAAGCGTAGATCGTCCTCGGACAGTTTGGATTCTTGCAGTAAAATAATGTCCCCCTTGGACTTGGTAATATACTCAAGAACTTTCCTCCTCTTTACCGGATGGTTTAGGCCCTTAACGTTGAGAGAGACTATTGTGAGATCATCGGCTATTGAGTTTGTCTTAGCCATTGGGGATGAGGAACGTCGCTGAGAAAGTGCGCCGTGATCTGAAGTAGGCAGTGGGTAATTCCCCAAGCTGCACAGTGTGGACATCGTGTGGGCCCATGTGTGAATTTATAGTGGACTGCAACGAAATACAATTGACATTTGTGGCATAGGTAACCTTAAGAACAAAACAGCATAGAACGTACAGAAAAGAATCTAAGGCTCTTTGAACTCTTTCAGCTCCAATTTTTCCCCTCTATCTATCAGACCCTCCTTTTAGCCTATTGTGGCTAACATAAGTGCAGCCTTTATTGCTTAAAGGTAAGGTCTATACAATTCTAAAGGCATCACTCATCAATCAAAGGGAAACAAAAAAAACACAAGAATAACCAAGAGTATATCATCATAAAAGATATCTGGTATCGGGAAATGAAATACTAGGATGAGCATGATCACAGAAGTAGTGCAGCATACTATAGGATAGGAAATGCACAGGCAACAAGTAAAAGAACAACCCCTGCAATACCTACTAAGACAATAATTATTTTCTGGGTGTGAGGCACCCTCCCTTTTGACTAATCTAAGCATATGTTCTCGGGGTACCATTTCTCTATAACACTATGTCATGATCGGACTACTTACATCACAGTTTAAGTCATGAGCATGAATTAATGCAAATAAGATCAAACTGTCACTATCAGGGAAAACACCCTATTGAATTCTATACTGAGGGCTCACTTGCATTATCAGCGAGGACCTATATCTAACATCCATGAAGTAGATCTTTATCGGGCTGAGAAATGTTTTTTACTAAACTACTCAGATTATACTAACCCTCACAGCTACTTCCATAGAGCAAGAATACAAGCAACAGTTTTCCACCCCTGTGTGTGTATGAAGGCAATGACCCACACACCCAATAATTTGCGGTACTATAAATAACATGTGTCTGGTGCAACATTTGAATACTGCATCATCCTAATGAACTTCCCAGTGCTCCTCTTCGTGAGGAGCTAGGGTACCAATGACATTCTCAGGTGGCGTTGGAATAACACCCATGAGGGTATGCGCCAAGCAACAAGAAACTAGTTCTCTAAAGAGAAATATGAAAGCAATAGTTAGGATATAAACAAACACAGTAATACATTTGTAGACCATGAGAACCAAATGAGATAAGGGACATCTGGACAAGGAGCCGCAGAGGCTGCTCCTCCTGGGGAATAGGAGCATTCAAAGGGACTCATTTTCCTAGCTAAAAGTCCAAAACTAAACTAAAAAAGGTACTAAAACAGTCCCAGGCACACTGAAGCCGGCCAGGGGGTTCTTCACCCTCAGAAAGGATCTTCTCCCTGTGTCCATTGAAGCCTCACAGGCAGGCTTCTATTGTTCGTTCCCTAATCCCCCGACGGAGTCGCACAGCTTTTGCAACTCAGGAGCACTTAATCCGGGCCCAGGCGCAATCCTAGTGTCCCATCTGACAATGTCTCGACAGTGTACCAGGGCTCTTACCAGCAGTCCGTCCCTAACACTTAACTATTCTATAGCACAGTTCTCTTCTAAGTCCCTAACTCAGCCCTTCTTCCAGTGCTCTGTTCTCTTTCCTTCCTTTCCTGGGCCGCAGATTATGACGAGTGCTCCCTCGCACCTCTGGATCTGTGAACAGAATGGGGGCAGACGTTTGCTCACTGTGATCAGGAGAGGCCTCACCACTTGCAATCAGAGCCGGCCTCTCCTCTCTTTGATCCGGCTCCTCACCCCTCAACAAAGCATCCGAGAAGGGTATGTACTGAGGAACTCCTTCACATTCGTCGTCAGCGACGCCGTTTCTCACCCATTCATCATATGGCAGTGGCAGGGGAACGCGCCTTAAGGCCCTGGATCCGGAGTGCGGTGCGGGTGGTGAGGAGCACTTGCCTCGGCTCCGAACACCTTGGATCCAAGCAGGACTTCCGCTGGCACTTCTTGATGACAACCCAATCCCCGGGTTATATGGTGCGTCCTTTCCCCTCCGGCAGCGGCTTCAGGGTGTCTGCTACCTGCTGATGAACAGAACGGAGATCTTTAGTCAAAGCATATGAATAAAATTCAGTTTCAAAGAAACCAAATGAGGTCTATTCTGTGCTTTCATATCGCTCTACCAATGTCAATTTGAAGGTGAACACCTCTCAGACCCATCAATAAATTTGTGCACTGACAATAGGTAATACAATACATATCTGACTTTTCGCTGAATTACCTGTGGACGGACGTATGCATTTACTGAATTCTAAGAGAAGAGAAAAAATAAAACAAAACAGACATGTTGTATTCCCGCATTTGCACTTGAGAAACAGCAAAAAGGGAAGGTCAAACCGTTATTCCCTGTAGAGAGCACACAGCGTCTACTTTGTGAACCTTCACTGTTGTGCAAAACTTCAAACACTTCTAATATTCTTTTTCTTACTCAAAACAACTATATTTTTGCTCATGACCATGCTCACAAATTATTTTGCTGAGGATCACACAAGCATCTTTCACCTTTCTCACTATTTAGACCATGTAACATTTTGTTTAGGGGAAAACCTGTTCACCAGCTCTAATGTGGATTGTCAGCTCAACTATACAGGCTAACTGATAAGAGACTTGTACACCTTTACTTAGTGCTGCACAATAATGATGTTGTTACCTAGGAATGTGAAGCAAAACAACAACAAAAAAGTACCGACCTATTGTTCCCTTCAAAGGTCAAATAAGGAAACACTAGTCTGGGGCTACCAGTCCTTTCATCCCTTTTATCCCTATCCAATTAAAATAATCCTCTAATAAAGACTATCAGTTTATTTTCACAGACTATCTAATAAAGAACTAGCAATGTACTTGCAAGACTACAATAATGGTATTATCACCCAAGACTTGTAGAACAAAACTTTCCACATCTAATTCCCCTTTTAGATCAAAGCAGGACAGGCTAATAAAAATTTGAGAAGAGGAGGGAGCAATATACATGTTACCTAATTTCAATTTATAAGAGAGCTAGCGGGGAGCTAGCTTCCAGCGGGGAGCAAGCCTCCTCCCCCAGTTTGACAGGAGGAAATCTGAAACATATTTCACTTCAGTCAACACCAACAACCCCCGGGTGTAGCACTGAATATAAACAAAATTCTAGGAGATACATAGCACTTTTGAGAGGGCTAGAACGCCTTTTAGCACATGTACAAATGTCATTGCCACAAAACGATGTGTGTGCCTATTAATATCTAATACAATGTTACTAAGGAAAATTCATTATAATTATTTATCTATTACAAAACACACTATTTCTTTTTGAGGCCTTTTATTCCCATGAAGGAGTAAGGAAAAGGAAATGGGACTGGGACACAGCTAAAGTCCCCCATGGGGGCGTGGCCAAGATGGCAAGGTGAGCGGACGCACTCTCCGCGAGCTCCTCCGACCTCGGGCCCCTACGCCGTGAAACCGCACAGATCTTCCCCCGGACTGTGGCGGTGCAGTGGCAGCGTCACACAGCCAACGACGATCCATCGCTGGACACCCGTCCTACACGCGATTTGTAGCCGGAGAGCTTCGGGGAGCGGCGACTCCCGGGGGGCGGTCTTGGCGAGGGTCCGCGTAGGAAGACGCCTGGGACGCAGAGGGCGCCGAGTCCGGCACGGAACGACCACAGGGGCACCACGCAGCTCGACGCCTGGCAGCGGTCGCCGGCGGACTCCTGGATTGGACCCTGGAAAGGAGAGAGGCCAGGGAGCGGTTAGCAGCGGCGACACCCAGGGGTCACGCAGGACCGGAAACTCTCACGCGAGGCCGGGGACGCGGCCTACTGACGGAGTGTCCCGGCCCCCTGCTGCGGACCAGGCTGCCGTGGAGCGGCCGGACAGCGCAACGCCACGGAGGTGAGGAGCACCGCGGTGGTCGTTCCCGGGGGAGGACGCGGTTGCTCGCCCAGTGGCAGCGACGGTGGAGGGACCTCACGGAGCTGTGGCTGGGCGTTGAACCGGACTGGCGCCATTGGAAGGCGGAGCATAGCGAGCCCTGCGATCCCAACTCAGCCCGGTGGCAGTGGTGAAAAGCGGGCTGGGGGTCCCTGGACCCGAGGGGCGACCGGAGAAGGCCGGTGGGAACGCGACGTGACGCACCCGGGGTGAGGTTCTCACGCGAGGCCGGGGACGCGGCCTACAGCTGGAGCGGAACGTTCCCCCTGCCCCAACTTGAGCGGACGACACCCCGGCTTCCGGGGGAAGACAGGCGAAGGGCCTGCGACGGTGAGCGAACTGAAGGGACAGCGCTTCCTGGAGCATAGATTTGCAACAGCCGTCGAGGGGAGTGAGCTCAGACTTGGGCCCATCTGGAGCGAGTGGTCGCGCTGGTGCGCGGTCAAGCACGTGGTCGGCCTTAATACCAGTGGGGATCGCGACACAACGAGCACCCGGGGAGTCGCTATCAGCATCCCATAAGGCATATGGAAGCCCGGGGCTGCCCCGGAGTGGACTTTTGGTAGAGCTCATCGTGCAGGGTCAGACGGCCTTGTCGCTGAGGGAGACCTCACTGCGCATTGTTCCGGGAGTACAGCTGGGACGTGAGGGAGCCGCAAGCATCGGCAGGAGGTCTCGGTCTGCAAGGAAGGGGAACTCGAGGGTCTCGACTGCGCCAGCATAGCCTCTCCGACCGACGAACTGCACTGGTGGGGGATTGGTGACCCTACATGGGAGAGGGCCAATATCCAACCCCAGCCGAAGGGAGTGGACTGCGGACCGAGGACTGAGGGCACGGCTCTCCCCGGTCAAACTTCCCCCGACACGCGGCCACCCCTCACGCCGGCCTTGCTGTCCGGGCGGACTCGCCCACGCACCAACACCCTCAGCGATGGCTGGCAACAGAGGGCTTAAGAAGGGTGACCGAACACTGCCCGAGATGTTGAACAGAGGATCATCGAAACCTGACAAAGGGCAACATTCGCCGGGCCCCTCGAGAAGCACACTGGATGCGGAGGACAGAGAACCGCCAGTCACCAGATCTTTCCTAGAATCTCTATTCAGCTCCCTGCGGGATGACTTCCAGACGCTAAAACAGGAGGTGGCCGGAGAAGTCAGAGACGTGCGGAGGGAAGTGGATAACCTGGGCGAGAGTGGCTACCATGGAGGAAGCGGGTCACTCCAGAGACGAGGAGATCGAACACTTGCAGCAGGAAGTGCTCCGTCTACGGGATCAACAACTGGACCTCCAGGCGCACAATGAAGACCTCGAGAACCGGTCCCGTCGAAATAACATCAGAGTCCGGGGGGTGCCATCCAAGGAAGAAGGAGGGGACGTTGCCAATTATCTACAGTGCATGTTCAGGGAAATACTGGGGGAATCAGAGGACTTTCCCATCAGGATAGACAGGGCGCACAGAGTGGGCCCGGCACGCCGGACCTCTGCGCCACTGCCAGACATCCTGGCCTTCCTGCCGGACTACCCGCTTAAAGAGCGAATCCTCTGTGAGGCTAGGAAACAACAGTCGTTGCACTTCCGAGGGCACTCGATCGCACTCTTCCAGGACTTATCAGCGATTACGCTCCAAAAACGTAGGGCATTTAAGATTGCGACTGACTTTCTGAGAAGCCATGAGACGCAGTACGCATGGGGGCACCCCTTCCGGCTCATCTTTCGATGGAATGGCACCTTGCACCAACTCCGCTCTCTCCAGGACACATGCGAGGTGCTGGGCATCACCGCGTCGGATGAAGGCCCACCTACACCGCGTTGCAGACGCACCACAAGGGACGGCTGGCAGCGGGTCCCGGACCGCCGGTCTTCTGCCTCATCCACCCGCCCAGATTCACCTACTATCCGGTCAGGCATGGACTGAGCGGTGCTGGAAGCAGCCGGGGGCGCGGCCCCTGATACTGTCACGCTGACAGCTTGAGATGTCTCCGGGGGGGGAGATTGATGCAGCCTTTCTATGATGCAGGTTTGGGGGTACGGGGGGAGGGGGGCGGACGGGGGTGCAGTGGCGGGACGTCCACTACAGTAACCAACCACAGTCTTGTCCTTGTGGGGCCGGACTGGGACTATGGGACTATGAGACCTTGGGATTTGTTGCGGGGCGGGGGAGGAGGGAGGTGGGGAATGTTGGGGTTGTTTCTGTTGCTCGGGGAATTGGGTCAGGGGAAGTTTAGGGGGAGTTGGGGGGGAAGGGTGGGACCGTCCAGTGCTCTGGTGGCATCTACTCTGGCCGGGCTGGGTGCCCACACACTGCTTGGCACAGAGCCGCCCTACCTGGGCTCCGATGCATTGCTTGCGCTACAGTTGACCCTACGACCCTACGATAATGGCAGCTCTTAAGGTAGTAACCCTTAATGTGAAGGGGTTGAATATTCCAGTCAAGAGGAGGGCGGTCTTGCTTTTGCTTGTGAACACCCAGGCGGATATCTGTCTCTTACCAGAGACCCACTTGCTGGCCCGTGATTGCCATAGGATGCGATCTCGCACATTTCCAACACAATTCTTTTCTTCCAACACTACCAAGACAGCAGGGGTGGCAATCCTAATTTCCCGAACATTCAAGGGAGAGGTTATACATAAGTTTGCAGAACAGAAAGGGAGACTTCTGGTGTACAGGGTTAAGTTAGGAGGACTAGTGTTCACCATAGGGTCGATATATTGCCCCAACGAGCAGAAGGAGCGATTTTTTCACTCAGCCTTAGTGGACGTCACAGCCACCGCGGATAGACACATTATCATAGGAGGGGACCTGAACATAGTGTTCGACTCGTCTCTAGATAGGTCGGCGCAGAGGTACCCACAAACAGGAGAGATTTCATGTGAGGGTAAATCCCACTTGGAGGACCTAGATCTCCACGATCTCTGGTGCCGCTTACACCCCACCGACAGGGACTACTCCTTTTACTCACATGCGCATAAGACGTATGCGAGATTGGACTACCTCTTGGTCACGGGACCAGTGTGTGCCCTAGCTATAGCGTCAGACATGGGGGTTCTCTCCCTATCAGATCATGCGCCCATTACGGGCACCTTTCGCTTGCCACCGGTGTCTCCGTCACGCGGGGTTTGGCGCCTCAGGGACACACTACTGCATAAAAAACCAGTGGTGAAGCATATCACGGACTCAATCCGTGATTATCAGGCCCACAATGATAATACCGACACCTCCTTAGCAACGCAATGGGCGGCCTTGAAGGCGGTGCTCAGAGGAGAATTTATAGCAATATCGTCTGCGGAGAAGGGAGAATGACAGCTCAAGCGAGACGACCTCACGCACAAAGTTCGAGAGTTGGAACAGGTACATCAGCGCACGGGAGCCCCTAGGGTATGGAGACAACTTAAGGCGGCGAGGAAGCTCCTGTCGGCGTTTGAAGCATGCATACTACACCGGGGGGGACAAGTGTGGCAGGCTGTTGGCGAACAAGCTCCGAGTGGCGAATCAACGGCACTTAGTGAAGGAGCTTCGGGTCTCAAACGATGAGACGGTCGCGGAAGACGACCGGATAGCGGAGACTTTCCGTCAATACTATGCAGCGCTCTACGCCGGTGAACCCCCGTCTCCATATGCGGAGGCGAGCTATCTGGACTCGGTCACTCTACCTTCCTTAGCTCCGGAGCAGGCGGAATACCTGGAAAGGGACATCCGGATTGAAGAGGTGATTACTGCCATTTCTAAACTCAAGCATGGGAAGGCTCCGGGCCCGGACGGCTATACTTCACTTTTCTATAAAACGTTCTGCTCTGTGCTAGCCCCTGTCCTAACCCGCCTCTTCAACTCCTTCTCCACCCCTGGAGCTATCCCACCTGATTTACTCCAGGCGACCGTATCGGTCATCCCCAAACCAGGGAAAGACCGGGCTCACTGCAGCTCGTACAGACCGATCTCTCTCCTGAACGTTGATCTCAAACTGTACACCGGGATCCTTGCGGGACGGCTGGCACTTTATCTACCGGGTCTGATTGACCCGGACCAGGCGGGATTTGTCCCAGGGAGACAGACTGTGGACAACACCAAGAGAGTGGTTCACCTCCTGGAGAAGGCCTCCCGGATCCCTGGGGAAAGAATGTTGTTAGCCGTGGACGCGGAGAAGGCGTTCGACTGGGTACATTGGCCTTATTTAGAGCGGGTCCTGGCAAAGGTGGGGATTGGAGAGAAGTTCTGCACCCTAGTGTTCAACTGCTATAGATTCCCGTCGGCGGTAGTGCGGGTGAATGGTTGCAGCTCCCGGAGGTTCATCATAGAGAGAGGCACCAGGCAGGGGTGCCCATTATCACCGCTGCTTTTTGCTCTATATATGGAGCCTCTGGCTCAAAGAGTACGTCAGAACCCGACTGCGACGGGAGTGAAGATGGGGAGATATACTCACACGATTAGCCTCTATGCGGATGACGTTATACTGACACTGGCTAACCCGAGGGGAGCCCTTCCGGCGTGTATTGCGGAGCTGGACGCTTTCTCGTCGGTTGCGGGATTCAAAATGAATATGGGGAAATCCGTAGCACTTGATGTCTCGCTGAATGCAGCCACGAGAATTGAACTCCAGAGTCTCTTCCCAATGCATTGGTCTTCGGATCTTGTCCCCTATTTGGGCATTCTCTTGGCGCCCACCTTGCCCGCTATGGTTACTGCCAACTACACTGCCTTGGGAAAGAAAATTAAGGAGGAACTGAGGCTCTGGGACAAAGGCACCTTGTCCTGGCTGGGCAGGGTAGCAGCGGTTAAGATGACGATCTTATCACAGGCTCTATATTTGTTCCGGGCCCTGCCGCTCCTGCCTCCCAAGGGGTGGATTCAACAGACACAAGCGGATCTTGCACGCTTCATTTGGCAGGGCCGCAAACCCAGGCTGAAGAGGGCCCTCACCACTTTGGCCCCAGAGGCCGGTGGTCTGGGTGTGCCAGACTTGCGCAAGTATTTTCAGGCGGCACAACTGCGCTATCTTGTTGAGTGGAGCAGATGGGAGTCAGATAAACACTGGATCTTTCAAGACCAGGCGGTAGCGGGCAGGCCTTTACAGTAGGTGCCCTTCTTGCGCAGAGCACACCGCCCCCCCAATTTATACGCGTCCTTCATCACGCGAGTCCCACTGCAGGTATGGGATGCCACTAATGTTGTTCATGATCTCACCACGTTCCCCTCGCCGTTTACACCACTGGTTGAGAACCCAGATGTCACCCCCGGATGGAACAGGGTGCCTTTCAGCGCTGGCGGGCTGGGGGGTGCAAGGTGCTGTTTCATATGTATGCCCCAGAGAGCGTTATCTCCTTTGAGGATTTTAAGCGCGAATATCACCTACCTGAAACGGAGAAATTGCGGTATTTGCAGGTGCGACATTGGGCGCTGCAACCGCAGGTATGTGAATCAGCGGACAGAAAGCCTTTACCTTACGAGAAGTGGCTTGTGACACGCACTTCGGACGCGAAGCTGATCTCAGATCTTTACCAATTTTTGCAGCCTCCCTCCTCTCATCTTTATAACCCGGGTAGGGAGCGTTGGGAACGGGAACTGGGGAGGACACTGAGTCATACGGTGTGGGACCAAATCTCATACCGGGCACGACACTCCGCATATCACACCGGACTTACAGAAACATTCACTAAGGTGACTACCTACTGGTACTACACCCAGAAAGATTGCACGAGATGAATCATAGTATTGAGGACACATGCTGGCGAGCTTGTGGGCATGTGGGCACACTTACACATGTGTTATGGGATTGCCCTTTGCTACGCCCCTAATGGAAGGAGATCTTAGACAAGATAGACACACACTTTAACATTGAGCTGCCACGCTTCCCGGCGTATGTGTTGCTGGGTCTGCCCAACCGGTTGATGTACCCACTAAAGTCCCGAAGAGGCAGACAGATTGCAATAGCGCTGGGCTCGGCCGTTCAGAACATTCTTATACACTGGCGCACCACCACACTCCCCTCTCTCACGGGCTGGCTACATAGGTTATGGCATGTCCTGGGCATGGAGAAGCTGTCGCTCACAGTAGCGGGTGACGTGGAGCAATTTAATGACCTGTGGCAACCATTTCATTCACTGCTGGTTACGGAATTTAGAGAACTCACATGTCCATGGTATCTTTGACTTTTGAGACTAACATCTCCCACAGAAGCATCTGACTGATGGAGCATAGGGTGGGATTGGCTGGAAGGGGGACATGACGGGCGAGGGATGAAACAAGGAGGCAAACTAGACACTGGACGGGGGAGGGCGGGGAGGGAACAGAAGGGGTAGGAGGAATGGGGGAGTTGGTAAGAGGAATTGTTTATTAGTATATTAATGTCGCTGTATACGCATCAACGCTGGTGCCGGCTGGACACTTTCTTTGCAGAGACTTTAAGCACCCATGCGCTCCAGAATGATGATATTATAACACGAACCTTTTGCGACTACTGTTTCTTGTTTTTGTGAATAACTCAATAAAATGCTTTAAACTTAAACTTAAAGTCCCCCATTTCTAGGCACTATGCGACATTCATTAGGGAAATGGCGGCAAAATGAAAATCTATAAAAGAACAAAAATGACTTAGGTGATGGTCAGGCTTGTGACACAACACCATGAGTACACCGTAGAACTCTTGTATTTCTCATCTATACCATTTGACCAAATAGACATACACTGCTGAAGTGTTGTCTGTGAAATTTAGGGACCAGAACAAATTCCCCACAGAGGAGCTTGTACTAGTATCAAAAATAGAATTGTCAAAACAATACAAAACAGAAACATATATAAAATAAAAACAAGCATACCAAGGCAGCAGGTATACTTGCCGTGCTAAGCACAGAAAGCATAGACAAATCACAGTAACACATGCAAATGAGCTGTGACACACAACACGATGCCATGCATTTCATGCACAGTGAGCCTGCGACCCAAAACCCAGCATGCTGGCCTGCTTAATTTGTCAAGCTTAAGATCTATCAGCATACCTGCCCCGCAGAACAGAACAAGCAATGCACAATAAGCCAAAGAAAACATAAAACACGCAATATAAGTACATGCATATAACATAAAATAATACGCAATAATACATATACCAAACACAAAGGCCACAAAAGGAAAACACAATATTATTTACTCAAAGGACTATATTTTTCTCATGCATGTCATGCATCATCCGGTGTCAGTGCACACTTAATCTGTCTAGCACAAAGCTGCATCAATACTCACCGTAACACACAGATAAAAATATTTCCCATTGCACTGAAACGAAACAAATCAAACCCCCAAAAAAAACAACACACAAAATATTGGACAAAAAGGCAACCATTTAGTAAAAATACCTTCTACAAATACTTACCTTAAAACCTATTCTTGGAGCTCATTCACACCAGTTCATATATATCTATCATCACCCTATATATACTAACTGTTCACTTTCCGTTCTGAAAACCCTGTCTGCTGTCTTAGACAAGAAACAGATCTAACCTCTTTTAACCATCAGTCAAAAAGATAAAACATTTAGCAACATTGAAAATCACATGACAATCTTGTAATGACATTTAATGCAGCATCAAAAAGGGAAAGAGATATACATTTATTTTTCACATCTTTCACTTGTCTGAATGGACCGTTTTATAACTAATGCAATTTCTCATCTTTAAACAAAAAGGGCACCATCGCACTACATTTAATCCTATTGCCAGAGGTATATTCTCACCCCCAGAACATACTAAATACTCCAGTGCACACTACCAGACATTTGCACAAAACACGCACTCTGCACCTCCACTCAGCGGGTGGGGCACTGGGCCCACTGCAATGGTGTCTCATGGACAAACTGCATACAATACTGTTACACACATATATACATTCCCACCAGGCCGCTCCTGTGAGCAACACAATCAATATCCTTTACCTAATAGGCGCTATGCATTTACCTACCCTCGCATGATCAGTACTCTCCACTAGGGATCCACTAACAAAGTCACTAATCAGTATGCCAATCAGAGACCCCCCAACTCAATAATTATTTAAATAGAAAGCTTTCATACTATGACATGGACCAACAGTGAAACAAAAAAAATATCAACAACAAAATGGACACAACAGACAACCAATAAATCTCTTTTTCTCTGTGTCTTTAAACTGCACACAAATCAGTCACTTATTCTGAATACTATTCAAACAATAGGAGTAACATGTGCTTAAACTATTGCATCTGAAACACTCACTAACATATTTAGTAAATTAATTTTTCTCAAAACAATGCATCTTTTCTCAGACTAGGCCATTTTAAAGTGTAATTCTCTATGTCCAAATACAATACGCTGTTGAAAGTTATTCATAATTTTGTTCCTAATACTAAATCACATGTGTTCTGACCATCTGCATTATACTTTAGTCTAAACCAGCAGCAGTTTGCACTCATAATTATGCAGACTCGCTCCAAATTCATAATTCACATGGCTCCGACTGTGTATCTCTGCCTGTCTGTGCCAAGAGCTGAGCCTCCTAGCCCCCCCCCCATAATCTGCTGCCTGTGCTCTGCGAACCCATTGGAATGGTGCTGATAACACCAAGGTCACACCTGCTCTGCTCTGCATCTATTTTCCCATTTCTAATTAACCCTTCCAGAACGGAATAAAAATTCACACACTGAAACACATCCACTCAACAGGTCATGTTTAAAACTAACTAAACAACTCCTGCTCTCCACCCCCTTTTGAGGCCCGCTTTTGCCGTTCAGAAATGCATTTCACTCTTACAATCTTCCAAGAGCTAAGAATTCTGGGCTGCTAGCCAACCTTCCAGCCTTTCTGGCCCTCCACCAAGGCCAAAATCTGCCTCGCGCTCTGCCCTCCTCGTCCTGGCGCTGACAAAGCCAATAAGCCTTCCTAACTCTTTCTAACATGCAATAATTAACCCTATTTTAAAAAATACATTTCTCTTTTTTTTCACTTCTTTCTAACTTTACACTCTTTCTACATTCTAATAATATACATTCTAATTACTGGTAATCAAATCCTTATTCTTTTCTTCATCTTCTACTGTTCACAAATTAAGGGGATGAAAGAAACCAAATTAAATAAGTTCCAAACACATTTTTTTTTCATTCTTTTCTTTTCTGAGAGCCAGGCACAACCATCTCAGGTAGCTCACAAAGACCAGACAATCTAACTCATGCAACAAGACGCACCCACTTCGTTCAAACAAACATTTACACAAACAAAAGGCAGCTCACAGACTGCTCACAAACCAAACCAATTATAACCAAATCAAACATATTACATGAAATACATACCCCATCCTCTTAATCACTGCTCACATTGGCTCACTGAGCCATTAAAAGATTCTGGGCTATCCTCTCATCTGTCTTTGCTGAACCTCTTTCTGCCACAACCTTAGGGAATCAAACATGCTCTGACAGCTGTGCCTAGCAAACAATCTCTCCTGCAAGTAATCTATCTTAGCTGCATCAAAAATATTTTTAAAAATCGGGATAAATCCATATTCACATACATCTCAAAATTCAAAGAGTCTTCTACACGAGCGGGTTGGCTCTCGGCCAATCTGACATCAGTTGTACTGCAGCAACACCCAAAACATCGCAACTTACTGAAACGCGGCATCTTGCACACTCAATCAAACACCACCAAACTCACTCAATGAGACACCGCCAAAGAACCCACACATACCCAGACACAAAAGAACCAAGCAACTATCTCCACATACAACCACTTACAACCGCACACGCACACGCACGTCCTATGCATTGAGTCCCTGCCAAACACGTGTTACCATAATGGGACAAGGCCCGTCGACCAAGTCCTGGGGAACCTGGACCCTACCGCAGACCGAACAGTACACACACCGTTCTGAAATTGGGGAACACATCCGCCTCCCGGGCGGCACTACAGATCGCTGCGCACTATACCACATGAGACCCGGGACCCGTTCCCAGCGAACCACACACCCTAGGGGTTCGGGTAAGTCCCAGAATCCGCCCGCAGTGAGCCACACCTTGACCGCAGTACCATCCGGTCGGATGACCAAAACAAACATCCACCCAATCTCCACCAAGTCTGTCAGGGCGCCACTCGCACCCTGAGTTCCCCGGAGCACACTAGCCCCAGGAGCACACCGGCTCCTCCAATCATCAGAGACACACCGGTCTCAGAGACACACCGGTCTCATAGAGCATCCCAGCTCCCTCAATCAACAGTCGGACCACTCACCTTCTGCTCGCAGAACCGACATCCACCGTTCTCCACCCTTCCGCTGCTGGGAACAACACAGTCAGCTCCAAAGTTCCGCCTTCTGGACCCCGGCGCAGGATCATGAACCAGGACCTCTCCCGATCAGCAGGGTGGGGCAGCACTGCGAGAACCAAGCTCGGCATCAAAGTGGGTACCCAGACCCACCGTGCCGACCAGAGGGTCCCTGGCCTTCTGCTACCCACTTACGGGTGAGAAAGATCCTTATCACGGAGTTCCTGTTCGGGCGCCATCTGATAAGCGTGGCTCAAATCCACCTGAGCGACTTACCTCACTCATCTATCATTCTCATATAATAAGCCAGCCGTACAGTGTAGAAGAATTAGAAATATATTTATTAGGCCATAAGATTCATCTGCAGATGGGCCCCGTCAGGTCTACACCCAGGGAGTGCACCGAGAGGACTGACTCATCCCATCAGGACAATACATTATAACATAGCATGGCAGGGTAAAGACACGCCCAGACTGGAAAAGTACTGGGCTCAGCAGAGGGCGAACAATAGCCTCATACAAGAGGCATCTGCTCATGCAAAAGCAACATTTTCTCTCAAGGTCACGGAGCCGAGACTCGGCTTCTCTAGATGAGGTACTGGGTTTTTAAGAACCGGTACAGAACCGGTAACCCAGCGGTGCCAGGGAATCAACACCCAGAGACCTCAGGTTCTTCCTGATCCAGACCACAGAAACTCAGAGTCTTCTAGGTGAAGTCAAAGATTAGTTTATTGGCTGCAACCAAGGTAACAAGTGTCCTAGAAGTACAATACGGGTATGTTCTCAGGAGACTGCACACTTTTACAAAGTCAGGCTTCTCTTCTTATACACAATTTTGGGCTCCAGGCAAAACATTCTGGGTTGTAAAGTAAATCGTTAATATACTTTTAGTACAAAGAGAAAGCAGAGTCATGATGACATGTCCATATTTCACTTCATGCTGCCTACAACAAATCATTTGGCAAGGCCCAACATTTCATCAGATATCACTGGACCCCTAATAAAAACGGGCACCTCCCCACCATAAAGTAAGTGAAGCAAAAGAGTGGAGATAGATGTGAGCGAGATATGGCAGGTGTGCGCGCTGAAATGGTTTTATGGTTTGTTGAGCCTAGATGCTATCTTGCTCGGCCACTGGGAGGGGAACTGACCTAACGAGTTCGGCCTGGGGCAATGGTTCCAACTTGTACAGGTCATGGAAAAGTCGATTAAGGAGTATGTGTCCTTGTGGAGTTGAATTCAACTGGATTAAGGCCTATGTATAGGGCAACACATAAATGGAAGCCAAGGGTTCAGAATGTAAATGACGATTTCGAGGTGAAATCGTCACTCGAATATACTGAAAATACATGTACATGATGTACTCGTCGTTCTCGGTCTTTTGATACCAAATTCGTCATGTTTCGACGAAGTTTTAATTCTCGAGTCCAGAACTATTATATGAATCCAGATTTTCAGAACCACAAACCCTCCTTTTGCCCTTACATAGGCAATTAATCTATCCTCATGTTAGTCTGAGTCCAGATCTATATTCCTAAAGTCATTGAGATGTTGCTGTAACATCAATCTAGTACTTAGCTCATCTCTTGACACAGGCTTCCTTACACATGATGTACCACAGAGGCCACATATTGCAGGAGCACACTGTATGCACAGACAGAACAGGAAAAGAATGGCTAAGACCATCCCAATGATCATCAGAATTTTCCATCCCCAGGCAGATATCAGTTCCCAGAACCATCCCATTAACGACCAATCTCCTTTATCCACATGAATAGATTCGGAAATCTTATGCAGTTTGGAGATGGCCCTGTACACTGTTGGAGCATTATCTGGGATGAAAATGCAACAACTAGACTGGATCAATTTGCATACTCCACCTCGGTCTGCAAGTATAACATCCAAAGCGACCCGGTTCTGAAGGGTCATAAGTCGATCCGACTGGAGCTCAGCAGTCAAGTTACTAAGGGCACCAGCAGTTTCAGTCACGGTGGACTCAACTACCCTTGTTAATTGCCTTATGTTTCTACTGTTAGCCATGGATCCCCAGAACGGCAGAAAACCCTTTGCAAAGTCCCCAAATTCTTGACCTGCAGTGTCTTCTTTACTCAAAATACCTCTAACTACCCTTGTCCGGTGGTAATCCGCCGCTGCTGTGTAGGTGGGAGGCAACAGGAATTAAACAAAACATGAGCCCGAGAAGTCAGGAGGCAACCATGTATAGGCTCTATCATGGCAGATGAAATAAGTACCCTTAGCGGCTAAAAACGCAGGGGAAGTCTGAGATCCAAAAACATACGTTTCTGTACAGATACTCTTCCCTAGCTGAGCTCTGGGATTCTTGCCAATACCTTGCAGACACAGGTGACCTTGATGGGGTACGATCCAGATAGGGGACGATCTTTTGGCTTGCTGTTTCTCACTTAAAGTAGTGCCATATCCGGTCACGTTCCAACCTACATATGCAAGTATCTCATCATCCGGAGTATCTTCATAAGAAGTTACTTCCTTGATCATGTCAACTATACCTTTGACTAGAGCGCTAGTCTTGAGGTTGTCTTTTACAGAACGTAGGGGTTGGACTTCTCGTACATATATGAACATTGTCCTATATGCCCATACTGAACCATTGTGACTAAATGGCAGGACCAAATAGGGGATACCTCTATCCGTTGTGTGAGGCATGAGGCCGCACACCCAACAGTTAGTTGTGTTCATTACAAGTTGGTGTTGGTGTAATAACTGAACAAAGGAGTTATTAATGAACTCTAATCTCCTATTCGATTCGTGGTCAGGCAGAGGGTGGAAAGAATGAGAGGAAACAGTAGGAGGAGGTATAGGTGATGCAGTGGGCGCAAATGTTACATGGAAAGAGAATAAAACATAACTTATCAAAAAGGTCATTACGCTGGATAGCATAAAAATACACAATATTATAAAGCTTTTCTTTGTCATCGTGTTACACAGTCTCTGCTTAAAGTTCATTTGTTTGGCAGGTCTCTCCCCATCAGGAAACTCCATCCTCTCTAAAGTGCTGCCCGCGGTGGGAGGTTGCCTCTGCTAAAGGATGCTTCCGTCAGTCTAGGGCAACTCCCTTGGACTGACCAGAACTACCGACCTAACGTCGTCAGCTGCACCCAAAAGACTTTAATCAACCGCGGCCCTAGCAGCGGAACCCGGATGGTGGTTCGAAAAACAAAAATAAGCAAGTTTCCTAAATGGGAGAGCTGCACTTTCAAAAAGGGTATTTGGGAGGAAAAAATGATATTTTATTTGTCCATAGGTCTTGATCTCAAATCATAAAAAGGAATCACTTTTGTTAGTTCGTTTTTCTAGGTCGCAAATTGTAGCGTCTTTTTCCTGGTACTGTCTGGTCCTGAAACAGGAGTTCAGGCTCCAAAAAGTTCGGTTGTTCTGATGGTGGCACAGTTTCTTGAAAAATGTTCTCGCTTTCACATTCAGGGTTAGTTCCTTTTACACCGTCATCGCTGAGAGGTATGACATGTGGCACAGTTGTAAGCTCTGAGTCAGTGACACCCTTCTGGACCCACTGGTCATGTAGCGGAGATGAAGGGATTCTTTTGCAGTGGACCCCGTGGGTCCAGTTGGCCTTCCCCTCCACTCGAACAGCTGACCTCGTGGAAAGAAGGACAAGGTGCGGCCCGGTCCACCTGGGCTGGTCGTTCTTTGTCCTTTGAAAGTTTTTCGTGAGAATCCAGGATCCAGGGACAATGGAGTGACTTGGAGTCTCAGAGACTGGAGGCAGGGTGTTGTGGACCTGTTGATGCAAAACACGCAATTTAGCCGTCAATTCATACAAGTAGTCAAGCAAAATAGGGTGTTGCAGCTCGCTGAACTTCGTGGGCCTAGGCACTCCCCATATGTTGGCTGGCCGGCCAAAGACAATTTCGTAAGGGCTGAGTTTCACTCGCGAATGCACAGTCATTCTGGTGGATAGGAGTGCTAAGGGTAGAGCGTCAGGCCATTTAAGACCTGTGCTCGCTTGGATTTTGGCCAATTTAAGTTTTAAAGTGCCATTGTAACATTCTACTAGTCCAGCTGATTGGGGGTGATTTGCAGCGTGGAACTTCTGCCTATTGCCTAGCCCTTCACACTCTTTTCATCACACGACCCACAAATTCACTCCTGTTGTCAGACCAGACCATTCTAGGCATTCCGAACCTGGGGAAGTACTCTTTTACAAGGGCTTTTGCTGTGGACAAGGCAGTATTGTCTTTTAGGGGATAGGCTTCTACCCATCTTGAGAAGGCACAAACAACAAGCACGTATTTTAAGTTGTTGCACCTCTCCATGTGTATGAAATCTAGCTGCAAAACCTCGAACGGATACGTAGGAGGTGCAAAATGACCAGCTGGTGTTGGGGTTCCCCTACCAGGATTGTGCTTCAGACATACCATGCAATTCTTGACAACATTCTCTGCACACTTGGGAATCCCTGAATTCTTCCATACTGGGGCCAACAACTCGCAAATCCCTTTCACGCTGATATGAGCCATTCCATGAGCCATTGTAACCACTGCAAGCACATATGCATCGGGTAACAACCATCTCTGATGCTCTGTCAATTCAACCCAACAACCATTTGCATCCATTCTTCCTGTACTTTCTTTCCACGTGCTTAACTCTTTCTCTGTGGCCTCAGCTTGGATGGACTTCACACTCTCTATCGTGTCCTCACATATTCCAACATCGCCAGTCCATCTTTCAGGGCCTGCAACATACATTCGGCTCATCACATTCTTTGCCGTTTCTTTAGCGGTCTCATCAGCAAATGCATTTCCACGACCAACATCATCAGTCACCTTCTTGTGAGCACTAAATTTCACAATCGCCATTTGCAGAGGTAAGGTCAGTGATTCAAGAAGC
The DNA here is from genome assembly GCF_964261635.1 of Lissotriton helveticus. NCBI lineage: Eukaryota > Metazoa > Chordata > Amphibia > Caudata > Salamandridae > Lissotriton > Lissotriton helveticus. Next base: position 835,880,195 of record NC_136070.1, read on the forward strand.
TCATTCACCAACTGACCATGCTGAATCTTAGCTCCATGCGAAGTCAGGAATCCACGTTCTCTCCACAATCGTCCAAAGCTGTGAGCCACGCCAAAAGCATACTGACTATCAGTGTAGATAGTCACTCTCATTCCTTTAGACAATACACATGCTCTCGTTAGTGCAACTAATTCTGCGGCTTGAGCTGAACCATGTGGTATTCGTGCAGTTTCAACAACTGTGTGCAAAGTCGTGACAGCATATGCTGCAGTCACGTTACCATTTGGGAGCTTAAAGCATGAACCATCCACCCATAATGTACCATCACATTCAGTAAGAGGAGTGTCAAATAAATCCACTCTCCCTTTTGTCTCTTCCTCTGTTGTGAGGAAACAATCGTGCTGTTCTAAAGCATCTGATTCCTCTGCAATTGGTAACAACGTGGCTAGATTCAAGGTACTGCACCTTTTTATATGCACATGGCTCGCTAGCAGCGTCAATTCGTAACTGGACAATCGAGCACTAGTTAAGTGCTGTGTCTTGGTCCTATTTAACAATGTGTCTACTGCATGCGGGACCATCACGATCAGTGTATTATTCATTACTAGACCAGCAGACTGTCGAATAGAAACAGCTGCTGCTGCTGTGGCCCTTAAACAACTTGGCAATGCTTGTGCTACCGGATCCAAAGTTGCCGAAAAGTAGGCGCATGGCCGCTGTCTACCTCCGAATAACTGAGTCAACACAGACAATGCACAGCCCTCCTTCTCGTGGACATATAATGTGAAAGGCTTACTGTAGTTGGGGGTACCTAACACAGGAGCCGAACATAATGCTGTGCGTAATTCGAGAAAACTTTTCTGACACTCTTCAGACCAAGGAATGGGATTGGGTGTATTTTTACACGTTAATGCCACCAAGGGTTTGGCCAATAACGAAAAATTTGGAATCCACTGTCTACAGTACGATGTAATGCCCAAGAAAGCACGCACTTCTCTCTGTGTTCTTGGCACATTCAATTTCGCTATTGCCTGAATTCTTTCTGGGGTCAGTTTCCTTCCCTCCTTCGATAAGAGGTGACCTAAGTAGGTCACTTCTTGTCGGCAATATTGAAGCTTGGAAAGTGACACCTTGTGATGCAGATCACACAAATGACGCAATAATGTCATCGTGGCCTTTTTACAAATTTTCTCAGTGTCTGCAGCAATGAGCAGATCATCCACATATTGTACAAGAGTAGCACCTTTTGGTAAAACAATCGTGTCAAGCTGTGCTTTCAAAGCTTGACTGTATATTGAGGGGCTTTCACAGTAGCCTTGAGGAGCGCGTTTAAAGCGGAAGCTTCGACCTCCTAAACTGAAGGAAAAAATATCCCTGCTCTCCTCAGCAATTGGGATGCTGAAGAAAGCATTCTTTAGGTCAATCACCGAAAACCACGAAGCAGAAGCTGGAATCATAGTGAATAATGTGGTAATGTCGGGGACAACTGGGAATTGTGGCACAACTATCTTATTTACTTCTCGAAGATCAATCACGAATCTGTACACAGGTGGCTGAGAAGGGTCAGTTCGTTTTAAAACAGGCAGAACAGGACTATTGCAAACATTGCCTCGTGTTTCCTCAATCACATCCTTTTCAATCAATTCGTAAACAATCGCTAGTAAAGCCTTTTCACCCTCATTAGATATTTTGTATTGGGGAATTCGTGGCATTTTGACATTGGCCTTCAATGTTACAACATATGGTGGAATTTCTAAAAGACCTACATCATTAGGACCAGTGGCCCAAAGAATATCTGGGAGAAGTGACAATTCTGCTGGAAGTGCATCTCTCGACAAATACATGGGAGAAACCACTTTCTTACCTAAAGTAAGTTGTACTCCTGAAGGAGAACAGTACAAAGTCGCATACAATCTTTTTAGCAAATCTAATCCTAGCAAATTTTCACCACAACCTGTCGTCAGAATAAGGGGTGCTTCGAATTCACAAGGACCAACAGAAAGAGATAAAGGGTCAGAAATCGGATTTCTAACTGGGGCGCCGGAAAAACCTACAGAAACGTTCATTTTGCCAGACAAAGGTGCGCCAGGGAGTTTGGAGTGCATAAGAGAACTCTTTGTAGCACCAGTATCCAACAGAAAAGGTTCTGACACACCTGATGTAATCACCTCAACGTAAGGTCCACTCTGATCTACTGGAACTGAAACAACTCCCTCTCTTTGTCTATGGCTGTCCTAGCAATCATTATTCTCCCACTGCTCATCTTCTGTGTAATAATCATCAACGTAGTATTGAGCTGTCCTGTCAGATACGTTATTTTGCTGATCAAACCTGTTCATAGAGTTTTGTAGTGGAAGGGGACGTGTGTCCTGAGGGGCGTTTCCACGCCCTCTACCTCTAGGTGCTTGCTGACTGCCACGACCTCTAACACCAGAAACTCCATTTGCACGTTGTAATAGAACAGGACAATTATACTTGTAATGACCCTCTTGTTTGCAATATAAACATTGGTTGGGGCCTACAGGCACACGGGGTTGAGTATACTCGAATCTTTGCGAGTTTCTCTGATACTGTTGAGGCTGCTGAAAAGTATTTTGGTAGTGATTTTGACCATTAATATTTTGATTACCACCACCACGTGGCGGATAGGCTTGCTGCAACAAAACCTTCGTTTTTAGTTCTCTAGTTTTCTTTTCCACTTTATCTTTCTCATCTTTGTCCCTATTCTCGTAATATTGTGCGGTAGCCAATATCTGGGCTGAAGATGAGACTGCCCAAGAGCTTTCTGAATCTTTTAATTTTTTACACAATTCTGGAAGCAGATTGTGCACGAATTTATCGAAAAACAATCTCTGACCACCTTCTGTGGTCATATCTTGACCGCTGTGGTCAACAAATGTTTCTTCAAATCTGGTGAAGAAATCTGAAACTGTTTCTTCTTTCTTCTGTTTGCATGCAGACAACTTATCCCAATTTACGCGTATTGCAGGCATTATCGTTTTCATGTAATCTATTATTTTACCATGTAGTTCTGCTATCAAAGGCTCAGGCCTGGCACCACCAACTTGTCGGGCATCTGCAGCAGTAATATTAGCCCATGTGTCACCTAATTCCTGGTCATGATCTATATGACGAATTTTACCCCATAAAGGCTGTGGAACAACATTCCCAAATAACATATCGATATCGGCTAAATTCATTATACATGACCCAGCAGTTTGTGACAACTCTTTATAGTACCCTGCAGGATTTTTACGCGGATCGGGTAATGTTTGTTTGAGTGCTAAAACTTCAGCTCACTTCCATGGGACATGTACCCATACACGCTGAAAGTGTGGCAGAATAGGTGGGACAGCAGTCGTGTCACCCTCTCTCCATTGTGGGGGAACTTCTCTCATAGGGTATTGTCGCGCCTTTTTCCTACTGGTTGTATTAGATTCAGATGGTGACCCAGAACTGCTTCCCTTACTCCGATATGATAACAACATTTCAACTGCTTTCTCCACATCTGGACCTACAATCATACCCTCTCCGAACCTAAATCGTACACGACACATCTCTCGTGGGATGCATTCCTGATCATTGTCTTCTAAATCCTCGCAAAGGAAAACACACATCTGTTCGAAAACATATCTCTGTGTCGCTGCTTCCCATTGATGGAAGACTTCCATGACAGACTGTACATCATATTTTACAGTGTCCATGACCCATTTCCTTGCTAAACTATTCAGTGAATCTCTCTCTTGATAATCGGGTAGTTGACTTCGCAACTGTCTTCTTCCCATGTTAGGGGTCGTAGTAGGCGACCCGAAAAGAGGTAAAAGAAGGTTAGTAACAGTGCTGGCCATTTTCTGCCGAATGGAAGGTGAAACTGAAGGACAAACAGATGGAAAAACGGGGTGAGATAAGGCAGGGGTAGAGATAGTAGAAGAGGTATCAGGGGAAATAGAGGGGGCACTAGGCAAAATCGTAGAGGGAGCATTAGGAGACGTAAAAAGTGCAGTAGGCAAAATCGTAGAAAACACAGGTGAAACAGAGGTGGTCGGTGGGCCTGAAGGAGGCTGCACCGAAGAAGTAGGAGCCAGCTGAAGAACAGCTGGTGGGTGCTGTGGAGGAGCAGGAGGAGTAGTTTGCGCAACTAAAGGTTACGGCGGTGCCGTGGCATTTTGCGCATAGGGGGGTGGTGAATTTAGTAAATGCGACATTAATGGGTCTTTTTCACGCTCTTTTGCTGCCTCTTGCTGAAGAGACGGCAAAACTGGATAACACTTATCTATTGCCATTTTACGTTGCCTGTGCAACTGCTCATTCATCTGCTCTTCTTCATTATCTTTAAACTGCACAGCAGCTTGCATTACTGAAAGTCCCCCTTCTCTCTTATTTTTCTTAGCTAATTTAATTTCTTTTTGTTTGGCGGAAAGAGTCAAACATCGCCGGCCGGGCTTTCTTTTTAAAGAGTTTAACTTCGAGGTTGTCTAAGATTTCAGAATCAAAGCTACCATATTGGGGCCATTTTAGAACACCATCTTTCCTGGTGTATTTAATCCATACTTCGTTGTAGGTGATGGGACCTACCCCATGTTTTACATATAGCTCATAAGTCGGAGTTCCAACTGGAGGAAGCGGACATGAGTCCTCCAATTGGGAGACCCTATTATTACTACCAAGACAAAACAAATTCCCAAGTCTAAGACTAGGCATCTTTGCTCTCTAGTCTAGTTCCAAACTTCAAAGGATTATCGATTACGATATTTCTCGTGAATACACGAGTCCTTCGGTTTTGGTGCTTGCAAGTACCAATACAAAACTTTGTATCCCAAAGATACCCAAAACTAAGTCCAAATAAGGACTGGGAGACGCTCCACTTATACTTAACTGAAATATCGATGACGTCACCAGAAGACTCGTCTCAGTGTTTCGCTCTACCAAACTTCAAGGGTCCAAATCAGGGCGATAGCCAGGGCAGCAGTCCTTGTAGCCGTCGGGAAGCGGGGAACCTCGCAGCAAAGACCTTCGGACCACGTCGACATGCAGGGGTCGATGAGGTGGTTGGCCGTCCTCCGGAATTTCCACACGAAGCTCCTCACGATCTTCAGGCTGACTGGTACCACTGGAATCGCCCCAAACGTTGGGCGCCAATTGAGGTACTGGGTTTTTAAGAACCGGTACAGAACCGGTAACCCAGCAGTGCCAGGGAATCAACACCCAGAGACCTCGGGTTCTTCCTGATCCAGACCACAGAAACTCAGAGTCTTCTAGGTGAAGTCAAAGATTAGTTTATTGGCTGCAACCAAGGTAACAAGTGTCCTAGAAGTACAATACGGGTATGTTCTCAGGAGACTGCACACTTTTACAAAGTCAGGCTTCTCTTCTTATACACAATTTTGGGCTCCAGGCAAAACATTCTTGGTTGTAAAGTAAATCGTTAACATACTTTTAGTGCAAAGAGAAAGCAGAGTCATGATGACATGTCCATATTTCACTTCGTGCTGCCTACAACAAATCATTTGGCAAGGCCCAACATTTCATCAGATATCACTGGACCCCTAATAAAAACGGGCACCTCCCCACCATAAAGTAAGTGAAGCAAAAGAGTGGAGATAGATGTGAGCGAGATATGGCAGGTGTGCGCGCTGAAATGGTTTTATGGTTTGTTGAGCCTAGATGCTATCTTGCTCGGCCACTGGGAGGGGAACTGACCTAACGAGTTCGGCCTGGGGCAATGGTTCCAACTTGTACAGGTCATGGAAAAGTCGATTAAGGAGTATGTGTCCTTGTGGAGTTGAATTCAACTGGATTAAGGCCTATGTAAAGGGCAACACATAAATGGAAGCCAAGGGTTCAGAATGTAAATGACGATTTCGAGGTGAAATCGTCACTCGAATATACTGAAAATACATGTACATGATGTACTCGTCGTTCTCGGTCTTTTGATACCAAATTCGTCATGTTTCGACGAAGTTTTAATTCTCGAGTCCAGATCTATTATATGAATCCAGATTTTCAGAACCACATAGAGCATGGAAACATTTCTGCAAGAAAAATACCCAAGGCGAGAGATGCTGAAACTAGGGATTTTCTGCTCATAAGGGAGGGGGGAAAACTGTACCATGAGACATTGGATCTGCAGAGCAAATGTCAGCATCAGAAGTCTCTCTCTGCCATAGACAAGCCTCTCTCTCTTATGAGAAAAGTTGAAGCTTGCATATTACAAAAATAGCTCAGTGGGTTGCAGCACATGAATAATAAGCTGTAACTGCATATTGGTTAGACACATTAGGCTAACATATTCATAACATCATTAGAACATTCTGCAACCGGAAAATTACTATCTATCAACAGTATGATGTTATAAAGAACCATTACACTGTTAAATGATTGATGTTAAATATTAGGAAAAGATTCATGACTCCTATATTTGCGGGTCTTCGTGCATGCTCGATAACACCCTTTCAGTAAACCAAAAACACTACATATTGGCTCTGAGGATAATCCTGCGCTGGTGTGCTACGCAGTTGCATCTTTCTAAGAATCATGGCCTCTTCCTCTTCTGAAGATGACAAGCCTGTCCTGCTTTCCAATCCCTTCATAGGCATAGCTTCAACCAATACATCCCATGTGACGTTGGCTCCAAAAAGCTCTGAATCAGCCTCACTAAGGTGCGTATGCCTTTCAGTCTAGCTGACACAAACAACCTTGGCCTCGGGCGGGGGATCAAAGGGTGTGACATTTACACAGAGGCTTTGAGGAATGAAAATGACAAAAGACTGACATGCCTCCTTACGCACTGTGTTAAGCCTGCCTGGCACACGAGACATCGTCATCTGTCGATCTATGGCAAAAGTTGATAACTTACTTTCTTTCACAGAGAGATGTGGATTATGAAAGCTAACTGTTTCATAAACCAGTGCAGAAGCATGGGGAGACGATTGAAGCATTTGTGACAAGACAGTCAGTCAATACATAATTTATTCGGTTTTAGATTACAAACCATAAAAGTCAATTACAATAAACCCAAGCAGTATGCAGACGAAATATAACAAAGCAGAACATTAAACGTCATCAATCAAAGAGTTCCATGGTCTGATGGCACAGTTTACAAAGCAAGCAACAGACTGACAAATAAAAGGATTGTTTAATAGCTAGAAAAGCAAAAGAGCAAGCATGGCCTGGATACAATTTCTTCCAATTAGGAGTGGCGTTAAAAAAGGGAGCCTAATGTGCTTATTAATAGGACAGAACAAGATAAAGTGCATAGTGTCTTGAATAGATGTAGTATCACAAATATAAGGTGGACGGACAATGTCACGAGACAATCCCTTTAGGGTGCTTAACAAAAAGTGAACCATGTTTAACTTAAATCATGTTAATAAATAACGATGAGTGTTAGATAAGGCAAAAAATATAGGGTTCTATGAACAAAGTAGACTCCACAAGAAAATATGACCTAACTGATACCTTTGTTGAAGCAAGCGATTCCCTCTCTTCATGCAGCTGACCAAGGAAAGATCTGTTATCCAAAAATGATCTGCCTTCACAGAACTCACAGAGGAGCTGAAAAGGAAGGGTCTCCCTACTTAAACAGGCAATTCCGAACATAAGTAACCCAGGGTATATAGGAGACACGACCCAAGCCTAAACAATCCTTAAGTAGTTTTCTGCTAACGTCCAATTTCGGCTTGAGCCAGATGGACAGCCATAAAATGAATGGTCTCAATTGAATTGTGTCGGCCAGAAAGTTCAGCCCCTGTTCCTCATGGATAATAACAGCAGATGAGCTGCTGGGGAGAGCCAGTAACCCTCTAAAGAACATATTCTGAACAAGTTATAGAAAAGCTATATTAGCATACCCCCAAAGGTCACAACCATAAGATACTATAAGTATGCACTTGGCTTTATAGTAGGCCTGGGCGGAAAATTCTGTTCCGCTCGCGGAATATGGGTAATTTCGCGTTCTGAGGAGAACGCGAAATTGCCCAAAATTCCGCGATCCGCGACTTTGTGGTATTTTTTGCTTGTTCACGCTTTCAAAATGCATGTTTGCAAGATATTTCTCCTCGAGCACGCAAACAGGAAAAAAGCATTGCGAACGGGTGGAACAAGCAATTCCACATGTTCGCAGAACTTTGCGCGAGCTCGCAGAGATTTTTTACCGTTTCACGGAGCTTTGCGTTGGACGACGACGCAAATTCCGCCCACCCCTACTTTATAGATCTCAAGCATGGCCCCACCGATATATGGCCTAATCTAGAAGCAAAGTCTAAGGCAGCAGCAATACTTCTGGTCAAGGCATGTCTCCTTTCCTTTACCAGTAGAGACCAACTATGGAAGGAGTCAAACGTGATGTCAAGGTACGGATTGATTGTAACTCTAGTAAGTGGGTGGCCATTGCAGAGGTGGACTCTGCTTTTAGTGTTTCTGGGGCCTATCACCGTGGTGTGTGTTTTTTAATCAAATTGATACCATGTTCAAGGGAGTCCATGTAGTTGCTAAAAAGGTCCAATAGAGATTGAAGACCTTGCGCTGAAGTTGACTAAATCAGTATCATCTGCATATAGAAAGGCGGGACAGGACAGCCATCCATCATAGGAAGATTACAGTCACCAGAGACAAGGATCTGTTTCAATTTATTAACACAGGGAATTAATAAAGAAGCGGCCAAAGTGCAGCCTTGTCTGACCCCTATTAACAGTGCTTTAAATGGGGGGGAAAAAGTGCAGGTACTCATCAGATCGAGCTGTGGGCGTGGCAAGGAGGCGGGGCTAGAGGCGGGACTAAGCGAAAAACATTTGAAGGGTCACAACACTTTTTCTTTTGTGTGAAGTACTCCATTAGAGAGTGTGTTTTCAAGCCACCTTCTGGAACTCACTCCCCACTCACCTCCGCCTTACTCAAAATCACATCGCCTTCAGGAAAGATCTTAAAACTCGGATATTCGATAAATAATGATCCCCTTCCCCAAGCGCCTTGAGACCCTCTGGGTGAGCAGTGCGCTATACAAATACCAGAACTTGAACTTGAACTTTGTGTATGTCTTTCCTCTGCACTGAGTGTTGTTCTGTGTTGACTGACAACTTCTCCCAGCCCCTCACTTTTGCTGTGCTCACCCATCTGCTTTTTCACATCTCCTCACCAGTGTACTCCATGTTGCTTTCCCCCAACCCATGTTTCTTTTGCTCCCACACAGTTAAAAAACACTGGCAAACTCAACAGGTCACAAAAGTGAGGCCTACTGACTTTGCCAATGCTTGTATTCATTGTTGCTTTTGCTGAGGGCATTAGGTCCCACTGCCCGAGACATAAGTAAAATCAACAGGTTCCACAGGACAGGTCCAGGGCTTGGCTAAGAGTCGCATCTCTAACAGCCTTGATGCATGCGTCACACAGAGAACGTCTGGCAGCCCAACACAACACTTGTTAGACAGCAAAACCTGAGGGAGGATTTTCCACCAGATGCCGGGGGCTTCCTTTGAGTCTTGTGAGATTCCACTGGGCAAGTCCTACAGGGTGCATTCCATGGGGACACTGCGCATTTTCCCCAAAAAATCAGCGGTCTAGCCTTTAAGGTGCTAACGCATATAGATACCGGCATGCACAAATGAGTGCAGACTATTTTTTCCTCCCCACCTTTTTCTCTCGTTCAATGGCTGTGCACAGTTTCATTTCATTCTTCAAGCAAAAGTCAGACTGGAGCTGCGGGGGCTCTCTAAGAAGTTAAGAAACACTTCAAAACCTCGTTAAGAAGCAAAAACGTCTTTCAAAGACGTGTGAAGTACTCGGGTGCGGCTGTGTGTGCGCCCGGCAACCTGTCTCAGCCGGGCTGCCACACACGGCGGGGGCGGGGGGGCGGCCTGTACTGAAGTCCAATGGGCATTTCGTGCCTGGGTCACACGTTGCTCTGCCTTGGCGCCATGGCGTTACTGCCCTCCTTGTGAAATCACCAATATGTGAGCATGCCACGCAGTGTAGAAATGCGATGCATGCTCACGATTATGTGTGACTGAGTACCGGTACTCTTATTTGGTAACGGAGAAGTGCCAGTACTCTTAGGGGGAAAAAAAGTACCGGTGGGTCCCGGCCCATTTAAAGCACTGCCTATTAAGTATAAAGTGCTCAGTGCATTCTCCGTTCGGGCCATACCTGACAGAGGCACTCCGGTTAAAATGTAAGTCAAGTAAAAATACAAAAATGTTTTTGTCGATCCCAATGTCCAGCATACTGCACCATAACATGTCTATATTAACCTTATCAAAGGTAGAGCTTAAAACTATAAAAGACAGGTGTATCACTCCCGGCCTGGCCCAGCATATTTATTAATTACAAGATACAGGTTCAGGCATTGGTCTACATTACCCTTCCCTGGGTTAAAAACACATTGAACATCCGATAACACTACCTGGGCTTTGACCCAGGCAATTAATCTAGATAGGATCACTTTAATTATAACTTTAACCTCAGAGTCTATCAAAGAGATTGGACGATCACACCCATGATCATCTCTCGAGCCCTTTTTAAACACAGGAAGGATAACTGATTTAGACCAAGTGGTGTGTAGACTATGCTTAAAACAGCATTGAAATAAATGACTAAAATTGGAGCACATAGGTGAATATTGGATTTCATAAGTTCCATCTGGACCCCATTAGGGCCCTGGCCTTGTTGCTGTGAAAGGTTAAATAGCACCACTTACATCCTCCCAGTCAAAAGAGAGTGAGAAGTCCATCACAGAGGTCAATGCTGGTTGGGCCTCAGTGAGTCCCACAGCTCAACAAATACCTTGAAGCTGTAGAAATTAGAACCAATACACGGATACGGACAGCGCATCTTCTACATTCTTAGAGCCAAAACACTAAGACTGCTCAGAGACACAACAGGCTAATAGAATCAAACACCGACACATCATTATCAAAAGCCATGAGCCCACAGGGCAAAGGTCTGCCTGCCTCCCAAAAGGAACGGTGACTGCAAACATACCTTTGAATGGGAACGGAGGTCAGGATAGACAAAAGAAACCTTCTCCGAGGAAATGCAGGAGCGCTCAGTGGCGGATGAACACTCCCATTTTTATCATTTTTAACTCGACTTTGTAGCATAGTTGAAACTGATGCTCTTTTTTCTCTTTTAACCTACCTCAAAGTACCACCACCCATGCTGCTATAAATATTTATAATTTCTTCTTCTTTTTACTGTTGCTGGTTTTGTAATGGTTTTTATTAACTGTACAATAAAGTCTTACTTACTTACTCACAGCTCAACAAGGCCTATCATAGATGTCTTTGAAATGTTTAATCCACGTATCAGCAGTCTTGTGCTGCAATAGAGGGCTTCCCTGGGCAGAGGTAAACTGTGGTCGGTTCACAACCTCCCAGAAGATGGCAATGGATCTGGAGGCACAGGCAGAGCTGAGATCGAGCCAGGCCTCTTGCCTCATGACACGCTTCCTACTCAGTAGGGTAGTTTTATACAAAGTTCTAAGGGAGGCAATTTTACACAAATCCCTAGGCCTTTCCTCAAGAGCTCACAAGAGCTCGCCATAGGCCTGAGAACAGGAGTGGTCGAGCCATTTGTCATGGGTTAACTGATGTGGTCGAGAGGAAGTAAGGAGGGCCACCACATGTATACTTAGGAGTTCACACGAGCTGAGAATATTCACACAGGGCATTGGAGATCGAGACATGAAATGAAGGCATCAAAGCATTGACCAAACAAATTACGATTAAACAAAAATCTGAATCAATACCCTTCCATCTGAGTCTGCGTCCTTGGTCATGTGTGGACGACTGCCCATAAGTAAAGTTCTTAGCAGGGTCCGGGTGTTGCCTCAATGTAGGGTGGTGAAAAGTGGGTTATGGTCACTTCTTGTGTCCCAGAATAAGTGGTAGCTGATCAACGGTGACACCAAGGCAGAAGAGACAAAGTTTAAATCTATAAAGGTGGCGGCCCCTTTCTCGGTAAAGGAGGGGGTAGAAATGCCATCACCAGGCTTCATCTCACCCTCACACTGAGCAGATATATTGTAACAAGACTGAAGGAACCTGTGCAGCGCTGTAAACTTTGTAGGTACAACAGTAAAGAAGCACTATGGCTCCAATCATAACCGGTTGCGAATCAGCAGCCTTCAGACAGACACTATTGCAGAAGAAGTGGTTTGCCATCAAGTTAAACAAGCATGTGCAATGCAACCAGTCTCGCCTTTGGGACCTAATACGTATTTAGTGATGCAGCATATTGCACATTAGTGAAACGTTGATTTCCGTGGCTATAAATGTATCCCTGTGTAAGCTCACAGTCAAATAATCAGACGCAGCCCCGTCTAAAATGCTACACCATGGGGTAGTTTGGCGACTAATATAATTTCAAAAGTTTTTATTGGTTGTTTCCAGAAAATCGAACACAGAATGAACCACATACCATAAGGACGTAATACATGTTGAGGTGGTAATATGACAATCTATACATTGTAGCTCGAGTTACATTAAATACTCTATAATAACGTAGTCGTAGGGCTAGAGGAACCACCTTAGACACACCTTTGTTATGCAATAAAGTAAAGTAAAGTACAAAACTACAAAAATACAAATACAACGTGTTAGACCTGTCTGGATTTTTTGCGCAGTCCCTCCTCATTATTATTTATTTTGTCCCCTTTTTGCCCCTCATACCCTTAATATTTTTCTGTCTACTATTTTTTTAGGTGTTGGTCAAGGGGATAGGTGTTCTTTTTCCCCCCATAATCTTTTTACCTCAGGCCCTGAGGCCTGTTCTGACAGGAAAGTTGGCACCACCTAAAATGGTGGCCACCAACTGCCCCAACTGTCGCACCTAGAACTTGGCCATAGCTTAACATAGGGCATTCCAGAACCTTCTGGTCCATGCTGGACCATTGAAGGGCAGCCTATAAAAGGCGGAATGCAGGGCAGCCATTTTGTCTACCTGTGGAAGTCAGCTGGAGGACAGGTGGTAGTTGAGAGTGGGAAGAGGTTAGACTGAAGGTTGACCCCCTGGACTGGGAATCTGCCCTATTGGTCCAACCCATTATTCCCCTGTTGGTTACTTGTCCTGGCCCCGCTGTGGGAAGTTACTTGGAGACCCTGGGCGCCTGGCTTGCCCCTGTTCTAAATACTATAGGGGAAGTCTGTAGGAGAAGGAGACTGTAGCGCTGCGGAGCGCAGTCCTCTGCCCAGTTGGAGGGACTTGTGAGAAGTGTGCCTTCATTCTCAGTATAAAGAGTCCAGACTGTCCCTTAATTTGTGAGCCCCTGGAGCGTTATCTCTCACCTGCTGTGGTGGAGCGCCACTGAAGAGAGTAGCTGAAGCCAGGAGAAATCGGGCTGTTCCGCCCTTCCAACCCCCCAAATCTGGTGCAGGGTAGCGGCGCCGTTGTGGAGCTGTAATTGTGTGCCCTGAAGTGAGGAGCAGACTAGGAGAAGCCTTAGACAATTGCCGTGTGCGCTGGGTGTGGAGAGCAGCGTCAGGAGCACAGCGCGGTCTCAAGCGGTGAGACACTGATCTCTTGCGCAGGCTCAGTAGCGCCGCCGGGCTCCGTGAGGCGGAGCCAGACCGGTGAAGGCGGGAGCAGCCGCCGAGGAGTGTGGAGCGCTGCGCGCATGACCCAGTGAGTAGCGCACGTCCCCGGTCAGTGAGTGCGTGTGGCTTCGTTTTCCCCCCCCCGCTTGAGAGCCTCAGGAAGCAGCTGGCTCAGCGGAGAGGGAGTCTTGAGAGTGCGCTCCTCGTTAATCATCCGCCCCAGCCTCAGGAAGCAGCTGGAGCGGCGGGGCGAATATTGAGCGGGAAAGGGGGCATTGGAGAGTGTGCTCATCGGTACCCCTCCGCCCCAGCCTCAGGAAGCAGCTGGCTCGGCGGGAGGGAGTAAAGTGAGGCCAGTGGGACCTCAAGAGAGCCTGGTGACGTCAGCAACGCGTGGGGACTGGGACATCATCGTCCCCACGCTACAGTAAGGAGTGGGTCTCTCTGGGGAGTTCTGAATACAGGGGTGAATTCTTACTTCTGACAGTTGCCCCCCTTTCCCTGAGTGGAACAGAAGCTCTGAGGAGTAAAAGACAAAGATGATACATATTTAACTGGCCTAAGAAGGCATAAAGGTTACCTGCCTGTTGTTGATATAGTACCTGTTAAATGTAATGAAACACAGAAAGTTATTGGTGATTTATATAGTAGATTAAAAGTGTTATTGCAAGTGCTGAGACCGGTTGTAGAGTACAGAACCTACTTAGGAGCTATGCTTAATTAAATGCTAGGACCTCTAGTAATGTAAAGTTGATGACTAGCTAGCCCCTGGTAGAGATTATATTAAATAGATATTGTGCTTTCTCTCCAAAAGGAAAGCTGCATAAAATGTCAATTTAGTAATGGTGAAAGACTAGCATATTTACAAGTCACATATATTGAGTTGTGATTCTTTTTCCACAGACAAACCGTGTTATAATTTCTCCTGAACTAAGTGTAAATTTTCCCTGTGTGAATATTAAGAGTTAAACCAAAAAGTATATTATTTTTATAAAACAGCTCATATTTTCCTAACATTTTTGGTGTAGCGTTTTCTTTTGTGTGCTATTGCGTGGTTTTATTCTTGAGTGGTCTGCAACCTTAACACTGTGCCTCTGAAATACATGTCTTGCCCTAGGCCAGGCTACCCAGTTCCAACATTTGGTGCCTAGCGGTGGGATTACTGACTTGGTTGCAGCTACTCACTAGTAATTCAACGCAATACACTAAACCTACACCAGGAGTTTTCTCCTTGCGGCCCTCCTAATTTACATTTTTGTTTTTCTAAATTTATTTCTGGTGGTGGGTGGAAGTTGACCCTAGGACACTTTCGGTTTCCTCCTGTGTGAAAAGTTTATACTCTAGCAAAAATGGAGATAAATGTGGAAGAGCTGGATAACTATACTGTGACCCAACTAAAGGACTGGTGTCAGCAGCAAGGTGTGTTTTTCAACAAGGGTGTCAAGAAAGGCGAGCTGCAGACAAGCATACGGGCATGGGTGGAGGCTCATTCCGGGGAGGTACCAGTGTCAGAGGGGAGTGACAGGGACACTGTCGTTGAGACTGCAATGCTGTACCAAGCGGAGGGGGGAAATCTACTGACAGGTTCCAAG
The DNA here is from genome assembly GCF_964261635.1 of Lissotriton helveticus. NCBI lineage: Eukaryota > Metazoa > Chordata > Amphibia > Caudata > Salamandridae > Lissotriton > Lissotriton helveticus. Next base: position 835,895,292 of record NC_136070.1, read on the forward strand.
ACACCTCCCAGGGCGGGCAGCAGCATCTCGGAGAAGGGTTTAACTGAAGCCGAGCTAGAAGATAGGAGGGAGGAGAGGAGAATGAGGCTGGAGTTAGCTAGGATGGATATGCAAAGGGAGGAAAGGAGGTTAGCTCATGAGCGAACCCTCAAGGAGATGGACCTACAGGTCCTAATACGAAGGCCTCCCACACCAGACAATGGTGGCAGCGAAAAGAAAGTAGACACCAGGGAATCCAGACCCTACTTACCTAAAGATGTCATCGCTAGTTATACCTCAGGTGATGACATTGCCAAATGGTTAGCCGCCTATGAAGTTTCTTTAAGGGCTCACGGGATCCTAGAAACTCACTGGGGAGGTGGGCTGTACAAATACATGCCACCTGCTGGCAGAGACACTTTGTTGGCTCTGGAGCAGAATGAGCAAACCCACTACCCTGCCATGAAGGTGGCACTGGTGAAAAAGTTTGGACTTACCCCTGAAAGGTACAGACAAAAATTCAGGGGAAGTCACAAAATGAGTAACCAGAATTGGGTAGACTTTCTAGACTACGCCAAGAAAGCTTTAGAGGGTTGGGTCAAGGGCAGCGAGGTGAAAGACTATGAGGGGCTGTACAATCTATTTTTGAAAGAACACCTCCTCGAGAAATGTTTTCCCGAGTTGCGCCAACACCTGGTGGACAGCAAGCTGACCGATCCCCGGAAGCTTGCAGAGGAGGCGGACACTTGGGCAAGTACCCGGGTGTCCTCCAAGGGGACTGGAGGGGATTCTCAAAAAGCCGGACAGGGCGCCCCCCAGAAGAAAGAGGGAGGAGATAAAAAGAAGGAGTTCTCCAAAGGTCCCCAAAATAATTTCCAAGGTAAGGGAGCAGGTTTCACCCCTAGGGCAAACCCGCCCAGAAACCCTAATCCTGGCCAAAGCCAGCAGCCAAGGGTTCTCCACTGTTTTGAATGCGGTGGTGTTGGACATTATAAGGGAGATGTCAAATGCCCAAAGAGACCACCCCCTCCCACCGGAGGAAAGTCACCGGGAGTAGCTAGTGTAGCGCTCGGGGAGGAGTTGCCCTTAGATAAGGGGGGTGAGTGGGCGGGTGTCACCTTAGTGTCCCTGGGAGAGCGGGAGATGGTGCCAAAGACCCAGGTGCCCCCAAATACTATCAAGTATGGGCAATGGGTTACCATCAATGGCCAAAGAGGGGAGGCTCTGAGAGATACAGGAGCCAGTATGACTATGGTGAGAAGTCAACTGGTGTCTCCAGAGCAGGTTGTTCCTAATGTACTCCACCCCGCCGCGATGGCTGACGGCAGAATGGGCCACTATCCAGTGGCTGAGGTTCCCTTTGAGTGGGAAGGGGTTGCAGGTTCACTTCGAGTTGCCGTAAGCCCTGCCATGCCAGTTGATTGTCTGTTGGGGAATGACATGGAGCACAACACTTGGAGAGAGGTGGAATACCGGACGCATTCTGCGATGCTGGGTACACCTGACTGGGCCTGTGTAAGCACACGGTCTGCGACTGCCCGGAGAGGGAGTTCGCCTGGGTTGGAGCCTGGAACAATGGCCCAACCCGCTGCCAAAAAGGGTCAGAAACGGAGACAGGGACAGCCTGCTTCGGCTTCCACGCCCCATGAGACAGATCGGCCGCCTGCAGTGGTAGGCCAGGAGTCCGTGGAGGGGGGAGTAGATTCTCTGGAGGATTTACCCATCCCTGCTGAATGGCATGTGAAGGGAGGTCCTACCAGAGAGGAATTCTGTAAGGGGCAGAGAGAGTGCCCTACCCTTGAGGGACTGAGGCGTCAGGCTGAAGCCCAGGCAGCAGGTGATGCTACGGGACACCACCATATTTACTGGGAGGATGGCCTCCTCTACAGTGAACCCAAGGTACCTCTACCTGGCTCATCAAGGGCCTTGGTGGTCCCGCAGCAATACCGAGCCTTTCTGCTGGAATTGGCTCATGCGATACCACTGGCAGGACACTTAGGCCAGGACAAGACCTTTGCACGGCTTGTCCTCCACTTTTACTGGCCTCAGATGAAAGTGGCGTCCAACACCTACTGTAGGACATGTGTATCCTGCCAGGCCAGTGGGAAGACAGGGGTGAAGCTAAAGGCTCCCCTGGAACCACTTCCTGTCGCTAGCACCCCCTTTGAAAGGGTGGGCATCGACATTGTAGGGCCATTGGATCCACCAACAACAGCTGGTCACAGGTTCATCCTGGTTCTGGTGGATCATGCCACACGGTACCCAGAGGCCATCCCTCTGAGGACTGTTACTGCACCTGTGGTAGCTAGGGCCCTGATGGGAATCTTTACTAGGGTAGGATTCCCAAAGGAGGTTGTGTCCGACAGGGGGACTAACTTCCTGTCTGCTTACATGCGGACCATGTGGAAGGAGTGTGGGGTGACCTACCGGTTCACCACTCCTTATCACCCCCAGTCCAATGGACTGGTTGAGAGGTTCAATAAGACCCTGAAGGGCATGATAAGAAGTCTGCCAGAGAGCTTACGGAGGAAGTGGGACGTCCTCCTACCTTGCTTACTGTTCTCCTACAGAGAGGTGCCACAGAAAGGAGTGGGCTTCAGCCCTTTCGAATTGTTGTATGGGCACCCGGTGCGTGGGCCTCTCAGCCTGGTGAAGGAAGGATGGGAGAAGTCTCCCAGAAAACCTCCCCAGGATGTGGTGAGCTACATGTTGGCCTTCAGAAGCCAGATGGCCAAGTTGTGGAAGCAGGCTGCTGACAACTTGGAGGCCAGTCAGGCAGTCATGAAGGAATGGTATGATCAGAATGCTCACCCGGTGGAGTTGGAGCCTGGCCAGAAGGTATGGGTGATGGAACCTGGAGAGCTAAGTGCCCTTCAGGATCGTTGGACAGGCCCCTTTGAGGTGTTGGAGAAAAAGGGTAAGGCCACTTACTTGGTGGATCTTAAGACCCCGAGGCAGCCCCTACGGGTGCTGCATGCCAATCGCCTCAAACCCCACCATGAGAGGCCAGAGGTCATCCTGATGATGGTGACTGATGGTGCTGAGGAAGCAGAAAGCGAGCCTCTCCCAGACCTCTTTTCATGTCAAGAGAAGGATGGGTCGGTGGAGGGAGTAATTCTCTCCCCGTCTCTCACTCCTGAGCAGCGAGAGGATTGCCGCCAGGTATTGGGGCAGTACTCTTCGCTGTTCTCCCTTGTCCCGGGAAGAACCCACCTGTGTACCCATGATGTGGACACAGGATACAGCCCTCCAGTGAAATCCAAGACCTATAGGCTGTCGGACAAGGTGAAGGCTAGCATCCATGGCGAAGTTGCCAAGATGTTAGAGCTAGGAGTGATAGAACCGTCCAGCAGCCCTTGGTCCAGTCCGGTGGTGCTAGTCCCAAAAGCCGCCCCACCGGGCACCACACCAGAACTGAGGTTCTGTGTGGATTACCGAGGACTGAACTCAGTTACCAAAACTGATGCTCATCCAATCCCCAGGGCGGATGAGTTAATTGACCGGCTAGGAGCTGCCCAATACCTGAGTACCTTTGACCTCACTTCAGGGTACTGGCAGATTTCCTTGACAGATGGAGCAAAGGAAAGGTCAGCCTTCTCCACGCCTGAGGGACACTTCCAGTTCTGTGTGATGCCCTTTGGGCTCAAGAACGCCCCTGCCACATTTCAGCGACTGGTGAACCAGGTCCTCTCTGGAATGGAGAGTTTCTCGGCTGCCTACCTGGATGACATTGCTGTCTTCAGTAGCAGTTGGGAGGACCACTTGCAACATTTGCAAGCAGTTCTCCAGGCGCTGAAACAAGCTGGATTGACCATCAAAGCCAGTAAATGCCAGATTGGTCAGGGGTCGGTTGTGTACCTTGGATACTTGGTGGGTAGGGGGTCAGTGCAGCCCCTACAGGCGAAGATTGAGGCAATCATGGCCTGTGAACCCCCCAAGACACAGACTGAGGTCCGAGCTTTCCTGGGCCTCACAGGTTACTACCGTCGCTTTGTGAAGGGGTATGGCACTATTGTAGCGCCCCTCACAGAGCTCACCTCTAGGAAACAACCTCGACGGGTAGTTTGGACAAAGGCTTGTCAGCAAGCCTTTGAAAAATTGAAGCAGGCAATGTGTGAAGCACCGGTCCTGAAGGCTCCCAATTTCTCCAAGGAGTTCATTGTGCAAACAGATGCATCCGAACATGGCATTGGGGCAGTGTTATCGCAACTAAATGAAGAGGGCCTGGATCAGCCTGTAGTCTTCCTATCCAGGAGACTGCTTCCCCGGGAACAGAAGTGGAGTGCAATTGAGAGGGAAGCTTTTGCGGTGGTGTGGGCTCTGAAGAAGCTGCGGCCATACCTCTTTGGCTCGCACTTCCTGGTTCAGACTGACCACCGCCCCCTTCGTTGGCTGATGCAAATGAAGGGGGAAAATCCCAAGCTGTTGAGGTGGTCCATCTCCCTACAGGGAATGGACTTCCGGGTGGAACATCGGCCTGGAGTGGACCACGCCAATGCAGACGGTCTCTCCAGGTATTTCCGCCTTAGTGAAGAGGACTCCCAAGGGGTTGGGTAGTTCTCCCCACTTTCAGCTGGGGGGGACGCGTGTTAGACCTGTCTGGATTTTTTGCGCAGTCCCTCCTCATTATTATTTATTTTGTCCCCTTTTTGCCCCTCATACCCTTAATATTTTTCTGTCTACTATTTTTTTAGGTGTTGGTCAAGGGGATAGGTGTTCTTTTTCCCCCCATAATCTTTTTACCTCAGGCCCTGAGGCCTGTTCTGACAGGAAAGTTGGCACCACCTAAAATGGTGGCCACCAACTGCCCCAACTGTCGCACCTAGAACTTGGCCATAGCTTAACATAGGGCATTCCAGAACCTTCTGGTCCATGCTGGACCATTGAAGGGCAGCCTATAAAAGGCGGAATGCAGGGCAGCCATTTTGTCTACCTGTGGAAGTCAGCTGGAGGACAGGTGGTAGTTGAGAGTGGGAAGAGGTTAGACTGAAGGTTGACCCCCTGGACTGGGAATCTGCCCTATTGGTCCAACCCATTATTCCCCTGTTGGTTACTTGTCCTGGCCCCGCTGTGGGAAGTTACTTGGAGACCCTGGGCGCCTGGCTTGCCCCTGTTCTAAATACTATAGGGGAAGTCTGTAGGAGAAGGAGACTGTAGCGCTGCGGAGCGCAGTCCTCTGCCCAGTTGGAGGGACTTGTGAGAAGTGTGCCTTCATTCTCAGTATAAAGAGTCCAGACTGTCCCTTAATTTGTGAGCCCCTGGAGCGTTATCTCTCACCTGCTGTGGTGGAGCGCCACTGAAGAGAGTAGCTGAAGCCAGGAGAAATCGGGCTGTTCCGCCCTTCCAACCCCCCAAATCTGGTGAAGGGTAGCGGCGCCGTTGTGGAGCTGTAATTGTGTGCCCTGAAGTGAGGAGCAGACTAGGAGAAGCCTTAGACAATTGCCGTGTGCGCTGGGTGTGGAGAGCAGCGTCAGGAGCACAGCGCGGTCTCAAGCGGTGAGACACTGATCTCTTGCGCAGGCTCAGTAGCGCCGCCGGGCTCCGTGAGGCGGAGCCAGACTGGTGAAGGCGGGAGCAGCCGCCGAGGAGTGTGGAGCGCTGCGCGCATGACCCAGTGAGTAGCGCACGTCCCCGGTCAGTGAGTGCGTGTGGCTTCGTTTTCCCCCCCGCTTGAGAGCCTCAGGAAGCAGCTGGCTCAGCGGAGAGGGAGCCTTGAGAGTGCGCTCCTCGTTAATCATCCGCCCCAGCCTCAGGAAGCAGCTGGAGCGGCGGGGCGAATATTGAGCGGGAAAGGCGGCATTGGAGAGTGTGCTCATCGGTACCCCTCCGCCCCAGCCTCAGGAAGCAGCTGGCTCGGCGGGAGGGAGTAAAGTGAGGCCAGTGGGACCTCAAGAGAGCCTGGTGACGTCAGCAACGCGTGGGGACTGGGACATCATCGTCCCCACGCTACAGTAAGGAGTGGGTCTCTCTGGGGAGTTCTGAATACAGGGGTGAATTCTTACTTCTGACAGTTGCCCCCCTTTCCCTGAGTGGAACAGAAGCTCTGAGGAGTAAAAGACAAAGATGATACATATTTAACTGGCCTAAGAAGGCATAAAGGTTACCTGCCTGTTGTTGATATAGTACCTGTTAAATGTAATGAAACACAGAAAGTTATTGGTGATTTATATAGTAGATTAAAAGTGTTATTGCAAGTGCTGAGACCGGTTGTAGAGTACAGAACCTACTTAGGAGCTATGCTTAATTAAATGCTAGGACCTCTAGTAATGTAAAGTTGATGACTAGCTAGCCCCTGGTAGAGATTATATTATACTATAGGGGAAGTCTGTAGGAGAAGGAGACTGTAGCGCTGCGGAGCGCAGTCCTCTGCCCAGTTGGAGGGACTTGTGAGAAGTGTGCCTTCATTCTCAGTATAAAGAGTCCAGACTGTCCCTTAATTTGTGAGCCCCTGGAGCGTTATCTCTCACCTGCTGTGGTGGAGCGCCACTGAAGAGAGTAGCTGAAGCCAGGAGAAATCGGGCTGTTCCGCCCTTCCAACCCCCCAAATCTGGTGCAGGGTAGCGGCGCCGTTGTGGAGCTGTAATTGTGTGCCCTGAAGTGAGGAGCAGACTAGGAGAAGCCTTAGACAATTGCCGTGTGCGCTGGGTGTGGAGAGCAGCGTCAGGAGCACAGCGCGGTCTCAAGCGGTGAGACACTGATCTCTTGCGCAGGCTCAGTAGCGCCGCCGGGCTCCGTGAGGCGGAGCCAGACTGGTGAAGGCGGGAGCAGCCGCCGAGGAGTGTGGAGCGCTGCGCGCATGACCCAGTGAGTAGCGCACGTCCCCGGTCAGTGAGTGCGTGTGGCTTCGTTTTCCCCCCCGCTTGAGAGCCTCAGGAAGCAGCTGGCTCAGCGGAGAGGGAGCCTTGAGAGTGCGCTCCTCGTTAATCATCCGCCCCAGCCTCAGGAAGCAGCTGGAGCGGCGGGGCGAATATTGAGCGGGAAAGGCGGCATTGGAGAGTGTGCTCATCGGTACCCCTCCGCCCCAGCCTCAGGAAGCAGCTGGCTCGGCGGGAGGGAGTAAAGTGAGGCCAGTGGGACCTCAAGAGAGCCTGGTGACGTCAGCAACGCGTGGGGACTGGGACATCATCGTCCCCACGCTACAGTAAGGAGTGGGTCTCTCTGGGGAGTTCTGAATACAGGGGTGAATTCTTACTTCTGACAGTTGCCCCCCTTTCCCTGAGTGGAACAGAAGCTCTGAGGAGTAAAAGACAAAGATGATACATATTTAACTGGCCTAAGAAGGCATAAAGGTTACCTGCCTGTTGTTGATATAGTACCTGTTAAATGTAATGAAACACAGAAAGTTATTGGTGATTTATATAGTAGATTAAAAGTGTTATTGCAAGTGCTGAGACCGGTTGTAGAGTACAGAACCTACTTAGGAGCTATGCTTAATTAAATGCTAGGACCTCTAGTAATGTAAAGTTGATGACTAGCTAGCCCCTGGTAGAGATTATATTAAATTCCTGATTAATAGATATTGTGCTTTCTCTCCAAAAGGAAAGCTGCATAAAATGTCAATTTAGTAATGGTGAAAGACTAGCATATTTACAAGTCACATATATTGAGTTGTGATTCTTTTTCCACAGACAAACCGTGTTATAATTTCTCCTGAACTAAGTGTAAATTTTCCCTGTGTGAATATTAAGAGTTAAACCAAAAAGTATATTATTTTTATAAAACAGCTCATATTTTCCTAACATTTTTGGTGTAGCGTTTTCTTTTGTGTGCTATTGCGTGGTTTTATTCTTGGGTGGTCTGCAACCTTAACACTGTGCCTCTGAAATACATGTCTTGCCCTAGGCCAGGCTACCCAGTTCCAACACAACGTATATCCTGAGAAGGAGAAAGAATAAAAATACAATTACAGGTATGCATCTATAGGGCTAAATTGTACAGTGACATTATTTGCCTCTTAGTATAGTGTGGCGAACTTGTGTAAGAGTCATCCCTTTATGGCGGTTTATGTGAATTGAAGTACAGGTCAAGACTGTTCGACATGTGTCTGATGGGGGGGGGCTTCCATGGCAAAGTACAATTGTGCATCCCTCAGGGGAGTAAATATAGTGTGGAGGAGCTGTTGACTTCCTTGAGAAGTGTGGGGCGATTTCAGCCTCCAGCATTATGCTTCTTGCCTCCACCTGTAGGTACGGAAAACTGTTCAACAAAGAGGGAGAGAAGTGGGCCACCTGAGTAGAGTGTAACACAAACCTGCAACTTACTAACCACAGGAGATGGCCTGCCTGCAGCACAGCGCCTCCTAGTGGCGGAAACAAGCCTGAGCCCGTTTGTGAGTCTGGAAAGGATATTGAATAAATCCCTCTTGATTTTCAAATAAATATCACCATAACACCTCCTGCCAGGCATTCAGCGTTTGAGGACAAAGGAACCCTAATTATTATAAGAGGATTTCCCCCTCATACTCAACTTCAAATGGCACAGAAACCAGGGACTGGGATGGCAGCAAGTCCCAACACCACATGGGTGAAAACAAAACTCACTGCTGCCTTTTGTCTTTCCTAAACTTGAAATCATACAGGTTCCTCAGTAAACAGACCAACCACTCAGTCAGTTCATGATTATGCAGTTTACAGGTAGTCCTTGAATCAATGAAAACATTGATAATATTATCTCAAAAATACTGAGTGAGTGAGTGAGTGGAAAGCTGAGTGAGGGTTGGTACAATGCATGGTGATCGATAGATGGGGTAATGAGTAGATGAGTTAATGGGTTACTGACTAGTTCAAGAAGGTATGCAAGCGCACAGGCCTCTAGCTAGATAGGTGGGTGCATGATGAGCGAGTGAATGTGCGCGTGTCGACCATAGAGTTGGTGGATGCACAAGGGATAAATGGATGAATGAGTTAGCACATGGATGAATGTGCACATTTGTGAAGAGATTGGAGGATGGATGAGTAGTTGATCAAAGTGCGAGAGGCTAGATGGGTGCGTGCATATGATTATTTCAGCGTGCAGTCATTTCAAGACATAGTCTTACAGGTACGGATGGTCAAGCAGTCCACAGGTGCAAGAAGGTGAAGTGATGGGGTTGGTCCTGGACAGACTGCAGCTGGGATTTGTTTGGTCGCTCTGGCTAATGAGCTTATTCTCAAGAATGCATGGTTCATTCTGTCCCAAGACTCAGCGCTTTGCAGAGAGAGCACTGCAGATTCCGGCTGCTGTGGAAGCCATGTTTGAGGTTTAACCCTTTTTGAGGAAATACTCCACATAGCAAAGGGTTCAACTGCAGGGGGCATAGATCCCTTGGTGCAGCAGGTGCAGTGGCACCGGGGCACAGGGGTCTGAAGGGGCCAACTGAACCCTGATCATTGCTGTATTTTATCAGCTGCGGGACTATTTTTCTTTCTTGCACTAAGGTTCATGTGGCGCCGCGGCCAGGGCGACTGACGCTGGAATCTGGGGATCACGGTTCGATCCCCGGCTCCGGCGGCAGGTTAGCCCAGCACCATGTGACTCTGGGCAATAGCTTGCTTAATCTTCCCGACGGCCCCCAGCGCCTAGAGACCCTAACGGGTGATTGTGCGCTTTACAAATGTGGATTATTATTATTCATGTCACGCTGGTTAAGCCACTCTAAAAGCCATTACTGTGGCTGACCATACATCACCTCTGGGGATGCTGGCGGAGGACCACATGCCATGCCTTGCCCCTCCCCACTTATGATGACGGGTGTACCAACTGCCAGGAAATGTAGGGGCAACTTGCACTAAAACAGCTGATACAAGAGGTCCAGGCAATATACCTCTCTGCTGTTAATCACTTTAAATACTTTTCACCCTAGTCCTCTGTAGAAGTGCTATAAAACGTCAAAGGACGGCGGCGTGAAGATGCAGAGCACCTAGAGGCGATTCACTTTGCTTGAACTGCTTTATTCTTCAGTACCAGTCCAGCACTTTTCATACCAATCTTCTTTTTCGTGCTTCCTCATGTCGGTTTAATCTTCCCTGATTTTATTTTAAACATGATATATATCTAACTTTCAATTGACGACCTTTAAACTGTGCAGCTCTAATAGTGTGCGTGGGCGCAAATGATCCCTTAAAAATAATATAAGGTTCAGGATTTGATCTATCAAAATCGTCTGCGATGTAAATTAGAAGGATTGCAGTTCCAAAAGGAAGCTGCAGAGGTGTAATCTGAAACGCCTACATTGATCTTTAATGACATACTGTCCTCTAGTGGCCTTTTTATTTATTGCACCTATGAGCAGCAAAATTATACAGTAGTTGTTTATTTATTTATTTATTTATTTATGTGTTTTAATATAACGCGGACTTTACCCGAAGGTGTCAGAGTGCTTCACAATAGGAACATAAATAAATAAATAAATAAACAACTACTGAATAATTTGGTCATGTGGTGGTACTCCTTACTTCCTCTCGACCACATCTGTTAACCCATGACAAATGGCTCGACCACTCCTGTTCTCAGGCCTATGGCGAGATCTTGTGAGCTCTTGAGGAAAGGCCTGGGGGTAGGTGTAAAATTGCCTCCCTTTGAATTTTGTGTAAAACTACCCTTCAGAGTAGGAAGCGTGCCATGAGGCAAGAGGCCTGGCTCCATCTCAGCTCTGCCTGTGCCTCTAGATCCATTGCCAGCTTCTGAGAGGTTGAGAACCGACCACAGTTTACCTCTGCCCAGGGAAGCCCTCTATTGCAGCACATCACTGCTGACACGTGGATTAAACATTTCAAAGACATCTATGGCAGGCGTTGTTGAGCTGTGGGACTCACTGAGGCCCAACCAGCATTGACCTCTATGATTGACCCCTCTCTCTCTTTTGACTGGGAGGATGTAAGTGGTGCCATTTAACCTTTCACAGCAACAATGCCCGGGACCTAATGGGGTCCAGATGGAACTTATGAAATCCAATATTCACCTATGTGCCCCAATTTTAGTCATTTATTTCAATGCTGTTTTTAAGCACAGTCTACACACCACTCGGTCTAAATCAGTTATCCTTCCTGTGTTTAAAAAGGGCTCGAGAGATGATCCTGGGTGTGATCGTCCAATCTCTTTGATAGACTCTGAGGTTAAAGTTATAATTAAAGTGATCCTATCTAGATTAATTGCCTGGGCCAAAGCCCAGGGAGTGTTATCGGATGTTCAATGTGGTTTTAACCCAGGCAAGGGTAATGTAGAGCAATGCCTGAACCTGTATCTTGTAATTAATAAATATGCTGTGGCCAGGCCAGGAGTGATACACCTGTCTTTTATAGTTTTAAGCTCCACCTTTGATAAGGTTAATATAGACATGTTATGGTGCAATCAATCAATGATAACTTTATTGCGGTCATAGACCATAAAAGCACAGATAAAATATGTACATACACAAGATAAAATACATAAATAATTAAGAATACATGGTTAAAAAGTTATTAAACAGTAAGTTATCAAAAGAAAGGTAGCAAACATCACAATTAATCACGATTTATCACAATTCATTAGAGTGAGCCTTCTGCGCCACATACCATGTAAAAACCGTGAAACCGCAAACACAATAAGAGGCGAGGTGTCATATCTTAAAATTCTAGCAGCTTGTGCACATTGCCTTAGGCCAAAACTTCTGCATAACGGTGCCAACCAGCATCTCCGTACTATACTATAAGCTGGGCAGAAGAATAAAACGTGAACAATATCCTCTTTAATATTGTTACAGACTGGGCAAGTTCCCTCCTTTCGTCCATCCCATTTACAAGTAAATGCCCCAATAGGTAGGCAACCATGTCTTAATTGTGTATAGAATTTTCTTGCAAGGGGGGGCTGTATTAAGTCCAAAAACTCCTCCCTCTTGGACACGAGTTTTACCTGCAAAAATTCTGTGGACAATCTGCCCAAAGTTGTCGAGCTATACAGCAAACTTAGGTTGTAATGTCTCAAGGAGGCCAAGAGCTCTATTCTCTTCACTTCCGGACAGCTCACCTCAGGGGTCTCCCATAATTGGGGCCTACCAATTTGATGTGCAAGGGTTTTAATATGGGCTAGCCAGGGAATATTGTTGTTCTTCAACTGCCCCCAAACTGCAGTGAATTCAGCTCTATAATCCTCGAGCTCATGTACTGTCCAAAGCCTTCTCCAATACAGGAGAGGTCGAGCAGCTAGCAGTTCTGAGATGGACTCTAAACCTAGGTCTAGTCTCAGGGGTGTGAGCGAGGTGCTCTGGGGGAGGCCTACCAAATTCCTCATAAAGGCCTGCTCCACCTTAAGAAGGCTTGGTGTACTCTTATGGCCCCAGAGTTCTGCACCGTACATCACAGCTGGTCTAGCTTGTGTCCCATAAATCTCAAGGGCTGGGGCAAGTGGCTTAAAAAGGGTTGTTCTCTGGAACTTGCCAATGCCCCCTACGATCTGCGACAATCTCAGAGCAGATTTGGATACCTGTGGGCCCCAACCAAAATCTTCAGTCAGGGTGACGCCCAGGTATACAAAGGTTCTCACCCTTTCCAGCGGGACACCATTTAATACAGGGTTAGGGCGTGTGCACTTTGGGAGGTGAAAGATCATAAATTTCGTCTTTGCTAAATTAATTTCCAATCCCCTCGAAGCGCAGAATGATACAAAACCGTCCAAAACCCTCTGGATACCTGTTGATGTTCGAGACAACAACAAGGTGTCGTCTGCGAACATCAGAGCAGGCACCCGACCAGTGGCCAACCATGGAGCATCACTGTCCCTGACATTGTCCAATTCACCCACCAGGCCATTTATATAAAGACTAAAGAGCGTGGGAGCCAGGGCGCAGCCCTGGCGTACGCCTCTGGTCACGGGGAAGCGAGCTGATAATTCCCCGTTCTTCCCGCATCTCACCTGGGCGTAATTCCCTGCATGGAAACGCTTCAGGATGTCTAATAGATAGGGCGGGAGGTCTAGTTCTTTCAGGACCCTCCATAAACTCTCCCTGGGGACAAGGTCGAAAGCGGCCCGCAGGTCTATGAAGACAAGGTAGAGGCTGCCACCCTCTACTCTTGCCGTCTTCCAAAAAAGGACCTGCAGCCTAAAAATTTGGTCCAGGGTCGAGATTCCAGCTCTAAAGCCGGCCTGAAGGGTAGTCAATACTTTATGCTCCTCCATCCACCCCAGCAGTCTATCCAGGAGGACTCGGCCCATTAGCTTCTGTGAAGTATCCAAGAGACTAATCGGTCGATAATTTGATGGCACTAAAGGGCAGCCCTTCTTAAAAATTGGGACAATCTCGGCCCCTGCCCAGGTGTCCGGTAACTTAGCTCCCCAAAGGACCGCATTAAATAAAACAGCCAAGTACGGCGCCCAGATTTTTGGCTGGGAGCGGAGAAGATAACCAGGTAATCTGTTAAGGCCTGGGGCTTTGTTAGGTAGCTGCCTGCTGATCGCCAATTCCACCTCTTTAACTGAGATACTCTCAATGTCTCCAGGGTCCACCCTCGCCCTGGCATCCCACTGACCTAACGGATAGCCCAAGTCCAAGGCCCCCCGCAGTCGATGCTCGTGCGGGAGGTTTGGGGCTCGGGACATCCGGAGGGCATCATCTGGTACCAATATCTCTGCCCCATTTAAATGTTCACTGGTGTCATTCTCAGGGCTAGTGTAAAGCGCAGCAAAGTGCGCCTCCCAAACTAACGGAGCAATGTTTGGTAGGAGAGCCTCCCCTCCCTCTTTCACACCAGAATTAACTATTGGCCAGAATAATTTGGCATCTTTTGCCAGGAGGGCACCTCTCAGTTCTTCCCACCTGGCTTCTTCCCACTCCCTCTTACCCCTAGTGAGCTCCTTTTTATACAGCAGTCTGGTTGCCCTAATATTCGCTCTGTCATTAGATTTGATTGCCGCAAGTAGCTCCTTTTTTAGTTTTTTGCATGCATCATCAAACCAGGGGTGAGATTTCGGGACACGCCTTTTAGTTCCACTTACAGGGTAGAACACGTCCCCCGATGCCGTAACTAGCTGCCTATGTGTCTCCACTGCCTGATACCTGCAGGATGAGTCACCCATCTGGGTTATAAGTGGGATTGCAAGTTGGTAAATTTTTGCTAGCCGGGATGGTGAATCTGCTAGGTGAGGCCATTTAACCCTCCTTCTATTATTAGCCAACATGAGGGGAGGCATCATCGCAGCGGGTTTGGGTTCAGGGTTAGTTAAACCGAAGGACTCAGGCTTAAGAGTTAAAACCAGGGCATTATGGTCGCTATCATGTCTTTGTACGACCCTAAATTCCTTTAGCTTGTCCCAATTCTTAGCTTCCACCATGAGGTAATCAATGATGGATGTTTGACCTACTCGATTGAACGTGGCTATAGCTGGGCAATCAGGAGCCAATCTCCCATTGCACGCTCACAAGGATGTTTCAAGGGAGAAGGATTTTATTTGAAGAGCTAAAGGAGTCCATGCCCTGACCGGAGTAGTATTGAGCTCTGGAATATGCCAAAGTGCATCAACTTCGTCTTGCTCACCCAGCTCCAGGCTACCCAGTGGCTCGAATTGACAATTAAAGTCTCCCCCAAGAATTATTGACATAGAGGGGTTATGGTGCAGTATGCTGGACATTGGGATCGACAAAATTTTTTTTTTCATTTTTACTTGACTTGCATTTTAACCGGAGTGCCTCTGTCAGGTATGGCCCGAACGGAGAATGCACTGAGCACTTTATACTTAATAAGGGGTCAGACAAGGCTGCACTTTGGCCGATTCGTTATTAAACAGCCTCAAGAGAGTTTCAGTCTATTCGCCAGGTAGCGAGGAAAGGAGGAGTGCAAGGGGTTGTGGGTGATGCAGGCAGTTTTGTAGATAGATCTTGCCTCGAATGGAAGCCAGCGGGGGGTGGATAACATGGGTGTGATGTGGATGTGTGATGTGTGATGTGGATGTAGTTGTTGTGAATGTATTTCATCCATCTTTGATTTTGCCTGCTTTGGAAATGACTGAACAAGAGGAACAGTCAACAGCAAGCACGGAGACGCCTGAGAGCACTTTGTTGAGTCCTCATGTAAAAGGAGCGTCAAGAGCCACTTTTGTTTCTGTTGCACCAGCTAAGCGCCAGCTATGGACACCCGAAAGTATGCTAAGGCTGCAATACCCAGCCTGAAGGAGGGGCCATTGCACGCAGTGAAGACGCATTGCGGCCAACCAAAATAAACCATTAGTGAAATCGCCATGAGGTGGGAACAGACAGAGAAAGGAGGGACCAAAATGGACAAACACCAATAACACACCAACATTTTTGAATGCCACAGGTAACACTCAATGGCAATCGGTGGGTGTTCCAAAAGCCAACAGAAGAGGATACAACAGGTCTTTGGTGCTCGACCTAAAAAGAGGTTGAAGAATCCATATGTAGGATTGAGAGCATCGGCCTGTCCAAAGGCATGGGTATCTCCTGTGGCAAGAAAGGCCATTTCCAGTCTGTGTTTCCGAGCAGAGGTGGGAAAAGATCAGATTCGAACCCCAGGACTCAGAATACAAGTGGCACCAGCTAGACAAATCAAAGCACGTGTCTCACACTCACGGCCAGGTCAGAGAATTGGTTGCTAGTTCATATTCTCCCACTTTGTCACGACCATCGTCATCAGATGTTGAAAGACATCAAACAGGAAAGATTTTTTCGATTCAGAAGAGCACTGCCAGGAAATTTTCCAGCCAGGAATATTGATCGCTATCTGAGTGAACGTGTCATGAATGTAAAATTGTGTGTGACCCATGTTTTGTTCCTTGTAGACACAGGAGCCCTTATCAAGGTGATGGCTGATGCGGACTTTGCAACCCTATAGCACCCCCCTGCTTTAAATGACACTGATGTACCCATATACGTATACAGCAACCCTCGAGGGTCTCTGCATTTTCTCTCCATATCTCAAACATTGTGACAAGACCATACATACAGACAGACATCTTAGCTATTCTCAAATGTTGTCATATTAGTCACACATCTGTAGAGCTCTCAAGTTTCCCAGGTCCCTGCATGATTAACTCATACAGTCAAGGTGTTTGCTTTGCATTCTGGTATTTAAACCCACTAAAAGTCAGGACTACAAGTTCTATGATGCTAAACAAAAGGACTTTGAAATGTGAGTGCTCTGCAAATGGCCGTGGGAACATAACAGCTACATACATGTCAACCCTCTCGATTCAAGTGGGAGACTACCAATTACAAGGCTAGTGTGGTTCTGAAAATCTGGATTCATATAATAGTTCCGGACTCGAGAATTAAAACTTCGTCGAAATATGACGAATTTGGTATCAAAAGACCGAGAATGACGAGTACATCATGTACATGTATTTTCGGCGTGTTCGAGTGACGATTTCACCTCGAAATCGTCATTTACATTCTGAACCCTTGGCTCCCATTTATATGTTGCCCTTTACATAGGCCTTAATCCAGTTGAATTTGATTCCACAAGGACACATACTCCTTAATCGACTTTTCCCTGACCTCAGTACAAGTTGGAACCATTGCCCCAGGCCGAACTCGTTAGGTCAGTTCCCTCCCAATGGCCAAGCAAGATAGCATCTAGGCTCAACAAACCATAAAACCATTTCAGCGCGCACACCTGCCATATCTCGCTCACATCTATTTCCACTCTTTTGCTTCACTTACTTTATGGTGGGGAGGTGCCCGTTTTTATTAGGGGTCCAGTGTTATCTGATGAAATGTTGGGCCTTGCCAAATGATTTGTTGTCGGCAGCACAAAGTGAAATATGGACATGTCATCATGACTCTGCTTTTTCTTTGAACCAGAATATGTTAACTATTTACTTTACAACCAAGAATGTTTTGCCTAGGGCCTAGAATCGTGTATAAAAAGAGAAGCCTGACTTTGTAAAAGTGTGCAGTCTCCTGAGAATATACCCCCGTTGTACTTCTAGGACACTTGTTACCTTGGTTGCAGCCAATAAACTAATCTTTGACTTCACCTAGAAGACTCTGAGTTTCTGTCGGTCTGAATCAGGAAGAACCCGAGGTCTCTGGGTGTTGATTCCCTGGCACCGCTGGGTTACCGGTTCTGTGCCGGTCTTTAAAAACCCAGTACCTCACTAGGATCCTAGCCCCCGATTCCTGCATGCAGAAATCCACATTTGGATTGCTGAATCATGATATGCTGGAAACAAGGCACACTTTAAATGTTGATGCCTTTCACGTGTGCTCCCATCTCCCCCTCCAATAATTACTTATGAAATCAAAAGTTAACGCTTTGTAATTAATTCTTGGAGGGGGAGATTAGAGCATGTGACTGACCTCGACATTTTATTTTTGCCAGTTTTACATGGTGCATACAAAACCAGAGTTTACAGCTCTGTTTTTCTTTGTGCTGTTATTTAACTGCCAAAAATGAAACGTCAATAGTCCCGATTCAGGAAGATGGCCTTCTATTTTAATATAAGGCAATGGGTAAAATACATTCTCCTGACTATTTTTTTAAGTCTCCCACTTGCCTGCTCTAAAACATCCAGTAAGGCAAGGATTGAGAGTTTGACCTAATAGGTCATGCTGCTTCTGGTGAGGTATGCTTTACACCATATATGCCAACATTTTAGAAGACATAAGTAAAAATATAATTGAAAGAATGTATTTCTCCCATTGACTTCTATTGAAGGAGAGGCAATTATAGGTGGGAGAAGGGCAAAAGAAAGTATTTTTTGCTTGAAAAAATCAAGAGTCTCCCATCTGAATTGGGTGTATTGGCATGTATGGCATCTGTATGTGAATTTTGTAGCGTTCTCGTTGTATTCCGCCCTGCCGAGTAACACGCATCAGGGGTTAGACTAACACATTTAAATGCTGGTGTCTGTATCAATGCATTAAAATGCATGTCACACATACATAGCTCCCAGACATGCCTGGGCTCATGCAGCAATTTAAAAAAAAATGCACAGCACTTAATCTCTGCACTGCCGCTCTGCCAGCAAAGAAATGTATCCTGTCGGCGACAGGCTTCGAGAACTTGTCGTAATGGTTACCTGGCAATGGGATATATTGTTTCTTGTCCATCTTGCAACACCGAATGTAAGACACGTGTAGTTGCTGGATCTTCAGCGAGGGTGGGGCTGCTAAATTAAAAGTTATTGACTGGGGCTGTTTTTCCTTTAGTCTCTAGCTGCAGCAGATGACCTCCGAGTGCAAAAACATGAATGCAATGTTAAGTGTGCTGTTCGCACATAAAATATTTTCTTCGTGGCACTGAGGCCTGTCAGCCAGAATAAGACATTCCCGAGCATCGAGAGGAGGGCTGAGGGACTGCACCCACTTGAAAAAACTTAGAACTTCTACTTCTGCTGCAGCCAATTGCACCCCTGCCCAGCTTGTTTGAAGAACTTACAAGGCTCGTCACAGCTCAAGGGAAAGGAAGCAGGTAAACCACAAAAAGTATAAGCATTAAGCAATGTCCCTCATCTGTCTGTGCCACTATGGCTGTTGCAAAGACCTTTCTAATTTAGTGAGTTATTTCAACAAATGTGTGTCTCTTACAACAAGCAACGCCTGCCGCACAAGTCCACGACTGGACCATAACTTGTGGGGTTGCTGTAGCAGCAGAAGAGGTCAGTTCCAGGTGAGTGGATTTTATTACTAATCTCAGTAAAGTCTCAGGCAGACATCATAGAGCTTGTCCGAAGGCAGCCTTGAAAGGACACACTTGAATATGAAGTTCTGCTTGTTTCCATAGTAATGATGAAATCGCTTTCCCTGGATAGGACTTTGGACAAAACAGGGCCGATGAGGCCAGTGTGTGAATATTGTTGGTCTCCTCTACCTGAATTATTGGGTCTTTATGTCAGGAGGCGCACCCGTCGGAGGCAGAGAGTAAGCGGGGCTGTCGCCTCCGTTCACGCGGAGAAATTACCCTGCAGCCCCATGGAGTTCATGAATGGGCATGCTGTGCTTATTGCAGGCTGCTTAAGGGCAGTGGTATAGTTGTCAAATGTAACTCATCCTCCGCGTTGCGCCATCTCCCAGGGCTCTAAACACAAGCTTAAAGCACCCAATGCCGCTGCAGATTACACAGTTCACTTAGGCCTGAGCATTGGATATATGTTAGATCAGGATGGTATTGTCTGGCTCTCATCTTCACTCTTTAACAATTCAATTAATTTTATTATGATTTAGAATTCTGCAGAATTCCACATAAAAATACATCTTAAAACACATTTCATTCCATGAAAGATTTCCAATGTAAATTCAAGTTGTCATTTTTATTTAAAAGCACAATTGAACATAGCAGTAGCAGTCAATCTTGAGGTTTTCAAATACGAGAAGGGGTGAACTTTAAATAAACGAATTGTCATACACAAATTCTTACTAATTTATATGAGTTTCTTATATAATACTATCCTAAAACATTCAGTAATAATACCTATTATAAAATACCAAAAATGTAAATTCGCTATACAGTACTAGATCATGGACGTAATAAACCGATAATTTATCGATTCACTAAACTGTACTGAGTAACCAACTGCATAATAACAGTGTAAAGTAGTTCGATAACTACACTCGACTTTTTTAATATAAAGTACACAATGATTTAGCAGCAAAACAAGGATTTATTAAGGTGCATCAGATCCTAAAGGACAGTCACTAGAAAAAAAAGGAAAAGTTTATAATGATGCCCATGCTTAATTCCAACCTAATAAATTGGGCATAAATCGTCTGATACATGATAATTTGGCAGCAGAACAAATTTAGTAAAATGGTTGGAGTCCTAAAGATGTAACTAGCAGCAAAAAACGTTTGAAGAAGTGCACATGCTTAATTGTAAACATAATAAATTGGTCATGAGGACCAGAAGGTCGGAAAAAAAAGTGCAAGTGCTCTTTACATACGTACTAAGAAGATCTTTACCAACCAGTAACTAGCAGCAGAATATTTTTTATAAAAGTGCACATACTCAATTGTAAACATAACTGATCTGTCATAAGGACCGAAAGGTCAAGATAAAGTGCAAGTGCTATAAACATACATATTTAAGAACATCTTTCCTACCTCAATATATGTTTAAAAATTGTGTAAAAAAGGTAAAAAATTTAAAACACATCAGTTCAGATGGGGGGGACAGCAGGCAATTTCGGGCTTGTTCTGCTGTAGTGATAATATACTTTAAAAAACAATTCCTTAAAGACGTATTGAATGTAATGCGGGACAAACAAATAAAACATGATTGATATCTTGTATACAGGAATTACATAACTGACAATACCTTTCATGTCTAGGAATACCCTCCCAAGATCCTGTTACGATTCTAAGGGGGAGTAAATTCAATCTCAGTAGCAAAATCACCCTGCGCACTCCAAGTTTAAGATTCCATAAGACATAAGGTTGGGGATTTTTGATGATACTGCTCCCCAAAATACAATCAATGTTTCTGTCCTCTGAACACATTTTAATATCTCTTTCACGAGAAACGCCATATATTGTTTTCTTAATTATACTCTTCAAAGCCGTTTTGCAAAGAACCAAACATTGATAATGCTTTGAAATTATTACTAAAAATAGCACGTTTTTTTCTTCTTATTTACTAATATTTCTCTGTACAGTGCTACCCTTAACACGTTCTCAGCGCTATTTATCAGTGCATTACACCATCTTAAGCACGCGGCCATTGATAGCACATATGTGGAAAGAAGACCAAATTTGTGCCTAAGCGCTGCAAACGGTGCCGCGCTATTCAAATTACATATTCGACGCCAGACTTTTTCCTTCCACTTTCTCGAATTTGGCCCACTCTTGTGCA
The DNA here is from genome assembly GCF_964261635.1 of Lissotriton helveticus. Taxonomy (NCBI): domain Eukaryota; kingdom Metazoa; phylum Chordata; class Amphibia; order Caudata; family Salamandridae; genus Lissotriton; species Lissotriton helveticus. The sequence goes on from NC_136070.1 coordinate 835,916,027, forward strand.
TCTATTGTCTCACTGGCATAGCTCAGGGTTAGTGGGATCTTTATTTTATAAACCGAAATAATGTGTGAGAAATGTCTTTTCCCACAGTGTGTGTACAGACAATTGATTGCAGAGGCTTGTGAAATTGTTTTACCTTTGCAATGGTCCATATGTCTATTAGCTGAGCACCTATTTGTAAATATTTTTCCTAAGTATGGATAACATTTTACTGCTTCCAATGTTTCTTTTCCCAAAAAACAATTCAAGTTTTTTCCTGACCGTACAACCTTGATAACTAAAAATCAATAATTTGATTTTTTAAATATTTATTTTTAGATAATACTCTTCTGTGTACCTACTTCACTCAGTAAGTCATCTTTGCAGCCCAATTGGAGTTAAATCCATTATTATTGCATCATGTGCATATAGCAGACAGCTCAACTCAAAATTTCCTAATTTAGGAGATCCCCTTTACTAAGCCCCACTCTTCTTGGCAGTTCATTAATGTAGATGGAAAAGAGTAAAGGGGCCAAGAGGCACCCCTGCTTCAACCCATTGTAGGTTACTATTTTCGTCGAGAGACCTTGGTTTCCCCCCCAAAAAAAAAACCTTAGTCCAGGTAGAAGAGTGGAGAGCAATTATTAATCTTAAAAGATTCCCTACTATCCCCATAGTGACCAGTTTCCTCCACAGCTTCCCCCGATCTACCCTATCGAATGATGTGGAGAAATTTATAAAAGCAGAGTATAATGGCACACCCCGACTTACTGGATATTTTTCAGTTAAAGTTTGCAGAATAGAAATGTTATCCAGTGTGCCACTATTCTTACGGAATCCTGTTTGTTCCAAAGGGATATCATTATTTCCAAGCGCTCACTCTTGAAGGTGAGTGAGAATACTTTTTGCAAACAGTTTCCCCGTTGCATCCAGGAGCGATATCTGTCTAAAACTTGCCGGGGAATTTTTCAGACCCTTTTTATATAACGGAACTAGTATACTTCCCTTCCAGGACTGTGGAATATCCCCATAGGTATAACAATGGACAAACAACGGATGCAAAAATGTTGCCCATTCTTCACAATCCTGTTTTATTATGGCTACTGGTACATCATATGGGCCCATTGCACTGGAATATCTTGCCCCTTTGATGTAACCCTCAATCTCCATACATGTTGGTGCACCATAATCGCCCCCCATAGTTGGAGTGGTACTAACCTCTTGGAGCTGTCCAACTATGGGATTTAGAGCATAGAGCTTGGAAATGTATATGGACCATTCTACTTCTGGGATTAAAATGGGTTTTGACTTTTCTTTTCCATCACAGAATTTTGCGATCAATGCCCAGTACTTCCTAGTATCCCCGGAAAGAGCCACCTCTCGAAGTCTTACCCATTTTTCGTCTTCAGCCCTCCTTCGATCCGCTGATATTTTCCTTTTCCGTACCTGTTTTAGCCTATTTATTTCTCTCTGCATTTGTGTCGTGGGCTCCCTAAATTAGTCTCTAATTAAACCATTAATTTCCAGATTCAGTTTTTTAATTTCCCATGGTATTATTACTAATGGAGTAGAACTACAAACTTGCTTCTTTCTTCCGAACGTTATAATTGCAGACAAGACTCTCTCGAACCTCTGAACCGGTGTTTCTTGACCGGGGATAAAAACAGTTTTCTCAAAGACCCTCTTAAAATTTGGGAGCAAATTATTTAACCAGCAAGTACGCCCATTATTTCGATTATAAGAGACATTTTCATCCCTCCGAAGTTCAGGCTTCTCAATTTCTTTGTCCATTTTTACAACTAAAATATTATGGTCACTCATATTTGTCGCGGATACCTTGAACTGTATACATGCCTTAAATAATTAAAGCGAAACTGCCATTTAATCAATTAAAGACTGACGATATGTCCCATGAAAGGTGTAAGCTGTGGGGGAGTCCTCCAGGAATCTACCGTTTAATATTACAAACTCTAGGCTTCTAAGGTTTTGCAAAAGTAACAGGCCTCGTTTATCCGACTTTAATTGGACCGGCAGTTCAGAATCTGGGTTAGCCCATACCTCCCCCAGTTCCGGTTTAGAAATAGACATGACAGCACTATTGGATAATTTGGCATTAAAGTCACCTACCATCATTATACGTGAGCATTCTTCATCATTACCTAACCTTTGCACAAAAGTGCAGATAGAGTCGACCAATACGTTTCACGCTCTCCCGGGGGGGATATACACATTTACCAGTAAAAGAAAAATCGCTTGCCCCAAGTTATCTTCCCCTATCCTAAGCTTTGCTCCAATACAGCATTTCGATGGATGGTTATAGATCACAGGATCCCATACTATGTCACAGCTAAGTAAAATAGCTAAACCTCCGCTTGTGTGCGCTTTTACATATTTTTTTCCTGTACTACAGTACACATAGAAATTCTCAAACTGAAACTCTTCCTCCATCCACGTTTCCTGTAGGCAAATTATCTTGGGGTCTAATTCTACCAATGATTTAAGCTTATAGCTTGATTTTCCTACCCCCGCCACATTCCAGGATATGTTATTTCCCAATTGGCTACCCCCGCACTATGGGCTTTGTGGTAGATGTTTTCGACCTATTCAGTGTACCTGCAACCCAACTCCACTTTGGTTCCTCATCCTCCCCATTAACACTAGGGGGCCATCGGACTTCAGGTGCTAAAATGTTACATTCTCTATGTTAGACCTGTCAGCCCTAGGGTGGTCTTTCCCTGTGTTTTTTTTGCCCTTGCCTCATTTTTCCCACCTTCTTTTTGTTGGCCCTTAGGTCTTTGGGCACCTTTTCATGGCTAATCCATGTTAGGGTGCAGGTGCTCTCTACTTCAAACATGGCTGCCACTGGCCCCTGCTACTGTAGCGTGGTCTTTTTAGTGTAGCACCCTGGCTGCCAGGAGCTGGCTGGATCCCCATACAATGTTGCAATGCCAGCCACCCATCCCCTGTCCATAGGTAGAGTGGGGAAACTCCTGGAACCTTCCAGAAGAAAGGCGGAGTTGATTTTTGCCGCCTTAGAGAGTGGTCACCTGACCTGGGCATACTTAAGCAAGGGAGGGAACTTTTTTTAGTCAGTTGGGGCATCACTGACCTGGGGAACTCACGCAGGAGTTTTAGGCGGGAGGGCCTAATTAGGAACCTATGCTACTGGGAGTGACAGGATTTAGGTGCTGCCTCTTAAGCTGGGTGAGGTGTCCTAGACTAGCCCCCTGATCTGGCCCAGCGGTAGGGAACCCCAGGGTCCATCTGCAGTGACTGAGGAAAATTCAGCCAGCCTCCAACTCACCCCCCCCTGCTCTTCAAGAAACCATCACCTAAGGGCGCAGAACCATCCAAGCGCTAAGAAGACTATTTGCTTTGACCAGAGACTGCTGGGGGATCGACCAGGTACTGGACTGTGCTGCCCTGCGCACTCCCTGCCTCCATCTGGGCCCATTTTGCCCTGCCTGCCTCCCCCTGACTGACTTGCTCCGCTTTCCCTCCTGCCTGCATTGCTTGCTGCATAACTTGAAAAGCGCTATAATTGGTCCCCTTCTCAAGCGCTGTGTCAGAGACTGCCTGCCTGTCAAGACCTGCTGTAAAAGTACCCCTCAAGCGCTTGACTGCCCTCACGCTGAAGCCCCGTGTGAGCGCTGACTGAAACTGCCCCCTAGCGCTTTGAGAACTGAGCGCGCTGGCCCGTGGTGACTCACCGCTGAGGCCCGGAACTGTTTGCGCCGTCCTGTAGCGCCTAGGAATCCTCTCTGGTGGCCGCGGCGTTAGCGCCAGCATTGCGTCCCCTTCGGCGGCCCCCGTGTGCCAGGAGAGGGCCGCCGGAATCCTCCACGGGCCGTGCTGGGCCGAAGTCACCCTGCCTCTCTGTGCCCCGGTGTCCCCGCGGGCCCTGCGTTGTCATCGAGCCTCCTCGGCGGCCCCCGTATGCCAGGAGAGGGCCGCCGCACTGATTACACCAGGCCACACTAGGCCTGAAGCCTCCCCCTGCCTGCAGCCCGTGACGGGGGACTCCGGCCTCGTCATCGGCCACGCCCCCCGCCAAAGCCGCGCAGCCATTGGCCGCCCAGACCGGGCCCTCTACATCGAGGCCCGGCACCCGGGGAAGCGCCGACTCATCGCGGAGGGGGCCGTGGAGCCCTGGAGCCCCCCTCCGATCGGCCGCCCCGAGCGCCGGTGCCCCCCAGCTACCCGCTTTCACCGTGCCGGGCCGAGTGAGGCCACGGGAGGGCCGGAGCCCCTCTCGCCTACCCCAGAACCGACGCAAGGGCCCCGGAGGGCCGAACACCACAGGTAACCCCAGGGGAGGTGGGCGGAAGGCCGGTCAAGGCCCCGAGTTCGCCCCTCCCCCGGGGAAAACTGAGACTGGGCCCCGTTGGCCCCAAGGAGCCTCGAGTGACTGTGAGGCCTGATTTGAGCAGCTAGGTGACTCGGGCAGATTAACTGTGCCTGCCTGAAGACAGGCTTATTTCACATTAACTGTACATGCCTGCTAATTGAATTGGGGATTTATGCCTTGTACTGACTTCCCTTGCAGGGGCGGGCTTCAATGATTCCTGGTGGGATTAAACTCTGACACTCATTGATTTACTCCAGCACTATGTTGATAACCTAATGCCTGGTGTGGAACTGTTGATATTTACAAGAGGAAATGCTTATGATTGCTTCATACATGTTAATCCATGGTTTATGAAACTACCCTTTAGCCTGCTGAATAGTACAACGCGACAGGCTGTGTTATTTGGAGTTGTCTGCTGTACTGAGAGTACTTAATGAAATGTTTTGCCATTTTACAGGAAATGCATTTTGAAAGGCGTTCATGAAATGTTTTAATGAGGTACTTTAATGAAATGCTAATGATTTGCTAATGCATTAATTGCTTTGATCTAAAGCCTACATAAAAGAACTTGATTTTCAAACACAACTACTGGTGTGGTCTCCATTATTGCGACCACTTCGTGTCTCAGCGGATGCGTGTGTTGAGTAGCTGCTTTACACGTAAGCCCCTGGCTGCCTTCCTGCTCGAGCCAAGCTACCCCCCGGAGAACTGGTGGTCCCAGTTCTTACATTTTTGGCGAGCGGTTGGATCCAGGACCTGTAGCTACCTAACACCCTCCAGTGGGACAGAGTGCGCTGCAATTAATTGGACACCTGGGGTGCCTACAAGCTAACTCAATTGCCCACCACTGTCTAGCCTGCAAAGTGTGTAGAGACCTGTGTGTTGACCCAGTATTGTTATCTACGTCCTAGTCCCCATGGTTCACCAACGAACTCAAGAGCTCCAAGAAGAACTGCCGAGCCCTCGAGAAAGTCTGGAAAAGGGAACCGACACCGGACAACAGGACCTCCTACAAACTTGCCACCCGGAAACACCACCAGCTGATCCGCGCCGCCAAGAAAACAGCATTTAAGGACCGGTTGGACAACAACGCACACAACTGCAAGGAACTCTTCAACATCGTGAAAGAGCTTTCCAACCCCAGCGCAGGAAACAACGACGTCACCCCATCGCAAGACCTCTGCAACTCCCTTGCTTCATACTTCCACAACAAGATCACGGACATACACAGCAGCTTCAACAACCAACCAACGCACACCTTGACCGAACAACCACCCCCCACCACCATCCTCCACGCCTGGACCCCGATCAGCACCGAAGACACCATCCGCACAATGAACTCCATCCACTCCGGATCACCGACTGACCCCTGCCCTCACCACGTCTTCAACAAGGCCGACGCTGTCATCGCACCCCACCTGCGAGACATCATCAACACATCCTTCGACACCACCATCTTCCCGGAGAGCTGGAAACACGCCGAACTCAGCGCTCTACTCAAGAAACCAACAGCGGACCCCACCGACCTCAAGAATTACCGCCCCATCTCGCTTCTCCCGTTTCCAGCCAAAGTCATCGAGAAGACCGTCAACAAGCAGATGGCCGCCTTCCTCGAGACGAACGGATCCCTCGACCCCTCACAGTCCGGCTTCCGAGCCAACCACAGCACCGAGACCGCCCTCATCGCCGCCACCGATGACATCCGAGCCCTGATGGACAATGGAGAAACAGCGGCCCTCATCCTCCTGGACCTCTCCGCGGCATTCGACACTGTCTGCCACCGCACCCTAGTGCAGCGCCTCAGCAACGTCGGAATTCAGGAGAAGGCTCTGGAATGGATCATCTCCTTCCTCGACGGAAGAACACAGAGAGTCCGCCTACCACCGTACAAGTCAGAGGCCTCCGAAGTCATCTGCGGCGTCCCCCAAGGATCATCTCTGAGCCCCACCCTCTTCAACGTCTACATGAGCCCCCTCGCGGCCATCGTACGCAAACACAACCTCAGCATAATCTCCTACGCCGACGACACCCAGCTGATGCTCTCCCTGACCAACGACCCCGCCGCCGCCAGAGCCAACCTGCACGAAGGGATGAAAGAGGTAGCCGAGTGGATGACGATCAGCCGCCTGAAACTGAACTCGGACAAGACGGAGATCCTCATCCTGGGCTCCTCACCCTCCGCCTGGGACGACTCCTGGTGGCCTCCCGCCCTGGGCACCGCACCCAAACCGACAGACCATGCACGCAACCTGGGCTTCATCCTGGACTCCTCCCTCTCCATGACCAGGCAAGTTAACAACGTCTCCTCGGCGTGCTTCAACATCCTACGCATGCTACGGAAGATCTTCTGGTGGATCCCCACCGAGACCAGGAAGACCGTCACCCAGGCCCTCGTCACCAGCCGTCTGGACTACGGCAACGCCCTATACGCCGGTACCACCGCCAAGCTCCAGAAGAGACTCCAGCGGATCCAGAACGCCTCAGCCAGACTCATCCTCGACATCCCACGAACCAGCCACATCTCCGGACATCTGAGAGACCTTCACTGGCTCCCCGTCAACAAAAGAATCACCTTCCGCCTCCTCACCCACGCACACAAAGCCCTACACGACCGAGGCCCGAGCTACCTCAACAGCCGAGTCAACTTCTACGCTCCCAAACGCCACCTCCGATCAGCCAACCACGCCCTCGCCGCCGTCCCCCGCATCCGAAGAGCGACTACAGGAGGAAGGTCCTTCTCCTACCTGGCCGCCAAGACCTGGAACTCCCTCCCGACCGACCTGCGCCTGACCCAAGACCACCTCTCCTTCAGGAAGAAGCTGAAGACCTGGCTGTTCCAGCAGTAGCGGCACCCCCCCCCCCCCCAGCGCCTTGAGACCCTACGGGTATGTAGCGCGCTCTACAAGTGTCACTGATTGATTGATTGATAGTATCTTTCTTCCAAGTTACCTGGGTCCCCACCTGACAAAATGGAGTTCCAACTGGCTGACCTTGATAGGTACACGGTAGTGCAGTTAAGGGAGTTTTGTCAGGGGATGGGGGTGCCGGTGGGGGCGAGAGCAGTAAAAGAAGAGCTCCATACCGCCTTGAGGGCATGGGTAAGGGCCCACCCAGGGGAGAGAGAGGATGAGGAACAGGGGGAACAGGTCACACACGGGGAGGCGGACACTCACGATGAACTAGGCTTACTCAACATTGACATGTCAGACAATGTATTGCCAGGAAGACGTTCCGGGGCAGGGAGTAGTGTATCCAGGGGGAGTGTGTCGTCACAGGAGTACGAGGACAGGAGGGAGGAGAGGCGATTGAAGTGGGAGCTTGCCAAGTTAGAGCACGAGAGGTAGAGAGAAAGGGAAGATAAGAAGCTGGCTTTAGAGAGAGAAAGACTAGCTATGGAGGAAAGGAAACTGGTGCACGAGCTCCAGCTCAAGGAAATGGAGCTGAAAGCATTGCAGTTGGGTGCGCCAGGAAGTCCGAATGGTGGCAGCATACCAGAGGCTCAGCAGGAGCCCAGATTCTGGTTAACTAAGGAGGTGCTAGCAAGCTACACCAAGGGGGATGACATTGCCAGGTGGTTGGAGGCGTATGAAGTGGCCTTGACTGCCCATGGGGTGCCTGAGACACATTGGGGAGGTGGTTTGTACCGGTATATACCTCCTGACGTCAGGGACTCCCTCCTGTATTTGGACAAGGCAGACCAGTTTAGGTATTCCCCCATGAAGGAGGCGCTCATTAAACATTTTGGCCTCACCCCCGAAAGGTACCGCCAGAGGTTCCGTGGCAGCCATAAGCTGTCCAAGCAGAATTGGGTGGATTTTTTTGAGTATGCCCGTAAGGCTCTGGATGGTTGGGTGCGTGGCAGCGAGGTGCGTGATTTTGAGGGCCTATACAATCTTTTTTTGAGAGAGCACCTCTTGGATAAGTGTTTTCCGGAGTTGCGCCAACATCTGGTGGACCGCAAGCTTACTGATCTCCGTGAGCTTGCGGAGGAGGCGGATACTTGGGTCAGCACCCGGGTGTCACACAAGGGCCCCGGGGGAGATAGCCCGAAAGGCGGACAGGGCGCCCCTCAGAAGAAAAAGGGTGGAGATAAAAGACCGGAGTTCTCACGAGGCCCACAAACTAGACAGTTTGGGAAAGGAGTAGGTATCCCACCTCAGAACCGTTCCCCAAAACCCACTTACCCTGACAAGAGTCAGCAGCCAAAAGTGGTCCGGTGCTATGAGTGCGGAGAGGTCGGATACTACAAGGGAGATGCCCAGTGTCGCAAACGACCCCCAGCCCCCACTGGTGGCAAGAGTCCCGGGGTGGCTAGCGTAGCGCTTGGGATGGAGCTGCCCCTAGATAGGGAAGGGGAGTGGACAGGCCTGACCCTGGTTTCACTTGGGGATAGAGAGATGGTCCCAGTGACGCCCTTACCATCGAATACTGCTAAGTAGCAGCAGAGGGTGAAGGTCAATGGGGAGGAGGTGGAAGCTCTGAGGGACACAGGTGCCAGCATGACCACCGTAGTGAGACGGCTGGTGTCCCCTGAGCAGGTAGTACCCGATGTGTTCCATCCGGCCGTGTTGGCTGACGGCAGAATGAGCTACTATCCCGTGGCTCAAGTTCCCTTTGAGTGGGGAGGAGTGTCAGGCCCGTTGAGAGTTGCGATCAGCCCTGCCTTGTCTGTGGACTGTCTGCTCGGTAATGACCTCGAACATACCGCCTGGAAGGAAGTGGAGTTTAAGGCCCACACTGAGATGCTGGGGTTACCAGGGTGGACTTGCGTAGTCACGCGGTCCATGGCTGCCCGGCAAGAAGCTCAACCCGGGTTGGAGCCTGAGACAACGGCCCAACCTGGTGCCGGTCCAGAGGAGAGTGTTGTGGAGGACACACCCCGTGTGATGGATGGGGAGCCCGCGGAGGTAACCCCGGAGTCCGTGGAGGTGGATGTTGTTCCCGTGGGGGACTTGCCGACCCTTGCCGAGTGGCATGTGGAAGGAGGGCCTACCCGGGAGGAATTCTGTCGGGTGCAGAAGGAGTGCCCCGCGCTTGAAGGCATGCGGCGGCAGGCCGAAGCCCAAGCGGACAGCCAAGAGACCGGCAGTTATCACGTGTATTGGGAGGATGGCCTCCTGTACAGTGAGCCAAGGGTTCCGGTGCATGGATCCTCGAGGGCCTTAGTGGTCCCCCAGTGCTACCGGGCCTTTTTGTTGGAACTGGCGCATGAGATACCCTTAGCCGGACACCTGGGCCAGGACAAGACCTTTGCGAGGCTCGTCCCACACTTTTATTGGCCCAGGATGAGAGTTGCCTCTGACACCTATTGCAAGACCTGCAAGACTTGCCAGGCCAGTGGCAAGACGGGGACCAAAGTGGAGGCCCCATTGGAACCACTTCCGGTGGTCGGGACCCCTTTCGAGCGGGTCGGTATTGACATCGTTGGGCCGTTGGACCCTCCGACCTCTGCGGGACATCGGTTCATTCTGGTGTTGGTGGACCACGCCACTCGGTACCCGGAGGCCATCCCTCTGAGGACCGTTACTGCACCTGTGGTGGCGCGGGCCCTGATGCGGATATTTACCCGAGTGGGATTCCCCAAGGTCGTGGTGTCGGACAGGGGCACAAATTTCATGTCGGCCTACATGCAGGCCATGTGGAAGGAGTGCGGAGTGACCTATCGGTTCTCCACTCCTTACCACCCCCAGACTAACGAGCTCGTAGAGCGCTTCAACAAGACCTTGAAGGGGATGATCCGGAGCCTGCCAGAAGACTTGAGGCGGAAATGGGACATCCTCCTCCCTTGCTTGCTGTTCTCGTACCGCGAGGTACCACAGAAGGGAGTCGGGTTCAGCCCCTTCACACTGCTCTATGGCCATCCCGTTAGGGGATCCCTCAGTCTGGTCAAAGAGGGGTGGGAGAAGATTTCGAAGAAGCTTCCCCGTGATGTTGTCAGCTACATGCTGGCGTTCCGCAGCCAGATGGCCAAGCTGTGGAAGGAAGCCTCAGACAACTTAGAGGCTAGCCAAGCCGTCATGAAAGAGTGGTACGACCGCACGCTCGGACGGTAGAGTTGGACGCTGGACAGAAGGTGTGGGTCATGGAGCCTGGGGAGCTTAGTGCCCTCCAGGACCGGTGGACTGGTCCGTACGAGATTGTGGAGCGTCGAGGCCAGACCACCTACGTCGTTGACTTGAAGACTCCCCGTCAGCCCCATCGGGTGCTCCACGCCAACCGCCTGAAGCCTCACCATGAGCGATCGGAGCTTGCTCTCCTCATGGTGACGGATGGGAGCGAGGAAGAGGAAAGTGAGCCTCTTCCTGACCTTCTAGCGGCTCAGGAGAAGGATGGTTCAGTGGAGGGAGTTGTCCTCTCCCCATCCTTGACCCCAGAGCAACAGAGGGATTGCCGCCAGGTATTGGCGCAGCACGCCTCGTTGTTCTCCCTCACGCCTGGAATCACACATCTGTGTACCCATGATGTGGACACAGGGGACAGTCCGCCAGTGAAAACCAAGTCTTACCGGCTGTCCGAGAAAGTGAAGAGCAGCATCCAGGGTGAGGTGACCAAAATGCTGGAGCTGGGAGTGATCGAACCCTCTAGCAGCCCGTGGGCTAGTCCGGTCGTGCTGGTGCCGAAAGCGGCCCCACCGGGCACCACAGTGTGGACTATCGGGGATTGAACTCTGTCACCAAGACGGATGCTCACCCGATACCACGGGCAGAAGAGCTGATTGACCGGCTGGGAGCAGCCAAGTACCTCAGCACCATCGACTTGACATCAGGGTACTGGCAGATTGCCATGGCCGATGGAGCGAAGGAGAAGACAGCGTTCTCCACCCCAGAGGGCCACTTCCAATTTCGAGTGATGCCCTTCGGGCTCAAGAATGCTCCGGCCACCTTCCAGCGGTTGGTGGACCAGGTGCTATCTGGCCTGGAGTCCTTCTCAGCGGCGTACCTGGATGACATAGCTGTCTTCAGTAGCACCTGGGAGGACCATCTGCAGCATCTCCAGGAGGTGCTGCGGGCGTTGCAACGTGCTGGCCTCACCATCAAGGCTAGCAAGTGCCAGATTGGACAGGGATCTGTCGTGTACCTGGGACACCTGGTGGGCGGGGGTAAGGTGCAACCCCTCCAGACCAAAATTGAGACCATCATGGCCTGGGAGCCCCCCAAAACTCAGACTGAGGTCCGAGCTTTCCTCGGCCTCACTGGCTACTACCGCAGGTTCGTCAAGGGATATGGCACCATCGTGGCCCCCTTGACCGAGTTGACGTCCAAAAAGCAGCCACGCAAGGTCATCTGGACGGCTGCTTGCCAGGAGGCATTTGAAACACTGAAGCGCGCGATGTGCACCGCTCCGGTGCTGGCCACTCCGGGCTTCCAAAAAGAATTCATCGTGCAGACAGATGCCTCAGAGCATGGCGTAGGCGCCATGCTGTCACAACTCAATGATGATGGCCAAGACCAACCTGTGGCCTTCATCTCCAGAAGACTCCTCCCTCGGGAACAGCGATGGAGTACCATCGAGTGAGAAGCCTTCACTGTGGTCTGGGCCTTGAAGAAGTTGAGGCCATACCTTTTTGGCTCTCACTTCCTAATTCAGACTGACCACCGACCCCTTCGCTGGCTCATGCAGATGAGAGGCGAAAATCCCAAGTTGCTAAGGTGGTCCATTTCCCTACAGGGGATAGACTTTAGGGTGGAACATCGGCCCGGAGCTGACCACGCCAATGCTGACGGTCTCTCCCGTTTTTTCCGCCTTAGCGACGAGAACTCCCTAGAGGTTGTGTAGTTCTCCCCTCTTTCGGCTGGGGGGGACGCATGTTAGACCTGTCAGCTCTAGAGTGGTCTTTCCCTGTGTTTTTTTTGCCCTTGCCTCATTTTTCCCACCTTCTTTTTGTTGGCCCTTAGGTCTTCGGGCACCTTTTCATGGCTAATCCATGTTAGGGTGCAGGTGCTCTCTACTTCAAACATGGCTGCCACTGGCCCCTGCTACTGCAGCGTGGTCTTTTTAGTGTAGCACCCTAGCTGCCAGGAGCTGGCTGGATCCCCATACAATGTTGCAATGCCAGCCACCCATCCCCTGTCCATAGGTAGAGTGGGGAAGCTCCTGGAACCTTCCAGAAGAAAGGCGGAGTTGATTTTTGCCGCCTTAGAGAGTGGTCACCTGACCTGGGCATACTTAAGCAAGGGAGGGAACTTTTTTTACTCAGTTGGGGCATCACTGACCTGGGGAACCCACGCAGGAGTTTTAGGCGGGAGGGCCTAGTTAGGAACCTATGCTACTGGGAGTGACAGGATTTAGGTGCTGCCTCTTAAGCTGGGTGAGGTGTCCTAGACTAGCCCCCTGATCTGGCCCAGCGGTAGGGAACCCCAGGGTCCATCTGCAGTGACTGAGGAAAATTCAGCCAGCCTCCAACTCACCGCCCCCCTGCTCTTCAAGAAACCATCACCTAGGGGCGCAGAACCATCCAAGCGCCAAGAAGACTATTTTCTTTGACCAGAGACTGCTGGGGGATCGACCAGGTACTGGACTGTGCTGCCCTGCGCACTCCCTGCCTCCATCTGGGCCCATTTTGCCCTGCCTGCCTCCCCCCTGACTGACTTGCTCTGTTTTCCCTCCTGCCTGCATTGCTTGCTGCATAACTTGAAAAGCGCTATAAGTGGTCCCCTTCTCAAGCGCTGTGTCAGAGACTGCCTGCCTGTCAAGACCTGCTGTAAAAGTACCCCTCAAGCGACTGCCCTCACGCTGAAGCCCCGTGTGAGCGCTGACTGAAACTGCCCCCTAGCGCTTTGAGAACTGAGCGCGCTGGCCCGGGGTGACTCACCGCTGCGGCCCGGAGCCGTTTGCGCCCTCCTGTAGCGCCTAGGAATCCCCTCTGGTGGCCGCGGCGTTAGCGCCAGCATTGCGTCCACTTCGGCGGCCCCCGTGTGCCAGGAGAGGGCTGCCGGAATCCTCCACGGGCCGTGCTGGGCCGAAGTCACCCTGCCTCTCTGTGCCCCGGTGCCCCCGCGGGCCCTGCGTCGTCATCGAGCCTCCTCGGCGGCCCCCGTATGCCAGGAGAGGGCCGCCGCACCGATTACACCAGGCCGCACTAGGCCTGAAGCCTCCCCCTGCCTGCAGCCCGTGACGGGGGACTCCGGCCTCGTCATCGGCCACGCCCCCGGCCAAAGCCGTGCAGCCATTGGCCGCCCAGACCGGGCCCTCTATATCGAGGCCCTGCACCGGGGGAAGCGCCGACTTATCGCGGAGGGGGCCGTGGAGCCCTGGAGCCCACCTCCGATCGGCCGCCCCGAGCACCGGTGCCCCCCAGCTGCACGCTTTCACCGTGCTGGGCCGAGTGAGGCCATGGGAGGGCCGGAGCCCCTCTCGCCTACCCCAGAACCCGGAGGGCCGAACACCACAGGTAACCCCAGGGGAGGTGGGCAGAAGGCCGGTCAAGGCACCGAGTTCGCCCCTCCCCCGGGGAAAACTGAGACTGGGCCCCGTTGGCCTCAAGGAGCCTCGAGTGACTGTGAGGCCTGATTTGAGCAGCTAGGTGACTCGGGCAGATTAACTGTGCCTTCCTGAAGACAGGCTTATTTCAAATTAACTGTACATGCCTGCTAATTGAATTGGGGATTTATGCCTTGTACTGACTTCCCTTGCAGGGGCGGGCTTCAATGATTCCTGGTGGGATTAAACTCTGACACTCATTGATTTACTCCAGCACTATGTTGATAACCTAATGCCTGGTGTGGAATTGTTGATATTTACAAGGGGAAATGCTTATGATTGCTTCCTACACGTTAATCCATGGTTTATGAAACTACCCTTTAGCCTGCTGAATAGTACAACGCGACAGGCTGTGTTATTTGGAGTTTTCTGCTGTACTGAGAGTACTTAATGAAATGTTTTGCCATTTTACAGGAAATGCATTTTGAAAGGCGTTCATGAAATGTTTTAATGAGGTACTTTAATGAAATGCTAATGATTTGCTAATGCATTAATTGCTTTGATCTAAAGCCTACATAAAAGAACTTGATTTTCAAACACAACTACTGGAGTGGTCTCCATTATTGCGCCCACTTCGTGTCTCAGTGGATGCGTGTGTTGAGTAGCTGCTTTACACGTAAGCCCCTGGCTGCCTTCCTGCTCGAGCCAAGCTACCCCCCCCGAGAACTGGTGGTCCCAGTTCTTACACTCTATCTCCTAGGTTTCTTCCTACTAATATTTCTATATCTTTAAGGTTTATGGGGATATTTACACCCCTATTATTAGAGAATCCAAACGCTTGCATCTGATGACTCATGCCAAAGCTTTCTAATGGGACTCGGCAAGGGGGTACACTAGGGATCACATCTATAACTATTTTCCTAAAGCAGTCTGCATTAGCTATAGCCAGTGCTGACACTACCCCTGATGAAAATGTAGGTCTAGTGCTTGGGGGAGCGCTCCTCCAGTCTAAGTAGACCGACTCAATATCCTTACTAGTTATTAACCCCAAATCCTTTATTTCGGTTAATATCTGTAGGAGGGCACTTCTTTTCAATAACATTGGTTCAGTTTCAAACAGGGTGACAAAAATTAAGGTCCTGCTCACTTGCCCAACTCCTGGTCCAGTATTCCTTATTGGTCTAATACCAGGCTGCTCCAAGACTGAGTCTCTCTCTAACTTACCCCATTTACTATTAAGAACTGTAATCAGGTTCCCCACCCCAACTGTCCCAACTATCCCCTGGCTGGGAAAATATTCTGCCCACAGGGATGGAGTGCGGCCCCTTCTGAAGCTATGTATTGATCTATTACCGGTTCACCTAGATTATCCATTATACTTCCTAATATAGGGTCTCTGCTTATATCATTGTTTATCCCACTTTCATCCTGGCCCTCTTGACACGGTGGGGCAATCAACACCAGGTTCGAACAGATCGACTAATCATCATTTTCTTGCCCAGTCTTTTGACCCGTATTCAGTGTGTATTGCCCTGAAATCCCTGTGTCCTTTCTACTAGGAGGAGAATTGTACTATTTACTTCCTCACTTACTGGAAGGAACCTCAATTTTTTCTGTTTTCGTTTCAGGAAACGTCGATTCCTCATCTTCTTCTTTCCCCTTTGACCAATTCTGAAGTTACCTTCACTCGCTACTGGGACCTCCCCTAAGGGTTCGCTATCTGAGGTATTAGCTAAATCTTCAGTTACCTGTAGGCTTGGGATATTTGAATTACTTTTTATTTTAAAATAGAGTAAACTTGTAATGGTTGAGGTACTGGGGATACTTTTTTAATTACATTTTTCCCCTCGGCTAGTAAGCGGTGCACTCTCATGGAGATTAACTGGGGGTAAAATTATAATTGGACTACCTCTAAGCGGGACACTTTTAGATCCCACATTCATTTCTTTCATTTCCCCGTCCACAAATTTAATAACACTTTTTGGCATCCTGTTACATATTTGACAAACATGGCTGGTTACTTCAGGGGCCTTTTCCAAAATCGTTATGGCTTGCTTGATCTGGTTAAGTTCTTGGACCCCAATCAGCATGGGTGAGAGAACTTCCAATATATGATCAGTATTTATTGTACTTTTTTCTAATGAAGATAAAATTGCCGAGAGGATTCTCACTAATGCATAAAATATCTCCAGAGTCCCCCATCCGCGCATTCTCGATAGAATTCATAATGTTCTCCACCCCCTATCCATTAATACTCCTGATATCTGGGGGAGACTTACAAACTTGGAGGGGGGAAGCGAGGAGGCCCCCACTGCAGCCGCCACCGCCAGGAGTCAATCTTTGCTGCCCACAGCGCCGCCGCCCCGGGACTACATCTCCCGGCAGCCTCAGCGGCGGCGCTGCATTCTGACATCACGAGAGCGCCAGGAGGCGCCTTAAAGCAGCGCTCTGCTCGGCGGAGCGCGGGGAGACTTACAAACTTGGAGGGGGGAAGCGAGGAGGCCCCCACTGCAGCCGGCACCGCCAGGAGTCAATCTTTGCTGCCCACAGCGCCGCCGCCCCGCGACTACATCTCCCGGCAGCCTCAGCGGCGGCGCTGCATTCTGACATCACGAGAGCGCCAGGAGGCGCCTTAAAGCAGCGCTCTGCTCGGCGGAGCGCGGGGAGACTTACAAACTTGGAGGGGGGAAGCGAGGAGGCCCCCACTGCACCCGCCACCGCCAGGAGTCAATCTTTGCTGCCCACAGCGCCGCCGCCCCGGGACTACATCTCCCGGCAGCCTCAGCGGCGGCGCTGCATTCTGACATCACGAGAGCGCCAGGAGGCGCCTTAAAGCAGCGCTCTGCTCGGCGGAGCGCGGGGAGACTTGCAAACTTGGAGGGGGGAAGCGAGGAGGCCCCCACTGCAGCCGCCACCGCTAGGAGTAAATCTTTGCTGCCCACAGCGCCGCCGCCCCGGGACTACATCTCCCGGCAGCCTCAGCGGCGGCGCTGCATTCTGACATCACGAGAGCACCAGGAGGCGCCTTAAAGCAGCGCTCTGCTCCGCCTCGCGGGACGCCGGGCGAAGCCCGGGCTAAGGGCGGGCCCTCTGTGGCCCTCAGAGGACCTGAGGAGGACGGGACGGGCCACCCCATTTGATTCTATCACAGGAGGAGGTATTGTGATGCTTCAATTTTATTGACTATATTGACTATTCTGCCGTTTACATCAATATCATAGACACTATGTCCATTTGGGAAGAGCTCAACGCCCTGTGTGGCACAAAGTACGTCCCTGATGCTATAACCTCCCCTACTGTGGGCACTAACTGTGTTATTTCTAATGGCTTCCCACGGGACCTAGCATCACCTGTAAATAAAGACCAAAATCAAGCAAACGCTTCGCCCCTGGATTTCATTATTAGAGGGAAGCACAACAGCGAAATTGACACTGGGAACTATGCAAGTACCAAAATCTGTGCACCAGCCCAACATCATCTCCCTCTAAATTAACAACATCAATGGAGGTCACGGCCGCGGCCAAATTAGACGACCCTGTCTTGCCCCCCCAATTGACTTTACTAGCCCAAATTGAGCAACTGTTGTTAGCCGTCATCTCACCCTTGGTCTTAAAAATCAACGACTTGGGGGACAGGCTGATTAGCATCGAGGAAGTAATCAAAAAGTATCCTCCTCCAAATAATAAAATGGCTACACCCGCCTGCCCAAACCCTCCCACCGCCCCTGAAAAGCATTAGTCTGGTATTTGTAAGAATGGTGAAACTCAAATACAGCCTCCCTGTATACCTACCCCAATAGGCCACAAAGTAACTTTAAAACCTGCGTTACAAACTCATACAGTGGTTAGACCAGCTCCGGTAAGAATGCCATGTATCAACTTACCTCCTGAAGCCGCCCCATATGTGTCTGTCCTCTCTGGGGTCCCTGCCCTCAGCCAGGGAACACACGAATCACAGAAGGACCTATTAAATAAGGTCATCTTCTGGCTACAAAACAATAGACCTTTGCCACCTGAGCTAGATGGTGGCATCCTGAATGTCAGGAGGGTGGGGTGGTTAGGCACGCTGCCCAAAGACATCGCTGGGGACCTGGTGCTAATTAAATTTAAAAATAGGAATATCGTCCCCTATTTACGATTTTGCCCCCCCCCCCAAAGAGAGACATGGCACTATTCGCATTTGGGATTTGCACGATTTTTACCCGAGCCCCCCACATATCCCGATACACAGACTACCGGTTAAGAAATTCTACTCCTGGGGAAGGGAACCTCGTCTCTATAGCGCAACTAACCTTTTAGCCCCCAACGGTTTTGAACTTTTGTCCAAAAATTGTATTTTTAAAACACCACCACTAAGAGGCCACTCACAAGTTTGAGCTAAACTGATAGGGTAGGATGTAACTGATAAGTATTTTACTGATAGAGGCTTGCTTAATGCTCTTCCCCGGCTCCACAGCATGTACGTATTTCTTTTTTAGAGCTGTTTTATTGAAAATGAAATCTATGCAAATTGATTAGCTGATTCGATATATTTATTTAATCTTGTTTTATTAATTTTGTAATGAAATGTTACGGTGTTTATGTAATTTTATGGTGTTTATTTATGTATTGTTGATGCTTTTATGATTTTAAACTAAAATCGAATAAAGCTTAACTGAACTGAACTGAACTACTCCTGATATCCTTTCAACAGAAAGTTCTGACAAATCAGCAGCATGGGATAAACTAGTAGGTGTACTACTGTACAAAGTCGGCATATGTAGTTGAGCAGCTGTTAATACCGGAGACAGTTCTGGATCCATATCCAAGGCACCTGTTTTTTTCAGCTGTGCCATTAGTTCTTCATTCTTTTCCATTTGCTTAGCAATGTCAGGTAGAGTATAATCCTCCATTTTCACCTGCCCAGAGCTAAAGCTACGTTCTATCATGTTGTACTTTTAATGACAGTTCACTCAATTTGGTCGGCAAGAAACCAGGCTCAAATCTATTCATACTTCTTGAATTATCAAAGAGGGATACCAATCCTGCCAATGGAGATAATAGGGTGAGTCCTTTTCTTATCTTATTATTCTCCAGGGGGCCTTCTACTTTGCCCACCGACAGATCAATTTCCATTTCCAGATTGCTACCCTCCCTTCCTATTTGTAAAGCAGCAATTTTACCTGGTGGCTGTACAGATTTTCCACCAATATTGTTTTGTTGAATAATTACAGCAGGGTAAAGAGGTACCTTAACTTCCAAATTAGTGATCTGACTGTCCTCCCCATTCTCTGCTATTACGTAGGTATCCATCACCTCATCTTCCTGGAGCTCCTTTTTTTCCTCCTTTAGCACCTTCCCACGCTTGGTGCTTCTTACCCCTTTTGTAAACATTGACATCACCGATGGATACGTTTTCAGGTGAGAAAGGTGATCCATGTTTCTCCTGCAACGAATGGTTTTCTGGAGCTTAAGGGGACTCCTCTGGCTTGGATAGCAACTTTCTGAGCCTGCTGCTGTTTTCGCTTTTACGTTTAGCGCAAACACCTAGATGGCATCACAAATAATTAAAGTTCTCTTACTGCTTACTGGGCTGCTTTAAGGAATAGGACTGCTTGTAGGAATGGAGGTGAAGCATTCAGTGCACTCTGGCTCGCAGTTGACTTTATCTATTCAGCCCCTTAATAACCTTCATCAACCTTCATCAAGCTTTACTGAGAAGTCCTGGGATATCTCCCTACTAGCACAGGGAATAGGACCCGGAGCTATTCCTGTCACGGGGGCTGGCACTAGTGCGGGCACAGGTGCTAGTACTTGTGGCACTGATGCAGGCACTCGTACAGGCTAGCTCTTATCCGGATCCGATCCTACTCCACAGCTCCACAGTCCTGCTCCGCTCAAGCTGTTGACTACACTGCAAACCGGGGGAAGGGGGGAAGGCTCCACCTCCAACCTCCAACCTCTCACCAGTTCACAGTGATTGGTGTTTTTTGTTGTTTTGTTGATTTAGCAACTGTAAAACTTTTTTGAGCTTGAGATCAGCTTCCAGAGCAGAATGTTTGAGAGTTTTTGCAGTCTAGTGGGCTATCTGCCCTTCTCTACAATAGAGACTCACTGTGAGGCTGCTCCAGTGGGTCCCCAGAGCGCACCCGCACTCCAAACAGACTACTGTGTGGCCCCCTGCCTGGCTCAAGGGCGCAGCACCAGCACAACCCAGCGACTGTACTTTGCACCCCCCCAACAGAAGCGTCCACCAAAGCGGAAAAGTGGGAGAAACAGGAAGCAGGGAGCATAATAGATAGGTTGGTGGATTGGTGGGTGGGAGAGGCAGAAAAGCTGAGAGACTCGCTAAAGAACTACAGGACCAGCTGGAAAAAGCACTCTGGAGCCGCTGTGCTTACCCTCTGCCACCGCCTCTCCCCCAAGGTTTGTGTTCTTCAATTGCCCTGCCGCTCCTGCCTCTGCCCCCTACCGCAGACTGTAACCTGAGGGGGAGGTCACCCACATCTCAACTCAAGTCTGCGTGGTGTTTCGGGTTTCTTACGAATCACGTGTTGGTCCCCCGCAGCTCGCCCGTAACCCACACCCCACGCCTCACCTCTCCACCTCGCCTCGTTCGCCCTCACGGCATCGCCAGTTTTGGCAGTTTTAGCAGTGAGGCTGTGGGTTCGACAACTCAATGGGTTGATGGCTGAGGCTCATACGCCGGCTGCCTTGCCTGCGTTTCTCCCCACACTGCAACGACTCGCAGCATGGCTCACACACCGCCCGCAGCTCCCCTGTGCCCCGCCTTGGGCCGCGTTCACTTCACTCTGCTCTGTACGGCTTCGGCGGTTGGCGGTCGGCGGTCAGCGCTCTGGTCCCCGGTCAAAATGAAGACGTGGACTGGCTCACATGGACAATTAATAAATCTGCTTTGGGCCGCCGGCGAGCTGCCCACAGCCTGCCGCACACGCCACCCACCGCACTCCGACCTCCAGCGCCTCAAGGACTGGTACTGCCTCAACCGGGAGACTGCACACCGGCAATGGCAGCGGCCACAGTCTCAGCCCTCAATCTCAACGGGTCTCCAAGGGTCTCAGCTAGCTGTTTCTGGCAGTTTTCAGGTCGTTTTTTGGCTGTCTTGGCGCCAGCGGCCAGCGGTGGTCAGGGCGGGCTGTAGCGGCACAGCACGAGCACGAGAAAGCTCCACCTCCTCGGTTGCGTACACTTAGCAGTTATTAGATCGGGGGAAAGCACTGCCATCTGCACCTGAGCTCCTTGTGCCTCTATTTGCAAACTGCCAGCCCCGCTCACGAAACCACCCCTAGAGTGTCTGTTGATGTGCCCCTTCAGTTCCAGTACCAACCCTGCTGGGAGTCACATGCACTCTGGTGTAGTCTCCCCCGTTCCGCCTCCCCAGCACTGCTGCGACTGTAATAGCTCAATGTGCTGCACCCCCCTGCACTGACTCTACACTGGTTAATACAGTACTAGGTGACATGCTTTACCAGACAGCACACTTTATTATATTTCACACTGTAACAGATGGTATGTGGCCCAATAAAACATAGGCGGCACACTCAACTTAGGGACAGTGTGCACAGTGCCAGCCATGCTGTCGTTTTCAGGTGAGCCCGCTTTCAATATGCATGCATACTCCGTGGGACTCTGCTGGCCTTTTCCACCTCCAGCCCACTCTGTGCAGGCCCTATTCTTAACTGTGTCACATGCTCACACCCCTGGAAATGCCATATATGCAACTTAGAGCTCTCCAATGTTAAAAGTACACTCATAGCGACCTCCCCTAAGGCCCAGCTAAGGCTTCAGTGTGCGCTAATTAATGCACGCTCGCTTATCAAATACAAGTTTGAATTTGCCAATTTCACCAAAGAGGAGAGGCTTGACATCCTATTTGTGGTAGAAACCTGGGCAGATGAAGCTTCAGGGCCTAACCTGATGGTAGCTATTCCCCCTAGTTTTGCCATCTTTAGGAAGGACTGTAGAGGAAAAAAAGGCAGGGGCTAGCAGTTGTTTATAGGAACTACTTAAACGCCACCTATAATGATATTCCCGCCGGAGCATCATGTGAGGCACTCGCTTTCTAAATAGCTATCAACCACACCCATTCTTTCAATGGGATGCTGATCTATCGCCCCATAGACCAAGGGCCAATTTCCTACAAGCCTTGGGGCAATTACTAGAACATAAAGTTAACTTCCAGGATTACACCATACTCGGGGACTTAAATTTTCATTTATATAATGTACAGGACACTGATTCAAAAGCCCTGATGGACCTTCTCACTAGCATTGCTTGACGCAGCTGACATAATGTCCTACTCACAGAGCCGGTCACCTACTGGATGCGTTTTTTTCTGATTGTCCGCTCTTGAAATTTAAAAGCATCCTGCAACTACTTTGGTCTGACCACGCAGCGGTCATGCTCACTCTTACCTCACCTTCTTCCGTCGGTAACAAGCACGGGCCTATAAAAAGCCAGAGTTGTTTTCCCTGGCATCGTATCGACCACACTGAGTTATTTCAAGAACGTAGTTGTAACAGACTACCCCTATCCCTTGCCCCAGAGAGAGCAGCCCTAGAATACAACAAATGGATCGGGTTGGCCGTACGGGCAACCGTCCCCCAAAAGCTGGGGAAAAGTAAGAGGACAGCCCCTACTGAACCATGGTTTGTAGAGGAGCTTAGATTTCTTAAAAGGCAGTGCCACAGGCAAGAAAGGCACTGGAGACTCAAGTATGAACCCAAGGAAAAAGAGCGCTATAGGGAAATATTCACCCACTATAAAGGTAGGATCCATACTGCAAAAATCGAGTATTTTTCAGAGACTATTGGCAAAGCCAAGAATAATGCCAAAGAACTGTTTGCCACAGTTCAAAAACTTAGCCAAGTGCAGGTCCACAAAGAGAAGGCTTGATCCAGCCTTTTGCGATACTCTGGCTTCCACCTTTCGCAGTAAGGTTTATGACATCTATGACAAATTTACACTAAATCCTACCCAGGTGGCAAGTAGTCAGGATCTCTCTGTGTTAAAGCATTCCAGAAGCCCAGATTCTGTGCTTCTCACGAAGTTCAACCAATTACATACAAGCAGGTGGTCAAACTTCTTTTTTTTGCCAAATCTGGCTCACCATTGGATCCATGCCCCTGCAAGATCGTAATTTCAGCAATCGAACCGATAGCCTGCCATCTCACAGAGCTATTCAATCTTGTTCTCCAATCCGTTATTTTCCCTAAATTATGGAAAAAGATCTCCATTTTACCACTATTAAAAAAAACTATCTGCACAAAACAGATCCAGGCAACTATCGTCCGATAGCTCGTCTGCCACTTGAAAAATATATGAATCAAGAAATGACCGCGCTCATCAAAAACAACAACATTCTGGATTCACCCCAATATGGTTTTTGAGGCGGTCATAGCCCAGAGCTTGCATTGATTATGGCTGCTGAAGAAATCAGACGCTCGGTAGACAAGGGAGGCATGGTGGCACTGATCCTTGTGGATTTCTTGGCAGCATTCGACACCGTGGACCATGGCCTCCTACTACGTCACCCCAAGAAATAGGCATTGCCGGCACCACCCTACGATTGTTTAACTCCTTCCTTTCTAACCAGGAACAATTCGTGGAGATGGATGGCCTAAGCTCTCAGAGTTTTAATCTTCCATGTGGGGTCCCACAGGGCTCTTCACTCAGCCCGACTCTTTTTATTTATATGTGTTTACCCTTACCAGGCTTATCAAATCCTTTGGATTTGCCATGGTGTCATACGCCGATGACACTCAGATAATAGTATCCATCTTAGAGGACTCTCACAGTACCATTCACAACTTTCATGGGACAGGTGAGAAAATGGATGTCTGAGAACAGTCTTAAGCTGAACTCCAATAAAATGGAGGTTTTTCTTTTTGGCAGAGATGTCTCCCATTGGTCCTCAGACTAGTGGCCTAGTGAACTTGTCCCTCTCCCACTTCAATCCCCAAGACGAGGAATCTGGGAGTCATCTTTGACACCACTCTTTCATTATCCCATCATGTGAATGCAATCACATCAGCCATCTGTTACACCCTAAAGATTCTGAGGAAAATGTTCTGCTTTATACCACCTGACCTACAGAAAACAGTGGTCTCTGCATTAGTTCTGTCAAGGCTGGACTACTACAACGGCCTTCATATCGGAATTAATAAAGCCCTCCTCGTCAAACTGCAAGTCTTGCAGAACTCAGCCACCCGCCTGCTTTTTAAATTACCTAAATATGCTTCTGCAAAGTCGGCCCTTAATTCGCTTCACTGGCTCCGGGTAGAAAAGAGAATCAAGTTTAAGGCTCTCTGCATCGCCTTTAGGGCGCTGCACAACCAGGGTTCTGCATATCTGATTGGCCAATTTCACTGGTACACTCCTCCCAGAATGCTGCGGTCCTCTTCCCATCGGCTGGTGGAAGTTCCCAGGGCATGTCTCTCCAACTGGGGTAGCAAAAGCTTTATATACATTACCACTAGACTGGGAATCAATTGTCACTCTCACTGAAAAATTAATCAGACCTGATATCCTTCAGGAAGGGTCTGAAGACCTGGCTTTTTTAGGCCTAAAGATAAGCAGCGACTAGTTCTCTTTCTTCTTATTCCCCATGGCTGGCAGGAGGTTAGATGTCAGTGCCTAGACACCTCTGGGTATTAGTGCGCTATATAAATATATAAATAAATAAATAGTTTTACGAGAATGATGGTGGATGGTCCCCTGCTGTCTGCAGAGGCAGGTAACTTTAAATTCAATAGCATTATGCCACCAGTGAGCAGCACTACATCAGTTCAAGTACATTTGAACAAAAAGTTAGGGTGACCAGGTGTCCCGGATTTGCCCGGACAGTCCTGGTTTTTCAACAGCTGTCCCAGCAAATTTCAAGAAATTAAGCTGATGTCCCGGTTTTTAGAGAGGGTCGGCTGAAAACAGTGGGAGGCATCTTTTATGAAGAAATAGTTAGCAGCTGTTATAAGAAAGCAATTTCATTAACAGGCGTGCTACTCGCTTTAAACATGACACTTCATGTATGGTCTTACAGCCTCTTCTGTAATTTTCTGCTAAGGAACACTATCATTCTGTGCACTGGGTTGCAGTAAACTTGTAGTCCTACTTCTATTTTTGGGAAATATCCCGGTCTTTGGCTTAAAATGGAAAATTTCCTAGTTAACATGAAGGAAAGTTTCAATTCTATTAAGGACGCAGAGGTGAGAATTATGCATTTCTTTCTTCGCTCTTTATTAACAGCATTTTCAAAGATAAAGTAAAAAAACACATCAATAAACTACAACTCCCATGAACATCAGGAGTACCCATGGCCACCAACAGCCCAATCATATCTTATTTCGATAGTCCATATAATATAGGTGATGTCATAGCCCTTCCTCTTCTTCACTGAAGGAAGTTAAGCCCATTGGACCTTAATCCGCTTTAGAGTAAAAACCTAAGATGAAAGGGTAAAATGTTAAAGACTCTCCCTTAAACAGTTCTTACCATAGTATCCAAACATTCAATAAATAGAGAATTGCATCCCCAACCTAACATCGGGAAATTCCTAACTTCACAGGTATTGGAGTACCATACAGGAAACAGTTGTCAACAACAATGTCAATAAATGTTCTTATTACTATACGTAATGGTTGTGCACCGCTGTGTTGTCTCCTAACTTTGATTGTATGTCGTGCTCCCGGGAATCACTCCCCACTCAGGAGTGTAATGATGTACAATCTTAAAGTTGCAGATACAGGACTCCCTGGTTTGTCTCCCTGGGCACAGGCTTAGTGGGTGCTGGATTCCCAGCTATATTCAATACAAACTTGCTGCATTTTTGTTGCTTGATTAGTGTTATTTATTCATATTGATGTGTTAAATGCACACCAAACGATTGAATATTCCTTTTGTTTGACATTCAAAAATTCATATTCCATGTATTTGGCTTTCCAAAACTTCATATCCCATAATGCATTATTCTTCATGGAAGAAATGTAAGAAATTCCTAACTTCACAGGTATTGGAGTACCATACAGGAAACAGTTGTCAACAATAATGTCAATAAATGTTCTTATTTGTCAAGCATAACAATAAACCACAGTATAGACATCAAATCAGTACTCCCTGACAATCACGAGATCCTGTCCAGATATCTGTAGACTCCATGAAGTTTATATCATGAGCCCTCGTAGGGCGGGAGGCATCAGAAGAGTTTGCCAGGGGGATAATACGCGTCTCTGCGTCCTTAATAGAATTGAAACTTTCCTTCATGTTAACTATGAAATGTTTCATTCTATGTGGCGATTTTTTGTCCTGCTAGAATCAGGGTCGCCGCCCTGGAGTCAATCCAGAAGCCCAAGAATAGCATGCTCTACTATGGGACCATGTCTGATTTCTGCTGGTTGATGGTGAACCCCAAACTCTGCAGCAGGGACATTGTGGTATTCAGATGAGCAATCAGGCGATCTCGGGACTGATCCATCAGCAGGATGTCGTCCAGATATATAATCAGTCTGATGCCCAGGGTACATAGATGCTCCACCACTGGCTTGAGGAACTTGGTAAAGCACCAGGGTGCTGATGACAGGCCGAAAGGCAGGGTCCGGAACTCGAATACCTGCCACCTCCACTCGAATTGGAGAAACCTGCAGTGGGGGGGAGATGGGGAGAGATAGGTAAGCATCCTTGAGGTCGAGACGCACCAACCAGTTGTCCTGCAGTAACAGATCCCGGAGGAGATTAATCCCCTCAATTTCGAAGTGGCAGTAAATCAGCCACTCGTTGAAAGACCTGAGATTGATGACTGGGAGAAGCCCTTTTATTTCTTCTCCACCAAAAACAGGTTGCTTAGAAACCCCCTGGGGTGTAGCTCCGAGAGGCAAACTGCCCCGTTTGTCAGAAGGTCCTGGACCTTCTGATCTATAAGGGATTCGTCCTGAGAGGAGAATACCAATGGACGGGGCTTGACTGTTTGCACCGGAGTGCTGTAAAACTCTATGTGATACCCTATTACCGTCTCCAGAACCCAAGGGTCTGAGGAGATCTCTGCCCATTTGTGAGAAACATGCTTATTCTCCCTCCCAAAGAAAAAGGAGTTAACAGGGAAAGAGAGTGGTGACGCTCTGCGGAGAAGGCGGAGTTGCCATTGCAGAGAAGGCCTACCACCCTCTGCACCCACCCCGCCACGTCGTCCTCAGGAAGAAGTTGACCTGACTCTCTGGACCACTCTGCCAGCTCTATGATTTTAGTGGTCCCACCACCTCCAGGAGCTTGTCCTGGCACGCCCTCCATGATCTATCGATCCCCTTCTTGGCATTCCTCATATATGTACTAAAGAAGGTACATAGCTTCGGGTCTATATCTGGCGTCCAGCCACAGATGGTCAAGGACATTCTGACCTGAGGCGGGCGCTCACTTGCTTGCTAAGTGGTTGTCTGATCTTTTTGCCCACATAGTCGGCCACTTTCTTGTCCGGGACCCACTCTGCAGCGCATGGCCTAGTAATACCTTTTGAGTCGAACATGTCAGAATGGGCACACTCCCCATCACCAGTATCGGAGTTTAATGACTGTGGGCGCCAGAACCTGCCCGAAACTTTCGTCTCATCAGAGGAGCCCTCTTTATCCTCAAAATCACCCTCCCATGTCGAGGAACCCCTCCTAGGGGTCAACATCTGTAGTGACCTCGTCGCTGGTAACCCCGGGTAGCTCTTCCTCCCGGCAGGGTGCCTCTATAAGAGTTGCGCACTATTAAGAAAGACCTCAGTCAGCCGACTGAAGCCTTCAAGGTGCCCTGCGTCACGCTTATTAGCCTTACGTGGGTGAGGCTGAATTACCCCACTAGGCCCAGCCTGCGTCACGCTTATTAGCCTTACGTGGGTGAGGCTGAATTACCCCACTAGGCCCAGCCTGCCTCGCGGCCGAGTAGTGGAGAGAAACTGCTGAGAAGTTCAGCGCTAGCAGCGCATTGCCTCAATAAGCCAGTACTAAGCAATTAAAGATATTATACATCAAAAACACGCCAGATAAGCACTAAACTCTAACCCCCTTAAGTCAGGAAGAAGGCATGAAGGGACTTAACTGACGAGGCAGCAGTGAAGAAAGAGGAAGGACTATGATATTGCCTATAATAAATAGACTATCGAAATGTGATATGATTGGACTGTTGGTGGCCATGGTTACTCCTGGTGTTCATGGGAGTTGTAGTTTATTGACGTGTTTTTTCACTTTATCTTTGAAAATGCTGTTAATAACGAGTGAAGAAAGAAATGCATTATCCTCGCCTCCGGTCCTGACAGAATTCTAGTCACCCTACAAAAAGTAGCACTTACTTCTAAAGCTTCACATGAGCCCTGCCAAGTGCCATGCATCATGAGTTAGCGTAACGCATTTGAAGGTAAGTCCCCGCTTCACCGCATTAAAAATAATTATCACACATTATATCGCCTCCACAGCTGTCTGTCAAGCTGGAGTGCTACAGTATAGTCATTTCATTTGCATTTTCTGAGCAAAGCTGGCAGCACCGTTCACTCTGCTCGCAGCTTGGGGGCTGGCTCAGCTGCTTGTTTTGGAAACATTTACCCAGCATTCTTATTCCTGTGACCAAAGCTGCTCACAGTACACAGTGCTACAATGTAAGACTTAGGAACCCGAAAATACGAAGCATTAGAATGTCGCTACCAGGACATTATGAGTCGAGCGAGGCACTCTTGAATTTCGTTCCACTCCTCCTGCGATGCGAGCCGGGTGAAGCTTTCCTAATTATTTTTATGGTTTTCACTAGTGTAAGTGCTGCTGGGGGAATGGCAGCCTGCTCTCACAATGTGGTGGTATCCTGTCAACGTCACTGACAGACCCTCCCGGCGGCTACCTAACCTGCAGTATACACTTCCGCCCCGGCAAGATGGCAGAGAGCTATTGGCACGTATCTGCAACCGGACCCGACCTCACCGGCCGTACCCTGAGACTGTGTGTTTGCTCAGGTTTGATTATGCTGTGTTAAGAGTTCTAGCAGCCACGAGGCCGGACGCCAATTCAACTGCCTGGTGCGCCTATTTTCCTCAACATCGCCCAATAATTCCCATGATTGGATAACCTTCAGAAGGTAAAAAAACTGAGATGGTCCGAGGAGAATTGTGAAGTACTTGAAGCAGAGATTGATAATCTTCTTTCCGAACATTGCCACGATGGCGCTGACTATTTGGCAGGTCCCTCCTGGGAAACAAGACTGAGTAAATTCAGAGACCAGTTGGCATTAAAAATAACAAGTAGCCCTCCGCAGGTGCTTCCGGTTTCGACTATTTTGCTGGAGCAAAAACAAGCTGTAAATCTCTCAAAGAGTAAACTAAATAAGTTGCAACGAGCCCATACGTACAGTGAAAGCCAACACAAATCTCTGAAGAGCGATATATCAGTGGCTAGAAAAGTCTATAGGAAGGCCAGATTCGCCTTACAAAGACAGGAAGAAGAGCTTCACTGGGCGGCAGCCTTTGAGATAATTAAAACCAAGGATCAAAGGAAAATTTGGAATTGGGTGAATGAGGCATCCAAAGCCGCCAAACCTCCAACTGCAACTAATATCTCCCCCGCCGATTGGGAGAAGTATGTCAAAGAGCTGTATACAACATCAGGCGTACCAATTGGCAGTAGGGGCGTTCAACTAACACTAGACCAGCAAATCGAGGAGGAAGACACGCCCTGTCCTATCAAGATAGCAACAGAAGAAATAGCTGCGGTAATAAGGAAAATGCGCTCTGGTGGTGCTCCAGGCCCCAATGGAATTCCAACGCAGGCCTTTAAAGCCGCTGCACAAAAATGGGCTTTGCTGCTGACTCCGCTATTTGAAGATGCAATACTGGGACATACCATCCCGCATACGTGGCAAGGATCACTCTTAGTACCTTTTCATAAAAAAGGTTCGCGCTCCGATCCCGATAACTATCGGATGATAGCTCTACTCGATGTGGACGGGAAAGCTTATGCAAGCATACTGCTGAAAGAACTTACAAAATGGGCGGAATCGAAAAATCTAATCCCCTTCAGCCAAACTGGCTTCCGAAAAGGATGCCACATCGAAGACAATCTGATTTCGATAGTCCATCTGATGGAGACTACCATAGCAGCAAAAGGCAAATCCCTGTACATGGGATTTATTGATTTCCGTAAAGCATTCAACAGTGTTAGCCGTCCCATATTATGGGAAAAACTGTCAAAATGGGGAATTCCGCGGGCACTACTAAATGCGCTAATAGCCCTTCATACGGACACATGGGTCAAGGTCAGAGTAACATCAAAATGGACCACCGCTAATAAAATCTACACAAATAGAGGTCTTAAACAAGGGTGCACTCTTGCACCATTACTCTTTAATCTGTACCTTGCTGACCTTCCCGAATGGTTAACTGGATCAAGAGCTTTCCCTCCAGGAATCGGCCAAATCAAAATCCAAATTCTGCAGTATGCGGATGACACGATTCTATTAGACCAAACTCAGGTGGGCCTCCAAAGGCTGTTCAACTCTCTCGCTCAGTATTGCAAAAACAATATGCTCGAGATAAACGTAGGTAAAACCAAGGCGATGGCAGTCTCACATACGAACACAAAAAAGCCCCTGTGGTTCATAGAGGGGAAACAACTGGAGACTTTCCCTACATATAAATATTTAGGCGTCTGGATTGACCATAAAGGTAGATGCTCGGTGCATATAACTGAGATGCTGACAGTGGCTCGCCATCTTGAGGGGGTGTTTATGAGAACAAAGAACGCTCTACATTCCCAGGATTTTGCCCCATTAATAAAATTGATTAATGCAAAATTTCTGCCCACTATTGCCTTCGGAGCAATCATCTTCAAGGACAAACTGAATAACTGGCTTGATAGAGCGCAATCATCATGCTACCGTCGGGTCTTTCGATTGCCTAATTCGACTTCCCATGCTCAAATACGGAAAGAATTCTCTTTATCCTCCATGTGTTGGATTATGGCTGCAAGATTCGTTACATATTGCTTAAAAGCGAAACAAGCAAATTCTCACATGCTAAAAAGCTGTATATGGCTGGTCCTCAACAACCCCGCTACATCATGGAATAAATATCTAACGTTCTGCCTCAAATCGCTCGAAGCGGGGGACATATGGTCTTCTTCCCTGTCCAACGAAACGAAAGGAAATCTCTTAATCAAGCAAGCAAAAATCCTTTCAAACCAATCGGACACACAACTGGTTCTTAAGCTTTCTCACGGCACCTGGGCCGCCAAATTGTATGCTCCGAAAACCCTTCCATCCTATCTTGCATCAGCGATGAAACCGTATATTAAACACCAGCTAATGAGATTCCGATTTGGCCTAATTCCGTTGAAAGCATACAAGTTTGGGCAAGGATATAAGATTGGAGCCTCCTCCCAATGTCGGTTTTGCAAACGGGGAGAGGAAAACCTAATTCACATTTTGTGCATTCGTCATCAATTGCGGCCACAAAGAATATTCTGGCTGAGACCAATTTGGCTCCTTCTAGGTATCAGGACATGCCAAGAAGCACTTGAGGAATGCATGAGGGGGGATTCACCTCAAATGGCGACCCGTTTTGTCAAATTCATTACCGAAATTAATTCCATGACTCTTCCCTCTGTGCAAGCCTGAATTTAATTCCCTGCAAGTAATCGATTTTTGACTGTCTTTTTACTTTCCCTTCCCACCCATTCACTGTTTTAGTTTTAATAGCCTCGAATGTTTTTACTACCATCTTATTGTACTTCTGTATATTGCAATGATTTTAAATAATTGTGCAATAAAAAAACTTTACTTTACTTCCCACGAGGAATGCAGGTACTTTTGTGCAGTGAGTGAAATTGTCTGTGCCCTGAGTGAACCGCTGTGAGAAGTTAGCCTGCAAAAACACACAGTGCCCACACCACAATTACTCATTCAATATTTTAGAAGGGTAAGAAACCAGTTTATTGTAACCACCCTTAGACATCATTACTCTGTGTCTATCATTTTATGCTTTTTTTCAAATTTTCAAAAAATTGTAACAGAATAAAGGACTACGTATTGGAATATTTACAAGACTAAATACACTTTGTACATACATCAAAAGACAAACATTATTTACACACTAAAAAACGTTTCTGCATCAAACATTACAAAAAATTATAATTGCATCACAACCAACAAATATTACAATAAAAAACACGAAGAAAAATGATTTCCAGGGGGATATAAGCAACTTAATGGCTTGTAAACGCTTAAATACTGGACCAGCCGGTCCTAGTGTCGTGAAGTTGACAATTTATTCCACCCAAGAAAGACTGCCAACGCGTTTCAAGAACCAGGCACAAAGTCACAGGTCTATCATCAGGGCTGTTTATTCTTTGTATCTGAAAAGATGCAAAGACATTGTTTTACTTTAACAGGCATATTCATAGTGAGTGCCTTTCACCAATCGTGGGCAAAAAATGATAATAAAGGTTAGCTACATACCAAATTTTTTTAAAGAGGGGCGTGATGGTTAATCTTCTTGTGGTCCAACTCGCTAGTTATTATAGTGGCCAGACGGAGATGTCTAAAAAAGATTGGAAATTGGTTTTCAATTTGACCCGCTCGGGTTTTTAATTAACAAGCTCTAGTCAAAGATGTAAAACAAGCATTTACAATGCAATGGTCTCGGCATTATTAAAGGTAGAGCTATTGGCATTGCTCATGACTTTTTTTCATTTTCTTTTTTTTTTTTTAAAACATAAATAAATTGTATTGTCATACGACACACATTTCATTTTCTTGCACTTGGGCCCCAGACAGAGGGCTACGCTACTGGTAACCAGATGACTCCCTCTCACTGAAGGAACAAACATCTTCGCCGAGCTTATATTTAACAATCAGTGCATTCTGGGACTTGTAACAGTGGATGACACCGAACTACCATTTAAATTAAGGTGGCAGATTATGGAAGTCTGAGTAAAGAAAGTACATGAAAAAGGGCAGAGTCATTCGGCATCTGGTGAATGGACACCACTGTTCTCTTACGTGTTCTTGAATAGAAATCTTAGACGTCAATCATTCCTCCGAGGAGGCAGATCTTTTCTCGACTGGGGTCGGGAATCTTTGTGACTGGGAGGAACTCTCCTGCTGTCGAAGAGCAGAGACGAGAGAGAACCTGCTGGATACAGAAGACATTGCATTGCAGCCTGGGGGCAGGATTGCTGATGTGGCAGTGAAGAGAACATCTGTAAAAACAGCATCTCTACCGACATAAATGTACACATCCGAACACGGCCCAGATGGTTGATTCACTGCTCCGGTCCGGCCCTTTTGGGACAAAGGGAGGTACTGCAGGGTATATCGTTAAGTATTCCGGCAGCCTCCTTCACCGATGCAGGGGGTGAAAAGCGGGCTCGTCTGCTGTCCGTGTGTGCTCTGCTGGGGGAGAGTGGGGGCACTTTGGAGGGGTCAGGGGCAAGGGGCGACGCCCAAGATGTGATCAAGAGATCTGCAGGCACATTCGAATCACAACTAGAGGTACTCACCAAGGATATTAAGAAATGGTTTAGGGTGCCGTCCACATCAGAGAAATATAGTGAAGTGGGTCAATGCATCTGCCATAGAAATATGCACTTGTGCACAGATTCCGTTGGGGGAGAATGGAGAGAGGAGAAGGAGGGCAAATGGAAGATTCATCTAACAAGTACCAAAGAGCCTAGACATTAAGATCACCTTTTATTGCAGCACCACAAAGCGGCAAGATTGCGCACCATGCGCGACTTAACGCAAATTGGCACATTTCACTTTCCATATTTCTGCATTTTTCACAATTTTTTTTATTTTTATTTACCTTGTTTCTGAATATGTTGTAGTTCATTTTATTTTGTAGCAAACTGGCGAAATTCAACTATCAACAAAAGCAAGTTTAAAAGCAATTAACAAATATGCATACCCCCCATTGTCGAAGAAAGACGTCTGGGACAGTAGGAGGTTCTCTTAGCAGATAACATAAAATATACATCCGTGATATGGCATGGAAATAGCGCCCTTTGCACACACAATATACAGGTGCTTTTAAAACCATATTATATACTTGTAAGCACGGCGCCCCCTCTATACAACCCTTTCTTTGCTTTATCAATACGCATACTGCAGCCCTTTTTGTATTTCATCCTACAGACCCCTGCTGTCAATAATACTTAATATGTACTCTGTACATATCACACGTCACGGACTGTACTGTCCCAGGCCCCTAAATGGATTGTAAGCCGTAAACTGCAGTTCACACACAGATCACGCAGCAACCTCTCAACCTCCCGAGCTATCCCCGAGGCTTCCCTAAATCTCTTCCCTTTTTTTGTTACTCTTTATCGCCCACACGGTGATGGTGCGAGTCCCCACTGCTGTTTGGGGTGGGTTTGCAGGTGTGTAGAAGGAGAGCTTCCTACCCCGCGGGTGTTAAAGGGGGGAGAAGCCCTTCTCTCTCGCATGTGCCTCCAGCTGCTACCGAGTAAGAACCGGGACCCAGACTCACCTCAAGGTTGATTCACTGCTCCGGCCCGGCCCTCTTGGGACAAAGGGAGGTACTGCAGGGTATATCGTTAAGTATTCCGGCAGCCTCCTTCACCGATGCAGGGGGTGAAAAGCGGGCTCGTCTGCTGTCCGTGTGTGCTCTGCTGGGGGGGAGTGGGGGCACATAGTAATTAATATTCATCCGCTATTATTTTTTCGAACTTGTGAAGTTAATTGAAGCTGCTTGGATTTCTTAGTACGTAGAAAACTCTTTCTGTCTAGGCAAAATGTACTTTTCATTCCCTTTTTTAAACTTCATAGCGATTGCTCCAGGCTCCACAAAAAGCAGTTCTACATGCAGCAGCTAATTTAGCCTCTGAGTATAAAAGGAAGGACCATATCTCATTAGTACTTTTAACGCTTTGTTGACTTCCCTTTGAGGCCAGACCTATATTCAACATGGCCTGCATCACTCAAAATGCCTTCACACCTCCATTGCACTATACCTGGCTCCCCAACTAAAGAACTCTGGTGGGAGTAGACTTTACGTAATGCTGAAGCACTGCTTCTAGGACTCGTAACCTAAAAGGAACAGTATATTGTTTTATCATTTTCAGTGTGCGGCCCAAGGTTGATTCACTGCTCCGGCCCTCTTGGGACAAAGGGAGGTACTGCAGGGTATATCGTTAAGTATTCCGGCAGCCTCCTTCACCGATGCAGGGGGTGAAAAGCGGGCTCGTCTGCTGTCCGTGTGTGCTCTGCTGGGGGGGAGTGGGGGCACTTTGCAGGGGTCAGGGGCAAGGGGAGATGCCCATGCTTGCTGTAAACACTGGCAACACAATAAGAGGAGTATTTTAAACGGCACAAACGGGGGCAGAGGCTCAAGGCTCGAGGCTCACCTTCACTGCGGTGAAACAAAATGGCGGCCTCAAGCTTCTGAATTTTTCGGAATCGGGGGCGTGGTTTTGTGGTTCTGAGTGACAGGCAACGTCACTGTCTAAAGAACGCAAAAAATCACGCCCCCAAATCCGAAAAAGACGGAGCTTCTTTGGAGGGACGGCTCTCTCCTCCAATGGCTGGCCTCTGTTTAGGAAGCCAGCCAATGGAGGAGAGACGAAAACAGAGGCGGGATAAAGCAGCCTACTAAGTAACATAAGATCTCTCTACTTCCGGTTCTGCCGAACCGGATAGTACCGAGACCTAAAAAAGGGGGGAAGCGTACCTTGCTTTTTGTGAACTGCCGTAACACGGCGAATTTGCTTGTACGACGTCACCATCAAGATGTGATTCTACAACAGTAATGGCATAGGTTTCAATCGCGTGGTTTTTTCAAAACATTCTAAGCGAGTGGATATAACGCATAGGAGGATTAGCCTACCTTACTGAAGTGTCTTATTCTTAAGGATGTAAAGGGAGAAACCGCAGTCGCCGTCCTGTAATAGAACGAAACGTCGATTTCAAAACTGTATCTCTCAAAAATATTGGGTGAATGCTCCAACCGCGATAAGGCGGTGTTTGTAAATACCTGCTCCTCTGCCACAGCACGCCCGCGCTCGAGTCTGCTTTCTTTCAATAAAGATGGCCGCCGCACTTTTCTGTTTGTTTTATACTTCATAGTGCAAAATTGCATTATGGGACTTGTAGTCGCATTTAGTCAAATCGCCTATTATAAGCGCCATGAAGACACATATATAAGCGACATGTTTGCCTATCCATTTTATCGTGTTAATGCGATCAAAGTAATAAAAAAATGTTTGTGTATGCGCTGATGAATTATGAAGCGCATTGGTACTCTACCCCATGCTAAAGGTACTTCTAAAGCTTTGAAGTGTATTACAACTCGAGCATCATGCGATGTTATTCTAAACACATCTCCTGGCCACGGACCACCATTTTGTAGAATTATCGAAATAGATCGAAAGGACCACAGGTCAAAACAGGGATGTCAAACCGATGTAGGTCAGCTCTAATGGATTTTACCAGACAATTATTATATATGCGCTATCTCAGACAGGCTATTAAGGCCAGTCTGTGCGCTATTGAACTTTAGAATAAGATAAGCTTCTTTCTGTAATAGAACTCACTCAACGTCATGGCATTTAGACTTGGGATTCATGGTGTACAGTACAGACCATTTGAATTGTTGTTCTTTGTGGCCCTTTTCGCAGAAATGTTCTACCATTGGAGCAGACATTACTTGCTTCTTAATCCGGGATCGGTGCTGGCTGATTCTTTGATTCACTTGTTGGCTGGTTTTTCCTATATAAAGGAACTGGCACGGACATAATACCATGTAGACAACATTCTTAGTTCTGCAATTGGAGAAATCCTTGTGTCTCCACTTTGTGCCTCGGTGAACAAACTCGTCACCTTCAATTGTACTAGAACAGGCAACGCAATTTCCACACTTATGGTGGCCTTCAATCGGCTTAAGGTTCCATTGCGCAAGTAGATCGCTTTTAGGCATTGGAATAGCAATGTCCGCCCTAATGAGTTCTTCACCAATACTGCGATTTTTTTCTGTAGGCAAAAATGGGTTTGGGGAACGGGCAATTCAACCCCTCCAATAAATGCCAGTTCTTTAAAACTGCTTGTCGTAGTTTGTGTGTGTCCGGACAGAAAGTTGTCACGCACACAAGTTTGTTCAACGGTGTGCGTTGTTTGGGTTGCAAAAGACATTCCCTAGGCGTGTACTTGACACGTTTGAGCGAATGCTTAAGGAGCTTCCTAGGGTAGCCTCTTTCTTGCATATCGGAACAAAAAGCTTGTGCATGTCGCTCATACTCCTGCACATCTGAGCAATTGCGCCTGATTCTAAGTAACTGCCCATAGGGCAGATTAGCTTTTAAGCTACGCGGATGTGAGCTCCTATAATGCAAGATAGTATTCCTATCAGTGTCTTTCTTATGTAATGATGTTGTCAACCGTCCGTCCTCGCATCTTAGCTCAATATCCAAAAATGTGATGCGACTGGCACTATTTTCTATTGAAAATGTAATGTCTCTGTGCCTTGTGTTAAGCCATCCGTGAAAAGACATTAACTCGGTCTGGCTCCCCTGCCACAGGAGCCAGACGTCGTCAATGTACCGGTACCACTGTATAATTTGTTGCCTGAAAGGGTTATTGGTATCAACGAACTTCTCCTCGTACTGCGCCATGAAGAGCACCGCCATTTCTGGGGCGTAAGGACATCCCATGGCGGTGCCCTTCACTTGCATGTAATACTGGCCATTGAAGGTAAAATAGTTTCTCTTCAATGCTATTGCCGCAAGTTCCAAAATAAAACCAGTAGGGACTCGATGTGGTCTTTCTCTTTGGTCCAGATATAATTGCATGACTTCTAAGGCTTCCTCTTGGGGAATTTGGGTGTATAAGGACGTAACGTCCATCGTCACCATGATTTGCGATCGGGGATCGAAGCTGGTACCTTCTACTTTGAGCAAGAAATCGGTTGTATCACGCAAATATGATTTGACTTGGCCCAGAAACGGTTTCGAGAAAAAATCTATATATTGCGCAATCGGCTCTAAACAGGAATCACACCCGGAAACGATGGGGCGTCCGGGGGGTTCTTGCATGCTCTTATGGATCTTCGGAAGAAGATAAAGGACAGGGGTCCTTGGGCATTTCTTAGAAAGATAATCGTATTCCTTATTGCCCAGGAAACCACTCTCTTTGCCAAAGTCCAAAACGCTAGAAATTTGGCCCTGAATGTCTCTAGTGGGGTCCTCCGTTAATGCACGATACCAAGTGGTGTTTTTCACTTGCTTCTCCCCCTCTGCCAGATACATAGAGCGAGGCCAGATGACTATAGCCCCGCCCTTGTCGGCTTGTTTAATGATAATAGAAGGGTCATTCTTTAGCGAACCAATTACCTCTCTCTGATGTTTATTCATATTCTGTTGAGTAAAGGTCTAAGCTTTCTCCATCTTGGTGATGGAAGACAGCAGTACTTGTTCAAAAGCTTGCACTTGTTTTGGAATATTAGTGTAAGGAACAAACTTGGATTTGTTCCTAAGACCAGTTGTTTCTGTGCTTTCAATGAATGGAGTATTGGCAAAAAACGCCTTCAGTCTGACCTTGCGGCAAAACTCTATTGCCTCCATTTTGAGCTTACTATAATCAGTGTTTTGCTGGGTACAAATTTTAACCCAAGATTAAGTACCGCTTCCTCTTCCATGGATAATACTCTAGATGATAAGTTGACTACAGTTGTTGATCTTCCTATGACTTGTAGTTGTTGCTCCTGGTTCGCATTTCCCATGGTACCTTGTACCTGGGTTTTGTTTGTTTGCCCTTCTCTAAAAAAGATACACCCTTCTTTTGATTTCTGTTGTCAGACCCTGAGGAGTCCGAAGAAGACGTGCTTGAAAAAGTAGTAAATCTGTTTCTCGATCTACCTTGGTAGGTTGACAAAGCCTGACGAGAGTCCAGCTGTGAATAGTAGTCCTCTCGCAAAAACAGATATACTAGCTCAATTTTAAATGCCTTGACGTCGCGTTCGTATCTATTATTCTTGTCATTAATAGTGTTGTCCCTAAAGGATTGAATTTCTTTTTCAATTTTTTCTAAGGGCGACTTAGCATCGGTGACCACCTGGCTGGTCTCTATGGCCTTAGTCAGTTCCTCTATTTCTTCTGCCTCCTTGGTGCATAATCTTTGTGCCGTTTCGATTGTATGGACCATAAGATCACGGCTGCACTTGGTGTTAATGTAGCTAAATCCTTTTCTATACTCTGTATCTTCTGTAAAGATAACGGGGACGTTCTTAACCTGAAGGCCCCAAGGGATAGTGCCACCCTTGAGGTGTTTCAGGAGAAAGTGCCCGTGTAACTCTGTTCTCACGTGCTTTTTACGTAATCGAATCAACTTATCAGATTCGTTCTGCTGTTTAGCACTAGTGCTTAACGCCACTGAGGAAAAAGGGGATGAGGCTATTAGATTTTGGATATGAGTCTCACTAAAGGACAATGTGTCCTTTTCTGCCATATTCAGGAGAGACGGATAGTCCCTCCACCCTACTGTATATGTATTAATTGAAGGACTGTCTTAGGTCCTGAGATCCCTCGCGGGTAAAAACCCGCCCTAATTATTGAGAACCAAAAGGGGATAGGTCCATAAACACGTAGTGGGGGCTAGACCTTATATTTAAATTGCAAAAACACACTGTGCCCACACCACAATTACTCATCCAATATTTTAGAAGGGTAAGAAACCAGTTTATTGTAACCACCCTTAGACAGCATTACTCTGTGTCTATCATTTTATGCTTTTTTTCAAATTTTCAAAAAATCGTAACAGAATAAAGGACTACGTATTGGAATATTTACAAGACTAAATACACTTTGTACATACATCAAAAGACAAATGCCATTACTGTTGTAGAATCACATTTTGATGGTGACGTCGTACAAGCAAATTCGCCATGTTACGGCAGTTCACAAAAAGCAAGGTACGCTTCCCCCCTTTTTTTACATCTTTGACTAGAGCTTGATAATTAAAAACCCGAGCGGGTCAAATTAAAAACCAATTTCCAATCTTTTTTAGACATCTCCGTCTGGTCACTATAATAACAAGCGAGTTGGACCACAAGAAGATTAACCATCATGCCCCTCTTTAAAACAATTTTGGTATGTAGCTAACCTTTATTATCATTTTTCGCCCACGATTGGAGAAAGGCACTCACTATGAATATGCCTGTTAAAGTAAAACAATGTCTTTGCATCTTTTCAGATACAAAGAATAAACAGCCCTGATGATAGACCAGTGACTTTGTGCCTGGTTCTTGAAAAGCGTTGGCAGTCTTTCTTGGGTGGAATAAATTGTCAACTTCACGACAGTAGGACCGGCTGGTCCAGTATTTAAGCGTTTACAAGCCATTAAGTTGCTTATATCCCCCTGGAAATCATTTTTCTTCATGTTTTTTATTGTAATATTTGT
Organism: Lissotriton helveticus; assembly: GCF_964261635.1. Classification (NCBI taxonomy): domain Eukaryota; kingdom Metazoa; phylum Chordata; class Amphibia; order Caudata; family Salamandridae; genus Lissotriton; species Lissotriton helveticus. Next base: position 835,956,182 of record NC_136070.1, read on the forward strand.
TGGTTGTGATGTAATTATAATTTTTTGTAATGTTTGATGCAGAAACGTTTTTTAGTGTGTAAATAATGTTTGTCTTTTGATGTATGTACAAAGTGTATTTTGTCTTGTAAATATTCCAATACGTAGTCCTTTATTCTGTTACGATTTTTTGAAAATTTGAAAAAAAGCATAAGATGATAGACACAGAGTAATGCTGTCTAAGGGTGGTTACAATAAACTGGTTTCTTACCCTTCTAAAATATATTGAATGAGTAATTGTGGTGTGGGCACTGTGTGTTTTTGCAATTTAAATATAAGGTCTAGCCCCCACTATGTGTTTATGGACCTATCCCCTTTTGGTTCTCAGTGAGAAGTTAGCCTGGCATATGATGTCCACTAGTTCTAGTGGGCACCTTGCACCAGTCTAATCGCCCCTTATTGATGGTGGTTGTAAAGGCAACCTTATAGAAAGCTATCCTAGTCGTAGCATGGACCAGCAGTCAATAGGCTAAGACTTCAGAGAGCATGTGAAGCCAGTTGTTTTACCAATTATAATCCCTTGAATACCAAATGAAAGAACACCACACAAGGTATATATCAAAAATATATGTATTTATTCTAAACACAACCCCTCTGCTCTCTTTATGAGGTCAGAGGTAAAAGTACATCACAAGTTACTCAATTAGCATACGATAAGTTGCACATATACAGTTATTCCCTAGGGGCCTCACGAACCATATACTGAGAAAGTGGTATAAGGACCACGTGAGAGTTAGAAAGCAGGCCTAGAACCTGTAGATTCGCTGGGGCTACACTAAGCAACCAAAGGTTAGGAAGGAGGAGACCCACGGGAGCCGCGTGCAGTGTCTAAACACAGGCACGGGTTCCCATAGACTTTCTATGGAATTCGTAAAAGTTGCAAAGTTACAGTTTAAGGACACTAACGGATGGACTGGGAAGGAACCCTTTTAGACACTAGGAGGGCCAATACCCTCCAGACTACCAGAGTACTTGTGTTACCTCACCCACGGAAGCCGGGTGCATAGGTGTCTTTTGATGTCGGGTTTCATCATCCTTTTCTATGGAGAGCTGCAAAGAAGTGCTGCAGGCGACCAGAGGAAAAGTGTCCGGGGGGATCCAAGGGTGGATCAGAGATGTGAAGAACCTGAAAGCAGAGGGGACAGAGTCTGGGTCACTAGCCAGTGACCAGGAAGGAACCAGGCGATGTCGGATGCTTTAAAGTGAAGAAGGTGAGATTGTCTCTTCAGCCACGAGGTCCAGGAGGCATCAACGATGACCTGGAGCTGGATTCCAGCTGGCTCATGATGTATCTAGATGACTGCAGTGTCAGTATCTGGATTGGACCCAACAAGCCTTGGTAACCACAACCCATGCAGGATGACAAAATTGGCTCTGTTGCAGACCAGCAAGGTCTGTGGTGCTTCTCCTTTTTAGGGAAGCTGGAGCAAGCCCGGAGCAATCAGGATCACAAGTTAGATTCAAGATGGCGTCTTTAGGGGGCTCACTAGCTAACGGGCAAGGAATCGGGAAGACGCATTGAGCACAAATGTAAAGGCGGGGCCCACGGAACACTCTTGGAGTGTGGGGGCCTGAGCTTCAATTCAAATGATGCTCGGGGCTGGAGCTACTCGTACCCCAATGCACAACTTACTGAGGCTTCAGAAAAGGAGTGCAGGTAGCAAAATGCAGGATGTCCAAGATGTCCGGTCCCACGTGTCTCGTGTCTGCCACAGGTCTCAGCTTTCCTGTGGATGTGGGTCGGGGTCAGAGAAGTCTGGAAGTCCAGTTCTTGAGTCACAGAGTCTTGGGGTTCCGGCGGGAGCCTTGAAACTGAAGACTGGCAAAGTTGCTAATGCTGCCTGTTTGCACAGGGTGGTCACTCCTTGACCACAAGGGAGATGTCTTCCGTCTTCTAGTCAGAATAGAATGTTGAAGGTCCAAGAGTTCTGTATCAAAGTTTCTTTCCAGGATAATCTGAAGTCCTAGGGACACAGCTCCTATACTTATACTAAGGATGGGGGCAGGATTACCTGACTAGGTCCCTCCTATGGGTGGACCTGAGAAGGGGTGGTTACACCCCTTTCCCTTTGTCCAGTTTCACGCCAGAGCTGGGGCTGGAGGGCCCCAGCAACTGGTTTGAACGGGGCTATGCAAGGAGCACCTTGTGTGCCCCAAGCAGTGTCTTGATGCATTCACTGAATTCAGCCCTCCCTGCCCCAATACACAAAACCCCTGTCTGGGGAGGTGCTGGCACCTCCACCTCCCTGGACAAGAAACCTATTGTCCAGGCCACCCTTGCTGTAGTTTCCCCCAGCAACAGGAGGTCAGACTCGTGTCTGTGGCAGCAGCATCCATTTTGTGATGCTGAGGCTCTGTTTAACTTTAACCCGGTAAAGCAGTAACATACATGTCTTTTCCCTCTAGAAGGGTGGATACTACCCCCGCCGCCAGAACTAGCGGGGGGGGGGGGGGTAGTATTCCAAAGTGTTTGACACCTTACACGACATGTTTTGATAAAGCCAAACCAAAGTTAGCATTAACCGCGAGGATTATAATGCACGTAGGAGTATATGGTATGGCTATACCATAGAACAGCTATAAGGAGATGGTTCTGAAAGCTGCAGACGGGCTCAGCTCATGCCAGAGCACCCTCTCACATAAAACCAAGCACTCTGCCTCCAGGATTGCCGAGGCGTACCATAGGAGTGGCTTATAGGTGGATATGTGTCTATATATAAAGGTAGATATAGGTATACTATATCTAAGTAAGGGGTGATTACACCACCTTACCCAGGCTGTGTGAACAGACCTGTGGTGTCAGTTTGGAAGGCAAACCAGGGGTGGCACAATACATGCTGCAGCCCCCGGTAGGCCCAGGGTGCACCTATGCCCTGGGTACCTAGGGTACACTATAGAGGTGCTCACAAGGGTGACCCAGTAACCAATCTGGTATGTACCTAAAGTACATGGTATCAATTTAGAGAGAGAACAGCTGGGTTGTGGGTATGATTATCAGGGCCACAGCCACACTAAAGTCGAAAGTGAGGCCCCTAGGGCATAACTGTATATGAGCAACTTATCGTATCCTTTCATTTGGTATTCAAGCGATTATAATTGGTAAAACAACTGGCTTCACATGCTCTCTGAAGTCTTAGCCTATTGACTGCTGGTCCATGCTACCACTAGGATAGCTTTCTATAAGGTTGACTTTACAACCACCATCAATAAGGGTTGATTAGACTGGTGCAAGGTGCCCACTAGAACTAGTGGACATCATATGCCAGGCTAACTTCTCACACTTGGCATGGCCATATACTGCGGCCGGTTCATGCCAAATCTGGCGTCTCTCTCAGAAACTCTTTGCAACCATACGAAGTCAGGAGAGCAATGGGTGTGGACCGCGAAGGACGACATAGCATTCCAGGCTGTGAAGGAGGCCTCATCGACGACAAAGTCATGGCGTACTTTCAACCCAACAGAAGCACTGAGGTGGTGGTGGATGCTAGCACCGTGGGCCTAGGAGCTGTTCTCATGCAGGAAATGGAAGTGAAGGAGTGGGTCCCAACTGCTTATGTTAGCAGAGCGTTAACAGGGACAGAGATGCGGTATGCCCAAAAAGAGCGTGTAGCCCTGGCAATCCAATGGGCGGGCCAACATTTTCACCTCTATCTCTACGGGCAGGAATTTTGTGTAGTCACCGACCACAAGCCTCCTGTTCCCCTCTTTGCAGGCACGTCCAGGTTGGCTCCCACAAGGAGCGACCCTTGACCCTGTAACCAGGTAGGTCGCCCCCTAGCCACCACATGGTCCTCCTGTGTGTGCTGCCGCCACTCGCTGTGCCCCGCTGTCCCCTGGTTCGCACCGGGTGTCCCCGCATTGGTTTTCATTGTTGATCGTTTTCTCTTACTGTTTATTTTTTGGTAACTGGTTGTTTCTGTTTACTTTGTGCCCATTGTATTGCCTGCCCTGTGTGCCTGTTTTTCTGTGCCCTCTTCCTTTCTGTACCACCCGCCCCCCTCGCTGTCTCCCGCCGCTGCGTCCTCTGCGGCCCCGCTCCCCCTGGTTCCCCATTCGCTGCCCTGCTCCCGCCTCCCAGCTGCTCCTCCCTCCTTCAGCCCCTCATATGGAGGCCGCGCGGTGGTAAAGGGAGCGACCCTTGACCCTGTAACCAGGTAGGTCGCCCCCTAGCCACCACACGGTCCTCCTGTGTGTGCTGCCGCCACTCGCTGTGCCCCGCTGTCCCCCGGTTCGCACTGGGTGTCCCCGCATTGGTTTGCATTGTTGATCGTTTTCTCTTATTGTTTATTTTTTGGTAACTGGTTGTTTCTGTTTACTTTGTGCCCATTGTATTGCCTGCCCTGTGTGCCCGTTTTTTCTGTGCCCTCTTCCTTTCTGTACCACCCGCCCCCCTCGCTCTCTCCCGCCGCTGCGTCCCCTGTGGCCCCGCCCCCCTGGTTCCCCATTTGCCGCCCCGCTCCCGCCTCCCATCTGCTCCTCCCTACCTCAGCCCCTCATATGGACGCCGCACGCAGCGGGCACGCCGCGCCTGGACCGCGCCCAGCGCCAGACCCCCTGGCCCACGTCGGAGCCAGGGCGCCCAACTGAGATACGACAGCACCACCCTCAACACACTGAACACTGGACGACCTCCCGCCTGCTACCGAGCAACCCCGAAGTGAACCCTCGGACCCTTCACCTGCCAAGCCTGCAAATTCACCTGCCTCCCAATCTACACCCCGCCCGTCGAACCCAGCAACAACAACAACAACCACCTCAAGTGCATCCTCCTCAACACCCACTCCGTCCACAAACACGCCATCGAACTCTGGGACCTCCTCGACACAACAGCACCAGACGTCGCCTTCCTCACAGAAACCTGGATGAACGCCTCCTCGGGCCCCGACATCACCATAGCCATCCCGGACGGCTACAAGATCACCCGGAAGGACCGCATCAACCAAACCGGAGGAGGAATCGCCATCATCTACAGCAGAGTTCTTCAATCTGTGGGGCGCACTCCACACTAAGATCTTCCCTGTCAGATCATTTTATTGTCCTGAGGCGTGCAGGTCTTCATTCCTTTCAAATGGGAATCTGTTTATTGAGCTCCAGTAACTGAGGGCTGGAGGAGGGTGGGGGCGAGGTGGGGGGGGGGGGTAGATAAGGCATCACTTGCGCTTTTGTCTTGCAAAGAGCTAAGTGTTAACCTTCCCAGGAGGGGGTGAATTGGTAGAGCTGAAGCTTCTGCTGCAGTGGGAGGCAGGGTCTCCTCTGCTAAAAAAACGAAAGCAAATGAACAGACAGTCCTGTTCCTTTGTGTTCGATTTCATAGCACAGGAGATTATGACATCTGTTCCTTGCTTTTAGTTTTAGCAAAGGAGACATCCTGCCTCCTAAAGCAGCTGAAGCATTTCAGCTCTACCAGTTTAACCCCGTCCTGGGAGGAAGCTCTTAGAAAGGAGCCAAAGTTTCTGTTACATTTACACAGGCAGGCGCCACAACACTTTGAGTTACCAAAAGAAAAATGCCAGCCAGCCATGTGTTTTTTTAAACAGCCTGCAAATTGCTTGTCTTGACACCAAATATGCTTATAAATAAATATAAATACATTTGTAATGTGACTTTTCTGTCTTTGTTCCATTTTATATTTTATTATCAGTCATGGACCATTCAGGCAGCCTTAGAACACAATTAGAAGTGCTACTATTTATATTTGCTGTTCAAAGTATGTGCAGACAAGTGCTGACGATACAGCTTTAGGTGACTGTTTATGTTTGTACCACTGGGCCATCAAAATAATGAGCTGGCAACCCTAACCATAAAACTGGAAGTTTGTTGCAAGAGCAGCACATTTATTTCCTCCACCTTGATCTCTCGTTAATGCCATAACAGCAATATTTTAACATATCTGAAACCCTACGCTGCCGTCAATTCACTGCTGAGTTAGTTCAAGTGTCTGGGAATGCACCCTGCATTCAGGCAACTTGCTCCCCATTCTCGCCCTTCACTTTCACGCTCACTCTGCACTCACAGTGATCACAATGTACTCACACTGATCACCATGCACTCACACTGATCACCATGCATTCACGCTGATCGCCATGCACTCACACTGATCGCCATGCACTCACACTGATCACCATGCACTCACACTGATTGCCACACACTCACACTGATCACCATGCACTCACTCTGATCACCCTGCACTCACTCTGATCACCATGCACTCACTCTGATCACCATGCACTCATTCCGATCACTCGCTCACCCTGCACTCACAGTAATCACTCTGCACTCACAATGCACTTGTGCTGTTCACCCTGTACCTCACCCTGCTGTCACACAAGCACACTACTCACCCGGCAATCATGAAACACTTCACTCACATGTCCCCCTTACTGCTCAATGTGCATACTCACTCAAATAAGACCACCACTAACCATACATTCATTTGTCCCACTCTGCACTTACATCCGCACCCAAATTCATATGGTCACCTCACTCACCCTGCAGTCACTCCTCTTACCCTACTCACACACTGTCGCATCACTCAACGTGCACTCACATGGGTACTCCTGACACCCACACAGCGCAGAGGTTTAATGTGCCTGTTACAAAGAACGTGTACCATGCAGATCAGAGTGTGGGTAAACTATGAGTAGCGCTATAAAAAATGTGCATGTTGATAAGTGGTAGTGAGGAAATTCATGGAGAAGGAGGAAATGGGGGGGGCAAAACAGACTGTTGCACTATGTGCGACCAGTGCTAGGGTCAGCCCTGGATGGGAGTGTTAGCCCCCACCGAAGTTCGGGTCTAGTTGCGCCCCTGTACACAAGTATGGGCATGTCGTGCCCCATCAAGGTTTTCGTCCTAAATTACAAAAGGACATATTTACATGCACTGCAATCCAGCCTTTCAGGGGTTCCCTTGATAGAGGCAGCTCTGTTTTTGCCCTGATGGCCAGGAATACATCATAAACAGATACTTGTAAATACTGTTTTGTTTCATTTCTGTTTAATGTGATTGATATGAGAGATTCTATTACTATTTGCAGAGAAATGTTTTTGTTTCATGCAATTTTAGATCAAAACGGGTCCACACATTTATGTTGGTGCTGTTGTTATTAATCTAGGTCGTGTGTTAAACAAAGCATTCTAGTAAAAAGAATTTGCGCACATTTTATCTTGGAAAATTGGGTTTTGAGCTGTGTAATAAGCCTCTGTAATTTCACCACACCCATTCACAAACCTGCAGTTTACTAAACACTCTAATTACGTAAAACATTATTTGCCGAATATGGCCCGTGATATGCACGTGGCAGTCGATTATGTAGTGTACCAGATTCCAGAAATTTCTGTCAGTTGGTGGGGGGGGGCAACATCTAAAACAAATTCAGCTGGGGGGGGCTCAACCTACAAAAGTTTGAAGACCTCTGATCTACAGGAACACCATCAACGTCACGACCAACGCCGAAGACACACTCTCCACCGCTGAACACCTACACTTCCAGATCCGCACCGACCCCAAAACCACACTCAGAGGAACCCTCGTCTACAGACCCCCGGGCCCGCACACACAATTCAGCGAACCCATCGCCGACTTCGTCAGCCTGCATGCACTAACCTCACCAGAATACATCCTCCTAGGGGACCTGAACTTCCACCTAGAGAACAACAACGACAGCAACACTACCACCCTGCTCGACACCCTCGCCAACCTCGGACTCAAGCAACTGGTGAACACCCCCACCCACTACGCCGGCCACACGCTGGACCCCATCTTCTCCGCCAGCAACCACGTCTCCTTCTGCCACTCCACCGGACTACACTGGACCGACCACAGCTGCATTCATTTCACCTATAAAAAGACCACAACACACCACTGCACGCTACAGATCCCCCGCAGATGCTGGAGCAAAGTCACAACAGACCAGCTCACCACATCACTGAGCCAGAACCCACCAGCCGACACCCCCAACACCAACAACACAGCTCACAATCTCACACAGTGGATCACCAACTGCGCCGACAACCTTGCGCCGCTGAAGAACCCCACAGGCAAGACCACCAACAGAAAAACTACATGGTTCACCGTCGCCCTGAAAGACTCAAAGAAATCATGCCGCATGCTTGAAAAAACCTAATGCCACGAACGGACGACAGAAAACATGACAGCCCTCAAGAACGCCACTCGCGGACACCACCAGCTGATCCGCACCACCAAAAGGATATCATTCAAAGAGCGGCTGGACAACAACACCCACAACAGCAAGGAACTCTTCAGCATCATAAAAGAGCTCTCCAACCATAACGCCAGCAACAACAACATCACACCATCACAAGACCTCTGCAACTCCCTCGCCATGTTCTTCTATCGCAAGATCGCAGACATACACAACAGCTTTGACACCCAGACCTTGCATCCAGTCTGCAAACCAACGACCCCCACCACCACACTAAGCGACTGGACCCGCATCAGCGCAGAAGACACCACCCACGTCATGAACACCATCCACTCCGGTTCTCCCTCCGACCCATGCCCCCCACCACATCTACAACAAAGCAGACGCCATCATCGCACCCCACCTCCGGAACGTCATAAACAAATCCTTTGCATCAGCCACCTTCCCAGAGAGCTGGAAGCACGCAGAGATCAATGCCCTAAGGACCTCAAGAACTTCCGTGCCATCTCTCTTTTTCCCTTCCCGGCTAAAGTCATTGAGAAGACCGTCAACAAACAGCTGACTACATTCCTCGAGGCAAACAACTCGCTCGACTCATCCCAGTCTGGATTTCGAGCCAACAACAGCACTGAGACAGCCCTCATCGCAGCCACCGACGACATCAGGACCCTGATGGACAACGGGGAGACAACCGCCCTCATCCTCCTAGACCTCTCAGCCGCCTTTGATACCGTCTGCCACCGCACCCTAACAACCCGCCTCTACAACACTGGGATCCAAGGAAAAGCGCTGGACTGGATCACCTCTTTCCTCTCCAACAGAACCCAGAGAGTCCGCCTCCCTCCGTTCCGCTCCGCGGCCACCAAGATCATCTGCGGCGTACCCCAAGGATCCTCGCTCAGCCCAACCCTCTTCAATATCTACATGAGCCCCCTCGCCACCATCGCACGCAAACACAACCTCAACATCATCTCCTACGCCGACGACACCCAGCTGATACTCTCCCTCACCAAAGACCCAACCACCGCCAAAACCAACCTCCAGGAAGGAATGAAGGAAGTCACAGAATGGATTAAGCTCAGCCGGTTGAAACTGAACTCAGACAAAACGGAGGTCCTCATCCTCGGATAATCCCCATCCACCTGGGACGACTCCTGGTGGCCCACTGCGCTGGGCACCGCACCGCCACACACGGACCAAGCACGCAACCTGGGATTCATCCTGGACTCCTCGCTCACGATGACCAAACAAGTCAACGTCATCTCATCCTCCTGCTTCAACACCCTGCGCATGCTCCGAAAGATCTTCCGGTGGATCCCCACAGAAACCAGAAAGAAGGTCACGCAGGCCCTCGTCACCAGCCGACTGGACTACGAAAACGCCATTCACGCAGGAACCACAGCCAAACTTCAGAAACGACTGCAGCGAATACAGAACGCCTCCGCACGACTCATCCTCGACGTCCCTCGCCACAGCCACATATCGGCCCACCTGAAAAACCTGCACTGGCTCCCTGTTAGCGAGAGGATCACGTTCAGGCTCCTCACCCACGCACACAAAGCACTCCATGACATGGGACCCGAATACCACAACAACTTCCTCTCGTTCTACTCTCCCACCTGCCAACTCAGCTCCGGCAGCCTTGCCCTAGCAACCAACCCACGGATCCGCAGAGCCACCGCCGGAGGACGATCATTCTCCTACCTAGCCGCCAAGACATGGAACTCCCTCCCCGCTCACCTACAATTGACCCAGGACCATCTCACCCTCAGAAAACACCTCAAGACCTGGCTATTCGAGCAGTAGCGGCCCCCCTCTCCCTCAGCGCCTTGAGACCCTCGCGGGTGAGTAGCGCGCTCTATAAATGTATTGATTGATTGATTGATCAAGAGATGGGCAGTTAAACTGCAACCCTACCACTTTGACGTGATCTTTCGGCCTAGGGTCAACAACTTTCTGTCGCGTGACCCTGGCACATCTGCTTCACCTGGGCACATGGCCGATGAAGACAACACGGAGGAGTTTGTCCGAATGATCTCTCAAGAGGCCTGCCCAATTGCGCTGACGCTCGAGGACATCGGAAGAGCCACTGAATTCGACCAAGGTCAAAGCAACGTTGGTGGACCGGAGCTGGCATCACTTTCTCGATGGAGTCAGTGCTTTGACAGAGGAGGAAAGACTGTTCCGTCAACGGCTTTGGAGGGGCCAAAACAAACTCAACGAAGGTTTTCACGGGATTGTCCTGTGCGGCACCACCCTAGTAATCCCCAGGAGCCTTCAAGAGAGAGTGGTCTGTCTGGCGCATCAAGGACACCAAGGGATAGCTAAAACTAAAGCCCGTCTCAGAAGTAAGGTATGGTTCCCCAGCAGGGACAGTATGGTCGAGGAAGCCATCCGCACATGCCACGCATACAACATCACCGGAAGTGACCCGGCACCGCATCCAGTCATCAGTGAAGCGCCATGTCCTGAGCCATGAACTCAAGTTAGCATTGACTTTGGGTCGTTCCCGACGGGTGGAGTACTCTGGTCCTCATTGACTCCCACTCAAAATTCCCTGTGGTAGAGGTAGTGTCATAGACGGCTTTTCCCCAGGTCAAGGCTGCACTCGGCCGCGTCTTTGCAATGATGGGACTTCCGGAAGAAATCAAGTCAGATAATGGTCCACCCTTCCAAAGAAGAGAGTTCCAGGAGTATCTGTCATCCAGAGTCCGCCCTTCCAAAGGAGAGAGTTCCAGGAGTATCTGTCATCCTGCGCCATTCGGCACTGCAAGATCACACCACAGTGGAAGCAGGCGAATGAAGAGGTTGAACGCGTCATGCAAGCTCTTAACAGGGCTCTCAGAATTGGCGTAGAAAAGGGGCGATGGTGTCGAACAATGCCTCCAGCAATTCTTAAGTGCATACCAACAGACACCACACTGTACAACACAGTGTGCCCGGATAAGTTCCAGAAAATGCCTAGGGACAGCATTCCTGCTGACGCGTCCTGGAGTCCACCTGAGCTGGATCAAGATGCTACACAAGCCAGAAGACGAGCCACCAATGACAAGGCAAGCCAAGTGCGCCGGTCGCAAATGGTGGACATTCAAGTTGGGGACCTGGTCAATGTGAAGGACTGATAGCTGGGATGGAAGTATCGCACCCCATACATGCCAGAGGTGTGGGAGGTCATCAATGTACAAGGAACCATGGTGTCGGCCAAGCACAGGACTCGAGTGGTCACAAGGAACGTGTCCTGGTTTAAGAAAGTGGGAGTCATACTCACAACGACAGGTGAGGAGACTGGAGTAGAAGACGGGGAAGAGGTAATGGTACCACAGAGCACCCCACGAAGCTGTCAGGCAACGGCGCCGTAAAGTCCAGAAGGAGAGTCACCGGCTGGTGTAGAACAGATAAACCCGAGCGCAAGCTCACCGTCATCGTAGGGGGACACTGGAGGGACAGGAGTGGAGAACAACTCCCGGAGCCAGAGGTATGGTCTTCGGCCAGATCCTGCCCTCAGCCAAAGACTAAGAGACTTTGTGTGCTGCATGTACAAAGACTAATATGTAATATTGAAAGATCCTAGCATCTAAAAGATTGGAGGGATGTAGTGATGGTGCCACCCCGCCCGCTCTTTACATTGTAGCACACAGGCATGCTCCCGGAGGGCAGGCTCGCCCGAAGGCATAAATAAATGAGCGCAAGACCGCTTGGGGTCTTTGGCTCACACTTATACTACTGTGTCTGTGTGTCTCTCAGTTGCTGCTGCGATAACGCCAGGGGCTTAGCCTTAGCGCAGAGCGTGTCCAGACAGGCCTGGACAGAGGAGACAGCCATTACAACGCGGGCTTTACACCGCGCTACCATTATGATGCAGCCATCACAACGCAAGTCGCTACAACGACTTGCGCTGGATGGCGCTATATACTAAGGAATAGTATAATTTACTATTCCAACACCTTCTCTACTGTTACATAGGCTGGAGTTGGAATAGTAAATTATACTATTCTAAATTCAGCGCCTACAGCGCAAGTCGTTGTAACGACTTGCGTTGTGATGGATGCGCTGTAATGGTAGCGCGGTGTAAAGCCCGCGTTGTCATGACATACATCCCCTGGACACCACAATAATTACACTGAAATTATGAAAATTTCACACATAGCAATCTGAAACCTTGGCAGCTATGCATATGCATGCCTGCCAAGTGTCACGCATCGTGTGTGACACTAACGCATTTCAGTGTGGTTTTGCACATCACCACACTGAAATGCATTGTCACGCATTTTTAATCATGCCAGTCTGTAACTGGGCGCCTGTAGTATATTCTGTGCCCCAGCTCTGCTGCTTCCCACAGACGTGCGTTGCCAGCAACATTCTTGCTCAGTTAGTTAATAGTTAAAAAACTGACTGCTCAGCTCTGGAGTCGGAGTGCTACAATGTTACAATCTGCCTCCCCTGCTACCTGGCTGCATTTATTTTCCTGCCTCGCCGCGGCTTTCAGATGCCACTGACTCGCACTCTCATCAGACCTGGGGGCAGCCGGGGCCTGGCCTCAGCAGTGGTTGCTCTGGCAGCTGTGTGGCACCTTGGGGGGGGGGGCCGAGATTGGGACCTTGTGCCTCATCACATCCTGGAGGAGCCAAGTGAAAGTGAGGTGGTTGGCAGGTCATAGAAACGGCAGGGGATTCAAGAGTCGGCGAGTCATGGTAGTGGTTGGCTGCTGTCTGCCCTCTAAAACCTGCTTTGGACCGGCGGGAGGTGGCCAGCATTGAGTGACTTGAGTAGTCACTCACTTGAGTTGAGTCTTTCATGACCGCCATCAACATCGGTAGTGATGATCGCCGCGGCGCAAACTAAGAAGTGCGGGCGGCTACAGTTCAATTAAACTTGTGGCAGGCTGCATGCAATGGCTGCGCTGCTCGCAGAATGACAAAGTTGTGCAATGGTTATTTATGAAACAGGCAACAGACCCGATCAGCGGCTCAGCAAAGACCCCCGGACAGACCAACGGGCAGCCATTGGAGTTGCTGAGCCAAACCATCCTGCCCTGACCGGTGTTTGCTGCGGCGGGAGTTGTTAGGCAAGGTGCGGCCCGTATGAGGAATGATCATGTCCCAAAGTTAGTGAGAAGTGCCTTGTGATGTATCTCTCTATGCTGCAAATTGTTTTATTAATGGCGCGCAGCCGTGCTGCTGGTCGACTAAATGCTTTTGTTTTAATGATTGAGCATGGATACAGGAAAAACTAGGCCGGTATAAACTTGATAAATTGCAGAGTAGGGGCGGCACTGCAAGAGTGGCCGTTCGCCCTCTGCCTCCAGAATGCAGCAGTAGGGGGTGCACGAAGGTCTGCATTGAGCAGGGGTTGCTGAAGTCAGACAGCAGCAGAGAAAGTATTGAATATACTGATGATCAGATGAACGGAATGTACACTTCCTGAAGTTCAGTGAATTGTGGAATTTTTGGAATGGAGATTTGTTTCTATTTAAACCATGTAGGGCCAGATGCATCAAAGGGTTTTGCCCATTCTGTATCTATGGGAAAATATGTTCATGCATATGGCCCGTAATCTGTTGTGAAGGGACTAAGCACAGGTGTAAATAAAGCCCAAACATAACTGATGTGGTAGGGTGCACCACTGATGAATGGTTCGTACCTGCCCTTCATGAAGACAAAGGAGAACCACACGGTTGGAGAGGATATATATATATATCCCATGATACTTCTGAAAACAAATGTGTGTAGGGGCCTGAGCCTCTCTGTTCATCTGGGCAGCTTGCGGGCTCTGTATTCACATCACGTTATGCTAGAATTGCAAGTTATCTCATAACGTGTTGCAGAGGCATCAAAGGGACTTGTTGAGTAACTCGTTTTCTGAGAAGTTTTCATGGAGTGCAAGTTTCAGCTTTGCGCCAAATTTAACTGCGCATCTTTATTTTTCTTGCTTTTGTTCATGTGCAGAGGTCTGCTTGGCAATACCCCTGATAGTTATTTTTTTTTCTTGTGCCACGGCCATGATTTTCTTCTGAGCTGCCACCTGTCTGCCCTGTTACAGCTGGCAACTGACTGTACATCACATAGCAGGCTGTCTTCTCACTGACTGTAAGCTGTGTTAGTAGTCACTCGCACCTGGGTCAGGTGATTGTGAGAGCCACTGGTGCTTGCCGACTGTAGGAGGATGGATATCTGACTATGGTTACCCCAGATTTTTTGCCTTGTGTTTAGCTGGTTTTCGACTTAGTTGGCCTGGGACCCTGCTAATCAGGGCCCCAGGCGATCTGCTCTCTCTGTAAAATGGACTCCATGTACCCTAGGTACATAACTAATTGGGATTGGATCACCTTATGAGCCCCTGTACAGTGTACTATAGGTACCAAGGGCATAGGTACATCCAAGGCCTACCAGGGGCTGCAGCATATCTTTTGCCACCCCTGGCTGGCCATCCAAACTGACACAACTGGCTGATCACTCAGCTGGGGCAAGGTCGTGTAATCACCCCTTGCTTAGATATAGTATACCTATGTCTAAACCTATATCTGGACACATATGCACCTATAAGTCACTCCTATGGCAGACCTTAACAATCCTGGAGGCAGAGTGCTTGGTTTTATGTGAGATGGTGCTCTAGCATGACCTGAGCCTGTCTGCAGCTTTCGGAACAATATGATTATAGCTGTTACAGTGTATTGCCATACCATATACTCTTAAGTGCATTATAATCCTCGTGGTTATGGCTAACTTTGGTTTGGCTTTATCAAAACATGTCGTGTAAGGTGTCATACACTTTGGAATACTACCCCCTCGCCAGTTCTGGAAACGGGGGTAGCATTCCACCCTTCTAGAGGGAGAAGACATGTTACTTTATTTAAACGCGGTTAAATCTACCCAGAGCCTCAGCATCACAAAATGGATGCTGCTGCCACAGACACAAGTCTGACCTCCTGCTGCTGACCGAAACTCCGGCAGGGGAGGCCTGGACAAATGGTATCCTGTCACAGGGAGGTGTTACACCACCCCAGACAGGAGATAGTGGATTGAGGCAGGCAGGGCGAGTGAAACTAGACACTGCCTGGGACGCACAAGGATCCCCATGCATAGCCCAGTTCAAACCGGTGCTGAGGCACTCCAGCCCCAGCTCTGGTGCGAAACTGGACAAAGGGAAAGGGGTGTAACCACCCCCTTCCTGGGTCCCACCCATAGGAGGGACCTAGCAGGTAATCCAGCCCCTTGATTTGGAATAAAGGTAGGAGCTGTGTCCATAGACTTTATATATCCTGACTGAAACTTTGAAAAGAAACTCTATACCCTTCGACATCCCACTTGACGTGGAAGACTGAAGAATCTCCCTTGTGGTCAAGGAGTGACCACCCTGTGCAAACAGGCACCATCCAGCGCCCAACGGTTTGCTTGGTAGCAGCTCCCGCCGGAGCACGAGCGACAGAGATTGACAAGAACTGGATTCCCAGACATCCAACAGCCCGATCCACAGCCACAGCAAAGCTGAGACCCGTGGAGGTGACGTGAGACGTGTGACCGGCCATCTTGAAAAGACTGTGAAGTGCTTCCAGTGCAGCTTCCGAGGCACCCTTGAAGCTGTGCATTGGGGATTGAGAAGCGCCAGCCCCGAGCAGCTTTTGCACCGAAGATCACCCCTCCACACTCACCGAGTGCTGCGTGGGGCCCTTTTGCATTTTTCTGCGCTGCGCGTCTGTCCGGTTACTTGCCCGTTGGCTAGTGGGCACTACGACGACGAACCTTTGAATTTACACCACTGGTCTGGTTGTTCCAGACTGGCCCTCACTCCCCTAAAAAGGAGCAGCCTTTCTGACCTTGCTGGTCCGAGTAAGAAGCGATCTTCAAATCCTGCGTGGGTTGCATTTGCCAAGGCCTGTTGAATCCGATCCAGAAGCCGACATCGCCGACAACGAGAGCCTTCATGGGACAGTCCGTGATCCACTCCTGGTCATCGTCGATGCCCCCGAGTCCACGTGGCAGCGGAGACAAGCTGCTCAACAGCCACCTGATTGTGCCCGACATCGCCTGGTTCCTTCCTGGTTCCCTCCTGGTCACTGGCTAGTGACCCAGACTCTGTCCCCTCTGCTTTCAGGTACTCTACATCTTCGATCCACCCTTGGATCCAACCGGACTCTTCTCTCCTGGCCGCCTGCAGCATCTTCATCTCCAGGCTCCATAGAACTCCACGATGAAACCCAACACACTTTGACACCTATGCACCCGCTTACTGTGGGTGAGGTAACGAGAGCACTCCGGTGCTCCTGTAGTGGTTTACACCTCTAGTGTCCTAGTTTAAAGTGGGGAAGTTCTAGTCCAGTCGGAAGACTTCTAAAACAGTAACTTTGTAACTTTTACGCACCATTGACTTTGCATCGATGCATGCGTGTGCTTTAAGCACTGCACCCGAATCCCGCGGGCCTCTCCCGTCCTAACTACTGTTAGACCAGTGTAGCCCCAGCGATTCCCAAGGCCCTAGGCCTTACCATTGTTCGAGGCGTGGTACTTACACCACTATTTTAGTATATGGTTTTAGTGGCCACCGGGCCTATCCATAATTGTGCAACTTTTGTATCTTTAACTGTGCTTTTGTTTAAACGCTTGTGCCTCTGTCCTCATAAAGAGTACAGAGGATTATTCTAGTAATAAATACATATATTTTTATAATATATAACTTGTGTGGTGTCCTTTCATTTGGTATTAAAAGGATTGCATATGGTAAAACAGCTGGCTTCAAATGCCCTCTGGAGTTAAGCCTAAGACTGCTTAGGCCTATGCTACCCCTAGGATAGCTTGTCTATAAGGTTGACTTACAACCACCAGCATAAGGGTTGTTTGGACAGATACAAGGTGCTCACTAGAATAGTGAACATCATACATCAGGCCAACTTCTCACATTGGTGTGCAGCGGTTGGGATTTGAGCTTGCTGTTGTTTTACCAATTGTAATCTTTGACAATATCATTTGAAAGATCACATTAAGTACCATAGGTACATATAAACAAAGCTAAAATACTTAAGTTCTACTGAACTTAGTAGTTGTAGACCAAAGGGCTTAGCACACCCTGACTACAACTCACTAGAAAGGTTCTAGTAGGTAAACACATAGTGTAGGTAGGTGCATACACCCACACCTCACTAGTCATGTCTGGCACAGGTGAACAGTCCAGTTCTCTACCTGTGACAGGTGACCTGCCCAAGGCACCTTCCAGCTATGAAAAACTCAGCTTTAGAGACTTGAGTGCCTTGTGCACTTCAAGGGGGCTGAAAAACAGTCAAAACCCTACTATTCCAATCCTGATACATGTCCTAGAGAAGGCTGACCTAGAGAAGGTTTCCACAGACCCCTCAGGTGCTACAGGAGAAGGGTTAACCCCCATAGATGATGAGACCATCACCCCAGAAGTAGAAGATGAGGAGGTGGAGGAGGATCTAGATTCAGATGATCAGGGGTATAGCCAGGTCCACGTCACAAGGCTTAGCCAGGCTAACCTAAGCTTACATGGGAAGGGAGAGGTGTTGGACCTGGCCCTCTTGGCAGGGTCATCACTAAACTTTTTGCCTTCCTCCAATACTCTCTCTGACCTGTTTTTGTTGGTTGAATGACTCTGGGCACTTTACCACTGCTGACCAGTGCTAAAGTGCATATGCTCTCCCTGTGTAAACTGTATATGTGATTGATTTCCATGATTGGTTCATTGGATTTACTGTCAGTCCCCAGTAAAGTGCACCAGGAGTGCCAGGGCTTGTAAATGCCAATACTGCTAGTGGGCCTGCAGCGCTGGTTGCGCCACCCACAAAGGCAGCCTTTTAAAATGTGTCTAGGGTCTGCC
The DNA here is from genome assembly GCF_964261635.1 of Lissotriton helveticus. NCBI lineage: Eukaryota > Metazoa > Chordata > Amphibia > Caudata > Salamandridae > Lissotriton > Lissotriton helveticus. The sequence goes on from NC_136070.1 coordinate 835,974,192, forward strand.
ATTGCAGAACCTGTGTGCAGTCTGGTACTGTCAAGCTGGCTGGGCAAGTGCACACACTTCCCAGCCCCTAGACCTTCCCTTAACTTCATAGTAGTCACCCCTATGGTAGGCCCAAGGGCAGGGTGCATTGTAAGTGTAAGGTAGGACATGCTCTGGTGTGTGTGGCATGTCCTAATAGTGAATTACAGCCAAATTCATTTTTCACTATTGTAAGGCTACCTGTTCTCTTAGGCCAGATGGGCTGCTGGAATTATTACACTCTATAATTCCAACAGGCTCAGGGAACATGGTAGAAAGTAAAGTTTAGTATGCCTGAACTCAGAATAATAAAATACTTCTTTTAGTAAAGTTTATTTTAATATCCTGTGTTTGCAAATGCTACTTTTAGAAAGCTAGCATTTGCTTGCCTAACCTTTTCAGCCCGCCTCTGCTAGGATGTGTATCTGACTGTCTGGGATATGTGAGTGACAGGGCTGGGGGATGACAGGTGGTGAATGCAAGGGTAACACCTTGGTGGGAGGTGGGAGTGCCCTTGGACTCTGAATAGGGTTGTGCTCTGCCACCACAATGCTGGCTCCGCCCCCTGGGGAGCGACTGATGACTCAGCCGACACCTGGCCCAGGAGAGGCGAAGCACTGTCAACAAGGTACTCCTGGCTGCCCCTGCCCACTCAATGCTGGCTCCACCCCCTGTGGAGCGTCTGATGTGCCTGCCCCTCACACTGAAAGCAGAAACCAGAGTACACCCAACAAAGTGCTCAGAGACTGAAAGAAGTTATGCAGAGGCCCCCCTGGCCTGTAAGAACAAAGAAAATGCTGTATAAAAGTAGGAGCTCTGCTCCTTGTAAATCAGAATCCTGTTTCCCACAAAGAACCTCTGCCCAACTAGAAGGAGAAGAAGTCGCTGGAAGGACTGGCCTGCTGCTTGCCTTGCTGAGGAAGGAGAGGAAAAGACTTGCTGAAAAGACGTTGCTGACTTGTGCTAGAAACTTTCTCCAAGGGCTTGACTGAGCTTGCCCCCTGACCTGAGCCACAGGATCATCTGGCTCAACCTGCTCTCTACCCGTCTGCCCGTATCTGTGAGGATTTCTGCTCCTGCCGGAGCTGTGACCCTGGTGCCCCCAGCCCCTCCTCGAGGCCGTGACCAACTGTGTTTCCCGTCTCCGCCGAGGAAGAGCCCGCTCCGCCGAACTCACTGTATCACCTCGCCTTTGGAGGCTCGCTGGTATGCCCCCCACGCTCCCACCTGAAGCCCCCACCGGACCCCAAAGACCCAGAGAACAGATCCCCCGAAGTACGGACGCCTCCTCCCAAGGATCTTCACCGGGCTCGGGGCCCGCAACGTTTTATTTCCCCTTACGCTGATCACAAAGGTACGTGCCTACCTCTGAGAACGCCCTGGGTTAGGCCCTGGATTCCTCGAGGCTCGAGAGCCCCCACCTCTGGAAAAGTGCTGGGTTAGGCCCTGGGTTCCTCGAGGCTCCTCTCATCGCCTCCCTGCTCCTCACTGCAGCTGAGAGCCCCCACCTCCGGAAAAGGCCCAGGGTTTCTCGAGGCCCCTCTCTGGTCTCCATTCAACCCGCACCGCGAGATGCGTGAGTCGCGGTAGGGTCTCGCTCATTTTCACCGGGGAAAGCGCAAAGAAGTGCTAAGAAGCGGCCAGGGAGTCCTAAAGAGGCCTCAGGGACTAAAACAGTAAGAGACCAAGAAGCAATATTTGAACTGTAAGCAAAGAGAACACTGGCCTATTTACAACCTTGTGGCTTAGGAAATCGTATTAATGGTCTTGTGATAAATACTTGCCTGCATATATATTTTTACATAAAGAGAACGTATTTTTATATAACTACAGCCTGGTGTCCATTTGTGGGGGGATTGGTATATTTACTGTGTGTGTTATTACAAATGCTTAACTCAGAAACGCCTGGAGAATAGCCTTGGCTGCTCACGCCACGCACCTAGTGGGTGAGCAAGGGTAATTCTAAGGGGTCATCCTTCGCCCTGACTTAGAGGAGAGGGTCCCTGCTTGTCACAAGTGAATACTTGCGCCAACCAGAGACCCCCAATTCTAACATTGGACGCAGCGGTGAGGATTTGCGAATTTGCATTTGTAGTTGACATACAGTGAATTGCTGATCAACACATAGTGAGAGCAGACCTATAACGCAGCCACAGATTTCCAGTTTTTATAATTTTGCTGGGAGATCTCCATGTGTTTTTGAAACGTCATGGCTGGTTCAGTGAGGATGGAAAAGGCAGCAACCAGATGCCTGTCGCCAGAGGAGTTGGCAGACAGGGCAGCAGACAGGGCACATGCAATAGAGATGGCAAAGTTAGCTGGACAATTGGAAATGGAAAAGCAAAATATGGAGGCGCAAAAACGCCAAAGAGATCACTTCTTGAAAATGAGAGAACTTGATTTGGAGCTTGAAGCCAGGAGGGCTTCAGCCTCGCAACAAGAGATATGTGTAGCTCAGAGACTGAGCTTTGCTGAGTTGGAGGTGGAGTCCCGCTCAGCTGGTGGCAGCAACATTCAGGTATCTAGTGCTGACAGCATAGTGCGCACACCTAGAGATATGGCACCTGACTTGGAGTGGGTTAACTTACACCAGGAGGCTCAAGGGCATGAGAGAGCTCCAGTAGTGCGCAGCGTCCTTGAAGGGAATAGGGTGGCTGACGTAGGAGTTCATTGTCCTAGTGGTGGGAGGGATTCCCCCATGGTTGAGGTCCTAGTGGGTGAGTGTAAAGACCGCCCAGAAGAGTGTGGGTTGTGTGACAGAGACAGTCCGCTACTGTCTGGCCAGTCTCAGAAGAATGGTGTGGAGTATGTGTGTGAGGCACTGGATGGAGAGGTGAAGGATAGTTTGGTTAACCCTGCTAGGGGGCTGTGTAATCCAATTGTGGGAGAGCATATTTTAAGTCCCAGCTTTCCAGAGCTATGCCAACACCTGTTTGAGAGTGAGTTCTCTGACCCCAGGGAGCTCACATTGGAGGCAGACCTTGTGGTGGATTACAGAGGGTCTGTAGAGGTTTTGGGGTGTGATCCTGTGGGGAGTGGCTCAGGTATCTTCCAGCCCAGAGTTGTGGAAGTGGCGCAGAGTAGCCCAGCTAGGTCCTGTAATAGTGAGAGGGGTGTAGGGCCTCACATGCTGTCCTTTAGGGGAAGGAGTAAGAATGGGTTTCGTCCCGGTAGTGCCCAACCTCAGTCTCAGAGCCTGGATTGTTCTTTAAGGGAACACCAGGTGGGGAGCCTAGGCTGTCTGGATGAGTCACCCTCTGAGGGGGATCCCCCAGTGGCTAGAGAACGTGGAGGCTCTGTAAACAGAGCTCCAGTAGTTCTGGTGTCTGGCAGTACCCCTCCAGTTGGGAGGGTGCAGAAGTCCAGAAGGAGGGGCAAGAGCGGGAAAGAGTCCCCAGTGGAAGAGCCAGTGGGTCCGGGGCCAGCCAGCAGGGCTGCGTCCCCAGTGAATGACCATGGGGACACCACTTCTGTCCTGGGGGATCTTCCCACACTGTCAGAGGGACAGGGGTTGGGAGGTCTGCGCCAGGCAGACTGTCGCAGGACACATGAGCTATATGCCACCCTCAGGGGGGGCATGCGTGCTCCCCCGGAAGTCCTGGTGCGCCAGGCAATTGTTCAACTGCAGGGCTGAGTGCCTGAGTTGGAGAGCCAGGTTCAGGTGTTGTCTGACCTGGAGGGCAAGACCACTGTAATCAGTGTCCTGGCCCATGTCGCTTCTAGGGGAACCCCTCCAGTTGGGAGTGGGCAGTACTCTGGAAGGGGGTGCAGAGGGAGGGAGTCCTCGCCTTTGACCCCGGTTCAACTAGAGGGTTTAGACCCTGGGATAGAGGGCCAGGTACAGGGTGTCCCCCCTGACCTTGTGCCCCAGTTGCAGGATAGCACCCCTGAACTGGTGGGCGAATTGTGCAAGTCACCTGCCACAGGTGCCCTGACAATTCTGGAAGGGGGTACCACTCCAGGTGGGAGGGTACAGAGCCCCAAGGAGGAGGACTGGGTGTGGGAGAGGCCACCCCAGTCTTTGGTCCAGCCGCCAGGTACAGGCCTTGGGCTGGTGGGTCAGTGCCAGGATGTCATACCTGGACTGACAGAAAGGAGAGTGGACAAAGGGTGCCAAGCACCTGGGGCTACTGCCCCCGCTCTCTGAGGCCACAGAGGTTTGGGAGCCCTGAGAGGCATGAGGCCTGGGTCTCCGCCCTGAATACTGTCAGTGGCCACTGTGATTTGATGACTATCTGTTGGGACACACCTGTGAGCAAGTTAAGGTTAGATGCTGCACAGGTGGTGTCCACAGAGGAAGAGAAGGGTGCCCCATGGATTAGCTGGGTGGACCCTGAGAGTATGGACAGAGGATTTGAAATAGGCTCAGATTGGCGTAGAACTGGAATGTGCCCCTGCTGTTGCGGGCCAGGTCCATGTTCTATCGCCCAAAGCCGGGAAGTCCATCACAGTGGTGATTGGTCTACCCTGCGTTTTGGCTGGAAGGGGGTTGTGTTGGACCTGGCCCTCTTGGCAGGGTCATCACTAAACTTTTTGCCTTCCTCCAATACTCTGGCTGACCTGTTTTTGTTGGTTTAATGACTCTGGGCACTTTACCACTGCTGACCAGTGCTAAAGTGCATATGTTCTCCCTGTGTAAAATGTATATGTGATTGATTTCCATGATTGGTTCATTGGATTTACTGTCAGTCCCCAGTAAAGTGCACCAGGAGTGCCAGGGCTTGTAAATGCCAATACTGCTAGTGGGCCTGCAGCGCTGGTTGCGCCACCCACAGAAGCAGCCTTTTAAAATGTGTCTAGGGTCTGCCATTGCAGAACCTGTGTGCAGTCTGGTACTGTCATGCTGGCTGGGCAAGTGCACACACTTGCCAGCCCTTAAACCTTCCCTTAACTACATATTAGTCACCCCTATGGTAGGCCCAAGGGCAGGGTGCATTGTAAGTGTAAGGTGGGACATGCTCTGGTGTGTGTGGCATGTCCTAATAGTGAATTACAGCCAAATTCGTTTTTCACTATTGTAAGGCTACCTGTTCTCTTAGGCCAGATGGGCTGCTGGAATTATTACACTCTATAATCCCAGCAGGCGCAGGGAACATGGTAGAAAGTAAAGTTTAGTATGCCTGAACTCAGAATAATAAAATACTTCTTTTAGTAAAGTTTATTTTAATATCCTGTGTTTGCAAATGCTACTTTTAGAAAGCTAGCATTTGCTTGCCTAACCATTTCAGCCCGCCTCTGCTAGGATGTGTATCTGACTGTCTGGGATATGTGAGTGACAGGGCTGGGGGATGACAGGTGGTGAATGCAAGGATTACACCTTGGTGGGAGGTAGGAGTGCCCTTGGACTCTGAATAGGGCTGTGCTCTGCCACCACAATGCTGGCTCCGCCCCCTGGGGAGCGACTGATGACTTAGCCGACACCTGGCCCAGGAGAGGCGAAGCACTGTCAACAAGGTACTCCTGGCTGCCCCTGCCCACACAATGCTGGCTCCACCCCCTGTGGAGCTTCTGATGTGCCTGCCCCTCACACTGAAAGCAGAAACCAGAGTACACCCAAAAAAGTGCTCAGAGACTGAAAGAAGTTATGCAGAGGCCCCCCTGGCCAGTAAGAACAAAGAAAATTCTGTACAAAAGTAGGAGCCCTGCTCCTTGTAAATCAGAATCCTGTTTCCCACAAAGAACCTCTGCCCAACTAGAAGGAGAAGAAGACGCTGGAAGGACTGGCCCACTGCTTGCCTTGCTGAGGAAGGAGAGGAAAAGACTTGCTGAAAAGACTTTGCTGACTTGTGCTAGAAACTTTCTCCAAGGGCTTGACTGAGCTTGCCCCCTGACCTGAGCCACAGGATCATCTGGCTCAACCTGCTCTCTGCCCGCCTGCCGGTATCTGTGAGGATTTCTGCTCCTGCCGGAGCTGTGACCCTGGTGCCCCAGCCCCTCCTCGAGGTCGTGCCCAATTGTGTTTCCCGTCTCCGCCGAGGAAGAGCCCACTCCGCCGAGCCGCCCTTCCCCTGCTGGGGTAAATCACTGTATCACCTCGCCTTTGGAGGCTCGCTGGTGTGCCCCCCACGCTCCCGCCTGAAGCCCCCACCGGACCCCAAAGACCCAGAGAACAGATCCCCCGAAGTCCGGACGCCTCCTCCCAAGGATCTTCACCGGGCTCGGTCACAAAGGTACGTGCCTACTTCTGAGAAGGCCCTGGGTTTGGCCCTGGATTCCTCGAGTCTCGAGAGCCCCACCTCTGGAAAAGGCCCTGGGTTAGGCCCTGGGTTCCTCGAGGCTCCTCTCATCGCCTCCCTGCTCCTCACTGCAGCTGAGAGCCCCCACCTCCGGAAAAGGCCCAGGGTTTCTCGAGGCCCCTCTCTGGTCTCCATTCAACCCGCACCGCGAGATGCGTGAGTCGTGGTAGGGTCTCGCTCATTTTCACGGGGAAAAGCGCACAGAAGCGCTAAGAAGCGGACAGGGAGTCCTAAAGAGGCCTCAGGGACTAAGAACAGTAAAAGAGACTAAGACGCAATATTTGAACTGTAAGCAAAGAGAACACTGGCCTATTTACAACCTTGTGGCTTAGAAAAAACGTTATTAATGGTCTTGTGATAAATACTTGCCTGCATATATATTTTTACATAAAGAGAACGTATTTTTATATAACTACACCCTGGTGTCCATTTGTGGGGGGATTGGTATATTTACTGTGTGTGTTATTACAAATGCTTAACTCAGAAACGCCTGGAGAATAGCCTTGGCTGCTCACGCCACGCACCTAGAGGGTGAGCAAGGGTAATTCTAAGGGGTCATCCCTCACCCTGAGTTAGAGGAGAGGGTCCCTGCTTGTCACAAGTGAATACTTGCGCCAACCAGAGACCCCCAATTCTAATAAGAGGTGAACCACCTTTCCAGACCTAATAGTAGACTATTCCCTGGCAATAGAAGAGAGAGATCCCCTTCCAGGGAATCTAACCTTTCTAGTGCCTCAAGGGCTTCTCAAAGGGGAATGACTTCCCCTCAGAGAAAAGACCATAAGGCTAGGATGAAAGCTGTCCAACTCCAGATAGAGAGAGAAGAGATAGCCCTGGCCCAAGCTAAACTTGCTTTAGCAAGGGAACACAAATTGAGTGGATTAGATTCCACTGGTGGCAGCAATATCCAAAAGGATAAAGACAGGTCTTATGACCATAAAAACCTGAGTAAGATTGTGCCCCCCTACAAAGCTGGGGATGACATCCACAAATGGATGACTGCTCTGGAGAGGGCCTGCATGGTACAGCAGGTTCCCCAAGATCAGTGGGCAGCAATCTTGTGGCAATCTTGTGTTAGACATGAGGATGCTAAAAACTACACTGTCCTGAAGAGTGCTCTCATTGATGGGTTTGGCTTAACCACTGAGCAATACAGGTTGTTGTTCAGAGATACCCAAAAAGCTCAGACTCACGACTGGACTGATTTTGTAGATTGTTCTACTAAGGCTCTGGAAGGTTGGTTACTTGGCAGCAAAGTACATGACTACACAGGATTGTATAATTTGATTATGAGGGAGCAGATCCTTAGTAATTGTCAAAACCAGCTTTTACACCAGCACCTGGTGGACTCGGATCTGGCCTCTCCACAAGAATTGGGTAATGTCACGATTCGCTCCCTGTGCTCTCGTGCCCACCACCAGGAGGCTGAATTGTGGGGCTTTCCAGTGTTCTAATATGCCTCCAGACACACCCCTGTATGCATACCCTGACTTCCAGGAATTTGGACATCATTTAGGAATTGACATCCATTCCCAATCCATGCCGGGTTTTGTGAAAGCCAGCCTGCTTATACTTGAAGCCAGCCTACTCATGCCTGAAACTCCATTACCCAGAATTCCCTGCTCACTGCTTTGTTTCCACCCCTGCAGGCCAAGGATGGGTGGAGGAATTCAGCTCACCTGTGGCTGGCTGCTGCTAGCCTGCTCACACCTGATGCATATCATTACTGTGAGCTCTTTTAAGCCCCAGCTCCCTTCAGGCAAAGGTTGGTCATTGTAGCTGTTTACCGGTGAGACCAAGCCTTGTTTCCAGTGCTCCTGAGATTTTGCTATTCTTGTTTCCTGAGCTTTAATTATGCCTTGTTCCTGATCTGCTGCTGTTTTCCCTGTTCCTGAATTAGCACTGGCTGCAGTGCTACCCTGACCCCTGAGCCTTAGTATTCCTGAACTACAGCAGTTTCCCTGCTCCTGAATTAGCACTACTTGCAGTGCTACCTTGTTTCCTGGTTCCTGAGCTATAGTTAATCCGTGTTCCATGATTCCTGAGCTATAGCTAATCCTTGTGCCTGAATTAGCACTGCCTGCAGTGCTACCTTGTTTCCTGAGTTTCAGAGCTATAGTTATTCTTTGTTCTTGTTCCTGGGCTTAGCTATTTATTGTTCCTGATTTGCACTGCTTGCAGTGCTCTTTTGACTCCTTGTTTCCTGAGCTGTAGCTATGTCCTGTTTCCTTGAACCAGTACTGCCTGCAGTGCTACCTTGACTCCTGAGCTCTAGTAATTTCCCTGTTCCTGAACTAGCACTGCCTGCAGTGCTACCTTGACTCCTTGAAGCTTTAGTAATTCCCTGTTCCTGAACCAGCACTGCCTGCAGTGCTGCCTTGACTCCTGGGCCTTACCTCACTTCTTGTTCCTGCCCCAATACTGCCTTCTATGCTACTTTGTTTTCTTGATTCCTTAACCTGCACTATTCTAGTACACCCTTGTAGCCTCCCCTTCTGTATATCTGTTTCCAGTCCCTGCCTTGCTTCCCATTTCCTTGGTTCCAGTTCTAGTTTGCTGCCTTTCTATTCTGCTGTCTTACTTCTGTTACCTTGTATGTTTGTTACCTGCTTTCTGCCAAGTGTGCCCTGTCATTTCCTTCCTTTCCTGTTAAGCACTCCTCCTTTCTAGCTCCTTGTCTATTGTGCTTGTGTTTAGTTCTACCCCTTTGCTGTTACTGCCCTGCGCGTTCCTGTTTGATCGCCAGGATCCGTGGGCTCAGCTGACTACCTAGGTGGTGTTTCTTTCTCACTGTGAGTTTTGTCTTTGAGTTACATTTATAACCTCACTATAGGTATAAGCTCCACAGACCCTGCCTTTGCATGCATATCCTACATGTGGGTATTTGCAGTCGGTATCTGTAACAGCAATTGCGGGTAAGAAACTTACTGAGCTTCAGTCTTACCATGTGGAGCTCCTGAGTGCGTTACCCCACATCCCCCTTTTAATGTTAATGTTGTATTATATATATGTCTTGCACGTCCGTCCTGGGTGTAGTTAGTCTGAATGCTAAATTGCCTTGTGAGTGCCCTTCCTTTCTGAGTCTTACCCATCTTGTTCACTTGTACAGGCTTCCCCTTTGGATCCCTTTTTCTCCTCTGATTCCCTGTATGATCCTGGGCAGCACTCCACTCCTCCTTTCTGTGTACGTTTTCTACCCAGTTCCCAGTCCTTGTCCAAGTCCCTGACTGTGTTCCCCACATAGTCCCGGACAGTCCCTGACAGAATGGCCAACCCACATTTCCAGGGTCACTTGTGAGGTTTCTTTGCATTCAGTTAGAAAACTTTTTTTAAACCCACCCTGTCAGTTCTTGTCAAGATGTTTAGCATCAGAACCAGAAAGTCTGTGTATGATGGCAGACATCCATTGCCAAGGCAGCACAGTTCTATACAACCTAGTAAAAAGTCCTTAGACTCTAGAGATCAATTCATTGAACATAACAGACTCTTAAGGACTGAATATTATTCCCTGTGGTTGGCTGATCCTTCTATGTTAGATTTTCATTCCATCTGTAACCCAGAACCTCACCTGATGTCAGCCTGTGCCTACAGGATGAAAACGAATTTCTGCAAACCTTGTTAGCAGCAGAAAGACAATATAGTAATTTAGAGAGTGGTACTATTAGGGGACATTTTCCTGAAGCTTGTAACTCAGAGACCCCCTGTCAAGACAATGTTTTCTTTGAAGACAATTTCCAGACACAGTATTTTTCAGCATCTTACCAAACTGGTAGTTCAATGACCCCAGTTAAAGCATGTTTAACCACACCGCAGCCAAAGAAAGAGCAGATTCATTTTATAACCTCTGTTCTCCATTCAAATGATGTTATGCAGTCTTGTAGGCCAGTAAAGATCACAATCCCGGATAATAAAGGGACCTTGTTAGATACCACATTCAAAGTATACAATAATCAGCTCAACAAAAGAGAGCAAAGGCCTACTGGACGACAGAAGGCTAATAGCCACTTTGAACAAAATCCAAGGTATAGCTCTGTTGCTTGTGAAGTTGCCAAGTCTACCACTGTCCTTGTAGAGAAAGATCTGCAGTCCTCACAGCATATGTTTTCATCCAAGATTATTGAATTGCAACAAGAGAATAAAATGTTTCAGACTCTTATAAAAAATTATAACCCAGAGTTCAAGTGGAAATCTAAAACCCCTGTACAAAACCACTTTTCCAACTCTATGTTAACCTCCTTAGAAAGGGAGAATGAAACCTTGCGCTCTCTGTTGCATTCCCCTCAGAACTGGCCCAGTAATTGTGTAAATAATACTGTGGCTGATAACTCAGATTCCACTAAGAATAGCCATATACCATGTCTCAAAGTACAGTTAAGGAAAGTATTTGTTTGAATTCTGAATTTTCTAACTCCTCTGTTTTGTCTTCTAGTGCTAAATTACATCTAGGTGCTACATCTGAGATGTGTCCCTGCAGTTTTGAGGAACCCCAAATTCCAGGCAAGACACAAAACATCCCTTTGCTTTCTTTTCCTGGTAGTGAGGTCAGTTCCATCCCGGGGTATCACACACACGGGCCATTGATGTACAGACAAAATCCGAACCATTGACCCACATTTTCTCTGATGTGACAATGTCATGTGACTCAGACCATGCTCTTGATTTAACTGCTGCAACTGAAGTCAACCTCCTCGCTGAGAAGCAACACAATCTTGACACCTTCTTTGATGTTTTGCCTTCAAACACAACACTAATTGAAAAGTCAGGAAATGATAATTCTCTGTGCTCCAATGCATTTGTACCACCTTGTAATGCTGCAGAAAATGAAAAGATCTCCCATGACCAAGTAATCTCTGGCCTATTTCCTCTGACTAAGAGTTGTGAACTGCCAAATGGTAAAGGAAGTCTGGTCATCAGAGACTCTAAGAAAAGCACTATTCTGAGCCATCCCTAGGAAAAAACATCAGTGTGTTTTAAAGAGCCAAGGAACTGTGAAGATGTCACTATTGACATCAGGGATGTTCATTGGCAATGGCCATTCCCAGAATTTAAAATCTGTCATCCTTGTGCCTCTCTGCCAACAGCTAGTCTCCTTGCAGACTCTCCAGAGTCCTCAGCCGGCATGCTGCTTTCAGAGTCTCCAGAGTCCTCAACCGGCCTGCTGCCTTCGGAACTTCAGTCTGCAGCCTGCCTGCCATCTGAGCATGAGCCTGCAGCTTGCCTGCCATTAGTACCGGAGCCTCCAGACTGCCTGCATTCAGATCCCAAGCCCACAGCTCACCTGCCTTCTAAGCCAGAGCTTCCAGCCTGTGTGACTCCTGAACCGGAGCTTCCAGGCTCCCTGCCTTCTGCACCGGAGCTTCCAGGTTCCCTGCCTTCTGCACCAGAGCTTCCAGGCTCCCTGCCTTCTGCACCAGAGCTTCCAGGCTCCCTGCCTTCTGGCCTTGACCCTCTATTTTGCCAACCTTTTGACCCTGTGCTTCCAGTTTCCCAGCCTTCAGAAGTCTCAATACATATACATTCAAAGACTGCACCACCACCATAAGAGACAAAACTCTCAACATGTAAGCCTCCAGGGCCTGGGTCTCCTGCATACCTGCTTCCTAAGTCTCCTGCATGTGTATCTTTTGTATGTTTTTGTCCAGGGCCAGAACTTCAGGTCTGCTTCCTATCACCTTCTTCATTTTCAGCCAGTTTGTCTTTGACCTCTGTGCCTCCTGCCAATCAGTTATCTGCTTTTGATTTGACCCTACAGTCAATCTGCCTTTGTTTTCAGAGTGCATATCTAGCCTGTCATCATCAGGAATTCAAACACATTTAATACAGGCTTCTAAGCCCTTGACATTGGATTTGGACTCTTCAAGTTCTACCTTCAATACTGCTGTTAATTTACAGAGTATTATTCAACCCTCCAGAACATCACAATTTACCTTCAGTCCTCTGATAGTGTGCACTGAATCTATGATGGAAATTGACTTCATTCTTAGGAGCAAAGGCTTTGGATCCAGTTCCAGACTCCGGGAGACGGTCTTTGGAGGGGGAGTACTGTCACGATTCGCTCCCTGTGCTCTCGTGCCCACCACCAGGAGGCTGAATTGTGGGGCTTTCCAGTGTTCTAATATGCCTCCAGACACACCCCTGTATGCATATCCTGACTTCCAGGAATTTGGACATCATTTAGGAATTGATATCCATTCCCAATCCATGCCGGGTTTTGTGAAAGCCAGCCTGCTTATACTTGAAGCCAGCCTACTCATGCCTGAAACTCCATTACCCAGAATTCCCTGCTCACTGCTTTGTTTCCACCCCTGCAGGCCAAGGATGGGTGGAGGAATTCAGCTCACCTGTGGCTGGCTGCTGCTAGCCTGCTCACACCTGATGCATATGATTACTGTGAGCTCTTTTAAGCCCCAGCTCCGTTCAGGCAAAGGTTGGTCATTGTAGCTGTTTACCGGTGAGACCAATCTTGTTTCCAGTGCTCCTGAGCTTTTGCTATTCTTGTTTCCTGAGCTATAGTTAATCCTTGTTCCTTGATTCCTGAGCTATAGCTAATCCTTGTGCCTGAATTAGCACTGCCTACAGTGCTACCTTGACTCCTGAGCTCTAGTAATTTCCCTGTTCCTGAACTAGCACTGCCTGCAGTGCTACCTTGACTCCTTGAAGCTTTAGTAATTCCCTGTTCCTGAAACAGCACTGCCTGCAGTGCTGCCTTGACTCCTGAGCCTTACCTCACTTCTTGTTCCTGCCCCAATACTGCCTTCTATGCTACTTTGTTTTCTTGATTCCTTAACCTGCACTATTCTAGTATACTCTTGTAGCCTCCCCTTCTGTATATCTATTTCCAGTCCCTGCCTTGCATCCCATTTCCTTGGTTCCAGTTCTAGTTTGCTGCCTTTCTATTCTGCTGTCTTACTTCTGTTACCTTGTATGTTTGTTACCTGCTTTCTGCCAAGTGTGCCCTGTCATTTCCTTCCTTTCCTGTTAAGCACTCCTCCTTGCTAGCTCCTTGTCTATTGTGCTTGTGTTTAGTTCTACCCCTTTGCTCTTACTGCCTTGCGCGTTCCTGTTTGATCGCCAGGATCTGTGGGCTCAGCTGACTACCTAGGTGGTGTTTCTTTTTCACTGTGAGTTTTGTCTTTGAGTTACATTTATACCATCACTATAGGTATAAGCTCCACAGACCCTGCCTTTGCATGTATATCCTACATGTGGGTATTTGCAGTCGGTATCTGTAACAGCAATTGTGGGTAAGAAACTTACTGAGCTTCAGTCTTACCATGTGGAGTTCCTAAGTGCTTTACCCCACACCACCTTTTAATGTTAATGTTGTATTATATATATGTCTTGCACGTCTGTCCTGGGTGTAGTTAGTCTGAATGCTAAATTGCCTTGTGAGTGCCCTTCCTTTCTGAGTCTTACCCATCTTGTTCACTTGTACAGGCTTCCCCTTTGGATCCCTTTTTCTCCTCTGACTCCCTGTATGATCCTGGGCAGCACTGTACTCCTCCTTTCTGTGTATGTCTTCTACTCAGTTCCCAGTCCTTGTCAAAGTCCCTGACTGTGTTCCCCACATAGTCCCAGACAGTCCCTGACAGGTAAGAGGGCAGACAAATGGGTCAGAACCAGGATTAGGCCTAAGAATCAGGGTGGTGACCAAAAGAAGGATAATTCCAAGACTCAAGAGAAGGGTGGGGATAAATCAAAAGACAAGTCTCCCACAGGGCCCCAAAACTCCAATGGTGGAGGTGGGTCCTAAAACACTTCCTCTGTCAAGAAACCTTATTGCCATGCCTGTAAGCAGCCTGGCCACTGGAAGACTGATAGCAGTTGCCCAAAGAATAACAATAAGGAGAATGTTCCTCCAAGTAATACTCCAACACCTCCTGTTACTGTTAGTAGTAATCCCCCAGGTGGTGGGAGTACCCCCAAGAATTTGGCTGGGTTTACTTTTGGAACTCATTTGAACTCTGGCCTAACCAGGTCCCCTTCTACAGCTACTCTTGTCTGTGAAAATGGCATGGGGTTTGCCAACTTCACTGCTTGCCCAAACACTTTGAGCAAGTACAGACAGGAGCCCCTCATCAATGGTCAGAAAGTTGGGGCCTACAGACACACAGGGGCTAGTATCACTATGGTGACTAAGAATCTAGGGCCAGATGTAGGTAATTCATATTTACCGACTCTTAAATACCGAATTTTACCGATTCAGTATTTAAGAGTCGGTAAATATGAAGGGGGGAGATGTAGGTATTACAGATTCTGTAAATACCGACTAGGTATTGCCCATTGATTCCTATGGGCCTTGAAGCCCATAGGAATCAATGGGCAATACCGATTCTGTAATTACAGAATCTGTAAATACCGAATTTGGCAAGGGTGCAGGGGGTGTCACTTTGACACCCTCTGGCACCCCAAAAATAGGCATGTGGGCCATGTGGCACACAGACATGCCCTAAGGGCATGTCTGTCTGTCACATGGCTAGGTGTGCATGCACACATGTGCATGCACACCTGAATTCGGTATTTTAACACCCAATTGGATTGTGTGTTAAAATACCGAATTTGTAGGGCCTTTGGGACTCAGAAGAGTCCCACCTACATCTGGAAGGTACCGAATCGGTAAAAATACCGATTCGGTATTTTACAGATTCTGTAAATTTACCGATTCTGTAAATATACAGAATCTGTAAAATCTGGCCCCCTACATCTCAAGATGCCAAATACCGGTCGGAAACGGCCGAATTCGGCCGTTTCCGACCGATATTTGCCACCTACATCGGGCCCCTAGTCCCCTCAAGGCAGCTTTTACCTGGTGCCACATACCAGGTGACCAATATTGATGGAGTACAGACAAATCATCCCATGGCAGTAGTAAATCTCAGCTGGGGAGGTGTCACTGGCCCAAAGAGTGGCAGTGTCCCCAACCTTGCCTGTAGATTGTCTACTGGGAAATGATTTAGAAATCTCAGCCTGGGCTGAGGTAGAACAAGAAACCCATTCTAAAATGGTAAATCTCCATGGAAATGTTAGTGGGGCTGTGATGGCCACAGCCCCAATCCAAGATGTCCTTCCTGAACAGGTTGGTAGGGCTGTGCCAGTCTCAGCCCAATCTCAAGCAGATTCCTTCCCTGAACAGGTTAGCAGGGCTGTGATGGTAACAGCCCATACCCAAACTGAGTCCCTTCCTGAAAAGGTTGGTGGGGCTGTGATGGCCACAGCCCAAACTCAAACAGATTCATGTGTTGTGGAGCCTGAAACTATGGATCACTCCACACAAACAGAGCATTGAGGAGGACGAGAAATCTCCCTCCCACCAGACTTTAGGAAAGGGTCAGCCTCCTCAGGGAACTGATCTTACCCCTTGTAAAGAAACTGCCCCAGAGGTAGTCAGGCCTAGCCTGGCAGAGCCCCTGATGTCAGTGGACCCTTTCAAGGTGGGACCCAGTCTGGAGCAGGTAACCTGCCCCTCTCTACCCTGCCTCAGTCAGCCCAGGGCTGCAGAGGTCAAGGAGGCCAGTGGACCCCAAAGGGCCCCCTGTCTAATAAAACACCCCCATCAGCAGATTAGGGGCACCAAAGCTAGCAGCCCTAGCAAAGTGGAAACTTTAAAAACTCCTGAGGGATCTCCCTTACACCCAATTAGGAACCTCCCCCAGATGGACACTGTTGGGCACAGCCAAACATGGGACCCAAAGGCCCCAAACCTGACCTGTCCCTCCAGTAAGCAAACAAAGGGGACCCAGCCTCCAGCTGTAGGCAGCCGGAGGTTGACCCTGAGAGCACAGTGCAACTCATTCATGGAAAGAAAGGTACCCATGGTGGATAGTGATTGGAGGAAGTGGAGCCCTACATTAGTGGAGCCTCACTTCAGGACTCCCTCTCAACACCAGCCTTTTGCTTTGCCAAAACACACTAAAGGTAGTAATTCCCTATGGTGGAGACCCTCTGATACCCCTAGGGTGAGGGATTGCTTAGTGGACCATGAGATAGGGGGTAACCATGCCAGTGCAGGTTCCTCCTTATATGGCCACTCAGGCAATATAGGCTTACCTGGTCAAGGATAGCCTTATCTCCTTTCGTTTGGGGGGGTTATGTAGGAGGATGGATATCTGACAATGGTTACCCCAGATTTTTTGCCTTGTGTTTAGCTGATTTTCGACTTAGTTGGCCTGGGACCCTGCTAATCAGGGCCCCAGGCTATCTGCTCTCTCTGTAAAATGGACTCCATGTACCCTAGGTACATAACTAATTGGGATTGGATCACCTTATGAGCCCCTGTACAGTGTACTATAGGTACCCAGGGCACAGGTGCATCCAAGGCCTACCAGGGGCTGGAGCATATCTTTTGCCACCCCTGGCTGGCCATCCAAACTGACACAACTGGCTGATCACTCAGCTGGGACAAGGTCGTGTAATCACCCCTTGCTTAGATATAGTATACCTATGTCTAAACCCATATCTGGACACATATGCACCTATAAGTCACTCCTGTGGCAGGCCTTAACAATCCTGGAGGCAGAGTGCTTGGTTTTATTTGAGATGGTGCTCTAGCATGAGCTGAGCCTGTCTGCAGCTTTCGGAACAATGTCCTTATAGCTGTTCCAGGGTATTGCCATACCATATAGTCTTAAGTGCATTATAATCCTCGCGGTTATTGCTAACTTTGGTTTGGCTTTATCAAAACATGTTGTGTACGGTGTCATACACTTTGGAATACTACCCCCTCGCCAGTTCTGGTGACAGGGGTAGCATTCCACCCTTCTAGAGGGAGAAGACATGTTACTTTACTTAAACGCTGTTAAATCTAACCAGAGCCTCAGCATCACAAAATGGATGGTGCTGCCACAGACACAAGTCTGGCCTCCTGCTGCTGACCGAAACTCCGGCAGGGGAGGCCTGGACAAATGGTATCCTGTCACAGGGAGGTGCTACACCACCCCAGACAGGAGATAGTGGATATAGGCAGGCAGGGCGAGTGAAACTAGACACTGCCTGGGGCGCACAAGGCTCCCCATGCATAGCCCAATTCAAACCGGTGCTGGGGCACTCCAGCCCCAGCTCTGGCACGAAACTGGACAAAGAGAAAGGGGTGTAACCACCCCCTTCCTGGGTCCCACCCATAGGAGGGACCTAGCAGGTAATCCAGCCCCTTGATTTGGAATAAAGGTAGGAGCTGTATCCATAGACTTTAGATATCCTGACTGAAACTTTGAAACGAAACTCTGGACCCTTCGACATCCCACTCGACGTGGAAGACTGAAGAATCTCCCTTGTGGTCAAGGAGTGACCACCCTGTGCAAACAGGCACCATCCAGCGCCCAATGGTTTGCTGTGTTGCAGCTCCCGCCGGTGCTAGAGCAACAGCGATCATCAAGATCCGGATTCCCAGACATCCAACAGCCCGATACACAGCCACAGCAATGCTGAGACACGTGGAGGCAACGTGAGACGTGGGACCAGTCATGTTGAAAAGACTGTGAAGTGCTTCCAGTGCAGCTCCTGAGAGACCCTCGAAGCTGTGCATTGGGGATTGAGAAGCCCCAGGCCCGAGTAGCTTTTGCACCAAAGATCACCCCTCCACACTCATTGAGTGCTGCGTGGGGCCCTTTTGCATTTTTCTGCTCGACACGTCTGTCCGGTCACTTGCCCGTTGGCTAGTGGTCACTACGATGAAGAATCTTTGAATTTACACTGCTGGTCTGGTTGTTCCAGACTGGCCCTTGCTCCTCTAAAAAGGAGCAGCCTCTCTGACCTTGCTGGTCCGAGTAAGAAGCGATCTTCAAATCCTGTGTGGGTTGCATTTGCCAAGGCCTGTTGACTCCGATCCAGAAGCCGACACCGCCGACAGCGAGAGCCTTCGTGGGACAGTCCGTGATCTACTCCTGGTCTTTGTCGATGCCCCCGAGTCCACATGGCAGCGGAGACAATCTTCTCGACAACCACCTGATTGCGCCAGACATCGCCTGGTTCCTCCCTGGTTCCCTCCTGGTCACTGGCTAGTGACCCAGACTCTGTCCCCTCTGCTTTCAGGTACTCTACCTCTTCGATCCACCCTTGGATCCAACCGTACTCTTCTCTCCTGGCCGCCTGCAGTATCTTCATCTCCAGGCTCATAGAACACCACGACGAAACCCGACACACTTTGACACCTATGCACCTGCTTCCTGTGGGTGAGGTAACGAGAGCACTCCGGTGCTCCTGTAGTGGTTTACACCTCTAGTGTCCTAGTTTAAAGTGGGGAAGTTCTAGTCCAGTGGGAAAACTTCTAAAACAGTATCTTTGTAACTTTTACGCACCATTGACTTTGCATTGATGCATGCGTGTGCTTTAAGCACTGCACCCGAATCCCGCGGGCCTCTCCCGTCCTAACTACTGTTAGACCAGTGTAGCCCCAGCGATTCCCAAGGCCCTAGGCCTTACCATTGTTCGAGACGTGGTACATACACCAATATTTTAGTATATGGTTTTAGTGGCCACCGGGCCTATCCATAATTGTGGAACTTTTGTATCTTTAACTGTGCTTTTGTTTAAACGCTTGTGCCTCTGTCCTCATAAAGAGTACAGAGGATTATTCTAGTAATAAATACATATATTTTTATAATATATAACTTGTGTGGTGTCCTTTCATTTGGTATTAAAAGGATTGCATGTGGTAAAACAGCTGGCTTCACATGCCCTCTGGAGTTAAGCCTAAAACTGCTTAGGCCTATGCTACCCCTAGGATAGCTTGTCTATAAGGTTGACTTACAACCACCACCATAAGGGTTGTTTGGACTGATACAAGGTGCGCACTAGAATAGTGAACATCATACATCAGGCCAACTTCTCACACCGATGTAACTTCTCAGTGCGCCAAGCATCACTGGGTCAGCAGAGCCTGTACTGTAGCTCTGCGTGACAAACTGCGAGTGGGGTGATGGTGCCACCAGCAGGGTTTGGCAGGTAGTGGCCGGCATGCAGGATGAGGACGCACTGCTCAGTAATAAAGGTTGTGGATTATGGTGACTCGTCTTAGAGTTCCTTGTTGCTCAAATGGGCATAATTTCTGAAATGTATTTGTTTGTCTTGTGTTCATTGTTAGATTTTGCTTGCGAGAAAGTGTCCCTCATAGCCGTTGAAATGTCACTCGTAATTACACTGAAATTGAGAAAATGTCACACATGGTAATCTGAAACCTTGGCAGCTATGCATATGGCACCAAGTGGGGTAATGTCTGATCTTTATCTTTACAAGCATTTTTTGCATAGTTTTAATCGCAATTAGGTTTCACACATAAAACATTGAATGTCTTACATAAACAATGGTAACGTAGGGTGACTAGACATCCCCGTTTTCCCAGGACGGTCCCCGTTTTTGGAGAAATGTCCCCGTGTCCTGACATTTTTCTCCAAGTGACTCAAATGTCCCTGTTTTCAAACAGTGTCCTGGTTAAACACAGAAATGTCCCTGTTTTTCATTGTTCCAGTTGAGCATGCACGCACATCCTCTCTTTGCACTGTTTACGGCGTGTGTCGTCACTGAGGTGAGCGCTGTAGCAGGAAGGGAAATCCTTTGAAGAGAGACCTTTTCTCTCGGGATTTCCCTTCTCTTTTTACACGCAGCGCCACCAAGGTCATAGTGCCAGCAATATTTGAACAATTACATATTATCAAAACTGAATCTTCGCTAGAGGAGGAAATAGTGATATTAAGGTGCAAACCCAGTTTA
Source organism: Lissotriton helveticus (assembly GCF_964261635.1). Classification (NCBI taxonomy): domain Eukaryota; kingdom Metazoa; phylum Chordata; class Amphibia; order Caudata; family Salamandridae; genus Lissotriton; species Lissotriton helveticus. The sequence goes on from NC_136070.1 coordinate 835,994,150, forward strand.
TGAACTTTCTGAACTTCTGTGATCTGTTGAGGCTGTGTGTTTGCTGCTCCCCCAGATGTCCCACCTAGAAGTACACGAAACAGAAACTTTAAAGTATTTCTGAATGTTAGGATGAGTGCCCGATAATACATGTGGTGATGACATCCCCAACGTCCTTCTCAAGCTCCAACCATTCATTTCTACCAGTTGCAAGATCAGAAAAGAAATTCTGTGTTCTCCATTTCAAAGCTATGACGTGACCTTTTGACTGACCTTTCAGATCACGGCAAACTGTTTAGCTGGAAAGGACTTAAAGGAGCAGTATGAACGCCTGTGGAAGAGGCGAGCAGCGCTGCTCAAGCTTTTTGCTCAGGTCTTCACACTATTGCACTATGAGATTATACCAATGGCTAGAGTGCACTATATATACCCCAGTAAGGTAACATGACATCTCAGCAGTGACCACGCAAATGTGGGAGGACTGTGTGGTCGGCCAACCTTTGTGACCCTTAAGACCCTAAGGCAGTAATGCTATGATTACTTTAGGTAATCCCCATTACTCTTAGTCCTACTCGTCCTCGACCCAGTAGGACTATTTGACAGCTGTCATAGACATAGAAAAAGGACTACAATGACAGCTCCCTCCACAGACCGAGATGAAGCATTACCGATAGCAAATCTGAGGTCTTTTATTGGCAACCCTCTCCTTTACGCAGCAGCATTATTACTTTTTATTACATTTACACTTTTAAGGACTATAGCATATATTTGCCAAAAATCAATAAAACATTACAGGCTAGCAAACGCCAGATTTACTAGCTTTATCAATGCTCGTTTCTATAGCTGCGCGTCAGCACCACATAAAGCACAACTCACTAATGTTGCTTTGTTGCTCATGACAGAAAAGCATGGGAGGTAAATGCAGAATGCTAAATTGCCAAAGTGCAGCCATGGACCAATGAAAGAAAAACACTTCTCTCCAGGTATTACCTCTATGTCCCTCGTCCTCGACCCAGTCATCACTCATGAGGTATTCCACAAGACAGGAAACAAAACAGGAAACGCTTTTTAGACTCCACCCAACCTCCTGCCAGGTGCTATAATATACCTCACCACTAGAAGCACAACCTGACATACCAAACAACAAAGGCCTGGAAAAGGGAGGGTGGGCGGGAAGCATGACTGGGTCGAGGATGAGTAAGACTAAGAGTAATGGGGACTACCTGAAGTAATCACAACATTACCTCTACGTCCCTCGTCCTCGACCCAGTCATCACTCATGAGGCATACCAAAGCAACCCCCCATGAAGGCCTTTGGCACACCACACACTGAAATAGACCAGACACCAAGGAGTGCAGCAAGTGAAATGTTTAATAACATACAGGCTCAGACAGAGGGGGGAACCCCCACAGCTTGCCAGAACCAAAATTGGTCCGACCAGACAGAGCACAATTCAAGCGATAATGCTTCACAAAGGTGGACTCGGATGCCCAAGTCCCCGCCCGACAAATCTCCTCAAGGGGAACCCCATGGAAAGCAGCCCACGAAGCAGACACACCCCTAGTGGACCTCGCCTGAATCCCAGAGCCCTGATAAGCCAGCAAGATCACAGCTTTAATCCAGCGACCCAAAGTGAGACGGGAGGCAGCCTTACCTCTACCAGCCAAACCAAAGGTCACAAAGAGGGAGTCAGAAGATCGAAACTCAGCAGATCGAGCAACATTAACAGACAAGGCTCACCTCACGTCCAAGGAATGGAGCAAGAGGTCAGAAGGCGAGGAAGGAGAAGGACAGAGAGAAGGAAGAACCAACTCTTGAGAAGAATGGAAACGAGAACGAATCTTAGGCAGAAACCCGGGATCCAAAGAGAGGACCACTGCATCGTCCAGAAAACGCAAAAAGGGGGAAAAGCAATGCAAGGCCGTAAGCTCGCCCAACCTCCTCTCAGAAGTTACAGCAACCAAAAACGCCACCTTGAAAGACAGGAACTTGAGGCCCACAGACTCCAAAGGCTCAAAAGGAGGGAACTGCAAAGCACCCAAAACCAAAGAAAGATCCCAAGGAGGAACCGGAGAGCGGACAGAAGGAGCAGAGAGAGAGAAACTCCAAAACAGATGCGAAACCAACAACCCATCCGAAGGCAGAAGAGAAGCCGGATCCCGAAAAGCCCAAACAGCAGCCCACTGACCCTTCAAAGTGGACAGATCATAGTGTTCCTGAAAGCCATCCCCAAAAAATTTGCAGAACAGAAGAAATAGCACAAGAGGCAGGAGACAGGCCCAGGGCAGCACACCAAGAAAAAAAAGAAGCCCAGTGCTTGGAATAAGAGGCCAAAGTGGACTTCCGACGAGATGTCTGCATCACAGTGATGAGGAACCAGCAGGGAGGGAGACGGGGACCCCAGGGCAGATGGGCAGCGGGGCAGAATCCACGGAGGACCCACCGCCAGACCCACCAGCAGAGGAAACCAGTACCGCTTCTGCCAATAAGGGAGAACAGCCACCACCTGAGCCCCCACCCGCTGAACCTTCAGCAAGAAAGCAGGAATCAGAGGAAAAGGAGGGAAGGCATAAAGGAACCAAGAGGGCCATAGGACCGACAAGGCATCTGTTAGAAAGGCGACCCCGGGGGAGGCAGAAGATGTCTGACTGACCACCCCTAGGTCCACCTCTCCGTCAAGAAGCAGCCGAGCGTTACTGAGAGGCCTCCTGGGTGAGGGCCCTCTCCTAGGATCGCACAGCAGAGTAACCACACACTACAAATGGACACCACACCAGAGGTCGAGTTCGTAAGCTTTATCAGGAAATAAAGGCCGCTGGTTCCCAGCGATATGTACAAGTAGACCGAGGGGTCTGTAAAGTCTCGAAAAAGGGGGGTCAGGGAAGCGGGACAGTCTCGGTTGGGGTGTATGAAGGGATACCCTGCGCACAGCTCTCAATCCTCGAGCCGGGGGTTCCGAGAGGTTGAGCCGCGGCAGCGCCAGCAGGCTCTCAAGATGGTTCGGCAAAAGGTGGGCCGCGGCAGCGCCAGCAGGCTCTCAAGATGGTTCGGCAAAGGTGGGCCGCGGCAGCGCCAGCAGGCTCCCAAGATGGTTCGGCAAAGGTGGGCCGCGGCAGCGCCAGCAGGCTCCCAAGATGGTTCGGCAATGGTGGGCCGCGGCAGCGCCAGCAGGCTCTCAAGATGGTTCGGCAAGGGTGGGCCGCGGCAGCGCCAGCAGGCTCTCAAGATGGGTCGGCAAAGGTGGGCCGCGGCAGCGCCAGCAGGCCCTCAAGTTCTCTTCAGGTTCCAGGAAATGAGTTCTTCTGGGGTCGGCCGTGACAGCGTCAGCAGGGCTTTCCAGTCCAGGATACAACTGCCGTCCTACTCTGGGGCTGGCCCAGATATAGGACTGGAGTCCTTTGATGTCCGGACCCTCGCGCCTGGGGGTCAGAGGGGCCGGGAAGATGGTGTCCAGACACCCAGCAGGGGGGTGGGGCCAGCACCCAGGGATGCCGGGGGCGATCGATACCAGGCGTCCGGGGACGGTTGGAGGGTCATCGAAACTCCCCTCCTCCGGGATCTGTCGAGTGGCCACTCGACCACCTGGGTAGAGCTTGGCGCCTCGATGTCTGGGCTTCGCTGGGCCTGGGCCGGAGCCACGTGGTCGTGACGTGGTGGGCCCAAGATGGAGTCGGGCGCGGCCTCGTGCTTAGGTCGTGAGGGGCCCACGATGGGGCCAGGCCGGCAGGGGGGGGTCCGGGATGGTGACCGGACCAGCAATGTTGGGGCGTGCAGTGTCGGGCAAAAGGGCTGCCCGATGCTGGGTGGAGGGCCGATGTCGTCCTGGGCCCGCCATGCGGGAGGGGTAGGACCACGCCATGAGGCCGGGTCCAACAGCATCCATCCCCAAGCCCCCCTCTCCGGAGACCAGGAGCAGAACAGGGGAAGCAAGGCATTGGACTGGGAGCCAAACAGGTCCAGCACCGAAGTCCCGAACCTCCGGCAGAGCAACCAGGAAATCCGAGGGGCGAGACATAGGGAGAGAGAGGACGGGAACCTCCGACTCAAGGAATCCGCCACCACGTTGTCCACACCCCAAATGTGCAGAGCAGAGTGGGCCAGAAGATGAAGTTCTGCCCAACTCGCAATAACACTGGCCACCAGGTTCAGGGAAAGACAGCGGGTACTGCCCCGGTGGTTGATATAGGCCACTATCACAGTGTTGTCCGATCTAATCAAGACGTTGCACCCCTCAAGACGATCCAGGAAGAAGCGAAGCACCCTCTCCACGGCAGACAGTTCCTTCCAATTGGACAACTGGTGTGACTCCGACAGAAGCCAGCGAGCCTGCACAGCCCAAGGACCCAAAGTCGCACCCCAGCCCAACTCGCTGGCATCCGTGGTAAACACCAAAGGGGGCGGGGATGGATCCACATTTCCTTTGACAGATTCGAAGAATCCAGCCACCACTGTAGAGCAGCCACCAACTCCAGAGACACAGGCACAGGAACCGTGAAGTCCCAGACAGGAAAGCTGACCCAACGTTGAACATGACACAACAGTGGCCGAAGATGAACCCTGGCCCAGGGCACTGCGAAGACAGTGGCAGCCATGTGACCCTGAACCACCAGCCACTGCAGGAGAGGAGCTGTATCCTGGGAAAACAACCTCCTCAGCAACGGCTGAAGACGCAGAATCCTGGACTCCGGGAGAAACACCTTGCCCAGAACGGAGTCGAAAATGGCCCAGATGAAGGCCCTCCGAGTGGCAGGTACCAGGTGACACTTTGGCAAATTGATGAGAAATCCATGATCCTCGAGCGTACGCATGGTCAAGGAAAGATGGTGAGACATGACCTCCGGAGACGGAGCCTGGAGCAGCCAGTCGTCCAGATATGGAAACACAGACACCCCCAGGAGATGGAGGCTGGCGAAAGGACCGGGTATTCGAGAAGGAGGCACCTTTATGAGAAGGATGATGACGGAATGACAAAGAATGCTTCCGCTCTTTAAAAACCTTATGCAGCCTATCCTCCAGAGAGTCCCCAAAAAGACGAGTACCAGAAAATGGCAACCTCAAAGCCATGGAACGCTGAGCCGCATCCTTCTTCCAACCCCGCAGCAGCAAGTTCCGACTGGAAGCAATAGAGGAACCACAAGACAGAGCAGAAGCCCGGACAGAGTCAAAGGCGATGTCTGAAAGGAAATCCGTCTGACGTTCCATAGACTCCATCAAATCCGGACAACTGCCCCCCTCCTGCATCGTGGAAAACAAAGTCTTTAAGTCAGCCAGCAAAGACTGAGCGACATAGGCACCATACACCCCTGAACGAATAGCCTGGTGAGAGCCAGCATAGGATTTTTCAGTGCAGAGTCTATCTTTTTATCCACGCCATCCTTCAGGATAATATCATCCGCCATAGAAGGCCGACCCACCAGACTATCAACAATCGAATCCACCTGCACAGTATCGGGCAAGGCATCCTCCATATCCTGCAAAGGATAGAGCTTCGACATAAACCTGGGCATCGAAATATGGTCCGGGTCCTTCCATTCTTTTAGGAAAACATCCATCACAAAGGGGTGGATAGGCAAAGAAGAAGCAACGGGCTTCCGAAATTGCGGCAGAACAGAGTCCCGGGAAGTGCTGGGGACAGAGTCAACAGGGAAATCCATATTCTCCTGAACATGAGAAAGAAGGTCAGGCAACAGTTCCCTGGAAATATACTTACCCTTGAGATCCACCGCACCCAAGGAAGACTCATCAGAGGAACCAGACGAAGAATTTTCCGAATAAAGGTCAGCAGCAATCTCAGTGCGACCCCCAACACACTTCGCAGACGGAGCAGTCCCCACTGTCCCCACTGTCCGGAGGAGAAGAGGCAGACCGGAAAAGAGAGACATGCTTTCTCTTCCTGTGGTGCTTCCCCACAGTGAAGGAGGAACCTCTGGAACCAGCAATCCGAACAGACGTGGGTCGCACAGTATGCACCCTAAGCACACAACAGGCAATGAACAACTCTCCAAACTACCGCCAAATAAAGAAACTGCACTCACCCATCAGCTGACTCCGTAGCGTCAAACGACGAGGAAGAAGGAGGGGCGGAAACGAATGATAAGCCCCCATCAAGCGGCCGCCGAAGGTGAAACCAGCCTCAAGGCCCAAACTGATGACGTCAAACCAGCAAGACCCCGGGGACGTGAAGCGGCCCCAACAACCAACCAGGAAGACGAGCACGCTGGAGCCCAACCAGGTGCCCGAACATGCGAAAATTAGCAGAGGATCTCACGAAGGCGAAGCATCTGGTTCCGCTGCATCCAGAAAACAAAGCGACGACGGGGAAGAAATCCTAGAAACCCGTCAAGAAGGAGACAAGCGCAACAGGAGCCCAGATGAAACTGCGCCGAAATGTAGGAAGGAACCAGGAACCTCCCAATCCACAGCCCGCGCTGGAAAGAGAGGTCAACACACTTTCAGCAAGAAAAACGGGGGACCCGAGAAGCCCCGCAACCCAGGTCCCCCGCATCCAGGGCAAGTCCAGGAGGACCAGCAGCCCGACTCCCAAAATCCCACGACAGTCCATGAGCACCCCCAGAGCCCGAAAAAGGGGGAAACCACAGGACAAGCTTAGCAGGTAAGTGCCCAGCACTCACCCAAGCGTCTCCCATCAGTATCCACCGACAGGAAACAAAACAGGTTGTGCTTTTAGTGGTGAGGTATATTATAGCACCTGGCAGGAGGGTGAGTGGAGTCTAAAAAGAGTTTCCTGTTTTGTTTCCTGTCTTGTGGAATACCTCATGAGTGATAACTGGGTCGAGGACGAGGGACATAGAGGTAATACCTGGAGAGAAGTGTTTTCTTTCATTGGTCCATGGCTGCACTTTGGCAATTTAGCATTCTGCAGTTTACCTCCCATGCTTTTCTGTCATGAGCAACAAAGCAACATTAGTGAGTTGTGCTTTATGTGGTGCTGACGCGCAGCTATAGACCCAAGCATTGATAAAGCTAGTAAATCTGGCGTTTGCTAGCCTGTAATGTTTTATTGATTTTTGGCAAATATATGCTATAGTCCTTAAAAGTGTAAATGTAATAAAAAGTAATAATGCTGCTGCGTAAAGGAGAGGGTTGCCAATAAAAGACCTCAGATTTGCTATCTGTAATGCTTCATCTCGGTCTGTGGAGGGAGCTGTCATTGTAGTCCTTTTTCTATGTCTATGACAGCTGTCAAATAGTCCTACTTTCATGTCGATGGTTACTGCAAACTGTAGTCCTATTTCTATGTCCTGTCCCCATTTTTTGTTTTGAGAATGAAAAATTTCCTAGCTAACGTAACGGAAAGTTTCAATTCTTTTAAGGACTAGGAGGCGAGGATTATGCAGTCCTTTCTTCTCTTTATTATAACAGCAATTCAAAGAAAAAACCAATCACAATATAATATAGGAACTACAGCTCCCATGAGCACATGGGGCAAAGTGTCCATAGTAACCGCCAGCCAATGATGATGCCGTCCGCCGTATAATTGGCCGTGACGTCCCTTCCGCTTCCTCTTCTTCTCTGTGAGGAAAAATTCCAGGAACATTCATCACTCCTTCTGGTCGTGTCCTAAACCAACACAAGACAACAGTTATCTTGTTCTTCTGTCATGAAGAAAGCAAAGAAGGCAGTATACAGCACTTCCATGAAAAATACAACAGCATTGAAACATTTCAAGGAAAACTCAGTACACATAGATATTCTACAACCTTATTCGACCTTAACTCAATGCAGTAGCATAAACCATCGAAACCAACTGTAAGTCGTTACTTACTGAAGTACGAAGATTTACGGGAGGGTCGAGACCAGCAAGTCTCGGGAGGGATAATCCTCGCCTCCTAGTCCTTAATAGAATTGAAACTTTCCGTTTTTTTTAGAATTTTTCATTCTATGTCAGGACGGAGGCGAGGATTATGCAGTTTTAAAGCCTGTCCACCACCAGTTCTGCCGCACCATAGATGGGTTTGAAGTAAAACTTCTTGAACGTGGATTCGGAGGACCAATCCGCGGCTGCCATAATATCCTCCAGTCTACCGCCCACCTGTACGGCCTTAGAGGCCATTGCTCCTCTCGTGGAATGAGCTCCGAATCTGGTGACATCCACCCCCGCCTCGGTCATGATCCAACGGACCCACCTGGCGATGGATGGAGCGGAAACCGCCTTAAACGGCTTTTGCAAAGCAATAAAGAGCTGACGTTCTCCAGGAGGGCGATATTCCGCCGTCATATCCTCATACGTCTTGAGGCATCACACCACACATAGCTTGGGTTGATCTGGAAACGTATGGTAAGATACCGACCTGATATTAGTCTTGGTCCTCCTAGCAACCGTGAAAGTGACTCCCTCCGGAGTAAACATACGTGCCGTGATATCCAGCGCCCGCACGTCCGAGACGCGCTTGCACGAAACCAGACACAGCAGGATCGCCAGCTAAGCCGACAACTCCTTCCTGTTAAGATACTGATTATCCCGCCAGGAGCAGAGGAACCGCAGTATGATGTTGACGTCCCAGAGATTTTTATACCTGGGTTCCTGGGGTTTGGAAAGTCTGGCACCTCTCATGAGTTTGCAAACCCAAGGGTGTTGCCCGACCGGTTTACCATCAATGTGGGCATGTCCCGCCGAAATGGCGGACCTGAAAGAATTAATAGACCGATAGGCTAGCCCAGACTGAGCCAATTCGGCCAGAAAATTCAAAATGTGGCTAACGTCTGCTCCCACGGGATCGGCGTGTCTTCCCAGACACCAACGACGCCACCGTTGCCAAGCCGATCGGTATCTCTTGACAGTACCTGGAGCCCAGGCTCTACGGATGAAGTCCTTAGCGTTCGCCGAAAGGCGTCCGTCTTGCCAACGTCCCCTGAAATCCTCCACGCCATGAGGTGCAATGTCCCTTGAAGCAACAGCGGGTGAGGCTCCCCCAGAGGACCCGAGAGCAATGAAGGGAACAAGGGCAGTCGAATTGGACAGTCCCACGACAGTTCCAGTAGTGGGGGAAACCACGCCTGAGCCCGCCAGAAGGGGATCACCAGGACCAGGGACGCCTGTTGTCGGCGAACTTGCGCCGCTACTCGCGGAATCATGAGAAAGGGGGGAAACGCGTAAGCTTGCTCCAGTGTCCAATCCTGCAAGAATGCATCGAACGCCAACGCCTCCGGGTCCGGCCTCCAGCTAACGAACCTCGGGAGTGGACGGTTGAGTCGAGATGCGAACAGGTCCACTGAGCACGGCCCCCACCTGTCCATCAAAGCCTGGAAGAGCGCAAAATGCAGTCGCCAATCGCTGAAGTCGTAAAATTTCTGGAATGCCAGTCCGGAATCGAGTTCTGTGTGCCCGGAAGATACTCCGCTGACACCGACATTTGCCTCTCCAGGCAATAGTGCCAGAAGTCCTTCGCCAGGTCCGCCAAGGCCCGAGATCGAGGCCCGCCCAGGCGATTGATATATTGCACCGCTGACACATTGTCCATGCGTAACAGGATGCAACACGACACCTGGTTCTGAGTCAGGGACTTCACCGCAAAGGAGCCCGCCAGGAGTTCCAGGCAATTGATATGAAGCTGAAGCTCCTCCTCCGACAAGCGGCCTCCCATCGTGATGTTGCAGCAACGTGCTCCCCAGCTCGCTCTGCTGGCATCCGATTCGATGATCAGATCCGGGCTGGATCCGAAGATCGCCCTCCCGTTCCACGCACTCATGTGCTCAATCCACCAATGTAGCTCCGTCCTTGTCTCCTCGGTGAGAGAGATGAGTTCGGAGTACGTGAGTCCCTTCCTGAGATGTTGCGCCTTCAGACGCTGAAGGGCCCTGTAGTGCAATGGGCCCGGGAAAATCGCCTGAATCGAGGATGAAAGGAGACCCACAATTCGAGCCAGTTGTCGAAGGGAAATTCTGTCCCTCCGAAGGGTCTGGGAGAGCTCCTTGCGAGTTTTGCTCACCTTCTGTTGAGGAAGGCTGATACAAGCTGATTCCGAATCAATGAGGAACCCCAGAAAGGTGATCTGCCTCGTCGGAAGGAGCTCGGATTTCTGAGCATTCACCACAAACCCCAACTCCTGGAGCAAAGCAATAGTCATGTTCAAGTTGGAACGGAGCCGGTTCGGCGACTGATCCAGAATCAGAATGTCGTCGAGATAGATGATCAATCAAACGCCCCTCTCGCGTAGTGTTTCCACCACCGGCCGCAGGAGCTTCGTAAAGCACCATGGAGCCAACGAGAGGCTGAAGGGCAGTGCCTGAAACTCGAAGACCTCCTCGTTCCACAAGAACTGGAGAAAACGCCGGTGAGGCGGAAAGATGGGCACCGTGAGGTATGCGTCTTTCAAGTCCAGGCGAACCATCCAATCCCCCTGGAGGAGAATATCGCGCAGGAGGTGGATACCCTCCATCTTGAAATGGCGGTAGACCAGCCATTCGTTGAAGTCCCTTAAGTTTATGACCGGGCGAAACCCTTTGTCCTTTTTCTGGACTAGAAAGATGTTGCTCAAGAACCCCGAAGGGTGAAGGCAGGTCCTGTGGATCGCGCCTTTCCTGAGGAGTTCCGCCACCTCGTTGTCGATCAGAATCCTGTCCTCCGTGGAAAAAATCAATGGGCGAGGGCGTGTTCTCTGACGGGGAGTACCGTAAAACTCTATTCGGAAGCCCCTGACAGTTTGGAGAACCCAAGGGTCTGAAGAGATTTTGCACCAGTTGTGGAGATGGTCCCGTAACCGCCCCCCAGGACGGACGGGGAAAAAAGGGTAACACTCACCGGATGGACCTCCTGGTGCGTTGGCTCCACCATGATAGCCTTTGCCGCGCCCTTTGCCGGCGCCTCTACTGGGGTAGAAATTTCCCTGGCGGCCGTCGTTCCAGCCATTATTACGACGCTGCTGGTTCTTGTTATTAGGGCCTTGCTGGTACTGGCGGCCGGAGGAGCGACCCTGTCCTCTTCCGGCCCCCGCAAAAACCCGTCCGGGAAATATCTTTTTGATGGACGTCTGTGCTCTGTCTAAAGCGGAAAATGTAGTGACAAACTTATTTAGTTCCTTAATAAAGGGTTCGCCAAACAACTTGTCCTGTGTAATAGGCCCTGCTTCCGAAGTGGCCAGATCCCCAAGCCGATCTTGATGAGGAGTGACCTCCTCCGCTCAGCCGCCAACGCACAGTTCGCATTGCCCAAGAAGCATAGGGCTCGCTGTGCCCAACCTGCCACGACCACCGTGGACATCGCTGTCCCCGATTCCTTGGCCCTCTCGGCTAACTGGATGATCTGTGTCATGGGACCCACGGCGTCCAGGAGCTTATCCTGGCAGTTGCGCCAGGAACGATCTATGCCCTTTCTAGGGTCCTTCATGAACTTAGCGAAGAACGCACAGAGCTTCTCATCAATGTCTGGGGTGGCCGCCACTCTGCCCTCCAGTTTCGGACGAGGGCACTGACCCCGCATGCGGGTCCTAACCTCCTTCTCTAGGGGTTGACGCACTTTACCCGCCACATAAGCCGCTACTTTGGGGTCAGGGGTCCATTCCGACGATCTAGGGTGGTAGATTCTCGTCGGATCAAACATATCGGAGGCCTTGTCATCCACCTCCAGGGACCCCGAAGAATGAGACGCCGGGCGCCAGGGCCGACCCGTGTACTCATCTTCCTCCTCCGAGGAGACATCATCCTCTGTAACACCCTCTCCCTCCATGGGGAAACCATCCTCTTGGTCAGTCTCCGGGGCGACCTCGTCGCCATCCTCTCCAGGGTTAAAACCCTCCCAGCAGGGTACAGGTTTAAGCGTCCGCGCACTCTTGCGAAAGGAGTCCCTCAAGCGTTCGAACTCCTCCAGGTGCCCCGCGTGACGCTTAGCTGACTTCTTACCTCCCCCCTGCGCACCTTTGGGTCCGCGGTCAACAGGCACTGCATTACCAAACACCCCGGGGATGCTTTGGGCGAGGGCGTCCACTCTCTCCCGCAGGGGCGCTAGCACCGCGTCCAGGGCCTGAGAAAGCGCGCGACTAACCGCCGGCGGCAAGGGTTGGGTGCAGCATAACTCTTCCGCCTCCTGAATGGGGGGTTTGACTGTTCAGCAGAATGCATTCTACGAGGGTGTGAGCACTAAACACCTTAAACCTAAAATCCAAAAAGGGAGCCCCCTCGCCGGTGCTCCGACAGCTTAGCTGTCAAAATCTAGGTGTAGTACCTGATTTCCGCCACTAGATAGCGTCGCACACCACTGCGCGCTCGTTATCACCGAGCCGGTGTCAAAGGCGAGGGTTGGTGAGGCCGGGCAAAATTCCGCCTCAGCGCGCCACACAAATGGACAGAACGCCGCGAGCGCAGCCTTTTCCCCAGCGGTGGTGCCCCACAGATCCGGGGAAGCGCGAGGACGCGCTTCACACAGTCCGCGTTAAAGCGGCAGTGACGGCGCAAGCAGCGCCTGTCGCACGGCGCACTGCCGAAGCCCAGAAATGAGAAAGCGCACCACTGAAGCTAGCGCTATTGCACAGGCACAAAACGCTCAACAATTATAACGAAATATACACAGTACGTCAGAAAAATAGTAAAGTGACTTATCTGACGAGCAGAGAAGAAAGAGGAAGCGGAAGGGACGTCACGGCCAATTATACGGCGGACGGCATCATCATTGGCTGGCGGTTACTATGGACACTTTGCCCCATGTGCTCATGGGAGCTGTAGTTCCTATATTATATTGTGATTGTTTTTTTTCTTTGAATTGCTGTTAAAATAAAGAGAAGAAAGGACTGCATAATCCTCGCCTCCGTCCTGACATAGAATCTGGTCACCCTATGGTAACGTCACATATTAATTAGTGATCTGAAACTTGGCAGCTACGTGTAGTATAGTTACTAATGCAGTCAGAACAAGTTTACGGAGAAATCAGCTTTTCCGAAAATTACATTTAACCATTGCTGTGTGAATTTGTCATCACTCTGTTCTTATGAAAACACTTGTAAATATGGCGACCAACTCGGTAAAGTTTCCTGTCTTTAAAAGAAACTAACTTTTTTTCCTCCAAAATAGCATCACTGCAACGACTTTGCGAAATGAATGGCCAAAGTAAAACAAGAAATCATGTCTACTCGCTATTTTGTTAAATACATACAACGCATCCTACTGTCAGTAAATGTTACACGACAAATTAAAGCATCGCCCTTCCAAGATGTCGGTCGCAATTGAGCTTATATCTCTAGTTAAAAGGGAAAAATGACTAAAGGTGTAAATTAAACACGGAAGTCTCAAACTGAGAGAGCATTTGAGTGGTGTTATTAATTTTTACTAACGATACTCGTACTCACAAAAGTTCGGTGTTGAACATTGTTCTTTATATTCTGAAACACAATCATAAAAACGTGGATAGTTTGTACAAGAGTAGTACAGTCCAGTTTTCATAATGTGTTACTAAATTGCAAACCGTGCTTAACTATTTAATATAGGATAGGCGTGCTATATGAGATTCTTAAAAACAAGTCGGATTTTGTGAATCTCCCTGTCCCAGCAACAGTAATTGCACATCTCCAAGATGGCCGCTTTGCTATAGTCTCTCGGGCGAATCCCATGAAACGCCTGCTTCCCGAAACCTCTCCTACGAGTGCAGTTTCTAGTTGATAACTTCCGGTGCTCTGTGAAAACTCGAAAAGATGGAAGTCGAAGGTACTTACGAACCTGGCTTCGTGGGCATCCGCTTCTGTCAGGAGTGGTGAGTGTTACTGGTGTGCACAGGCCCTCCGATTTTACATCTGAAACTCAATTTTAATATTGGTGGGTTTCTAGAGCTGTACTCGCAAATTGTTTTATGTCAGGCGTGAAAATCTATCCTTCGTTCCATCCCTGTCCCTGCAGTTCGCCTTTTACGCATTTTAAAAGCTGACTTCAAATCTGTTCTGGCAGACTTGGTGGATAATAGACATGCTGCATTTATAATATATTTTGGACTTAGGGAGGCTGCTGTGGAGATCTTTGATTACGCAGCAATTCCCAGAGTATGGTAACCCAAAGATAACCATGGTGGAGACTGCACTTGATTGAGAGCTCTGCAAGCTTTCTTTTTTATGACAGGTGTGACTCATGAAATAGCATAGCGGACTTAGCGGTGATAACATAACGTGTAACCTGCAAATCACTGATGTGTATTCTATATTGGGAGCTTAGTGGGTTACGTATTGCTTTTGTCACAGAGACACCATGCTACCGGCAGCTCATACATTGTAACTCTTGTTGTCATAACACAGCGTGTATAAAACGCTATCTAAGAACCGCTTGCAAATTTATACTAAAACATAGACGTTCAGCATTCCAAAACAATGTCTCTGTAGCTGAACAATTGGACATCGCGTGTTTATCAACCAACCTCCGTACCCCATGAGTTTTTTTTAAAGACGAATACAAAATATGTAAACTTTAAAACATTTGTGTTTTGGTCGTTTGTAGTATGGACCTATCTGGTAGCATCCAACAACAAGCAATGGCTTAGCCAATGTGTATCACCTTTGGGACATTATAAGTGTTTAGCCAGAGCAGCGGGCGTACAGCATGTTGTAGAGAAGCGTGGCTGCTGTGCAGCATGTTTGAAAGTTATAATAAAAAATGGTCATAAGTATTTTTGTTACTATATATACAACAAAGAAGACATTATGTTCAACTGAACAACCCTATTAAAAAAAAAAACCTAGTTTTCTTCTTTCCAATGTTGGCAACTTCTTCCTGCCTGTTCTAATGCATGTTTGTTATAACTTGTTTTATGTGGGGGGAAATATAAACAATTGGAGGGTGGGGATTGGTAAATAGTACCTGAATTACAACATGAGCAGCTAGGGGAGAAACAACAGATGCCAGATTCCGAGGGCAGGCTGAGGTGGAGCTAAGTGATTATGAGGTAGTGATGTGCTGGTGATGCTGAGTGATACTGAGGTGGTGTTGTGCTAGTGCAGAGATGATGCTCAGTGATGCTTCTGAGCTGGTGCTGTGGTGGTACCGAGTTGCTGAGGTGGGGCTGCACTGATGCAGTGTGTGGTGCTGTGCTTTATGTAGAGGTGGTGCTGTACTGGTGGTGGTGAACTTATGAGGAGGTGGTGCTGTGCTGATGCTGAGAGGGTGCTGTGATGATGCTGCGCTGATGCTGAGGTGGTGGTGCTGCGCTGAGGTGATGCTGCAGTTGTGCGGATTGGCAATGAGGTGGTGCTGAGGTGGTAGTGTGCTTGTGCGGAGATGGTGCTGAGGGGGTGCTGAGTGGTGCTGTGCTGGTGCAGAGGTGATGCACTGGTGCTGGGCTAATGCTGAAGTGGTGCTTCCCTGATGCTGTGGTAGGGCTGCGCTGGTGGAGGCACACTTATGAGGAGGTGGTGCTGTGCTGATATTGAGATGTGTAGGAAGGGGGAGTCTCTGGTTGGCGCAGTGCAACACTGGCGACAAGCAGGGCCTCTCTCTTCCTCGTCAGGGCTGAGGGTTACCTTCAAGACAACCTCTGCTTACCCTCTAGGTAGTGTGGCTTAAGCAGTCTTAGGCTAATCTCTGGGGCATGTAGGGTTAAACATTTGCAATATTCCACCGTCACAACCAACCCACCACACAATGACACCAAACTGTATTTGTAAAAATATATTCTCTTTATATAAATTTCAAGCAGGCTTGTAAATACAGTCTTGGTTATTTCAAATGCAGATTCCAGTTACTCTTTATAAATGTCACAGTTCTTTCTCAGCTTGTCTTTCTTATTCCTCACATACGATATTGGGTGAGGCTTTCCTGTTCAAGTTTAGCAAAAACAAAGGTGGGGTTGCCTGCTGGGGGCCTTGGTGCACCTCCGATGACTGACTGGTCCCGACCGGCCCGGGCTCACGCGTCTAGCGGGAGCGGCGGCAGGTTGGGTCGAGTCCGCCTCTCTGTGCGAGCCGCACGGCTGTGCGCGACTGGCGGGGGAGAGGGCGGGGGCCCTGGGAGCGCTCTCCACGCGGCTCCGAGGACTTGGCGGATCAGAGGGCGGTGCGAGCGGGCAGGCCAGATGCTCGCACCGCGGGGGCAACAACAGTACCTTTGTCTTTCTTGAGCAGGATCGAGGCAGTCCGAGCGCAGGTCAGCGCGGTGATCCGCGTCGCGGTGTCTTCCTCCCGGGGTTGGAGCGAGCGGCGGCTCGGCTCGAGCTCGGAGGTTGGCGTTGCGGCGCGGGCCGGGCCACAGGGACAGAGAGCCTCGGTGTTTTCACAGAGGGGCACCCGCAGGGGGCGGCAATCCACAGAGCACACCACCAACAATCCAGGCGGCGTTCTTGTACCCCACGCAGCAGCTGTTTCTCGGACAGCGGCGGCGCGTTCAGGGGCACAAGTCACGGAGGGGTGCAAGCAGGCACCGGGCACAACCTTTCTTTACGTTGCGAGCTGCGGCTCGGGGTCAGTCACGGTGCTTAGATCAGCTGGGCTAATCTTTGCGATGCTTCTGGGCCTGGCAGGCAGCAGTCACGGTGTTCAGAACGGGGGCACACCCAGAGCGTTGCTGAAGAGCGCGATGGTCACAGCGCGCTCCGCTTTTCCTGGATAGGCGTGCAGAGGGAAAGCAGCGGTCCACAGTGGTTCCTCTGTCAGGGGGTAGCGCTCACTGTTCCTGGAGCGCTGGTCAGGGGGCAAGTTCACAGCAAGCCCTTGGAGATCTTTTCAGCAGAGTTTGGCACCAAGTTAAAATAAAAAGCAAAAGTCTCTTGTAGTCTTTTCTCTTCCTCTCCTTTGGCAGCAAGGCACCAGACACAGGCCAGAGTCAGCACTCCTCCTTGTAGTCCTTCCAGGTCCTTCTCTTCGGGCAGAGTTTCTCTTGTAGCACAAACAGGATCTAATTTACAAGGAGCAGGGCTCCTACTTTTATACCCAGTTTCTTTTGTTCTAGCAAGCCAGGGGGGCCTCTGCATAACTGCTCCAGTCTCTGAGTACTTGTTGTGGGTACTTATGACTTCTGCATTCAGTGTGAGGGCAGGCACATCAGCCGCTCCCCAGGGGGGCGGAGCCGGCATTGAGAGGGCAGGAGTGGCCTGAGCACTTTGTTTACAAGCTTCGGTCCTTCCTGGGCCAGGTGCAGGCTGAGTCATCAGTCGCTCCCCAGGAGGGCGGAGCCAGCATTGTGGTGGCAGGGGCACAGCCTGATGCATCATTCAGGGGAAACTCCCACCACCCATTCAGGGGTCCTCCTGCTAATCACTACCTGTCAACTCCCAGCCCTGTCACTCACACACACCAGACAGTCAGATCCACATCCAAGCAGAGGCGGGCTGAAATGGTTAGGCAAGCAAATGCTAACTTTCTAAAAGTAGCATTTGCAAACACAGGATATTAAAATAAACTTTACCAAAAGAAGTATTTTATTATTCTGAGTTCAGGCATACTAAACATGAATTTCTACCACGTTCCCTGAGCCTGCTGGGATTATAGAGTGTAATAATTCCAGCAGCCCATCTGGCCTAGAAGGGAACAGGTAGCCTTACAATAGTGAAAAACGAATTTGGTAGTAATTCACTATTAGAACATGCCACACACATCAGGGCATGTTCTACCTTACACTTACAATGCACCCTGCCCTCAGGCCTACCATAGGGGTGACTAATATGAAGTTTAAGGGAAGGTTTAGGGGCTGGCAAGTGTGTGCACTTGCCCAGCCAGTGTGACAGTACCAGACTGCACGTAGGTTCTGCAATGGCAGACCCTAGACACATTTTAAGGCTGCTTCTGTGGGTGGCGCAACCAGCGCTGCAGGCCCACTAGCAGTATTGGCATTCACAAGCCCTGGCACTCCTGGTGCACTTTACTAGGGACTAACAGTAAATCCAATGAACCAATCATGGACATCAATCACATGTACACTTTACAGTAGGGAGCACTTGCACTGCGGCACGGGTTGGCCGTGGCGCAGTGCCCTGAGTAGCAGACACCATCAAAACATTGGAGGCACAACAGCAAAAAGTGGAAGGGAAACTCACGCCAAGGTGCCAGGTCTAACACGTGTCCCCTCCAGCTGAAATGTGGGGAGAACTACCCTTCCCCAGGGAGTTCCTCATCACTAAGGCGGAAAAATCTGGACAGACCATCAGCGTTGGCGTGATCTGTGCCAGGGCGGTGTTCCACCGTGAAGTCCATACCCTGTAGGGAGATGGACCACCTCAACAGTTTTGGGTTCTCACCCCTCATTTGCATCAACCATCTGAGGGGCCTGTGGTCCGTCTGAACCCGGAAGTGAGACCCAAACAAGTAGGGTCTTAGCTTCTTCAGCGCCCAGACCACAGCAAATGCTTCTCGCTCTATTGCACTCCACCTACTTTCCCGTGGAAGTAACCTCCTACTGATGAAGGCTACGGGTTGGTCCCAGCCCTCCTCAGTCATCTGTGAGAGAACAGCCCCTACACCATGCTCTGAAGCGTCTGTTTGCACTATGAATTCCTTGGAGAAATCAGGAGCCAGGAGCACGGGCGCCGTGCACATGGCAGTCTTCAGGGTGTCAAAAGCCTTCTGACAGGTGTCAGTCCAAATCACATTCCTGGGCTGCTTCTTAGAAGTCAGTTCTGTCAAGGGGGTCACAATAGTGCCATAGCCCTTGACAAACCTCCTGTAATACCCAGTGAGCCCCAGGAAGGCTCTCACTGCAGTCTGGGTCTTGGGGGGTTCCCAAGCCAGGATGGTCTCAATTTTGGGTTGCAAGGGTGCCACCTTGCCACTCCCCACTTGGTGTCCCAAGTATACCACTGAGCCCTGCCCAATCTGGCACTTGCTTGCCTTGATTGTGAGGCCTGCCTTGCGCAGCGCCATCAACACTTCCCAGAGGTGCCGCAGGTGTTCTGGCCAGGTGCCACTGAACACTGCGATGTCATCCAGGTAGGCGGCACTGAACTCATCCAGCCCAACCAACACCTGGTTGACCAACCTCTGAAAGGTGGCAGGGGCATTCTTCATCCCAAATGGCATAACCCGGAACTGGAAATGCCCATCTGGTGTGGAGAATGCTGACCTCTCCTTTGCCCCATCGGTCAAGGCGATCTGCCAGTACCCAGACGTTAAATCAAACGTGCTGAGGAACCGGGCAGCCCCTAGCCGATCAATGAGCTCATCAGCTCTGGGGATAGGGTGCGCGTCAGTCTTGGTGACTGAATTGAGTCCTCTGTAGTCCACACAGAACCGGAGTTCAGGTGTGGCTCCCGGCGCAGCAGCCTTTGGGACCAAGACCACGGGGCTGGACCAAGGACTGCTGGAGGACTCAACCACCCTAAGAGCAAGCATCTTGGAGACCTCCTCCTTGATGCAGGCCCGTACCCTGTCAGTTACCCTGTAAGCCTTGTGCTTCACAGGTAAGCTGTCCCCTGTGTCCACATCATGGACGCACCAATCTGTGACACTAGGAACCAGGGAGAACAGGTCTGGAAACTGCCCCAGCAACTGGCGGCAGTCTTCCTGTTGCTCAGGGGTCAGGGTGGGTGAGAGGTTAACTCCATCCACTGACCCATCCTTCTCACAGGCCACTAAGAGGTCAGGAAGAGGCTCAGACTCCTCTTCCATTCCATCATCAGTGGCCAACAGCATGCCCACTTCGGACCTTTTCAAGTGGGGCTTGAGGCGGTTGACATGTAAGACCCTTAAAGGATTCCTGGGCGTCTTCATGTCCACCAAGTATGTCACTGAGCTCTTGCGCTCCACAACCTCAAATGGGCCTGTCCACTTATCCTGAAGTGCACAGGGTTCCACTGGGGCCAAGACATACACCTCCTGTCCAGGCTGAAGCTCTACCAGAGTGGCATTCTGGTCGTACCACCGCTTCATCTCCTCCTGGCTAGCTTCCAGATTTGCCTCAGCAAGTTGTCTGAAGCGCCTGGTTTGGTTTCTGAAGGCCAGCATGTAGCTATATACATTCTGGGGAGGTTTCCTGGGAGATTGCTCCCAGCCTTCCTTTACCAAACTCAGTGGTCCTCTCACGGGGTGACCATACAGCAGCTCAAAGGGGCTGAACCCTAGAGACTTCTGAGGCACCTCGCGGTATGCAAAGAGCAGGCATGGTAAGAGGACGTCCCACTTACGCCTCATTGGACCTTCCAGGCCCATGATCATGCCCTTCAGGGTTCGGTTGAATCTCTCAACCAACCCATTTCCTTGGGGATGGTAAGGTGTGGTGAACTTGTAGGTTACACCACACTCTTGCCAAAGGGACTTCATATACTTGGATATGAAGTTGGTACCCCTGTCGCTCACCACCTCTAGAGGGAACCCCACTCTGGAGAAAATTCCCATTAGTGCACGCCCCACCACGGGGGCCGTCACTGTCCTCAGAGGGATGGCTTCAGGGTACCGGGTGGCATGATCCACCAAGACCAGGATGAACCTGTTGCCCATGGCTGTCTTGGGGTCCAGAGGCCCAACAATATCAATACCCACTCGTTGGAATGGCGTACTGACCACAGGGAAGGGTTGGAGGGGAGCCTTGTTCTTCCCTCCGCTCTTCCCACTTGCCTGGCAAGTTGGACAGGTCCTACAATGAGCATCTGAGCTCTTGTGCATTTGGGGCCAGTAGAAGTGGGTGACAAGCCTGTCATAGGTCTTGTCCATCCCCAAATGTCCTGCTAAAGGCACATCATGAGCCAGTCCCAGTAGGAAGGCTCTGAACTTCTGGGGTACCACCAGCACACGGGCTGACCCAGGTTCAGCAGCCTTAGGCTCTGAGTATAGGAGGTCATTCTCCCAGTACACATAATGTGTTTTGGCCTGAACACCATTGGCCTGGTCTGCAGCCTGCTGCCGCATACCCACGAGAGAAGGGCATTCTTTCTGCTCCCTGCAGAATTCCTCCCTGGAGGGGCCTCCTTCTTGCTGCCAATGGGTCAGCTCAGGCAGGTCCCCCAGTTCGGCAATCTGTTCCCCAGTAGGCTCCAGGGCATCCCCCTCAAGGTCTGCTTCCTCCTGGACCGTGGGAACTTCAGGGGCCGGTTTCCCGCGCCCCCTGCGCCTTCTCCCTAAGGCCGGTTCCTGGGCCTCTCCTTCAGGCCCCAGGACCTCTTGATCACCCCTACTGGCTGCCATTGACCGGGTGGTCACGCACGCCCAGTCAGGTAGACCCACCATCTTCAGGTGAGTCGTTTTCTCCACCTTTTCCCAAGGGGAGTCCTCCAAGTCATTCCCTAGCAAACAGTCAACAGGCATGGCTTTCCTCACACAGACCTGCAGAGTACCAGAGACCCCCCCCCACTCGAAGGGAACTTGAGCCATCGGACACTGACTCTCTGAATTGTCAGCGTTGACAACCCTACAGTAGGCATGGGGTACAACCTGCTCCTGAGACACCAGGTGATGCCTCACTGCAGTCACACTGGCTCCTGTGTCTCTAAGAGCCTCAGCTTTCTTACCATTGATGGTAACCACCTGCCCATATTTTTTTGTGTTAGAGGGCAGGTAGCTTGTAGGGACCATCTCACTGTCTCCTAGTGAGACTAGGGTCATCTGAACAGGATCTCCACCCCCCGGGACCATCACTTCTTCTCCTAAGTGAACACTGGTCACTTGTCGGGGCGGAGCACCAGTGGGTGCTGGTTTTCCAAACAGGCGACACTTGGGGTCACTGGCTATGTGCCCCGGGTCACCACATTTGTAACAATTGAAGGGCCCCTTTGGAACAGGTCGACCTGTCGGGGCCCCATTCTGCTTAGGGGGTGGGGGAGGCTGAGAACCTTTCTGCTGGTCCCCTTGGGGATTACTTTGGGGGCCTTTTTGGAACCCTTTCTGTTTTCCCTTGTCCCCCCCACTCTTCTGCTGGGGACCCTGCCCACCCTTGGCGGAGTCTCCCACTGGACCCTTGTGGACCCTGGTGCTGAGCCAGCGGTCCGCCTCTTCAGCAAGTTTCCTCGGGTTGGACAACTTGCTATCAATCAGGTGCTGGCGTAACTCAGGAAAACATTGATCAGACAAGTGCTCCCATGCAATTAAATCAAAGAGACCTTGAAAATCATTCACTTTGTTACCCTTCACCCAACCATCCAGTGCTCTGCAAAAAAAAGTCACAAACTCCACATACGTATTCCCAGGCCGCTTATTACACCCCCTAAACTTCTGCCTATACATTTCAGGGGTAAGCCCATACCTGGTCATTAAAGCTCCTTTCATATGGGGATAAGATCTCTGGTCTTCAGTGGGCAAATCTAGCAGGGTGTCCCTTCCTTCGCTAAGGAACCTTCCCCATAACCCCGCTCCCCAATCCTTCTCAGGGACCCGGTGGGAAAGCATGGCTACCTCATATGCCCTAAACCACTGTCCTATGTCATCCCCCTTAAAGAACTCTTTAACTACATCTTTGGGGATGTGCACTCTTGACTCTACCTGCACCGGCGTTGTGCTGCCACCAGAGGGAGGACGATCCAAGGCTTTCTCTTTTAGACTCATCTCCCTCATCTTCATATCAAACTCAAACTGGAGTTTTCTTTCTTCCAGAGCCATTTTTTTGCTTTCAAGCTCCATTTGGCCCTTCAAATTCAATTCTGCCATCTTGATCTCATGATCCCTGGTTGCCTGTCTGTCTGCCAGCTCCTCTGGCGACAGGCCTCTGCCAAAGCTGTGGACGCTGTCTGGTCGCTCAGGTATCACAGGATCCACAGGCGCATCCCTTGATTCACTCCAGGCTTTCAGGGCCCTGTAGAAATCATCCTTGTTCCTGCACCCTGCATGGGGAACCTTGAACTTCTTTATAAAGCTCCACAGTTCTTTCCTCTTGTAGTCATCCAACTTTGATGGATCCCATTCTACCTCCAACACCTCAGAGGTCAGGGATTCCGCCCCATCAACGCTGTTTGTGCCAGGCATGCTTGCAACACTAGGGATCTTCTTTTTTTTTTTTAGCAGAATTGAAAAACAAAAAGTCTGTGGCTAAGTTACTGGACTGTAATCACTATGCAATGGTCAGTAGCTAAGGTAAAACACTGCAAATGTAAATTCGCGAATCCCACCGCTGCCACCAATGTAGGAAGGGGGAGTCTCTGGTTGGCGCAGTGCAACACTGGCGACAAGCAGGGCCTCTCTCTTCCTCGGCAGGGCTGAGGGTTACCTTCAAGACAACCTCTGCTTACCCTCTAGGTAGTGTGGCTTAAGCAGTCTTAGGCTAATCTCTGGGGCATGTAGGGTTAAACATTTGCAATATTCCACCGTCACAACCAACCCACCACACAATGACACCAAACTGTATTTGTAAAAATATATTCTCTTTATATAAATTTCAAGCAGGCTTGTAAATACAGTCTTGGTTATTTCAAATGCAGATTCCAGTTACTCTTTATAAATGTCACAGTTCTTTCTCAGCTTGTCTTTCTTATTCCTCACATACGATATTGGGTGAGGCTTTCCTGTTCAAGTTTAGCAAAAACAAAGGTGGGGTTGCCTGCTGGGGGCCTTGGTGCACCTCCGATGACTGACTGGTCCCGACCGGCCCGGGCTCACGCGTCTAGCGGGAGCGGCGGCAGGTTGGGTCGAGTCCGCCTCTCTGTGCGAGCCGCACGGCTGTGCGCGACTGGCGGGGGAGAGGGCGGGGGCCCTGGGAGCGCTCTCCACGCGGCTCCGAGGACTTGGCGGATCAGAGGGCGGTGCGAGCGGGCAGGCCAGATGCTCGCACCGCGGGGGCAACAACAGTACCTTTGTCTTTCTTGAGCAGGATCGAGGCAGTCCGAGCGCAGGTCAGCGCGGTGATCCGCGTCGCGGTGTCTTCCTCCCGGGGTTGGAGCGAGCGGCGGCTCGGCTCGAGCTCGGAGGTTGGCGTTGCGGCGCGGGCCGGGCCACAGGGACAGAGAGCCTCGGTGTTTTCACAGAGGGGCACCCGCAGGGGGCGGCAATCCACAGAGCACACCACCAACAATCCAGGCGGCGTTCTTGTACCCCACGCAGCAGCTGTTTCTCGGACAGCGGCGGCGCGTTCAGGGGCACAAGTCACGGAGGGGTGCAAGCAGGCACCGGGCACAACCTTTCTTTACGTTGCGAGCTGCGGCTCGGGGTCAGTCACGGTGCTTAGATCAGCTGGGCTAATCTTTGCGATGCTTCTGGGCCTGGCAGGCAGCAGTCACGGTGTTCAGAACGGGGGCACACCCAGAGCGTTGCTGAAGAGCGCGATGGTCACAGCGCGCTCCGCTTTTCCTGGATAGGCGTGCAGAGGGAAAGCAGCGGTCCACAGTGGTTCCTCTGTCAGGGGGTAGCGCTCACTGTTCCTGGAGCGCTGGTCAGGGGGCAAGTTCACAGCAAGCCCTTGGAGATCTTTTCAGCAGAGTTTGGCACCAAGTTAAAATAAAAAGCAAAAGTCTCTTGTAGTCTTTTCTCTTCCTCTCCTTTGGCAGCAAGGCACCAGACACAGGCCAGAGTCAGCACTCCTCCTTGTAGTCCTTCCAGGTCCTTCTCTTCGGGCAGAGTTTCTCTTGTAGCACAAACAGGATCTAATTTACAAGGAGCAGGGCTCCTACTTTTATACCCAGTTTCTTTTGTTCTAGCAAGCCAGGGGGGCCTCTGCATAACTGCTCCAGTCTCTGAGTACTTGTTGTGGGTACTTATGACTTCTGCATTCAGTGTGAGGGCAGGCACATCAGCCGCTCCCCAGGGGGGCGGAGCCGGCATTGAGAGGGCAGGAGTGGCCTGAGCACTTTGTTTACAAGCTTCGGTCCTTCCTGGGCCAGGTGCAGGCTGAGTCATCAGTCGCTCCCCAGGAGGGCGGAGCCAGCATTGTGGTGGCAGGGGCACAGCCTGATGCATCATTCAGGGGAAACTCCCACCACCCATTCAGGGGTCCTCCTGCTAATCACTACCTGTCAACTCCCAGCCCTGTCACTCACACACACCAGACAGTCAGATCCACATCCAAGCAGAGGCGGGCTGAAATGGTTAGGCAAGCAAATGCTAACTTTCTAAAAGTAGCATTTGCAAACACAGGATATTAAAATAAACTTTACCAAAAGAAGTATTTTATTATTCTGAGTTCAGGCATACTAAACATGAATTTCTACCACGTTCCCTGAGCCTGCTGGGATTATAGAGTGTAATAATTCCAGCAGCCCATCTGGCCTAGAAGGGAACAGGTAGCCTTACAATAGTGAAAAACGAATTTGGTAGTAATTCACTATTAGAACATGCCACACACATCAGGGCATGTTCTACCTTACACTTACAATGCACCCTGTCCTCAGGCCTACCATAGGGGTGACTAATATGAAGTTTAAGGGAAGGTTTAGGGGCTGGCAAGTGTGTGCACTTGCCCAGCCAGTGTGACAGTACCAGACTGCACGTAGGTTCTGCAATGGCAGACCCTAGACACATTTTAAGGCTGCTTCTGTGGGTGGCGCAACCAGCGCTGCAGGCCCACTAGCAGTATTGGCATTCACAAGCCCTGGCACTCCTGGTGCACTTTACTAGGGACTAACAGTAAATCCAATGAACCAATCATGGACATCAATCACATGTACACTTTACAGTAGGGAGCACTTGCACTGCGGCACGGGTTGGCCGTGGCGCAGTGCCCTGAGTAGCAGACACCATCAAAACATTGGAGGCACAACAGCAAAAAGTGGAAGGGAAACTCACGCCAAGGTGCCAGGTCTAACAAGATGGTGCTGTGCTGAAATTGGGAGGGACTGGGCCAACACAGAGAGTGATGGAGGGTAGTAGTATGATTGAATTACTAAACCTGTAGCAGTGGGAAATGAGTTTTAGATTACATGTACCTTACAATAAAATATATGAAATTCCACAATCTAAAATAAAATATGACACAATCCCACACTTTGATTTTCAATGCACATCTAACCCAGCAATTCATGTGCTTTTTACTTCCTGGTGACTTTAATGATTAGATGTGTGACCAAACAATCTAATTCTTATAAGATTTTAAACAGAAATAATCCTTCCTCACCTCCCGCCCTCTCTCATGTCTGAAAATTACAGACAGCTAAACAACTGTTACTCAGCCTTCATAATTACTTATCAAAAACTCTGATGTATAGCATCCTGGGTTAAATTGACTAATACAAAGTTAGCAAGGAGTATGTTATTACATGGGTAAAGTACAGAGAGTGCTTAAATTTATATCATCAGAAGGCATGTGTACAAAATTTCGATTCAGTCAAAAGGCAAACTGTTCGTGGCGACATTCAGAGCCTATAAAAATATCCCTGCTCTAAAACTGAGAAGGAAATTGCTAGAATTCTTTAAAAATGCAGCAGTTTCTCAAGGCAAAAAAAAATAAAGAAAAGCACAGAAATAGCTATTCCTGTAATCGTCTTTAAGTAGCAGCGAACAACAGCATAGAGGAGAAATCAGCAGCTAACGACAGTGAGCAAAGTTGAGAGATACATGGGTTGCAGCTAGTGGCGTGACTCCGGGGAGGAACATTTCCACCCCCACTAATGTACGTGTGTAGTTGATGACACTCTGAGCATTATGACTGTGCTCACAACTTACGGAGTCTGAGGGGCTTCATCACTTAGATACCTGTTTACTCTATGGCTGGGGCTCCATGCGAGCGGCAGGGTACCTGGAGGCGCTGTACTGTTTGACTACCTACGGTGGGAAGTTGCGGCCTAGAAGGGGAATCAACACTGGGTGAATGCCCAACCCCTATGCCCACGGCATCTAACGATGGACTGATGTCAGAGCAGGGACGAGTAGCAGGAGCAATAAAAGCAAGCGCAATACAGGACTCCCTATCTCGAACCGGGAAAGTTAACTCCAGGGAATATAGTTAACACACACGCTAAGTGAGCTTTTGCGAGGACACACGCTTGTTTTACAAATAATTCACATTTTGCTGCAGTTTAATTCAAAAGATTCTCTGACAGGGCTTGAAACTAAAAGTTTCATTTCCTTCTGTTAATGAGAACATTTCCAACGACAATGTACTATTCGGTTCCAGAAATATTTGTATACAATGTAAGAAACCCGACATTGAAACTCGGACCACACTGCTTATTTGCAGGGCCAAAATTAATAGGCAGGTCACATAATGTTTGTGCACAAGTGTCAGGGACACCCCTTTTAGAGAGAGAGAGGGGGAGGTGGGGGCTGTTCAGTGACGTGTGTTAATGTACACCCCAAGAAACAACCCCAAAAGGAATGTGTAATTTTGATTGTTACGGGCCTGAGCTTCTGTACGACACGAAATTGGAAAGTTAAAAAAAGGGGGTGGGGTGGCTGACAACGCTTGAGACATGCGCTGGGGCAGCAAAACGAAGAATGACACGGCTGTGATCCCTGTGGAGTGTGGCAGGGATTGCCAGATGGCATGTCCGTGAATCTCCCCTCCAGGGTTACTGTACACGCCCCCCAAAATAAACAATACTGTGGCCATCGAGTGAAAAGCGGGACGGGATACTAAAACAACAATAATAAACATGGAACAGGCGCATCAGGCACAAGGGTGGGGCATGCAGTGTCATGGAAGGAGTTGGGAGGGACAACTGCAGCCGAATAACACGACAGCTGAGGCAAAAGAATCAAATAGTCCACCAAAACGAACATAGATGGCCAAAGGTGAAAGCCTACAAGTAATAGGGCCAATAGCCATGTGCATCAACAACACACCAAGAGGTGGGACAAATGTAAACTATGCACCTTGGAAAACCAAGGAGTTCCAAATGGCACATAAAAGAACCAGTGACAGACGGTGGGTGTGCTCGAACTCCATAGAGAAGATTCAGCATGACTCGTAAGAGGGCGCATGCGCTGCCTAAGCTCGACCTAAAAAGGAGAGAAAATATGAATTGGTATTTGCAGTGAAAATGTAATTCGCTTGAACGTTGTCACAATGAACACTATTTGCTTGTGTGTATACAAGCAGGGTCATATCAAGTTTAGAGTTATTGCTTATTAAAATATATAGGTTAATTCCATTTAATTTATTTCTACTAGGCAATTTCATTACATTTTGATGTCGGTAATTGTGAGTTTGACAATAAAGACTGGAGAAATGTCATATTTTATGATATTTATTATGTAGTAAACAAAGTCGTCATGAGAGATCCATCATGGTTAGCCTTACATGACTTTTAATTTTTTTTAAAATAATCTTTTTATTAATTTTACAACAATTAGAGTTGCATACATTTTCCATTTAGCGTTACGAATAGTTGTACATTGTTTCATTGCAATAATTGAGGTGCGTGGTTACAATCATAATATGTCTATATCTCGCTCTCCTACGTATCGCATGTCCATGTCCATTGATGGGGATACACACAGGTTACCACGGTGTAGGTTCCATTTGCCCCATTTGTTATCTCATTTCTTCAGACACCCTCGTGATTTAAATACTTCTGTTTCTGCACTCATACACTTGTCGAACTCTTTTACCCACACTCGGGGAGAGGGCTCACCTGCCGCCCCCATCCCTTCACAATCTCACGTTTGACTAGGGTGTAACTCAGTGTGGTCTGTTGTTGTTCCACCTCTTTGAGGTCAGTCGGCTCCCATATGTTAGGAAGACCTAGTCTCTGTGTAAGGATTCATTCTTTTGCTAGGGCATTCTGGATATGGGTCGTGGCCCTTTCCCAAATTTGCTGCACTGCGGGGCATTCCCAAATCGTGTGATAGAAGGTTGCATGTTATTGGCAGCCCCTAAGGTCTAGTCTAGCCCCTATCTTCTCCAAAGTAACCCCTGTTAAGTATGACCTATGCAGGTTTTTGAGTTGTCTCAATCTGTAACGGAGGATAATGGCTGCTTCCTTACGGGACATTAGTGCCGTTTGCCAATCCTCATCGTCAATGGGTCCTAGGTCTCTTTGCCACTGCTCTCTAAGTTTGTGGAATGTGTCGGGTAGATTGTTACATAGTTTTTTGTAGGTCAGTGATATTGCTTTTGAGTGCAGTGGGCCGTCAAGCAGTCTGTCTTCTAGTGGTGATGACTCAGGTATGTCTGTAAGATCAGGTAAAGCTGTTGTAAGGGCATGTCTAACTTGCAGATACCGGAATACCTCCCCTTGGGCCATGTCGTATTTTTCTCGGAGCTCCTCAGACCTAAGGATTGAGCCCTTTTTTACCAAATCCCCCTGTGTAGAAATTCCTACAGTATCCCACTTATCAAAGCCAGGTTAGTGACACAGGTGTTCCAGTTTCTGTGTATACCACAGGGGCACGGCTTTTGTGAGGACATTTGACCATCCCAGCCGGGAGTTTGCCTGATGCCAGATTGTTATATTGTGAGATGTGGGCCCAAAATATCGCCCCTTACTCTTGAATACAATGCCACCAAATATCCTGTGTGTCCAGTTTGATATGTGTCCAGCAAATAAGCTGGATCTGTAGGGGAGCGATAGATCCAGTGATTGACTACCAGTAGTTGCGATGCCCAATAATAGAGCCTGATGTCTGGGATGGGCAATACCTCCATCTTACCACCCCTTTGTCAACTTTCTCATCGCAATGCGGGGAGATCCACCGTCCCATAGCAGTGTTCGGACTTTGCTTGCTATTCCTGAAAAATAGGCGTCTGGGACCCGTTGCGGACAGTTCTGAAGGATGTAGAGAGAGCGCGGGAGGGCCAATATCTTAAAAAGGGCAGCTCGGCCCACCAACGAAAGAGGTAAGTACCTCCAATGCTTAACATCTGCACGCAGTCTGGCCAGTGGGGGTACGAGATTGCGGTCATAAAAAAGGTGAGGATCCGGAGTCATATATATTCTGAGATATCCGAAGCCATCCGTGGCCACCTCTACTTTGCAGTCTGCAGGGAGTCGAGGAACCGGGCCTTGGAGCACGAATAACACCGACTTGCTACAGTTGATGGCATACCCAGAGTACTTTCCAAAGTTTGTGAAAATATTTAACAGCACATAAATAGACCGATACGGGGAGGCATGGTAGAACACAATGTCATTGGCGTCTAGGGATATTCGATTGACGTGCCCTTCCGCCCATTTCAGGCCCCTCACCATTACATCCCATCGCACCCAAGCAGCTAGCGGTTCCAACATGAGGGAAAAAAATCAAGGGTGACAGAGGACAACCCTGTCAAGTGCCTCTTTGTAATGAGAATGTCCACGACGTATAGTTGTTGACTCGTACTTGGCCCTTTATACCTGTTTAAAGTAGTTTTAACCAGCCCAAAAACTTTGGGCTGAAGCCCATTCGCTTCAGAACTTCAAAAAGGTATGGCCACTCAATAGAATCAAACGCCATGGAGGCATCTAGGGACAATACCACTGCATCCTCCTCTATGAATTCACAGCGTGCAAATACATTGTGGAGACACCGAATATTTAGTGCCATGTTTCTTCCTGGCATAAAGCCAGACTCGTCCGGATGGTCCAATGAGGAAATGACCGTGACCAGTCGCGAGGCAAGTACTTTCGCTAGAATTCTAGCTTCTACATTAATTAGCGAAATCGGTCTATATGAGCTGCAGCTATCAACTGACTTCCTTGGCTTACAAATGTAGACTATGGATGCCAATGCCAGGCGTTGATCCTCCGGCAGGATCCCCTTTTGGTAACTTTCATTGTACATAGCTCATAGTTGCGGGGCTACATGGGTGGCCACTATTTTTAGAAATTCAATGGGAGTCCCGTTGGATCCCATCGCCTTTCCCGTCTGGATATGACTTATGGCCTTCTGGATCTCCTTGTCCGTCAAGTCCTCATCTAGGGTGTACTTGTCGGTGTCATAGAGCGTCTGTATGTCACTATCGGAAAGGATTTGACGGGAGTCTTCCGCCGTGTATGTAGAAGAGGGGGAGTAGATTTGCTCTAAGTGATTTGTAAAGACTTCCGCTATGTCCTTTGGATGCGTGATCTGTGTGCCATCGTTGAGTCAGTCTTGGCACCCACCTTTCACCTTGATCTCTTTTCTCTAACCAGGCCAGGGTTTTACCCGCCCTGTCCCCTAATTCATATAGCCTATGCTGAGTATGGAGGAGTTTGGCCATCATTTGTTCTCTAGCCCTGATCTTATATTCCTCCTGTTTAAGTGTGAGGCGGTGGAGAGCGTCCTCTAAAGGCGAATTGATGTTTCCGACTTCCAATTGCTGGAGTTCGCTTTCCAGTTAAACTAGCTGCTGGTGTCTCTTGTTAATATACCCCGTTTTAAGAGACAATGCCAGTCCCTTCAGAACCACTTTAAAAGTTTCCCATATGGTTAGTGCCGAATCAACGGAACCTACATTTTCTTTAAAATAGTTAATGGTCTGCGTGTATAGTTCCTGGTGATTGTGGTCCACGGTTGGTAGTCACCATATGTAAATTCGTCCAACATCGTTGAGTGATCAGAATTACCCCTCAACAGGGCGTGAGGATTGCAAAAGTGGCCAATTGAGGCTGTATATGTTAGAAAATAGTCAATGCGGGATGAGCTCCTGTGTATGTTAGAAAGGTAAGTATATTGGGCGCCATCCGGCTGTAACGTACGCCAGACATCGGTCAGTCCCATAGTGGTGGTAAAGTTTTTTGTTAACACATTCGGTCTCGCCCCCGGCCTTTGTGGGTGTCTATCTCTTTGATCGTCCATGGTCATATTGAAATCCCACCCAGGATTAGGGTGCCAATGGGAAGACCTGTTAATATTTTGCCCAAGTCTGCTAGTGCCTCCTTACCTAGTGCTGGCGGAAGGTATAGGGAGATGATATTCAGCACCCTCCCCTCGCGCCTCTAGGACCGCAAATCTGATCCCTAACCCCCCGGGTCAACCCACGTATTCTTCACTATGAGCACCAGGTTCTTTTTAAGTAAAACACCCATCCCTCGAGACCCAGAGTTATATTTAGCACGTATCAGGAGCTCATAACCCCCCCTTGTAAGGGCCTTACTTTTATTCCCGACCATATGCATCTCCTGTCGTAACACCACATCGGGTGCCCGACGCCTAAAATATTGTTGGACTATTCCCCGTTTAATTTTGTCCCCTACATTCAATGTAAGGACAGAGAGCAACATTTCCATTCTACCCCCCATCATCGGAAGTTAGGACAGATGAATTGAGACAATCTAAGAGTTCTCCGGGCCCAACATCCCTGATCTGTACATTTGGTTTGCAGCGGCCCCTTTGTACGATGTAAGTATATCCACCCGCACTAGCCCAGGTCATGATTGTCTCCCCCCTGTGCCAAAGGTCAGCAAAGGAACATGTACATGACTCAATGCGATCTTTGATTGATAGACTCAATAAACCTTGAAAGGTTAAACTCCCCTCCCCCCATTCCCACCCCACCCCCTTCCCTGCCCGTGGATTTGGAATTACCCACTCTCCAACTAGGCAGAGTGCTTCTCCCCCCCCCCCTTAGTATACTAAAAGCCCTCCCACCCTTGCTCATATCCGTTTTACTTTGTTTCAACATTCATAGCCTTTTAGAAGTCCTACTGTTACGACCCATAGCTGGGCGGTGGTGGTAGTCCCAATCCTTGAATCGAGTCTGTAAACATCACCGAAGCAAGTAAAATCTTAAGAACCATCCCACTCACTCCCATTGAACTTATCTGTGCACACCCCAGGGTAGTCCGAGATCCATAATGGGGTCCTCTCAGCTATTCGTTCTCTCCCGCAGCTGCCGTGACCGAATCACCGCCCAGTTCAGTCCCTTGAGTGGACCTGTACGATTAGTGTTCTCCATTTCGGTCTCTGCTTTGGCCTCCTACTCTGCGCCAGCCCTCGAGCCAGTGCCAGGCGTCCTCCGGCGAGGTGAAGAACCATGTCTTGCCATCCAATTCCACTCTAAATTTAGCTGGAAATAGCATGGCATATTTCACCTCACGGTCGCGAAGCTCCTTTTTTACTGCCAGAAAGCTGCGCCGTTGCACCTGGACCTTGGCTGTAAAGTCCGGGAAGAATGTGATCACGTTATTGTCCAATTTGATTGGAGGATTGGATCGTGCCGTTTGAAGGATTGTGTCCCTGTAGTTGAAGACAGGGGCAATAAGTGGACGTTGGGAAGCCCCCGGTTTTGGGTGTGTCCCCGGTACTCTGTGGCCCCTTTCGATGGAGAAATAGCTTGATAGTCTCTCGAGCTGTAGATGTTTCAATATCAAGTCTTCTACATACAGGTCGGCTGCCGGGCCTTCAGCACGTTCTGGCACACCTAAAATGTGTATGTTGTTTCTTCGAGCCCTTCCTTCATACTCATCCAGTTGCTTTGACATCATTGCTTGTTGATTTTGAAGTTGAGCGACTTGTCGCTGGAGTTGAGACGTATCCGTTTGTAGTGTAGTCCTCACTTCGCCAAGGTCTTTCACTTTTTCGTTCATTTTGCGAAAGTCTGTCCGTAGTAGGGACACCACTCTGTTGACTGAGTCTATGTGGGCCTCTAAGGAGGTGCGCACTCCACGTATGGCTTCCATGATGTTGTGGAGTGTGCGGTCACGTTGTTGTTGAGGATTGTTCTGTAGGTCCAGAGCCTCCGTTTGTGGTTGTTCTCGATCCTCCCCCTGTTGATTCCATGCAAATCTGGCCAGTTTGTTGTGGGCAGTAACTTTGGTTCCCTTGCCAGACGCCATGGTTGGGTTGCTGTACGGTGAAGTTGATGGTTCCCCTGAGAGCAGTCCCGGCATTCGCCTCCGTCTGCCCAGCGAGGATGGTTGTCTCACCGGCGACCTGTCAGATTTCCCTGGGACTAGCCTCTTTTATCACACTCTGTCCTAGCTTTCCCGCCGCACATCCAAACTCTCAACACGCTGAGGATGGAAGCCCCTGTATGACCTGTCTTGTGTCAGATGGCCTCTCGTTTATTTGAGTCGGAAGGGAAGGCACGCTAGCTTCACGTCGTCTGCTCTGTTCAGCCCTGCGGTCTACACCTTGTTCCTTCTCCGTGGTCAATGCCCCTATATTGTCCTCTTTACGCTAGCCCTCTGTCATGGGTCAGCCGAGCCCACCACGGGCCTCCCCCGGTGTGTAATTCGGTAGGGGCGACATATTTTGGGCGGCTGTTCGCCTTCTTTCTTCGAACGCTCAATGGCTATTGGGGCGGAAAGTGTGTCTGTTATCCAGGGTATTTATGGCTTCTTCGGTGTGCCTTCTCCTTCAGGCACCTCCCATGAACATTTTCCAGCCTTCCTCCTAGGGCGTCCGAAGTGCTCACACCCCACACTTGTACCCGGGCCTCCCTGGCTTCTGGACTTCGAGGGTCCCAGGAGAGGCTAGCTACATTTGGCCCAGCTCAATATCCGGCCACTATTACACTTTACCTCCTATGTCGCACCTCTTTACCCTCTGCGGCGTGTGGTGCGTATCTCCATGCCCAATCCAGTCTGTCTGCGGCTCCGTGGGGATCAGAAAACTCCTTACTTGACTTTTAAACAACCAGTCAGTTTACTGGTAGGAGAGGAAAATATCTTGCTGGCTGTCTGGTTTGACTCATGTGCACTGCAACAGGTGTTTGGCCTCTAGGTTTTCAAAACAACAACCCGATGCAAGCAACAGATTTTTAACTAGTGGCTATTAAAAAAAGAAATGTACATGATTCTTTTGAGGGGCAGCCTTTTTTCATTTAATTGAGTTAATGGAATTAAGACAATACTAGTCAAACAAACAATGGAAAAACCACTAGGTCTCGCTTAATGTACCCACACATGCAAACTACATTGGTGCATGTCTGCATTTCCATGCATTGCAACATAAACTAGCTTTTGCTTTCATTTTATATATCATATATATCTCCAACATACTGTCAGTTGCCAAAAGGTAATTATAATTAGGACCTAGTTTCCATAGGAAAAACACTTTTGTCTTGCCTATTATCTTTGGCGCCGTTTGACGAATCTTTCCAAAATTTCTCCCCAAAATGTGACAGTCACTTCACCTGCGTTCTGTAAAGTTTTGGGGTGATTCGTGAAGCGGGGCTGATTAATTCCCATAGGGTATTTGAACATGACTACAGCCCGGACCACTAAAAGGAATTACACCGAATTTGGCAGAAATCTAGATCTTGGTCCAGAGTAGTGCCTTTTGGTAGTTTGGTGTAACTTCGTTCAGTAGTTTTAGAGATACTATTTGAAATCCAAATTTATATATCTAAGGGTGCAAATCCTTTGCGGATCTGACCGTTTCCGTGCTGAAATCTGATTGGCTACCAACACTTCAGTCAGGAAGTGTAGACAGCTATCTAGGTACTCGGCTTCAGCCTGACCCGCTAGGTGTGTTGGTGGCGTCCCACAGGGACCCTGCTGAGGTTTAAAAACATTATTCTTTTCAATTTTGCCTTGAAATCATGAGGTGGATCCATGTATTTTTGGCAAAGTTGAGAAACAAATTAAGCCCCTGGGTGGGCCAGGTCCCGGATCCCTGCCTGCTTTATTAAATTAAAGGAGGGGGCACACCTGGCTCTCTTCCTGGTGCATTTTTATGCCCGGGGACCACCACCTTCCCAGGGCTTATGTTTGATTACTGGGGGCCAGTGGACGCCACAGGCCGCTGGGATCAGCACTTCCCCCTCAGGGCTTTAATTTTTTTAATTGAGTGGTGGGCACGCCCTCCCAGGTCCAGGGGACCACTCCCCCCCTGGGCTTCAAAACAAACAATTGCGCGAGGGGGGCCACATGGACAGGGCTAGAAAAATCATTAACAATTCACTAGAACTGCAGGTCTAGTAACCTACAGAATCACCTCGACCTAAATGCAATGCACTTGACCTCTGACTCTGAAAGCAGAGCAAATGAGACCAGTTAACAAGATTTAAAAGCATTTTTATTGCTCCTTTACTTTGGGAGCAATAAAGATGCCTTTAAATCTTTCTATATTGTCACATTTCCTCTGCTTTCAGAGGCAGAGGTCAAATGTCAGTTTTTCTTCCTACTCATCAGAAAGGGTGAGTAGGACCTAAAAATAGCTCGTCCTGAACTAATCTAACTCGCAAATGCGAGCGGTCGAGTGAATTTTTCGAGCCCTGATGGACTCCCCACACCCGGGTCTTGGCGACCACCACCTCCACGTGGCTAAATAGAAAGAAATGGGGGGCCTCCTGGACCGCCCTGGGTACCACCACCTCCCTGGGACCAAACTAGCATTTGTAAAGTCCCCCCCCACCCAGGCAATATATGGCCCGGGCACCTCCACCTCCCTGGGGCTGGCCTGTGAACAGCCCCACTGGAGCCATATATGGCCCTGAGGACTTCAACTCCTCAGGGCCGACTCCTGCTACGTTTCGGGGTGCCCACCCTCGGGACATAGTTGTTTGCTCTGACTTGGCAAGAGCTTTGACAGCTCCCATCAAGTCATAGCAAACACAAACTCCTCTCCCAGCAAGCGAGAGCTGTGAGACCAAGTCCCCCAGTTTGCTGAGAGCAGATTTTTCTTCTGTTTCCCTGCCCGCTGTGAAGCACGCATGGTCCCAGATGAAAGGATTGCTCTCACCCAGAGGGAGCTGTATGCTTAGCAGCTCCCTGTATGTAAGAGCAATGCTGGTTTCTGTATGAGGTGGAGTGCCAGCAGGGACAGCGGGGGCATTCAGGCTCCCCCTGCAGTCCCCAACTGTGGTGACTGGGTGCCCTGGGTGGGCTCCAAGGCACCCAGCATTTGAAGGCTGGCCCCGGGGGATGGTGTCCCCGGGCCGAAATTGGCCCAGGGAGCTTCGACCTTGTGGCCCCCCTCTCCTGTTTAATTAAAGCGGATTCCCAGGTCCTAAATCAGGCCGGGCAGGGGCCACACAGCCCCCCTCCCTCACTCAATTAAGGCCAGGCCCTAGGGCTAAAATCGAACCGGGAGGGTGGGGGCGCATGGCCCCCTCCAGTGGTGGCTGCCAGCTATAGGTAGGACAAACTGCAGCTGGACAGATGTGACCTTCGACAGACAATTGTCAAAAGTTTAAGAACTGTCACACGCACTTGCAGCATTTGTCAGTTGCCAGAGAATGACCCAGCTGCAATTTGTGTCCTTGTCCCTGTGAACCCCTGTGCTTGTCACTGTCTAAAAAGAGCCCATTACTGGGGCAGTCCATATCAACACACACCAGAACAGCACCCTACTTCTTCACAGCAGAACCTGCATGCACCACAACTGATACCAGGTGAGCTGGTTGCACAGGGAGAGGTACAATGTGTTTCACTAGCTCAGAAGTTCACTATTGGTCTCTGAATCTTGTCATCAGTGTGGTAGCCCTGGCGGGCAGCACTGTTTTAGGGTGGTTAATGTAAGGGACCGTGTGGTGATAAGGAGCAAGAGGAAAGCTCTGGAATCTTTTATACCCTTTTTTCTAAAACCCACACCCTGGATGATGAGGCTTAATTCAAAAACGTCTGCAAGAACCATGACTTTGTTAAAATGACTACCACGAAAATAATGTGATCATCTATGAGGACAGTGCAAATGAAAATGGCGATTAGTGTTAAAGCGAGGACAGAAGCACACAATATAAAAAAAGTAACATGAAATATAATTACAATATAGAGAGCACACACAGACCCATGTAGACACTCATGCACTCACTTACTGTTGAAGGTTAATGGTTACAGTTAGGTAATACAATTCAACAAGCATTGGCATAGCCAATAGGTCTCGCTTTTGGGACCTTTTAAGTATTTAGTTATGCAGCACATTATTCTTGGTGCAACAACAGCTGTTGCATGGCTAAACACTTCAAAGATCCCAAAGGCGAGACCTATTGGCTATGCCAATGCTTGTTTTAATATATTTCTCATCCTCCTTATTTCCAACTCCTTATGTGGGTCAAACTCTGATTATGAAAAGGGATTGCCGGTACCAAAAAATGAGTCTGGGTACCTACCACTGGCACAAATTAAGCACTGTCAGAGAGGCGGTGGTGATCTGCTGTGTGAGGGGTTTGCGTTTTGTGGACCGCTGCGGCGGACTACTGTCGCCAGAGAGCAAGAGAGTGCACTGGTGACGGGTCATGGAGAGAATGTGCACTGATGGGTAGCCAGGTTACAAAAGCGCTTCAACACCTCGCCAGTGGTAGTAAGAGGTACATAAATGCAATTTACGATACAACACGATATGTACACATTGATCTGTCTTCAGTGGGAGGAAACCTATCATAGCGTGCTTTTATCACGCGGCAGCGCACATTGCCCCCGCCTCTCACCCGTACTTTCGAAGACAGGCGCGCCTCACACACACTGTGTTATAGTGAACAAGAACAATTATAACACGTTATTGGCGAGAGAGAGAATGTATGTTGTCTCATTGTTGACACCAGGCAGCAGGCAGCACATAGTGAGATCACCGGACTGGAAGAGAGTGCGCATTTTTTATGCAGGTGAAATGGAGACAGGACCCGGAAAGTAGGGGAGAGTGTCCAATAAGCTGGTTTAATGAAGAGCAGGTGAGCACGCTCCTAGTGAAGCCATTGAACTAGGGAGAGAAAGTGTGCAGTGTGACCCCAATGGAGAGACAATATATATAAAAGTGACTGACACAACAGACGAATGGATGAAGAGGGATGACTGACAGCTACTATATGTAAGTATAACTCCTTTGGCCGTGCGGCCGTAAAAGTAACGCCGCGCGGCAAGAAAAAAAAAACGCGAGTGGTGCGCATTCGTCGCGCATGCTCGCTTGTGCCCGTTCTAGCAAGCTGGTGGCCAGCAAGGTAGCGCTTTTTGAAGCCGCTACTAATTGTCTCGCAAGACAGCGCATGCGCTGACTCTAGCGAGACCTAAAAAGCTTTATAAATTCACTGAAAAAACCCAAAGTTTACAGGGATGTTAGTTAGGCAGCAACATAAAAAAAAACCTTAGAGATTAACTGAAAAAAACAAAGGCTAAAGCGACGTTATAGTAAGGTTCACATTTCTCTCGTACAGTGTACGGGTGAGGGAGTGGGTGTGTGAGTGCCTTTATGGATGAGTGAGTGGTTGTGTGAGTAGTTTTATGGGTCTGTGAATGGATATGTGTGTAGTTGTGTGAGTGGGTTTATGAGA
The DNA here is from genome assembly GCF_964261635.1 of Lissotriton helveticus. Classification (NCBI taxonomy): domain Eukaryota; kingdom Metazoa; phylum Chordata; class Amphibia; order Caudata; family Salamandridae; genus Lissotriton; species Lissotriton helveticus. The sequence continues at coordinate 836,032,947 of NC_136070.1, forward strand.
GTTTGAATAGCAGCTACGGCGAGCTCTTGCTATTATAGTCTACGACTACTTCGTAAAATTCTCCCATACATGCCTACTAATCACCGTAGAACCTTGGTACAAGCAATGGTGATTAGCCGCTTAGATTATGGCAATGCCCTGCTAGCTGAAGTGGGTGAGACCCTGCTAAATAAATTGCAGGTGATCCAGAACACAGCGGCCAGAATGATTTTTACACCAGCCAGATGGCTCCCCCCTCTGACCCCCTACTAAGAGAACTGCATTGGCTGCCAGTAAAGTCAAAGTCAAAAGTCAAAGTCAAAGTCAAAAGTCAAAGTCAAAGTCAAAAAGGTTTATTTGTATTGGTACTCGACAGAGGACCACAACATTTTTACAATTTTTACATGTTTAAAAAGAATTCAATTATGTCAATATAAAGATAAAAAAGATTTAAAAAATGTATACAGATTGTAACAAACAAATTCATTCGAAGGTTGATTACAAAGAGCTAAGAAATCTCTCCCCATTGTAATTCTACAAGAGCGAAGTATAGGGACAAGGTATCTTGTACGAGCTAGGGTTACTTTATGATTTGGACATACGAATAGTACATGCTCTAAAGTCTGATCACCCCCTGCGCACAATGTACATATTGGAGATCCTCCCGGAAACCATCTTGAGGTGTATGCTAATACAGGTAAGATGCCCAATCGAATCAAGGTGATCGCCCTCCTTGCACCATGTGTCAAGGTGAACCCAATGTAAGACTGGCTTTGCTTGTATTCTAGCAGGTCTACGAAGGGTTTATAGGTGGCTTATTTGTTACAGTGTAGGGAGTCCAATTCGTAACTCAGTTTTGGGGTAAAACATTTTAAGAACAATTTTAGTTGTGCCGGTGACCAAGTTAGCAGCAATTCTGTATTAATATTTGCCATACGAAATGCTACAGTCATGTTCTCTAAAAAGATTTGTTTTTTAGCGTCAGTCCCAAAAGTCTCTTTTTGCAGCAATGACCTTAAAGTGTTCTCTTTCGCATGTAACAAATTATAGGCCCACCTAATTACATTGGCAATAGCTATAGCGTAAGAGCTTGTAATTGATAGTTCTAATCTCAATGCTTGAACAGGTACAGCATCCGAGACTTTCATAATCCTTCTTAAGATTTTTCCTTCTTTGCGATCCATAAAGACCCATTGCTTCATGGGGATGTACTCCGTCGCATAAGATAATACAGGTGGTATTTTTACTCTGTAAGTATTTAACAATGAGGAAAAATGTCTGTTCCCTGTTGCGCTATAAAGTCTCTGGAGGGCTGAAGCATGTATATCAGTTTTCCTTAATAAATTTGATACCTGTATTGTGTTTGTTAAGTTTTTCGAAAGGATCCTGCCAAGATAGGGATAATTATCAACCTCTTCTATCTTGTCTTCTCCTATCTTCCAGATATATTTGGCGCTTTGTTTTCTCCCCGAAAAGGCTATCACTTTTGTTTTCTTTATGTTCGGTACTAAGTAATTATCTTTAGAGTAGTTATGCAAAATATCCAATGATGCTTGTAATACGAAAGGAGTGAGGTCTAACAACACTATGTCATCAGCATAGAGCAATGAATGTATGCTTTGCGTAGCTATTTTTGGAGGTAAACTGGAGCCTAGTTGCAGGTGGTGAGGCAGGTCTCTTAAGTAGAGGGAGAATAGGATCGGAGCTAAGAGGCATCCTTGTTTTAATCCGTTCTCCGTTTTAATTCTTTTTGTAAGTCCTTTTTCTCCCCCATTTGGACTTGACACCAAGTATTGGTATGTAAGCTTACTATAACTTGTAGCAGTTGTTCGTGAATTCCAAGCCTCCTTAATTTTCTCCATAATGTTGGTCGATCTACCCGATCGAACGCCGTAGAATAGTCTATGAATGCAGCGTAAACGACCTGGGTTTTTCGGTTAATATATTTATCAAAGATAACCTGGATAACTGCAATATTGTCTGTTACCGAATGTTTGGGTCTGAAGCCTGCTTGAAACATGGGTATCAGACCCTGCGAGAAGGCCCATTCTTTCAGGCGGTCTAGTACCTCTGCTGCAAATACTTTTCCCACAGAGTCCATAAGTGCAATTTGACGATAGTTCCCTGCTTGAGTTCTGCTTCCCTTCTTGTGGATAGGGATAATAATGCTCCCCTGCCATGATTTTGGTACCTGACCAGTCTCAAAAATGTAATTGAAGAGGGGGTATAACAACTTACTCCATTCCTTCGGGGCAACTTGTAACACCTTAATCGGAATCTGGTCCGGGCCAGAGGCACCTGTAGTTCTTGCTTTACGAATATTGAGTTCAACCGAAATGGCTGTGGTTTTAGATAATGAACTCTTATCTTTTTCTTCGGTCATGTCCTCGCTACTTTCAAATAGTATTACTAACGAGAGCCAGTAAGGAAGAGATCCTTTTTAAAAAATCTGCTGCCTTACTTTTAATGCTCTAAATGGTAGAGGCCCTTACTATCTACGAAAGAAACTGGTAAAACACGTACCATGTAGAAATCTGAGAATTGGTACATTAGGACTTCTACAGGTCCCTCATACGCTTGAGCCGCACTGGGGGTAAAGATTTCTTGTATGTTGTTCCAAGTTACTGGAATAGACTGCCCAATGCCTTGCGGGAAATACCAATTTACAGCACCTTTAGAAAACAACTAAAAACCTTCTTGTTTTAAAGTCGCTGCTGACCTGTCTTTCAGCTATTAGGTATTTTTCTAGGCCGCGCCGAGATGCCCCAGGGTGAGTCGTGCGCTATAGAAGAATATATAACATAACAAAACAGTGGGCGAGTGAGGGCTTCTGTGGATGATGTCTTCAGTGATGTCATTTGAGATGTTATCAGTTATCGCCAGTGATGTTACTGACCATGTCATAAGTGACATAGTATGTGAGGTCATAAGCAGTGCATAGCGGGGGCGTAAGTCATAGTTATCTCGGGTAATTATAATTGCTGAATTTTACTGGTTTTGTACGAGTGAAATCCGAGCCTAACTATAACATTTGGTATATCTATCCCTCCCTTCCTGGCTTCCATTTTTGTCGCTTAATAACTTTACTCCATTTTGACAAGTCTTTGCAAAACGTTGCAGACCTATTGCCCTATTACACTGGTGAAAGGTTGAACGTTTGACGGCGTTGGGTTAAGGGGGGGGGGCAAAGAAAACCAGCATTGTCAAAACAAATAGGTCTCGCCAATGTGAGATCTATTAGCTTTGCCAAAGTTTCTCAGCCATGTTAAAACATGGCTGAAAGTAGCTGTATGACACTGCCAGTGGTGACCGTGTTATAGCTCGCTTTTCATTTTTTTTTTTTTTTTACTTTCAGCCATGCTGCACTGAAACCAGCGCTTCTGTACAGTATGGCGAAAGAAACATTGACAAAGCCAATAGATCTTGCACAGGCAAGACCTATTGGCTTTGCTTATGCTGGTTTTCTTTAGTTTTTTTTACATCAAGCAAACAAGCCTCTAGGAAATCATCGCGCTGTGTAAGTATTAAAATCATCTGCCTATGGTAGTGACTTTAATACTTTTTAATAATTTGTTGGCCGAATTCTCACACCTCGGGGTTATTTACGCCTGACCTCCCAATTTTTCCTTGGGAAAATGCTCCGCTTAGCAGTCTGACTTGGCAAACCTGTGTAATAAAATGGATGTTTGGCAAAGATTTTTTTTTGCATAGATGTTTTGTAGCAAAATTAAAATAGTAAAACATCAGATTAAAACCTAAAAGCAACACGTGGTAAAAATATGCATGCATGTTTTGTATATTTGGTGCTTAAAAGCCGCTACTTTAGCGAGTGCTAAAATTGCTATTGTTACAGCGTTTAACAGGCACTTTGCGCGTGCTGTGATGCGCAGCACAGTGCATGTGAACATACATGTATATGGGCGTATGGAGTCTGTAGGATGCTGGCTCTGTATATACTGTACCAAAATGAGGTATATTGTGCACAGAGTCCAGTGGAACCCCAAAGGTAGGCAGAGGTTAAAGTAGATGGCACCTTACTCTCTATTTGTGGTAGTGTGGGCGAGCAGTAAGGCCTTATCAGAGGCTAGTGTTAAGCATTTGTTGTACATACTCAATCAGCAAATGATGTCCGGCACTCAAAGACTAAACTCAGACCAATTTGATTTGTATAAAAATATTATTTAGTTATATTTATTTCCAAGAACCAAGCAGGCCTGGCACAGGTACGTGTATTTGACAATTTTAAGGCATGTTGAACAATACAAGCAAGCTGAATGAAAAAGACTGTTACAGGTTTGTAAATCTTTTCAATACAATGGAAATTCCTGTTGATTACTTTCTGGATTACTTTTTCTACTCAGTGTGATACACCTAGATATCACACTTGGACATTTCCTAGAGAAAAGATAATTAAGCAATTTTTAGTTCTTAGCAGTTTTTCAAAGTGCCATACAAAACCAACTCCACACTTGGATCATTTTTCAAGGAAAAACAGTCAATGTATTCATATGGAGAGAAATTAAGTTATTGGTCAACAGGTAAGTACTTTGTTGTGGGAGTTGGTATTCTGGGGTTAGAACCAGGATTCCCCCAGTGTCAAGGATACACTCTCAAAACACCCTCATCAGCAATAGGGCTGCCGGGTGCACACTGCTGAGGTCCAATGTTATCCAATGGGAAATAGGAGGCCTCCCGTTGGTGGCTGCTCACAAACAGGCCACAAGGTTGTGGGAGGAACACTCCTGGTGTTAAACTCAGGGCAAAGGGGGGTCCGGTTTAGCACACAAAGTGTTCCTGCAGCCGCTCAGTGGCAGCTGGGTGCAGGCTGCGATTTTGGTGTTGGGTGCCCTGTTGTTTTCAATGGGGATTCTTGGTTTTGGTTCTTAGCTGCAGGCTCGGTCCAGGAAGACTTCCAGGAGGAACCAACAGCTGGGCAGGTAAGTTGGAGGGCTCGGGACGTAGGTGCACCTCAGGTTCTTTTCTCTACAGCGGCTGGATGCAAGGGTATCTTTTGAGGTCGGGTTTCACCTTACCAGGCCACTCACGGTTGGGGGACCTCCGTGCAGAGGCTGTGGGCGACGTCGGAGAGTCCTGGAGGGGTCAACGCCCGGTGGTCTCGGACTCTGGAGCGCTGGGGGACCTTGCTGGAACCGGTGAGCCTCTCGAACTCAGGCTGTAGGCAACGGGTGCAGTGGTGGTTCCAGGCGTAGGGTTTCTTTGTCCTTTGCAGGCTCAGAGTCTTGCTTTGGAGATTCTTTTGAACAGAGCTTCTTTTCACAGGAGTTACGGTCTTTGTGGAAGACAGTTAGTCCTCCTAGGGGTTCTGGAGGTCGCTGGCTGCAGGACAAGATGACTTTTGGTCCAGGATCTCTGGGTACTGTAGACGGGCCGAAGGGGCTGGGTCCGAGTCTCTGCAGTCTCCGTTGCTGGGTGTCTTCTTTTGTCCTTCTTCTTCATAGGTTGCAGGAATCTGCCTTCTTGGTTCAGGGCTGCCCCCTAAATACTGAATTTAGCGGGCGCTTCCAGGGACTTTTGTAGCCAATGGGCTACTGACCTTAGGGTGACTACACCCTTTGTGTGCTCACTCCATGTGGGGGAGTGGGCACAATTCCTAGTCCTGATTGGAGAGTGCCTGACATCTGCAAGATGGGGGGCACTGAAGAGTGGGCTTCACCTCGCTTCCCCGACCTGAGGTGTGCGGTTGGCAAAGGTGGGCACACTTCCTGGGCTGTGCTAAGTTTCCCCGCTGAAAAGGAGGGGAGACAGGAAGGTGGCCTGTTCCTGATAGCAGGAGAGGCTGGAGGTCGCATTACAAAGGCAGCAAGGCCTTTGAAGCTCCCTTGCCACAGATGGCTCTTCCTGGCTTGGGGGAGGTGTGCTTTGTTTTAGAGCTCAGAGAGCGAAGTCTCCCACCCAGGGGTCCAGAAACATGTCTCGTGGTGGCAGGCTGGTGTGTACCAGTCAGGTCACCCACCAGAGGCTGGTCGTTTTTCAGGGGGCATCTCTAAGATGCCCTCTGAGTGCATTTTTGTTTAAATCCCACAATTGCATCAGTGTGGTTTTAGTGTGCTGAGAAGTTTGATAGTACACTTACCAGTTTTCAGTAAAGCCATTATTGTGCTGTGGAGTTCGTAATACCAGCACCATATACGCTTAATGGCATTACTGCACTCAAAATGTCTAATAATTGGTCTAGACACTGTAGAGGTACAGGGCTCATGCACCTGTACCCTCACCACTGGTATAGTGCAGCCAGCTAGAGGGATGGCTGATCTATGCCAGGGCAGTGGGTTGTAGATATGGTACACAGGGATGTGTGCCATGTCGACTCTTCACTTTGTTCTGCACCAAAACACGCAGCCTACAATGGCAATGTGTGTGTGTGTGTGTGTGTGTGTGTGTAGGTACATGGCTTCTGAGGGTGGCACAATAAGTGCTGCAGCCATTAGAGGCCTTCCCTGGCCACAGTGCCATTGGTATATTTTACAAGGGACTGGCATGTGGCCAGAGCGGTGCCAATTGGGGGGTACAAGTTACAGTTTTGGGAAAGAACACAGGCCGTGGGAACCTAATTGGCAGGGACCCAGGGCACATCAAATCAAAGTGCATCAGTAGTCAGGCAAAAAGTGGGCCGGTTACTGCTGCAGAAACCCAGCTCCCTACAGAGTCCAGCCTATGTTCTTGGTGTTCTGCCGTGCACCATCGCATGTGGCATAGAGTACTGTGTGAGATCCTCGAATGTACAACACGTTGTATATTTGCAAGAAGTTGCTTTTGTGCATTCCTGTAAACACTACATTTTTTTATGTATAATCAATTCAGTGCCTCAGTATGCACAGTTATGTGCATTGCACATGCCACTGACCACTTAAAGATGTACAACCCATCATATTTTTCACGAAGCGATGAACAGTCTGTTACGCACGCTATGTACTTGAAACCGACTACTGTGCACAGCACGATACCGCCTGACAGAAAGCACTAGATGAATCCTCCGGGGTTCAAAAATGCTTCTTGGGTTTGTGTAAAGTGCTGGTAGTGTCCATTCTGTGATGATATCCACTCTGTGCTGCATGATGAGCCGCAGCATGTGGCACATAGGCTTTATGCTCACAGTGAGACGTTCTATGGTTACTTAGAATGCAGACCGGGCCCTCAGTGCCAGGCTCACGCGAGACATACAGAAACCTATCATTGATAACTATCTCAGCTCTCTGCACACTAGTGTTCTGAACAGAAACACTCAGATGTACAACACATCGGTTCTGTTAGGACTACTAGAGCAAAGCAGTCTGGACTATTACCACTGACATGTCTACGTGTGCCCATGTACTCGACACTGCACAGGGGAGCGCATATCTCAGAAAAGAGAACCCAGTCCACTATCCGTGCTGTACTTTGGTATTACATATCCAGATTTAATCCTATAGCAGCGTTTCCGCCTGCATCCCTTATCTTTTGCATATGTGGATCAGGAGATAGTGTGAGTGAACCTGTGCGATTTGGGTCATGTTCAGTGCCATGTGAGTTAAAATGTACACCCAGAATGGCCACACAGAGTATAGAATGGAGAGACAGCTGACTGGGGAGCCAGGTTTGAATCCTGGCAGTGCTGAACAATCTGTGATTTTGAGCAAATTGCTTAATCGCCCCATGCCTAACCCCCCCCCCCCCAAAAAAAAACACATCCATGAATGTAATGTCCCCATGCCTTAATAAAAAAGCGAAAAAAGAATGTCATTGGGATTGTCAATGCAGGGGCGGCCGTCATAAATCGTGGGTGGGGGGGGTGGCGCAGGCAGATCGCGCGGGAAGCTGCACATTATATTAATAAAAAACATTTAAAGTTACCTTGCCCCTGGCCGGTTCCCACCGCTCTGCTCCTGCTCTCCTAGAGCACATCGAGGAACAGTAAAGCAGGCCCCACTGACCAATCACAATGCTGCAGTGTAGCGTTGTGATTGGTGAGCACCCAGACTCCCCATACCAATCACAATGCTGCAGCATCGTTGTGATTGCCTTTAAGCATCCTGGTTTGGCACTCGACCAGGGAATGGGGGCCTGGGCTTGTTCTCCATGCAGGGGAAAGTGCGCCTGACTGGTTTGGGCAGCCCGAGAGGGCCAACCAACAGTGATTGCGACCTTGAGTGGGCAAACTACTCCGTCCCTGCCCTGCTCAAAGAGCAGAGCAGCCCACTCACCCTCCCACAAAGCAGCAGGAAGCAGAACTAAAATGATAATAAAACAAAGTTATTATCATTTTAGGTTTTTACTTGACATAGCAGAGGAGCCGGCCCTGTTTAAATGATGTAAACTCAAGCGCTTTACAACACAGCAAAAAAAATTACATGCGTTCCTTTTTCCTATAAACACTTTCACTTTGAAGTCTGAATGCACAGTAAAAGTGACGAGATAAGAACAAGATTTACAGGCCTGTTTACAGAAAGGAAGCACTCAGAAGGATAAGATAGCGCATGATATTTGACCTTCATTTTTGAATGCCCAGCAAACTTGACGAGAGAAGAACAAGATTTGAAGGCCTGTTGACAGAAAACGAGTTTGTCGAAGAATACAATGAACACAGCTTTATCATCGGGTGGGACAAACTGAACCTGGACAGCCTAAAGAAAATAAAGCCAGCAAATGGGAAGCAAGAAGATGTGAGTTACAAATAGGGCTCCCGTTTTTATGGTATTTTTTTTGTCTTTTTTTGTTTGTATTTATCCATATTTATTTTTTGTCAACTTTATCTGAATTTGTCCGGTATATTTCCACATTTATTTAACCAATAAATATGGAGTCATGCTTGAATGCCTGCCAGGTTTCAGTGATATGAACACCCGCAGAAGATAAATCAATGCACTTATACGATAACATGCACATATCAGTATCTGCCTTGTGCATAGTTACTGCTGTTTAAGCCTCTTTACTAAAATTCCTTTCTTTTTTAACCCCCTTACCTATCAATCCACACATTTATTGGACAGGTAGTCATCGCAAAATGTATTTAGAATAACTCAAAAAGCACCCAATTTCTGTTTTTATCCACATTTAAAAATAAATACAGACAAGAAAAAAATGGGTTTCTGTCTGTATTTATCTGTAAAAATCAGTAAAAACTGAAAACAGGGAGCCTTACTTACAATCCACAAAGCCAATGGCAAGTGACGGGCAGAATGCATACCCGGGTCAACATTCGGAAGTTCCCCAAGATGTCTTTTGCATACCATTCAGCTGCGCTGCATGGTTGGCTGCGACCTAAAAAGGAGGTCCCAAAACACACTTGCACTTCAAAGCACTTTACGTATACTTTTGTATTTCACATAGCAGCAAGACGTCTGAACCGATTGTAATGAAATTTCACAGCAATGTTCGCTAGACTATGTTGATTATTCTGTTTCCTGTTGCAAATTGTTATGAAGAGGTCATTAAGTTGTAAGGGTCAACCACTTAATGATGTCTGTGTAACACAATACTACTAAAAAAGCCCCCAAAAAATAAACTAGACTGCATAGGTACATTTTCAGATTACATGATCAACTGAAAGACCCATTTATGGCCTCATCCTAATGGAAACCTATAAACAAATACATAACAAATAGAATACATCTTAATTTACATAAGTCTTTATGTGCTCTCTGGCTCACAAAATAAAATGATGCCGAACAAGCCAAACAGAAATCATCTTCCTTATGTATCTCTGTTCAACAAAATGAAAAAGTGACCTAGCACTGACCAACACAAACTATTTGGAGGACATGATAATTGGCGACAAGGAAAAAATAATAATCAACATTTTTTAACAGTAATGATAGTCTTACAGTCACTGAGCTTAATATATAGCACAATTCCACTAAAGGTAGCAAGGAAGCCCAAAAAAGAAACCAGGCTGCATATGTAAAGTTTAAGAATTACTACATGAACAACAAAAATAAACATGTATGGTCACATGATTTTGTAAGCAATAAACAAAATACATAACAAATACAATAAATAAAAAGAAAAAAAATCATATTAAATCTGATTGCTACTGTTTAGCGATAGTTAGTATTTCCAGAGATGGGAATACCTCGGGTCCACCACCTCCCCGGGGCTTTAAAACTTTTTTATTAACAAAGGAGGGCCGGGGGGAGCGTGATCCCTCTCCCAGGCTTTTCTCAGGGGCCACCACCTCCCTGGGGCGGTCCATTCTGGACTTGGGGTCACCGGCCCCCTTTGAGCTCACCTGTTGCTGGGGACCCCGGTTCCCACCAGGATAAGCACCTGCAGACACGACTGCAGAACAGGGCCACTTGGGGCAGGGCCATCACTCCAGTGCTAAAAGCACATCTGCAATCCACTGTCAATCAGAAGAGGAGTCCACAAATTTAAAAGCCACACTCATACAGCCACTCCGACAACCACTCACACACAGTTTGTCTCTCGGATGACCTACGTTAGAAATAGTATCACTAATTAGTTGCACAAAAATAATAGCCTTTACGTTATGCAGTAGCTTAATATATATCTTTGAAACTCAAATGTTTGTAAAACACTTACACGCATTGGATGATGTCATCAGTGATGTCATTTGAGATGTCATCAGTGATGTCACTGACCATGTCATGAGTGATGTAGTATGTGAGGTCATAAGCAGTGCATTGCGGGGCGTAAGTTTTAGTTAGCTCAGGTAACTAAGCTAACGTCCCTGTAACCTTTGTTTTTTTGCCCAGGGAATATATATATAGAACGTGTGTATATGCATGTATGACTCGCACACCATTCCTGATTAAAATATGAACAAAGTTTGCTTCAGTGAAAAAACAAGCATTTGCAATGCAATAGGTCTCGCATTTATGAGAGTTTGTGCTATTGGCATTGTATATGACAATACCTTTTATTTATCAGTTTTTTAAAAAACAGATAAATAAAAGGCATTGCCATTTACAATGTCAATAGCTTGAACTCTTCCAAATGCAAGACCTATTGCATTTTAGGAGAGAGGTGTCCTGCCTTTTCGTGCCGGCAAGAGCAGTCAGGAAAAGCTTTTTGAGAAAACAGTGCTCGAAGGCTGTAATTAAAGCCTACCGAGCAACAACACACGTAACAGGGGTTGCCCTCATGGGAGCTTACAAAATGGGAAAAGGTGGTACTAAGGAGGGACTACTAAGCCAATTGACTAATGAAAAGGCTCAGTTTACTATGGACAATGACACAAGCCAATAAAAAAACTGGGCGGAGAGTGGGTGGAGCTTCACGTCCATACCTTAATCCAGCATGCCTTGCAGAGCAGCAATGCGCTGTCCAGGTTCGACCTAAAAAGGGTCTTTCTAGGTTTGAAAGTATTTGCATTGCATACAGTCGGGTGAACATAGTGTCAAATTGTACTGGGATGTGCTTAAATGGGGACTGCTTCACAGTTGCTGGCAAAGGGGCCTCAGCAAGCCATGGGCTTGCTTTTTGCAGTGGCCCAAGACAGACATTTCTTTAGAAATACACATTCTGTCGAGCAGGATGTAAAACAGTTTCTTCATACAGGTTTAAATTCACAGATTGCATGCGGTCTCAAAAAACCTCAACCTGCTATAGTCCTTAAACTTATTTATTGAAAATGACCTTGACTGACTATTTCCAACCTTAATTTATTTTGAATGTACCCATGCTGTACTTCTATATGATTCCGATGTGTATAAACCACTCTAAATCTCATGCTGGTCTTACAGCTTTATTTGAAAATCATTTGCTTCTCGCATAATCCCCTCTTAAGATCACATCTGAGCCACTAATGTACCACACAAACTGATGCGTGAATGGCTTCCCTTAGAACGCAGGACTATCCCAGAGTGGCCAACTAACTTTGTGCTCCCGGATAGTGTACTGGTTGCCGTAAAGTGCTTCAAAGTCTCGTCAAGGATAGCAAGTGAAATATAATTTCGATTAAATCTCTATCCAAGAGCTAAGTGGATGCCAGCTACATAACAGGTAGCCTCTAAACACAGAGTAAATTAAATAATCGCTAAAAGAGCACAATGAGCACAAGCCTCATCTGTGTTTTGAAACTTTGATAGAGGACAGAGCTTCAGAAAGTGCCACAACAAAAACAAGATGGGGTCTTCTTTTGAGGAGTGTTGTGACATTTGGTCAGAATACAAAAGAGACGTATAGAAAAAGACAGTTGAGAGCAGAGAGTAGATGAGAAAGTGTTGGGACCCTAGGTAAAGGCAGGCTATCCGTAATCCCCCCTGGTCACAACTGGCCAAGCTCCAAATCGAGGCTGTAGACAGGAAAGGAGGGAGGGGACTAAGGCCTGGACAAAGAAAGAATCAAAGTACAGGGATTACAAGTAAGTAATCTAAACATTGACTCTGCATCTTTCTTCCACATCTTACAATGAGGACAGGCCTAAAAAGACAGGCACCGCACCAAATGAACCAGAGACAAAACTAAATGCAGCACCCAGGGCACTCTCAATGGCAGCAGTACAATTGCAGACATGCTTTGAGACACCAAACAAAACACCCACACCAAAAGTTACATCCACCTGGAAACCCACATGCAACCTGTAGTGGGTCCCTAAATAGAAAGTGTTGCCCAAGGGACTGTTTGGTAAATGTCAACAAGAGATACCTTTAAGTGCCCCCCACCCTCACCCCACGGGCTTCTGCCTATGCGACCACCATGCTCCTAGTGGAGCACCCATGAATCTGATCAGGCAAAGCTATACCAGAGACTAAAAATAGACCAGTGACTCAGAATAGGGATGTGCAATCTGATGAGATACACCAAAGGTAACAAAAATACAATCAAAGACATTCTATATAATTATATCGAGACAGCTCAAAACATATTCCGAGACTACAAATCAATCTCCTCAGAAGAGACGAGTATAATGAAAAACAGGTAGCACTTTCTCTGACTTCCTAGGACATTTACCGGTAACTTTAGACATAAACTCAGCACCCAAATGAAGAACAATCCGGTCAGAAACTATACGAAGTTCAGGAGTCTGATAAATCCGGGAGCCCAATTCACTAAGACTCCTATCAAAGTTGATAGCCACCTGCAAAAAAGATTTTGAGTGTCAAAAACTTTAATAATACTTCTGGTAAGGGCTCAGGCACGCAGATTGAAGCACATACAGCATTGAGGAAGGTCCCAGAGAGAACCCCCCCACCCCCCCACCCCCACTTAACAGAAGTAAGGACCAAGGCAAACCCCTTCAGAATTGAATAGGCAAAGGATTCAAATGACTGTAGCCCTCCAACCATCACCTCCCAGGATTCCCAATAGTCCCTGATGGCAGCCCAGTAAATCTTAAGTGGCAGGTTACGAGCCCAATGAAAAATCCTCTTGAAGGAACTGTAAAACCGAAATTGGATCCAATTTCCAAGGTAAAATGTTTATGTCAGAGCACCACATCTGAAAGGAAGCCCAATGTCAGCTGTTTGGGTTGAAAGTGGAGAGGTGTTTTGAAGCCTGAACTATGTAAGTGATCCCTTCGGGAAGTCCCAAACGCTCCAGCTGTGGGCTTCTACACCTATGAGCGTGTCCACTAAAAAGCGGGCACCAAGAGTAGTGTACAATGAAGGTGCAATGGGATTACTGGCATTCTCCTATCCAAGGCAGAGGAAATTTGCTAAAGCATGGGGAACCAAGACGTTGAGGCTAAAATGGAATGACCAACACCATCCCTTGCTTACATCCCCTAAGACAGGTCAGGGGACTGGGAATTACTGGCAATGGATTGAAGGTAAGAGACTGCAAAAAGGTTGTTGCCTGGATTTGTGAAAAAAAAAGCCCCACAGCCATGTCTAACCTTTCACATATTTCCAAGATGATAGTTTGAAAGTTTTAGGATGTTGTGTATATCGAACTCAACTAATCTACCTTGGAGTAGTCTACTCCTCTGAGGTGGACTGCCCTTAAGGATAGAAGATGATTTTCAGCCAACAGGCGAGTCTGAAAGGTTACCACCACCAACTCCATACACCGAGTGACCTCTCCAACAGTTCACTTATGCGTTTGATGCAGTGTTGGCTGTTCTCAGAAACACCAAACCCTGCCCTCAACTGCCTCGGTACTGGCAGGGGCACCAGAATGGCATCCCAACCACAATATGAGGCATCCATTGCCAGAATAACCTAATCGGGCCCTACTCTCCAGATGACTAGCATCAGCGAAACTACAGGTCAAGATACTCCACCATCGGAATCCTGCCATCATACAGTTGGGAAGCTGCACCTTACTAATTAAGGGTGTGGCTTGAGAACAAGCAAAGACCAGATGAGCCTGTGGTACCATGAACAGCGTTGAAGCCTGTAGAGGAGATCACAAAAGTACACACTTAAGGACCACAACATCCCTCCCTGTACATGGCCAGTTCCCTTTAAAAGGAGACACCATATCCCCCTCTACCTGCATCAGTCTGAGCAGATGCCGATGGCATGGCCAGGACCGACCTCAGATGAGTAAGTTTGGGCACTGCAGGATCCACGGGCAAGGAAGCCATGCCAGTGTATGTCTAGAATTTTGGACCAATGAACTGTAGACCTTGGGTTGGCTCCAACAGAGGGTGTGTAACATTGATCAGAAAATCCAGTGAGTCCCAACTTGGCTCACCACTTCCACATCCACCACAGTCCTGGTCTTGGAGGATGAGTGAATCAACAAGTCAGTGAGATATGGATGAAGAGGAATTCCTTCATTGTGCAACACACCCACCATCAAAGTCAGATCTTTGGAAAGCAGCCTCGGACAGGTTTCAATTTAGCAGAAGTGGGCCCATCCGAAAGATTGGAGTAGTCAGGGGTAATAAAAGGGCGTGAAGGAGAATCAGAAGACAGCTTTGAAGTATGACCCCAGTAGTTGATTTTAAAGTAACCTACTCTCCACTCTCACAGCATGTATTGAGCCCTCCTGGAGGATGATTTGGAAGCCTCTTCAGAATCTTTAAAATGCAAAGCATATTTTTGATTCATGAATGATTTAGGATAGGTATCAGCCAACCAGCGACCAAAGATTGTGACCCGAAAAAAGAAGACAAAGTATTGCCAATTTGTGAAGACCCTCAGCCTTCCAATCATGGGTCCAAACATGAAGCCGAGCAGCCACTACAGCACCAGAAGCAATAACAGTAGCACAAAGGGCATCAAATGAGGACTACACCAGGATTATTGCCCCATACTAGTGAGAATGTCCAAAAAAACATACCCCTTCCAGCATAAATAGAGGAAAGAGATTGAAAGCACCATACTAAACTCAGAGGCTCAAGAGGAATTGGTAGAGCCCTCGCTCGTAGCCAGGTTAAGGTAAGCGCACACTTTGTGAAGGGCTCCATCCATCCTTTTGTCAGTAGATCCTCAGGGATCATGCTGCCATGGTTGACGCTTGCGACAGTGTGCATCGTTTTATGTGGCTGATGATGGGTGATCCACGCTCTCTGCAGACGAAGCTAACTTTAAATTCAATGACAGTATGCCACCAGTGAGCAGCCCTACCTCAGTGCAAGTGCATTTGAAAAAAAGTGGCACTTGCTTCTAGCTCTTCATATGGCACGAAGTGGAGCAATTTCTAATATTTATCTTCAGTCACAATTTCCGCTCATAGTGTCACACATAAAGCATGGAATGCCACAGACAAGCACACTTAAACCATGGTAATGTCACACATAAGCAATCTAAAACTTGTCAGCTATGCAGTAGGTGTGATCGGGTGGGGCCTATAGCCTTATTTTGACAAATGTTTTCTGTACATCTCCTCACACCACACACTTAGGCAGGGCTTTAAGTGGGATGAAAAACTGGGGGGGGGCTTTCATAGGGGCTTGGCCAATGTAATTGAGGGTGTAGCTTAAAACACTTAAGCTAACAATCTGTACTTGGCATATTGTGCTGTCCCAATAGTATTTTGCTGCCTCTGTTCATTCATCCAGGTATATAACAACAATCAACATTACACCTACAACAAGACTGCACTATTGGCTTTGTCACTGGTTGTGAATTGCATATCTATGAATTTGCTGTATATTATATTGAAAACGCTTCTGTTCTTGTGAGGCAGGATGTGGCCTAAAGGCTAGAGCTGCCGACTTTTAAGCTGAGAAAGCAGGTTCGAGCCTGACATCGGCTCAACATCCTGCGACTCAAAACATGAATATGTCCTTGTGTAATGTAACTATGCTCATGTAAAGCGCTCCTAGTTTGCGTTTGAAAGCAGTGACGGATAGTACGATTGCAGAGTTAAGTTTTGTAATGTTTTTTTTCCTCACCCTGAGGGTAAAAATAGAGGGTCCGATATGCTTATAAGAACTGCAGGTGCTGAGCACCGGCAGGACCTGGCTCACTTAAAGCCTTGCACTAAGGTTGCCGTGTAGGAGTGACCACGAGCGGCATCCACCCCTTTATTTAACCCCTCAGGCTGACCCTAGGCCAGGCATGGATCTAGAGGGTAGGCCTGATGTTACCGGCCCACCAAAGGAAGAGCCATGGCTCACCCAAAGCCATATAGAGCTGAGAAAATAGTGTTTGTTCTTTTTCCCTAATGTTTCACAGAGACCTGCAGCTCTGCAGGCTCTGCTTAATCCGTTTAATCTTAATAATTAACACCACTGACTTGGACTACTATAATGCACAAATGAACAACATGGATATCCTGAACGTTTTTCATATACCAAAAGGGGCTAGAGACTCCCAATCAAAGATACTAAATGAAAAAATGTATTTTCTTCCTGTTGAATGGCCATTTCTAAGTTTCAACACTGTATGAACAAGCGTCTTCAAATAGGTCGTGCCTCCAATGAATGTCCGCTGACTCGCCTTCTAAAATGTTCAGTGCTGCACGTTTAAATAGAGCATGCCGCCCTAATTATGCAGCCTTTATGACTAATGAAGGCTGGTGGTGGCGCCAGTAATATGCCTGCTCAATTATCACAGCATGCCGAGAGGTGCCCCACACTGCTGGAGCACTCAACTGTGCATTAATTATAGTTGAGTGCTCCAGCAGCCTGAGGCGCCTGTTGACATGCTGGGATAAGTGGGTCTCATGCTGTGATAATTGTTGCTGGCGCCTGAGGAAGTGGAGACTCATGCTGAGATAATTGGTCTTGCGGCGCCTGAGGAAGTGAAGTCTCATGCTGGGATAATTGGTCTGGTGGCGCTTGGGACGCCTGACGTGCAACAAACGTGCACAAGCTGCTCCACTTTCAAGCGCGTTCACAGACCTGGGTCGGCTCGTGCCCAGGTCTGTATCTGCTCGCTCACTGCTCTGACTCCCTTGGCAGGGAGCAAGGCAGCTATAAGTCTCGTTGGCGGCAGGGCTTCGCCCTGCAACGCCAGCGAGACCTAATAAAAAGGATTGTTTTGTGTACGTAATGCATTCATAAGAGACAGAATATACCCTGATAATTTGGTGTATGTTTGAGCTGTAAAATCGCCTGTCTCTCTTTCATTGCATGCAAGCAATCCATAAGAAGTGGATTGATACATCAACAGCCAATGTTAAAATGTGAGAGAAAAATGCTTCTCTGTGCAGAACCAAAGTCCACTCTGTATATTTTAAAGAATTGGTAACAATAGGTCTGGAAACAGTTGCACAGTGAAGCCTGGTCTGAAAATCACCTTGCTACGATCCCCTGAATGCTCTGTAATGGAAAAGGAGACTTTGTTCCATGAGGGTTGTTTTTGCAAGTCTCCTGAAAGACAGAATGTACTGGCATAAGCCATTTCTTAGAAGAATGGGTTGAAGTGCAGGAATCAAGCCCTAAATAACAGCTTGTGGGAAACTAATGCACAATTGACAGTTCATTTAAAAAATGTAATGTATAAAAACATGTGTAAGGTACATTAATTGTGCAATTCAAAATACTTGCAACTAACTGAAGTTAACAAGGTAAGAAAACAGGATTTACATTTTTTTTTAAGAGTAACTTTCTTTTTCAGATTATTTTGTTCAGTATTAGGGTGTTTTACACATAACTGTACATTCTGTGTACTGTTAAGATTTGTATTAACTGTTAGCGTTATAATAAGAAACCTGAACAATACTAGTGCCTTAAATCCTGACGGAGTCAGTTCAACCCAGTCTAGTCATGTTAAGGATTCTGCATAGCGTTTGTTAGCCATTTCGATTATGCAAATAAGAATATGCATCTTTTAATAATGGTCGATCTATTCAGAACACACATCTTCCTTAAAAACTCACAACAAAGCACTGAGTTGATCATGAATTGTTTACTCTTTGCTTTTGGATCACGGACATTAAGCTTTGTAGAGCTTGATCATTTTGTATTTGAGTTTTTTAACATTAGTTGAAACACTAAAGCCTTTATATGGTGGATTTTAATTCATTTTTATTTATTTTTTCCACAAAAGATGAGGGAAAGGGAAAAAGGAAGAGAGAATGCCTGCACACCCAGCGTTTTTATATTTCAGGCATAATATGCCAGCTATTCTATAGGGTTTTGCAAGGAATCATTATTCTCTTTTGCCTTTCAATATTATGTTTTTTTCTTTTTAATGTTTTCTAATGTCATGGTTTTAAGTAATCTATACAATAAACTTTGTATTACTTACTACACACCTTTTATCACATTCAACAATTGTTTGCAGAATGTCGTCGGTGATTCTGAATTAATTAAAAAAATTCACAAACATGTGTAATTGTCATCCTGATCAAACTATTACTCTGAGTTCTAGAATTGTTCAGTATACAAACTGTGAGAAATTAATACAGTTGTTAACATTCAAAGAAATATAAAATAAAGGACTGGATAAACTGGCGTATGTCATCTCTGTTTTCATTTGACCACGCAAGAACATTCAGCAGTACCAAAACACATTTTAAAATTGATACCAAACCACAAACCTTAAAGCCACTTAAGGAAATATAATTTAGGAGCACATTACACAATCCATTTCCAAAATTCCTGCATAGACTGGGACATTTGAAGTTTCTGGCACAGCCTGTGGTACTTCTCAGCTCCTGGTAAAGAAACAAGCATTTCTGAGATCATTGCACAACCATGGGCCTTGAGCCCCAGTGCGAGGAATTGGTGATGCTGCTACAGACTGAGTGTTTGCATGTCTCTTGACACTCATCAGTCGGACGCAGTACATAGAATGAGGATGTAATTAATTTTTTTATTTAACGTTTCATCCTGTTTTACATATATTTCCAGTTTTTCTTTGAAAAGGCAATGTGCTGGGTTTTCCAGTATAGTGTGCCACTTTTCACATCCTCAAGTTTGATTGTTTATTCTCTTTTACTCTGTGTATTTATTGGCTTAACCAGTAGCATTTTAATAAACTTCACTTTTCATTTCAGTAACAACATGTTGTATCCTAAAGAAGATAAAGAAAACCGAATTCTACTTTATGCAGTAAGTTGTTCCTCTAGTTCTTAGTACAGTCTTCAGTGTTTAAGATTGGAAAGCCTCTGAAACATAACGTTCTGCTAAAACCACATTTAACAAAAACTGTTAAGAGAATATTTGATTAATATTTAAAAAAACAAAAAAGTATTTTTGCTTTTGTAATCTTAACACGGTTAAATGACCAGATCAAAAAGAAATGTTGTAATTTGTGAAAATGTAGTTAACATCTTTATTATATTTTATTGCTTTGAATATTTAAACCAAGGATAGTAGTCTTTTCTGCTCTTTTTTCATTACATGTGCACCGAAAGTTATAAGTGGTTTAATGATTGTACATTGTTTGCCTTGATAGTGCCTCCAGTGTTAAGGCTTTAACTGCACATTTAATTTCATAGTTTCATCGTTAATTAAATTAATCAAAATGCAAAGAACACCAAGAAAGAACACAGGAATTAACTCCTTTTTTTTATACTTTATTTTTCATTAAAAAAAAATGGAGTCATGTCCATAAGCCAATGTCATATACGTAAACACAAAGAATATGAATATATCCATGCATCACACACATTTCACAGGGCGATATATACAACCTACCATAAGTACAGGGAAAGGAAACATGTAGCACATCATAGCGATGACATCCCATTATGGTGTTCCCGTCTGCTGGAGTGATGGCTCCTCCCTTGTTTGCCCATCTGGGTCGGGGTCTAGCATGAGAAGATAGGATTGTAGTGGCTGCCAGATATCTCAGGGTCTAAAATTGGGGGTTGTAGAGCTGGGTAAATCTCGCTATTGGTGTTGAAGTGGATCAGGCTTTTGATCCATGTGTGTTTGTTGGTTGGGTGCTTACTGCCCCAGTGTATGGCAAGTTCCCTTAATGCCAGGAGCATTGCTACTTATCTGCGGGAGGTTTTTGGGGATAGTCTGAACATAACCCAAGAGTGCCTGCAGTGGGGAGGGTTCAATAGTGAGTTGTCATACGGGATATGGTTGTGAATATGTCCGCTAGTACGGTCAAATGGGCAAAATTTGCCATGGGCTCATGGCACCTGGGACAGTCGGCTGGGCGGCTGAGGTCATGTCGATGTAGTTTAGCGGGGGTGCCAAATGCGTGCCAGAGAACTTAAAAAGTGTAGTAATTTATGTTGGTGGTTCAAGGACACTAGTTTCATTTGCGCACAGCATGCATGCCATTTCTGATCTGGCAGAGGGTATCCCAAATCCTACTACCATCCGTACCTTGGCATTGTGAGTGGGGGGGTAATGCTAGGCTTGCATGATGTAGTTTAGAGATGAGATGGTCCCAACTTGTGTCAGTTATAAGCATGGTCAAAAGTGGGAACACTTCTGGTTCTAATGGGTACGTTTGCATCTGATCCCTGATCGCTCCTTGTAGTCTGTTGAGGACGAAATGGTCTATCTGGGTGGAGGGGGCATTTTGGAAGTCCGCGTCTTCAACACACGAGAATATATATCTTTCTGAAAAAAGGTCCCCAAACATTTTCAAGGAGTACGGTTCATTGGACCAATGCTTCCTGTGCAATGGGCACTCAGGGGTTGACTGCTAGTGGAAGTGCCGGGGAGTACCACAGGTGTGCTCCAATCATGCGCCGCAGTCTCATCCATGCCAAGCTACTTGTAGATACTGTTGGGATATCTTATGAGTCATGTCACAGGCCCGCCGGCAGTATAGCATCCAGCGCTGTAGGGGAAGCTAGATCTCCCTCCGTTTTGGTGTAAGGTATACGAATATCCGGGTGCTACCAGTGTCTCGCGAAGCAGCACTGGCCCACTAAGTAACAAAGATGCAAGTTTGGCACGTCGCAGCCTTCATAATCATATAATTAGAGAAGAAGCGGGGTTGGCCCCATGCTGAAGCAAATGTGTGCGATGATCTTAGGGTGTAAGTTTACCTCCTGTTGAAATACTGTGTCAACCTGGTGGCGTTGCAAATAGCGCATCACCTCTTTGCCGTTACGTTGGTTATTAAGCTCCTGAATATCCCAGGTTGCCAGTGTGATGTCTGCAAATAGGTTTGTGTTATCGCTCCTCGACATGGTATAATAAGTGGTGTGAGAGATGTAGTTGTGGCTGAAGACTCTGCTCCAGTAACATTAATGTAATTGAAAAAGGGTTCCAACAAAGGACAACAACCCATTACCCCTCCCATCCCCAGATTCCGTATTCTGAGGACAACCCCCCCAAAATAGAAGCAATACAAACATTGTCATTCATAATAAAGCAAACGTGTTCACTCTGGTTCTGTATGTAACTACACCCAGGAGTGGCAACACTGTGCCGGCCCCCCTCCATGTGATGGAGTTGTGTTCTAAGGAGAAGCATCATGTTACGCCACATCCTGAGTCCATTACTGCGTTCTGTAGTATTTACATGATTCCTGCACAGTGCCCCAAGTATCCGGGCATCAGACCGGGTTCGTTCTCTCTGCAGGGCAGCCCATTATGTAATTTAGACAAAGTCAACACCAGCATCAGACTGAGCAGCTGGTGGCGTGCCCCCAGGTGATCCACACCCCGGCAGGAGACGTTCCAAAGAATACAACCAGCAGAATTCCGTCACCTCTGTGGAGTTGTCAAAGATGGGTGGTTTGCCATTCACGTCCACCCGGAGCCGGGTATATCATTCCGTAGTGTAGCCACAGGTTCCGGAGCGTAGCCTTACCTCCTGTGTGTATACGTCGGGCCTCCTGGACCAATGCCGTGAAGTCAGGGAAGAGGGTGTGTGTGAAACCCTGTCAGTTGAGTGGTCCCTTTTCTTGCGCCAGGCTTAAGGCTGTGTCCTGGTGCTGAAGTTCAATAGGCAGGTGATGAGTGCTCTCGGTGGGCAATTGGGGTTTTTCCTCGGTCCTAAAGAGCGGACCATCTCCACCACAAATGTAAATGTGAAGGATTCTCTTCCGAAGGGGTCTGCTAGCAGATTCTACCGTGAACTGGTCCAGCCAGTGTTTGTGGTCTCGGGGAATCCAAGAATTCGGATATTATTCCGTCTGTCCCTCGCTTCTAAGTCTTCGTATAGAGCCATTGTTTTCAAGACTTTTTCTAGACTTTCCGTCATCATCATGGCTTGTGTTACCCCGTCCTCCAGATCTGTTATCCTGCCCTCAGCAGCGTCCAGTCTGTACACATGGCGGTCTATATGCTCACCTTTGCATCTATTCTCCTGTCTAAGACGTGGAAGTAGCC
Organism: Lissotriton helveticus; assembly: GCF_964261635.1. Lineage (NCBI taxonomy): Eukaryota > Metazoa > Chordata > Amphibia > Caudata > Salamandridae > Lissotriton > Lissotriton helveticus. The sequence continues at coordinate 836,055,477 of NC_136070.1, forward strand.
CCCCATTGCTCGGAATCCTGATCGCAGTTCACCCCTATGGGTATCAGTTCCATTTGACTGCACCATGGAGGCCTCAGGCCCCCCCCCCCCCCTACAGCCATTGTCGGTGTTGGTGTGGCACTTGAGGCTTTGGTTTTATCGAAGGTCAGGCGACGTTGTTTGTGGCTTTTGTGCATGGTAGTTCGAGCCCATGGGGGGGCGGCAATGGGGGGCAGTATTTTGTAAGGCAGTTACTGCAGCTCAGATACACAGAGATGATATTTGCAGCACCATCAATAACCTAGTCTCTTTCCAGTGCGACCACAGTAGGTTTCCCCATTGCGTCCCAGCAAGTCAGATTCCCTGATATCACTTTTCCCAGGGGGTATGTTCGTCAACACCCTGTGCACTGATCTCTCCGCCTGTCTGCCACTGATAGTTATTTGTCACCAATCTACGCCTCACTGTCGGGCTGCACCATCGATTACTAGGCAAAATGACAGGGTAATGATCCCAAGCGGCCAGAGGGTATGTGGGCCAGTAGTTCAAGGTATGTGTGTCTAGATTGCTTGGGGGGGGTGCCCATTAAGGTGCACACCAACGCTTCAGTAAATGTGGTGGATCGCACAGGTGCATTAAGTAAGGAAGATATCACAGTGCCAGGGGTAGCATCACAGCCGGGTCTCAGTCTGGCAGATGTGCTCTATCAAGGCAGCGCCCGTTCATGGCGCCACAGGCCCAGGGCGTTCCTCGAACTCTGCAGCAGCCCTGGTCCCACCCAATGTCAGTAGAGGAGGGCGCAGCAGGTAGGGAGCAGCAGAGAGCCGCGCAAAGCAGGCCTGTCGCGGGCCAGTCGCGGCCAGGTCGGCCGACTCCCCAGATTCACCGCGGTCCCTGTCACCGCGGGGCCTCTGTGGAGAATACCCGCCTGACTCTCCTCTGTCCTCGGCAGTCTTCAATAGTTTTGCGCTGCTGGCAGATTTTGCAGCTCCCTCCTTTCGGCAGCAGGGCCTCCGTAGACCCAACCTCCATCTCCTCACTGCCTGCTGCCCTCAGCCACCGCAGGGCACTGAGCCCACTTCCTCTCCCTCGGCGGGGCTCCGATGAGGCCCAGCATGCCGGCCCATCGTAGAGTGCACCTCCCTACAGCAATGCCTTAGGCGTGCCCGCTCAACAGCGCCTCAGCGGCAGACCCCAGGCACACCTTGTCGGGTTTCCGAGGGTGCACCGCATGATGGCGGTGTAGGGGCTGTAAAGATGGCTTTTTGGTCTCATGCGCCTCAGCAGTCTGCTTCCTGCTTGGGTCAGGAATACTCTTCAGGACTATATATTGTGTTGCTAGTCATGTGGGAGCTCAGGAGGGGTTAGGAATTCGGGGGATGCCGGTGGAGCTGCAAGCCTACGCGGCCATTTTGGTCGACCACTTTGTCCGGCCCCCAACTCTTAAATCCTTAATTAGAGAAAGGGTTATGAAAATGCACCCAGCATAGCATCTTTGGGGAAATATAGCACCCATGTAGTGATGATGAGCAATTATTATTTGCAGCTAAAGATTTATAAACATCTGATGTAGCAAGTTAAGCAATCTTCTTTGTGGCATAATCAGTGATTGCACTGATTCCCGAAAAGAGAGAGACATTTTTTGAAGAATTCTTTTCTCCTGAAGAATTCCCATTACAATTTGCTGTTTGGAAGGTGCGCCCTAAACTCGCCCCTTCTAAATAGAGATTTGGTATGTACTCTCAAACCCAAATTGAGATTCAGTAATGTGCTACCGAATTGCGATTGGGGTTTTGTACATATGAAAGGCTGTTTTGTGGTCACAAAGGCACAGTCTTTGACATTATGAGCATTTGCACTTGCAAAACCCCTTTGTACTTCTGTCCCCAGGTATGGCCAGGTCAGTGGCGTAGCTAGACCTTGTGCTGCCCGTGGCAGTCACTGCGTTTGCTGCCCACCAGCCGCATAGAAGAGGGTGGGGTACTGGTGATTCCCGCAACGGTCGCAGTTAAGAGCGGGGGGAAGGAAGCCACCCGCAAAACTCAGGACTGGGCCAGGTAGCCGAGTTTGTTCTCAAAGCTTTGACCAGTGATCTTCAGCATTTGATTGATAACACTGGGTTGCAACACATTGTCTTTAAACATTTCACTGGCAATGCCAAGAGAGAAATCCTGATCTGTGGTAACATGCAGCTTTATGCTGTGATTTCTGGCCCAAATTATTGAGGCCCTTTCCTGTTCCATCAAGACTTTGAGTAATTTTGTAATTACTATTACTGATGATATGTGTTAGGCCAAACAAATGGGGCCATTGTTAAAACCTGTGACTTTCAGCTGCTGATAGTGTGCAGAGATTTTCCCTTTTTACCAGTCTCAAAGAGCTATTTCAGCGCAGGAGATATTACTGCCTCCTGGTGGATTGGTGTAATGTCTCATCTACAGAGCTTACAGAATACATTAGTCCTCTCACCACCAACTCTTGCCATGTTCAACACATCCCCTTATTTGTGTTGGCTCCCCTATGGCCATTGCATAATATTCAAGATGCATTGAATTGTGCAGGCCTTATTTGGTAGTTGTAAGGAAGTGCCCCTTTTTTGCATGGCTACCCCTAACTTGACTTGAGTGTGTGCTGGGACCCTGCTAACCAAGCCCCAGCTACTGCGTTCCTTTCCAAAAATGTACCTTTGTTTCCACAATTGGCACACCTCTGGGCATCATGTAAGTCCCTTGTAAAAGGTACCCTGGTACCAAGGGCATTGTAACCACAAAGGGCCTCTGATGGCTGCAGCATGTATTGTGCCACCCTATGTGACCCCCTCACCTTAACACACACACACACTGCCACTGCAGGCTGTGTGTTTTTGTACAGACCAATGTGAAGAGTCGATATGGCACACGTGTGCCATGCTCACCAACACTGCCTATGGCTTGAGTAAGCCACCCCTCTAGCAGACCTCACAGCCCTAAGGCAGGGTGCACCATACCACAGGTGAAGGCATATCTGCATGAGCAATATGCCCCCTACAGTGTCTGTGCCATTCACAGAAATTGTAAGTGCAGTGAAGTCATTTTGAGTACATGGCCTGGAAGTTTGTCAACCCAAACTCCACAGCTCCATGATGGCTTTACTGAAGACTGAGAAGTTTGGTATCTAACTTCTCAGCATATGAAACCCACACTGATGCCAGTGTTGAATTTATTATAAAACACACTGCGAGGGCATCTAAGAGATGCCCCCTGAAAAACGACTGACCTCCAGTGTATTGGCTGATTGGTTCCCGGCAGCCAGCCACCACCAGTAAGGTTTCTGACGTCATGGGGTGAGAGCCATTGTGCTCTCGGAGGTCAGAAATACACCCTGCTCTGGGTGGAGGTGCTTCACACTTCCCTCTGGCAAGAACAGCAATACTTGGCGCTGAGCCTCAAAGGCTCTTACCTTGTGATGTACTGATTTGGGCAGCTCCAACTAGTGCCTGCCCCCCTGTCCAGACCCCTCTTTGGTGGAAGGACATGTGGCAAAATAAGTAGGCAGATTAGGAGTGTCCACCTTAGCCTGGCCACCCCTAGGAGTTGCCAGGAGTTGAGGTGAACCCCTCTCTTAGAAATTCTCCCTATTGAATTGGAGAATTACGCCCAATAGGAACAGGGATGTGCCCCTCTCCCTAAAAGGAGGGGGCACCCAAAGGATGTAGTCCCCCTGGAGATGGTAGCCCTTGGCTACTGCCTCTGACCTCAGTAATGCCCTTAAATCTAGTATTTAAGGGCTCTCCTGAACCTTGTTCCTCAGATTTGACGACCTAAGAGAAGGACCGAAGAGCCATGCATGAGAAGAAGACGCCTGACTCGGCCCCAGCCCCACTGGCCTGACTCCTCCTCCAGCCACCCTGCTTCCAAAAACTGGCATGGCCCGCAGCCATCAACTTCAGATCCCTGTTGGACCTGTGCTTTCTTTGACAGACCCTTGTCTCCTGTGGACACTGGATTTGTCCAGCAAAGAAACCAACTTCAAGCCACCGTATCCAGCCAGATCGGCAACAGTTGCATCTCTCTGCACCCGACTCCCACGACCAGAGTCCAGGTGGCCCACCGACCCAGTGAATTCTCCCCAGCAATCCTGACCTGAGATTCAGTGCTAGACAACCTCTCCTGACCTCCCCCTCAACGCCTGCAGCCTCAACCTGAAGGGTCCTGCAACCGTAGCCGGTGAGAAAACCTAACGCCAAAATACATCCCTGCACCCCCAGTCCTACGGCCTTGGTGTACCCAACCAATGGTGTCCTAGCATCCTCCCAGTATCCAACTTACCTCTCCAGTTGTGGGATTCCCTAAGCCAACCTTCGGAAGCAAGCTTCCAGCCCTGTTACCCGACCGAAGATCTCCATTGGTTCCAACAGGGCTCCCAGCGCCTCCTATGCACTCAGCACCCGGCTGCCCCTGTGCCGCTGGTGATGCATCTCTGTTAGCTTTGGTAGCCCCTTCAGTGCTGATCTTCACCCCCGGGGCCTGTGTCCCAGACCCGCAGGTACTTACCTGTAACCAGTGCCTCTTTGAGGTGCCCCCCCCTCCTCCATAGGATAACATTTAGCACGGTGACCTCTGCACCCGGCGGCCCTAGTGCCGCTGGTGCTGCAATACCTACCTTGGTCAGACCGGGGCTGAGTGTTGACCCAAATACGAGACTGAGCTCGAGAACCTCTTATTTACCTGTAAGTTACGGACCTGTCTTTTCCCTATAGGATTACATTGGTCTCTCACTGTACTGTACAAAGTGTGATCCTGAAAACAAAGTATCTTTTTCTGTACTGGAAAAACATTTCATGCACATGCAAAGTATTGATTGATGCTATATACATCTATTGCCGGTATTTGAAAGTATTGCCATTGAAAACTTATTTCTAGTAATTGAGTTAAGTAAACAAACATTGGCCTGAAGTCAGTCCTTGAGTGTGTTCCTGTCTTGGATGAGTATGTACACCAAATGCATTCACACTACCCTCTGAGGAGCCTAACTGCTTAGCCAAGCTACCACTAAATTGAAAGTAATGTATTACCTGCTTTAACCTCTTCATATTTTTGATAAATAGTATACAAATTCATCATACTATGTGGAAAAATAAATCCAGTTCCACAAGATTGGTTTAATTCAATATAATTTCAAAATAATTATGATTACTAATTGTAATAAGAACAATCTAGTTCTTGAAAATAATAACAATAAAACGTCATTGTATTCCTCATGTATTGATATAGATTGTATGCATAATTTTCACTTACAATTTTAAATAATAGTTGGAACATCGTACATAGGCAATGTATGTCATGAGTGAACATAAACACAATTTTAACATTTACATTCATCATCCTCTTCATCTGAATAGGTGTCATCATTCTCTTTGTCTGTTTGATTTTCACAGAAGTCTGCACGTCGGTGCACTTGTGGTCATTTAGACAGCAGACACATGTTGACAGTTTGCAGTTCCAAGCTAGTAGATCCAACACAGCCTGAGGTGCTGGCTGCCCCTCCATCCAGTCCGATACAAGTTGTTATGCTCCCTTGTGTTTTTCCAAATTCCTTCCTCCCTCAATTGGACTAGGATTCGGTGGATCATTTAGAAGACCTCTCTTGCTTATAGCGACGTGATTATTTGCACATTTGGCATGTTTCTTCAGACAGTTCCTGCAAGGTGGAAGTTGATGACTGTCTATCTCACCCTTCTTGAGCAGAATAGGTGATATCTACCATACCAGGTAGGTCACTCCCCCTCTGCACAGCACCGCCTGTGTCTCCCTGCCCCAGCTGCCGCTGCCGAGGGAGTTCGAGGCCCTCCACCACCCGCAGGCTACCACCTGCGCCTTATCCCTGGTGGCCAGTGGTAGGCCATAGGTAGGTTTGTTCATCCTCCGCTTTATTGCTTTTATTGTATTGCCTGTATTTTCATTGTTGTGTCTGTGACTGCTGATGTCTGTCTTCCCCCGCTGCCTGTACGTGGTCCATGCCCCTTTTTCTTCCCTCTGTTCCCTGAACTCCCACTGCACGTTTTTTCCTTCTGTACCCCTCGCTGCTCCTGTGTCCCTGCCCGGTTTTCCCTTCTGTTCCCCTCGCTGCCCCCGTGCCTCTCTGCCCGTTCAGCCTTCTGTTCTTAGCTGCCCCTGTATTTCTGTATTTTGTCTCTGTGCCACTCGTTTTTCAGGTATTTCTCTGCCCCTTTTGCCTTCTGTGCCACTCGTTTTTGTGCCCCTTTTGCCTTCTGTTCTTCTCGTTTTTTGTGCCCGTCTGCTTCTGTGCCACTCGTTTTTGTGCATCTTTTGCCTTCTGTTCCACTTGTTTTTTCTGTCCTCTGTTCCACTCGTTTTTTGTGCCCTCCGGCCCTCTGTGCCACTTGTTTGTCCCTCGTTTTTTCTGCCCTTCTGCCTTCTGTTCCTCTTGTTTTTTGTGCCCTTCTGCCCTCTGTTCCACTCGTTTTCCCCTTGTTTTTGTGCCCCTTTTGCCTTCTGTTCCACTAGTTTTTTGTGCCCTTCTGCCCTCTGTGCCACTCGTTTTTCCCTCCGTTTTTTGTGCCCTTCTGCCTTCTGTTCCACTCGTTTTTTGTGCCCTTCTGCCCTCTGTTCCACTCGTGTTTTTGAGCCCTTCTGCCCTCTGTGCCACTCTTTTTTCCCTTGTTTTTGTGCCCTTCTGCCCTCTGTTCCACTCGTTTTTTGTGCCCCTCTGCGCCACTCATTTCCCCTCGTTTCTGTGGCCCTTTTTCCTTCTGTTACCTTTGTTGTCCCTCACCGTCCTCGCCGATGCGTCCCTTGCGGCCCCGCCCCCTGACTGCCCACTCGCTGCCCCCGCCTCCCAGCTGCTCCTCCCTCTCACCTCCCCATATATGCTGGCCGCTAAAGGCAAGCCCGTCTGGACCGCGCCCAGCGCTGGAACCTGGCCCCCGCACCCGCCACGACGACCGCCGCCACTACGATGCCAGCACTCTGCACGCTCTCAACTCCGGACGGAGCAACACCTGCTTCAAAGCCGCCCCGAAACGCACACACAGCCCTTCACCTGCTGGAACTGCAGCTACACCAGCCTCAGAGCTGACGAACCACCCGCCAAGAAAGACCCCAACCACCTCCGATGCATACTACTGAGCACTCACTCTGCACGCAAGCATGCCGTCGAGCTCTGGGACCTGCTCGACACAACATCCCAGGATGTCGTCTTCCTGACAGAGACCTGGTTTAACGACGACTCCACACCCGATATCGCCATAGCCATCCCAGACAGCTACAAGATCACCTGCAGAGACCGCACCAACGGAGTCGGAGGAGGAATCACCATCGTCCCCAAGAACAGCATCAGGGTCTCGACTTGCACCGACGAGGTGCTCAGCACCGCCGAACACATGCATTTCCAGATCCACACAGACCCTAACTCCACCCTCAGAGGCACCCTCGTCTACCGATCCCCCGGACCCCGCCCCCAGTTCAGCGACTCCATCGCCGACTTGATCAGCACGCACGCCCTGACCTCCACGGACTACATCCTCCTCGGAGACCTAAACTTTCACCTTGACGACGACAACTCCACAACACTGATCGACAACCTCGGACTGAAGCAACTCGTGACAAAGTCCACCCACTCCGGGTCATCGAGAAAACTGTCAACAGACAGCTAGCCCGATACCTCGAAGAAAACAGAATCCTGGACCCTTCCCAGTCAGGGTTCCGCAGCAACCACAGCACTGAGACTGCCTTCATCGTCACTACCGACGACATCAGGACCCTGCTGGACAACGGCGAGACCGCAGCACTCATCCTCCTAGACCTCTCTGCCGCCTTCGACACAGTCTGCCACCACACACTACGCTCACGCCTCCACGCCGCAGGGATCCGAGACCAGGCTCTGGATTGGAACACATCCTTCCTCTCCGGCAGAACCCAGAATGTCTGCCTCCCTCCATTCCGTTCCAAAGCCTCCGAGATCATCTGCGGCGTACCCCAAGGATCCTCCCTCAGCCCGACGCTGTTTAACATTTACATGGCCCCGCTCGCACACGTAGCCCCATTGCACGACCTCATCATAATCTCCTACGCCAACGACACTCAGCTGATCCTCTCCCTCACCAAGGACCCCATCACCGCCAAAGCCAACCTCCATGAAGGAATGAAGGCCGTCGCCGACTGGATGAAGACCAGCCATCTGAAGCTGAAGTCGGACAAGACGGAGGTCCTCATCCTCGTCTCCAACCCTTCAGCCTGGGACGACTCCTGGTGGCCGACGGCACTGGGGGCAGCCCGACACCCACCGACCACGCACGCAACCTGGGAATCATCCTTGACTCAACGCTCTCAATGACCAAGCAAGTCAACGCTGTCTCCTCTTCCTGCTTCAACACCCTCCGCATGCTCCGCAAGATCTACAGTTGGATCCCGACAGATACAAGAAAGACAGTCACCCAGGCTCTCGTCAGCAGCAGACTCTACTACGGAAATGCCCTCTACGCAGGAGCCCATCAAACGACTCCAACGCATCCAAAACATCTAAGCATGACTGATCCTCGACGTACCACGCCACAGCCACATCACCCCCACCCGAGAAACCTGCACTGGCTCCCCGTCAACAAGAGTATATCCTTCAAGCTCCTCACCCACGCACACAAGGCACTCCACAAGACTGGCCCAGCCTACCTCAACAGACGGCTCTCCTTCTACAGCCCCAACCGCCAGCTACGGTCCGCCGACCTCTCACTCGCCACCGTCCCGCGCATCCGAAGAACAACCACCGGCGGATGATCCTTCTCCCACCTCGCCACCAAGACATGGAACACCCTCCCACTGAGCCTACGACAGACCCAAGACCTGCTGACCTTCAGGAGGATACTCAAGACCTGGCTGTTCGATCAGTAGCGCCCCCCAGCGCCTTGAGACCCTCGCGGGTATGTAGTGCGCTTTACAAATGATTGATTGATTGATTATCTCAAATCATTCACATGATGAACCAAAGATTTTGATGCATACAGCAAGCACAAGATTTGTTCCAAGTTGTCCATTACTTTTTCAGAGAGATCCCATTTGTGTCCGAGCTGAGAAAATGTTTCCTGTGTATGTCTGTTGGTAGACAGTATTTTGAATGCACTTACGCTTCCTTTTCCCACAATTGCGCTTACTGTGTCACATTCGGTAAATGTATGAAGACCTATCACAGCTCGACAAACTTTTTCACCAAGAATTGCAGCTATTATCCCAATGTCAATGACTCGCATACGTATTTTAGTACCACATTTCAGAAACAATTTAGTCATAATTCTGTCATGGAAACTCAAATACATAAACACATTGGCGTCATCTGAGTTTAACATTACTGCCTTATAACCCTCATTAGCAGAGTGTTCAGCATGCAGCAACAAACGACCGTCTGCTTCTTCGTGTGTACTGTTGAGAATGGGCACTTTGTGCCTCCCTTCAGATGTGATTTTTTTAGCCTTTTATCTTCACAGTTCAAGAACAGTGGTTTATTCTCAAGTTTGACAAAATACTCTGGTTTCCTCCATTCGTTAACAAGTAATGCGATGAGAGTTGTTTTACTCCTTACGTGGCTTAGGAATTTCCTCCACTGTCTGACAATCTGGGAAGGTGAGAAGCTCTGCAACTGGGGCCCAAGTTCTTCCCCTCTGATTGTCCTTTCGCTGTTATTAATAGACGTCTCATTGTACATATAAATACAACAGTGATTCTTTGACTCCTATTTCCTTCCAGCAAAGCCATGGACAAGGCAGACATAGCCACCTCACCAAAGTTTGATTCTTCTCCTTTTACTCTCTAAACAAGAACCATACAGTCAATCCGCATGGCTGAATTTCCAGGTGTTTCCTCAGCAGGTGTAACGTTTTTCTGCAAGTATGTTGCTAAAAAAAAGCTTTGTATGTCTTTCGCAACTGACCTCATGGAGTTGCGAAAACCCTTGTGAAGGTCCTAAGAGATGAGAGAGTACATCCACTATTTGAAGGTTCCGAGGCCCTCCTCCACCCGCAGGCTCCTGCATGTGCCTCATCCCTGGTGGTCCAGTGGGGGAGCACTCTGCTCTTCTGCCTCTCTTTCATCTTTCTATTTTCATCTTCTCTTCTGTTTCCTTTTCTTTCTGTTTAATCTTTTTCCCCTTTTCCTGACCCATTTTTCCCCCGGCTTTCCCCCCCTTCCAGTGTGGTGTTCTAGCATCCCAGTGGATTCCCTACTTAATGGCGGCCACTGCACGCCAAAGGTGCGCCAATGGCAAGCCCTTCGTGGCCTGTCAGCGACCAGCGCCAGGTACCCTGGTCCTCCGACCCTCCTCCACTACAACTCCAGCACCCTCCACGATTTAAACCCTGGACTCAGCCACATCTGCCCGCTTTCGACACCGAGCAACACCCAAGGCCTGGTCTCTGGTCTACACTGCAGCTGTACCCTCACCCACCTTCGTACCCCGGCAGCAGCTCCCAGCCTTTCGGACTTCACTGCTCACAAACCACTCCATCGTATCCGCCTCAACGTGTGCTCCATACACCAGCACCCAATAGAAATCCTGGGACATCCTCAACACCTAAGCGCCCGACGTTGCCTTCCTCACAGAAACTTGGCCCAACGCCAACTTCGTGCCTGACTTTGCCACCGCCATTCCTGATGGATAGAAGATCTTGCGGAAGGACGGCCACAGCCGCACAGGGGGAGGCATTGCCGAGGAGAAGAAAGCACCCACTTGGAGAACCGCAGCCTTAAGGCCCGGTGGCGCAGGGTACGCCTGAAATCCCCGGGATTCACCTGCCTTGTCAAATACAGAGAACGGACTCTTCGTCTGGCGTAGAAGATGGTATTTATTAGCTGCAGCTAGCACAGTGGTCTTAGAAGTTGTCAGTACAACGAGGTTCAAAAGAGACTGCCACTTAACTCCATGGCGCACAGGTTTATATATGGTACAATACAATGCAAAATACGATCACACAAGAGCAGGAGACATAAACAAATGTTATAAACAATGCCTTAAGCCCAAAGTAACTCCAGTTTCCCGGTTGCGTTTGTTACTCGACCCCTTAAGTAAAACATCGAGCAAATCCACACAATCTAGTTTACAAGCAGAGAAAACACAGTTGTATGTGTTAGAAAAACAGTCGTGAAACAGGAGAATACATGAGACATGTAGCGAAGGACAGCAGATAAGATAACCTGCAGGAAAGAATGGTGTGAGCCAACAGATAGTCCGGACGGGGATTTAATCAGCTCAGACAGGAATTAGTGTACTCGGCCAGACCCTGACACTCGTTAGCAAACATAAGTGAAGAAGCCACCTGACACGTGAAATGCAGGAAACGACAAAAAACATTGCGTTCGCCGCAATGCCTGAGTGAGGGCAACACAAAATGGCGGCGATTACAAAATGGAGGCTGAGCACGAATGAATTCGTAATTTACAGAACCTCAGACCCTCCTTTTGCCATTACTCAGGCAAGAACAAACCAACTCATGCTAATCTGAGTCAGACTCAGCATCGATGTTCATAAAATCTTCGAGCTGTTGCTGCACCATCATCCTAATATTCTCTGTCCTCTGTGTTGCAGGACGTGGGACGCATAAAGTAGCCAATAGGCCACATACTGCGGGACCACATTGAATGCACAGACAACAAGAGAATATGATAGCCAAAATTGCTCCCAGGAACGTTAGGACCTTCCATCTCCATGTTGACAAAAGTCTCCAAAACCATCCCATAAAAGACCAATCTCCTTCGTCTTGATGAATCGACTCGGAGATGGTATGCAATTTGGAAATGGCTTGGTATACTGCCGGAGCATCATCTGGAATATAAATGCAGCAACTAGATCCGATCAATCTACAGACACCTCTTCGGTCTGCTAGGATCACTTCTAATGCAATTCGATTTTGCAACGTCATAAGACGATCAGCCTGAAGCTCTGCTGTAATGTTACCTATTGCGCCTGCAGTAACATTAATGGTGGTCTCGACCACACAAACCAATTGCCTGATGTGTCTGCTGTTAATCATCGGACCCCAAAAGGGGAGGAATCCTTTAAGGAAATCCCCTCCTTCTTGGGCTGCCGTGTCCTTGGTGTCAAATATACCTCGGCTATATCTAAGTTTATGGTGGTCTGATGAAGCCGAATACGTAGGGGGAAGAAGGAAAGCTACATAACAGGTTCCAGAAAAGTTAGAAGGGAGCCAGGTGTAAGCTCTGTCTTTACAGACAAAATATGTTCCTTGAGATGGAACCAATGGAGGGAAATCAGGGGATGAGAAAATGTAGGTGTGTAAGCAACTCTGCTTATTGTCAGCTTTCTTGCTGTTTACTTGGAGACAAAGATTACCTTGATGGGGTAAGTCCATACAGGAGAAGACTCACCCTTTTTGGGTTTCGCCTGCCGAAGGCTGCGCTCTGCGCAGCTTTTCGGCGCAGGTGAAATCCTATGTTAACCATAAGCACTTCGGGAACGTCCCCCGGCTCTCATTGGCTAGCTCCATAAATGGAGGCTAGCCATTGAGTGCCGGATCTGTCCGTCAAGGCCGGACCAGATTCGGGGGCGTTCCAGAGATTTTTTCCCAGGGCGGAGTTATTTTTTTTCACGTTCCCTCCCCTCACTGAAAGTCTGTCTATTCCCGCCCCCTCCGTGTGCCTTTCCGCCCCCCCCCTCGCTGTCCTGTGCACGTTTCCCGCCGTCCGTGTCCTCTCCCGCCCCCTCCCGCCGTCCGTGTCCTCTCCCGCCCCCTCCCGCCGTCCGTGTCCTCTCCCGCCCCCTCCCGCCGTCCGTGTCCTCTCCCGCCCCCTCCCGCCGTCCGTGTCCTCTCCCGCCCCGAGTCCCGCGTTGGCAGGGTGTGTGCGGGTCCCCTCTGTTGTGTACACACACCGCTGGGCGGAGCCGTAGTAGAGCGCAGTTTAGCCGGATTCTCGCCTGTGCCAGCTTTCAGAGTAGAAAGAGCGTGAGCTGCGGAGAGAGCCAGAGACCCCGGGACCCTCTGGCCATGGATGCGCTGCTGGGGCCCTGCCTGCTGATGCTGCTGACCCTCCACGCAGGTGCGAGCTGCTTGTTTTTCCTGTTCTGAAGGCTGTAGGCTGGGTAACATTTCCTGTGTTGTTTCCTGATGGCTCCTAGGTTGTATATTTTTGGGAAGGATCTCCTGCACGGTCTGCATTGTGTGCTCGAGCGTTCTAAAGGCCAGTAGGTTGGGTGTTGCTTGGTAACAGGTAACTCTCGAGTTAGTTGTTGAAGGCGTGTTGCCTGCTTCACAAGGGTCGGCTTTTATCCTGGGCGCGCTGGGTCCAGGCCAATGGCGACAAACTTCAGAGAGGGCGTATGGAGCGGTCTGCGTTAAGGTCATGCCGACAGCAGAGTGCCTGACGCCTGGCTTCAGGAGCTCCAAGCGCCCCTTATAACACTTTCTTATCCTCCCATCACCCTCTCGCTCTCTGCTGCCACACACTCAAACCCCACCCCCTCCAACAAACAACGTGCTCCACCAGCGTGAAGAGTTAGATAGGCGCTGGAGGACGTGTTTGTGTTCTGAGGCAAGTAACAATTCTGGTGTAGTGTAGACGTATTTGGCTGACCCCTGAACACAAACAGTGCTCTCTGATGCTCGTTGTATTCACGAGCAGCAGCGAGAGCGCCAAATGTCTTTCCGCCCAGGGCACTATTCTGGCAAAGGCCGACTCTGGGTTCCGGTGTTGGTACAATAAACGGGTCTGAAATAGTTTTCAGGCAGCGAGCTGGTGGTGTCTTAGTGTTGCTGCTTGGAATGTCTTCTCTAGGAGCCGTAAGACCTGTCCCCTGAAGAGGTTGTGAATGTGTCCGAGGGTTTATGCTCAATGAAACAGCAGTTCTGTCACCCCACGAGCGCACGCGTGTTTATTTTGTAGGTTACACCGTGTAGTAGTTTGCAAGGCGCACACTGTGAAACAAGCGGTGGTTTCTAGGCTTGCGTGTTTTGTGCTTTGTTGACCGGCGCTGCGAGATAAGCGCCGTTTCATGCGTGTGGTGTTGCTATCATTGTGTTTTTCTCTGCATTTCCTAGCTGCCCATTCGTTTTCTGGTTATCAGTAAAAAAAGCAGCAGGTGCCTTTCTGTTCTGACTAATGTGTTGCATTGTCCAACTATGGAATGTCAGAGTGTGTGATACAAATACGTAGTGTTCCTTCCAGTGTGTTATGTTGCATTTTCCCAGTTATCTAATGTAGCTTCTAAGTACTATTTGAATCCACCCGACTCTGTACATCCAAGTGCATCCCCCTGTAGGTTGCATGCATGGCTACTTCTGCTATTTATTATACTGCACGATGTTACTAGTGCATTGATCCCAAACTATATGGAATATGTGAGCTGTGTTGGTTGCATAGGCAGAGTAGTGTCTAATGTGTTGTCCGGTGTGCTTGTTGCTGAGAGGAGCAGAGTAATACCAACCATCATAGTATGTATACACTATGTTGGATGTGGAATCAGTGTTCTGTCTAATGCTTTCTGATGGATACAGAGGTTTATTTGGTGTGGCTTATGATGCAATGGAGTATTGGGGACCGAGCTACATAAACCTACATATTTTCAATTTCAGCCATATTGTACTAAATGAATTTGCCCAGAATACACATTTTGTAGTGCAGTGGCAACGCTGGGATTAGAAATACCACCCCCACCACGTTTCCCGGGTCAGGAATTTAGTTACCGTGACACCTGAACTGAGAGGAATATCAGACTTGCGGGGTCATGCCCAGGCTGCCAGATGTCTCACTATCATGGGGATACAAAAGATCCAGGACGTCCCTGTGTGTGTGTGTGTGTGTGTGGCTCTGGGTGTGTGTGTGTGTGTGTGTAGTAGTAATTGCTGTCTGCTGAGCTCGTCCGTAGGGTACAATAGATCTCACAGTTGCGAAAGATTAAGCTAATGACAATGTAAATGACAATGACATTTATTTATCTATATTCAAAACCAAATCATAAATACAAATTTTAACATTTACAATGCCAATAGCTCAAACTTTTCCAAAGGCGAAACCATTGCATTGTAAATGCTTGTTAGTTTTGTCACCAAGACTCGAAACATAGTGCGTGACATTCCATGCATCATAAGCTCTCTTCTCATCTACCGGAATTTTTCCTTTTTCTACAATCTTAGCCATCACAACTATACCTTTTATTAAAGAGCTGTGGCTGAAATCTAATCCAGTCCCAGAAGTTTTAACAGGATTTCTAAGTCGGTTGTGGTATGCAGCCGAAAACATAGCCAGGTAAGCCCAAGCCGAACCTTCATATGAAAAAGGGAGGACCAAATAAGGCATTCCCTTCTGCGTATTATGTGGCATAAGACCGCACACCCAACAGTCCGTTATATTGATGGCCAACTGGTGTTGGTGCAACAACTGAATGAATGTATTTTTCATGTATTCAGTTCTCCTTATCTGTTCATGAGGGGGTAAAGTATGCATTTTATGCGTAAAGACAACGCCGAGAAGGCAAAGAAGTAGTAGAATTAACAACATTTCACGGGTGCAGAATATGAACGATCCAACCTATGCAGGCTAATAAAATACACAAAAACATAAAAATACACAAAGTTACGCCAAATCGACTACGCAATGATTTGCAATATTTCAATCTCATTTCTTGTTTCCTATTTTCCCTACCTAAGGTTGGTGTACCATCCATCTTTATCTAAAAAAATTGTCGCTCACGGCAATCTTCTTCAATCACTCAGCTACGTACGTCTATATATCCTGGGGCGCTAGCCACTTACTAAGAGAGCAAAAAAAAACAGGTTACAGTCTGAGTCTCCTACCGTGACCCTGCGACGGAGACGGATGGCACATCTAATACTAAATATCGCACAAAAAACAAGAAGACAAGAAATCAACACGTATAAAAATGTCTTTGAAATAATAAAAAATGTTCAAAACATTCAGTTCTTCTGGTCAGCTCTCGACCTTAGATTGTAGAGAGTTTTGCTCGGCACTGTCTGGTCCTTGAATAATGTTTTCGGATCTGTAGTGTCTATTCGAAGGTGGTCGGCACAGCAACTTGGAGAATGTCGTCATCTGCTTTTTCAGACTGAGTTCCATAGATTTGAGCATCACTGAAGGGCACAAAACAAGGGACGGCTGCAGTATCCGATTCTCTCATACCACTACGAATCCACTGCTCAAAGGGCAATGGTAGTGGCACATTTTTACAGTGCACTCCATGCACCCAGTTCCGTTTGCCGACCACTTTCACGGCCGTGCGGGTGACAAGCAAAACTTGCGTAGGTGTAGACCAACGAGGCTCCAAGTTTTTAGTCCGTTGGAAATTCTTGATGCAGACCCAGTCACCGGGCAGGATGGTGTGACCTGGGTCCGCGGAGGCCTCTGACAAAGCACTTTGTACCTGTTGACGAATGACACTCAATTTAGTAGTCAAATCATGCAAGTAGTCAATTAGCAAAGGATATGGTATATCCGAATACTTTTTGGGGCGGCGGACACCCCAAACGTTTGCTGGGCGTCCAAATACCACTTCATACGGGCTAAGTCCCATACGAGAGTGTACAGTAGTTCTGGTTGAGAAAAGAGCTAGGGGCAAAGCGTCTGGCCAAGCAAGACCCGTACTGGCTTGAATCTTGGCTAGTTTAAGCTTGAGTGTACCATTATAACACTCAACCAAACCTGCTGACTGTGGGTGGTTTGCCGCATGAAATTTCTGTCTGATCCCAAGACCAGAACATACTTTCTGCATAATTTGACCCACGAATTCACTGCCGTTGTCACTCCAGACAATTCGCGGCAAATCAAATCTAGGGAAGAACTCTTTAATCAACACCTTAGCAGTTGACAAAGCAGTGTTATCTTTCAAGGGGTAGGCCTTTATCCAGCGGGAAAAGGCACATACCACCACCAGAACATACTTCAGATTGTTGCATCGATCCATATGAATGTAATCAATCTGCAACACTTCAAAAGGATATGACGGGGGAGCAAAATGACCTGCTGGAGTTGGGGTACCCTTTCCTGGGTTATGCATTAGACAAACAATACAATGCTTAACCACGTTATCTGCACATTTTGGAATTCCTTCATTCTGCCACACCGGAGCCAAGCGTTTGCAAATACCTTTTGCACTAATGTGGGCTGGGCCATGAGCCATAGTTACAACCGGCCATACATAAGCGTCCGGTAATAACCATCGCTGATGTTCTGACAATTCCGTCCAACAACCCGACGAGTCTAACATTCCTGTACTTTCTTTCCACGTTCTTAATTGTTTCTCAGTTGCTTCTCCCTGAATCGTTTTCACACTCAATCGTGTCTTCACACATTCCAATTTCCCTAACCCAATTTGCAGGACCTGCCACATACATTCGACTAGCTGTGTTTCTAGCTGTAGTTCTTGCTACCTCGTCTGCAAATGCATTTCCACGACCCACATCATCTGTAACTTTCTTATGTGCGCTGCACTTTATGATTGCTATCTGTGCAGGTAAAGTAAGTGACTCAAGAAGATCAGTCACTAATTGACCATGTTGGATCTTTGCCCCGTGAGAGGTAAAGAATCCTCTCTCTCTCCATAACCTGCCAAAACTATGAGCGACACCAAAAGCATACTGGCTGTCCGTGTACACATTCACTCTCTTTCCCTTTGCCAACACACATGCTCTAGTCAAGGCTATTAATTCAGCTGCTTGGGCTGAATTATGTCCAATACGTGCCGTCTCAATAATTGTGCATAAGGTGGTGACAGCGTAAGCAGAAGTAGTCTCACCATTCGGAAGCTTGAAACAAGAACCGTCCACCCATAGGGTCCCATCCGGATCCTTGAGCGGAGTGTCCTTCAAATCAATCCTACCCTTCGTTTCTTCTTCCGTTCGAAGAAAACAATCATGTTTTTCCTGAACATCTTTCTCATCTGGCAGTGGCAACAGTGTAGCTGGATTTAGCGTGTTAAATCTTTTAATGTATACATGACTCGCTAGAAGTGTCAGCTCGTATCCAGACAAACGAGCACTCGTAAGATGCTGTGTTCTGGTTCTGTTCAACAAGGTATCCACTGCATGTGGAACTATAACAATGAGTGTGTTATCTAACACTAATCCGGAAGATTGTCTGATAGAAATGGCTGCAGCTGCTGTAGCTCTGAGACAACTAGGCAAAGCTTTAGCTACTGGGTCTAATGTAGCGGAGAAATAGGCACATGGCCTTTGCTTATCTCCCAATAACTGTGTCAAAACCCTCTCTATCGTGAACATACTATGTAAAGGGCTTGCTATAATCTGGGGTACCCAACACAGGAGCAGAACATAGAGCAGTACGTAGGTCAACAAAACTTTTCTGACATTCATCCGTCCAAGGGAGCGGATGTGGGGTATCTTTCAACGTTAATGCCAACAACGGTTTAGCCAAAAGTGAAAAATTAGGAATCCGTTGTCTACAGTAGGAAGTGATACCCAAAAAGGCACGTACTTCTCTCTGCGTGGTGGGTACAGACATCCGTGAAATAGCATGAATGCGTTCTGGGGTCAATCGCCTTCCCTCCTTCGACAAGAGATGACCGAGGTAGGTAACCTCTTGGCGGACATATTGCAACTTAGAGGGAGACACCTTATGCTGTAGTGCTGACAAATGGTGTAACAACGCAACAGTCACTTCCTTACACACATCTTCCGTGTCAGCAGCCACCAACAAATCATCCACATACTGAATAAGTGTAGCGCCAGGAGGCAAAGAAAGAGCATCAAGTTGTGATTTAAGAGCCTTACTATAGATAGAAGGAATTTCACAATAGCCTTGGGCAGCTCTCTTAAATCTAAAACTTCGGCCTCCGAGAAAGAAACCGAATATATCTACTTTCTTCAGCAATAGGAATACTAAAGAAAGCATTCTTGAGATCAATGACCGAAAACCAGGCTGCTGAAGCAGGAATCATTGTCAACAAAGCTGTAATGTCCGGAACAACAGGAAACTGTGGCACCACAATTTTATTGACTTCTCTAAGGTCAATAACAAATCGATAGACAGGGGGCTGTGAAGGATCAGTTCTTTTAAGGATCGGAAGAACAGGACTATTACAAATATTTCCTCTAGTTTCTTCAACCACACCTTTCTGCATGAAATCATCAACAATAGCCAAGAGTGCTCTCTCTCCATCATTGGAGATACGATATTGTGGAATGCGCGGCATTTTCACATTTTCTTTCACAGTAACAACATACGGTGGGATCTCAAGGCAACCTACGTCATTGGCGCCTGTAGCCCAAAGACTTTCAGGAAGAGAAAGCAATTCGGGTGGGAATTGATCTCGAGATAGATACATGGAAGACGTCAATTTCTTACCCAACGTTAAATGCACACCAGAAGGAGAACAATACAACGTTGCGTGTAGCCTTTTTAACAAATCCAAACCTAGAAAATGCTCACCGCAACCAGCTGTCAAAATAAGCGAAGCATTCAAATCATAGGGACCAATCGAAACAGGCAAAGGACAAGAAACCGGATTACGAACTGGGGCGCCAGAGAATCCTACAGAAGTATTGATTAAGCCAGACAAAGGTGCCCCAGGGAGTTTAGCATGCATAATAGAACTTCTCATCGCACCAGTATCCAAAAGAAATGGTTCTGAAACACCCATAGTATTGATCGTGACATATGGCCCATTTTGATCTACTGGAATCGACACAACTCCCTCACTTCGTCCATGGCTGTCCTATTCAGTCTGAAAATCATCAGTCCTATCATCACGATAATCGTCATTATAATACTGTGTGGACTGAACTCTCTGCTGATCAAAATAATTCGTAGTAGAGGGAACAGTAGAACGCTGTTCCTGAGAGGACGCACCTCGTCCTCTACCTCTAGGTCCTGACTGAGAATTTCCACGTCCTCGTGGAGCAGACATTCCATTATTACGTTGTAATGAAACCGGACAACTATTCTTAAAATGTCCCTCTTCTCTACAATACGCACATTGATTAGGACCCAACAGAAGACGTGGCGTGAAATACTCAGGTTTCTGAAACACCTTCTGAAACTGTTGGGGTTGAGAAAACTGAGGCTGCGTAGATCGCGGAGGATAAGCTTGCTGCAAAAGCACCTTCGTTTTCAAATCTTTATTTTTCTTCTCTTGTTTCTCTTTCTCCTCCTTATCTCTATTCTCATAATACTGTGCAGTAGCCAGTATTTTAGCAGGGGACGAAACAGCCCACGCACTTTCAGAACTCTTCAATTTGTTTGACAATTCAGGGTGTAAGTTATATACAAACTTGTCCACAAACATCCGCTGGCCACCCTCTGTACTCAAATCCTGACCACTATGGTCAATAAACCTTTCTTCAAAGCGAGTGAAGAAATCCAAAACGCTTTCGTCTTTCTTTTGCTTGCACGCGGCCAGCTTATCCCAGTTAACTCGTACAGCGGGCATCATAGTTTTCATCAATTCGATTATTCTGCCTGGTAGGGCCGTGATCAGATCATTGGGTTTCGCACCACCTACTTGACCTGCATCCGCGGCTCTAATAGCAGCCCAATCACCACCAAATTCAGCATTATGATTTTCCTTACGAATCCGTGCCCATAGTGCTTGCGGAACAACATTCCCAAACAACATATCAATATCGCAAAAATTCATAATACAAGCGTCAACTGTTTGGGACAATTCCTTATGATATCCAGCTGGATTTTTACGCGGATCTGGAAGAGTTTGTTTAAGTGCCAACACCTCAGACCTTTTCCAGGGTTCATGGAGACCCATATACGTTGGAAATGGGCAAGGACAGCAGGCGGACCAACTATTGCGTCCCTCCATACGGGAGGAACTTCACGCATCGGATAATTCTTAATGCCTTTCTTTTTGGTAGGATCAGTCTCGGAAAGAGACAAGGGCAGAAACATTGTTCGAAACGCAATGAGTTTATTCACCGCATCTTTAACTTGTGGCCCTACAATAAAGCCTTTATCGAAATCAGCTTGCAACTGCAATAGCTCAGAAGGAACTATATCTAATTCCATATCTTCCCAACATTTAATGAGAGTCTGACACATAACATAAAAAACATATCTCTGTGTGGGCTCCACCCATTGATGAAAAGAACTCATAATATCATCTGTACTATAATCTGGTCCTTTCTCAATCCAATTACGAGTGAGGGAACCCAAAACTACTTTTTCGCTCAAAAGAGGAAGTTGACAACGGGATTGTCGTCTAGAAAAAGCTGGAGACAGATTCAACGATCCGAGAAGAGAAGAAAAGTAATTGGAGACAGCATCAGCTAATCTCCTATGCGACGTAGGGGAATCCCTCGAGAGAATGGGAGGCAATACAGATGCAGAAGATGACAGAGACTGAAATGGAGTTGGCTGAGGAATAAGAGTGGGGATCGGTAGGGGTGGGGGCTGAATTGTAGGCTGTGAAGACGGAGCAGAAGCAAGCAGGGGAGCATTAACGGGCTGAACCTGTTGCTGAATAATCGGCAATTGAGCAACCACTGGTTGAGCAATAGGAGGGGGCAATAACGGTGCAGTAGGATTTTGGGCATAGGGTGGAGGTGAATTCAATAAACAAGACATCAGGGAATCTTCTTCTAATTCCTTATTTTTAACTGAAGAGGAAGTAGGCAACACCGGATAGCATCTATCTATCGCCATGCGATGTTGTCTTTCTAACACCGCATTTGCACCATCTGCTTCATTCTCTTTAAATTGTTGAGCTGCCTCTATAATGGACATATTTTGTGCTTTCTTATCCTTTTTTGCTTGCTTAATTTCCTTTTGTTTGGCTTCCTTACGCCAAAGGCGGAACGAGTCAAACATTGCCGGTCGGGCTTTTCTTCTAAACAAAATTGTTTCCAAATTATCTAGTATGGCGGGATCAAAACTACCATTTTGGGGCCAACTCAAAACTCCACTATTTTCCGTGTATCGGACCCATGTCTCGTTAAAGGTAATGGGACCAATACCATGCTTAGAATAGAGCTCATAAGTGGGAGTTCCAACTGGAGAAATCGGACACGAATCTTCCAACTAGGAATCCCTCGTACAACCTATACAACAAATTCTTCTGAACTTACTTAACCCAGGCATCGTTACTTCTCTAGGTTATTCACAAACAACAAGGGGTATAAGTCAATAAAACAGTACAAACGTACTCACCCCTTGGCTTCAGTAATTGCAATGACTGAATCAAAAAACCCAAAAACAAAGTAAAGCAAAGGATTGTGGGAGCGACCCACGAAATACTTAACTAAGGATCATCCTACACCAGCGAAGGTCCGTCTATCGTCTCGCTTTACCAAACATCATCAGAAGGGTCCAAGGCAGGGCGACAGTCCGGGCAGCAGTCTTCAATAGCCGTCGGAAAGGAGTAGCCGCGCTGTCAAAGACCTTCGGTCCACTTACGACATACAGGGGTCGATCACGTGGTGCGCGTCCTCCAGAATTTTCTTGCGGGGCTCCTCACGACCCTCAGGCTTAACCGCTGCCTCTGAAGTCGCCGCACGTTGGGCGCCAGTTGGAGAACCGCAGCCTTAAGGCCCGGTGGCGCAGGGTACGCCTGAAAATCCCCGGGATTCACCTGCCTTGTCAAATACAGAGACACGGACTCTTCGTCTGTCGTAGAAGATGGTATTTATTAGCTGCAGCTAGCACAGTGGTCTTAGAAGTCGTCAGTACAACGAGGTTCAAAAGAGACTGCCACTTAACTCCGTGGCGCACAGGTTTATATATGGTACAATACAATGCAAAATACGATCACACAAGAGCAGGAGACATAAACAAATGTTATAAACAATGCCTTAAGCCCAAAGTAACTCCAGTTTCCCGGTTGCGTTTGGTACTCGACCCCTTAAGTAAAACATCGAGCGTTATCCACACAATCTAGTTTACAAGCAGAGAAAACACAGCTGTATGTGTTAGAAAAACAGTCGTGAAACAGGAGAATGCATGAGACATGTAGCGAAGAACAGCAGATAAGATAGCCTGGAGGAAAGAATGGTGTGAGCCAACAGATAGTCCGGACGGGGATTTAATCAGCTGACAGGAATTAGTGTTCTCGGCCAGACCCTGACACTCGTTAGCAAACATAAGCGAGAAAGCTGCCTGACACGTGAAATGCAGGAAACGACAAAAAACATCGCGTTCGTCGCGCTGCCAGAGTGAGGGCAACACAAAATGGCAGCAATTACAAAATGGAGGCTGAGCACGAACGAATTCGTAATTTACAGAACCTCACACTGCATGATGATCACCGGTCTGGACAACACTATGACCCTCATGGAGCATCTTCACTTCCAAATCCAGACCAACCTTCAAACGACTCTCCACGGAACCCTCATCTACAGGAGGCCCCGCCCCCACGCTCCTTTTCATTGACTCCATCACCGACCTTATCGCACCCCACGCCTCCACAGACTATATCCTACTCTGAGTCCTAAACTTCCACCTGGACAACCATGATGACCCTAACACCACCTCCCTCCTAGAGAGCCTTGCCAACATAGGACTGAAGCAACTAGTCACAGGCACAACGCACATAGCAGGATATACACTCGACCCCACCTTCTCAGAAGGAAACGCAAAAAGAACAATTGATAGACAGAATGCAGAACAATGTCATACGTTCACCATCTTCAAAAAACCTCAGTACATAAACATGCCCACCTCCTCCCCCTTAGCTGGAACAAAGTCACCGAAGAACAGCTCACCTCCACCCTCATCAGCACTCAACCTCGACTACGCCAGACGCTAACACCGCAGCACGCAGCCTCCACCGCTGGATCACAAACTGCGTCAAAACACTCACTCCCCTCAAGAAAGCCACAGAACGACACAACAAGAAAGCAAGCTGGTTCACCCCTGCACTGCAAGAATCCAAACGCTGCTCCAGACAACTCGAAAAGACATGGAGGAACAACAAAACCTCAGAAACATGCGCCGCCTGCAGAGGAGCCACCACTGCACACCATCAACTCATCAAATCCACAAAGTAGAAATTCCTTGGAGACAGAATCCCCACCAACGCTCATAATACCAAAGAACTCTGCTCCATCATCAAGATATTTGCCAAACCCTACAGCGAGATAAGACTTCCCACCCTCCCAAGACCTCTGCAACAGACTAAGCACCTTTTTTGACCTCAAGATTAAGGTGATCCACAACAACTTCAATAACCAAGACCTCCGCACTGCTTCAGCTCACCCCCTAGCGATGCCACCCAACAGACCTTGCCCAATTGGACCCCACTCATGACAGAAGACACCTTAAAGTCCATGAAGTGCATCCACTCTGGAGCACCCTCTGACCCCTGCCCACTCCACATCTTCCACAGAGCCTCCACGGCCATTGCACCCGAACTACGCTGCATGATCAACTGCTCCTTCGAGACCGCCACATTCCCCGACAACTGGTAACACGCCGAAGTCAGCCACCTCCTGAAAAAACACTGCACAGACCATTCGGATCTCAAAAACCTCAGACCCATCTCCCTGCTTCAATTCACAGCCAAAGTAATTGAAAAGGCAGTCAACATTCAGCTAGCAAACTTCATCGAAGCTAACAACATTCTGGACATCTCCCAATCTGGATTCTGCAACAACGTGGGCAGCGAGACCGCCCTTCTTGCTGCCACTGAAGACATTGGTTCCCTCCTCAACCAGGGCCAAACGGCAGCTCTCATCCTCCTGGACCTCTCAGCTGCCTTCTTAACTGTCTCCCGCCCCACACTAGCCACCAGGCTCCACGACACGGCATCCGCAGAAAGTCCCTCGGCTGGAAATGCTCATTTCTCAGTGACAGAACTCTGTGAGTCCGACTCCTGCTTTACATCTCATAACCAACAGAGGACACCGTGGAGTGCCCCAGGGATCCACCCTCAGTCCCACCTTCTTCAACATCTACATGGCGCCCCCTCACAGCCATCGTTGGAAAACAAGGGATCAAGATCGTCTCCTACGTCGACGACACCCAGCTTATCCTCTCCCTCACCAACGAACCCAAAATCACACATTCCAAGAAGGGATGAAAGCTGCTGCCACCTGGATGAAGAAGAGCTGCCTGAAACTCAACTCAGAGAAAACAGAAGTCCTCATCCTTGGTTCCACTCTCCTCGCATGGGACGACTCCTGGGGTCCCCTGCCCTCGGAAACACCCCACCTGACGGGCCACGCACAAAACTTCGGTATCATACTAGACTCATCGCTCACAAAGAACCACCAGATCAGCGCCTTATCCTTAGCTAGCTTCAACAGCCTCTGCATACTCCGAAAGACGTTCAGATGGAACCCACCTCAGAAAAACTGTCACTCACCCCGTCATCAGTAGCAGACTGGACAACGGCAGCGCTCTCTACCCCGTAATCATAAAGAAACTACTTTGCAAACTCAAGACCGTCCAAAATTCCTCTGCCAGACTGATCCTAGACATCCCCCGTCGCAGCCACGTCACCCAACACCCTTGCGATCTCCACGGCTCCCTATCGTAAGAAGAATAACCTTCAAATGCCTCACTCACGCATACAAGGCCCTCCACAACACCGGACCAACATACCTGATCAACCGCCCCTCCTTCCACGCATTCAAAAGACCACTCCGATCAGCTGACCTCTCTCTGGGCACCGTTCCACGCATCTACAAAACCAGACGGGAGGAAAGTTCTTCTCCTACCTCGCAGCCAAGGCCTCCCCCTCCACCTCCGGCAAGCTCCCACCCTGCTCCAGTTCAGGAAGGACCTCAAGACCTGGCACTTCGGAGGACCCCAGAACTCAACGGAGCCGCCACCCCTCCCCCTAGCGCCTTGAGACCTCGCGGGTGAAAATTTGCACTTTATCAACCCCTGATTGATTGATTGAAATATCTGTCCGTTTAATCAAACTGTATTCCCAAACACCCCACCAGGAGTATGGAGGAAGCTGGAAATAACTTTTTTTAATGGAATGTAACAATGGAGAATGAGGAGGAGCTCCAAAGACTGCTGTAGTAGTATGGTTAGCTCATGAATATTGTAATGTTCACAAAACAGGTTGAAAAACAGGATGGAAACATAAGTAAAAGTTATTTTCTGGTTGTGCCACTTTTGTCGAAAAACACCTTCTGAAGAGACTGCTTGTGACTGATGTCTCATTATTTGCAGGATTGTCCCGCATTTGGATGGTCTATACCCATTGCCCACACTCAGCTGCAGCAAATCAAAAATCATGCTCTTTGGTAAAGCTGCAGAACATTGGGCTCAGGATTGGTGGCCAACTAATCTGGGCAGCTGTCCAACTCCCAAGGAATCAGTGCGGAATCTGGGCTATCACATGGACAATAAATTGTCCATGATGAACCAAATAAATCCTATCGTAGGCACAGGCTTTGGACTTATGCGCAGCCTTAGGAAAGTTTTCAAGTGGATCCCCGCTGAGGCCCGGAAACCCCCAGTTCAGGGTCTAATCATAAATAGAATGGACTATGGGAATGCGCTCTTACTAGCCATAAATGTACATCACCTAAATAGACTACAGGTTCTTCAGAACACTGCAGCTCGGTTGGTTTTAAACCTACCACGAAGGTCTCCATCGGCCCCATGTTTGAAGAGCCTTCATTGGCTCCCAGTAAAAAAACAAATCCGTTTTAAAACGCTATGCCTAGTCCACAAACACATGTACGGAAAGGGTCTAAAATATTGGTCTCAAAAGCTCACATGGTATGTGCCCCGAAGAGAACGAAGATCTAGCGCCGAGTCTCTGCTCACTCCCCTCAGAATGCAAACCTCCAGAAATGGTGGTCGTTCCTTCTCTTTCCTCGCCCCTGCCCTGTGGAATAAAATGCCCATCAATCTCCGCGCTATCTCTGAACACAGCTGCTTCTGTAAGAAGTTGAAGACCTGGCTTTTTGCAAACTATGCCTCTCCCTTTCTCGTCAGAGCCGTCTGCAAGCGCCATGAGACTCTTTGGATGTGATATGTGCGCGATACAAATGTTTTTGACTTGACTTGACTTATCTAGGGGAGGGATGCCAAACAACCCCCTTTTTGCTTCTTTAAAATTGCTGTCCGGCACGGTGCCCCATCTCACTAAATCAGTCCTACATGAGCTGTTAAAGAGGTAACTGTCTGTTGCTTGGAGGTAGGAGCTACAGCTTGCAGGGTCCTACACAATGCATCGTCCAGGACATGGTTGCCTTTAAAGATGCCAGTAGGGAATGTGGAGACCTGCAGTTAAACAACCTTGAATGTGTGATTGGCAACTTCCCTGGGGGCACCTTCTACGAATAGGACCTCGATGTTTATTTTTTCCATTAAGCTTCCATCATGGTGCACACACATCCGATCAGTGGACAAGGCCATAGAGAGATTATGATTTGCCCAGGATCAGCCAGTTTGGTATAATTGAAGACCTGTAATTGTAATGCAGTACTGCTTGTTCCAACGGCTATTACTTTACCACCAGAGTACATTTTGGTGAATAGACTGTGAAGGGCCACTGTTAATCCACCATCCCGAGGTACATCAAGTCCGAGTTTTTCTTATTTGTTTTTAACACTTCAAACTTACTAAAAGCTTTAAAATTAATTCCAAACCCACCCAATATTGGATAAAATTGAGGACAGGAAGATAACTTAAAAAGGTCATTGGCCAAGAGCACATAGTTTAACCAAAGGGTGGTTACGATTAAAATCTTGCCGATGGAGATGGAGGAGGCAAAATGGCGGCCGCTAGGCTAGCGGTGTGAGTCGCACTCTCCTCAACTCCCGACTTGGAGAAAGGAAAGGAATGGCGCAGTAACAATTTAACCATTGATTATCGTCACTTTTACTCGAGAACGGGCTGCTCTATGCCTAATCGAAACAACTCATCTGCGCTGGATTTTTTCTTCGTTACTCTTACCGACTGCAGGATTTATGGCACTCCATCTTTGTTGGCTGCCGATTAAGATTTTCTCTGCGTCTCCAGCATTGCGCTCAGAGACTGATTAACAGCCGATGCAGCTGCTCCTTCTACAGTTTCCCCGGCTCGTACATCGATCTTGGCATTTCCTACCTCGGCGGCTCGGGCAATCGCTTCTGGGCGTTTTCTTCCATTCAGTTGCAATGCCGCCAAAAAACGCCAGCGCCAACGCCCAGGTGAGGCTCCCTAACACTCGGAGCAGTAAACTGAAATCTACAGTAACCGATGGAGATGGAGCCGAAGAAATGGCAGTCGCTGGCTCAGCGCGGGGCGCTTCTAAAACCGGTGAGTTGGCAGCCGCTTTATTAACTAAAAGGGGAGTAGAGCACTCCAGCAAGAACTTAGCACACACTTTACCTGCTTTATTTGAAAAACAAGCTGCTAAAAATGCTCTGGTGCAGCGCTCACTAGTAACTTCGCTGGTTTATTCTCATCCTGATTTGGAACGTCCCTCGTGAATAGCGTATTATTACCTGCTCCAGAGGGTTCAGAAGGTCCAGAGGGGCCCCTTCAAGACATTGGGGTACCCGGGGATAACGAATTTGGAACTGAAACCACACTAGAACCCGAATCATCTTCAGTTAGAACTCTGGAACTAGAGTCCGGGCCAGAATCTGAATCATTAACAAATGGCATTCTGGGACATGTAGTGTCCGTTGAGCTTAATGGAGTTGCTGGAACTGAAATTTCCTCCAAAAACTTTACTATATCTCAGGAAAATTTAACTAATCCAACACCAGAATCTAGCGAAATCTCTAACCAAGACATCACACAGGAGGCTAACGAGAAATTCATTTCCATGTCCGATTTAACATCCGATGAGAGTCTAGATAAGGAGTGGGCTGATTATCCTGTAGAGGATGGTAGTTTGGAAGAAGATGATGAAGGGGCTAGTGAGATCTCGCCTGGCTCAACCATTACAGTTAAGAAACACCGACTGAGAAAATCACCGGCTTCTAGGAATAAATCTAGCAGCTTGGAGCACCATTTGTCGGCACAATCTTGCTCTACAAATGAACAAGTATTTTCTGAAACAATTGATTCTAATTCTGGTCCGGAGGTGACTCTTTCTATGATATACCAAACTATGCTTGCACATCGGTCTGACACTAAAACGGAGATTGCACGTGCCCAAGCTACCTGTCAAAAAGTAAAAAATGCTGTTCGACGTGTCACCAAAATATGCACTGATATGTCGGCAAGGGTCTTAGAAGCCGAAACTAGAATATCCACCCTAGAAGATGAAATTGCCGCTCAAAAAAACAAACTTTTGCAAGTCAAAGCACAACGGGACGATATCAGCTTTAAACTCACTGAGCTTGAAAATCAATCACGGAGGAATAATTTACGAGTTTTAGGGGTACCAGAAAATCTAGGCGGATCAGATGTTCGGAAATTTATTTGCGCATTTTTTTCTACAGCATTTCCTGAACTCACTTCTTGGGACTGGTCCGTGGTAATCGAACGTGCTCACCGTTTTCCCTTTTCTATTAAATCCAAATCAAAAGAAGGAGATTACCCGAGAGCGATTTTGGTCAGATTTAACAATTTTTTGGCTAGAGGAGCGTTTTTTGATTTAGCCAGACCTGATAAAGAGCGTTCTGCTGAAGGATGTAATTTTTTTGTTAGACCCGATTTGTGTCAGGCAACTGTGTCTAAACGATGGCATCTTAGGCGGCTGATCGCTGGATTTCAAGAAAAGGGTGCTATAGTATCCCTACAGAACCCAGCCAAACTTAAAGTTACAGTGAAAGGTCAAACGAGATTTTTTTTATCGGAAATTGTTGCTAAAGAATACCTAGCTTCTTTATGATTATATGTAAGAAATGTATAGCTCTATTTCTAGTGTAATTTAGTATGTTGATATTTAAACTGCTAATAGGTTGGTTTAGACTGTATATTGTTCCCTTTTTCTCTTTTCTTTCTCTTTTCTTTCTTCAAGTCGTCTGGGAGGTGGGGGGGGAGGCACTCTGTGTTCCCAGGGACTGCCTGTCCCTGTGCCTCATAAGGTGGGTTGGGGGGTGTGGGTGGGGAAGAAGGGTGGGTGGTGATGGTGTGTGGGGGTGGTGGTGGGGGCGTAAATCAACAACAATCCGAACTGAGCCAGATTTGTATATGATGACACCTACTTGGTACGTTATTTTTTCATTAGATAGCCTAGATAGTTTTATTAAAGGCTTTAATTTTAGTAAAGCAAGGAGATCCTTACTGAATAAACCAAAACACAGTGGAATAAGGAACGCCTGGACTTTTGTGATATTTTGTCGATGTTCAACCTTCATTTTTTCTGATGGGTAGGGAAATCAGAATTTGTACCTTTAATGTCAATGGTCTTAATGATGGCAAAAAAAGAGGAATCTTGGCTAAAATTATATATTTGTTACAAATTGGCATTCTTTGTCTTCAAGAAACGCATGTTTCTTGGGAAAAAAGAGACCTCTTAAAGAATTTAGGATTAGATTTATTAATTTGTAAACAGACCGGAATTAAACGAGGGGTAGCTATATTTATGCGGCGGAATCTAGGTATTGCCCTTAAGACATCAGCTGATAAATGGGGCAGGTGGGCTTCGGCCGAAATTCTAGTTTCTCAGAACAAGATTATGATCTATTTTGTCTATGGCCCTAATCTGGACGACTCTAAGCTATTTAATTCTTTAAATCAGGAGCTCGCATTATGCAATATTCCTATTATCTTTAGTGGTGATTTAAATATTCACATTGAAGCTAGCTTTAATATTAGACAAAACGAAAAATACATAGGTCTCAAACCTCGGACGTTTAAGGCTTTGAGGTCCCTGGTAATAGATAATGGCCTTTTGGACGCTTGGCATATTTTACATTCTGCGGCTCCTGGTTATAGTTTTTTCTCTGCCCCACACAGGAAATTTGTCCGCCTTGATTACTTTTTTTTATCTCAGTTCTTCTTTGATAAAATAAAGATAGAAGTTCTTCCTAAATTGTTATCAGATCATAATCCTGTTTGTTTAAATCTCAATCTGCCATTTTTTGGGCCACGTCCGCAATCAACTTGGTCGTTTCAGAGGAACCTGTTATCACAACGAGATTATATACTTTTCATGACCAGTATTATTCAAGAATTTTTCCAGATTAATAATGAGACTGCATCAGTCCCAATAGTCTGGGATACATTTAAATCTATTATAAGAGGAGAAACGTTAAAGTATTCGAACTTTCAACAGAAAAATAATCGTAACAAATTTAAAAAAGACTGTGATATGGTCTTAAAGGCAGAAATACGACTAGCTGAAAACATTAAAACAAATAAACACATAGAAGAATCTCAAATCGACTTATCTATTAAACGCAGCCGAGTTTATTCTCATATTGCTGATCAGGTAGCTTTACGTTTTACTCCACATCGGACAGAAAGCTATGAGTTGAATGAACAAACAGGGAAAGTTCTGGCCCAAAGACTTCGTCAGCGTGCAATGACTAATGAGATCTTTAAAATTCTTGATGGAGAGGTGAAAACCTCTAAGGGGGATATACTGGTAGCATTTAATGAATTCTACAAAACAATATATAATCAATCTGATCAACCACTAGATTCAGATCTAAATCAATATTTTGAAGACATTCATAAAACTGAATTGTCGATAGAACAGAAAGAGCTACTTAGTGCCCCAGTTACTTGGGAAGAAATTGAAGCAGCTATCATGGGTTTAGCTGCCGGTAAAGCAATGGGACCGGAGCACGTTCCCTTAGAATTTTATCGTGTCTTTATGAAAGTCTTGAAGCCAGAGCTGATTAAGATCTTTCAATCTGCTTTTGCTGGTTATCCACCAGCTTCATGGTCACTTGCTACAATAGTCATCTTTAAAAAGAAAGGCAAAAACAGTGAAGAGTTAGGTTCATATAGACCTATCTCTCTCGTAACGGCTGATAGCAAAATCTTTTCTAAGATTCTAGCTAACAGAATAAATACATTAATGCCATCACTTGTTTTTATCAGACAACATGGTTTCATTTTTAAAAGAGACACTACCGACCATGTTAAAAAAATAATAGCTTTGTTGGATTGGGCACAGGCCTCTGAATCTCCTGTTGCGGTGGCCCTGTTGGACGCAGAAAAAGCGTTCAACAGGGTCACCTGGGGGTTCTTATGGTCGGTATTGGTCTGGATGGGATTCCCACATTCATATATGAACGCAGTTAAAGCTCTGTACTCTCATCCAAAAGCTGTTATTAGGATAACAGACTCTCATTCTGAAGGATTTTCAATAACGAGGGGGACAAGGCAAGGCTGCCCCTATTGTTTGCCTTATATCTAGAACCTTATCTTCGTAAATTATCTGTCGCAGTTGACATTACCCCTGTGATAATTGGTAAGAATCATTTTAAAGTATTCACCTATGCAGACGATGTCGCTATTACGACCGTAGATATTAGACGGGCACTTCCAAAAATAATCTGTTTAGCCGAAGAATTTGGAGCACTTTCAGGCTATAAATTAAATATAACCAAAACTCAATTGATTCATTCTGAATGGAGACGACCTAATGAAATAACTTTTGTTACAGAAGCCCAATATCTTGGGATAACTATATCTCCTAGGATTGATGATATTATATGCCTGAATATTGAGCCCGTCTTAAAATCTTCTAATAAGGTTTTGGAAAGGTTAAATAACTTACATTTCTCTCTTTATGGCCGTGTTAATATTATCAAAATGTTAATTTTCCCAAAGTTTTTTAATTTATTTCGAACAATACCTCTTTTATTTTCATCATTTTATTTTACTAAAATCGATAGAATGATATCTAGGTTCCTCTGGGGCTATCATCGTTTCAGGCGCGCCTTAAAATGGTGTGTTCTGCCAAGAATAAAAGGTGGTTGGGGAGTCCCTAATTTCCGGTTGTATTATTGGCTTATCTTTTTAAGACACATGGGTATATTACTTTTTATGGATACCATCACTGAAGAATCAGTATATCCGTCAGTCTATGAATTACTGCTAGGTGAAGAAGTAACTCAATGTTTAGTAAAAATCATAGAACCTAGTTATTATAAAAAAACTAAATTAATTGTTATAGCGGCATTTGCCGTTTGGCGGCAAATAAAGAAAAAAATTGTATGTTTAGATGGAATCCATTATTATTCTCCTGTTTTAAATAATCATATGCTACCAGCAGTCTTTCATGACCAAACTATAAAAAGATGGTATCTTTCTGGAATTCACTTACTAGGTGACCTATATGAAGATACTCAATTTGCCTCATTCTCGGATCTCCAAACTAGTTATGGTTTACCTAAAAATGATTTTTTCAATTATCTTCAGATTCAGAGCTTTTTAGAATCTAAAGGCCTTCTTGATCATAGTTGTATGAGTAAAAACATCTCCTTTTAGAAATTAGTAGGAAAGTAAAAAAAATAGGTTCAGTTTATGTTACTGCTATTAATCAAATCGAAGATGATCTCTTGTTAGTAGAGAGCAAATGGCAAAGGAAACTCGAACTCGAGAATGTTGATATGGGAAGATCTATTGAATTATCAATTAAGATACTTTTTAATGGCTCACTTCAAAGTCAACACTATATGTCAATCTTTGATCTTTATTATTCCCCTATTAAAATAGCGAAATGGAAAGTAGGCAATGGAGATAGATGTAACCGATGTGATGAGATTGGTGCTGATTCTATTCACATGTTTTTCAAATGTATGAAACTTTCCCGTTTTATTGCAGATATAGAATCTTTCATAAATAATAGTCTAGGGATTGTTGTAAATCTAACTCCTGAATTAGTTATTTTAGGCATTCAAACGGACCACATCGGAATTAGATCTACTGTCGTAGAAGCCTTCTTTTTTATTTGCATGTCAGTTTTTCGCTTCTGTATCACTTCTCGCTGGATTGATATTGAGCCCCCAGTTTTTCATCAATGGCAACTTAAAATGCTTTCTATATATCGATTATAAATGGCAATGTATAAACTCAAAGGGACCAAAAAAAGGAAACAAGGACAAAAAATATGGGATCCAATATCTAAATGGATTTAATATGACTTGTTTATCCTATGTGATGTCATTTGCTCTCTAGAGGAAGTATTATATATTTTGTGATGTTTCTTTTTTACTTTGATCCTTTTTTCTTTTTTTTTGTAATTTGTAATTTTTGCTATGTATCTTGCTCATTGTTCGACTGACTGCTGAAATAAAAGCTAAATAAATTTTAAAAAAAATTAAAAAATGGATTAAAATCACGCCATCTGGTTCCAAAGTTTCCAACTAGCCCACTATGCTACAATTCGGGTGGCAGCAATTCTGATGCAAAGGCCAAGGCACTACCTTGGATGTATGACGTTACAACGCATACTTTTACAACGCATACCGTTACAACGAATTTTTTACAACGCAAAAACTTTTACAACGCATACCATTACAACGCATGTTTTTACAACGCAAGTACTTTTACAACGCATGCCATTACAACGTAAGTATTGGTAAGTATATAATATATATTTTTTAAATTAATTGTAATTAATATAATTTAATTTAATTTAATTAATTTAATTTTTTTTTACCCTGTACCCCTGTACCCCAAAAACCCAAATTAACCCAGAACCCTAAAAATACCCCTGTACCCCAAAAACCCAAAACTGTCCCTGAACCCTAAAAATACCCCTGTATCCCAAAAACTGAAAACTGTCCCTGAACCCTAAAAATACCCCTGTACCCCAAAAACTGAAAACTGACCCTGAACCCTAAAAATACCCCTGTACCCAAAAACTGAAAACTGACCCTGAACCCTAAAAATACCCCTTTACCCAAAAACTGAAAACTGACCCTGAACCCTAAAAATACCCCTTTACCCAAAAACTGAAAACTGACCCTGAACCCTAAAAATACCCCTGTACCCAAAAACTGAAAACTGACACTGAACCCTAAAAATACCCCTTTACCCAAAAACTGAAAACTGACCCTGAACCCTAAAAATACCCCTTTACCCAAAAACTGAAAACTGACCCTGAACCCTAAAAATACCCCTTTATCCAAAAACTGAAAACTGACCCTGAACCCTAAAAAATACCCCTTTACCCAAAAACTGAAAACGGACCCTGAACCCTAAAAATACCCCTTTACCCAAAAACTGAAAACTGACCCTGAACCCTAAAAATACCCCTTTACCCAAAAACTGAAAACTGACCCTAAAAATACCCCTTTACCCAAAAACTGAAAACGTAAAAAAAAAAAAAACATATAAAATATTAAATATAATTATATACTTACCAATACTTACGTTGTAATGGCATGCGTTGTAAAAGTACTTGCGTTGTAAAAACATGCGTTGTAATGGTATGCGTTGTAAAAGTTTTTGCGTTGTAAAAGTTTCGTTGTAATGGTAGTGCGTTGTAAAAGTTGTGTTGTAAAGGTTGTTTCCCCACTACCTTCCCAGGGAAACATCACGGTATGGTGCCTGGGTGTGTAATTCAGCGTTGATTTTCAGAATATGTAGGCAAAGTTCTAAATCTGCAATTAAATGTTCAGTGTAATGGTGGTACTTGTCGACTCCAGTGAATTCCCCACTGTGTTAGGGTCGTTGTTAAAACCTTTTTACCAGCCCTAATGGAAGAACATCACTACTTAACTGATCTTTTATGGTCAGTGAAGTGGATTTGTACAAACATTTTGCTGTCCACATCTAGAGTTCTTTCATTTGATTTGTCTGTGCTAGTGAAGTTGCTTCCTCTATTGTCCTGATGAAGATCCGGTTACAATTAGCCTAATAGGTCCAGACGTCAGCGTACTAACTTATTGACGTATGTACTTCAGTGCAAAATCAACCTCTAATTTGGAGTCCTTTTTCATTTAAATTGTAACACGACTCAATCAACATAGTGATTATTTTGTAAGTCACACTAGCTCACTTGTATTAACTCTTGTTACTGGTCACTTTCACTAAGCCGCTTATTGGAGCACCTATTGTATATATTCTGCCTGCTTAGCGTGATTGTGCAGTAATTAGATACACTGTCTAACTGTATTCAGATTGATTGATATATTTGTTCTGCAGTAGAAGCCTAGGCTCTAAGCTTCTCCCAAGGGAACCTTTGCTCCTTAAAAGTGGTAGTCAGTCACATGCTTACAATAAAAAAATTAAATAAACAATATAACTATTCTGTATAATTTAATGAAAACCATGCGTTGCTTCTGAAGTAGGCAAGTGTTCTTAATGCAGGGATAAGATGCCTTACTAGTTTTAATGCACATTTGAGGAAAATATAATTCTTCTTTACTATAAGAAAAGGTACTATTGTCGTGCAGTTACTGTAACTTGAAGTCCTAGTATAAGCAACACGAGGATGACTTAAAGAAAAATGGAATAAGCATTTGCAGTGCTTATTGGCCTTACATTGGTTACCAGCATATTGTTTTTTAAATGTTTATGTTAAATCTTTAAGACTGCTTTAAGCAAGCATGCTTAGGCAAGGGTGCCCATCTTAGAATGGTTTAAAACCATTTGCAAAGATGACTAACGCATGCTGTGCACGCGTGGGTTGCGGCACACCGCAAGTGGCAGCATTGGCCCACTTACAGTGGTTGTGGAGCTGTTGAGCTCTCACAAAATGTTAATACATTATTAGAAAATGTAAATTCAAATAATGGTCTACAAGGCCCTGGAAATAACGGTGACTACTTTCTGTGTGAATGACATCATTATGCTTTGAAAGAATGCAGTCACTAACACCATAAGCATTTACAGTGCAATAGGTCTCGCATTTGTGAAAGTTTAGGCTATTGGCATTGTAAATGACAATGCCTTTCCTTTATCTGTTTTCATAATTAACACATAAATAAGGCATTTTCATTTACAATGCCAATAGCTCAAACTCTTGTAAATGCTAGACCTGTTTAGTTTCAAAGAAGCAGCTGACATATTCCCTGGCTACTTGGAAAGTGAAAGCGCGCATGGTGTGCTGAATGTTGAGGGAAAGCATGTCGTGCCTGAAGTAGGAGAAACTCTTTAAAGAAAATAGTCCATACAGACTAAATAAGACATACCTTGTAAAAACAGAAGTAAAAGGGCCAGTCATCATGGGAGGTTACAAATCAAGATAAGGCGGTACTAAGGAGGGACTAACAAGCCTATTAACGAATCTGAAGCCAGCATTTACTTAGGACAATGACACAAGCCAATGAAAAATATGGGCGGAATTGTGGGCGGAGCTTCAGGTCCATACTCTTAATACTGCATGCCTCGCAGAGCAGCTGCCCAGGCTTGACTTAAAAAGGAATCAATGACTGAAGTGAGCTGATTACTGCCTCATGCTGTTGGATATTGTGGGCAGAAAGGGCAGAAACTAAACTGACACTACAGCAGACAAATGGATGAACAGGGCTAGCTGAAAACTCTTATAGGTATATATATTTTCAGTAAAATCAAAATGTATTTGCCGACGTCGGACCTGAAAAGGAGAACTGGAAAATAAAACGACATTGTCAAAGTAAAGTATTGGAGTTACAAAGACAAATGATGGAGTTAAAGATAAATGAGCAGCCCACGTTACATCCTATGAACAACTTGATGGCCCTAATGAGAGCACTAAAAACATAGGTTTCTCAATTTTTGTTATACCCGGACTTCCGTTTATTAGGTACTTTTAAAAAGCATTCTGATCACTAATCCACTCAGCATGGCATACTTTATCCTTGTGGGCTAGTCCGTGCTTGCATCAATTTTCATTGTGCTCACCATCCGCTCTTTTTGGGAGGAGGTGAGTGTGGAACATATTTAAGGCTCTGCTGCATTATAACAAGGCAAAGTGAAATAAGACGTGATTAGTATAAATAAAAATAAACTTATTTAGTGGCCAGTGCGTAGCCTAAAATGGTTTGTGTTACGTGTCCGGTATTTCATGGGATTTAATTTTCCAGAGAATGATCCCAGTAAAAGCTGCTCACCTCCATGCTTTTCTGTGCAATGCATGGTGTCAGAAATTGACGTTTGGTTTGGGATCCAACATTTTTGGTTGTTATTAACACTCTGAGGTGACCACTGATACCAAGGTAGGGTTCAAGTAGTTTATTATTCGCAGAAAGGATTGTACCTCTCTCAACAGGGGCCAGATGACAACTGCTGTGTCTGGAATACCATGGTGACGACCAGGCATTCCATGACATACCTGCATTATTACTCAACGCCACACTTCTCTCCCTTTTACAGAGTATTGCAATTACAAAAACTAAAGAATAAAAAGAGAAGAAAACATCGTACCAACATCACTATTCTATTGTTAAAAAAGAAAACTATATACATGAGCAGAGCACCAATAAAATATAAAACAAAAGTATAATACTGTATAGTAGTGCGATTTATTTGCAAACAAAATCTTTTAATTTGTAAGTAATAATCTTTATTTAGATATAAAACAATATCTTTAAAAGTTTTCCCCCAAATCACATTGTGTACAATTTTGTATATAAAATAGTTAAAAACAAAGAACCCATATGGGCACAAAAGACATTAAAAAAATAAAAATTTAAACTGTTTTGTATAACATGACCTAGCGTCTCTCGTGCAGCTCCCATTATATTCAAATGATAAAATCAAACCATAAGCATACATGCCACAGAATTTCAATTTGTGTTACGACCCTCATAATCGTTGGAAATTCTATTACAGTACATTATTTGATCTAAATGGTGGGTGGCAAAGCCAAGCCAGTTTTCTTTGTATTAAAATTGCGATACGCTTGCTTGATAAATTTAGCAAATTTTATGTTTAAAACAGTGTTGTCCGTAGACAGGGCGGCAATGATGGCATGCCTATAGGTCCGGACTCCCAGCCTATTCCATTCTGACCTGAGCATACACCTGCGTTGAGAGTTGAAGGTGGGGCAAATGCAAACCACATGCATGATTGTTTCTATTGTTAACCCACACCCTCTACAGGTTGTGTCCTCCTCCGTACGACGCCAAATGGGTAGATTTTGAAGGAAGCGCCAGTCCCCCAATCTTAAGGCTATAAAACTGCGCTTTAAATAGAGTGAAAAAGTGGTGGAAAAATACATAGCGGGGGATAGCCGTTTGTAGGAGTTGACTACTGCCCAAGAATGGCTACGTTTCGTAAGGAGAGCTTTGTCAGTGGCGAGAGATGTCGATCTCACACATTTGTTAATTGCCTTTTTGAAGGCAGACTGACTATGATTGAGGGCCCAGAGGTCAGCAGCTGACATTTGGTGGATATAGTCCTTAAAAAGACAGCCAAATGATCCTCCTGGGTTGCTCTCGTTGATTTCTTTCCAGACTAGGGATTCTAGTGTGCCTGGTTCAGCCTGTCTTAATTTGTGGTAAACCTTAAGGTATGTGCCAACGTTAGAGGCTTCGTAATTTGTTAACCCCAACTCTAATCTGATCTGTGCAGGGGATGCAGAACTTGGCAGATGGAGTACCTTTTTGTATATTTTGGTTGTGTTTATTTAAACAGTGTTCATTTTACCTTTGAAGATCTCTATACCATATGATAGAGTGGGGCCGATCTTTGCTCTTAAAACTTCCAGTAGGGGAGAGAGGGTTGGACCAGAAAGTTTCTTCGACAACTTAGACAGTGATACCACAAGTGCCGTGGCTTTTTCTGTGATCACATTACTCTGCTTTATAAAGTTGCCCCTGTAATCCAAACAAACGCCTAGGGATTTATATGATTGGCCGGTGGTAAGGCTTGCTTTGTTAAGTGACCAGCCACCACCGCCGTAACGTTTCTTGCCAAACGGGACTATCAGGGTCTTTTTCATGTTAACTTCTAGTTGGTTGGTGGTCGTGTATTGCATTAATGAGTCAAGGAGCCTTTGTAACCCTACCCTTGTGAGGCTAAACACGGCCAGATCATCGGCGTATAAAAGATTACATAATGCCGTACCTCCTACTTTGGGCGGGTGACTGTTTACTTTGTCTAGGGTACTTGACAGGTCTGCTATGAAAAGATTGAAGAGAAGGGGGGCCAGCACGCATCCCTGCTTGACGCCTCTTGAGGTCATGATTTTTCGTGAGAGATGCGTGCCAGACCCTAACTTCACTCGGACCCAGGTACTGGTGTGCAATTAGATAATAGGGTTCAGAATTCTATCTGGAATTCCCCACTGCCTCAGTTTTTCCCAGAGTGCTGCCCTGGGAACCCTATCAAATGTAGCTTTGAAGTCGACAAAGCAGCAAAATGCTGTCCTGGATGATGAAAGGGCTTTGTCGACGATGGTAATAATAATAATCCACATTTGTAAAGCGCACAATCACCCGTAAGGGTCTCTAGGCGCTGGGGGCCGTCGGGAAGATTAAGCAAGCTATTGCCCAGAGTCTCATGGTGCTGGGCTAACCTGCCGCCGGAGCCGGGGATGAGACTGCTAATAGATTTGTCATGGTTCCTGAGTTGGCAACAAACCCTGTTTGATTCCGTGGTATGAGATTGTTGTCCTTTACCCATTACCCAAGGTCCAAAATCTTTTAGTTTCCCTGTAATACTCTTATGACAAACACTTCTTCTCACTGAACCATCTATGTTCCCTTTGAGACTCTTCCACACAAGTTTTCACATGAAGCACTACCCCCAAAATGGCTGGGATCTACAGCAATGCGAGCTGTACTCCACCAATTCCCATCTGCCAATTTGACTGAGTCTTTCCATACGTTACATACTTGTTTTGGCTCTTTAAATTTCAAAGAACCTTTGCTCACAAAATTGGATTTTTAACACGCACTATACCTACCTTCACTGTACTTAATTTTTCTTTTTCACCATTCTTTTTGCCAATGTTTATCAAATCTGAAGTTATTTCAAACCTTAGGGTAAACTCTTCTCCTTAGGCCAACCTTACTCAAGCCAGTGTATGACTTCTTTCAAATCCACATCTTTGTCAACGGCCTTAATCCAATCCTCATCACTCTTGCAAATGCTGATATCACCAATGTGTGCTATAAAGCATTCATCAATTTCCGACTCCCATTCATACTCACCAGGATCCTCAACAGGGAGTCTTCAAAGGCAATCAGCCTTGCTGAAACGTAAATTCTAACAATCTGGCAGACAATCTGGCAGTTCTAGCAGTGGATCACTTCAACTTCCTACCTGATAAAATGTCAGCCAGAGGATGATGATCAGTCCTCAGCACAAAAGGCCTCCCTCACAGGTATGCTCGGAACTTTGCCACACTCCACTCACACGCCAATAACTCCTTTTCTAAAACTGAATATTTACCTTCTGGTTGGCGCAGTGTTCTCCAAGCCTATAGTGCTCTCACGATTGGCATTCGATTGTGTTAGGACCGCCCCTAAACCATAATGGAACGCATCCACTGTGAGAATTGTTTGCCTGCCTTCTACAAAGGATTGTAAGGCTTGTGCTGAAGGTATTTGCTATTTGGTACTTTCAAATGTATTCTGACGTTGTTCAGATCAAATAAACTCTGTTCCTTTTTTTTAATAGTACTTTGAAACATTCTGTGATATTTGCAAAATTACTCATACATTTGGCGTAGCAATTCACACAGACCTAAGAATGACAATAATTGATCTTTGTTTTTCGGTGCTGGGGCATCAACAATACTTTTGACCAAACTAGGTTTGGGTTTGACACCACATTCAGAAAACACATGCCCAGGGTACTCAATTTCTTTGGTTTTCCGAATACATTGGTCTTCCCACAAGGGCACCTCTTCTCTCTAGTGCATAAAGAACATCATTTAAAATGCATTCATGTTCCTCTTCAGTGTCTGAGAAAATTAAAATGTCGTCTTGAAAAATTGCAGCATTTGTTATGACCTCAAACATGTCAGACATCAACCTTTGAAAAACTGCAGCAGGGCATCCTTCAAAAGTGAAACACCCCATCCAGAGTCACAATCGTAGTTAAGTGACGAGACAATTCATCGAGCTCAACCTGGTGGTAGGCTAACCTTCAGTCCAATTTACTGAACAGGGGTGTGGAATTTAATAAAATATGTACTTGTGCATGGGGCAGGTTGCTTCATAAATGTACTTGTCCTGTAACAAAATCCACTTGTCCCTTTTGTGCCATGTAATGCAGCGACAAATTATGGCAGTAATCTCTTTATCTAAGAGCTCTGACATAGCCTCTCTGATTATGCCAGAGCTAAAACCATTGTAGGGTTTTAATATTAACCATTCCCTCATGTTGTCACGTTTCCGCAGATCGACATACTGGGACTTATGGCAGTGTTAAGCAGTAGTTCCACGGTGGGAATGCCCTATTGAGTCGGTGCAAACCTACTAACTTGCATGTTTGAAGGGTTTTCACCAACTCTTCTCTAATCTTTTCTTATACTGAGAAAGGTTGAAACTTTACTTCTGATAATGGCAGATGTGAAACTTCTTCCAAGGTTGACAAAAAGTGGTAAGAGGGAGAGTAAATTTGCAAACACTGGTATGATCAAATTAATACATGCATATTGTTTCATGCTTAAATGCAGTTCACAAATATGTTCTAGGAGTACTATTTCTTGGCCTACTTTTATAAATTATTCTGAATTCACGAAAGTTGTATATCTGGCGTTAACCATGACCTTTTGTGTTTATTAAAATTCTGTCTCTCTCGCTCCATCGGCTGGCTTCACTTTTAATGAAAGCATTTTGGTCTTTCACAAGGAGCATATCGACACACAAAGTAGTTTTGCTCAGTGCTAGAAACTACTAGAGTAATATGTACTTTTTGAGACCAAAAACAATTTTTGCTTTTGCCAATGTTTGTTATGTTAATTGGTATTTATAATGCGCGTAATCACCAGCGGGTCTCTTAGCGCTTAGTATAATGGCGATGGCCCGGCAGCTCCCACACCATTGAGGATTTACGAAAATTATGCCAAAACAAGTCACACATTGACAAAACCAAAAAGCTGACCACCAAGTTCAGACCTGCCGACTTTGCCAATGCTTGTTTATTTTGAGGTTTCCCATAATTCAGTAAAAACTGGTTGCACTGATTTTCCATTATTGAATATCTTTGGGAAATACTAGCATATATCAACACTTTTTACCAAATGATA
The DNA here is from genome assembly GCF_964261635.1 of Lissotriton helveticus. Lineage (NCBI taxonomy): Eukaryota > Metazoa > Chordata > Amphibia > Caudata > Salamandridae > Lissotriton > Lissotriton helveticus. Next base: position 836,098,362 of record NC_136070.1, read on the forward strand.
CCTCAAATAAATGGTACCTAAAATGTTGCAGTAGTTTAGCTAAATGATTTTTTTTCTACTTGCATTTTTGTGTGAACATTTTATTTTGAAAGCAAAGAGTCATCAATCTTGCTTTGAAGCTTCAGCAAATATTTGCACCTAATCAGAGAGCATTTTGGAACCATCATACATAGCCTCATATTGCTAAACTTTGAAAACGTGTTTACATATTTTGATACTGGATCCACTCTAAGTGGTGCAGTTCGAGCCTACAACATTTAATAAGAGCGCTCACATTCAAGTTTGAACAGCATTAATAGATGGACACAAATGATACCTTAACTGCTGACAATGCCCTTCCCTGGTCCATAATTTGTTACTGTAAACTGGCAGTCATAGGGTTTGTGCGGTAGGTGTTTGGGTCTACTTGCCCCAAGGACAAAATACACATTAAAACTTGTTGCCCTTGAACCCAAATAATATGTTCAGGGCCTTGGGCTATAGGAATTCCACATCCCTGCTGAATCAACTGGCTTGGCCAATTTTTGTGATCAAATCCTCAATCCTAGGTAGAGGATAATTGTCCAGCCATATAGCGCCGTTGACACTCCTTAAATCTACACACATGCAAACTTCGCCTGACTTCTTCTTCGCTAAAACGATGGGAGACAACCACAAAGTAGCCTCTGTCTTATCAGTGATACCCTGGGGACACATATCTCTTAACATTACAGAGAGATCTTCTCTCACACTAAGGGGAATACCTTAATAATGTAGATGAAATCCGAGACTTTGCCCTACTTATCTTTGAACACATTACTAAACTACATACAGATCCTACCCTACTTTTATCAATTGTAACGGGTTTATCTGATCCTGGTCACTGATGATACCAAGTTCTGCTTGGTGGCCCCTTCCAAGAACATTGATGCCTTTCTGACTTTTCCTTTGATTGATTCACCCAAAACACTGATGGGGGCCCAAACAAAAACCTATTATGTCCACTTTACTACCTTTAAAGGCCACTTGCAAAATATCCGGGGGAAGTAAAATTCTACTGGACCAACACTTATCAAATTTTTCCTGAGAAATTATGGTGATGCGTGCACCTGTATCAAATGAGAGTTTGATGCCATGCCCATCAATGATGACATATACATCCAGGTCTGCACAGTGTATGCCATCATCAAAATGAACATTCCTCGCACCCAAAACTAGTTATTCACAGAATTCACAACTTTCCAATGCACTAACATCACTCTCTTCACTAAGAACACAACAAACACTGTTCTTCTTACCACCTCTGCAAATTCTGGAGAAATGGCCCATTTTCCCACACTTCTTACATTGTTCACCCAGTGCCGGGCCAAACCTAAAAGATGACACATGGGATGAGGAGCCACATCTGAAACAATATCCAGTGAAAGTTTGTGTAGAGATGTTAGATTTGAATGATGTTTTGGGTTTACTGTAACAAGAATCTCCCCTAGAAATAGGTTTACTGACCACAGCTCCCGAAATGGAAGTTTTGGCTAAGGATTCCTCTAAAAGATTTGCTTCCTTGGATGAACCTTCAATGCTCTTAGCTATCTCTATTGCTTCATCAACGAAGGATTTTAAACGCTAATATACGTCCTTGAATTTTTTTTAACACCTTGCTACGAATTGATCCCAGATCAATTCTGCTGTAAACGCGTCAAATTCACACTTGGCTGCTAACATTTTAAATGCAGTAATTGGGTTGTTGAGTCCTAGTGAAAAAAATAAATCTGTGAACTACCATAGTTTTTGTCTTTGAGAAATACTTATTGAGTTGTGCCACTGCTTTATCAAACTCATCTAAGTCTTTGTCTTCGGCCGAAACATGTTCAGGTAAGTGATCAAAAGCATTTTGTCATTCAACCCCTAGATAGTAATACATTAAACTCTTCCTTCTTTCAGCTCTGAATTTTTGAGCATCAATTGCGCCAAGATAAGCATTAAAAGAATGTAGCCACCAATTCCATTCCAAGGTTGGCTCACAGGGATCTTATAGAAAAGGTGGAGGTGGTTGCACACTTTGCATAGTGACGATAATATAAAACAAAGAATAGAATTAATGCAAGTCTACTCATCAGTACTACTAACAGCTGTGCACATCAGCGGGAAATGCAATGAGCGCTTACTTTACTGGATACAGCCAGTGGTGACTGTGCACATCTGCAAACAATGTATACTAGAGTAGGAAAAATCAGAGGAAGTTTGCTTTTAAGCAACAGTGGTGAACACGATGTACACTTGTAAAGTAAAATGATGAGCAATTATTACATAGGCCAAGGATAGCTGTGTGCATCAGCAGAAGACAGGATGTGCACACATAAAAATCAGAGAAGGTTTGCTTTTAAACAGATGTGTGCATCCGCGAATAATGCGAAGGGCACTTCAGTGCTGCAGCCCAATCCAGAATTGCTTTTATTAAATATGCCAAAGATAGATAGTTGTGTGCATCAGCGGAAGCCAAAATGTGCACACATGAATGACTGAAAACAAACTCTTGAGTAGTCGTGTGCATCAGCGAAGAATGCGCTCCGCACATCAGTGCAGTGGCCCAATCCAAAACGGCGATGAATGCTTACCTTCAGGAAGCTTCAGAACAGCAAGACAATAGCAGTGACATGCAGAACAGGACGTGAAAGACATGTCGCATCAAGAACGACCGCGCAGAAACATGATTGTCTGGGTGTGCTAGTCAGGCAAGCGCGAAACAATACATCCAGCTGCCCTCATGTAGTGCCTCAGCAGATACGCGCAAGCGAAACAAAACCAGCCAAGTAGCCCAAATCTGACCTGAATTGGCTAGAAACAAGGAAACTCAGACAGCGCAAAGCCTCCTCCGTCCCTCCGCTCTTGAGGCGAATGTCCAAGGAGAAAATAGTGATGAGTCTTCAGTGGTTGTGCTGATTCCTGTTGCTGTTTGAAATGCGCTTGCAGAATCCGACAACACACATCAGGGTGGATTTTGCATCCAGCTTGTCGCCAAAATCTTGAGGTGACCACTGACGCCAAGGTAGGGTTGAAGTAGTTTATTCTTCGTGGAAAGGATCCTGCCTTTCTCAACAGGGGCCAAATGACAACTGCTCTGTCTGGAATACCATGGTGACGACCAGACATAGCTGCATTCTATATTACATATCACCACACATTCTAAACCATACTTTTGATTTTGCATCCCTTTTCTTCTTTCACATAATGCTGCTTTACTCCTGCTCACTCTGCTCTCTTTGTATGTGCATGGGCCTTATGCATAGGAGGAACAGGCCATTGCAGTGTAATGACGAGCTGAGAACGCTTGTTGAAAAATATCATGACTGCAGAAATGTAGGACCAAAAGTATATATCACAGTGATTTGCCAGCAATATGTTATGCTGTAATGTAAAACATGTGCCACAGGAAATATATCACCATCTAAACGTTATAGCAAAGTATAAGTTTGGCTGAAGTCATGCTTTGATTAAAGCATTTTCTGCAAACCTAAGAATCTTAACGTTCTCCACTCATTGTCAGCGGAATTATTTGTTGGGATGGGAATGTTCCCTGCTTGTTTCTGGACTTTGTGCTTGATCATGACATGACCAATCTATCGCCTAAGCTGGTCCCTGAGAATGAGAGAGCGGTCCAGAACCTGTTATGTGATCTGAAGGGGCACACCAGCTTACTCTCATAGTGGACATTGAACTACTTACCGTACCCTGGGTCAATCCGATAAAGTGGTGGTGGCAGGGTACTGTGTCTTGTGAATCAGTAGTATGCCCAGACCTTTTTCTTTGTGTCAAGGGGAGGCAAGCCTTCTGACTTCTCCGAGGTAAAGTTCCGCTGTTAAGTGAAACCCAGAACTTTGCACCACTGTTCCATGTGCTTCTTGAGTGGTTGTATGTGGAGTGGGTGTGCAGCACACATATATGGTAGTGATTGTGAAAGTGAACTGCATGTATTCCTGTGACTGGAGGGTGAAAATCCTGACACTGAAGTGAGGAGAATAGAGGAAGGGCAAGATTTAAAAATTAAAAGAGGAACTTGTTAGCAAAGGACCATGGATCTTTTCTTTCTGAGCAAAGCCATTGGTAGATGGTAGGGGTGAAGAGTAAAAGTGCAGTTTCTGTACAATGTCAAGAGGTTTTCTAGGGAGGCCCTTCCATTGTGTCTGTCCCTGATTACTTCTTCAAGAAGGCTGATGATAGCTAGGTGCAGAGATTTCACTCTACAATATGCCATTGTTTTGGACAATCCTGCTTGGAGCCAGTTCCATTGCTACCTGCTGTGGGAGCTATCACCTTGCGCAAAAACGGTGTCTAAGGAACAGCTAAAAAATGAAATTTTATAAGAAAACCATCACAATCCGCTTTTAAAGCCTTGCACAACAGATCCACATCTCCTGTCTGCAAATGGATATCAAATTGGAATCCAAACCATTCCAATTTATGACCAAGAAAGTGGGTGCTCTCCAGAATAATTGAAGGATGTCTGTGTGACAAGGGCAGGTGCATGCCTTACAACCAGTCTCCTAGGGGGTGAGACGATATCACCTGTAGCCTGCACTATCTTGAGCCGAGCTGCGCCCCTGCGCTAGAACAAACTTCGAACAGGTACAGCTAAATAGCAGGTACGGCAGCACTTAGCCTGCGATTGGAACGAGGGACTAAATGTACTCAAAGGAATCTGCCATGAGGCCTTGCTACTTTTTGACCAAGTCGGTGTTTGTAGCGAGAACTATTTTACTGACTAGATCTATCCAGTGCGGTAAGTAGTAATGATCTTTATCTATGCCTAATCAATGCCAATAGCCATTTAATCCTGGGAAGCTGTAGACTTTAGAGATCTCCTAGTGTAGTGTAGTTCCTATATTCCCAATAGGCTCTGCGCATTGGAATAATATAAACAGCAGTGTAGACGTAGGACTGAGGTCGACTAGGTCTCTACTGACTATATTAGACATAAGGTTTGCCAGATAGCTCAGAGGTCACTAGAAACTTTCTCGAATAAACGAGGAGGAGTTTAACCTCCCTGGATAGACAAGAAGGGATTAGCTTCTGACAACCATAAAACATGACAACTTTGCTCCCTCAGAATAAGAGTGTATCTCTAGAGTCGTGTGAAAACAATAGACAGCTATTTCACTCAGTCAAGTGTACATACTTAGTTTCACCAGAGTGCAGAGAATAGAGAGACGGGCGTTTTCAATAAAAGGTGTTATTTATTGAGCAGTCTTCTTTCTCATGCAAGAGAAATGAATTGCCACAATTGCAATACTCATAGTAAAGTAAAGTGCGTACAGTAAAAGGAGTATTATGAAATAATACTGTAAAAGCATTGATATGGTTTCTTAGCCATAAGATACTTTAAAATAGATAAAATATATGCATACATATATACATTGACTAACGTACTCAACTGGTGCTTCTAAATACGCCTACCCCGGTGTACCTGACCTAAGCCTAATACGTGGGAAAAAGTAAGTAAGTAGCAGCTTAAGTTAAGTTGGTTTTGCCAAGAATCTGACTCAAGAATTCTCTTTAAGGGTTTAGTCAGCTCCGTACCTGGGTAATAGAAAGCAGGAGGTCTGGTATCTCTCTTTCAGGACTCGATATCCCAGTAACCCGCGAGGGTATCTGGAAACACCGGAGCTGGATTTCTCGGCAGGAGAAAAGACAGCGTCTCTCTCAGTGCGTCAAAGGGGAGGGGCGGCGTCTGTGGGCTCTCGCATCAGCTGGGCTCTCGGGCAAGTAGATAGCCGCTCTGCTCCAAACCACCGTGTGTTTGCTTAAGGCAGCGTTGGTATATTTATACCTGAAAGGTGCCGGGTTTGACGTAAGGTTGGACATAAGACGTCAATAAAGATGTCACTAAGAAAGATGTCACTAAGAACTGGCCGTTCTTACAGTGCTCACAGGAGTTCTAGGACGAAATCAAAACAAAAGTAATGGGGATTTCCCAGGTTGCTGGAGGTTTGGTTTGTTTAGAGAACTCGTTGTGCTTTCTAGGAGTCCGGGGAAGTAGCCTTGCTTAATGTGGACTGCATGGGCTACGACTAAATATGGATACGATTCTTATGCCTTTATAAGGATATTATTGATTATAACCGTACAAGGGCATAAAATAGAAATATCGAATTAGGTTCCTAGATAGAAACACAATTGTGTTGTATTGAAGAACATAACAGATTACAACTATGTAACTTAGATTCTCATTGAATTGTGTAGTATTTTTTTGCAGTGAGATTACAATACTTACTTTTATAAAAACATAAAGATTGCCCTGAACAATACCTTGTTGTCTATTGGTTGACTGTTGAGTTCTTCTCCCCGACACTGCAACCCAGGGAAGCCTTCGACTGCTCACCCTCACTTCCTTGATAGTCAAGTTTGCCGAGCCACAGATTAGCGGGCCCCAGGTCTGCAGTGGCAAATGACCTTAACACAATGTTTGTGGTCCAGTGTCTGACACTTGTCCTTCAAGAATGTATGTTCAGCTTGTGATAAATGCCTACCAGCTACCTAATCTTCTGTATAGTAACACATGCAGTTCTGGCAAGTGAAAGACCATCCTAGGGGGAAAAAATAATCTGTACGATTGTAACTGCTAATAATATAAAATGAACATGCTAGGGCAGAACAGTCTGCAGGGAAACAAACACATGTGACTTGTAGAAAGACATCATAATGTGCATGGTTGCCTACAGACAAATAGAAACGTACAAGGTATTCCTCTTTCAGGAGAGACATGGGAATACTTGTGGGCTCCCCTAAAAAGAGCCACCAATTTATGATGGTTGGGCTGAAATCCTGTTCATATTTCTTCTAGATTGTAATAGTTTTACCTCCTTAGGGTCAAGGTAGGAAATAACCTGGAAGGGATACCAGCTCCATAGGATGACTGTACCCTTTTTGCATGTATGTTTACTTCCAGGCCCAGTCTGAGGGTCATATGGGGCACCAGAGATTCCCTTCAGTTTCTTGTAGCATCTGTAAACATTGCTGGCGTCCTTGTGGCCTATTGGGGGAGAAACTGCCAAGTAAGAATATTAAAATGATCCTGCTCAGTGCTTGGCAGAACTGCTAGGGAGATCCCAGTCTCAGATGTCCCATATCGCTTAACTTGTCTCAATTAAATAAGAGAAAAAACGCAAGACTGGCAAAGTGTCGCTTGGAGGGGGTCTACATCAGTCAGATTGCCATATCTGTGTCTTAAATAGTTGAAGGGTTCTGTAATCCCCATGGGCATGCCCGAAAGAGGCACATGGGCAGCAAATGTTAGCCTATAATGTAAGCCTATCTGCTAAACTAATCTAGTGCTCTGTTCATATAAGTTGCAGGTTAATATTAAAATGGGCTCATAGAATCACAATGTGCTGCTCAAACCCAGTAAATAAAAGTAACATTAAACTTGTCATTGCTTAGTTTGAGAAATCAAGATTAGTTAAAATAAATGTTCTTATAAATATGAGTGCTTAACATACTGAACCTTTCTTTTTCAGTGTAGAAACTGTGACTACCAGCAAGAAGCCGACAACAGTTGCATATATGTCAACAAGATCACGCATGAAGTAGAGTAAGTAAAATCTGTCACTACATTCACACATACTTTTAAGAGTACAGTAGCTTTGAGCTTTTGTGAGTTTTTTAGGTCTCGCCTGAGCCAGCGCATGCGCTGTTCTGGCGAGACATTTATTTATTTATTTATTTATTTTATATTCTTATAAAGCGCCAGATTAGACTCCCGAAGGGGTATCTCCGCGCTATTGCTGTACCACAAATTTGTGCAATTACGAGAGAGTGGTTAATATAGGGTAGCGAGGCAGGGAAGTAATTTATTTGTCAGGATACAGATAAGTTTTTAAATTCTTCCGAAAACTCAGATGGCTGGAAATTGACCTGAGTTCTTGAGGCAGAGAATTCCAGAGTGTTGGGCCGGCGTGAGCTAATGCACGGCCACCTTGTCTGGTCTTCTTTACTCTTGGTATCTGCAGGAGCTGCTGTTGGCTGGAGCGCAAGTGTCGTCCCGGGATGTAGGGCTGGAAGATCTTAATCATATATTTCGGGCCCTCCCCTATCATGCTCTTGTGAATGGTGCATAAGATCTTAAATTGGACTCGCTTCCTAACTGGAAGCCAGTGGAGTCTCATCAGCAGGGGACTGGAAGGGGTCCTGGCTGGGGCATTCAGGACAACCCTTGCTGCTGTGTTTTGAATTATTTGCAATTTACTGAGCTGCTCCTCGTTAGCTCCGAGGAGCTAGTGAGTTAGTGAGTGAGTTAGTGAGTGGGCTTTAGAAATCTGACCACATGCGTTTCCTTGTGGCCTAAAGCTTGCGGGTATGCGCGCGGGCATGCGCACAGCCGCCATTTGGCTTTCCTCGCAGAACCCTTACAGCGCGTGATCAGGCCCCATCTGGCTTTCCTCTCGCTTGCTGTCCCAAGCGCCTCGCTCCGCCCCTCCCCCACCACAGTGCACGTCTTGTGGCTGCACGTCTTGTTTCCTTCCCTTTCCTGCCCATGCGTGCCTCTCAGTGGCTGTATTATTTCCTGCAGCAATTTCACTCTTTCTACCTCTGCCAGTAATAGGGCCCAACCCTCCCCCCCGTATTACCGTTTACTGTGCCCCTGCCCGCACACTACTTGGCACTTCTCGCTTTCTACGGTGTCTGGCTGCCACTGTTTTGGTAGACTAACGTGGTGCACATCCGTGCACTGTTGCACCCGTACAGCTGCGCCCTGGACGTTACCTTCTGCATTCACTGTCCATTTGATCGCTGTGTCTGGCCCTGTTCTTTCTTCCTCGCTCCCTCTTTATTCTCATCGCTCTAATCTGTCACAGTCCCTAATCATTTCCTTCCTAGTAGCTTCTTCCCTCAGTTTACACGTTCCCCTTCTCCCCCTCTCTTTAAGCAATCTTTCTTTCACTCTGTCTTTGCTCTTTCTGCTCTGTCTGTACTTCCGCAGAGCAGACCGTCCCATATGAAGCACAGAACGGACATGGGTGGGGAAACTCAAGTGGAAACAATGCATCTTTCTTAGTCCCCGTCAGACTCCCTCCTCCTCAGTTTTCTCCTGCCAAAGGTTCACCGACTGCAACACAGTCCATCCAGAGGGGTACAGAACTGCACCCTGAATGGGGAAGCGCAGCGGGTTGCACCTTTCTGTGGCTGAATGTGTGGGCGCAGGTGTTCGCTCCTCTCAGACCTGAATGCACAGGAGGCAACCAGTGCATCTGCAGCATTCTTTACTACCCCCCATCCTTGCTACTCATATACTTTTGCCCGCATTAACACAAACTATCACTTTACCATACTGCACTTCTGCTTTCTCCCTCCCAACCTCCCTCTTTCTTAAGCCCCTTTCTGCTTTAGCTACATGCTACTCCAATTTGCTTGCCATCTTCCGCGCTCCTAACCCTCCCTTTCTCCATCAGGCCCCTTCTGTTTTTTACACCATACCAATTGCACACAATACTAACTTACACTTACCCAACTGCTACTCGCTCGTTCTCTCCATCCCTGTCTCTACAGCATCCATTTTAATATAACAATTTGGAGCTTTACTGCAACTATTGTATTTCTACTACTTATCTTTATTGTTTAATTGTTTTTATATGTTATTACCATCAACACCACCACAGCATCACTGAGCACCACAACAGGATCACTCAGGGACACAACAATACCACTCAGCGCCACCACAACAGCGTCTCACAGCACCACCACAGCATCACTCAGGGCTAGCACAGCATCGCTCAGCACCACCACAGCATCAGTATGCACCACCACATCATTATTTTGAACCACCACAGCATCACTCAGGGCCACCACAGCATCACTCACCTTCACCGCAACAACACTCAGCGTCACCACAGCATCACTCAGGAACCCCACAACATCACTCAGGAACCCCACAACATCACTCAGTACCACCACAGCATCACTTTAAAGCGCAACAGCATCAATCAACATCAACACAGCATCAGTCAGCACCACAACAGCATCACTCAGGGCCAGCACAGCATCACTCAGGGCCAGCACAGCATCACTCAGGGCCAGCACAGCATCGCTCAGCACCACCACCACAGCATCAGTCTGTACCACCACATCATTACTCCGCACCACCACAGCATCACTCACCTTCACCACAACAACACTCACCTTCACCACAACAACACTCAGCACCACCACAACAACACTCAGCACCACCACGGCATCACTAAGTACCACCACAGCATCACTCTAAAGCGCACCAGCATCAATCAACATCAACACAGCATCAGTCAGCACCACCACAGCATCACTCAGGGCCAGCACAGGATCACTCAATGCTACCACAGCATCAGTCAGCACCACCACAGTGGCAGTCAGCACCACCACAGTGGCAGTCAGCACCACGACAGTGGCAGTCAGCACCACGACAGTGGCAGTCAGCACCACCACAGTGGCAGTCAGCACCACCACAGTGGCAGTCAGCACCACCACAGTGGCATTCAGCACCACCACAGTGGCATTCAGCACCACCACAGTGGCATTCAGCACCACCACAGCATCAGTCAGCACCACCACAGCATCAGTCAGCACCACCACAGCATCAGTCAGCACCACCACAGCATCAGTCAGCACCACCACAGCATCAGTCAGCACCACCACAGCATCAGTCAGCACCACCACAGCATCAGTCAGCACCACCACATCATCACTCAGCACCACCACATCATCCCTCAGCACCAACACAGCATCCCTCACCTACACTGCAGCATCCCTCACCTTCACCACAGCATCGCTCAGGAATACCACAGCATAACTCAGGAACACCACAGCATCACTCAGGAGCACCACAGCATCACTCAGGAGCACCACAGCATCACTCAGGAGCACCACAGCATCACTCAGGAGCACCACAGCATCACTCAGGAGCACCACAGCATCACTCAGGAGCACCACAGCATCACTCGGGAGCACCACAGCATCACTCGGGAGCACCACAGCATCACTCGGGAGCACCACAGCATCACTCGGGAGCACCACAGCATCACTCGGGAGCACCCCAGCATCACTCGGGAGCACCCCAGCATCACTCGGGAGCACCCCAGCATCACTCGGGAGCACCCCAGCATCACTCGGGAGCACCCCAGCATCACTCGGGAGCACCACAGCATCACTCAGGAGCACCACAGCATCACTCAGGAGCACCACAGCATCACTCGGGAGCACCACAGCATCACTCGGGAGCACCACAGCATCACTCGGGAGCACCACAGCATCACTCGGGAGCACCACAGCATCACTCGGGAGCACCACAGCATCACTCGGGAGCACCCCAGCATCACTCGGGAGCACCACAGCATCACTCGGGAGCACCACAGCATCACTCGGGAGCACCACAGCATCACTCAGTACGATCACAGCATCACTATATGCTACCACAGCATCACTCTGCAGGGCCACAGCATCAATCGGCATGGCCACAGCATCAATCGGCATGGCCACAGCATCAATCGGCATGGCCACAGCATCAATCGGCATGGCCACAGCATCAATCGGCATGGCCACAGCATCAATCGGCATGGCCACAGCATCAATCGGCATGGCCCACAGCATCAATCGGCATGGCCACAGCATCAATCGGCATGGCCACAGCATCAATCGGCTTGGCCACAGCATCAATCGGCATGGCCACAGCATCAGTCGGCACGGCCACAGCATCAGTCGGCACGGCCACAGCATCAGTCGGCACGGCCACAGCCTCACTCAGGACCGCCTCAGCATCACTCGGGACCGCCTCAGCATCACTCGGGACCGCCTCAGCATCACTCGGGACCGCCTCAGCATCACTCGGGACCACCTCAGCATCACTCGGGAACACCACAGCATCACTCGGGAACACCACAGCATCACTCGGGAACACCACAGCATCACTCGGGAACACCACAGCATCACTCGGGAACACCACAGCATCACTCGGGAACACCACAGCATCACTCGGGAACACCACAGCATCACTCGGGAACACCACAGCATCACTCGGGAACACCACAGCATCACTCGGGAACACCACAGCATCACTCGGGAACACCACAGCATCACTCGGGAACACCACAGCATCACTCGGGAACACCACAGCATCACTCGGGAACACCACAGCATCACTCGGGAACACCACAGCATCACTCGGGAACACCACAGCATCACTCGGGAACACCACAGCATCACTCGGGAACACCACAGCATCACCCGGGAACACCACAGCATCACCCGGGAACACCACAGCATCACCCGGGAACACCACAGCATCACTCGGGAACACCACAGCATCACTCGGGAACACCACAGCATCACTCGGGAACACCACAGCATCACTCGGGAACACCACAGCATCACTCGGGAACACCACAGCATCACTCGGGAACACCACAGCATCACTCGGGAACACCACAGCATCACTCGGGAACACCACAGCATCACTCGGGAACACCACAGCATCACTCGGGAACACCACAGCATCACTCGGGAACACCACAGCATCACTCGGGAACACCACAGCATCACTCGGGAACACCACAGCATCACTCAGTACGATCACAGCATCACTATGTGCTACCACAGCATCACTGCAGGGCCACAGCATCAATCGGCATGGCCACAGCATCAATCTGCATGGCCACAGCATCAATCGGCATGGCCACAGCATCAATCGGCATGGCCACAGCATCAGTCGGCATGGCCACAGCATCAGTCGGCACGGCCACAGCCTCACTCAGGACCGCCTCAGCATCACTCAGGACCGCCTCAGCATCACTCAGGACCGCCTCAGCATCACTCGGGACCACCTCAGCATCACTCGGGACCACCTCAGCATCACTCGGGACCACCTCAGCATCACTCGGGACCACCTCAGCATCACCCGGGACCACCACAGCATCACCCGGGACCACCACAGCATCACCCGGGACCACCACAGCATCACCCGGGACCACCACAGCATCACCCGGGACCACCACCGCATCACCCGGGACCACCACAGCATCACCCAGGACCACCACAGCATCACCCAGGACCACCACAGCATCACCCAGGACCACCACAGCATCACCCAGGACCACCACAGCATCACTCAGGACCACCACAGCATCACTCAGGGCCACCACAGCATCACTCAGGACCACCACAGCATCACTCAGGACCACCACAGCATCACTCAGGACCACCACAGCATCACTCAGTGCTTCTTAAACTTTTTAATTACAACTTCTCACCATGCTGCACAGCAGCCACACTTCTCTACTGCACAGCTTAGAAACATTGGCAAGTCAATAGCTCTTCCTAAACACTTATAAGGCCCCCCGATGCATAGCCGATAGGTCTCGCTTTTGGGACATTATAAGTGTTTAGTTATCCAACACAATATTCTTGATTAAACAGCATCAAGTGTTGCATGGCTAAACACTTATAAGGTCCCAAAAGCGAGACCTATTGGCTATGCCAATGCTTGTTACATTTGGCTGCAGACAGCTTTATTTATTTTTCAGATGCCTTGCCGTAAACACTCAAAAAATAACAGCAAAAAGAAATACAGAGGAACAGTGGGTTTTGGGTTCTCTCTCTCGAACCACAAGTTTCCGTGAACCATTAGCCTTTGCCAGGATGGCATGCTATCATGTCATGGATCATTCCATACCATTTTGATGATGTTCACAATTAACAAATGATATTTCAGAAAAGTGGAATGGTCACAGTGTAAGCCTGAGGCATCATAGCACCTCCTGCTTGCAGTCAATAAAGTCAGCGAGTCAACTGTCTGCCTGCGGCAATGCCCAGCTTAGATGGGTAGATTTCCCTTGTCTGCTTCTCATTCTAACAGCTCAGATGGCAAACTGATTCTGGGAGAATCCCCTCCTTTAAGATGGATGCAATCAATGTCATAACGCAGCTGCAATTTTATATGAGGGGGTATCCCACGTCTGCTGTCTCACTATAAGCTGACCTATTCAAATTAGAGTTGGTATATGCATTCTCACCAGGGCACCTGGTTATGGGCATCATATACAAATCTGCCTCCTCTGCCACAGCCCACAATATTTAACCCTCTCCCATGCTAATGTAGAGAGGCCAGGTTAAATGACTGGCACTACAGGAGAGGGGCAGTCCTTGAGTGGCTGATCTCCGTGATACTTGGGTCACACACTCACCTCAGGGTCCTTATGGGCCACTGCAGCATTTCAGTATTTGGTGTCCACATCTCTTGGCACGATTCTTGCTCCATCACCCCTGCGTCCTCACACTACTTTGGGCATGGCGCAGGAAACAGAGAGGCCATTCACCCAAGTAGCATCTCTGCCCCTTACTCCCCTCAATTTAGCATACCTTGATAAACCCCAGAAGAACCACATAATATCTACCAAAACTAGGATTCTGGTGACAGCTGTCTGTGCTGCTGCTGGGGAAAAGCTTCTGCCCCACTGATGATTTGCTGCCCCAGAGTTCATCCAGGCAATCTTGAATGACTTTGTGCCTTTTGCCGCCTCCTGTGTCAGGCACCACCGAACCACGTTCACTAGATGTTCCTTAGGAACATCTGACACTCCAGTAGGTACTAGTTTAGCAGTCACTCTCCTAGTGTAGCTCTGAACCCTGCACTGTTACCCTACTCTGCTTTCTCCCAGCACCTTGCATTGCCTCTGTAACTTGCGCTAACCATGTGCTCCTCTCTTCATGGCTTTCACATTAAGTCTTTCTCTCTGGCAATCTTATTCCTTGCCTCATTTAATGTTGTTAAAATGTGTAGTTTTAATTTTCGGAAGATTTGTTTGCTAAACGTATCCAGTTATTTTAGTTATCTGAATTCAATAATGATGAAAGATTCTCTAGCTATAAGATCCTCGGGGACTAGAAAATTTAGTGTCCGTGGGATCCCATTCCCAGGGACATTGCTGTTGCCTGGCGAGGAGAGCATTCCCTTCCCACATACTCCCAGGCATGGAAAATGGAACACATCTTTGCTGCCGTCCACTGGGAGAACAAATAATGCTGCTGCCCAGGATGGAGCAAAGGAATAGAGCTGGCTGGGGGACTGGCAGGGGCCTGTGTGCCAACCTTAGCCATTTTGGGTCTGCAGCCTGTCTCTGAATCACATGACTGGGTATAACTTTGGTATTCCTCATAAACAGTCGCACACAATAGAGAGCTTAGGTGTGCCTGGATGGGCCATCCCTGGCAGGATGGGAGGGCAGAGCTGGGCCCGGCCCTCTTTATACTTGAATAGGTTGTGTCCTGCCTTCACACAAAGGGCTGCCTACCCCCTGTAGTTAGTTTGGAGCCAGGGCAGGTAAGGCAGAAACACCTTAACTTCAGAGAAACCTCTAGAAGCTTCTCCCACTTCAAAGGAGGTACCTGGAATAAATATTTGACCTCAGACACCAAATTTTCAGTACACTTCTGGATCTTCTGAAACTCTGCCAGGAAGAAGGATTGCAGTGCTGGTGAAAGGAATGCTGCCCTTCTGGACTGTGGCCCTGCTGTATTCCTGCCAGAGTCTGGGGGACTGGACGTGCACCTGAACCCAGGACTCCCAGAGTGACTCCAAGAGGTAGTCTGCTGGCCTCCTGTAAAGAGCCGCCACAGGGGCATAACAGGCACACAACCACCTGAACCGGCACCCAGATCCAGCTGAAGCAAGCCCCTACCCCAAGTGATGCCCCTCAGATCCTGGAACCTTGGTGTGACCTCAAAGCTGAATTAACATCTATGGGCAACCAGCCCCAATGGAGCCAAAACCTTGTCGCTGGCACAGCCTGCAAGGTTCAGTCTACCCGATTCTTCGGGCTGCAGCATAGACACTTCTCGTAGAGTGCCACTGCGAAACTCCAGCCCACACGCTTGCGACAGCAAAAGGATCTTTGCGCTTCAGCAGTGACCATCCGCCAGGCCTGCTCTTCATGCTGTATCGACTAGCATATGCGACGCTCCTCTGATCCTCGCTTCCCCCTCCACTGCAGACGAGACTCTTTGTGCTGGACTGAGAATGTGCATTTTCAGCAAAACAGAGGAAAAGGCTAAAAGTTTGGGGGAAGGCCACCCTACGTCTGACAGGTCAAACAATGGGCCTATTAGTTTCGTTTATTGGAGATTTAATTGTTAACTTCACACACACACAAGCTGCCACACCTACTCCTACGGTGGAAGAATACAAATCTCTTCCGTGCAGTCTGCATTCTAATGCATTGAGCGTTTAAGCTGCATAGTCATAAGTCATTCACGAATTTGAAACTTAAATCTCGTGATAAACAATATGTAATATTCCAAACCCAGCATTGGATGCAGAATAGTGCAACTCGTGTAATCTACAGCACAACCATCTCAAACAGTTGGTTCAGCTAAGTAATATTTTCCTTTTGTAGGCCTGTATTACTGGGGCTATTACACTGTCTGAAATCTAGAAAGTGGACACATGGAAATGGGCTTATTCCTTCTAATATTATAGCATGATGAATTTTGGACCAATGCTTAAGGACAATTACAGACAGTCACCTTTTTTGTGCGGTTACATTTCTATACTGAAAATCCAATGCGAGAGAAGTTAACCTTTTTGTTAGTTTTTTTCCAACATATTTGTTGTTAATGGATTTAAGTGAAACATTACTTTCTTCAAAGCTAACAAATGCTAACAATACCCTCTTTCCAGTGTTTTGAATGAGGTGCCATATTATCAGATTCATGCTCCAAATGTGACTCTGTGTGTAGCAATAGGAAAATGAAATAGCACTATTCTACTCTTGGGCCCTTCCTAATGATGTGGAAAAACTAATATACATGTACTGAATATGTGTGCTGTCCACCCCTAAATGTGGTAAATGTTGAGTATAATACTTTCTTCAATAGAAAGATGCTATGCTGGTGTTATATTGTTGTACATATTCAAATTGTTCTAGTGCTCATTACCTTCATCAGGTATTTTAATATGTGTATGCTGCTTTATTGCTTTGCAGTGAGTTGACACAAATCATCGCTGATGTCTCTCAAGATCCAACGTTGCCAAGGACAGAAGATCATCCATGCGCAAAGTAGGTAGCAGCATATACATTCACATGCAGTATAGCTTTAATTGTAAGTTCAACATGTCTTTTGAGTTTAAAGACAGAAAAATAGAAAAAAATATCAAATGTAAGCTTTGGAATAAAGTAGAGTGGCATGGATGGACAAATGATTTCAAAGGCCTCTATTAACATACACTGTGACAAATCTCATAATGCAGCTTTTGACACCTTACATGACTGGGGAGAAAGAGCAACCCTGCTGAGTACTCTAACCCAGATAGTATGCCATTAGTTCCAGCCCTTGCCTGTGAGCAGGCATAAAGATAGCTGGAATATGAGTGTCTTGTGGTGCACCCCACCCACAGGCAGTGAACCCTATTACGGTGGTCCCTCGCCCAGCATTTCTCAGAACACTGCTGGATTTGTGAAAGGAAACTAGGCTGACTGAATGTGCTGCACTTGACATCTGTGAGAAGGACCTGAGGAAGTTGGGCCCATGAAATCCAAGCACCAAACGTTCTTCAGATATCCCCTGATTGGTTTCAGAAACATAAAAAATAGGTGAAGAGGTAATTCCTGTGAAGAATCCCAGTGGCAACTGGACTAGGACTAGATTTTGCTGTTAGCATCTGTCTGATACCCTGAGAGTGTTTTAAGCGCTTTCCCTGAGGTTCTGGAGGCTTTAGAAGTGTACTTCTGTAATTGTGTACTAGAAGAGAGTTTAGAAACTTTTGAAAACATTTCCTCTAGAGGTGCCCGCTGGATAAAGTATCTGACTAGAAATTCCACAGTGTCAGAAACGATTTCTGCCTTGCCGCGCAAGGAGAGCTCCACACACGTGAAAGAAAAAAAACGAGTTGCTTTGTGATGCCCCCGTTTGTCGACGCCGACCCACCCCGACACGGAAGCCAGGGGTTGAGACAACAGATTTGCCGCTCCTCCGCCACCCACCCCCATGCCTCCTCTGGGGTCTCAAAAAAATGTGATGTGAATTGTGGGCCACCTTCAATTTTGATGGGAAGATGAGCGTGTACCGCAAAAACATTCCTCTCACTTTTGCTTTAAGGGCATCGAAAGATCTGCACTACTTCTGGATCATCTTCGTGTAATCGGAAAATACAATGATGCTATGGATCTTAAGTGTATGGCCCCATATGTGCGTGCCGCACGCAGTATACTGTCACGGTCCCCGTAATTCAATAGCCTGGTAGTTATGGGCCATAGCGGTGCTTCCGGAGGAGGGAGTTTGGCTAGGGACTGGTGAGCACGTTCCACCATGAACCACTGAGACAGTGATATACCCTTTGCCTGTGTGACTCTTCAGGCTACATTACAGAGGTCCTGGAAAAGGAGGGATACATCAACTCCCACCTCCAAAATTTTAGTTTTGGCTGCTTCACGAGAGGTCTGGTTGTCTTGCAGGATTGTGGCTCCATCTGTGTAGTCTGGGCCCCCCTGCAATTATGAATTTGCGACAGCTGATCGCACTGGCTCCACGGAGGGGGTTGTGTACGTCAATCTTGGACTTAGCATGCAACTGCAACCCCTTATCCTTGCCCATAGTGGCCCAAGGATGAGTGACCCTCCGACTGGCGCGGAACCGGATCCTCCCATTGTCCTCGGATGTACAAAATCGGTGATTCCTTCAATGAGGTTCCTAGCAGCTGCCACCGTCACCCAGCACTATAGTTTATTAGTAGTAATAGCCATGAGCTACCTGATCGCATCAAAAGACCGGCTAGGACTGGAGGAACTTTGGGCAGCACCAGGGTCCTAACATTGCTTTAAACAGATTGTAAATAAAACAGTGAAAAAACTATCATTACTAGAAGACAAGGCGGCCCTCACAGAAAGAACCCATGGATTATTCGTTATGCAAAGCTATGTCAAGCCCTCCCCGCAACCCTATCTAGGTGTAGGATTTAACTGGAGGAAAAAGAAAAATATCTTCGCCTCCGAATGGGCGTTTAACCAACATTGCAGCACCTTCCCCCTTGCAAAAGACCATCGGGCCAGACAACATGCCGTTATGCAAGGAAGCTAACAAAAGCATAATACACCTTTTGTGCATCTGCAGGGAACTACAAGAGGAACGACAATATTTTCTGAAGCCACATTTCATAAGCGAGGGGATGAGAACTTGTAGGCAAGCAGTAATGGTATGCCTCAGAGGAGGCAACGTCCAGCTGGCGTGTCGCTTCGTACAATTCAGGGAAGCAGCCAGGGTGAAACTCTGCCGATAAACCACTCGAATCACCCTCCACTGCATTATTGTTCAGTTCTTCCTGCTCAACAAACAAGACACACTCAGAATGCCCCTCTTCCGGACAACAGATGTTCCAGCTTGTCTGTTAATTGAAAATTACTTCTACCACAGGCAACAATAAATTGGAATATTGTATAACCACTCCTCTAATCGAACTGCGGATGTGTCTCATTATAACTTTTAATCTTTTAGCCTTATTTCTCTCATAAATATGCTTAGGATCCGAAAATCCGCCAAGAAACGGAATGACTAAATCTCTTATCAATGTACTGTAATTGACACAACTGCGGACACTTGTACTAAAGATGTAAATACAATGCATGGATGTTTTATGAAATGACATTATTGAGAATTTTTAAGTCATGAATCTTGCAGCTGTAATTTTTGCTACTTTCTTTTAAAGAGAAATTGTAAAGGTTTTAATTGACTGGACAATAAACTATTAAACCAGCACTAGGCTCATCGTGGACGGTGCATGCTCGATGTCGGACAGTCGGCAGGAGGTGTGCCCCACAATAATCGCACCCTCTGCACAATGTACTGGAGTGAGCCTGGCTGCTTACACACCCCTCTGGGAGCTTGCATGGCAAGGTCGACGGTGTTGGGCAGGCAGGTGAGGCTGCGATTACATCCAGCTTTACCTGAAAATGCCTACCCAATCACAGTGAATCTATGGTCTTATTACTTGAGGACATTCAAACATGAATGTCACATCCCAACCCGAAGCCTAACTCACTAGTTCCTCCTGCTTTCCCCGTATCCCAATTGAAATTTAACTTAACTTACTTACGGTATTAACACTTCAATCGGGCAATCTCAAAAATCTCTTGACCTCTATTTTGACAAGACGAAAAACCACCACTGGGTATGGGCTCCGAACAGCAAGGCCAAGCCACTGACTACTGTCAAACAAAAATAGTGCCAATACTGTTCTCCTTATTCTTGTTCAAATTCACATATGATTTAAACAATATGTGTCATCACAGCTTATTTCCAGAATAAATCTTTTTTCTTTTTCTTTTTAATTTTGATTCATTTTGGTTAAATTTGAACCAATTTCATATTTCAAAAACGACTGTACAAAACACACAAAACATTGATCGAATTTTTCTAAAACATTACCCTCTACACATTCATATTCATACTCACAATGACTTCATCCCTCAATCATACTATCTCTCACATACATACCACAATGTTATTTACACTTGAAATACACTATTCACAAAATGCCATAGACCATTTAGTTTTTCAGTTTTACAAAGATTGAAGAGCATTTAGATAATCTTATGGCTTAACACAAAGGTCTACGCGTTTCGAACTCGCAACTGGTTGTGGGGTTCTCATCAGGACCATGAGCTTTCTTGAAAAAGGCTTGTATCTTTGCCGTATAAACCGCGACGCTGAACACTTCGTTTTATTGAAAGTTAGCAGTCAAACATTGTTAGTTACCGTGACCGGCCTTTCTTTTTGTCGGCCGGCACCATGTACAGGGTTTTTTTGATGCTTGTCAGCCGCCTTATTGGGGCGCCTGTATTGCCGGAAGATCAATCCATGCTCGGCAGTGTTTTGAAGTCAATTATTTTGGCCCATCATTGTAATGGCAAAGAAAGGACTATGAGACTCCTCTGCATAATCAAACCTTTTATCTCTGATACAACTTATAAGTATATATTGTCGTTTAGATAGCGTGCAGCTAGCTTCCTAGCTTTGAAACAACGGAGCGCTACATATTACATAATGGGTTAGGAGATGATCGGCAAGACCATGTACATCAAGTAAGGATTACACTGAGATATGTAGTTAAGTCAGTGCCAAACTGGGTCAGGTTGATTAGTTTACTAATGCATCCAGTGCATGAATATTCAACCCCATCGTGACCTGTACAAACCCCAGCAGATCACTCTCAGCTTTAGATCATCCAGGGATTAATAAAATAAATACTATTAACTGGGGTAACAATAATCTTTCAGCTGCTAGATACTGGTTTGGAACGAGTGCTTTACTAGTAAATGTTATGATACATTATTTTTTAAACTGGACTGTGGAAAGTTCAGACTCGTAGGAATTACAAAATTGCATCTTGCTTCCTTCAAAGCAGCCAGATAGGCAGCTGCCAGGCACAGAAACTATGACCAAATCTCACCTAATTTGGTATCTCTGACATGGCTCACCTATAGAAACGAAGAGCATCATTAATGTAGCCTGCATCATGCACATGCCATGTTTTTGGAAACCCTCGCAACTGCCGTGGCCAGAAGCTGACCATCTTGGAGGGACAATACCTCCTTCAAATACTAGAAAACTACTTGTTCAAAGAACAAGCTTGTCTTAACAAGACAAAAACTCAAAGACAAGAATTCTCTGGAAGGGAACCAAGGAAATCGGAATACCTTCCCTCCAGATATTAAGATCATTCCATCCTGTATTATCTAAAAAATAAAAAAATAAAAATGAGAAACCTGTTACTTCAGCTCCAATTCCAAATCTGAAAAACCTTTTTCTTTGCTGAAGTAAGGGGTATTGTGTTAGCCACTGTTTGTTACCCTAATACGTATTTATTTTTTATTTTTACCATAGTACATCCATACATATTGTATGAAATATCATATTATATCATTTCCTGGTCTGTAAAAAACTTCCGAGCTAAAGTGTTTTTCAACCTAACGCATCTTGAACACTCTCCATAAAATAGCTAATAAATACTGAAGGTAGAAAATCGTTAGATAAATGATGGTATCACAGCATAACATTTGGTAACCTAAAGAGTTTTGCTATAAGTACATTTTTTGTGTACAAACTCATGCTAATATGTCATTATATTGAGTCAAAATCTCATCAGTGTACCAAACGTGTGATGCTGCCTCCTAATGTCCTACATGAAGTTAATGTTGTGACCAAACTGCACACATAAATGATGCAAGTCAAACAAAATGCGTAGCTCACACAGTTTTATTGTAGTTCCAGCTCACGGGCTAGATATAAAAGCCTATTTAAGAAGAGTTATGATGTTTTCAGTAGGTCTCATTCACACGCTACCCTAAGGGGTTTTCCTTTACAGTAGCAACTGTATCACATGCACTAATCAACTAAACAGGCATGCAGTTCATACACGCCCATATGAGGCACCTCTTCATAAAAGGGATCTGCTTGGTTTCTTAATAAGTTGTTATTAATATGGGGGGTAGAGGTGCACACCTATTTATGTCGTTTTACCCCAAACTCATGTACTGTACAGTTAATCTATGGGTGCATCACCTCGGCGCGTGTTGACAAAACGTGCGGTTATAAACCAAAAAGCCTTATCCTCAGCTTGCCTTTTTCACAATTCACTTGAATCAAAAAAATATGTTCAGATCCCGATACAGCAAAATCTAAGATTTGTGAGTACAAACAGAGATTTACACAAAGGAGATATTTTACAGGCAAGCATAACTAGACTTGAAGGCAAAGAACTGGCGTCTTTATTTACTACGTCTATTGAAATCAACAGGAGTGCACCGACTTTTGAGTCCAAATACTCTACATGTTCAATTCACATAAAGCGGATAATTAACAACAGATGGGAACTTCTCAAGAATGAATCTGATTTTAAGGGACTATTTAGCACTAAGCCGACATTTGCTTATACTAGAGGAAATAATTTACAAGAACTTATTACAACTCCGGAAAGACGTTCAGAAACCAAACAACATAAGGGCATGTCTAAATGTTTTAATTGTATCCATTGCAATAGCATAGTTGTTGGAGACACGTTAACGCATCCAAATTCGGACAAAAACATACAATTGAGACATTCTTCAGATTGCAACACAAATAATGTCATCTATTGTTTAAAATGTCCATGCGGGAAGGCCTATGTAGGCAAGACAGAACATTTCTTAGACACTCTAGCCCTGAAAGACAGGGTAGACATGAGCTGTTTCCTATGAAGCAGATAGGTGTTTGTCTATTATGAACAATATGTTCACATGTAATAAGAGCTTACATTTGAATTTCTAGGGTTCTTTTCTTTCTTTTTATTTTTCTCACTGGGAGTTCTTTCACTAAACCTTCTGCCTTGTGCCTCTTTTACTTTTACACTATGAGCATCACACTTACACAAGTTGTCTAATCAATATATATATATATATATATATATATATATATATATATATATATATATATATATATATATATATATATATATATATATATATATATATATATATATATATATATATATATATATATATATCTCGAATCCTGCATGTCCAACAGTACCTAAGAATTCCTGTACTTTAGAACAGATTACAGTAATAAGTCAAGTAATATTTTTGGACTTGTTGATAAAAGTAAAATCCGGTTCACCTAGGGATTGCTGCCCCCCCTTAAATCCTAAGGGAAGCCTTTGCTGCTCTCCCTTGTCCAGCTATATCCCTTCTGAACGAGTCCCTGTCTTAGGGTTATGTTTTAAAACACTCACTCTCTGTGCACTTACGCTCATTCACGGAGCTGCCAGGGGCATTACGGCTCATTTAGGAAGTCTGTGCTCAGTGTTGCAGCCTGCCCGCCCCGACTCGGTATCCAATACCGTTGAGCGGACAGGTAAGAGCCAGAGAGACACGCCCAGACACTTCCTGACAGTTGAGCGGTTAGCGCTCTAGCCTTCAAGCTCAAATGGCTATTTAGGCTGCGAGGAGGCGAAGCTGATTGCGGTAAAGGTAGACAGTGGCAGTGTCTCCCGACCCCGCTTGCCGCCAGGTAAACATTTGCAGAGCAGAACACTCTGTTGGTTTTGTGGATCTCGTTTAAAACTTAAATATCCCGCTTTTAAAAATTGATTGCGAATTTTTAAATCACTTACGTCGTGTTGGAATTGATTAATAATTTTAAAACACTCACTCTCTGTGCACTTACGCTCATTCACGGAGCTGCCAGGGGCATTAGGGCTCATTTAGGAAGTCTGTGTTCAGTGTTGCAGCCTGCCCGCCCCGGTCCGACTCGGTGTCCAATACCGTTGAGCGGAGGGCGGGACAGGTAAGAGCCATAGAGACAGTTCCTGACAGTCGAGCGGTTAGCGCTCTAGCCTTCAAGCTCAAAGGGCTATTTAGCCACTCGTCGGCACAAGCACGCAGCGGTTGCGCGCAGGGGGCACCTAAGTACGCGCCGAAGATGTGCCAAAGACCAGCCCGTCTGCGCCCGTCCGCGTCCGGACGAAGCCTGAGGCCATGGGGGCTATATCTGCATACCTGGATTTGCGCTCTACCATGCGGACTACCTATTCACCACAGGTACTCCTAAAACTACGAGATAAACCGTTACAGGGATGCATAAGCGGGGAAAACGTTTATGTAGAGGAGCCTTTTTCCTGCCGTCACTGCCGCACACAGTTTAACATCCATAAGGAGGACGCTAGCCCTACTGGTCACACTTAACAGGCACCACCCAACCCCCGTTAGCAATGACATCGTTAAGGCTTCTATGAGGAACAAGAATCTCCTCTGTAATATTAGATCACTATCAAAACATACAGCCGAGGTATGGGATCTAATCTCTTCCAGAGAACCTGATCTGTGCTTTCTTACTGAGACATGGTTAAAGCCCCATTCGACTCCCGCCATAACTTTAGGAATCCCGTTCATAAACAAAGGAATTGTTATTACCATATCAGAGGAACTTAGCACACCCGAATTAGAATTACTGATCTTCAAAATTACCACTTCTCGTAAGGAAAGCCGAATGGGAGCGCTGGTGTATCGCCCTCCTGGACCATGCACAAACTTCTCTAACACACTGATTGAAATACTTGCCCCATATGTAAATGATGACAGCGATTTTCTATTAGTAGGGGATTTTAATGTGCACAGCGAATTACAAGATTGTTGTGAGGCACAGTCTTTACTGACTGATTTGTCCCTACTGGGACTAATACAACGAAATTACGGGCCAACCCACCAGGCAGGTCACACCCTGGATCTGGTCCTATCCAATTCCCCTTCGGTCCTTTACCTGCCTCCAACACAAGTTAAATGGACAGACCACTTTATTATTGAATTATTGAATTCTATACTCCCCACTTTAAACCTACCCCCTCAGGCCCGATCTCTCTGCCCAATAAACGAAGACAGTGGCACAAAATCAATAAAATCTCATTTAAAGAGAGGTTGTCGAACCCTCCATCACTTCCTCAGAGAACGTCGAAATTGCTCTACAGAAATTCGAAAGGGCAACTAGGGCAGCCATAGATGACATAGCCCCTCTGAAATTGTTTACATCCCGACCAGCTCACAAACAAGAAGTGTGGTTCTCAGAACAATTAAGAACGCTAAAACAAGCCGCCAAAAAACTGGAAAAGAGGTGGAGATCGTCCCACCAGGCGGATGATAAGAATCGTTACTGGAACTCTCTGTCCATTTATCATAAAGCCATCCGTAGAGCACGCAAAATGCACATCACGTCCCAAATTACAGCTGCAGGAAATTCCCCTAGGGTTTTGTACCAAATCTTACAATCATTCGTAAAACCAGTGGCGTGTGAAAGCTCTGAGTCGTCATTGCAACAGTTATGCGATGAAATTTCTCAGTTCTTTACCAAGAAAATAGACACAATTTACGAGAAAATAACTAACTCCAACAGGGCAACTAGTACAATCCCATCACTCCCTCTGACTAATGATGAACCGAATCAGATTACGCATACCCTGGACTCTTTCCCCCCCATCACTGCAGAGGAGGTATCATCGCTATCCACACAGATTAAGAGTGGAAGCCCGGACGACACAATCCCAGCCAGAATAATGCCCACTCTTACTGAAGAATTATGCCCTGTGATTAAGAGGCTCGTGAATCTTTCACTAACTTCAGGTGACGTCCCTAGGGAATGGAAACGGGCCCTGGTAAGACCAATCAGGAAAAACAGTGCCATACCTTGGACCGAACTAACCAATCTTAGGCCCATTTCCCTACTACCATTCTTAGGGAAACTGACCGAAAAACATGTTAACCATCATCTGTCTAACTACACTGAACTTGCTGGTGGCCTGGACTATTCTCAATCAGGGTTCAGGCCAAAGCACAGCACAGAGTCCACCCTTCTATCAGTCACGGACGACCTGCATATGTATCAGGACAAAGGCTACGCCGTAATCCTGGTACTATTAGATCTGTCAGCAGCGTTCGACACCGTGTCACACACCATCTTAATTGACCGGTTGGCTAACATTGGACTAAAGAACAAAGCCCTCACCTGGCTAAGGAGCTTCCTATCTAATCGCACCCAGAGCGTCATCATGGGTGCTTACCGCTCAGAGGAGGTGGAGATTTTGAAAGGGGTGCCACAGGGCTCCTGTTTGAGCCCAACCCGTTTTAACATCTACGTGGCACCCTTGGCAAGAGTGATGCGTATGGCTTCATCCCAGTGTCATACGCGAATGACACACAGCTTCTCTTTCCTTTCAAAACTCTCTCCACTGAAGTAATAAGCTCCTTCTCATCAGGCATGAAGGCTGTAGCACAATGGATGTCCTCCAACTGCCTCCAGTGCAATGTTAACAAAACAGAAGTCATGTTGTTCGGGGAGGCCAAAATGCTGTGAACTCCTGACTGGTGGCCACAAGACCTGGGAGCAGTTCCAGAACCCAAACAGGTCGTTAAAAATCTAGGGATACGTCTAGATCAAGAACTATCGCTGAAACAACACAGCAACTTTGTCATAGGCTCTTGCTTCCACACTATTAGCCTGTTGCGCAAAGTTTTCCCCCTGCTCCCAGATTCTTTCAGGAGAACTCTAGTACAGGCTCTTGTGTTAAGTCGGATCGACTATTGCAATGGCCTACTACTTTCTGCAAATAAGGGTGTGCTGGCTAAGCTCCAAGTAATCCAGAATACGGCGGCCCGTTTAGTCCTGAATGTCCCCCCCCAGAACGGCATCTCAACCTCTTCTGGAACAACTGCATTGGCTCTCAATCCGGCAGAGAACAAAGTTTAAAATATGCTGTTTAATACATAAGTCTTAACGGACAAGGGCCTGCCTACCTGGAAAAGAAATTTACCCCATATATTCCGACCCGTTCTCTCAGATCCAGCGACCACCTTCTTTTGGTGGTACCCCGTGCTAGAAAGGCCAGGCATGGCGGTAAAGCTTTATCTATAACGGGACCCTCACTGTGGAACAAACTCCCTTTGTCCCTCAGACAGTGCTCAGAGCATCTAAAATTTAGAAAGCAGCTCAAAACCCTGCTGTTCAGTAATCAGATCTAGATTCTGCGGTTGTCATTCTGTTCTCTTTGTTCTTGGCTCCTAAGCGCAGAGATAATCCACTGGGAGTCGATTCAAGCGCTCTATAAACCCGCAAATAAATAAATAAATAAATACAATGTACCTGACACCTTTAAGGAGGCTATTGTCATCCCCCCTCCTGAAGAAGCCAGGGGCGGACCCTAAAACTCTGACCAACTACCGCCCTATTTCCTTGTTACCTTACCTGGCTAATTACTCAAAGCCCATGTGGCCAGAAGACGATCTGCCTTTCTGAAGCGGTCCGAATATCTGGACCCCCATCAAGCAGGGTTCCATCCAGCCCATTCCACAGAGTCAGTTATACTGACAGTATCGGGCACTCTTCAGGAGCAGGCTGATAGGGGCTCTCCACAGGTCCTGGTGCTGCTGGACCTCTCCTCAGCATTTGACATGATCGACCATATTATACTGGTCGACCGTGTCAAGGAAGCAGGAATCCAAGGCTCAGCCCTTGAATGGATCTGCTCCTTTCTAGGAAACCGATCTCAGGCGGTCCGCCAAGGCCAGTTCACAACCCCCAAGAGTACTACTTGTGGTGTTCCACATGGCTCCTCACTTTCCCCTCCCTTGTTCAACCTATACCTTCTTCCTTTTATCTATGCCCTGAAAGAATGGAAAGTTCACACTTAATTATGCGGACGATTTCTAACTTGTGTTTTCCATCAATTTCAAACTACGTTGCTGTTCATCCACGACTGGATGAACAGCAAACATCTGAAGTTAAATCCAGATAAGACAGAAGTGATTTTAACAGGAGGTCCGTTAAATCCTTGGAGTCCCTGTTTCTGGCCTAAAGAGCTGGGACAGGCCCCTACCCCTTCAATCTCTGCCAAATCACTGGGGGTCATAATTAATAATGACCTCACAGTGAAGACTCTAATAGGGTCTGTAATCTCAAGGTGCTTTTTCCAGTTGAGAAAAATAAGGACAATTAGTAGGTTCCTTACACAGGAAGCTAAAATACAGGCAGTCCTTGCTGTGGTGATATCCCATATAGATTACGCCAATTCTCTACACTTTGGCATTCCTGCTTATCTCACCCACCGTCTTCAACTGGTACAGAATCAGGCAGCAAGACTGATTCTTCAGGAAAATAAGCGTCAACATGTCGCTCCCCTCCTGCGGAAGCAGCATAACTCAGAGATGCGCCTTTAAGGTGGGATGCATTATCTTTAAGTCCCTGAATGGTAGAAGCCCTACATTTTTTGACAGTCTTATTGAAAGATACACTCCGACCCGCAATCTGCGATCTGCCCATATGCATTTCCTGACTCTACCTTCCTTCAAACTGAAGCATTTCGGTGGAACAAGGTTTGTCATACCAGCTACAGAAATTGGAATTCCCTGCCTCTAGAAATCAGATCCTGCATGGACCTCATGAGTTTTCGAAGGCTCCTAAAGACATGGGGCCAGAAGTAGGTGGCCATTTACCGGCCGGTAACGGCCGATTTCGGCCGTTACCGACCGGTAAATGGGTTTTTGGGATGTAGGGGCATCATTTTACAGATTCGGTAAATTTACCGAATCAGTAAATTTACCGAATCTGTAAAATACCGAATCAGTAATTTTACCGATTCGGTAAATCCAAGATGTAGGTAGCACTGTTTACAGTGCTACAGGCCTTCAGAATTCGGTATTTTACCACACAATCCTATTGTGTGGTAAAATACCGAATTCAGGTGTGCATGCACATCTGTGCATGCACACCTATGCCATGTGACAGACAGACATGCCCATGTCTGTGTGCCACATGGCGCACATGCCTGTATTTGGGGTGCTGGAGGGTGTCAAAGTGACACCCCCTGCACCCTTGCTGGAATCTGTATTTACCGAATCGGTAAATACCGATTCGGTATTGCCCATTGATTCCTAAGGGCTTCAATGCCCATAGGAATCAATGGGCATTACCGAATCGGTATTTACAGAATCGGTAAATACCGAATCTTAACGATTCGGTATTTACCGATTCTGAAATACCTACATCCCCCCCCCCTCCATTTTACCACTTCTTAAATACCGAATCAGTAAAATTCGGTATTTAAGAAGTGGTAAAATAGAATTACCTACATCTAGCCCATGGTTATTTAGACAGGCATACGAGTAACATCCCGGGTCTAAGCACCCTTTTCAGTAGCGCCATGAAACCAATCTGATGTACGTGCGCTTTACAAATAAAGTATAACATAACATCCTTGGGGTCCTTGACCAAGTACAAGCAGAGAGCTCACTGGAATGTTAGCATATTTATTTTGTCTGTTCCAGAGTTTAGGAATCACACACTTCAGTCTTTTCATTATATCTCTTCTGCTCATGTATATATTTTCAGGCCACATTGAGTAGCAATTCCCCAAAAACATTTTACACTTCGGACTACTTTATTGGTTTCTCGCTACACAGTAACTAGACTTCTCTACATGTCTTCTCAATCTCTAACTTGTCCGCTTTCTATCCATTGCTTGGTACGTCGCGCAGACGTTTATATATCGCCTTCACAATTGCAGCAGTTCAACTTGCCGCCAACGTTTGAATCGTTTTCTCCGGAAACCGGTAAGATTTACATCACCAGTTCCTCGCATCCAACTTTCTTCAAGCGTCCTATTTTTAGTCAGCTTTGAGCATTCCTTGATTTATCTGCATCATTTTTGCAGCCTTTGAAGCCAGTACGTCACCCACGAAATTCGTCGGACCCATTTTGAAGGTATCAGCCGAGTGCCTCGCCGCATCTCACTGCGTGTATATGCTCCTTATGCATGTTACGGGGCGAGGTCAGGGCCTCGCACGTGGTCATTCACAGCAGCGCTGGAACAAAGATACACGGACACACTATTACCAGGTATGCCGGAAAGACCCCGAGCGGTCTTCCGCCTGTTTATTTTATACCCCGAGGCGAGCCCGCCCGAGGGTGTGGGGATGCATGTGTCTTGTGGATACATTGTGTGTGAGAGGCCGGGTGGCACTCTACATCCCTCCTTCAATTCAGTTCGTTGGCAGACGTCCTTCCGCTACGGCCAGGTCCAGGCGAAATCTCTTAGCCTCTGGCTCGGACCTGGATTGGGCCTCAGATGATATCGGCGATTCCGGCATGCGGGGGGAGTCGGCGACCCCAGCCGGGATCACCTCGCCTCTCCGCACAGGAGACAGGGGGCCTGACAGAGTACTTGGAGATGAGTCCGGTTGGCCGACCCCTCCGTCTGGCTCTTCCTGGGTTGGTCTCGGGACCGGGGTTTCGGTCCACAGTCCGTCTCCATCTTGGCTGTCTGGTTCGGCACCCACTGCTTCCGTGATGTTAGTCGGAACGCCTGCCAGCCCTTCTGCTTTCTTGAAACAGGATATGTTGCGGGTGACTGTCTGGCGGCCTCGGCGCGCTGTTACCATGGTTCCTTGGACCTTTTCAACTGTCCACCTCTCAGGTTCGAAAGGGGTCCGGAATTTCCACCCCGGATGTCGGTCTAGGACCACCACAGCGTCTCCTTCTCGTATTCCAGGTTGCTTCGCATGCCGAGTATCGCTCGCCTTCTGGTTGGTTATGGTTCTCCGCGATTGGATCTCTTAGCTATTCCTTATCTCCGGTGTCCAGTTGGGGGCTGTCGGTATATTGCCTCGTGGTGCTTTTTTGAACAGGGCATGTGCTGGGGCGCATTTTGTAGTGCTGTGTGGGGTCTGTCTATACTCGCTTAGGAATTGGTCCAGTGCAGCCTCGGGGTCATCCCCGCCGTCGACCGCGATACGCAGGGCTCTGTTAAGAGTTTGCATAAGTCGTTCTACTTCCCCGTTGGCTTGGGGCCATAGCGGTGTTATCTTCCTGTGTCTTATCCGGAGGTTGTCTAGGTAAACCTGAAAGTCTCTTCCTTGAAACGGGGGCCCATTATCAGACTTTATTTCTTCGGGGAGCCCCATCCTGGCGAAAATGTGATCCAATGCCTTCCTGACTTGGGGAAATGCTATTGATGGGATAACTTCTACCACGGGGAATTTCGAAAATGAATCTACCACCACAAGCGTGTGTCTGCCATCGGGGAAGCTCCCGAAGTCGATGCTCAGGTAGGTCCACGGGGTTTGAGGCGCTTCTTCCGTGATGATTGGGGCTGGCGCCGGTTCTAGTCCTGTTATGGTGCAAGCGTGACAAGAGCGTACCATCTCATCTACCATGCTGTCCATGGAGGGGAACCATACCTTATTTCTTAACCTGGCCTTTGTCTTGGCCGTCCCTTGGTGGCCTGCGTGTGCAATGGTTAGCATGTGTCGTTGGAGGCTTTTGGGCACCACGATGAGGTGTCCTCTAAGCACAACCCCTGCATCTCCTACACTCAGCTCATTTCGGATCTGCCATATTTGTTGTCGGGCGTGGCGCACCTCCGGTCTCAGACCTTGGACTCCGTCAAGGAATCGCGTCCAGCTGTTGTCTTCGAGGGCTCTTTTGACTCGAGTCAGCGTCTCATCAGCGGTGGTGGCCTCTCCCATCTCCTGTAGAGTCAGCGTGTCCGGGCATGCTGCTAGAGATATCATGTGAACAAATTCCTCTGCTCCTTGTCCACCCGCGAGCGGGAGTGCCATCTTTGTCACATCTGGGTGTCGGGACAGGTAATCCGCCGGATTGTGTGCTCCTGGCCTGAACACTAAGTTGAAGTTGTAGCCCTGAAGTTGAACGGCCCACCGCTCGATCCGCGGGGAGCCAGCCTGGAGGATCCGGTGAAGAGTGGCAGTAGTGGTTTGTGATCGGTCACAATGGTGAACTCCTGTCCGCAAAAGTATAAATGAAAGTGTTGGCATGCCCACTTTATGGCCAGGGCCTCTCGCTCGATCTGGGCATATCGAGTCTCTGTGTCAGTGAGGGCTTTGCTTGCATAGGCCACGGGTTTCCATTCGTCTCGGCCGTATTCTTGTAGTAACACAGCTCCCAGGCCCACCGGGCCTGCGTCCACGATCAGTTCTGTCTTCCGACGTGGCTGAAAGTATGCCATTACCGCCTTGTCTAGAAGGCTTGCTTTGATGTCCTGGAATGCTTGATTCGCTGAGCATGTCCATTCCCACTCCTGATCATGGCGCGTGAGTATTCTCAACGGCTCTGCCAGGGCCGCTAAGTTGGGTATGAACCGGCCACAGTATGTGGCCATTCCGAGGAAGCTCCGCACTTCGGATGGATTCCGTGGAGTGCTCGCGGTCCGGATTGCCTCTGCTTTCTTCGGGTCTACCTTCAGGCCTTTGCGTGTGAAAGTGTAGCCGAAGAAGTCGACCGCTTCTTGATAGAAAGAGCACTTCGCTCTATGCAGGGTCAGTTCATGCTCTTCCAGCCTCTGCAGTGTGGCTCTCAGGTGGGCGTGATGTTCTTCTAGCGTGTTGGAGTATATGAGGATGTCATCGCTCAGGTTAATTACCCCACTCAGTCCCGATAGGACCTCCCTTATTGCATTCTGGAACACTTCGGCGGCAGATGACACGCCGAAGCTCAGTCTCTTGTATCGTCGGAGTCCGACGTGAGTCGAAAAAGTTGTTATATACCGACTTTCAGGCTCAAGCTCCAGCTGGTGGTATCCTGCGTTGAGATCCAGCTTGGAGAACCACTTTGCGCCGTTCAGGTCAGCGACGATGTCATCCATAGTCGGGGTGATATGGCGCTCTCTCTTCACTGCGACATTAGGGAGCCTCATGCCGACGCACAGTCTGATGGCGCCAGGCTGCTTGGGTTTGGGCGCTACGACCAGTGGGGACACCCAGGGAGTTGGTCCAGACACTTTCTCAATGACGCCCAGATCTTCTAGTCTTTTGAGCTCCGCCTCTACCTGCGGGCGGAGATTAAAAGGTACCCTCCGGTGTCGTAGAGCGACTGGACGTATGGAGGTGTCAATGTGTAGTCGAACCTTCTTTCCTTTGAGCTTTCCTAGGCCCCTGAACAGCGCTGGAAAGTCTTGCAACATGCTATCTGCATGTGATTGGTGGACTTGGTTTGCGAAAAACACTAGTCCCAGGTCTTCTTCCGTGTGGCAGCTGAGGAGTGTGCCTTTCTTCCCCTCGGTAATATGGAACCGGGCTTCTGTCGAATATTCGCCATTGACGATGGTCGTGCTAATGACTCCTCTCAGCGGCAGCGGGTCAGTGTAAGTGTAAGTGTAGATGTGCGCGCTCGAGGGAGCAAGCGCGGGCTTGGGTGACATTTGTTCGTATTGTTCGGAGTCCATCACATTGACTGACGCCCCGGTGTCGATGAGCGCCCTCATTTCTGTACCTGCAACCGAGACCGTGCACATGGGTGGTGGTCTCCTTTTCGTGGATATTCGGCTCACATACGATATTACGTATACTTCGTCCTCGTCGTCATCTTCGTAGCACGGCCTTCTTTCTTGCGCTTGGCTGTCGGGTGGTGGATGTTCTGGCTCCAGCGAGAGTTGCCTCACCCTTTGAGTTAATGACCGGGGTCCATATCCTCCCCGCGGCCTGGGGGCATTTGGTCTGTATCTCCCTCCTTGGCATAAAGCTGCAAAGTGGTTCAGTCTGCCACACTTTGAGCACGTCTTTCCTTTTGCGCTACACATCGCTGTCATCGGATGATCTCCACCGCAGTAGGCGCACTGGGCGTCACGGGCTTGCCATTGGCGCGGGCGAGCGCCCTGCGGTCTTCTCTGCAACGCGCCACCCTTTCCTCTTTGATTGGCGCCATCTTGGGAGTGGCCGGTGGGGCCATGGTTGAGCGTAGGTCCAGTTCCATCTCATCGGCTCTTGAATCCGACAGTTCATGGGAACGAGTGAGGACGAGTATTTCGTCCAGCGTGATCCCGGGTTGTCTGAGGATGAGTTTTCTGAGCAACTTTGACCGGCACCCCACGATGATTTGGTCCCTGATTTCTTCCCTTGGGTTGGTGAATGGGCAGCTACTTGCCGGTGTAATCTGGCATAATACATGTCTACTGACTCAGCTTCGGTTTGCCAAGCCCTCTTAAATTTAAATTTCTCATAGTCATTGTTTAGCTGGGGGTCGAAATGAGCATTGAGGGCGTCGACCGCCGCATCATAATCATTTTCACCACCAGTGTCCGGGAGGGTCTCGAAGAGGTCATATATCTCAGGGCCTCCATAGAGAATTAGGAGAGACCTTTTGACTGTGTTGTCTGTTTCACGGGTGCCTTTAAAGTAGAGGTTAAGGCGGCCTAGCCACGCCTTCCACCGCGGCGCCGCAGTCGCTGGGTCGGCCGATTCACTGAAAGGGGGAAGGGGGGCAGCCCCTGTGTGGGCATGGCTGATCAGCTGCGGGCCGGTGGCGCGGTTCTGGGGCTGGCCACCTGGGCCTGGTTGTGCTGTGCCTGTGGCTGGCGCTGCCGTCGCGCCTCCCGTCGCAGGGTCTGACATCACTGTGGTCGCGTGCATGCGTTATTCTCCCTCCAGAAGAACTGATCGAAACAGATTGTGGGTACCACTGGTGGCCGTGTGCAGAAGTGCAGAGATCAGACAGGGCAGAAGAAAGAGACACTTGGGTTGGCCAATGCTTGATTGATGCCTCGACTGCACCGTGACTGAGCCTGAGAAGGCCTTGGATTCGCCAATGCTTGATGCCGTCGGTGCGGCGATGCAAGGGGCGGAGCAGGCTGGAGGGCCAAGGCAGGCCCGGAGCAGACGTGCACCGTCGCTCCTCTTCACCTCTCCCGGGCAGCGCGCACAGGCCACGCGTCTGGGGCCGGGAACTGAGAGGCAGGCCCAGAGTGTGCGGGGCGCAGGGGGGGGGGGGCGGCCTCGACCAGGCGCAGGCACGCCGCGCGGGCCACAGCGGGAGCACTCACCCGATCTTCGCGTGAGGCAAGCCCCGCCAGCTGAACAACTCCGGTGGAGGAGGCGCGTGGGCGGGCCTCGAGCTGTCACGCAGGCCAGGGACAGATGAGCGGCCGCAGCGGGTGGGCTCCGCAGCCAAAGCTGGAAAGTGGCAGGCGGCACGATTGGGGCGGCGCCAGTTGACGAAGGCCAATGTCCGCAGCAGGTGGCGGGGCACGCGCGAGGACTGTACCGGCCTCGTCGCCAATGTTATGGGGCGAGGTCAGGGCCTCGCACGTGGTCACTCACAGCAGTGCTGGAACAAAGATACACGGACACACTATTACCAGGTATGCCGGAAAGACCCCGAGCGGTCTTCCGCTTGTTTATTTTATACCCCGAGGCGAGCCCGCCCCGAGGGTGTGGGGATGCATGTGTCTTGTGGATACATTGTGTGTAAGAGGCCGGGTGGCTCTCTACAATGCATACAGTTTACAATGTAAACAACCGTTACCTTTCACCGTTTTTACAGATAGTAGTTACCCCCTCTTGCATACCACGCATACCGAGTCAACTTGGGGCTATCCTGTATAAGTACAAGCTGTGAGCTTTCACGAGCATTTGGCTTACAATAATAACTGGCTATTAGCAGCAATTGATTATTTATCCGGTACAATATTCTTTACTAGGAGGTCGATTTTATGTACACATTCTTCCCATGTTTCAGGTACGTGTTTTTCATGCGATTCACTTTCATCAAGGGGTGCACCCTCTCTACTATTATTTCTAGCATCCACACTGAATTGGCCCCCAGGGGCAGGAATGATCGATTCCTTTTACACCTTTTTACATCGCGTCAACACATAACTTTTTCGACCTCTGCCACGAACACACAGGATGCCTGTTTCAAGCACTTTTAAATTGTATTACTTTTCTTTGTTTTATTTCATTTTGTTTTTGCACTTTAACTTCTTCAATTTTCCTTTTTGGGGATTATTTTACAGCACAATAATGATTGTGAACATATTGGCAAATTGTTGGGCATAGAGATTTCTCCATGTAAATATGTACATAATTTAATAATTGATAATTCCCCTGAGGAAGGGACCACAGAGTCCCGAAATGCATTGGGCTTAATGTTAATGGGACGACAAAAGCCTTTTTTGCAAAGATTGTAACATTTGTATAAATTTTGTTTTTGATTGAAAATTCAGCTTTAATTCAATGTACAACACATAACTTCATTGATAAAAGTACACTGTATGGCGTGTTTAATGTCATTAGTTTAACAATAATAATTGGATTATGATACATAAAACAAGAGACACATTTTTCACAAATTGATGGAATTTATTTAATTTGCATTTTATATATATATGGAAATTGTTTTAGGCGAATTCAGAAGAGTATAGAACGTTCAGTTCATAGTGAACAGTGCTCACGACATCCAGGCCTTTGTTCCTGTTAGACTTTTGGCTTCTTAATAAGGCCACAAGAATCTTAGAGACGGGCGGACCCTGTAGTCACACATTCATCAAAGGTTTTCACCCGCAAAATACCTAAATCGATGTCTCCAAGCTCTGGATACCAACACTTGATTAGCAAAAAGTGTGCAGCAGAATTATTATTAATACATGGTTACTTTTGTGCTATTAGTATTAGTGTGATGGGTCATTCACCCTGATGAAAGTCATTTGGTCTTTTTTGGAGATCTGGAATATATGGCTGAGACATGTAAACCTTTCTGGATGCTGTGGTCCTATGAATTACTCCACAAGCATCATCTGTTTTGTTTTAATCTTGCCATGTGATACCACTATAACCTTTTCTTTTGGGGGTATTCTTAGAGGCAATTTATTTCACAAACCTACCCTACCCTCCCTATCACAAAAGAACTACCTTGTGGTTCAAGGTTGAGCCCACCCAAATGCAGGCCGTATCTAGTTGAGGACTCAATGATGAAGCATGGCAATGGAATTTCTAGTGATTGAGAGAGTCCTTTTTAGGTTTCGCCTGCACAGCATTTGCGCTATGCTTGTGAAGTCTTTTTTTTAAAGTAAAAGGATTTCTTCAAAGGGGCTTACGGCCTGCATCGAACGTTCTATTTGTTTTCCTGCTCGCCACTCTTTTTTATCTTGCTTTTTATTTTATTTCCTGTTCGTTTCTGGTTGATTTCGTTTGTTTTCATGTGTTTTTGATTCTGTGGAGCGTTTCCCAAGTACTCCTTCCTGTTGCAGATTTCATCCGCCTTACTCGAGCTACTTTTTTCTTTGTCATCCAGCTCTATTGTCGGCTCTGCGTCTTTTTGGGAGCTGAAGCTAGTAATCGAGTTTGTTCATCCACTGCATTTAATTGTTTGTGCGGTTGTCATGTTTTTTGCAAGACATCCCTTCTGTTACATTGCATATGGAATTTTTTTTCATAATACATCTTTTTGGGGGGTGGGGCTGCAAATTCAGTTTAAAAATGCACTTGTTCGTCCACTGGGAGCTGTGTATGTTGAGCCTCCCATCGAAACTCAAGCCTGGTTCCCCAGCCTCAAAGAGGACTACTCCCGCTGTTACGCAACATCCTTTGACTTTGTACACACACTCCATACGAGTGCGTGCGTTTAAACTCTGTCTCCTCTTTCTTTAATGTTTTATTTTGCACTTTAATATAGCTCAAACTCGACCTGAAGGTTTCGGAGTGCTTTACATGAGGAGCCAGTTGCATTACAGATGGGCACATTCATTTTTAGGTACAAAGAAAATAAGTCATTTGCCAGAATAAAGGATATTGTCCCGCCAAGACTTGAAACCGGTTTGAAGAATAGGGTCTGTGTGTGTACCAGGAGCGGGAGGAAGGGGCTGCCACA
This sequence comes from Lissotriton helveticus, assembly GCF_964261635.1. Lineage (NCBI taxonomy): Eukaryota > Metazoa > Chordata > Amphibia > Caudata > Salamandridae > Lissotriton > Lissotriton helveticus. Next base: position 836,136,525 of record NC_136070.1, read on the forward strand.
TTGTTTATTTTGTAAGCAGAAGCTGCATCAGTCATGGCGAAAATACCATCTTTTGCAAAAACATTTTTGCGCTCTACAGTTTGTTTGCCCCTAGCTTGAATTAAGCACAAATGTAAATTGGTTGATGGCTGCGCAAACTCGCTCATAGTGGCAATTACTACTTGCGTCTTCACTTTAAAGCATCGTGACGCCCCTCTAATCAAGGTTGTTTTTCAAATATCCACTTTCTTATGCTTTGACACAGAACATGTTAACCTAGTTCTGGTAACATGTTGCGGTTTGAAAACCTGCTGTGAAAATGCAATTACTAGGTTTTTTCTTCAAGCATGTCTTCACATGCTGGTAAATATAAAATGCCATGCGTGCTGTAAATTGAACATGCAACCCCTAAGGTGGTCTCCCTCAGATAAGCGGCATGACCTGGTCTTTCTAACACCAACCAGGAACATCATGGCGATTAGCTATTGATTTTCACAACAGCAAGACTCTGAGGGCTCCCAAGGGGTGGGATCACACACACCTTAACATTTCAGTTAATTGTCGTGACACTGGGAAAACATTAAAGTCTAGAAAGATAGCTATTGCAAATTACAGCGGACTCACTATATAGCTTGATGAATGCCAGCATACTAAAATTACTTAGAAAGATCCTTCCCTTTATTCCTGTGAACTTGTGGAAGTTAGTGGTCTCGGCTCTCGCCCTATCCAGAGCCGACTTTGCAACAGTCTTTTCAACAACCTACGGAAGAAATGTCTGACTAAGTTGCAGATTGTGCAGAATGCTGCAGCGTGCTCTTTGCTGAACATTCCTAAACATAAATCTGCCTCTGCAGCGCTCAAAGAGTTACACTGGTTACCAGTGAAGATACGGTTCGAGTTTAAGGCTCTCTGTATAGCATTCGAAGCAACTCACGACATAGGACCTGTCTTTTTTTTTAAACTGAAATTTCAGCTATAAACTCCTGCTCTCCATCTTTGCTCAGCTCACAATCTGGTAATCCCCAGGTTAAGAAAAAGTTCCTGGGGTGGAAGAAGCTTTCTGGTCGGTACGACCAGACTCAAACTCGCTTCCACAGAATTAAAAAGATGAAACTCACGTGTTTGCCTTCGGAAGGCGTTGAAGACGTGGCTGACGTGGCTTTTCAATCTCTGATTTTGTATTAAGATCGTCCGGGATTTTTCACCTGATTAGCTAGCGCCTTGACACCTTCGGGTAACTGTACCTCTCTTTATAAATTTATTTTAATTTCATTCATTTCAATAGTTTTCACTTTAGTATGCTTGTATTGTGAGGGGCTAGCATGCCACCATTTCAGAAAGGAAACTCCTGCTGTCTGATAACTCATGCACCATTGCAGGAAAATGACGACATTTAGAGGTGCTTGCTGCTCAGGTTGGAAGAAGCTGGACACTAAGTTAAAAAGAATGATAACAGTATTAGAAGCTGTTTTATTTATTTTCGGCATATAGTGTGTTTAAATGCAAGCATCAGGAGCTTTAGTTATGCACGTACGTTTTTGTCCGTATTTAAAGATCTCCAATTAATTAGTTGTTTGTATTAACATACCCTGCAACTTTCCAGCCCCAGGACCTATAAGCCATCCCGGATAGTACGTTTTCCTCTTTTCCTTTTCCATCCGCCCCTCCCCTTTTCTCCCCCCTCCTCCCTCTTTCCTCAGTCTTTTCCCCCCCCCCACTTCTCTCTCTCCCCTTTTTTTTCAACCTTCCCCCCTTTTCTTTTCCTTGCCCTTCCACCGGCCTTCTCCCTCTCTTCCCATCTTCTCCTCTCCCCCCCTTACGCCCCCCTTTTTTTGTCCCTTCCTTCGCCTTTGTCTCCCCCTTTCTCTCTCTCCCCTTTTTTCGTCCCACCCATCCACACACTTTCTTGCCCCCCTTTTTGTTCCTTCCTTCGTCTATGTCTCCCTCTTTCTTTCTCCCCCTTCCTTCATCCCGCCCACCAACACTTCTTCTTACTCAGTTCCCTCTGTTCCCTTTAGACCCAGCCCGGGCGCGCATATATTCCCCTGAGTACCTACGTCCCTCCACCCCGGACTATTGACGGTGTGGCCCCAGACTCAGTGATCCACTTGGCAAGACCATTAGCGCTTTTCTCACTTCTTCTCCTTGAGTCTAGACATACGGTATTTTCTGCGGCGCTTTTCTTCTCTGTCCCCTTTTGACTCAATTCTCCACCCCATACTCCTTATTCTTTCACCTTGGTCCACTCCTGAGTGCTCAAATGTATACACATACATGTGAATATCCCTTTATTCCAAGCACTGCAATATAAATTAATGTAACCTGGTCCTGATGATGGCCTAACATTCCTACAGGCCGAAACGTTGACTTCACAGCGAATTTCCCGGCGCTCCCCTCATGGATACCTACACAAATTACTTGTATATTACACTTTGATTGACTGTTTGGGTATCCTGAATTTGTACAATTTTAAGTTCACTTGTTCGCCGTTGCGCCCTCCACAGTCGCTGTACATACCACCTCACGTTGTCACTTGAGCCGTCACAATCCTTCACGAGCACTTGTGCACAGTATCCAACAGGTTACATGCCATTTAATGTAACGCAGCACAACTTTTCTGTTTGACCATATGGAATTGAATATGTCAAATATGTGAATATACTATTTTTGTTTGCAAAACTTTTGGTTTCTTCCCTTTCAGGATTTATCCTTCAGTAACTGTTAGTACTAATTTTATTGTCCCTCTATTGACACCTCTTTGAGATATTGTTGAATGTTACAAATGTTTGCCCTCTTCTTATTAGGGTTTATGGGCTACCTCCTGTAGTCCGATATTATTTATTTAGTCTGTAAGCACTATTTTCTTTGAGTTTCTCTTACTGCAGTCAGGACTTTCCTTACATTCAGCTCGCCATGCGCTCTTTCATTCCAAGCAGCCCCGGACAATGGCGGCCGCTTCTTTGAAGTAAAATAGTTCTCGCATTTACAAGAGTTTGAGCTATTGCCATTGTAAATAACAATAGCTTAAACTACCGTAAATGTGAAACCTATTGCATTGCAAATGCTTGACTTAATTGTTTATATAATACAAACTTGACCCAAGCATTTTGTAGTGCTTTACATGAGCGCCACTTACATTTCACAAGGACACATACATTTTTTTTATAGGCACAGGATGTTGAGCCGATGCCAAGACTCTGACCTCGTTCCATAGTTCAAAATTCGGCAGCTCTGGCCCTTACGCCAAATCCATAAACCCCCCCCCCCCCCCCCCCCCTCCGGTTTCAAATGAGATTACGAACTGACTTGCGCAACAAAAGATCTGGTTTGATAATTATAAATTGCTCTATGGTTTTATTTTGCACTGCTTGTGCCGTAATATGAAGATGTTAGTCTGTGATGTTAATTATTGAATTGGAGCTTTTCCGGGTTGTGTGGTCATTGAAATTGTCGTACACAGATGTTTTGATTGATGGTCCTTCCTATACTATGCTGTTTAGTAACAGGGTTATTTCCACAAGGCAGCACCATTTATTTATAGCAATAAGTATTTCATTTTCCTACGTGTGTGTTCTTTCCTTGTCGATATTAGAATCGTTTGCCCTGCCTCATTTATCAAATGTACACAACTGTAGGACCGAAACATTTTAATTAGATGGTTCTTGTGACTACACTTCATTGACGAACTGGCATATCAAACGTTTTTGAATTTTTTCAGTTGGTTGTTTGTAGATGATGATGGTCCTTTTCAAAAGAGTGTTTGATTTGGCACAGACAGAAAACCATTCCAATTTGTAATGAAGTGGCTGACGGGTTCACCTGTTCCTTAGTGCATAACTGTAGTATAATGTTGCCTGTGTATTCAGTTGGCACACTTAAACTTGTGCCTTTATTTTTCACACGACTGGCATGCTTTTGACCTTTTATGTAGGATGCTGAGAAAGTAAACCGCTAAAGTGAACTTTGGCCCCATCATAGCACTTTTTATATTTACTTTAGGCCATGTTGCACAGCAACGTGTGCTTCTGTGCAACTTGTCTGAAAAACAGTTGACAAACCCCCAAAAATCTTGAATAGACTGCTTGTTTAGTAGTACAATATAGCAATAATCTGTGTCCAGTGGGTTTCCTAGACCTTTTAACCTCTGTGCCACTGCACCTACTGCACCATTCAAATCAAGACCCTAGTGCATGCTGGGTAATTACACATGTGACTGCTAGTTTAGTAGTAAATTATAGCAATAATTGGTGTTTTGTTGGTTTCCTAGACCTTTTGGACCCGTGCCACTGCCCCTGAACTCTTCCCTGCTGCACTCTACACAACACTACTCTGTGCCACTCCAATCTATGCCAATCTACTCTGCAACACTTCACTCTGCCTCTACACCAATGCACTCTACTCTGTACCACTCCACTAAAGTGCACTCTATACTAATCCACTCTAACAAATCGAATGCACTTTTGCCAATCTACTCTCCCAGCACCACTCCACTCTAAAACCATCTACTCTGCGCCACTGCACCCGAATCTGCGCCACACTCTGCTCTGCACTCTACCCCACTCTGCAACACTGTACGCAACTGCACTCTGTCATTGTACTCCGTGTCACTGCAGTCTGTGGCTCTATTCCACTCTGCACTCTACGACAGTTTAGTCTGCAACAATGCACACACTGTCACTGAACTCTACACCACTGGACTCTACTCCGCACCACTCTACGCCACTCTGTCAATGCACTCTACAACACTCCACTCAGCATAACTATACTCTACACTAATCTAATCTGGAGAAGTGTGGCTCACTGGTTAGAGGAGGCAGACCCTGAAGCAGAGGTCAGACCCGGGACCAGGGATCAATTCCCGACGCAGCAGGGTCTTGAGCCCAAATATCCACGGACTCGATAATTCTCGTTTCGGTGCCTACTCGAGTCATGGGTTCACACTCTGCAGCTCTGGGCATTAGCTTGCTTAATCTCCACGACGGCCCCCCGCGGCGGGATGCCTGGCTTTCACCTTGGGGATGCCCAGTACGGGTATCTCACAGGGAAAAGCCAGGACGGGTTCCCAAGGCAAGCGCCGAGATGCCTACGGGTAATCGAGCGCTATATAAGAACGCTTAATAATAATAATAATAATAATTCTCCACTCCACTCTACACCACTCTTCTCTGCACCACTGCACTCTATGCCACTACACTCTACTTTGCACCACTGTACCCAACTTTTCTGCACTGCACGCCAATGCACTGTATACCACTACACCATTTTACTCTGCATCACTCCACTCTGCACCACTGCACTTTATGCCACTGCTCTTCACGCTACTCTACTTTGCACCACTCTACACCATTGCACTCCATGCCAGTGTAATCTATGCAACTCTGCTATATAATACTGCACTCTTGGACAGTCTACTCAGCAAGACTGCACTCTACACCCCTACACTTTATTCTGCACCACTCTCCGTCAATGCACTCTACGCCACTACACTCTGCATCCTTCCACTCTACGCCTCAGCACTCTATCCTGCACCGCTCCACTCTACGCCTCGCCACTCTTCTCTGCACCACTGCACTCTAGGCCACTCTACTCTGCAACACTGCACTCTCCGCTATATTACTCTGCAACACTGCATTCTCCGCTACTGAACTCTACGTCATTCTTCTCTGCATCATTGCACTCTATTCCACTGCACTATATTCTGCACCACTCTATGCCACTCTACTGCACTCCATACTAATGCACTGTACACCACTACGCCATTCTACACTGCATCGCTCCACTCTACAGCAATCCACTCTACAAGCCACTGTAATCTTCACTGCACTCTACTCTAATCTACTCTACATAACTTTAGCCCACTGCGCCATTGGACTCTGCGCCACTGCAGTCTACACCACTTTTAGTCAAAACCAGTACAGTCTACGCCACTGCACTCTACATCAGAGTACTCTGCACCACTGCACTCTAGGCCACTCAACACTGTTGCACTTTGTCACTTTACTCTGCATCACTCTACGGCACTGCACTCTACAACACCACTCTGTAATACTGCACGCTCAGCCACTGCACTCGGTGCTACTCTGCGCCACTGCACTCTATGCCACTGCCCTCTTTTCTGCACCACTCTACTGCACTCTCCAACTATGCACTCTATGCCAATACACTCTACACCACTCTACTGTGCACCACTGCTGCCCCTCCACTCTGCGCCACGTCACTCCACTCTACCCTGCACCACTCCATGCTACCCAGCACCACTCCATTCTATCCTGCACCACTCCTCTCTGTGCCACTTAACTCTACTCCGAAACAATCCGCTATGCCACTGCACTGTAAACTACTCTGCACCACTCTACTCTGCACCACTCTACTCTGCGCCGCACCACTCTGCGCCACACCACTCTACGCCGCTGCGCTGTATGGCACTCTCCAACAATGCACTCAACACCACTCTACTCAAAACCAATGCATTTTACGCCAGCTACTCTGCACCACTACACTCCAAGCAACTATACAACACTGTACGCCTCTCTATTCTGCTCTGCTCTACTGTACTCTACTCCCCTCTGCAACACTGCACTCTACAACACTCAAGGTACACAATTGTGCTCTACCTCGCTGCACTCTGACACTCTATTCTACTCTGCACCTCTGTACGCTAAACCACTGCACCACTCTGTGCCAATGTACTCTATGCCACTGCACTCTGCAGCAAGTCACTCTACGCCACTATCCTCTGCATCACTCCACACCACTCTAATCTATTCTGCACCACTGCTCTCTACACCATTCTACTCTGCACCTCTGCACTTACCCTGCACCACTCCACTCTACTGTGAAACAATCTACTCTACGCCACAGTACTATACACCAATGCAGTCTACTCTGCTCCACTCTAAGCCACTGCACTCTATGCCAATGCACTCTACGCCAATGCCCTCTACACCACTTTAATCAAATCAATGCATTCTGCGCCAATCTACTCTGCCTCACTGTACTTTACGCCACTTCACTCAAAGCCACTCTACTCCACTCCACAACATTACTCTGTTACTCCACTTTGTGGCGCTCTATTCCATTAAACTAATCTCCACTCTATAACATGCTACTCTATTCCACTCCGCCACTCGACTCTACAACACTCTACTCTGCCCGTCCACTCTCCTACACACACCTCCACTGTACGACTATATACTCCCCTCAATGCCACTGTACTCTACGCAGCACCCTCTGCGCCACTCCTTTATGCTCTCCACCACTCCAAGGCACTCTATGCCACACCACTCTTCGACACTCTACTCCACCCTGACACTCTACCCCACTCTAGGCCCTTCCACTCTGACTCTACTCCCTTCTCAACACTCCACGACACTTCACTCCACTCTACTCAACTCTACTGTAAACCTCTGTGTACTACTCCATAACACTCCACTATACTCTATAACACTCCACTCCTCGACACTCCACACCACTCTCCTTTCCCCGACTGACATTTACTCATGCTGAACAGCAGCCACGCTGGTGTGTGACATGACAAAAACATATTGGCAAAGCCAATAGCTCTTTCATATGCGAGACCTATTGGCTTTTCCAATGCATGCCTCTTTCTGCTTCTTTCAGTCACCTCTCTTCCTCCTTGCCTCTCCCCCTCAGGGATGTGGAATCCCTATAGCCCAACGCCCAGGACATATTTGTTGGGGTCAAGGGCAACAGTTTTCATGCCTTTATTATTAGGGTGAGCGCTTTAAGTACATTTTGTACGTTCCGACTGCACTACTGACAGTGTTTCCAGTATAAAAATTTGTACACATGTTTTCAAAGTTTAGCAATGTGAGGCTATGTATATTGCTCCCAGAATGCTCTCTGATTTGATGCAAATATGTGCAGAAGTGTGAAAAATTGATGATTCTTTGCTTTCAAAATAAAATGTTCACAAAAAATAAAAGTATGAAAAAAAACATTTTTGCTAAACTACTGTAAAATTTTAGGGACCATTTCTTTGCGGCATCAATTTAGTAAAATGTGTTGATGTAGGTTAATGATTCCAAAAATATTCTAAATCGAAAATCAGTGTAATCAGTTTCAATAAGATTATAGGAAACAAAAGTAATCAAGCATTGGCAAAGCCAATAGGTCTGAAATTGGTTCAGCCTTTTGGTTTTGTCAATGCGTGACTTGCTTTGGCATGGTGTTTGTAAAACCATATTAGCGTGGGAGCTGCCTGGCCCTCACCATTATAACAAACATTGGCACAAGCAAAAATAGTTTTAGGTCTCAAAAAGCACACATTGCCACAATAGAGCATGGCACTGAACAAAACTACTGTGTGTTCTTTTATGCTGCTGAGGTTCCGTGGTTTTCGGGACCGGACTCCATTTTGTTTGCGTTGTTTGAGATGCCATTTTATGTTGCCCTCACGTAGGCCTAGGTGCTAAACGAACGAACAAAGTTGCATGGGCCTCGTTGTTCATGTAAGCATTAACAGGCCCTTTTCGACTTGCGAGTGAACTGCAAAGATGCTGACCCCGTCACCTGAAACTGACCCTTTGCAAAGCCAGTTCTCCCTAGTAGATCGTTGTCTGAGATTGGCAATCAATGTTCAGGATATCGCTAACTTTTAGTTTCTTGCACATATCTTATCCTACTCAACATCTGAATTGTTTCTTTCCTTACGACTTTTCATTACATGGGTAGTGCTTTTCAATTATGGGTTTGTCCGGCTCGTGGTAATCAAATTTGGGACAGTCCTAATAATTAACTTATGGGTTGGTACGATGTAAAGTGAGCTTTTTGGAATGTAATATTGTATGTGAAATGTGTTCTATTGGTCAGAATTTGCCGCAGCGGGTGTGCATTTGTAATTAATTGAAAATACCACAAAAAGAGATGTCTTGCTCTACGAAGGTTGAGCAGTCTCCTGAGTTGTACACCGTGTTGTATTGCTTGGTTTACTGTTACTAGCTGCAGCTAATAAATTTGATCTCTGACGCCACCTAGAAGTATTCCGTGTTTCTGGATACCAAGACAGGTGAATCCGAAGACTTCGGGTGTGTCCCTGGCACCGCTGGGTTTTAAGAAAACCCGGTTCTTCAGTTGGTGCCCAACGTGGGGCGACTTCAGCGGTACCAGTCCAAGCCTGAGGATCGTGAGGAGCCACGTGAGAAAATTCTGGAGGAAGGCCGCCACTTCATCGACCCCTGTATGTCGACGTGGACCGAAAGTCTTTACTGCGAGGCCTCCTGCTTTCCGACGGCTACGAAGGACTGATGCCCTGACTGTCGCCCTGTTTTGGACCCTTGATTGATCCTTTGTAAAGCGAGACGATAGACGGTCTTCTGGTGGCGTGACAGATACTTTGGTTAAGTATAAGTGGGTCGCTCTCACGACTTTGTTTTGGTTCTTGGTTTTGATTCGGATGTTGCAATAGCCGAAGCCGAGGGGCCCGTATATTTACGAGTGTATCAATAGTTGATAACCCCTTGAAGTTTGAAGCTAGACTAGTGAGCTATAAGATGCCTGGTCTTAGCAAAATTAGAAATGGTTTAGTTGTGGTTGCAACAGGGATTCCCGATTGGAGGATTCGTGTCCGATACCTCCGGTTGGAACTCCGACTTATGAGCTCTATTCAAAACACGGAGTGGGTCCTATTACTTATAATGAAGTATGGGTCCACTATACGAGGAAGGATGGTGTCTTACGATGGCCCCAACATGGTAGTTTCGAATTAAATATTTTAGATAATCTGGAAGTTGCGCTATTTAAGAAAGCCCGTCCGGCAATGTTTGACTCTTTCCGCCTCTGGCGAAAGGAAGCCAAACAACGAGAAATTAAGCAAGCAAAAAGAGATAGGAAAGATAAGAATATGTCAGTACTACAAGCTGCTAAGCTGTTTAAGGAAGATGGAGAAGAGCGTGCGAGTGAAGTTTTAGATAGACAACGTTGCACGGCCATAGATAAATGTTATCCGGCCTTGCCGTCTTCTCCTCCGAAAAAGATTGAAGACCCTGAAAAAGATCCTTTGATCTCTCATTTACTGAGATTGCCACCCCCTTATGTGCAGGGTGCTACTGCGCCCACATTACCCCCGGTTGTTCCACCCTTTGTTGTTCAACCTCCTGCTGTTGTTCAGCCACCCGGTGCTCCACAGATGGTTTTACCTCCTACTGCGCAACCCACTCTAGGGTCGCAAGCTTTGCTACTAGCTTTGTCTCAAACTCCTTTGCCTTCTACTTCTGCATCTCAGACTCTTACTGCTCTTGTTCCTACTTTGCCTCAAGATATTCATTTTCCTGTTTTTACGCCTACTTCTTCTCCTCGAAAACGAATGACTGAGACTGTTGTTAATCTGTTGTCTCCATTGTTTGGGCCACTGAGTATGACCCCTGTTTCGGAACGTAAGCAGAGTCAGCTTCCTAGTTCCGAAGAGCAGGCGGTGTTGGATTTATTGGCTCGTAGATGGATTTTAAATGCTTCTAGGTATAATTTGCCAGCGGTTATGGATGTTTTCTTTCAGTGGGAACCGCCAAAGCAAAGGTATGTTTTTGATCTAATGTGTACGTTTCTGCGTCAGGAATGGGAAGATAATGAGTTGGGTCCGATTCCACAGGAAGTGCTTGATGTTCAGTCCGAGTTTGCTAAAGGGACGATAGTGGAATCTGATGTTACTGATGCCTTAGAGACGATACTTGCCTTTAGGACTAGACTACCGTCTCAGACATTGTACGAACCTGATTCTTCTGTTAGGAGGAAAGTGAAGCAGTATCCCCCTGTATGGAGAGAGGCAGTTGCTGCTAATGTTAATCAGGGTATTCAGGCCGTAGAGGCCCATTTTCAGCGAGTATGGGTACATGTCCCTTGGAAAAGAGCGGAGGTCTTGGCTCTTAAGCAGACCTTACCTGACCCCCGTAAGAATCCTGCTGGTTATTACAAGGAGTTGTCCCAGACAGTTGAAGCATGTATTATGAATTTAGCGGACATAGATATGTTGATGGGGAATGTAGTTCCGCAACCTTTGTGGACGAAGATTCGTCATGAGAATCATGCGGCAGAATTAGGTGATACATGGGCTAATATTGTTGCTGCAGATGGTTGACAGGTTGGAGGTGCCAAACCTGAGCCCTTAGTTGCAGAATTACCTGGTAGAATTATTAATCTAATGAAAACTATGATGCCTGCTTTGCGAGTGAATTGGGATAAGTTGGCAGCATGCAAGCAAAAAAAAGACGAGAGTGTGTCTGATTTCTTCACGAGGTTTGAAGAAACGTTTATCGATCATAGGGGTCAGGACATGAGTACGGAAGGTGGTCAAAGGTTGTTTGTGGACAAATTTGTCTTTAATTTACTTCCCGAGCTTTCTAATAAGTTAAAGGACTCTGAGAGTTCATGGGCTGTTTCTTCGTCAGCCCAGATATTGGCTACTGCACAATATTATGAGAATAGGGATAAAGATGAGAAGGATAAAGCAGAGAAGAAGACTAAAGATCTCAAGACGAAAGTTATTTTGCAGCAAGCTTACCCGCCTCGTCAGAATCAGCCTCAGTTTCAGCAACCTCCACAGTTTCAGAGAGTGTTACAGAAGCCTGAGCCTTATGCTCCGCAATTCTTTCCTGGACCTAATCAGTGTGCTTATTGCAGAGAGGAAGGTCATTTCAAGAATAGTTGCCTGGCTTTGTTACAGCGTGCGAATGGTGTATCTGGTCAGAGAGGTTGTGGTGTTTTCCAGCAAGCTCCTAGGGGTAGAGGACGTGGTGTGTTACCCCAGAATGAGCGTTCCTCTTCCCTTCAGAATTCTGCAAATTATTTTGACAGACAGAATGTTCCTACTGGTCAGTCTGCACAGTACTATGTTGATGATTACTATGTCGAGAGCGAGAGTGCTGGATATAATGATAGTTAGGATAGCCATGGGCAAAGAGAGGGAGTAGTGTCCGTTCCAGTAGATCAGAGTGGACCAGGTGTGCAGAACCTTTTCTTTTGGATACTGGTGCGACAAAGAGTTCTATCATGCACTCTAAACTTCCTGGCGCACCTTTGTCTGGCTTGACCAATGTTTCAGTAGGATTTTCAGGCACCCCAGTTTATAACGCGGTTTCTAGTCCTTTGCCCCTTTCTATTGGTCCTTGTGAATTGGAAGCTCCCCTTATTCTGACGACTGGTTGTAATGAGAATCTGTTGGGTTTGGACTTGCTGAAAAGATTGTATGCGACATTACATTGTTCTCCTTCAGGAGTACATCTTACCCTAGGTAAGAAAGTGATTTCTCCGATGTATTTGTCTAAAGATTGTCTTCCACTGGAATTGCGTTCTCTTCCTGATACGCTTTGGGCTACAGGTCCCAATGATGTTGGTCTCTTGCAGATTCCACCCTATGTTGTCACCCTCAAGTCGAATGCTAGGCTACCTCGTATTCCACAATATAAGATTTCTAGTGATGGCAAGAGAGCTCTTTTGGCGATTGTCTATGATTTTGATGAGAAGGGTGTAGTTGAAGAAACGAGAGGTAATGTGTGTAACAGTCCTGTTTTGCCTGTCCTTAAGCGTACTGATGCTTCTCAGCCACCTGTGTATCGGTTTGTGATCGATCTTCGGGAAGTGAATGAGATTGTGGTACCACAGTTTCCTGTTGTCCCGGATATCACTGCTTTGTTAACTCTGATTCCTGCTTCGGCAGCTTGGTTTTCTGTTATCGACTTGAAGAATGCTTTCTTTAGCATTCCGATTGCTGAGGAGAGTAGAGATATTTTCGGCTTCTCATTAGGAGGTCGAAGCTTCCGGTTTAAGAGAGCTCCCCAAGGTTATTGTGAAAGTCCCTCCATCTATAGTCAGGCGGTGAAAACTCAGCTTGATAGTTTTGTGTTGCCTACTGGTGCTACCCTTATTCAGTATGTTGATGATTTGTTGGTTACTGCTGATGATGAAGAGATTTGTAATGGGGCTACTCTCTCTTTGTTACGACATTTGTCTGACCATCATAAAGTATCACCTTCAAAGTTACAGTATTGCTGCCAAGAAGTAACCTACTTAGGTCATCTCTTGTCGAAGGAGGGAAGAAGGTTGACCCCAGAACTAATTCAGGCGATTGCACAAATGAGTGTGCCATCCACACAGAGAGAAGTGCGTGCTTTCTTAGGTATCACCTCGTATTGTAGACAATGGATCCCTAATTTTTCCCTGCTAGCGAAACCTTTGTTGACATTGACTCTTAAAGATACTCCGCATCCTCTCCCTTGGTCTGATGAGTGTCAGAAAAGTTTTTCTGAATTACGTGATGCATTGTGTTCGGCTCCTGTGTTGGGTACTCTGGACTACAGTAAGCCTTTCACGTTGTATGTGCACGAGAGAGAAGGTTGTGCATTGTCAGTTTTGACGCAACAATTCGGAGATAAGCAACGCCCATGTGCATATTTTTCAGCGACGTTAGATCCGGTAGCTAAAGCGTTGCCGAGCTGTGTGAGAGCTACAGCGGCAGCGGCTGTTTCTATCCGACAGTCTGCTGGTTTGGTATTGGACAATACGTTGATTGTGATGGTCCCACATGCAGTGGATACTTTATTGAACAGGACCAAGACACAGCACCTTACTAGTGCACGTCTGTCAGGTTATGAGTTGACTCTTTTAGCTAGCCATGTACACATCAAAAGATGTAATGTGTTGAATCCAGCTACGTTGTTGCCGATTTCTGTAGAGACAGATGCTCAAGAACAGCATGATTGCTTCCTTCGGACAGAGGTAGAAACAAAGGCTAGAGTTGATTTAAAAGATACTCCTCTTACGAATGTTGATGGTACATTATGAGTAGATGGTTTGTGTTTCAAGCTTCCGAATGGTGAGACGACTGCATCATATGCCGTCACTACTTTGCATACAGTTGTTGAAACAGCACGCATAGCACAGAATTCAGCTCAAGCAGCAGAGCTAATAGCACTGACTAGAGCGTTTGGGTTGTCAGAGGGAAAGCGAGTGAATGTCTATACCGATAGCCAGTATGCGTTTGGTGTTGCCCATAGTTTTGGACGTTTGTGGAGAGAAAGAGGATTCCTTACTTCTTATGGGATGAAAATTCAGCATGTGCAGTTGGTGAATGAACTTTTGGAATCACTTACTCTCCCAAACCAGATTGCAATTGTGAAGTGTAGTGCGCATAAGAAAGTTGTGGATGATGTAGGTTGAGGGAATGCGTTTGCGGATGAAGTTGCGAAGGAAACGGCGAAAGACATGATGAGCCGTATGTATGTTGCAGGCCCTGCTAATTGGGTCATGGCTAGTGGAATGTGTGAAGACACAATAGAAAGTGTGAAGATGATTCAGGCTGAAGCTACGGAAAAAGAAGTGAATGTGTGGAGAGAAACTACGGGTATGTTGGATCCGACAGGTTGTTGGGTTGAGTTATCAGAACACCAGCGAGGGTTGTTGCCTGATGCGTATGTGTTCCCGGTGGTTACTATGGCTCATGGAATGGCTCACATTAGTTCGAAAGGGATATGCAAGTTGTTGGCTCCAGTATGGCAGAATGCTGGAATTCCGAAATGTGCTGAGAATGTGGTGAAGCATTGTATGATTTGTCTGAAGTATAATCTTGGCAAGGGAACTCCAACTCCAGCTGGTCATTTTGCTCCTCCGACCTATCCGTTTGAAGTGATACAGTTAGATTACATACACATGGAGAGATGTAACAATTTGAAGTATTTCCTTGTGGTTGTTTGCGCCTTTTCCAGATGGATAGAGGCTTACCCCCTAAAGGATAATACTGCCTTGTCTATAGCCAAGGTTTTGCTCAAGGAGTATTTCACTAGGTATGGATTGCCGAGAATTGTATGGAGCGACAATGGGAGTGAATTTGTGGGCCAAGTTATGAAGAAAGTGTGTGCTGGTTTGGGAATAAATCAGAAATTCCATGCTGCGAATCACCCCCAGTCAGCTGGCCTGGTAGAGTGCTATAACGGCACGTTGAAGCTGAAACTAGCTAAGATACAAGGGAGCACTGGTCTTACATGGCCAGATGCTTTGCCGTTGGCTCTTTTGTCAACAAGGATGACAGTGCATTCTCGTGTGGGACTTAGCCCATACGAAATAGTTTTTGGTCGTCCAGCGAATGTTTGGGGTGTGCCTCGTCCTAAGAAGTACAGTGAAATCGAGTACCCTATGTTGGTGGATTACTTACATGATTTGACTGCTAAATTACGTGTTCTCCACCAAAAGGACTATGACAGTTTGCCGACAGCTACTGCAGATCCAGGCCATACGATCCAACCTGGTGACCTCGTATTAACGAAGAATTTTCAACGATCCAAGAATTTGGAACCGAGATGGACTGGACCGTATTTGGTGTTACTGGTTACTAGAACTGCTGTTAGGGTAGCTGGTAAAAAAAATTGGGTGCATGCCACCCATACGAAAAAAGTTCCTTTGCCCTTACCGTATGATAAGTGGGTGAGGGCTGGAATAGCTGACTCAGAGTGTGAAAGGATTCCTAGATTTGTACCTTTTAGTGATGCGCATTTGACATGGACTCAGTCAGAACGAGAGGATGATGATGTTCTGCAAGCTGCTGTGCCTTTGCCTTTGAGACTCGACACGACGAATCCGGAAGTCCTTTTTAAGGATCACACTGTGCCTGGCAAACAGCGCTACAATTTAAGATTGAGATAGACTGAACCTATGGACAAATAAAGATTTAATTTTTTTTTATGTAGTGAATTATACCTTGTCAGATCGAGAAACTTTTTTGCTTTTTCTTTTTCGAGTCACCATCTGGACTCAGCTGCAGGGTCGCGGTACAGCCTTAAGGGGTGAGCCGCGTATTGACACAAGGTCTGTGGTTCAGAGTCGTTAGTACGATCTTGACGCACACTTAAGTGAAGAAGGTAATAGCCGTGAGCAGCACGTTAGAGGATGGAGTTTTTTGAGTCTGATAAGAGTATTAAGAGAGTCGATTTTAGAGCGAAAATGTGTACATTGATTTGTAACAAATGTTTTTTGATACTGTGCTTTCTAATGCTTTTGAATATTACGTTGGTTTGTGTGGGTTGGATTTTCTATGCTTCACAACAGACTCTTGCATCTACCTCCCAACCTACTCTTTCTTTTTCTACTGTTTCCCCACATGAGTTTCATACGTTGCCTGAACATGAACAGACACGAAGACTAGAATTTGTGAATAATTCGTTTATACAGATGTTGCATCAGATAGTTGTAAATACCACGAATTGTTGGGTGT
The DNA here is from genome assembly GCF_964261635.1 of Lissotriton helveticus. Taxonomy (NCBI): domain Eukaryota; kingdom Metazoa; phylum Chordata; class Amphibia; order Caudata; family Salamandridae; genus Lissotriton; species Lissotriton helveticus. Next base: position 836,152,720 of record NC_136070.1, read on the forward strand.
GTGGTCTTATGCCACATACGACTGATAAGGGAATGCCATATTTGGTTTTGCCTTTTTCGCCTAATGGGTCAGTATGGGCACTCCAATCAATGTTTATTTATGCGAATGAAGCATCTTCTGTACGTTCTGTCAAAGATAATGCGAATAATAATGCCTTGATACAGGGAATAGTAGATATGGTCAGAGATATTGATCCATATAATGCTATCCCTAAAGATGAGGTACGAGCATATATTGGTTGGAACAAGACGAGATATAGCATTAGTCTGACAGAGAAAGAGAGACAGAAAAGGTCTCCTCCTATTTGGATTGTACCCCACCGAGGTCATCTTTGTCTGCAAGGTAATGGTCAGAATCCGAGAGCTCAGCTTGGTAAGAGTGTGTGTGTTCAAACCTATGTCTATACGTCCCAGAAATCTCCACCGTTCGTGCCAGCTCAAGGCACGTATTTTGACGACAGAGAATATACATAGTTGCCTTCTGATTTTTCAGGCACATGTTATGTGGCATTTTTGCTTCCCCCTACGTACACAGCTGCTTTCAATTACCATAAGACAAGATGTGGTAGAGGTGTTATCGATGCGAAAGATACTGTCGCACAAGAAGTTGGAGACTTCTTTAAGGGTTTCCTACCCTTTTGGGGTCCTATGGCTAATAGTAGGACTATTCGTCAGCTTACAAGAGTGGTCGAGGCCACTATAAATGAGACTGCAGGTGCCCTTAGCAATATTACAGCTGAGCTTCAAGCGGATCGCCTTATGACATTACAGAACCGCTTTGCTTTAGATATTATACTTGCAGATAGAGGTGGAGTATGTAAATTGATCGGGTCTAGTAGCTGCGTTTTCATACCTGATACTGCCCCGACAGTGTACCAAGCCATCTTGAGGTTACATAAGTCCGCTGAGTCTATACATGTAGACGAAGGGAACTGGTCGTTCATAGGATGGTTTTGGGAACTGCTGTCCAAATGGGGATGGAAGATTCGGATGTTTCTTGGTATGGCTTTAGCAATCCTTTTCTCGTGTTGCTTATGCATCCAGTGTGGTCCCGCCATTTGTGGCCTTTGTGCTACGATCTGTGTGAGAAGACCTGTCCCGAGAGAAGTAAAGGATAATAAGATGATGTTACAGCAACACCTTGATGACCTGATGAGAATAGATATAGACCTGGATTCAGATTGACTTGAGTTTAGGTTATTGCCTACGTAATGGCAAAAGGAGGGGCTGAGGTTCCGTGGTTTTCGGGACCGGACTCCATTTTGTTTGCGTTGTTTGAGACGCCATTTTATGTTGCCCTCACGTAGGCCTAGGTGGTAAACGAACGAACAAAGTTGCATGGGCCTCGTTGTTCATGTAAGCATTAACAGGCCCTTTTCGACTTGCGAGTGAACTGCAAAGATGCTGACCCCGTCACCTGAAGCTGACCCTTTGCGAAGCCAGTTTTCCCTAGTAGATCGTTGTCTGAGATTGGTAATCAATGTTCAGGATATCACTAACTTTTAGTTTCTTGCACATATCTTATGCTACTCAACATCTGAATTGTTTCTTTCCTTACGACTTTTCATTACATGGGTAGTGCTTTTCAATTATGGGTTTGTCCGGCTTGCGGTAATCGAATTTGGGACAGTCCTAATAATTAACTTATGGGTTGGTACGATGTAAAGTGAGCTTTTTGGAATGTAATAATGTACGTGAAATGTGTTCTATTGGTCAGAATTTGCCACAGTGGGTGTGCATTTGTAATTAATTGAAAATACCATAAAAAGAGATGTCTTGCTCTACGAAGGTTGATCAGTCTCCCGAGTTGTACACCGTGTTGTATTGCTTGGTTTACTGTTACTAGCTGCAGCTAATAAATTTGATCTCTGACGCCACCTAGAAGTATTCCGTGTTTCTGTATACCAAGACAGGTGAATCCGAAGACTTCGGGTGTGTTCCTGGCACCGCTGGGTTGTAAGAAAACCCGGTTCTTTACTGATTGTGAAAGAGCAGAATGCTGTTACAGTGAAGCCAGCCGATAGAGAAACATAATTTTAATAAACACAAAAGGTCATGGTTAATGCCAGACCTAATTAGGGGCCTAATTATTAAAGAAAGTCTTGAAAGTGCACCCATGATATATGCAGTACAAATATATGTCTTTCATGAATTCACAAAAATGTACAGAAGCAACCCAAGAAATAGTACTCCTAGACAATATCTGTGTACTGCATTTTTAGCATGAGTAAATATGCATGTGTAAATTTGCTCATGCGAAAATCTGAATGTTTGCAAGGTCACTTTCCCTCCAACCACTTTTTTCCCCAACCCTGGAAGACGTTTTACATCTGCCATTATCAGGAGAAAATGTTCTACATTTCTCAGTATGGGAAAAGATTGAGAAGAGTTTGTGAAAACCCTTAAACATGCAAGTTAGTAGGTTTGCTCAGACTCAAAAGGGTATTCCAACCCTGGAACTATTGCTTACCACCACCTTCATTCAGCCCCAGTATGCAGATCTGCGAAATGTGGCAACATAAGGAATTACTAGTATTCAAACCCTACTATGGTATGAACAATTTTTTAGAAAGAAGGAGGTAGGTTCTTGAAGTATGGGACTGGCTGAACCCTATTATGAATACAAAAATATATATATGCCAACCCACTCAGTTCAGTATCGCTCTAAATCATCAGCAACAGATCAAACTTAATTTTGATTTGTTCGGTATATTTATTTTTACCTTTTCTTTTAGATACACTCCATAGAAAAAATCAATTATTTCTATGTCAGAAAAAACAACACAACATATACAACAATTATACACATTAACTTATACATACCATTTATCAAAAGACACATTACTTACATACATATAAACATTCACTGTACACTATACACTAGGTTTTCGTTATATACAACCTCATTTATACACATCTGTTTTCAACTGTTCCTTTGGCAAATATCGGCTCTTTGCCTTTTAACAATCAATGAAATCAAATCAGAGGAACAATAGTAGACAAAGTCATAATTAGTCGGAGATAACCTTTGTTATCAATTCAATGAATCAGTACTTATTAATATTTTGAACAAATTGTATCTCCGTTTTGCCGACGCGTTTCGAACAACACACATAAGTTGTGAGTTCTCCTCAGGGCTTTGTCACTTCTATCTGCAAGTGTATAGAAAAGAAGAAAAGCACCAAAAGGTGTTTCAGTGTACATTCTCTAGCCTCAATTCGCTACATTGTTTACATTCTACAACGTTTAGTCCATATTACCTTTCAAGTGGCTGGGATAGTCCTACGTTCGGTATTATGTTCGTTTTTTTTTAAAAACACTTTAGAGCTGCAATCTAAACAATAAATCTAGATTAGAGCCAAACTCAGTCTGAGCCTTACAGTTACTTTCACAAAACACTGCGTGACGTACCTTTATTTCTATTCGATCTTGTGAGTCTGCCTATGGGCGTCTCCCTATTCCTCGGACACACTTTTCACCTATAAGTAATGCAGAGGTATTTTAATATATCCAGGCTTGTATCATCTCTGAAGTTCGTGAAGCAGTTCGCAACTCTAATCCTACCTTCATTAGGTAATCCGATCTCCTCAGGAGCATGTCACTCCATGTTTAATTTAATTTCTGGGCACGGGCAATCTGTGGGGGAAAAAAACGATTCTAAGTGCACTGGTCATTATTCGGGTGGAAGCTGATTCCGCTTCGTTGGTGCTCAGTGACTGACCTGGTTAGTGTTGAATCTCCGTTTGTTTACAGGCGCGCTGACAGTTTCCCTTCACCTCCGTTCTAGGGATTTCACTGTTTTGAAGACAAAACAGGGAGCGCATTAATTCCACCCTTCCTGGCACGTTTCCTTCCCAACTCGTGCCTACCCGTCCCAAGCCGGTTCTCCTTACCTCCTCACAGCTCCTCTGCAGCTCATCCACACTTCAATCTAGAAGGCGGCGGCCAAGTAGCTTGCTTCCTTATTGTAACCATGTGACTTCAGGAATTCTGGGTGTTGTAGTTTGACTACACTCGCCTCTGTGTTTACATTTAATGGATTACGACATGCTCTCTCATAAGGCCCATAGATTGGTGCCTTAATAATGATTACTCATTTCTACACTAAGAGTCAGTCGTATCTCGTGGAGCCCCACGTAAACCTCCAAATTTACAATCTTGAAACCTCGGAAAGGGTATTTAATCCATTTTGCGCACTGTTAAATTTTAAAATCAGGTACGCTTCTTTTCTCAGCAGTGTATCCTCGATGTCAATCGGACCTTTGCCCCCTGATTGCACTATGGCACACAATATAGTCCATTTAAAGTCCATTTCGCTGTGGTTCGAATCCATAAAGTGTTGGACCATTGGCGCACTAGCTACCTTCTTTTTAATCCTTGACCTGTGTTGTGTTATCCTGCTGTTGGCTTGCTGTGTGGTTTTCCCAACGTACATTTTATTGCAGGCACAAACTACTGCGTACACTACATTCCGTGTCCTGCAGTTCGTAAATCCACGGTTTTTCCATCTCACGCCCCTATGTTCAAACTCGATTCCCTCAATTGTTGAGTCACATGAGACGCAATTGCCACATTTGTGGTGGCCCTCGATTGGTTTAAGGCCCCATCTAGAGCGTAGGTCACTTTTAGGTTTAGCGGTTGCCACATCCGCCCGGATTAAACACTGGCCAATGCTCCTATTCTTTCTATATGCGAAAATGGGTTTTGGAAAGGGGCATTCAAGCCCCTCCAACAAATGCCAATTTTTCAGAACCATTTGTCGTACTTTGTGCGTGTCAGGCCCGAACGTAGTTACACATACCAACCTATCCAGATCTTGTTTCACTTTACGTTCAAGTAAGCACTCCCGTGGTGTGTAGTGCACCCTCTTTTTGGAGTTACTTAGCAATTTTTTGTGGTACCCTCGATATCTCATCTCCTCACAGAACCTTGTGGCATGTTTATCATACTCAGTTACCTCCGAGCAGTTCCTCCGAATCCGAAGCAGCTGCCCATAAGGTAAGTTATCCTTTAGGCTTCTGGGGTGTGCGCTTTGGTGGTGCAGGATTGTGTTTTTATCCGTCTTCTTCTTAAAAAGTGACGTTTTTAATTGTCCATCCATATGGTTTACTTCAAGATCCAGAAAAGTCATCTTTTCATTACTGGACTCAATGGAGAACTTGATATCTTGGTGTCTCCTATTGAGCCATGTGTGAAAGTCCATCAACTCCGTGCGACTCCCCTGCCACAGGAGCCACACGTCGTCAATGTACCTCCACCATTGCTTAATGTGTTTGCTATAGGGGTTGTTTGAGTAAACAAATCTGTTCTCATACTCGGCCATATACAATATGGCCATCTCCGGCGCATAGGGACAACCCATGGCTGTCCCCTTGATCTGCATATAGAATCGGTCATTAAACCGGAAGTAGTTTTTTTTCAATGTCACTTCTGCTAGTTGCAGGATGAACGAGGTCGGGACTTGATGTGGCCTTTCTCTTGTCCAGGTATAGTTCTAGTACCTCTAGCGCCTCGTCTTGCGGAATTTGGGTGTACAATGACGTGACGTCCATTGTCACCATCAGTTCCGTTGACGGGTCGAACTGCATTCCATCAATTTTTAACAAGAAGTCTGTGGTATCCTTCAGGTAGGAGGTTACACTTCCAACAAAGGGCTTAAGAAAGAAGTCTATATATTTAGACAGTGACTCCAGACAAGATTCACAGCCTGAGACAATGGGCCTTCCAGGAGGCTCCTCAGGGTTCTTGTGGATCTTGGGTAGAAAATATAAAATAGGAGTCCTTGGAAATTTCTTAATCAGGAATTCACTTTCTTTCTGGCCCACGAAACCATTCTCCCGCCCGTTTTGTATAATTCCACCGATTTGCCCCTGGATCTCTCTCACAGGGTCCTCGGTGAGTTCCCTATACCATTCCACGTTGTTCACCTGTACTGCTCCCTCCTTAAGATATTTGTCCTTTGGCCAGATCACCACCGCTCCCCCCTTGTCAGCGGGTTTAATGACCACGGACGTGTCTTCCTTCAAATTTTTGATGGCAATGCGTTGGCCTTTAGTGATATTCTGTTTGACGTATTTCTTAGTTTTCTCAAGTTTGTTTATGGATGATAGCATGACTTGCTCAAATGCTACGACCTGTTTAGGTATATTTTGATATGGAATAAAGGTCGATTTGTTCCTCAGGCCTGTTACTTCTACGTCAACGGCCGATGGTTTATTTGCAAAGAAGGCTCGCAGTCGGATTCCAGTTTTAATTTTGTAAAGTCAGTCTGTTGGCTAGGGACAAACTTCAAACCTAGGTTGAGAACTGATTCCTCGTCCCTGGTTAATATCTTCGTTGATAGATTAACAACTGTGGATGGTGGGGCTTCTACGATTTGTAGTAATTTCTGCGTGTGCGCATTTCCCACGCGGGTTTGAATCGTGTTTTGGCTTGTTGGCCCTTCTCTAAAAAAGCCACCTTCTTGTTCGGATTATTACCCCTCTCCTCTGAACCTGATGAGTTGGAGGAGGATGTATCAGAAAATGTTTTGAATCGGTTTCTTGATCGCCCCTGAAAATTAGATAGGGCTCCACGAGATTCCGTCTGAGTGTAGTAATCCTCCTTGAGGAATGGGTAGGCCCTTTCTAGGGTAAATGCTTTTGAATCCCTCTCGTACTGTGCCGATTTAGAATTGATGGTAATGTCTTTAAATGTTAAGATATCTTTCTCAATTTTCTCAAGCAGTGTTTTTGCGTCAGCAACCGCTGGGCTCTCCTGAAGGCTCTTTGTTAACACCTCAATTTCTTCTAGTTCTTTAAGGCAGAGTCTCTGAGCTGTCTCGATCGTATGGACCATTAGGTCCCGACTACATTTCGTGTTTATACCACTAGAGCCTTTCTTATATTCGCTGGCCTCCGTAAATATAACAGGGACATTTTTAACCTGAAGACCCCATGGGATGGTCCCACCCCTGAGGTGTTTCAGGAGAAAATGCCCGTGAAGCTCTGTTCGAATATGTTTCTTTTTGAGTCTAATGAGTTTATCCGACTCGTTTTGTTGCTGAGCGGAGGTGCTCAAAGTAATATTACCAAAAGCGGCTGAGGCTAGTAAATTTTGAATGTGTGATTCTGAAAAAGACAGTGTATCTTTTTCCGACATCACCTCGGAGGGGCAGAATGACCCTCCGCGTTTCTTATGATGAGTGAGGTGGGACCATCCCATGGGGTCTTCAGGTTAAAAATGTCCCTGTTATATTTACGGAGGACAGCGAATATAAGAAAGGCTTTAGTGGTATAAACACGAAATGTAGTCGGGACCTAATGGTCCATACGATCGAGACAGCTCAGAGACTCTGCCTTAAAGAACTAGAAGAAATTGAGGTGTTAACAAAGAGCCTTCAGGAGAGCCCAGCGGTTGCTGACGCAAAAACACTGCTTGAGAAAATTGAGAAAGATATCTTAACATTTAAAGACATTACCATCAATTCTAAATCGGCACAGTACGAGAGGGATTCAAAAGCATTTACCCTAGGAAGGGCCTACCCATTCCTCAAGGAGGATTACTACACTCAGACGGAATCTCGTGGAGCCCTATCTAATTTTCAGGGGCGATCAAGAAACCGATTCAAAACATTTTCTGATACATCCTCCTCCAACTCATCAGGTTCAGAGGAGAGGGGTAATAATCCGAACAAGAAGGTGGCTTTTTTAGAGAAGGGCCAACAAGCCAAAACACGATTCAAACCCGCGTGGGAAATGCGCACACGCAGAAATTACTACAAATCGTAGAAGCCCCACCATCCACAGTTGTTAATCTATCAACGAAGATATTAACCAGGGACGAGGAATCAGTTCTCAACCTAGGTTTGAAGTTTGTCCCTAGCCAACAGACTGACTTTACAAAATTAAAACTGGAAGCAATAGCCTTTTGCAGAAAAATCCGCCTGCGAGCCTTTTTTGCAAATAAACCATCGGCCGTTGACGTAGAAGTAACAGGCCTGAGGAACAAATCGACCTTTATTCCATATCAAAATATACCTAAACAGGTCGTAGCATTTGAGCAAGTCATGCTATCATCCATAAACAAACTTGAGAAAACTAAGAAATACGTCAAACAGAATATCACTAAAGGCCAACGCATTGCCATCAAAAATTTGAAGGAAGACACGTCCGTGGTCATTAAACCCGCTGACAAGGGGGGAGCGGTGGTGATCTGGCCAAAGGACAAATATCTTAAGGAGGGAGCAGTACAGGTGAACAACGTGGAATGGTATAGGGAACTCACCGAGGACCCTGTGAGAGAGATCCAGGGGCAAATCGGTGGAATTATACAAAACGGGCGGGAGAATGGTTTCGTGGGCCAGAAAGAAAGTGAATTCCTGATTAAGAAATTTCCAAGGACTCCTATTTTATATTTTCTACCCAAGATCCACAAGAACCCTGAGGAGCCTCCTGGAAGGCCCATTGTCTCAGGCTGTGAATCTTGTCTGGAGTCACTGTCTAAATATATACACTTCTTTCTTAAGCCCTTTGTTGGAAGTGTAACCTCCTACCTGAAGGATACCACAGACTTCTTGTTAAAAATTGATGGAATGCAGTTCGACCCGTCAACGGAACTGATGGTGACAATGGACGTCACGTCATTGTACACCCAAATTCCGCAAGACGAGGCGCTAGAGGTACTAGAACTATACCTGGACAAGAGAGAAAGGCCACATCAAGTCCCGACCTCGTTCATCCTGCAACTAGCAGAAGTGACATTGAAAAAAAACTACTTCCGGTTTAATGACCGATTCTATATGCAGATCAAGGGGACAGCCATGGGTTGTCCCTATGCGCCGGAGATGGCCATATTGTATATGGCCGAGTATGAGAACAGATTTGTTTACTCAAACAACCCCTATAGCAAACACATTAAGCAATGGTGGAGGTACATTGACGACGTGTGGCTCCTGTGGCAGGGGAGTCGCACGGAGTTGATGGACTTTCACACATGGCTCAATAGGAGACACCAAGATATCAAGTTCTCCATTGAGTCCAGTAATGAAAAGATGACTTTTCTGGATCTTGAAGTAAACCATATGGATGGACAATTAAAAACGTCACTTTTTAAGAAGAAGACGGATAAAAACACAATCCTGCACCACCAAAGCGCACACCCCAGAAGCCTAAAGGATAACTTACCTTATGGGCAGCTGCTTCGGATTCGGAGGAACTGCTCGGAGGTAACTGAGTATGATAAACATGCCACAAGGTTCTGTGAGGAGATGAGATATCGAGGGTACCACAAAAAATTGCTAAGTAACTCCAAAAAGAGGGTGCACTACACACCACGGGAGTGCTTACTTGAACGTAAAGTGAAACAAGATCTGGATAGGTTGGTATGTGTAACTACGTTCGGGCCTGACACGCACAAAGTACGACAAATGGTTCTGAAAAATTGGCATTTGTTGGAGGGGCTTGAATGCCCCTTTCCAAAACCCATTTTCGCATATAGAAAGAATAGGAGCATTGGCCAGTGTTTAATCCGGGCGGATGTGGCAACCGCTAAACCTAAAAGTGACCTACGCTCTAGATGGGGCCTTAAACCAATCGAGGGCCACCACAAATGGGGCAATTGCGTCTCATGTGACTCAACAATTGAGGGAATCGAGTTTGAACATAGGGGCGTGAGATGGAAAAACCGTGGATTTACGAACTGCAGGACACGGAATGTAGTGTACGCAGTAGTTTGTGCCTGCAATAAAATGTACGTTGGGAAAACCACACAGCAAGCCAACAGCAGGATAACACAACACAGGTCAAGGATTAAAAAGAAGGTAGCTAGTGCGCCAATGGTCCAACACTTTATGGATTCGAACCACAGCGAAATGGACTTTAAATGGACTATATTGTGTGCCATAGTGCAATCAGGGGGCAAAGGTCCGATTGACATCGAGGATACACTGCTGAGAAAAGAAGCGTACCTGATTTTAAAATTTAACAGTGCGCAAAATGGATTAAATACCCTTTCCGAGGTTTCAAGATTGTAAATTTGGAGGTTTACGTGGGGCTCCACGAGATACGACTGACTCTTAGTGTAGAAATGAGTAATCATTATTAAGGCACCAATCTATGGGCCTTATGAGAGAGCATGTCGTAATCCATTAAATGTAAACACAGAGGCGAGTGTAGTCAAACTACAACACCCAGAATTCCTGAAGTCACATGGTTACAATAAGGAAGCAAGCTACTTGGCCGCCGCCTTCTAGATTGAAGTGTGGATGAGCTGCAGAGGAGCTGTGAGGAGGTAAGGAGAACCGGCTTGGGACGGGTAGGCACGAGTTGGGAAGGAAACGTGCCAGGAAGGGTGGAATTAATGCGCTCCCTGTTTTGTCTTCAAAACAGTGAAATCCCTAGAACGGAGGTGAAGGGAAACTGTCAGCGCGCCTGTAAACAAACGGAGATTCAACACTAACCAGGTCAGTCACTGAGCACCAACGAAGCGGAATCAGCTTCCACCCGAATAATGACCAGTGCACTTAGAATCGTTTTTTTCCCCCACAGATTGCCCGTGCCCAGAAATTAAATTAAACATGGAGTGACATGCTCCTGAGGAGATCGGATTACCTAATGAAGGTAGGATTAGAGTTGCGAACTGCTTCACGAACTTCAGAGATGATACAAGCCTGGATATATTAAAATACCTCTGCATTACTTATAGGTGAAAAGTGTGTCCGAGGAATAGGGAGACGCCCATAGGCAGACTCACAAGATCGAATAGAAATAAAGGTACGTCACGCAGTGTTTTGTGAAAGTAACTGTAAGGCTCAGACTGAGTTTGGCTCTAATCTAGATTTATTGTTTAGATTGCAGCTCTAAAGTGTTTTTAAAAAAAAAACGAACATAATACCGAACGTAGGACTATCCCAGCCACTTGAAAGGTAATATGGACTAAACGTTGTAGAATGTAAACAATGTAGCGAATTGAAGCTAGAGAATGTACACTGAAACACCTTTTGGTGCTTTTCTTCTTTTCTATACACTTGCAGATAGAAGTGACAAAGCCCTGAGGAGAACTCACAACTTATGTGTGTTGTTCGAAACGCGTCGGCAAAACGGAGATACAATTTGTTCAAAATATGAATAAGTACTGATTCATTGAATTGATAACAAAGGTTATCTCCGACTAATTATGACTTTGTTCACTATTGTTCCTCTGATTTGATTTCATTGATTGTTAAAAGGCAAAGAGCCGATATTTGCCAAAGGAACAGTTGAAAACAGATGTGTATAAATGAGGTTGTATATAACGAAAACCTAGTGTATAGTGTACAGTGAATGTTTATATGTATGTAAGTAATGTGTCTTTTGATAAATGGTATGTATAAGTTAATGTGTATAATTGTTGTATATGTTGTGTTGTTTTTTCTGACATAGAAATAATTGATTTTTTCTATGGAGTGTATCTAAAAGAAAAGGTAAAAATAAATATACCGAACAAATCAAAATTAAGTTTGATCTGTTGCTGATGATTTAGAGCAATACTGAACTGAGTGGGTTGGCATATATATATTTTTGTATGGTATGAACAATGGCATAATCAGAAAGGCTATATCAGAGCTCTTATATAATGAGTTTTCTGCCATAATTTGTCGCCAAATTACATGTCACAAACGGGACAAGTAGATTTTGTTCCAGGATAAGTAGATTTATGGAACTACCTGCCCCATGGACAAGTAGATGTTTTATTAAATTCCACACCCCTTCCCCCTCCTTGCCTCTCCCTCTCCTCTAAGCCCTCTTGTCTCTTCTGTCTCCAGTGTTGCACCTCGCTCCTCTTCCTCAAGATCTGTCTTTCTGAACCTCTCAGCTTTTTCACTCCTTCCTCTTGCTTTCTTCTCGTCGCCACCCTCCCACCCTTTCTTCTTGCTCGACTCATTCACTCAGGGTCTGGGTGACAGAACATGTTTGCCCACATCATGACTGACCAGCTTCCAGAGTTTAGGAAGAGTGGTGCGTTGAACAACCCAGGCGGTACATGCTCTGCCATGACAGGGAGGTCTATGCAGTAGTAACCTGAACAGCACAATATGCTGCAGGAGACCTACACCCCAGTGAGAAGCCTCTTGACAACTATCACATTTTGTTCTTATATAAACTATACCTTTAATAGAGAGAGAAAAACATATTGGTTATTTGCCAGTGAATGCACTCATTGCTACAGTTCACCAAGGACACTTGACCAACCACCATGAGCCAAAGTCAACGACGTGCTTTACGAGTGATGTGAATAAACTGCTCTATTTTACACAGGCAAGAACATGTGTTCCGAAACAAACAGCAGACTAAATTTGTATGGTGTACACCTACCCAGTCAGTCACTTGTTTTTTCAAAATACTTTCATGTTTCAAATGAAGCATATTTCAACCACTTTTACCCCATTGCCACACCCATAATAACCAAGCTCTCAGGTTTCCTTGTGTGTTTCACTTATCCAGTCCTGTGGAAAGGTTAAGCCTTCTAGACAGCACAAGCTATCTCATCCTGTCGTGGACTTACCAAGAAGTTGCAGAGATTTACAGCCTGTCCATTGCTAACCATTGGTTGGCTTTATTGTTCCCTCCCGTTTACTTTCTTCTTATTTGATGGCTTTCCTTTCCATCTTGTGTTTGTCCCTCCCCTGGAGCTTAAACTCATTACTGTCCACTTGGCTGGCTGACTTGTCCTTCCATTGCTCACCTTTAGGGAGCTGCTTTTTTCTTTAAGTACTCCATGAGAGAGCATATGTTTTCTTGCTCACTCTTGTGTGCTGCTTCCTCGAATTCTAGAGTTAGTGAAAGTGGATAGTAAGGCTTTTGTTTTTTATATCATCTTTTATTTGTTTTTTCTTGGGCAGGAGGCAGTATTTTACACTTGCATATTTAACAGTGTTTCGAAGTTTTTTTTGCAACATTTCTGTTTGGGATACTGCAATATCTATAAATGCCTATGTTGGAGAAGTCTGTGCCCGTTTGTTTTGAAATACATGCCCTTGCATTAGTCAAGCTGATGTGAATTCGAGTGCCTCGGTGCGTTCATCATCATAATGTTGTATTTGCTGAAAAACAAGTTGCGTTGTATTTTCTAAGTCTAATGCAGCTGAGAATTGCTTTTTTTATGCATAGTTCTCAGAGAATTCAGAAATCTCGTCTTGCACTTAGATTGAGATTCTATGCTCTGCTTCCCAAAACTGAGCGTTTTACTAAAACATTTCAAAAGAGGCAGTGCTGGTAGTTGAACATTAAGGAGATGATTAAGCAGATTCCTCTTAGCGCAGTGGAATGGTTTGGACATAGAAAGGCCTTTGAGCAGGAAGCACGCGCATTAGAAAACAGACCCCAGTGGGACCCACCCACATGTTTGTGGGCGGCAGACCTGAATTCTAACTTTTGTTTTTTTAAATATTGCCCCTAGCGAGTACTGCTGCATGCCCATGGGCGGCAATCCAGAATTTTATTTTCTTTGAGAAAAAAAAAAGAAAAAGGAAGAAACACATGTTGACCCCTTAGGCCCGCCACATTGTGTTTCTTACCTCTCCTTCAGCAGTCATACTATCTGCTTTCAGCCCATGGATGGTGGGGAGTGCTTAGGGCAGGGTAGAAGGAGCTGAGAAACTGACTTGCCGGACCGGGACAAAACGTACCTGCTCTTTGGTGTCCCAGTCCAAGCAGCACCAGTTCTTTCCTTATTTTTCTTCTTCTCTCTTCCCTTCTATCTTGCTTTCTATCTTCTTCTTCTGTGTTCAGCGGCAGGCTTGCCCTAGGCACCTCCAGGCAGGGGTATGCGACGCAGCAGCAGGCAGATGAGTAAACAAACACATTACCTGCCTGCTGATCCCCTCCTTTTGTTTGGCTCATCGATCAACGTTAGACCAATAAAATGCACTTTGCAGAGGATTTTATACTCATTTTATACATACGTTTTTTATTTATGTTGTTTTGTAATATCATTTAAAATGGCACTGCTAGCATGGTATGGCCGATGCAAGGATGTGCTGATTTCCTTTCTCTCATGGCCCACTTTCTGAGAGTGGAAAGGCGGGGATGAGAAGAGTGCAGCAATAATGCACTCCTCCCTCCTCAATTTAACACACAAAAGTCGGCTCTGTCTAGTACAACTCCAGCGACACACACTGAGGCCAGTTGAAAGCACCTTCCTCACGATTCTGTTTTTCAACACTTTGTTGAGCCTGTATTCTTCCTCCTAAGTGCCTGGATACCCTCTCGGGTGATTAGTGTGCTATGCAAATCAACATAACATGCGTGCACACTTCACAATAAAATCAAGCCAGGAATTGACCAGGAAAGAAACATATTTCATATTATTGGCTTTGTGAATGATTTTTACTCATTGTTGTGAAGGAAATATGATACCTCAGTGCAGAGGTCAAATATGTGCCTTAGGACTCTGGATCCTATCTTATGTGCAGCATGCATTTGATTATCTTTCAGGTGAAAGGTGAGAGTACAACTAAACACCAGGGAGGAATGGGTGGGGACAGCCCACTTAGGCATTGGTCCCAACTCCACCCATAAAATGGCCCGTTACAGTCTTTCTGCCCCCCACTACCCCCCAGGGGGCAGATGAGAAATCTTTACCTCCAATCTTCCCCGATGGGAGGGGCAGAAAGCCCTCTAGATACCAGGGAGCTTTTTTTATTGCTACAAAGTGTGAGGATGGCCTTCCCACCAGCCCACACATTGGACCTAACCTCCACCTAAAATATGACCACAACAGTTTTTTTGCCGCCCCCTCTGGGGACTAATGCATCTCCATCTTTTTGGCAAGAAGGAAATTATGGTTTTGGATGCTTTTAGAAAACAATTGTAATACATAGGGGTAGTAGAGTTGGGCTATGTCTCATTATCATCCTACTTGTATGCTGAATGGCTGCACTTTTTGGGCTCGGTCAGCTGCCACCTGAGGATATCTACCAAACCCAGACATTTCTGAAAACAAGACATTCGGGGAAATCCAAGGTGGTATGCCTTGCGTGGATCACATAATGTTTTCTTACCCGCAGTGCCCTGCATACCTCAAATTTTGCCTAAAATTGCGCGTTTACTTTGGATTTCTGGGACGTACAATTTTTGAATCAGCAGGAAATTCACAAAATTCCTACCACCCAGCGTTTCCTCACTTGTCCCAATAAAAATGCTACCCCTCTTGTGTGACTGGGCCTACAAGTCAGGGCCAATGAGAGTCACTCTGGCACAATCCCATTAACCTTGCTTTGATGCTTGCCTGTCCTATGCACTAGGCTCACGCACACATGCATGCCTGAACAGCCAACTTGAAATGCTCGGTGACCTCTAGGATTCCCCCAGGTGTCTAGTTTTCAAAATGTCAGGTTTGCTAAGTTTTCCAGGTTTACATATGTACCGGCTGAACTAGGGCCCAAAATCCACAGCGACCCACTTTGCTAAAAATGTGGCAGTTTGAGTGGAAAAATGTGATGTATCCATGTTGCGTTTTGCGTTGTTGACTGTCACATGCACTAGGCCTACCCATACAAGTGAGGTACTCTTTGAATCAGAATACATGTGGGAGCATAGGATAGTAGTATATGTATTATTGCCAGTTGCATTTTGCTGCATTTGTGCCTTAAAAATCTAAGACAGTGTGTAAGAAAGAAGATATTTTGAAAATAACTTTTAAATCATATGCTCCTACTGTTACCCACTAATTCAGAAATTTTCAAATAACCCCTCCTACTAAGCTCCAAATCTTGTACCCATTTCAGAATCACATAGGTTATCTTAATACCTATTTTTCACTCAACGTATTGGACCCTATGAATTGGCCTATACTCCGTACACAATGGAAAACCATTGTACAATGCAGCTCAGTTGTTGGCTTGATGTACCTCTGGTTCTTGCAGAACCTACAAACCCTATATTTCCCCTCAACCAAAAGGGTCTAGCAAATGTAATGGTACATTGCTTTTGTAAATCAGCCATTGTGACTAAAAGTTACATATGAAAACACTGTAGTTGTGTTTTCCTACTTGTTTTCAATATTTCTTTATTTCAACTGTTAATTTATCTGTAAAAACCTTGAGCGATGTACACATAAACCCCATTCTGAATTCAGAATTTTGTCTAGTTTTCAGAAATATATAGCTTTCCTGAATCACCCATGGGTTTCACACTGGTTTGCACCACAAACTGGAAGAAGGATAAAGGCACAAAAAGTAGGAAAAATGGGCTACCACTTTGAAAAATGGCAAAACTGTGGTAAACAAAATTGTTTTTTTTATTCAGCTCTGCATGTTCCTGAAAGCTGGGAAGATGGTGATTTTTTCACATCAAACCGTTCGTTGATGCCATTGTTATGAAAAAACATACTTTTATCCAAAGCACTTTTTCCATTTTTCCCCCCCAAAACTCAAAATTTATATTCTGGCTATTTTCCAGTCTCCTCCAGGGGAATCCACAAACCCTGGGACCCTTTAGACTACCCAGGATTTTGTATTTAAAAAAAGGGCGCAAATTTAGCATGGGTAGCTTATGGGCAAAATGTTATGGAAGCCTAAGCACTAACTAACCCAAATAGCCCAAATAAGTCTTATCGCAGTGTGGGAGGGGGTCAGTGTAGCTGCAAACAGATTAAAGGCAAGACCTATTGGCTTTGTCAATACTTGTTTTACTTTACATCCGTGGGACTTATAGTTCTGATTTTACAGTTGGACAGACAGGACTTTAAGTCTGTTAATATTTATTTATTTAAATTTGTATAGCAGCGAACACCTACCCCCAAGGGTTTTTCTGGCGCCGACAGAGAACAGCAGAGAGAGGAGAGGCCTATTAGCTAAAGAGCCATGTTTTGAGGGATCTGCGGAAAGACAGAAGGTCAGGTTGTAGGCGGAGGGGCAGTGGAAGAGCATTCCAAAGAGTGGGGCCATGGTAAGAGAAGGAGCGCCCTCCCATACGAGAAAGTCTCTCTCGAAGAACTCTGAATTTCTCTTGAGTAGAGGATCTGAGAGTACGGGGGACGTAGGGGCAGGCCAGCTGTTGCACATAGTCAGGGGCCTTAGCATGCTTAATGCGGAACATGTACGTAAGGACCTTGAACTTGACCCGTTTCTCCACTGAAAGCCAGTAATACAGAGTAAAACCCCGGATTTGAGAGTTTTGTAATAATTTAAATGGAGCAATTTACCTTTTACTCCCCCAATACGCACATTCAACCTTATCCCTTGACCCCTTATAGTTCAACTGGTTTTGTGTTTTTTTGTTGTTTTTGTTTTCTTCGGTAGCTGCATTTAAGTTCTCTTGCTTTTCATCCTCAGTCTGTTTTTGTCTGACAGCCACCTAACTGCATAGTGTTGTGGTTTTAAGATCGTATTTTGAAATTAGGGCTCGATATAAACTTGGTAAACAAAGTCCTATGTTTCTCAAATGTCACATGTTTGAATAGTGTTCGTAGAAAACAGTGGCATATTGGGCACAGTCGGTGCCCTGTGCCTGCCTACAAATAGCCCCACCATAACTTAAGTGCTTTTGAAAGCAGTGTTCAGAAAATAACACTACACTATCTACTAGGGTAGAGGAGGGACATACATTCTAATCATCATAACTGGATTACATTCATCGCATTACTATTCACTCTCAAAATGCTTATAAAAGAAGTTTATTTGGTTGCACAAGTTTTCCTTAAAACATGTTTCTGTGTTAGCATTTGACAAAAACCCACACACATTTCCCCCAAAGAGCGTATGCTTATTTCTATATGCAAAATGGTAAAATAATACATTGTATATATCACTCGGTTCTTGAACAAATAACTTTCAATCACCTGAACAATGTTGATGCAAAAATGTTCAACAGTTTTCTCGTATTGATCGATGAGCACTGTGGTTTGTTGCTTTTGTTCTGACTCAGGTGGTCTGTGCCTTGTGTTGTTGCAGGTGCGGGCACAAAGAAGCTGTGTTTTTCCAGTCACACAGCGCAAAAGCTGAGGTAAAGAAAACAGCAGCGTCCTATTGTTTGACTTCATTGTTCCTCTCTTTCTGTCAAGTCAGTCTTGTTTACAGCACAAAATAAATGCTTTCACATCTCATTGTAGATTTACTTGGGTTTTTGCTGACAATAGGCAGGTATGTAAATGCTAGGGAAAGTTACTGAACGAAGGACAGATTGGTTTTTGAAACATTTGAATAGTTTGTTTCCTCCGTTTATCACTCGTCTTTCCTGTAGAACTGGATGGTTCAGTGGTGCTGCAAAGGATAACTTTCAGTTTCCCTGCTAGCTCGCTTATTTGAAACTTACCTTGGGCTGAAGTTGTAACGCATTACCCTTTTAAATTATTTTCCAGCCCATTACTGACTTTTACAAATCAGCGCTAGATTTAGCATGTGGTGTTAATTTACTGAAATGGCAGGTTTATGTTTTTTTGTGAAGGGTGGTAAACATATTAAGCAAAACTCAATTTTAGGTCTCTCCTTTTAACATGCGCGGTCTGTTGCCAGACGAATTGTCAGCTTGCAGTGGACATAAAGCCCTCCTTTGGTTGGCTTACTTGCCTCTCACATTTACTTCCTTCTTATTCGTTAGCGTTGTGGGCTTTCCTTCCCTTTTTGTTTGTCCCTCTCCTGAAGCATGTATACATGTACTGTGCTCTTGCACGGTTTGCTTTTATCAGGTGCTTTTTTGTATAAGTATTCAATGAGAGTGCATGTTTTTTCCAGCTGTCTCCCTAGCGTGCTTCTGTTGCCCTCTGCGAGATTCCCTCCCCCTTGTGTGCTCCCCTGCCTCTGTTACTTCCTCCCCACATCCTTTCCAAAGAGAAAAAAAATGCTTTCACTTTTTTTCATTTTATTTGCTATGAGTGAGATCTGCAATTAAAAAGAACAAAAAGCCTATTACATCAATTTGTAGGCACACGTGTATGTGCCTATAACATTATGCAATCACCTTTTATTTCCCTTATTTAGCCATGTTGCATCTCTAAAAGGTACCAGTAAAGCCAATACTTCCCAAATGCAATACCAATTGGCTTTGCCAGTGCTTGTTTAAATTGAGGCTAAAACTTGTACCCATAAAAAATACTTCCAAAATACGTAGAGCGGTCTAAACTATTCTTAAATTCATACAAACTTAATAAAACCAGAATTTCAGTGGGGGCGTGGCTTGGACGGCGTTGGAAATGGCCGCCTAGCTCGTTCGCTGCAATGCAGGAGAGCGGACCTTCAGCCCTAAGGGACGAAATATCATCGCTACGATAGTGGGAGTGGAAGGCTTTCCCTCCAGACTGCCTGGAGCACTCTCGGTGTAATTTTGAGCACTCAGCACCCAACGGAAATACCTTTACAGGAACCCGACAACTCACGAGAAGAGAAGTGCGGAGGTTCGGCGCGCTAAGGGACACCCACCGCATGGCGTAAGACGGAATCCGCCAGGGAGTCAGCGGAAGCGCACACGGCAAGGAGGTGAGCCCAGATGTATGCGCACAGCGTCGGCTGACTATCGGCAGCATTTGTAGCCCTTCAGAATGAATGCTTCTGTTTTTCCACCCCGGAGCCCGGCAGCTCGCCTGACTTAAAGATGGCCGCCCGCTACCTAAATCGCGCCTAGAGCGCTGGCAAAGATAACGCTCCACTGCCATTAAGAAGCGTTTTGCCTTACAAAAACGAAGTGGCTGCCCTACACCCTCAAAATAAAGCCCCACAGGAAAGGGGATATCTTCCCCCATCAACGACTGGCCTGTAAAATGAACGTGATCATTACCACTAGCGCCTGACCTAAAAATGGTGTCTGAATGTGTACAATTTGTCATTTTTCGGCGCGAAAATTGAGGATTATAGGAAATATATGAAAGGTTGATGGAAAAGCTTGTCTTCTAAAGCCTAAATCTATGAAATACTGAATTCTGCCACATACACACGCATGGCTCTACCTTTTTTCAACACTGCTATGTCTACAATTGTTCTGGTGAAAGGAGTCATAATCAGCGCAAACCTGGTGTAAAACCTCTGTTAAACTCTGCTAAAGTCTCTGTGCCAACCTGAGATATACTAGCCTACCTTACAACGCAACAGGTAGCCAAAGCCCTAACGCAAAAGATTGAGCCCTCCTCGGGAAGTCACCGACAACGTCAGCCAGTACCCCATTACCCCACGGACCTTCTGGTAGTACAGAATCGAAACTCCTCAACATGGCGGACAGAGACGAGAAGAAGAACGCAAAAAAGGTAAAACCGGCACCCTCTCTGTCAGATTCTCCCATCAAGGCAAAGGCAGACGTCAACAGTACCCTAGAAGTGATCCTGTTAAAACTGGCAGAAGTACACGATCTAGCAAAATCAACCAAATCCAATACTGACGCTATGCAATTGGAGCTCACTGCAATTAGAGCCGACATGAGCTCGGTCCACAAAAGCATAGATGAAGCGGAGCAAAGGATTAGCGACTTGGAAGATAAGACCAAAAATGCCTCCGCATCCATGCGGCAAATTCAGGGATCAACGGACCAGCTCAGACGCCAGGTATCGGAGTTGGAAGACAGAAACAGGAGGGGAAATGTGCGCATTTTTGGAATCCCGGAAAATGCAGAGAAAGACGCGAATTCCTGTGTGGACTTTTTAGAAGCTTGGATCCCGAAAATAACAGGAATTTCCTTCCACCACGAATTTGAACTCGACAGAGCCCATAGGGTGCCGAGCTATATCCCTCATGGTTACAGAGGTCCGCGCCCACTGATCTGCAAACCATTAAGGCATCAACATACAGAAGCTATACTGCAGTTCGCGCGGCGAAACCATAAAATCACTTGGGAGGGCCACACTATAACTTTCACCCAGGACTACTCGAAAGACACGCTTGAAATCAGGAAGGGCTTCCTGGCCCAAAGAGAAAGACTAAGATCGAAAGGAATTCAATACTCTTTCGCTGGCCTGGCAAAATTCAAAATCACCATTCAAGGCAAACCGAAATTCTTCACGAGCCCAAATGCATTGGCGCAATTCATTGGAGAATCCACTTCACAAAGCATGGACTTGTCAAACAACCCCTCGAATAAACGCAAGACGAACTCGCTAGAAAATGTGAACTCAGACTCTGGTCATGGCTGATCCCATCGTTCTATTCTCATACCTCAAATGTGCTGTCTTATTAATACAGCGTCCAGGTTTTGCTCCTGGAATTGGATAGACAAGCTAATACTTACCTTTTGGCAAAATCATTTTCTTGTAGACACTTCCATCTTAGTTTCAAGTAACATTGTGTTCTGATGTGTTTGTTGCCATCAGGTATGACCACTCAGGGTACGGATCCTAGTTCACTCATGGTAAACTGGCGTATTCATTGAACCTCCTATCACGATACATAGCTCCTAGACCACAGCTTAATACACGTGTTAAGATATGTTTTGTAAACCATTAATGGAACAAAATGTTTTGCGATATGATCCCTATCATTACTTCATATAGATCTTTAGAGATCACTCGAGAGAAAGATCATTTTCTGCAGAAAATCCTCTCCTGATTACCTTGTTTCAGAGCACGTCTGTTTTCACAAACTACTCCTTTACAGTATATACAAATCAACAGTCATGGAGTTACAGCCTACTCCTATCTAATAAGCTTATAAGATATACTATCTCAGACAATTTTATGTTCTCCCTAAGGTTCACTGTATCACAACTTTCTGTGTACATGCTTATTATGTTTAGCTGAACCTGACTGTTACTTAACAAAGCGCCTTAAGCGCAGTAAGAACTTGATGTTACTGATGTTATTCCCTGTTATATCTATCATTCTCAAACCTTCCTGCGTTGCAGATGGACGGCAATGCCGTCGCAGCTCCTAAGTTCTTTTGAGAGGGGAGGGGGGAGGGGTGGGGAGAGCAGGGGGGAGGGAGGAAGGGGGGGAGAGAGGGGGGGGAATGGGGGAAAAAAAATCTGGATTATTTCAGCATGTGTTCAATGTTTATGGTTGATGATTCCACTCACCTTTTTAGCTTTAGAAGTAATGCTAACCGAGACCTTATTAGGTGCCTCAATAGCCACTCAGTGCGCTCTATCTTTCCACTCTATAAATCTATTCCTTATAACTGACCACGGTAGCACATCAAACACGATTTCAAGACACGATAATCCTGCAAAAGCCACTACAGATGAAACTCACGCGAGGCAGAAACTTACTAAGGGAACAAATCGTTCACCCATACTTGACATCCACTTGATATCCTATAGCTTAATGGTCACGGCTCTACCACTTGATCAAGAGCGACGACCTAGCTATCAATGACCCACAATTCCTCTATCACGGAGGGCCTTAACATTGTCTCCTTTAACGTTAAAGGACTCAATCACCCAGTCAAGAGGAGAAAAGTTCTAGAATATCTGTCAAAATCCAAGGGCGACATCCTCCTCTTGCAGGAGACTAAATTATCGAAGGATGACGCTGAATTGATAAGTCAACATTGGATCTCACACACTCTTTGTTCGCCAGCAATTGGCAAAAAGCGTGGCGTCCTCACCCTAATAGCTAAAAAATCCAACATCTCTGTAATATCGCACACTCACGATGAGGATGGCCGTTTCATCATGGCTCATCTACAAAGAAACGATGACCATATCCACGTCATGAACATTTACGGTCCCAACACTGACGACCCAGAATTCTGGGACTCATTGGCCCCGACCCTAGAATGTGTACCACAGGGAGAATTACTGATAATGGGAGGCGACTTTAATTTACCCCTTGACCCTATAACGGACCGCCACTCTACCTGTTCCTACCAACCGACCCGCTCACATACTAGTCTACACCGCTTATGCTCCAGATTCAACTTACACGACTCATGGAGACTCCAACACCCAGACGGCCGCGATTACACATTTTACTCACCTCCTCACAATTCCTACTCAAGGATAGATTATATCCTCGTCAATAGCCCCTTCACACACCTCATAGAGGAAACCAGCATTGCCCCTAAGTTGATTTCTGACCACTCAAGCATTCAGACCAAATTAGTGGGTTCCAGGTCCATTCTCCCCCCTAAAAGATGGAGGTTCAATGACGAAATATTTTCTGAACCAGAAAACAAGCAAAAGATCGAGAATGCCATCCGAGACTACCTCACCTTAAACGACACCCATGACTCGGACATAGCGACTGTATGGGAGGCGCTTAAGGCCACCCTGAGGGGTGTAATCATAGGAATTAGAGCTCATGCTAATAAAAAACTAAACAAGGATTTAACCACTCTAGAAGTCAACATTAAAAATCTAGAAGCCACTCATATCGCAAATCTCCAAAATCCTATGATTTTAAACGAACTTACTAAGCTGAAATATGAATACAACTCGATACTCAGCAAAAGAGCGGGGGTCTGGGTTAACAAGTTCAAGGCTCTTAGGACATGCGAAGGTAACAGAGCTGGTAAAGTCTTGGCGTCATACTTAAAACACAAACAAAAACAATTCAATATCGCCTCAGTCAAAGATAGTAATAATATCGTCCAAACAAAACAGGACCTAATCTTACATACCTTTAAATCATTCTATCAAGACCTGTATAAAAATAATTTGACCTTTGACTCGGAAGAGTGTAATAGATACCTAAACTCATTAGGCCTACCTAAACTCAATGACACGGATAAAGCCACTCTGAATTCTCCAATCACCCTACAAGAGGTAACAACATCTATTAAAACCCTTAAATGTAACAAGGCACCTGGCCCTGACGGTTTCTCCGCCAGTTTCTACAAAGAACTAACAAATTCGCTGAGCCCGACTCTCTTAAAACTGTTTAAGTCCTTTAATGTAACGAAAGGAATAACAAAATCGATGAGTGAAGCCACCATTATAGTCATTCCTAAAGAAGGCAAAGACCCACTGTTAACCAAAAACTACAGGCCGATTTCCCTAATTAACTTAGACTGCAAGATATATGCAAAGATCTTAGCCACACGACTAAACTCGCAACTACCAAAACTAATTAGTATGTCGCAAGTAGGCTTCATGAAACAGCGCATGTCTAACGATAATACAAGATTACTCTGTCACGTCATTGAAAAAGCCAGACTGCTCGCAGACCCCGCAGTTGCTATTACTCTCGACGCAGAAAAGGCGTTCGACAGAGTGTCCTGGCTTTTCCTTAAGAGCTGTATGTCCGTCTTTAACCTTGGGGACACATTCACTAACTTGGTAATGGCCCTGTATCTCTCACCTACCGCACGCATTGCCATAAATGGCTCATTATCAGACCCTTTCTCCCTTGAGCAGGGGACGAGGCAGGGCTGCCCCCTTTCCCCTTCGCTCTTCCTATTAGCAATGGAACCCCTAATAGCTAATATAAAAAACAACGAATCCATTAAAGGTGTGAAATTTGGGAATAAATGCGTCAAACTTGCCGCCTATGCGGACGATATCCTGATTGTGACAGAATCACCAGATACCTCTATCCCTGCACTAATGTCCACCATTGACAGATACTCCACATACTCGGGATACAAGCTCAACCGGGATAAATCTGAGGTCAAACCACTCAATATTTTAACAGCCAAAGAGATACTAGGGAACTCAGGGCTTTGCTGGCAAACAGAATTTGTGAAATACCTTGGTATTGAATTCGGCGACTCCCTTATGGAGACCCTCCAACGGAATGAAAAATTAACCTTAAACAAAATCAAAACCCACTTGGAGGGTTGGTCCCCTCGCTTCATTACGTGGTGGGGAAGAGTGGAGACCATCTGGTTAATTACCTCATATCTATGCTCCCTCTTACTCTTACGCCTGACTTCTACCACAAACTAGACATGACTATATCAAACTTCCTTTGGAAAGGGAAAAGAGCCAGAATCAGCATAAAAAAACTCCGCTTAGACAAAACCACTGGTGGGGTCAACCTACCTGATTTCAAAAGATATGAAACCGCCTTTCTCGCCAAACAGGGAGCCCACTGGCTCTCGCCTTCACCTGACTATACTCCAGTTTGGCTAGACATTGAGAACGAGATTCTAGAGGGTATCTCCCCTAGCGCGGCCCTCTCATCTAATTTGAATAGGCTAACCCACTCCAAATCAATATTCCATAACACAAAATCTGCTCTTCTAAAGTTTGACAGACTCCTGGAAAACAGCATTCGGGGATCACGCTGGGAATCCTTATGGGACAACCGTAACATTTTATATAAAGGTAAACCCCTACACATTACATCATGGATCAAAAAAGGCATACTTTTTCCGTATCAGCTGTTTACGGGATCATACCCTGTCCCATTCAGTGACCTACAAACCAAATACGACCTCGAACCAATTGAATTTTATAACTTCCTTAACGTAAAAACAGCACTGTCCAAAGACAAACTCTCCCGAACTACACCCTCCCTTCCATCGTACCTAGCCAGGGTGAACAGGTTGGGACACCAGGTTTCCGCCCTCTATAAACTTAGTCGCCCTCAACATCCTAGCCTCATTACCCCAATTACACAATTCTGGGACAACCTTGCGTCCAAGCCTATTACAGAGATGGATTGGATCAATACATGGATATCCTGTATGAGAGACAAAATTAGCCCCACACTTTCGCAAACAAAATAGGGGCTCTTGCACAAGGCCTTCTGGACACCGGCGCGATTATTCGCACATAATATCACCACAGACGCCTTCTGCTGGAGCTGCAAACACGCGGAGGGTGATCTATCTCATATTATCTTAGAGTGCGACTGCGTAACACAGTTTTGGGAGAAGATATTTGAATTTATATCAAAATTATTCCACATTACACCGATTAAAGAGCTCCCCTATCTTGTTTTCGGATTCACCCAAGACCCTTCCCTTGAAATAGAAGATAGGGCCTTACTCGACCTCCTCCTCACGGCGGCGATCAAGACAGTCCTTAGTAACTGGAAAGATACCAATAAGGCCAACTTCGCAGGGTGGTTGAATTGGATAATCAGTCTACGCGGTGCAGATAACATCGCACTTCAACAGACGCCGTGGCGTCCCCCCCACGAGAAAACTGTGGTCAACCCTTGATAATTACTTTACGACGCATAAGCCACCTTAATATAGTCGACCACTGTTTACTTCACAGGCACTAGCACTTGCATTATCCCATCACCGTATTGCCTTTCATGGTATCCTTTTCCTTGTAGCCAGTGACGCACAATATCTGTCTCTAAATGCTTGTTGAGTGTGCGATACATGTTCTGCTACCTCCGACGAGAGTTATTGGTTATTGTACTCTTGAGTTTTCCACTGACTACTGATGTAACGCATTATATGGCGCTTTTAAACTGTACACTTCTGAACATAAATGTACTACTGGATCTAATTACTGTTTGTTACTGCTGAAACAACCAATAAAAACTTTTTGAACAGAAAAAAAAAACAACAGAATTTCAGCGATAAAGCTAAGTAATGACGAATTTGCACCAGTTTTAAAGCAGGTTTCTGCAGCTACCACAAGCTTAATTGCATTGCCTGATAGCTGGCAAAGCACAAAATCTGAGTTTTAATAGCTGTTCTGTTGGCAATACTTTTTCACCATTAATTAGCTGGTAAGCTACATACTAGCACAGTTGAAAGTATGTGCTACTGGGTACAGCATTTGATCTCCCAATTTTTTAAAGTGCACTTAGGGCCAAATGGGGATCCTGGAACTTTTACAGTATGGAAAATATACAACTTATTGGTTTTAGTATGATAAATGTGCATACAAACTTAACATTGTAAAATTCACACATCATCCATGTTATTACCTTGTACTTTGATCTCGTAACCTTAATTTCTAATAATGATCAGATTATCAGAAATGCTGAATTCTAGCCAGGACTTTAGCAAATTAATTCTGGTAACTTTTGTTCTGTGTCTGCATTCTAACATGTCTCTTGACATTGTAGTACTTCTCGAAGTGTAGTAAATAATTTAGGGATCGGACTAGAGAAGGTGAGATTCTGGGATTTTGTGAAACATCTAAAACACACACTATCTCAGACTGACTCAGTTGTTTAGTGAATCCTCGATGGAACTGCATTTAAAAGGCGTGCTATGTCGAAAGTAATATTATGCCAAGGAAGCTGTTGCAACATTGATTATTTACGGTTTCAAAGCACTCTTTCCACTGTTCTCTCCAAAAGTGACCAACAATAATTGACAAAACATCGCAGGTATTTCCATAGAAAAATCTACAACAGGATCAAATGCCTTTATCGCTTTGATCCTTAATACTTCTAAGGACTGTCTTTCACGGAAGAGTGCTATTGATCATTGTGTTCAGAAAATGAGTCTTGTGAATTTGGACATGACCTACAGGGCACCCTTGTTGAGCTTTGTGCACTGAGACAGGTGTTATCTGAATTCATAGGTTAACAAAAATGCCCTAAATATATTGTCAGCCAACATTAATGTGAATGCAAAAGTCATAATTTGCACAATCCTTACCGATTTAAAAAGCGTTAATAGTCGAATTCTTCTTTGAATCAAAATCCTCTTGGAGACAGTACATTCTGAATTTCTAGGTGAGGCCCCATCCAGAAGCATATACTAGCAACCCCGGATTGGGTTTGGCCTGTGTGGACCTTAATAGTAAGGTGCATATTGAAACCTTTGGTACCTTGAGCACGGGACCCACATCTGGTCATATCCATCGCAGTTATGGCATCAACTGCAACAAACAGGGTGATTGATGGAAAACTTTTTTCAATCTCAGCCACTGGCATGGCGGCGGCATCGCACTCTCAAACGTCCAGGCTTATTACTGGGCCTCTCATTTGGCCGTCATTAACCAATTTTATTTATTTATTTAGAGAGGTTTTATATAGCGCTGGCTGGACCCAGGGGTATCAGAGCGCTTTACATTTTTGAGACAAGAAGGTCAGTAAGACATGGGTCATACATAGCATAAATGAGTATAAACAACATATAAGTCTCCGCCAGACATATTTCAAAATGATAAATATGGGAAATAAGAACACCGAAAAGTGGGAGATGTGAACCAATGGCTCCACTCACCCCAAACCGAACCTGCTTAGCGGCTAGACAGACATGCCCTGGTAATGGGGGGAATCAACTAAATTCTCTATAATGAAAAGCGAAAAACAGACCTTCTGGGGCCTACCGCACATACCGTCCAATTGTGGTACGCGGTACTGAGAAATCTGTGTTGGAACGATAAATTAACACAACAAACCCCACTGTGGGAAACCGTCAAACTGGGCAGGAGTAAAGGATTTAGACAATGGGACGCAATAGGAATTTCACGGGTGGGTGACCTTTGGAAAACAGGGAAAGTCATTACCTTTGCTCAACTGCAAGACCAATACAAGATGTTCCGTTACCTACAGGTTAAGCATGCGCTAGAAGCGGTCATCCTGCCTGACACCGTCCTTCTGGAGGCCTTCCTATTGGAGGATAGACTCCTCACGGAATATATAGATACTAAAGCCATATCCCTAACGTACAGAAAAATCGTCAACAATCAGCCGGACCCTACACAATTACTACAGGAAAAATGGCAGAACATTGTAGGCGACTTAGACAACACTTACTGGCAGGAAGCACTTGAGTCCCCTAGGGAGGTGGTGGTATCCTCTAGGTTACACCTGATACACCTTAAAGTGCTCCACAGGACCTATTTCACAATAGTGACATTATGAAAGATAGGAAAGGCCAACGACGAACTCTGCCTGCGACAATATGGTGAAATAGGCACCTTTTATTACACAATATGGGAATGCCTGGTGATTAAAACATACTAGGCGACAATTATGAGCACAATCACACAGGATAGTGAAGCTCCTGTACCACCAGACCCTACACAATGTCTCTTAAACCTCTTAAACGTCTGGGAAGAAACAGACCTGAATCATTTGGCCCAAGCTTGGGCTACATTAGGTATGGTAATAGCAAAGTGAAACATTGCCAGACAGTGGGGAGCACGTATTACCCGAATACTGGGAGAATGGTGTAAAGATATGGACATGGCCGTAGTGGCTGAAAAGCCTACGTATATTCACAGAGGGTGCCCCAAAAAATGCGAGTGGATGTGGGGAAAATTGAATACATTTAGGGGAGGCATCTGTAGCCCACCAGCTATAGAATCATTCTCAGACGATGATGAACGAGTTGGAATACTATGCACTCCCCAAAAGGCCTGCGATGTATATATGATATAATGATTACCAGCGGTTGAAAAGGATGTATAATGAAGAACAAACTGTCAGGTTAATGTGTCATGTCGCAAATGTTTCTACTGCAAGTCTTGTACCTAACAAAAAAAAGTTTTAACAAAAAAAATCTCTTCCACTGGGGATTGTATGGGCCACATTCTAGCCCATCGTTTTTCGCTTACCGTGGCATTGCAAGCAGAGGTATGCAAAAATATAATGACAGATGTTCATATGTATAGGATGGCTAGATACCTTTTCAGACAGATGGGGGAGTCATTCCTTATTTGGAACAAAGTAAGTGGCTTTGTTTGCTTTTCTGGCTTTCGTACTTTCTTATGGTAAATGAAATTCAGACTTTTTGCTCTGATATAAAGCTGTTAACATGTTAGTCATTCTTTGGGCTACTTCTAATGTTACTAAAACCCACCATATTCTTCTTTTCACATCAATTATGTATTTGCTGGAGTTTACTTCTAGAGCTTATACTTCAAGTAAGGAACAAAAGTTCACAACCTGGATGATGGATAAGAGCTTTACATTTCTACCTAAACTTTCTGGATCTACTATTCTGCTGTTAGTGATTATGGAAAAGCATTTAAGGCAAGCAGGAAAGAAGGGCACTACTTACAGGTAGATAGCTTATTGTATTGAACATTATCAGCGGATCCTGAAACAGTTTGTTGTAGAATGTGTTGGAACTCAATTAAAAAAACATTACTACTCTGTTTTCCAAAACATCCTTTTAATAGCAGTCTATTGTAGTAGCATATAGGTTGCTGCAAACCTAAATCAAGTCCTCTGTTGTACATCCAATCAAGAAACACACTGACCTCACTATTTTGTTTTTCACATTACATTTTACTTATATATTATTTCTGAGTAACTAGGTTCATGGAGTGGGGATTACATATAGTGTGGTAAGATATCACAATGACTATTTGAAGGGGTCCAATTCTTACTGCACAGTTGAATAGAGTGTGCCCTGTAGGTGTTTTGACTGAAAAGGCTAGTTTTTCTTTGGCCTATGTTATGCTATGTTGTGGTTTTGTAAAGTGCATGGTTCCCTATAAGGTATCTGACTTTAGGAACTTAGGTTGATGGCAAATCATTTGAAAATAGTTCGGTACTAAACTTTTGGAAGCCAGCAGGAACCAGCAAATTTGAGCAGTGTCCGCTTTTGAAGTAGCGAGCAAGAGATTTCCAGAGTTTGGCTAAGGTGCCAGAGAAAGCCCACCCAGCCTGATGCATCAAAATCCGGCAACCACCAGCGGTCTGGAAGTAGAGGACCTTTGGGCACTCAGGAGAGCGGTATAAAGCTTAAACATCTTGAAAAGGTAGCTTAGGTTTAAATAGCTTTGGCCACTGTATTGAAGGTTTTGAATGCAATTCTTTGAGATGTAAGTAACCAACCAATGTGGACTTTGTAATGCCATTGTGGCAGGAGATCAAAATGGAAGGTTGAGAGCCAGTTATTCTGTAGGCACTGCAGGTGTATGATGATACAATCAGAAGCGCCTAGGTAGTGTTCTACCTAGACCATTGATCGACGTGACAGATGAAGGTGATGGGGCAATGACATTTGCAGTAATCTGTCAATAAGAAAATAGGTGTCAACTGTTTTTTTTACCTGCGCCTTTAAGGAAGGGTCATGATCAAAAATGATGCCTGAATTTCTTACGGAGGAGGGAGGAACAGTGATTGGGCCTAAATTAGAGGACCAAAGGTTAGGAGTCTCAAGGCCAAGAGAGTTCCCAATAGAGAGAAACATTATCTCTATCTTCTCTGTATTGAGTTTTAATGAATTTTGTGACAACTTCTTTACAACCACGGTCATGCTGTCCCTAAAATTGGGGGAGCCCTGGTTGAATCTGTGTATCAACTGCATAAATCAAATGCCGTAGTCCAAATGATCTGATAATAGTGCCAGTAGTATTAAAAAGGGTGGGGCTGCGAGAGGAGTGACAAAAAGACAGCTTTGTAACAGATTGTGAGTTAAGATTTTAACCAGAACAAAGCAGGACCCTGGATCCCGACTTTAGAGAGGCTACACAGCAGGACAGTATGGGAGACTGCATCAAAAACCCAAGAGCGGTGAAGAAAGACAAGGACAGAAGTTTTGCCATGGTCTATCAGCATTTAAAGATCATCAAGGACTAAGATCAAAGCTGTTTCAGTGCTATGGGTCAAAAGCCAGATTTAGTTTTGTCAAGTTTGATGCTCGGGGAAATGAGAGAGATCTGTCTGTTGATAACTTTCTCCAAAATATTTATGGGGGTAAGGTTGAAGCAGAGTAGGGTGAAAATTGTTCAAGACTGCTGGATCTATAGTCAGATTTTTCAGTAGGGAAACAAACGACTAATGCATTTTCCAGACTTCAGGAACAAATGCTGTGTCAATGGACTTGTTCCAAAGATTTAGAAGGCTGGAAGTGAGGATTGGTTTGGCAGATTGAAAGGCCACTATGGACTCAAATCTCTTTTATTCCAAAGACACTTTCAGAACTAATTCCCTCCTTCTCAGACCCCACCAGGAAGTTCTTTAGTCATTGTAAATTTGTCACAAATATTACATCCTGTGCTTGCTGTGTTTGATATTGTGTTCCTTTTGCCTGCGTTGTTTTGATTCTTTGGCTGCTATTGTTCGCCAGGAAGTTCTTTATTCATTGTATAATTTGTCATATTTATTCTTATTTTTGCTTGTACAGTCTGTTTATGCTGTGCTTGAGATTGTGTGCCTTTTGCCTGCATCGCTCCGATTCTATGGCCTGCTATTTTTGTTTGTTTTATTCCCGCAACAGTTCTCTCATGTAACGTAACTGGTTCTATTGTACAGTGCTCTGACACCTTGGGGTAAAGTCCGCACTTTATAAAAATGCATTAAATAAAATAAAAAAAAATAAAAAAATACTAGGGTCGGTTGGGGTATCAGATTTATGGCCAATAGGATACTGGGAAATGTATCGAGGGAAATAAAGTTAAACCCTTATTCTTCATTAAAATGTGTAGCCAAAAAATCTATTATTAGAATGATTACTCAGAAAAGGAGTGTAAGAAATGTTGTGGGTGCTAGAATTGTTCAGTGAGGGAAAGGCCATACAGTAGAATTTATTTTATCTGCGAAAACGTTTGATAAATTATAACACAGTTGTTGAGAAGGCCAACTGTATTGAGTTAAATAGCACTTGAATAGAACTGCGGTCCTTGAGGATACCAAAAATAGTCTTGTTTGTTTTTTAATATCATGACTTTGTAAGCGCAAAGGGCTTCTCTTAGTTTGCAGTCCTCAGAGTAATCTCGTCTCCACTTGCACTCAATATTTTGCAGTACTGTTAATTAAGAGCTGGACCAACGGGCTGAGGGTCAGAGTCAATGTGAGGAGGAAATGCTCATTGTAAGAAAGTGTTGAGTGCTGCAGTGCTCCAGTTATTGAAGTTCGGCATACAAGAGTCTGATGAAGTGGAAGTTTTAGGAGAGGGGAAACTGAGTTTTAAGGCGTGCTCAAAGGCTACAGGAGAAAGTTTATTCCATAGGCGCTTTGACGTCATTGAAAGTGCATGATTCAACCAGTCAGGGTGTGGTTAGGAGAAAAGATCTAAAATGGGACCAAAGAGTTGGCCCTCAGACTTGGGAAATGGTGAACTGCAACTCATAAGTTAATTGAGGGCAAAAACCTGGTCCACAGTGTGTCCTCCCATGCAAGTGGAACCAGACACCAGCGGCTCTAAAGTCATATTCGGGGGAGAAGTGATTAGAGTTCTTGCCACAGCTTCCTCAAGAGCTTCTACCCAGATCCTCAAATTATCAAGCAGGGACCAAATAATGTATTAAGATTTAGGTTAATGAGCAGATCTGTAGCGTTGGTGGTATGTCTTACGAATGAGCGGACATTAATGAGAGAGCAGGAGAGAGCTTTGAGGAAAGTTGTAAATTCACCAAGTAATTTTAGGAAGGGTTGAAAAGTAGTAAGCATGAACTGAGGGCGCAGCTCCGGGCAAAAAATAGGATTACCCGAGAAGAGGGCTTGGGTAAAAATATGTCTTTTTAAAACGCATACTGGAGTGACTTATGCAGTGGAGGAGAGGCAAATACCCTCTTACCGTTATGAGGAAGTTTTGCTTGTTGAAAATTATCCGAGTGTCGAAAGGCAGTTGAGTTTCTCTGGTGCAAAAGAGACGAAGATGTCTTACTGAGTTGGTATCCCACCGCCGGGGGCTAGGGCAGTGTAGCTGTTGCCTTCCACCACAGGGCGCAGGCAGGCGAAAGTGTCATGTGTGGCTTCTTCCTATATCTTACACGAGCATTTATGTTCTCTCATCCATTATTGGTGCTCACCTTGAAATCTAAATTTGATAGGTTAAAATATATTAAATGTACTTTGGTGGGAAGAGAAGG
The DNA here is from genome assembly GCF_964261635.1 of Lissotriton helveticus. Lineage (NCBI taxonomy): Eukaryota > Metazoa > Chordata > Amphibia > Caudata > Salamandridae > Lissotriton > Lissotriton helveticus. The sequence goes on from NC_136070.1 coordinate 836,186,228, forward strand.
ATTGAAATATGTTTTCGCTAAAATAAATTGAAACAATAATTGTCCTATTTTGTTTTCCAGGATGCCATGCGGCTATATTATGTATGCACAGCTCCACACTGTGGGCATCGCTGGACAGAATAAAACCTCTCGCTATTGCTACCTTGTTGTTCTGTTTTAGTACCCCCGTCTACCACTTGTTCATTACTCTGTTCGCTTGCCTATATTGTTAAATACATTTTTGGGTTTAAAATCACAAATGTTTATTTTTGTAAGTAGCCTTGAAAAGTTTGATTCCATTGGTCCTTGAAAAGTTTGATTCCAGTGGTGTCTGCTTTTCTTTTTAAATGTCTGACTTTTTAAAATGTTTTGCAAATAAAAATGTGCATCAGAGTTATTTTCTAAGTTGTTCCCTTTTTAATGTGAAATGTAATAATTAATTGTGTACTGAATTGTCAGAGGCAGGCTTATGCGAAGTATCATGTTGACACTGTTAAAACAAAAGTACAGAATTATGGCCAAAGAGCTGTGTTCGAATGGTGCTGGACATTCCTGTAGTAGGCAGAAATTAAATCATTTAATTGCGAACAAAATTTTGAAACAGGATTGCTGGCTACTAGACTTATTAAACAGAATTTCAAAAAAGCTGGCAAGTTCAAAGTATAACGTAGTCCAGTATTCCATATGGGATCTTCGTTGATAAATAAGAACATAGAGGGACCGAATTATGTGCCATTTCAGCTGTAAATACAACTCCTTCCGAAAATGCCTCAATATACCCCTGTCTGGTATTCCTATTCACCAAAGAATAAGGAGCAAAGGTAAATGGGTTTACTACTGTGTAATTGTATGCTAGTACTACGAACAACCATATATTAATAAACCCCACACAAGGAATGCTGGGTGGGCAGAACAAGGCATGCTTTACCTTAATCATTCATAAATGTTTACAAAATGGAGAGTTGGTGGGGCTGGTGTAAATCCTATACCACAGTCTCAAGGGGAAGGAAACTTCTCCAAATCTGAGAGCTAGCCAAACCTGCACATATAAAACGGCTGCTTGGACATTTTATTTGTTTAGCGACACTACGGCCAGCAGAAAGGAGGATAACTAAACCACCCAGCTGCAAACGTATAATCACAGTTTCCATTATCCTCTACTATAGTACTCCCAAAACTGTGACCCATTTTTTTTAGTGCAACAAGCTTTTGCTACCCATCTAGTTTTTTTTTTATTTTATAACCAAGTTTATTGTACTTTCGACAAGAAACTGTATACACAGTTGCTGCTTCTCTAGTCATCCCTCGGCCCCCAGACATAATCTTATTTATTTTGAAAGTTTTATATAGCGCGAACAAGATCTTTGCAGATATCAGAGCGCTTTACAAAGCGGGGAATACAAACGTGAGGGTGCAAACAGGCCATTCGGTATAGCGCAATTGTAGATAATAAGTAGGTATATGAGGGAGCATGGTAAAGCAGGTACATTAATAATGCAAATAATACATAAGTGTGAGTAATACAAATCATCGAAGGGATCGAGCAAATAATACAGATCGGTGCAGAGACTTTAAGAATCACGTTAATAGATCAAGTGTGTTTGGCTATGAGGATAGCTTTTACTTCTTTCTTAAAGAGTGCGATGGAGGAGATGAGTCTGGTTTCAGGAGGGAGTGAGTTCCATATCCTGGGTGCCATTCCTGAGAAGGAGCGTTTATACGTTTTTTCCTTCCGGAATCTTCGAGGTTTTAGCAGAAGAATATTTGTGCCTCTAGTGTTTCTAGAACCGCCAGAGATTGTCAGCTTCTGGGTGAGGTATCCGGGTGAGCTCAGGTGTACAGCCTTGTGTGTCATGCAGGCAATTTTCAAATGTATTCTGGCTTCAAAAGGCAGCCAGTTCAGAGATTTAAAGTCAGGGGAGATAATCAGAACAGTTTCCATCCATTGTCAGCTATCCACCCCATTCATCCAAAACATGGTATTCCCATAATTTGCCCCATATCTTCACATGCTTTTGTGGGCAACCCCACCCTTTATAAACAGGCTTTTCCTGATGGGCGCACCAGTCCACCCCCGCCCGCCACTCAACAATTGTAGGGGGTCTCACTGATGTCCACTTACATGCACTATCCCTCTTAGTGACCAATGTTGCTATCTCAAGGAACAGACGTTCCGCCCTTGGTCCACCCAAGTCCTCCCATCAGGCTCCCCACCTTGGCCGTGAGTTCCAGTTGTCAATTCAGGATGAGTGAGAGCTCTCGCTCAACCCTCCCGCAGTATTGAACTGACACTGGGTAAGACCACACCCCCATGAAAGAAGATTGCATCTGGTGAGCGACACCGGAAGCAGGCTGCCTGTGAAATCATGCCCGCCCGGTGTAACCTCTGAGTGGTCATGTATGTGAGAAGCAGGCATTTGAGATGACCCAGTCTTAGGCTTGTGGATAAGGCCAACTCTCAGGGGACCATCCTGGCCTCTTGACACTTTCTCTCTTCCATCTCGCCACCCACGCATGCCACTTCTGACTTAGTCTGCTGAAATGGTCCATCCAGTCCTTTGAAGTCTAGGGTGCTGTAAATCTGGGATATGGTTCCCCTATGGAGCTTCCGGTTTAGGAATTTAGCCTTAAACTCTGGAATGTCCATACTCAGTGGAATGTTGGCCAAGAGGTTGTGTCTCAACTGAGTATTTGTGAAACTGAGTGTGTGACAGTGGAATTGCTGTTGGATTTCTTGGAGCATTTGTATGTGGCCACCCGTCTATACATCCTTGAGCTGTGTGATGCCTATGGCGTCCCACTTTGAGATCCCCTCTAATCCTGCTGTGTGATGTAGCCATTTCCCCCTGCAGAGGGTGGCCATCCTCGTCCGTCTACCATCCCAGCCTAAGAGACGAAGCGCCACTCTCCAACTGAGGAATAGCATCTGGGTCATTTCCAACTGGGCGTGCCTGAACAGGGCACCATACAGTTTGGCCATCGTATCCATGCCCAGTAACTTTAGTTTCACTTGATACGTCGGATCCCCCAGGCCCCTGTTAAACCAGTCATTTATTACGATAAGTTTTGATGCTACGTGGTAGTACTGGAGATCTACCATTCTCAATCCGCCATCATAGGGGTACTCCCTACAGTTGGCCCACGCTACGCGAGTGCATCAGCCCACCCACAAAAAATTCCATAGCATGGAGTTGAATTGCTGGAACTACTGCTTAGAGATTGGAAGGGGAAAATTCTGGAGGACATAAAAGAAGCATGGCGACACAATGATCTTAAAGAGGGCTATCTGTCCCATCACATGTAGTGGGAATTGTTTCCACTTCTGTAGATCCCTCCTCATATTGCTCAAAAGAGGAGTCAGGTTAAGACACCATGTCAATTCTGGAAGGAGGAATGTATGGATGCCTAGATACTGGAATGACAAACAGGGTTCGCAACCACCAGTCACATGAGCTCAAGTACCCCTACAATCTGGACCAGCAGGGATTTCGCTTTATTCACTTGGAGGCCCGCGGCCTCTTCGTAGATTTTGGGTAGCTCTAGGCAACACAGGCCGAAGGTTTGTGGGTCCACAAAAAAAGGAGAATGACAGCCATGCATAGTGCTGTCCCTTCCTTGGAGCCCATGCTGATCCCTGTATCCTCTCATCGCAACGTACAAGTGAAGCCAAGAAGTCGATTGCCAGCGCATATAGTAGGGGAGGAAAGAGGCAACTTTGCTGGGTGCTCCTATGGGTAGGGAAGAGAAGAGGAGCAGTTGATCAGTTCTTGAGCAGACTGGTAAGAATAGGAGAGTTTGGCGAGGCTATGGAGATAACACCCTAGTCTGACCCTTTCCAGTAGAGCATCAAGAAAAGACCAGGCAAGCATATCAAAGGCCTTCTCAAAATCAGAAGCAGGGTGCGCCAGGTGTTGGAGGGTATGTGCTTGAGAAAGAGCCACTTGGCGACTTCGAATATAGTGGCGGGTGCTCAGAGCTGGCATAAAGCAACATTGAGCCGGGTGAATTAAATAGTGTAGGGTCCGTCACAGACTTTTGGCCAAAATCTTGGAGAATACTTTGATTTCCACATTAATGATGGAAATTGACCGATAGGAGGCACAATGTTCAGGTGGATGACCTATTTGGTGGATCATCACAATGGTGGCCTTGCCTAGCTCTAGGGGAAAGGCTGCAACCTTAGCTGCTTCCGTATAGAAAGCTAGCAGGTGTGATAACAGGAGGGCGCACAATTTCCAGTAGTACTGAACTGGAAAACCATTGGGGCCCAGAGTTTTTCCTGGGGACATATTAGATAATGCTTCCTCAATGTCTTCAGCTGTGTTTGGTTGATCTAGTTCCCTGGCTAGGGTCTTGGGAATTGAGGTCAACTAGATCTCCCTCAAAATGGGGCAGGTGACTGAGCAGGGTCGCCTTGGCATACACTTGTGCAATGTCCAGTAGTAGTCCGTGAACATTCCCACAATTTCAGCGGTGTGGGTCCGCGTTCGTCATCCCATAGGGCTCTTCACTCAGCCCCACCCTGTTTAACTTGTATGTACGCCCTCTAGCAGAAATTGTTTAATCACATGGGCTTTGAGATCATCCTAGCTCTTTCCTCTAATACCACCCAAATCACCACCTAATTAAACTGCTGTCTTAAGGCGGTTACATATGGGATGACTAGCAGTAGGTAAAAGCTCAATGACGAGAAAACTGAGGTTCTAGTAGTAGGCAAGAATAGCCTTGGTGGCTGAAACTCTCATGGCCAGAGCACTTGAACGATCGTCCAAAACCAGCACAAGCAGTAAAAAGCTTGGGAGTCTGGATTGATGACAAGCTTACTATGGAGACTCAAGTAAAGAAACTAGCAGTCTCATGTTTTGGCATTCTGCAAACTTTAAGGAAAATACTGCAGATGTTACCATCTCCCACTTGAAGAAAAATGGTGCGGAGTCTGATAAACTCTTGCCTTGATTATGGCAACTCACTGTATCTTGGGAGCCCAAAATGCATGATCAAAATGCTCCTAACTGGTATAAAATGCTGCCACAAAAGAATCCTTAACAAAATATCAAAGCATCAGTCAGCCACTCCTGCTCTGGTTGCCTTGCATTGGCTGCCAGTTCATAAAAGAATGTCAGTTTAAGGCTCTCTGCATGGTGTACCGGGCCATTCATGGAATAGGCCCACATATTATTCGCTCTCTGCTTAATCCCTATGCTCCAGGAAGGGCCCTTTGCTCTAGCAATCATGGACTCCTGGCTGTGCGCAACAACAAAAAGGCAAGAAGTGGAGGCTGCTTCTTTGCATTTCTCATCTCCAGGCTCTGGAATGCTCTTCTGGCTTTCTTAGAAATCAGCCGCCTGAAGCTTGCTTTAGGAAAATGCTGAAGGCACACCTATTCTAAAGTGGTTAAGGAAATGCTCAGTTGGATTGAGTGGAATGGTTGTCTGTCACCTAACGCTGGGAGACCTGTTGGGGTAGCTATGCGCGATACAAATACAACTACATTGTATAGAATCCTGCATCACTGATCCAAGGGACCACTCTAAGTGAACTCTCTGGTGGCCAGCCAGTAGAGCAGCTTCCCAGATTTATCCCCGTGCTCATAAACCCACTAAGTTGATGCTCTCCAGCCTTGGAGCGCGTTCTCCAGCGAGTGTTGCCTTTCCTTTGCCCTCGCCAATCTCAATTGCTGGTCGAGCTCGCCAGATGAATTCCTCCGCATCTGGCGCTCCAGGTTAAGGATTTGGCCTCCAGGGCTGTAATCTGCTCTAGCTTGCTTTTCTCCCTACCTCGGATATGCCCATTTAGTTGACCTTTTGGTGCTGGTTTGCTAGCTGCCCACAAAGTGCTAGCAGACTCCACTGTCCCTTTATTAATCTCAAAGTAGGAACGCATCTCCGAACCTGAGGGGAGTCGATGATTTTTGTGCAGTTTTTCCTTTTCTTTCTCGGCGGAAGCGAATGAGAGAGTATGGAGGATCTAGTTCTGGATTCAGTTCCCCCAGGGGTCTCCACACGTCGGAGGTCCTTTCACTCCTCCACCCACTCCCAGACCTGCTCTTGCGTCTCAAAAAAGTTAGTTAAAGAAATGAAGATCACCTTCTGTTTCGAAGGAAAGAGCATCATGTACTGATGATTGAGAGGACGAAGCTTCTTTTTACCTCATCACAGGAGCACCTTCGTTTCTGAGCCACCTGCATGTAGTCGGGGAAGATAAGGATGTGCGAGTTCTGAAATGGAAGATTCTTTCTCAGCCTGGCCTCTCTAAGAATGGCGTCTCTGTCACAGTGGTTGAGTATCTGGGGAGGCCAGAGGCTCAGCCGAGGGGCACTGACCCAAAGACCTTTGGGCTCTATCCACCGAAAACCATGGCGACAATTTATCAGCCTGGACTCAGGACCTTATCCAACATTCTAGAAAGGTTTTTGCACTGGAAACCTGCATATCCTCTGGAAATCCCACAAACCTAAGTCTGCGGTCCGATCGGTTCTGGCACCCAGTCTCTTCCGCCGCCACAGGTCCACCACCAAGCGCGGGCTTCCATGTTGGAAAGGCAGTCTGGGGCATCGCTTCCTAACTGCGATCAGTGTCCGATCTGGCAGCAGCCCTGCTCTACAGTGTGTCCACAGAATCTGCACTGGCAAGGGTGGGGGTCTATGTGGCAGCCAACTGCTATAGATGATGATTGATTAATGAGTGGGTCGGAAGCAGCTCTAAACTGCAATCACCATCTTGTCCGCCTGAGCCACACCCCACAACCCACCTAGCCGTAATGGGCATGAGGTGGGTGTTTCTTTTTAATGTAACTAAAGCATCATGTTGGTAGTGCACTGTCATTTACATACAATACATTTTCCAGTGAAATGGGCACCAAATTTGCACATACAGTTTTACTGATAAAACAATATTGCACATAAATGATGTGTTGAAATCGGGTTTCAGTGAATATTTATCATTTCGTGCACCACCAAGTAAAATGTCTTGGTTTGTTTTGATCATAGTAAAATGTTCGTTTCCATCACACTTCTGAATTACAAAAAAAGTGGTTCATTTCTGCTTTCCTAACTGCTGAATGTTTACAGTTCATTTGCAGGTTATTTATATTTTGTTGTGTGTTACAAAAACATGACATCATACGTCCTTTCCTTTCACACACCTGTTCCTTAGCAAGATTGTCGGATAATTCACTTTACATTTATTTCTCGGACTGCAAAATGAGAGGAATTGGGAAACAAAATCCCATGTTTAGATTAAAAAAAGCACTTTTTCAGAAGACATAACCTGATATTTGACCTCTGACTTTGAAGCAGCAATGTGACCAGAAAAATATAGCATTTAAAGGGATCTTTATTTATTGCGAGGCTTTTGCAACTCAGCTCACAACTCACCAGTGGGTCACGACCCACAGTTTCGGAAGCACAGCTCTACTAGTTACCAGTGGAAATAGAAAAACACATCACAGTCATGTCTACACCACATAAAGAGGTTACATAAAGCTGGCACAGTATTGGTTACAGTTTCTTTAGTAAAAATATCCCTAAGCACCTCCTTTTTTATGCTCGCAGTCTTATTTCAAAACATTGCCTACTGAAAAGCCAGACTAGGAGTCAGTGTTCTCTTGATACAGGCATCTGTGCTATTGAGTACTTACAGGGAAAATACTCTATGCAAAATCCAGCAATATGTGTTGTAGTGTCTCCCACTACAGCAGGTACTATGAAAGTGTGAAAATGTTGCTACAGGTGGAGTGTCCTGCAATGGTCTGGAACACTTTTTTTTTAACCCACGAAATTCCCATAGCATGTGTTTCTGTAAAACCCATAGTCCTGATAATTTATTACTAATATTCACAATGATTAACTAATTAAGTTTTTCCTGTTAGCTACACCAAACCGTGGATTTCTCAAGCCTAGAATAGTTTCCAGACACTAGACTAGATTTGAAGATTTTCAAGCAATAGATCTCACATACTGACAAGTGGCCCTACAGGTCTCCACTGCAACCTAGTGGAAGTGACGGATCAGAGCCGCATATAATCGCCACCCTTGCATGCTGATGACAATGTCCATTCCTTTCTGCATCTCTCAACTATGCTGTGGCTGCAGGAGAAGATGTTGGTTTTGGGCTACCAACGACATGTGTCTATGACTCCTGGACTCAGGTGCCACATAAAGTCATTTAAAAATGTGCAACGTCATGCACCATGAGATAGTGGGAAGCGAACCAGTGTCACGTACAAAGAGGTCACATTGGAACCAGTGGTCCCACTCCCAGTAACAGCGCCTCTCCAGTTTGCGAGGCCAGTAATGCTCTAAATCTTGACCCCACTCAAAGTCCCAAGGTAAGTCAAAATCCAAAGCGTGTCATAAGTGCAAGCATGTAAAGTGGGATTCAACCTCTTCTCGCCCGTCAAAGGCAGGCCCTACACAGCTGTCACTCCAAGGGCCTTTTGCCTCCAAGGTGTACAGACTCCAAGCCTGTCCACAGTTGGTCTGGCACACCCAGAATTCCCCAGGCCATTGTCAACCCTGCAACAGATAGGGGCCTTCAAGGACACTGTACAGCATGATTTTAAGATACTACTGGCTTCCTCTGAAGTGTCTTTGTGCCCCATGGAGCCGCACTGGTTTCAAGTTGCACTTCAGTTGGTGAGTCCTTTCCTGGCACTGATAGTTCCCATAGGACCTGCCACCTCAAACCTGGATCCACGCCTTTCCTTACACTACTGGCACTGTTGCCAATTTCACCGGCATCAGTACCAGACACAGTGCAAATGCCAAACTCCAAGAACCAGCGACGGACGGCACCAGACCTATGTCATGGTACTAATTCAGCCAACCATGATTGAACCTGACTCCCAGTCTCATTTAAGCCATCAATATTACCAGAGTCTAGAAGGCATATTCTGCTCCGATTCGGATGCAGTCCGTTGCTTTAAAACATGTACCCCACAATGGTGATAATGAGGGTGACACACTGCTCCCACCTCACTACACTGATAAAGGGCCGTTTTTAGTACTGGAAGAATGCAATTGGGATTGGTCTTCTCTCCAGAGACTAAGCCTGACTCACCCCCTGGTCCAACAATGGAGAAAAGTTCTTCCTGCGCAATTGTGATGTACTGAGCATCAGATAAGCTTGCCTTACAGCTACCTTCTGTCGAAATTACATCAAATTTACTGACAGAAATCCTCCATCAAGGGCCAGCCTGGCTGAGACCCTGTTGACCTTTAATGAGGCACTAACGTACACCCTTTTGGGCTACTTGGACAAAATCAAGCTCAGTCCCTCCAGTCAGTCGGCCTGTTGCCAGAATACACATACTGACCCAAATTTCCTCACACAACACCCAAAACTGGAAAGTCTGGTTCTCCCATATTGGGGTGTCTTTCATAGATTCACATGCTTGAATATTCCCCGTCATCGAAGTGGGAGCCCCACGGTAAATAAAATAGCAATAAACCAATAATATATGTATATAAAAACATAATTACATACATTCCAAAACCATAAATGCTTATAAGTACTAAGGTTAGCATTAACACATAGGAATACATAGAAGACAAGAAAACCTTTATAGTATATCCATGTCATTATGTTAGTCCAAACTACAGCTAATCAGGCGCCAGGACCCCTCAAGAACCTTCTCCTCAGAGGCTCAGGTCCTCAGATTTTCTACCGCACGTCGTGTGAAGGGAGTCTCCCTGAGCTCTGCTCAGTTTTCAACTTCTTTCACGATTTCTACAGTTTTTCTGGGATGTCTTCAAGTAAGAAGTCTTTGTTTCGACCATGTGCTTCTTGTGGGAAATTGCGGCTCTTCTCAGAGGACCCTCACACGAAGTGTATTTACTGCCTCTATCCAGAGCATGAGGTAGGAAAATGTAAAATTTGCAGGACTTTCTCCACCAATACCCTTAAGGACAGAGAAGGGCGTCTCCTCCTGTGGTTGCAGAGGTTGAAGGATAAGGATTCACCTCTTTCTGACGCACAAAGCCTTCCGTCAGGTGTGTCTAGAGCCGCTTCTAAACGTAGCAGTGTGCAGGATTTGCCATCTCCTTTCCTGAAAAAGAAGAAACTTCAACTTCAGAAGGCTCCTGCTGTGTCTTCACCTCCTCCTACTACGCCTACGCCCCGAGATCTGACTCTCAGGCATCCACGGCTCCTTCTATGCATGTTTCCATTAAAAAACGTGCAAAATCGTCGACGGTCATTCCGACGACGAAATCTGCCATCTCCAGCTCTCTGACAACGACGGTGATGACGACTTGTGCCAGTGGCTCGTCGACGATGGTGTGTGTGTGAGCTACAAATCTGTCTCGTCGACGATCCCAATCTCATAGTCGACGTCTAAGAAGGCAATCTCGTCGACATCAAAATCTTCGTCGGCGCTTACTGTGAAGAGATCCTCTTCGGCGGCGGCTGCTCCGCCTGTCGACTGTGCTCCGCCGACGGCGGCTTCGTTGATGGCTGTGGTCTTGTCGTCGACGGCTGCTTCGTCGACGGCTATGGTCTTGCCGTCGACGGCTTTGTCGGCGGTGGTTGTCCCATCGACGACGATAATGTCGTCGACGTCTACCTTCTCATCACTGCCTCTGGTGCCACTTTCTTCACCCGGATCTGGGGTTTCTGCTGTTGACCCTCTGCACCTACGGCGACAAGTGCCTTTGGATCAGCTTCCATTGCCACGCCATTCTCCGCCTCCGTCACCTTTTTGCCACGGGTTCGGAGCAGGACTCTGGTTCTGATGAGGAGGAAGATGATGGTTCTGGGCAGCTCGAAGCCCTTTGGAGCTCATCATTAAATGTCAAGACTATGAGGATGATCAGGTAGATCCTTATTTTCATGAGGAGGAACCTTCTGTTCAGGTTCCCACCGCTCAAATACCACTCTCCCTCATTTCTAATCTCCAATACATGCCAGAAGATTATAATAGACGATTTCCACCGTCTCACCAGGGGTCTCCTCCACCTACGGGGCCTGCAGCTACCGCAGCTCCTCCCCCTGCTCCACTGCCAGTCAGTTGCGCCCTCTGCAGCACAAACAACCTCTATTCAGGTCCATGCAACGGTTTATGAGGATGATGATGTTCCCCCAGATCGGGAAGACGGCGAAGTAGATGATGATGGGAACATAGCGGACTGGGACGACTATCAGATTCAAACACAGTCTCTGTCACCTTCGGGTCCAGGGGATTCTTCTCCCGTGGATATAGCTGGTTTTCACCAACTTATGTTATGTTATAAGCTGTTTTGTAACGCGCTCAATTAATACCGGAGTATCCTGGCGCGGTATACTGCTGGGGAACCCGTCCTGGCTTTCCCTGTGGGATGGTCCCTACTGGGAGTCCCAAAGGTGAAGCCAGGCATCCCCGAGTTGATGGGGCCGTTGTGGAGATTAGGCAAGCTAATGCCCAGAGTTGCCTGGTTAGAGTAGGCACCGAGGCGAGAATTATCGAGTCCGCTGACCCTGGTCCACGACCCTGCCGCGTCGGGAATTGAACCCTGGTTCCGGGCCGACTCCTGCTTCCGGGTCTGCCGCCTCTAACCAGTGAGCCACACCACTCCACTTATGGAACGAGCGGGGTAGCGTTTTAAACTTCCTATGGTTCTGAAGGATGAGGAATGTTTTCTTTATGATTTCAAGAGTCAACCCTTTAAACAGGTCCGGACAGTGCCCATAATTGACTTCATTTGGAACGAGGGTGTCAAACTGATGCAGACGCCAAACTCTATTCTGGCACTTCTTCCTCCTTTGGAGAAGAAATATAGGGCGCCCCAGGGTTCTCCAACTTGCTTGGTAGGGCAGCCTAAACCCGATTCCGTGATCACCCAGGCCGCACAGCACCGTTCCAGGAACCCGTCTTCTCCAATAACCGCTCCTCCTGACCGTGAGGGACGTCGTCTTGATGCCATTGGCAAAAATGTTTCCACTATGGCTTCTACCACCGCTCCGAATTCTCTGGCCATTCTGAGGCGCTACGACCGCCAGATGTGGTCGGATAGGTTTTCTTTTATCGACCTCATCCCTGAGCTCTCCAGAGCAGAGGCTCTCAAGATTCTTCAGGAGGGAGAGAGAGCGTCATCAGAGATTATCGACTGCTCTGTGGACATTACGTGCACTGGTTTTCGTCAGCTTACGGGGGCACCTGTTTTACGTCATCAGGGCTGGCTTCGTTCCACCTCTTTCCGCCAGGAGGTTCAGGCGAAAATCCTCGACATGCCCTATGGCGGCGAATCGCTTTTTGGCCAGCATGTGGACGACGCACTTCAAACAATAAAAAAGGACACCGAAACGGCTCGTGCATTAGGAACTTTGCAATTTCGTGGTGCGTGCGAACGCGGCACATCCTCTTCTTTTCGCGGCGGATCCAACCAGTACCGCTCCTACAGCCAAGGAAATCAAAGATATTCCTCCCAGTCACAGCAGTCCTATCAGCAGCAGTCTACCAAGTCTTACAGAGGAAAGTCTTCCTACAGAGGCTACGCTTCTAAGAAGCAATGACTTGCCTTCCCCGCTCAAAGTTGGAGGTCGAATCTCCCTTTTCTTTTCCAATTGGTCTTCAATCACCTCGGACCGTTGGGTGCTGGACATTGTATCAAAAGGCCATGCTTTGGAGTTTGTCAAGTTCCCTCCAACCACACCACCAACTGGTCCACCTCCAGCTCACCTCAGGGAGCTCTTTCGACAAATTCGACTCATGATTCAGAAAGGTGCCATCGATGTGGTTCCCAAGTCTCAGAAGGGAATGGGATTCTATTCCCGGTTTTTCCTCATCCTCAAAAAGTCTGGCGAATGGCGTCCGATCCTCGACTTAAAAGCCCTGAACAAGCACCTGAAGTGCCAATCCTTCCGCATGCTCACACTCGCGGAAGTTCTCAGTTTTCTCTCGAAGAACGATTTGATGACCACCATCGATCTCCAGGAAGCTTATTTCCATGTGCCGATACTTCCAAAATATCGGAAGTACTTGCGCTTCTGGGTAGGGCGCAGAGACTTTCCATTCAAGGTTCTGCCTTTTGGCCTTTGCTCCACCCCTCTCGTCTTTACGAAAGTCCTGGCCCTGGTGGTGGCATATCTACGTTTGAAGGGAGTTCAAATTTTTCCCTACCTGGACGACTGTCTCATCAAGTTGCAATCTCGTCATCAGGCGTCTCTGGACAGTCGATTCTGTCAGACTTTATTCCACTCCCGCGGTCTCTCCATCAACACAGAGAAGTCTCAGGTCAATCCAGCTCCATGCAGCATCTATCTAGGGGCCACTCTGAATACTTCACTGGCGAAGGCATTTGTGTCTCACGAGCGTCAGCTGCGCATTCACCGCCTAGTGGCTCTCATCCGTTCAAAAGGGTCCGTTTCAGTTCGTGTGTTGAAGTCTTTTCTTGGGATGGCGTCCTCCTGCATCTTCCTGATCCCAAATTGCAGGCTCAAGAGTCGCCCAATTCAGGAGGAACTGAACAAACAGTGGCGTCAGGTCACCAGTTCTTTCAACGATCTGGTCCTGGTGACCGCTCGGATGAGATCCGCTCTCCAATGGTGGGCTCAACCATCAAACATCGCTGTCGGCACTTCTTTCCTAACCATCGCTCCGGAGCTCGTCCTTACCACGGATGCCTCCCTGGGGCGCACATCTTCAGGGGCTATCCATAAAGGGCAAGTGGACCCTGTCTCAATGTTCCTGGCACATCAAGAGACTGGAACTAATGGCCATTTTCCTGGCGCTCAAGTCTTTCCATCTTCACCTCCAGGGAGAATCAGTGTTCATTCAAACCGACAATACTACCAGTATGCACTATGTAAACAAGCAGGGTGGCACCAAGTCACCACTCCTTTCTCAGCTGGCACAGAGCATCTAGGACTGGGCATCAGCCCACTCTGGACTTCATCTTTCGGCTGTGGGGTCGCCAGGACATGGATCTTTTTGCGAGCCCTGTGAACTGGAAATGCCAGTCTTATGCAAGTTGGCTTCCCCATCAAGGGTCGTGCGGGAATGCCCTTTTGATGGACTGGTGCAATCTATTCGCCTACGCTTTTCCGCTGATTCCGCTGGTTCCTCAAGTGTTGTGGAAGATGCGGAGACAGCCATGCCACATTCTACTGATCGTTCCCAGATGGCCTCGACAAGCGTGGTTCTCGGAACTGCTGCTTCTCTCACAGTGCCAACCCATCCTCCTTTGTCCTCGAGCGAATCTCCTCACAATGGACAAGGGTCAGGTCTGTCATCCGGACCCCTCCTCTCTCAAATTGTCGGCCTGGAACCTGAACACCTTGAATTTGCCCCCTTGAACATTTCGCCAGCATGTAGAGAGGTTCTGGCCAATGCGAGAGCTCCGTCCACAGTAAAGACTTACAAGCTAAAGTGGAAAAGGTTCTGACACTGGTGTGCATCTGCCAACATCCATCCCGTGCACTCCTCTCCCGCTCAGCTTCTGCTGTTCTTTCTCCAGTTGGCTCAATCAGGACTTTCCCACTCCACCTTGAAGGTCTTCCTAGCGGCAAGATCTTGTTTTCGGCAGGTGGATCTTCCTCTCTCTACTCTTCCAGAGTTATTCAGCAGTTTTTCAAGGGGCATCTCAATGTTGTTTTGGCGCAATTGATGAAGGCGCCTTTTGAGCCAATCCACAAAGCGGATTTGAAATTTTTGACCTGTAAGGTGGCCCTTCTTCTTGCTTTGATCTCCTCACGTCGCATGAGTGATATCCACGCCTTTACCATTCAGCCTCCTTTCCTTCAATTTAAATCGGACTGTGTTGTACTTAGCACCAACCCGGCATTCATGGCTAAGGTGCCAACTGATTTTCACCTCAATGAACCAGTATTCTTAAAGACTTTCTTTGCTAATCCCCTGTAGTGTAGCTCCTATTTTCCCAATAGGCTCTGCGCATTGGAATAGTACCTACAGCAGTAAAGGCCTAGACCAGACGTTAACTAGGTCTACTACTGTCGATACTAGACTTAATTTTTGGGTTTGCCAGCTAAGCTCAGAGTTCGCTAGAAACTTTCTCGAATGTTCAAGGAAGGATTAACTCCCCTGATTAGACAAGAAGGGATTTAGTTTCTGACAACCATAGAACATGACAACTTTGCTCTCCCCTAATCAAGAGTCAATCTCATGAGTCGTGTGAGCACAAGGCAATTATTTTACTCAGTCAGTACGTGCATTCTTAGTCTCATCAGAATGTAGAGAAAAGGAAGAGACGGGCGTGTTCAATAAAAGATGTTATTTATTGATCAGTCTCTTTTCTCTTACAAGAGAAATGGATCGATATTATTGCAATACTTATAGTTAAGTAAAGTGCATACATTAAAAGCAATAGTATAAAATAATACTGTAAAAACATTGATATGGTTTCTGAGCCATATGATGTTTTAAAATGATTAAAATATATTTACATACACATATACATTTGACTAAACGTACTCAACTGGTGTTTCTAAATACGCCTACCCCGTGTACCTGACCTAAGTCTAATGCGTGGGCGGGAATAGAAAGTTACAGTTTAAGTTAAGTTTGTTTTTGCCAAGTGAATAACTAAAGAATTCTCTAGGAGGGGTTATTCAGTTCTGTACCTGGAATTTAGGATGAATGAGGAATGGTATCTCTTTCTCTGCTCTCGATATTCCAGGCTGCCTGCGAGGGCTGCCCGGAAGCGCCGGTGCTGGGTCTCTCGGCTTGAGATAGCAGCGCGTCTCTCAGCGCGTCAGGAAGGCGGGGCTGTTGCCTGCGGGGTCTGCTTCTGCTCTCTGCTTCGGCAAGTATGGCTGCTCCGTCTTGTCACCACGCGTGTGTTTGCATAGGGCAAGGTCGGCAATATTTATACCTTAAAGGTGCCGGGATTGACGTAAGGATGGACATAGGTACGTCAATAAAGATGTCATACGACTTGCTCGTTAGCACATTCTTTACTAAAGTTCTCTGTGAAATCAAAACAATGGCCGCACGGATTATCCAGGTTGTCATAGGTTTGATTTGTTATGAGAACGTCGTATGCCTTATCAGGGGCTGGAGGAATGTCGCTTGTCTAATTTGATCTCAAGCGTTATGACCTAATCAGATAACACGTTCCTGTGCCGTAGTGTGACTGCGTCAGATAACGGTATCTGCATCATGGGGGATTTCTTGCCTCATGGGCTGACTGTTAGTTAACTAGCTAGGTAGGTTAACCAGAATATGGTCAGGAATAGGGGGATCGATTCAGAACCTATAGAAATACACGACACCCACTCCACGCTAACTATGGTCATATCTACTAATCTATGCATAGTATAACATAGTACAACATACTATAGAGTATAGTGTATACCTTACCACCCCAAAATACATAAATGCATTTTGAAATTTTCAAATATACTGAAAAATTGCAGTCATATATATATAGTATGCACTTAAGCTATGAATTAAATGCAAAAGTAAACATGCATTGTTATGCATTATTGCTTTTTGGTATATGAGAAATACACATGAAATGGCTCTTAATATGGCTATACAGAAAAAAAGTCGAAACCATTTCATCACATAAAATATATTGTGAACATACCAGCGGGCAGCTAAAGTCTATATAAAGTCTATAAAGTATCTAAAAAAAATAGAAATCTTAGTTCTCTAGGAATAGTTTCTTACTTTAAGCAGAAGATCAGTGTCCCGGGGAAAAATATATAGAAAAATATTTTAAGGGCTTGCTGAAAAAAGTTGCTGTCCGTGAACTGGATTGTAATTGTTCATGTGACTTTATTTTTTAAGTTGAAGGCCGGATTCAGGGAACGCCGTGTGCGAGTTTACTCAAAAGTCTCTATTTCTGTTCCGGAGAGAACATCATATCATTCAGGCTTTCGAAAAAACTGTCAACAGCTTCATGGGAAAGTTCCACTAAGTCGGAAATAGGTGTAACCATGCATTCATGCGCATGATTGTCTGCATTGACATTCTGATTTGCATTGCTGACAGAAGGTCGTACCTGTTCGATGCTGCTTTCATCTTGAACTTCACTACTCTTCAATCGCAGTGGTGAAGATTCCAGGAATGCCGTCATCAGAATTGGCAGCCTTTGAGGGCAGCACAGTGCGTGAACCTTGGTAGGAACCAACAGTGTATCTGCATCCACCGGCGCATCCGATTGTAGCGTCAGACAGGTGTCTAACACGCATTCTTCTCCGCATAGCAGACACCTTAGTACAGGTAAAACACACCTTTGCCACATTGGTCGAAATGATAGAAACCAAGTCATGTTTAGGTCTCTAAGCCGGGAAAGTCCCAGGATTTTTGATATCCGGTCCCGGTATCCAATGGCTAGGATCGTATCTTCCATTGTCGTGAGAGTTTGTTCTGTGACATGGGTTGCCATAACGAAAAATAAGGACTAGGAATAGGATTCCTGCAATTAGTCCCAGGATCAGGGGAAGTCCGCCAAAAATCGAATGGACGAAATCTGGAAAAATACCCAGTATGGCTTTGAATGGTGTTAATGCCATCGAAAATACTGTCTTAAATACCTTTGAGACCCCAGTGGTATCAGAAATATTTAAGATTTCGCTCAGGATTTCCGCGAAATGTACGGGGGAATTAGTTGATAATAATGTATGTATCTCTGCAGTCGTCCTTGCGACTTGTAGATCATACGTTTCTTTAGATGACGTGAGCCTTGTAGGCGTCTGAAGAAGCACTGTTTTCATTCTGCTTAAAGTGTCTATTCGAATAGAAGTAATTTTCAAACTGGGCCATGCCCTCGCCTCCCTGTCTGGAAAGGAGCTGGGGAACAAAGAACGTCCACAGCACTTGACCTTCGCCGTCGTAGTGACGAGATAAGGAGTCCCGGGCATAAGACTACAGCATCTGCGGTCTACAATAAGAATGTAACTCCCATTATAGAGTCTTTGAAAGAATGGTTCTATTTCAGTTGCAGGTGCGCCTTGCTGGTGACATGAAAGGTTGTATGAATTCCCTTCACAGGCTCCGTGCAAACTAATACCGTTACACAGAAGCGTGCCGCTTAGTGACATAGCACAATTGTTGCCACTAAGAAACACTTTCTGTCCTTTGTTACTGACACATGCATGTGAATAGGGCAGGTTCCAAGTTGTTTTAAGGTACCCCTTTCCCAATTTTTCGTACATGCCAGCCTGTATATATTTTTGGCAGTATTGAAACCTGAAGGTTGAGATTGGAATATTTATGATTCCGTGGATTATCCATTCACTGACAGGTCGTTCTGACATTGTCAACTGTAATCTTTCTAGTTTTTCAATGCTCAAGATTGTATAATCAGCACCCTTCTGCGCCATACCGATTTGTCTATCAGTAAGGTTAAAGATTTGGAATAGTGACGTTGTGTTGATTAAACGCCAAGGCACATAGCCTGAACGCAGATTTTGTAACGTCCAGCCAAGCTGTACAATAGAGCGCAATTGTGACTGACCATGTTGTAATAACAGTAAGTCTTGCGATAATATATCGATTGCTGAAGACACAATGCTGTCCAATGAAAATATTCTGGAGGACAGAGTCATTAACCCATTGTCCACTACAGAAAGTGATTTTTCCAAATTGATACGGTCAATTTCCCGTATTCTTTCTGCTGTCTCAATTTGAGTAACCTTCCAGGCCTCATTGTATGCTGCATATACAGAGGCTGCTATGAAACGCTTTTGACGCTGTTTGCGTGGTCCCATTATGAAATCACGCAAGTCAGCACCATCAGTAAGTAAAGTTAGGTGTTGCTTAATTTCAGGCAGTGTGGAAGTTTGTAGCCATTGAAGGCATAATTTGCCCACACTGTAGGTTGTTATTATCCCTGGATGATGTCTTTGGGGATATCTAGGGTCTGGCCTGGTCATTTTGAAACCCTGTGTTTTATTCAGGAATCTATCTTGACAGTTATTTGTATCTGTGGGCCAGATCAACCATTGTTTCCAATCAGGATTTGTTCTGTTTTGGTTAAGTATATGGTTTATGTCTATTCCTTCATCTGTATCAGAGTTATTGCTAAACATTGTTGGCTTTGGAATAGACGGGTTATTTAAATCTTTGATTTTGGCTAAGCCAAGACAGGTGGTTTGTTGAACAGT
This sequence comes from Lissotriton helveticus, assembly GCF_964261635.1. Lineage (NCBI taxonomy): Eukaryota > Metazoa > Chordata > Amphibia > Caudata > Salamandridae > Lissotriton > Lissotriton helveticus. The sequence continues at coordinate 836,205,253 of NC_136070.1, forward strand.
GTCATTTAAAAATATCATTTGTTCTGGGATCGTGCAGGCTCTAAACAAAGCTTCTAAACCCTGTACTTGCCATTCTTTTGTGCCCCAAACACTTTTCAAATCAACATTTTTGTCCCAATAATCGAATCCAAAAGTATTCATTTTTTCAAAGAATGAATCAGAATAAATCAATTTTGTGTTGGTTATCATGGTTTTGGTCCCTGTCTTGTTTGACAATTTGTAATAAAATGTTTCAGCATTACTAGTGTTAAAACCTTGAAAGTATGAATATTTGTCATAAACGGTTCTAGAGCTCCCTTTTGGAGGTGTAGCACAATGTTCCCATTGATTAAAATTTAAAACATTTCTAGGTTGTGCAGATTTATGCAAGAAATGGTTACCATAGTGGTTATAGCAATACATACTATCATAATTTGTAGAACCTTGCAAATAATCATGTTTTGTAAATTTAGCAGACATTACTAAGTCAGACATCATATTGTTTATACTTTCAAAGTCCCAATCATCAGCAAATGAGTTTGGTTTCGCAAAGTCACTCAAAGAGATCTTAATTTGGTGTGGATATTTCAGGATCTCGACCGGACCATAAATTTCATAGTCAGTGTTGTCCCAGGCTACCCCACCAGGTATTGGAATTGCTGTGAAGTTGGCTGAAGAAAGTTCTGAAGAAAGTTCTCGTTTCTCGACGTGTGAAGATGTGTGTGGTTTGAGGACCAAGTTGATGTTCTGACTTGCTGTGTCCATTTTAGCATATTTTCCCTCAATGAAGCGTCCCAAAGTAAATACCATGATGAGCCAAAGTATGAGGATAAATGCACCAAAACCCACCCAAAATTCAATCCATGGAGAAATCAGATATGTTTCTTTTAGTTGTTTCAAAAGTTCCTTCGCTTTGTCTTTAAAGGATTTTGATGATGGCTGTGTCTTTTGTTCGCTGAAGCCTTCAGAGGAATCATCGAAGTTGATGAAGTAACCGGATGCAGTTCTGTCAATTGTTCCAATTGGTTCAGGATTTTTGTTTTTTGCATTTTCACTTGGTACTTCAGTATAGATTGGTGTGTCTCTGCTAAATGTCTTTATTTGGGTTTTCAGAGGTCTAAGTTCTATTGCATTGTTGCATAGTCCTTGTTGTTCTTCTGTAGGCGTTTCGAAAGTGATGAGCCTCTTTGTTAGGACCTCTGTACTGGTAGCAAACCTTGGTGTTCTGCTACTTATTGGGAGTCCACTTGGCCTACTGTTTGTTATTGGCCACATGTTGTGGTTTTACCAGGTCGATTGATACAACTCGGTTCTCCTTTTTTCCAGCAAGTGGCGGTAGTACAACTGATCTTGTCCCGTTGACAGACAAGACAGGAACTGCTTTTCTGTAAGAAGGCCCAAATTCCTTCTTTACCGCGATCTTCTCCCTGACTAGATCCCCGACTTTTGGAATCCAGACAGGTCTTGCTGGGACAGGTGGTGATTCTTCAGTGGTTGTTGGCTGTTGTTTCAACTGTATGTTGCTCAGGTCTTTTCTTGTTTTGTTTAAGTCCTGCAAAATAGCCAAACGGTCTTTGACATCAAAGCTTTTTTCTGTTACCACTGAAGTCTGACTATCAAGGTCAGAGATCAACATCCTAGTTCCGAATAATAATTCGTACGGACTGAATCCCTTCAGAGAATTTCTTGGCAAGTTATTTAGACTACGTTGGACACTTATTAGATGTTTGACCCACCCAGCTCCCGAACCTAATACCTTTGCCGTTATAGATTGCTTTATGTCACGGTTTTTTCTTTCAACAATTCCGTTCCCCTCAGGGTGAAATGGACAAGAGTACCGCAATTGCACGCCCATGCTGACCATGGCCTCCTTATAAGCCCGAGAGCTAAAAGCAGGACCATTGTCCGAATGCAGAATGCCAATTGCGTATGTGCCGATAAAGACCCGCAAATCTTTTATAACAGTTCTGGCGTCAGCCGTTCGCTGGGGCCACATCCATATGAATCTCGTGCATGAGTCCACTGCGACCAAGATATATTTATAGTTACCATCCCTTTGTAAGGGACCGCAGTGGTCTAGATAAACACAGGCTAATGGTTTATCCGAGATTAGAAGGGGCGTCTGTGCTGGACGTCTCACAGTTGATACTTTCATTTTTTGACATATTTCACATGCTAGAACATAGTTCCTTGTTTGTCTTCTCATTTGTGGCCACCAGTATCTCTGTTTTAATAATGATACTGTGGCTGAGACGCCAGCATGGGTAGAAGCAAGCCCTTCGTGTGCCGCTATTATTAGTCCTAACCTATGTTCCATGTTTGGAATTGCCCTATCCCCCACTCCAGGGATTTGAGCAAAAGGAACATTGTTTGCATCAGTTATGTATGAATACTTTACTGGAAAGCCTTTAGGGAGTGGTTCTATCGAATCCTTTTCTGAAGCGCTGACAGCTTGTAATATTTCACTGTCTATTTTTGTTTTTGACCGGGTGACGGCAGCTACGGAAGCCGTTTGCACAGCTGCCTTCGCGGCCTCATCAGCCAATGAATTCCCTGCAACGTGAACGCCATCACGTTGATGACTCAGTGTATGTATCACGTGAGTCTTTGGTAGTTCTTTTTGTAAAAGAGCTACTTGTTCCCAGAGCATTTTGTGCTTGATTGTGCCACCTTTCGCATCCTTGAAACCATTTTGAAGCCAGATCTGCAAGTATTCATTGTAAGATTGAACGCAATAATACGAATCGCACACTATGAGTGTGGGGAATTCTCGATCCGTATTTTCAAGCGCCATCTTGAATGCTAGTAGTTCAGCTCGCTGAGCTGTACAATCTCCTAGAGATTGTGTTTTAGTTAGGGTTGGTTTAAATTTCCCTTCGTGCCAACGACCTTTAACAATCGCGCACGCAGCACTGTAAGCTTGTTTACCCCCTACTGCGGGTTGTGCTGATCCGTCTGTATATATTATACAGCCGTATTGGTCTAGAGGCAGAATTTCGGTTGGCAGAGGACATTCGAATTCATATTGTAGAAATTCTTGTGTTTTTAAGTAAGGATCAAATTCGTACACCACGTCTGTTGCAGCAAGAGAGTTAGCCCATTGTATCCATCTCGGATGGAGTGCTTTCGCATTTGGAATGCTTGCCTTTGTTACCGCCTCTAAGGCTGGTATTGGTGTCACGATTATTATTCGTTTACCTTGTGCCAGGGCTCGTTCTTTTGCTATAGCTGTCTGTGTTGCTGTAAGAATTTTTTCCGTTGGGCTAAATTTCATTTCAGCCTTAGTGTACAAGTGTGATTTGAATGCAATTGGTACCTTTTCTCCCTCATTAGAGGTCAGGTATGTGAATCCGCATCTCCCTGGGATGACTCGGATCACAAGGTTGCGTGTATTATCACGGGTTTCTAATTTTGTTTTAATTAGCATGTCTGTTTGTAAGGTTCTCAAAATTTCTGTGTGTGTTTGAGTCCAACTGGATTTTTTAAAGTCTGGTTTAATTAGATCGTAAAGGGGTTTGACCCTTTCTGCGTAATTTGCAATGTAAGTTCTTCCGAAATTTAGGAAGCCTAGAATTGACTGTAGGTTTTTTAGTGTTTTAGGAGCTTGGATTACGGCACATTTCTCTAGGAAATTGTCCGCCAGGCTTTTGCCTTCACTTGATAACTCATATCCTAAGAATAGGACTGTCAGATGGGCAATTCTGGATTTTTTGAAGTTGAATTTGTAACCCTCTGCAGCGAAACCAAGTATTATGGTGTTCACTCTTTTCAAGTGAGTTTCCAAGTCATCATCTGTTAAGTAAATGTCATCGACATAAGATAATGCTTCATCATCATATTGTTGTAGTAATTCTGTTACTCTCGCTGAGAATACCCCCGGGCTATTCTTGTACCCCTGGGCTAACCGACAGAATTGTTTTTGAGTGCCATTTACTGAGAAAGCTGTTAAATATCTGCTCTCTGGTGCTATGTTTTGACAAAAGAATCCGTTGGAGATGTCCAAGGTTGTTTTGTATTTTTTGCGCACTATGTTATTCATTAGTGCAGCACTGTGTGAGTTTTGCACTGCAAAAGTTTTGCAACATGTGTTAAGGTGTCGGTAATCCAAAACTAGACGATATGAATTGTCTGGTTTGGAGACCGGAAACAAAGGGTTGTTCATTTGTGAGGTGCAAGTTTCAATCACCCCCTGGTATTCTAGCTGATCTAGTATTTCATTTACTTGTTTTTTAGCTTCTTGCTTAATTGGGTACTGCCTTTGTGCAGTTGGTTGTGATTTTAACTGGATTTTGTGAGGAGGAGAATCCTCATCCCATCCTACATGATTTTTATATAAAGCAGGTGCTAAGGCCACTGCCCACTTTCTAGCAAGTGTGTATTTTTTATGAATCGGGATTTGATTCGAGAAGGCAGGCATAATTACTTCTTCGCCATGAGGGCACTCCCTGACAAACTCTGGTGGCCAGTCTTTTTCAGCTAGAAGTATGTCATAACCCTTTGAGAGGTTATCCCAAAATAGTCCCCTTATTTTCCTAGTCTTATCTCCCTCTATACGTAATGTTATCTCGTATATTTTGTGGGGCTTGCTAACTCTGGTATCTGCAGTTTCCACTTGAAGGTATTCATTCGTGTCCACTGTCTCCAGATGATTCATAAGGACTTTGCGAGCTATGCTCACCTCTGCTGCGCTGTCTAGCATTGTCTGAGCCCATTCTCTGTTTTTCAGTTGTGTCCTCAGTATTCTCGGCATTGTTAACTACCTTGATACTGGCTACCTTCTTTTTTGGAAATTGTGATTTCTTTTTCAGTTGAGCAGGTTCCTTGTCTTTGGACTTGGCGTGCTCTTCTGATCGTCCTCTTCTTTCCGATTTCTGCGAGGAATTCTGAAAAGATTGAGAGGGACGTGTATCAATGTCTTGATATCTATCAGGTTTTTTAATATTATCCCTATTTCTAAGGTTATATCTATTCCCAGAGGGTTCACTCTGAGGTGACCTTTGTCTTGGGTTTGGAGATTTCTCTCTTCGCCTAGGAGACCTTCCTCTGGACTGGAATTTCTTTTCTTTTGGATTGGATTGTTTGTTCCCATCCCAGTTCTTTTTTGGTGAATTATTATTATTATTAAAAAACATTTTTTCTGGACTTGTAGTCAGTTGCGGTTTTACTGGTATTCCACCTAGACTATCTCTGCCTAGTTCTTCATAGGATTTTTCTATGATTCTGGCAATTTCAGCTGGTTGGTCTGCTATATCTGTCTCTTTTAACCTCTGGCGGATCGCCACGTTTGCTGCTTCACCCTTTATGTTGGCTAGTAATATAGCCGAGACCTGCTTGAAGTCTTTTAGTAATTTCATACCAAGAGTTAAAGCAGGTTCTGGACCGTATTCATCTTGAATTTGTTTTAGCACATCTGGTATTACCGAAATGGATGGAACACCGTGCGTTTTTGTGTAGATGGAAGCAAAGACTGTACCCCAAGTGTCACAGTCCTCAATGTGTGGTGCGATTCCCATTGGGAGACATATAGTCAGAATCCTGTGTTTTTCCAGCGGGGTGGTGTCAGGAAACACCGCCTCTATTTGGGTAATTTTCTGTGCCAACCAGAATGGTATCTGTTCCCGTTTAGCTGGAACTTTACCTAGGCAGGATTGGATGTTCTGTGGTGTAATTTTATTTGTGTTCCCCTGGTGAGGGGTCAGCTGTGGAAGTTTAATCGCTGGCTGAATTGTTGAAGTCCGCATTACATACTGAACTAATTGTCTGTGAATTTTTAGTAGTTGTTTTAGCTGTATTAACAGCTCTGCTGCAGGCATTCTTTCGATGTCTGGATATGGTGTGTATCCGGCTAAGACCGGCCACGTTGCTCCTGGTCTTCCTAAAGGACCGAGCCTTGTAATGTGATTATTATGTTTTAGGGCGCCATCAAATAAGAGCAAATGCTCTTGGAATTTGAGTGGTACTTCCACCTCCTCGAAAGGAGTGTACTCATTAGGAGGTTCCTCTACTTTGTAATAGTGGAAGTACTTTGTTATAGTATTAGCTGCTGGAAAATGTATCCATGTATAGTATACCTCTGTCTGCCGATATTCGTGTGCCTCGATTACGAATATGACTGTGCCACCTCTAGGTGTCAGTCCATTTTCTATAAGTTTTAAGGTTATAGATCTCCTTTTGGCGACCGGAATGAGTATTATATCCGCGTCTGCTGCTTGCATGGTAGCATCAGCATCTGCTATTTCAGTAGCTAATCTAGTAACCTCTCGTTCTTCATCGCTGTCCATTTTGCTGACAGGATGGTATTATGTTTATTTGCAGATCAGGTTTCTTTATGGAAACAGAGATTAGATGCACAATATTCTGGAACTGTTTTATCCTTCAACGTTGACTAGACCAAGAACCATACATAGGAGTTCCCTCCTGCGAGGTTTTTGGAGGATATAATAACCTTTCACCCACTCCAGACGTCTTTGGAGTATTTGGGAAAAGGGGTCTGAGTGAGAAAGCACGACTGAGTTACTCTAAATGTCTTACGTTAGTTTTATCGCCCTTTCCAAACGCGTTGGGCGCCATGTAGTGTAGCTCCTATTTTCCCAATAGGCTCTGCGCATTGGAATAGTACCTACAGCAGTAAAGGCCTAGACCAGACGTTAACTAGGTCTACTACTGTCGATACTAGACTTAATTTTTGGGTTTGCCAGCTAAGCTCAGAGTTCGCTAGAAACTTTCTCGAATGTTCAAGGAAGGATTAACTCCCCTGATTAGACAAGAAGGGATTTAGTTTCTGACAACCATAGAACATGACAACTTTGCTCTCCCCTAATCAAGAGTCAATCTCATGAGTCGTGTGAGCACAAGGCAATTATTTTACTCAGTCAGTACGTGCATTCTTAGTCTCATCAGAATGTAGAGAAAAGGAAGAGACGGGCGTGTTCAATAAAAGATGTTATTTATTGATCAGTCTCTTTTCTCGTACAAGAGAAATGGATCGATATTATTGCAATACTTATAGTTAAGTAAAGTGCATACATTAAAAGCAATAGTATAAAATAATACTGTAAAAACATTGATATGGTTTCTGAGCCATATGATGTTTTAAAATGATTAAAATATATTTACATACACATATACATTTGACTAAACGTACTCAACTGGTGTTTCTAAATACGCCTACCCCGTGTACCTGACCTAAGTCTAATGCGTGGGCGGGAATAGAAAGTTACAGTTTAAGTTAAGTTTGTTTTTGCCAAGTGAATAACTAAAGAATTCTCTAGGAGGGGTTATTCAGTTCTGTACCTGGAATTTAGGATGAATGAGGAATGGTATCTCTTTCTCTGCTCTCGATATTCCAGGCTGCCTGCGAGGGCTGCCCGGAAGCGCCGGTGCTGGGTCTCTCGGCTTGAGATAGCAGCGCGTCTCTCAGCGCGTCAGGAAGGCGGGGCTGTTGCCTGCGGGGTCTGCTTCTGCTCTCTGCTTCGGCAAGTATGGCTGCTCCGTCTTGTCACCACGCGTGTGTTTGCATAGGGCAAGGTCGGCAATATTTATACCTTAAAGGTGCCGGGATTGACGTAAGGATGGACATAGGTACGTCAATAAAGATGTCATACGACTTGCTCGTTAGCACATTCTTTACTAAAGTTCTCTGTGAAATCAAAACAATGGCCGCACGGATTATCCAGGTTGTCATAGGTTTGATTTGTTATGAGAACGTCGTATGCCTTATCAGGGGCTGGAGGAATGTCGCTTGTCTAATTAGATCTCAAGCGTTATGACCTAATCAGATAACACGTTCCTGTGCCGTAGTGTGACTGCGTCAGATAACGGTATCTGCATCATGGGGGATTTCTTGCCTCATGGGCTGACTGTTAGTTAACTAGCTAGGTAGGTTAACCAGAATATGGTCAGGAATAGGGGGATCGATTCAGAACCTATAGAAATACACGACACCCCAATCTCCAGCGGAGCAGCATTTGCATTCTTTTGACGTTAGAAGATGCCTTAAATTCTACATCGACAGGACAGCACACTTTCGTAGACCTGATCAACTGTTTGTTGCTTATGGACGCATGCCCAAGGGGCGTGCTGTTACCAAGCCAAATATTGCACATTGGATTTCCTCCACTATTTCCTTCTGTCATCAGAAGGCTGGCAAGCCTCTTCAGTCTACAGTGAGGGCTCATTCCACCAGGGCGATGTCATCCTCTACTGCCCTGTTTGCTGGTGTGCCGATTCATCAAATATGTCGAGCAGCCACGTGGTCCAGCAGGCACACTTTCACGAAGCACTACTGCCTTGAGACGATCAACGAAGCTGGTGCAGCAGTGGGCCAAACGGTGCTTCGTAATCTTTTTAAATAAGGTGAGCCTCTTTCCTTCCCTCCGCCTGTACAGTCTTTTTACTATTATCGGTCTGGCAGCTTATGTAATTTCATTGCATTTTCATGATAATGCACTGCTATTTTGTCTTGCGGCCAGCTATTACTGCTCACTATTCTATTCAAACATGTGAATCTATGAAAGACACCCCAATACTGGAGAAGAACAATTGTTGCTTACCTGTAAACGGTGGTTCTCCAGTATTGGTGTCTTTCATAGATTCACATGCAACCCACCCACCTCCCCTCAGAGGCTCGCTTCTCCTCCTAGACTCTTTTGTCACTCTTGTGCTACGAAAATCTGAGGGCCTGAGCCTCTGAGGAGAAGGTTCTAGAGGGGTGCTGGCGCCTGATCGGCTGTAGTTTGGACTAACATAATGACATGGATATGCTATAAACATTTCTTGTCTTCTATGTATTCCTATGCGTTAATTCTAACCTTAGTACTAATAAGCATTTATGGTTTTGGAATGTATGTAATTATGTTTTTATATACATATATTATTGGCTTATTGCTATTTTATTTACCGTGGGGCTCCCACTTCGACAACGGGGAATATTCAAGCATGTGAATCTATGAAAGACACCAATACTGGAGAACCACCGTTTACAGGTAAGTAACAATTGTTCTTCTACAGCCATTGACCACTAAGGTGAATTGTAATACCTTTTCTACCAGTTCTCCCCATAGATAATCATATTCTCTATGGGGAGATCTGTTAAGCACCTATTGACGCCTTTGTGGAAAAAAGATGTCTATTTTGGTCAGCCTATCCTTGCTCTTGATAAATGCATTTCACCTGCTGATCAGGTACACTCACTTTGTAGCACATGGTTCGCGAGTCTTGCCGGCCGTTCCAGAGGACCTCAAGGCAAATGTTTCCCAAATGTTCAGGATGGAAGGGATTCTGTGAAGTGCTTGCTGTCTTTGATGCTGCTATTACTGTGTGTTGCACCATAGGCACCAGCCTAGTGCTCAGGCCGCATGCAACTGGATTTTTGGGGGCTATCCACGTGTACCTGATGGCTCAAGAGTTTTCGGGGAGAAGGCCATCTCAACCGAGAGATTCAAGAAGAACCATGTTTCAGCCCATACCCTAGGATTGCTTTTACCAGTCATTTGATTTCACTAGCAACACAAAAAATGAAGGGTCTTCTTGTGGTCTGTCATACAGGAAGTGACAACCTTCCCGGCCTGTACAGTAGCAGGATCTAAGTCTTCCTGCCTGGCTTAGAGTCCATCAGATCAGATCAATGAGTATTGAAAATCATTTAGAGGGGCTGTATCCTACCGTTCATTTCATCCCACTTCATATTCCCCTGTAACAGGTCAAGTCTCATTGGACCATGCCACAATTTTGATACAGGAGGTCAAACGTCTCCTGGCCGAGGGTGCCATCAAGAGGATGCTGGAAACAGAGAGGCAAAGGCTGATCTCTCTACTAATGTATGATATTGCCACTTCCTAGTACCTTAGATTGATGGGGTTCTAAGTCCCATTCTAGACTTTTGACCAATGAATTTATTTTCGTGGCTGGACAAATTCAAGATGCTTACTATGGCTCGTCTAATCTGCTCTGGACACAGGAGATTGCCTAATATCCGTGGATATATATCATATGTGTTTTCCTTTACCCATTGTGCAGTACAGTTTACTGGTCTACATTTGGGCCTCACCTTGTCCTCTATGGTGCACGCATATTTGATGGGGGTGGCTGTAGCCCTTCTACAGAGGTTGTGGATACATGTCTTTTTTTACCCCGATGACTAGGTACTTAAGGCGGGCTTGCTACAATCAGTCAAGGACCATCTCTAAACTTTTTTAGGCTATCGTGGACGCAATGGCAATTAAGACTTTCCCACCACAGCAGCGATTCTTGGGCATTCAGGATATAGTCTCAATCTTTCAAAATCAATCCTGGGTCTTGGGTAGGATGGTTCTGAGGCTCCTTGGACTACTATCATCATACATTCTCCTTGTCCCGTGGCCTAGAGGGCACATGGGGGCCGTTGTAGTAGACTATTCCGTTTCAATGGACTCAGTACCAGGGTGACATGTCTGACCTCATCCACATCTCAGAGGAGGTGCCTGAGACCTTCGATGGTGGCAAACGGGCACCAACATACCCTGCAGCAGGCCCCTTTTGCTCACTCAACTAAAGTTCATAGTAGCGATGGATACAAAGTCCTTGTGCTTGGGGGCCATCTGGGAGAGGTGAAATCAGAGGTCTGGGGTAACAGGCAGAGCACAAGCTCCACATTAACCTATTGGAGCTTCAGGCCATCCAATTCACTTCGAAGGCCTTCCTGCCAACCATCAAAGGGAGGCTTGTACAAGTTCTTATGGACAGCACAACCCCCAAGTGGCTCTGCAATAAACGGGGTGGAGAGAAGTACTGGATCCTGTGGCAGGAAACTCTATGCCTTTGGAGTTGGTTGAATTGCTAGGGAATCTCCCTCATGGCCAAACACTCAGCATGGTCTCTTAAAGCGATAGTGGAGAAGTTGAGCAGGCGTTTGCTGGTGTACCACCAATGGCGTCTCCATCCTGAGGTGGCTGAAAACATCTTCCATCAGTGGCTTTTGCCCTGGTTGGATCTTTTCAACAATTTTGAGATTGTGTAGTGTTCAGACTATTGCACGCTGGAGTACCCACCAAGGAAGTCATTAGAAGATACGTCCCACCTGCAGTGGAACACAGGTCTCCTATGTTTATTCCTGCAATTTTCTCTTCTGCCTCTTGTTCCTAAAAAAGTCAGGGCACACAAGGCCCAAGTCAAGAATTCCGGGTGCCAAACGCTGCTGGCCAATCCGATCTCTTAAGCCTGAGCATTTGCCATTCGATTCAGTTACCTCTTCTGTCTCAGCAATAGGGAAGTGCCCTGCACCTGAAACTCCAAAACCTACACCACCATGCATGGTGAATAAACGGCGGCATCTGAATAGTTTTGATTAAGTAGTGAACCTAATCCTCACAGCCAGAAGTCCTTCACCCAAGTTCTATTCTAGATGCTGGGGATGCTCCCCTCGAAAGAGGTAGAGAGACTTCATTGGCTTGACCCAAAGAGAGCCTTACGCTTTTACTTTGAACACACAAGTGAGTATTGTGTGGATGTTCAGTTCTTCCTGGGGTTAGCAGGTCTAAAAAAAGGAGAGGTGGCACAGAAGAGAACTCTTTCAAGATGGATCATCCTGAGTATGAAAATGTTACGCCCGGGCCTAAAAGGAATCCCATGTAGCCTGCATGCTCATTCCACTAGAGCAAAAAGCTGCCACAATTTAATTAGCTAGGTGTGCTCCTAAGGTAGACTGCTGCCATGCTGCAACATGGGAGTCAGTGCACAAATTGACCAAACGCTAGTCTCGACAGCCAGATCCGCAGAGAGGGCTATTTTGCCCACTCAGTCCTGCAGGACTTTTTAATTTGAGTTCATTTCTCAAACCCTCCACCTTGTGAGAGGTACTGCTTGTTTATCTATTCTTAGACTGAGAAATCTGTAGTTGGAAGTATCCATCATATGAGCAAGTTTCTTTCCTTCAGTAATGTTCCTTTTGGGAAAAACCCTAACTGCAGGTTCTCATCCAGGGGATACTCATCAATAGTCATAATTTATGAATAATCCCCGCCCATGTGCGGGATCCGGGAGCATATAGAAAATACATATATATAAATATATATACATATATGAGAACAATGTTCCTGTTCCGCCACTGCACGGTGGAAACAAAACCAGGTGCAGACCTCCAAGCCAACTCGTCTCTGCAGCTCGTAGCGGTTCAAAAAGAAGGTACAAATCCTCAAATGGATAGCAGAAGGTAAGATTTTATTTAATCAAAATCATAGGACCAGTGTCCATCCACAATGCGTTTCACTCCTCTAGGGAGCGTGAAACATATAACTGCAGCCTAAAATGTTTCCAACCTGGCAAAAAAAGTACTGAAATTACATAGGTTTGTATTGTAGACACCATGCCTTCCCAACCCATAAGGAAAAGCAGGAGCAGTAAACATTTGTCATACAAACAATGCTTTATTGCCATAGAGAAAACCTGTAATTGCAAGCATTTGCCAGTGGGCTGCAGCAGTAGGAAACCAAGAAAAACTGGCACCTTGCCTTTAAGGCATTAGAGTAAGGGTACCGTGCCTTTAAGACCTGCAGGAGACCCCTTGCTCCCATGATGCACCACAGGTGACAGTTGGGTCAGTTCTTTTTTCCGGCTCCTTCTAAGAGGATCCTGGAGCTTGAGCTCTTCAGTTTTTGTGACTAAAACTGATTTTGAAGAGTTTTTTTCAGAAAATTTGAAGTTTTCTGATTTCTAAAGGCTCCTTCTACTGGTTTTGTGGTCTTCCATAAATATTTTCCAGTCAGAATGCCAGCCTTATTCAGGAAATGTCCTTCCTGTGACAAGAAGATGGCACTGGCAGATCCACACTCGGTGTGTATTGTATGTCTTCCATCCTCACACAATGCTGACCAGTGCCACCACTGCCAGAAGTTCTCCAGGCGGACCCTGTATGACAGGGAACGCATAAAACTACATGCACTGCTGGAAAAGGACAAAAGCCATCAGGATGGTGGCCATGCAGGCCTCAGACCACCACCTTCCAGCAAACAACATCGGAAGTGGCGACATTCCACCTCTCCTGACCCAAAAAAGAAGGGAGCAGGAGATTCGCCGTCGAAGAGGCCCAGATACTCTTCAGCGTCGAGGGACAGAACACCATCTCGACGTCGAGAGTCTCCGCCGCATGCAAGTAAGTCGGCATCAAGGCACCACACCTCGGTCTCGAAGGCTGTGGATGCTGAGAGACCTTAGAAGTCTCCGTCGACGTTGAGGCTTCCGTCGACGTCGAGACACTCTCCGCCGCCCTCGAGGGGGTCAGTGTCAAGAGTCGTGACGGCAAACATCTCGCCACCAGTGAGCATGCCGTCGTCGAGAGCGTCGTCGAGGTCCCACCACTCGACGTCAAGAAGATCACCGTCGACACAACGCATGAAAGATCGCTGTCGACACGACGCAATGGCAGAACGACGTAGAGATCTCCAGGATTATGCCGAAGGTCGATGTCGAGATCTCCTCATCGCCGTAGATCTACGTCAAGACCACTGTCGAGACCTCACACAACGCCGATGGTTACTCAGACCTCATTGACGTCGAAGCACTTGACGTCGAGAGAAAAGATTGTAGAAATCACAGAGGAGTCCCGGCTGCAGTCAGTTTCAAGGTCCAGATCATCATCTGGAGACCACTCATCTCCAGGACTGCATATTGTGCAGGTATCACCCGAGGTATCCCCCAGACCTGCAGAGGAGAGGGCCTACGGTCTGTCGCCTCGCCGTCCGCAAGGTGCCGGGACATGTGACCACAGTAGTCCGGGCTTGGATTACTCGCGCACATACTCGCCATCCAGGACTATTCCTCGGAGAAGCGCTCCTGCTGGACCCTCGAAGTCTCCCCCTAGGAGACCAAGATCGCCTTCCAGACCAAGATCACCCTCTACATGTCGGTCTCGGTCCAGGGGTCGTCACAGCTATCATCACAACCAACCCCATAAGAGGAGGCGCACAAGATCACCCACATGGTCTTCCTCTATGAGATCTTCGGTCCGGGACTACTCTCCGACCTTCTCCTCAACTCCTCCATCGTGGGTGTCTCCCATCGATGACATCATGACTTTCTCAGATGTTCTGGGTAGGGGTGCGAAGAAACTCAACATCACTTGGCATACCCCGGTGGTTCCCACATCTGTCATCTTTGATATCTTACATTACCGTACAGCTCCTAGACCGCTGCTACCGCTGGTGCCAGGATTTTTGGAATCGGCTATGGCCACCTTCCCCACCCCTGCAACGGTGGGTTCTGAACAGGTTTGTCGAAAAGGAGAAATTTCGTATGCCAGCCCTGCATCAGATCTTCCCGCACATTCACCAGGGAGACATACCTGTTTCAGTGAAACATCGCAAATTTCTCAGGTTTCGGGTCTCTCGTCACCACTACCAGTATCGAGTGCTTCCGTTCGGCCTCAAATGCGCCCCGCGGACATTCTCCAAGTGCATGGAGGTGGTGGCTGCCTTCCTCCGCAGGCAGAAGATCTACGTCTACCCATATCAAGATGATTGGCACCTGAAAGCTCCACACCTGCTCTGCTTCATAGCCATCTCTCATACTGCCTCAACCTGCTGCATTCCTTGGGGTTGCAAGTCAACTATAAGAAGTCGGTCCGTAACCCCACCCAACAAATTCATTACCTGGGTGCCTCCCTGGACTCGTCACTGGCAAGCGTGTGTCCTTCGGAGAAGAGGTTGTCATCAATGCTTCTCAACACCCTTCTCGACACCGCAAGTCCCACAGCCAGACAAGTGTCCTCACTAATTGGGTCGATGGCCTCGTGCATCTACATTGTGCCCAATGCACGCCTTCGCATGCGGCCTCTTCAGCAAGCACTCGAGGATCAATGGTCTCAGAGGTCGGGTCACTGGGAAGATTGCGTCTCTCTCCACCAAGTTGCCAGGGACTCCATCAGATGGTGGATGAAACGCTCTCTCACCTGTTGCGAGGGGTACCCTTTCATCAGATGCCTCCAAATCAGACAGTGGTCACAGATGCCTCAATGTAAGGCTGGGGAGCTCATATGGGCCAGCTTCAGGTACAAGGTCTCTGGTCCGAGACAGAGAGAAGTTATCACATCAACTTCTTGGAGCTACGGGCAGTGCATCTAGCTCTAAAGTCCTTGTATCCGTCTCTTCAATCCAGCCACATTCAAGTTCAGACAGATAACACAACAACGAGGTTCTATCTGAACAAGCAAGGGGTCACCAGATCACGAGTCCTGTCTCTGGAAGCTCAATCCATTTGGCAGTGGCTACTGGCGAGGCGCCTCTCAATCGTTGCAGTCCACCTTCCAGGAACCCTGAATGTTCAGGCAGACGGCCTCAGCAGAGACTTCGTAGAAGCGCACGACTGGGTGCTCAACAAAGACGTAGCTCAGGAAATCTTTCAGCAATGGGGAGTGCCAGACATCGATCTATTCGCAGACACGGCAAACACGAAATGCCCCGTCTTCGTGTCCAGACACCCCCAGCAGGGATCACGGGGGAATGCACTTTTGATCAGCTCGTCGCAGATATTGCTGTACGCTTTTCCTCCGCTCCCTCTGATCCCGGCGGTGATACAGAAGTTCTACAGGACCAACACCAGAATGATCGCGCCAGAGTGGCCATGCCAGTGGTGGTACCCGATCTCCTCCAATTGTCAGAGGTTCCTCACCGGAGGCTGCCCTGCCACCCGGACTTACTGACCAAGGACGAGGGAAGGGTGTTTCTTCCCAATCTCCCTTCCCTTTGATTGACTGCATGGCTCCGGAGGTCATCCAGTATGGCCACCTAGATCTTTCGCCTGACTGTATGGACATACTTAGAGAAGCGAAGAGACCATCCAGCAGAAAGTCTTCTGCTTTCAAGTGGAAGAGGTTTTACCTTTGGTGTAAGGACAATGCTCTTTATCCGGTTCAAGGTCAGGAGCAGGTGATTCTCCCATACTTATTACACTTGGCAAGGTCAGGCCTGATTTACCCCTCCATCAGGGTTCACTTAGCTGCTATCACAGCGTATAGAAAGTCTCCTTCCCAGATCTCATTCTTCTTAATGCCTGTGGTTAAATATTTCCTAGAGGGGCTTAAGAAAGTGTTTCCACCAGTGAGGTCCCCCTCTCCTCCCTGGGAGTTTAACATCGTACTTACCAAATTGATGGGTGCTCCTTTCGAGCCTATTCATAAGGCGTCTTTGCAGCACTTGACCTGGAAAGATGCTTTCTTGGTAGCCATCACCTCAGCCTGCAGGGTGAGTGAAATTCAGGCCCTGGGCTGCAAGGAGTCTTACACGGTCTTTCATGCTAATAGAGGGGTGCTGCGGACTCATCCAAGCTTCCTGCCCAAGGTGGTCTCGGATTTCCACATCAATCAGACCATCACACTGCCTACTTTCTTCCCTCAGCCATCCACTCCCCCAGAGAGATCTTTACACTCCCTAGATCTCCGGAGGGTTTTGAAATTTTACCTGGCTAAGACTCTTCCACTTAGGAAGTCTGACTGGCTCTTTGTCAATTATGGTTCAACTAATACCGGTGTGGCAGCTTCAAAATGTCTATCTCTAGATGGATCGTCTCTGATGCTTTCCCTATTCGAAAGAATCAAATTAGTCCTTGAAAATCTGGGGAAGCTGGAAAATATTGTAATGTCTAATACTACTGTCTTGGAGAAGTGTGTGGGCTGTTCTATGGTCCCCAATAGTGTATTTAAACGAGTTGTACCGCCATTTCATATTGGTAACTCTGCCGTTAGCCCCATTACAACACACCCCAAACCTCCCAGGCTTCCAAGTCAACAAGATGACAGGGGCACTCCAGGGGCACATAAGACAAGTCACACCACCAGTAAGAGAGTTGAAGTACAGGGGCGGGAGGGTAAGCAGGTGATAGAACCCGGCAAAGTGGCGGTAGAGTCATTCCCTAAAGAGAAGGAGGTTGCAGTTGCAGAGTATAGGAAGAGGAAGCATCCCTGTATTTACCTTCCCCCAGACTCAGAGCCTTACACTGTGATAATGTATGGGGTACCCGAGCTACAACAGGATAAACAGGAAAATCACAGGGAACTGAAAAATAAAGTTATTTTTTGGCTCAGCAACTATAGACCACTCCCAGGCTGAGTTGGTTGGGTAGCAGATGTAAGGACCTGGCAGGGGACTGTATAATTGTAAATTTCAAAGACTCCAGAGCAGTCAGGTTCATCTGCGGTGGGAGGGAATCAAGAGGGGAGGGTGGGATCCTAACACTTGATCTGAGTTACTTTTATCCTCGACCTACCACAGGTATTCCTCTGTTTTCTCGTAATTGGTATGAAACTCCCTCTAGACATCCTATCTCTGGATTTACGGTGGAGCGTCATCTTCCCTGGGCTCATCAATTGGACACCCCTTTCAACCACCCTATCTATACACATAACCGATTTGCTCCCCTATGCACCCTAGAGGAAAATGATTGACTTGGGGATGGTAAGGACTTGCATAGGTCACCGCCTAATGGGGGTCTGTTTCAAAGTTTAGAGGTTTCTACCAGTAGCAAAGTATCACCGCCTCATGATCGTCTCCCTCCCCAGCCCACCAATCGTATTAATACCAGCGCAGTCACGGGGAGTTCTGTTCCTCGTCACACGGGGGGAGGCCGGAGGTGAGTTCTAGTTCCGAGGTCCCTTTGGTGAAGGTCTCCTCATCGAACATTGCGGGCCTAGAAACCAAATTACCCTTACCAGATTGGGCTACTTTTATCGACGAGTCTTTTCAGGAAACCTGAGCATTAGCCCCTCTCTTTCGCACTGGTTATTTAAATGTTTCTAAACCAGCAGCCAAGGGTAGTAGGGGAAGACCGGTTGGAGGCTTGTCGATATGGGAACGTCAACGTGAGGGCGTCTCTGTGGTTGAGATCCCGATAGACAGCCCGGATATTATGGCAATAAGGATTACCTCCACAAAGGTTCTCAACCTCATTATTATCAACATATACATTAGGGGGCTCCCAGGCGGGAGATGCTCTCCAACAGCCCTTTTATTAGAGGAATTACTTTGTACCACTTCTAATATTGGGAATAGGGTTGTGGCTGGGGATTTCAACACCTGTTTTGAGCCACTTGGTATGGTTGATGGGAAGCTTTCAGAGGCAGAGGATTCTATGTGGGGTATTCCTCAGTAGGAGCTGGCGCCCATTAAAAAATGGACGCAAGCGGCTCTGTTTATGAAGGGGTTGTGTCTCGAAAAGGGCATGCGGTCTGTTAATGGCAGAACAAAGTCAGACAGGGCAGAGGCAGTTACTTTTGACAATGGAAGATCTGGGTCTCGCATCGACTATATACTATCCAGTTTGGAGTTGTGGTCGGTTATTGCTGATATGGTGGTCACGTGTAGATCCGAGAGTGACCATAACCCCCTAGTCCTGTCTCTGACAGATAACAGCTTTATTGCTACAATCATGGTCGATGTCCCTATTGTTCAGGGGAAGGTAATCCTAACTAACGATGAGAGAAGGGTACGTTGGCATAAAATAGCTACGAATTAGGGCTCTTTGTCTAAGATAAGAAATTTGCTCACTAGCACGGTGGACAGAATAAACAGTCTTGAGTCACAGGTTGAGATCAACGGAAAATACCCAGAAATCCACAATGGTTTATTCTCTGAACTTAAATCCCTTTTTGTTAAAAGTCTACCCCCAACAATAATAATAAAGAGTGGAGACCCTGCTCCTGGTATGATAAAGGCTGTAGACAGGCACAAAGAGCTCTGCTTACAGCCATTAAATCTAGACTACCAGAGGACATTCGTAGTTGTAGGGCTACTTACAAACTCGCCCAACTAACTGCTAAGAGGAACTGGGACGAGGATCGCTAGAGGGGGTTGCTTCAGGCCTGCGAGGGCCGGAACTTGACTCAGTTCTGGCACATGCTCAAATGGGGTAATCGCTCGCAGGACTTGGTTCCCACAAATCATGTGGAACCACAGGCCTGGGTTTCGTATTTCGAAAACCAGTTTAAACTGAAGAGTAGGTCCACAACTGAGACACAGACCCCTACGAGTGAGGAATCCCTGCTATTTGTACCAAGTGAGGTAAAGGCAGTCCTAAAGGGCATTCCGAGCGGCAAAGCACCTGGGCCAGATTGTATCCCTGCAGATCTATTTAAACATGAGCAAGATCTATGGGTCCCATATTTGACCATGTTAGCCAATGCCCTTGCGAGTGGAGCATTAGTTCCCGATTCTTGGCTAGGGGCAGAGATATTGTCTATCTACAAGAAGGGCGATCGCTCTGCCCCGGCCAACTATGGTCCAATTAGGCTATAGACGCGGTACAAAAAATTGTGGCCCGTCTTCTTTTGGGTCGCATACAGGGTTGGATGGCCGATTTCGATGTACTAACAACCCTTCAGGCGGGGTTCCGGTTCCGCATTGGTACCCTAGACCAAGCATTTAGGGTTATGCTCCTATATTGGAAGGAGCTTCTCCTGGGGGGTGGCATGCTTTTTGCCGCCTTCGTGGACCTAAGGTCCGCATTCGATCTTGTCCAGAGGATCAAGCTGTGGGAAGTATTATTGGGGATGGGTATGCCTAAAGAGTTGGTAGTTCTGCTCATCAACATGCACGAACACACGCATGCTAGAGTTCGATGGGGCAAGCCTGGGGAGGTGACCGACAGGTTTGTGGTCTCTAAAGGGGTTAGACAAGGGTGTGTGTTAGCAACTACCCTGTTTTCCCTGTTTATAAACGGGGTTATGAACTATTTTTCTAACCATCCGACTGATGCACCCTCCCTTGCTGGCAAGAAAGTACCACTGCTCATGTTCGCGGACGACACGCTCTTAATTTCTAAAACGAGACAGGGGTTACAGTTTGCACTGTCTCGCTTTGAGCTTTTCTGCCGCGAACATGAGCTGGAAGTCAACGTAGGGAAGACCAAATTTATGGTCTTCCGTGGTCCAAGACCAGTCAAAGCTAGGGTTAAAATGGGTGGGGTCATCCTAGACCAGACAGCTGTCTTCACGTACTTGGGAGTCACTTTTAGTGAAAATCTAAGTTGGAAACCGCAGTTAGACCTCCTCACTCTTAAGCATGCCCAACTTGGTGGTGCTTTGCTAAAGGGGCACAGAAACTCCCTAACCAAACCTCTGGCTCCCTTGATAAAAATGTATGGTTCTAAAATATTACCGGTCATTATGTATGGAGCAGAACTGTGGGGGTTTAGCAACACATCTCAACTTAAGGTCGCACAGAACAAATTTCTCAGATCGGCAATAGGGTTACCCCAATCAACACCCCGTATTCCCTTATTATATGACCTAGGATGTAACCCCATTGAAGATGTGATTCGGTACAGACCACTGGCGTTTTTGCGGTGCCTGTGGACGACACCGGAACTGTCCATGTACGCTGAGGCCCTTTTGGAAGTAAAAGGGCTTCGGGCGCATCCAGGATTCCATGGTTATCAGGTCTAAAGGCTTGCCTGATGGATATGGGGTTGGGGTCCTTGTGGGTTGATCCAGTTACTGCCGTCTTCCCCTCAAAGAAGTTTCTTAAGGAAATTTATTGGAGTAGGATCAGGGAAAAGAGGGTGGGATCTGCTAAGGGAAGTTGTATGACTGCTTTATTCCTTGTTATCAAGGACGCTCCCCATTATGAGGAATATTGGGACATTATTACAAAATCGTTAGATCGCAAACTTTATCATCAGCTAAGAGTAGGTTCCCTCCCGCTTAGAGGGTTAACTTGCTCTTGGAATACTGCTAGTACTGACAAATGTCCCTTTTGTGTGGAGGAGGTGAAAACAGTTGACCACTTCCTCTTTTGCTGTCCAATGTACACACAACCCAGACAAGCATGGCTGAGACCTGTATGTCGCTCGTTTGGCACCAGATCCGCACAGGCCACTAGAAGAATTTTGCAATCTGACACCTCACAACTTATTGTTATATGTGTATCTAAATTTGTCAGTTGGGCCTGGTCAATTCGGATTGGGAATATGAGATCTTAATATATTGTGTACACTATGAAGTTGGCGGGTTAGCATGATTGTCTACTCCATATGAATTTGGTTTTTAATCTTTTTTATGTCTTACTGATTGCTTCAGTCATGAGTCTTTGTATATACATTTAATAACTTTTTATTCTTGTTTTTAGTATGTTTGTATTTATCGATTTTATCAGGATATTTTACTAGGGTTTGTGCTGTATTTGTATAGTATGTCTTTTATGATGCAAATCGAAATAAAGACCTCTTTGACTGACTGACTATCTCTAGATGGATCGTCTCCTGTATAGCTATGTCTTACCAATTAGCTAATAAAGCTTTACAGGGCAGACCACGTGCACATTCCACTAGAGGGAAAGCTTCTACCACAGCTCTCCTTTGCAACATTCCGTTATCTGAGATTTGCAAGGCGGCTACATGGCGCTCAGTGCATACCTTTACCCGCCATTACTGCCTAGATTCAGATGCACAGGCCGATGCCCAATGGGACAGGCCTCTTTGAGGAATTTGTTTGCATAACTGCATTTTAACTGTAATATTAATTCAGGTTTCTGTGTACTTGGTTGCTCGTCCGCGAGACTTTGGGTATCGTCTTGCTACTCTATTCATAGATTATGACTATTGATGAGTATCCCCTGGATGAGAATGATTAGTTACTTACCTGTAATCCTAGTTCTTATCCAGGGGTATACTCCTCAAAGTCATAGGCGACCCACCCACCTCCCCGGACGAGCATTACTTAGAAGTGTTTTGTTTAATGATTATGGATCTGCACAGGTGCATAGGCACCTCCAAAAAGAACTGACCCAACTGTCACCTGTGGTGCAACATGGGAGCAAGGGGTCTCCTGCAGGTCTTAAAGGCACGGTACCCTTACTCTAATGCCTTAAAGGCAAGGTGCCAATTTTTCTTGGTTTCTTAGTACTCTGCTGCAGCCTACTGGCAAATGCCTGTAATTACAGGTTTTATCTATGGCAATAACGCATTGTTTGTATGACAAATGTTTACTGCTCCTGCTTTTCCTTATGGGTTGGGAAGGTATGGTGTCTACAATACAACCCTTAGTAATTTCTGTACTTTTTTTTGCCAGGTTTGAAACATTTTAGGCTGCAGTTATATGTTTCATTTGTGCATATATATGTATTTTCTATATGCTCGGGATCCCGCACATGGGCGGGAATTATTCATAGATTATGACTTTGATGAGTATACCCCTGGATGATTGTAAAAAAGGTCACGGACAACTGATGAACAAAGATCTTTAAGTATTGCCCGGCGGTGTCGCCGCTAGAACCCACAGAATATTAACCAATGAAGAGGCAGGCGCTGGAGGCGGGAAGGCAGGAAACAGGGTTTATTCTCTCCGGAGGAGAACACATCGGTTCGGACAGCAAGTATCGTCACGAGGTGCTCTAACTGCATCTCTGAGGCCTGGCCTCTTATATACAGGTTTATAGCTTTATTACATATAACACATTCTTGGTAATGCTTTGATGTGTACGGAAAGACATTCTCGGAATCCCCGCTCCAAGCCCGTTCCCACACACATTCACAGTTGAAGTCCCCACCCCGGTCACAACAGGTGCTGATTATCGCGCAGCTGGATATTCCGCCGATTCACGGAATGTGGGGGGTGCGATCGGATCTCATAGGGTGGGGGCTTTGATCAACTCGGGGGTCCTTTGATGAGGGAAGCTTTCTACTGTTCGGGGAGGGGCAATAGACAGTGTCGGCAGAGCTAGGTGTCGGCCTGGGAACGAGGAAGACAAACGGGCACAGGAAAAAGGGTTTCTTTTGCATCAAAGGGCCTGGGACCGTGAAAGGAATGAAGGGAGGTGTCGCGCCGGGAACAGGATGGGGCTCTGAGGCAGAGCTGCGCTAGAGAGGGGTTTATGACCCAAGGCATGTGAGAGCGGGGGGTTGTCAGCGTGCGGGCTGTGCGAGGGTGAAGGGCTATGCTGGGAGCCAGTGGCGTGCAGAGGGTGGTTCTGATCGAGGCACCTAAAATGGCGGGTGCGCACGACAAAAGTGTGGCATCCGGGAAAAGGGCAAGATGGCGCAGATAATGTTTACCAAAACATATTAATTTTCCACAGTCCTCCCTTTAACATATCTAGCCACCTTGTCTTACTCAATGTCAATCTTCATCAAATTCTTAACCTCGGCATCATATAAAGCCCCCATGCGTTCGTTTCCAAAGTCCACAGTCTTAGGGCAAATACAGTTTGCGCATAATGAACACAGGGGTGGCAGACATTGGATTCCTAAGCACAGACCACATATTACAACTACAGGAATCAGGATAATGGTGAACAGTCTCCAGCCCCAGGTCTTAACAGTGTTCCAGAACCAACCACCAAGCGACCATTCTTCCTGCTCCTGGTGGACTTCTGAAGAGAGTCTGTGAAGATGTTCGATGGCCTTGTATACTGAGGGCGAGTTGTCCGGTATGTATGTACAGCAGCTGGACCCAATAATGCGGCATGCTCCACCACGGTCCGCTTTACCACATCTAGGATAAGGCGGTTCTGGAGGGCCACCAAGCGGACCGCTTGGAGTTCGGCGGTGTTGTTGGCAAAGATACCAGCCGTGATGTTCATTGTTGTCTCAACTGCCTGAGTTAGATGTCGGATGGCTCGGCTGTTTGCCATCGGGCCCCAAAGAGGAACGAGTCCCTTCATAGCATCGAGGAACTGCGCCCCAGTCGAGTCGGCTTGCTCAATGTCCTTGGCTCGTTTTTGTCTATGGTGATTCGCTGGAGCCACATAAGTCGGAGGAAGGATGAAAGAGATGAAACAAGTGCCCCCCCAGCCTTTGGGGAGCCAGGTGTAGGCTTTTGTGCCACAGACGAAATACATGTTCGGGACGATACAAAGGAGGGTGGATCTATGGAGTCCAAAGTTCTGGTAAAACGGCAAGCACTGTGACCCACCAGCTGTGTCCCAAGTCCTTCTATGCACAGGTGGCCTGTGACGTTGATGACTGACAGAGCTACAGTCAAGGTGGCGGCCGTTCGTTTCCGCAGATAGGAGAAGGTGGGCCTGGTTGGATTGTTGAACACCTGCATTTCGACTCGCTCTTTAGCAGGGATGTCCATTTGGGTTGAGTCGTTGGAGGTCTGTGGGCAGAAGTGTGTCTTTGTTCTGTTTCGCCTGACCCCGTGAGAGAAATGCATTACGGTTTTGCTGGAGGTGGTATTGTCCTTATAGCTTTCTTGCAGGAGGATCAGCCAAGCAAGGCAGGAGCCATGAACTGAGAAAGGTGAAGGGATGAATGGTATCGAGTGTCCAGTGGCGTGGGGTAGCAACCCGCAGATCCAACAGTTGGTGGCATTGGTGGCGAGATTGTGCTGATGAAGGAGCTGCACGAAAGAGTTATTCCAGAACTCCTTTCGCCTTTCTCTGAGTTGAGGAGAGAGCGAAATCAGATAATGTTCCTTTATGGTGGTAGGCTGAGCGGTGGTCAAGAATGTTTCGTGAGCTGGTGCATTCTCTTCCGCAATCCAGAGTGTGGTCATGAGGAGAAAGCAAAAAAGGATGGTGATGAAGAGTGCGATTGTCTTTGAGCTGTGGAGTCTGTCTGTTCTTGGGTTTCTGTAGTGGGTATTTCCTGCTGTCTCCATCATCTTCTTATTTGGCGCTTCCATCATCTTCTTATCTGGCGCTTCCATCATCTTCATCTTCAAGGTGCTCGGTAGTGGGCAGAACCACAGACTTAGTTAGCTTCTCTCCAGGTAACCCTTGGTTGCTTTGGGTCACCGTTCTGAGATTCAACTGGGTTTGTGGTCTACTTAGCCGAAGCTCCTTCCTTTCGACGCAGGAAATACCCTTCTCTGGATGGCACGGTGGGATCAGAAAATCTCGAAAGTTCAAGTGTCTCGGTATCAGGATAGCAGGTTAGCGACGGTTGATCCTTGCTCAGGAGCTCTTCTTGGTTGTCGAAGTTGTCTGTCGTGGCCAGGGCTGAGGAGACCTTCTTACAGTGGTGTGCGTGCAGCCAATGCCTTTTCCCCTCCACACGAAGAGCTGTCCGGGTGGTGATTAACACTTGCCAGGGGCCCGTCCACCGGGGTTCCAAACTCTTCGACCGCTGAAAATTTCGGATCAGCACGAAATCCCCGGGTTGGATGGTGTGTCCCGGACCCCTGGAAGCATCGGGGATGGCCTGCTGCACCTGCTGATGAATGACAGACAGAGTTTCAGTCAATTTGTACAGATAATCAGACATTAGAACGTCCGGGACGTCATGAATGGAAGTCGGTTTCGGTGCTGACCAGACGCTCATGGGTCGGCCGAAAACGACTTCATAAGGTGTCAAGTGATGTTTGGTGGGGGTGGAACGCATCGATAGCAATGCCAGTGGGAGGGCGTCTGGCCACTTCAGACCTGTGGTAGCCACTATCTTGGCCAGTTTAAGCTTCAGTGTGGCATTGTGTCGTTCAACAAGTCCAGCAGACTGGGGATGGAAGACTGCGTGGAACTTCTGTTTGATGCCCAACCCCTTTAAGATGAGTTGGATGACTTCGGCTATGAAGTGGGGGCCATTATCGCTCCATAAAATACGACAAAGGCCGTAACAGGGAAAAAACTCCTTTAACAGTACTTTTGCAGTGGCCATAGCAGTGTTGTCACGGGTCGGATATGCTTCCACCCATTTGCTAAATGCGCACACCACGACAAGTACATATTTCAGGCCTTGACATCTGTCTAGTTGGATGTAGTCCATCTGCAGGACTTCGAACGGGTGATCTGGGACCCCAAAACCCCCCCGGGGTACTACAGTTCCCTTCCCGGGGTTGTGTTGCAGGCATATCAAACACTGTTGGACCAGACGTTTGGCGGAATCTGTGATTTTATCATTGTGCCAAACTCTGGAGACAAGTTCAATCATGGGGGCTGATCCTATGTGGGCAGGGGAGTGTGCCATAGTCAGTATGGGAATCAGGTACGAGTCAGGTAGCAACCATTTGTTCGTGTCTCTTGTCCGCCAGCAGCCTTCATCGTCTTTTAATCCCACCCGTGTCCATTCAGTCAACTCGTGTTGCGTGCTAGCTGTTTGAATGTCTCTGATAGTGTCTCTAGCGTCAGTCCATTTTTCTGCTTGTGACCTGGTCACGTACATATGGGTTGTCGTCCTATTTTCAGCTGTCGTTCGGGCAGTGATGTCGGCTAGCGCATTTCCCTGCCCAATAATGTCTGTCACCTTTTTGTGTGCCTGGCATTTGATGACGGCAAGCTTCTTGGGGAGGAGGACAGCTTCGATCAAGGCGGAGATTAGATCCCCGTGTAAAATGGGGGTGCCGTGTGAGGTCAGGAATCCCCTTTCCCTCCAAAGGAGCCCAAAGTGGTGAACCACCCCAAAGGCATACTGGCTGTCGGTGTAAATGTTCGCTGTGGTTCCGGCTGCCAGAATGCAGGCTCGTGTCAGGGCAATCAGTTCCGCTGCCTGGGCAGATCGTTGCGTGAAGCGGGCTGTCTCGACTACAGTTCGAGCCGTGGTGACCGCATAGGCAGCGGAAGTGGTGCCGTCAGGGAGTTTGATGCAAGAACCGTCCACCCACAGCTCCCCGTCAGGGTCAGGGAAGGCCGTGTCTCTGAGGTCAACCCTACTCCTAGTTTGTTCGTCCGTAAGGGTCACGCAGTCATGCACAGGGTGCACATTGGGATCGTTCTCTGGCAATGGTAACAGAGTTGCCGAGTTCAGTGTGGTGCATCTTTTCAGGGTGATATGGGGTGCAAGCAAAGTCAGTTCGTATCCAGTCAGTCGTGCACTCGTTAGGTGTTGTGTCTTGGTTTGGTTCAGGAGGGTGTCAACTGCATGGGGTACCAGTACCGTGAGGGAGTTCGACAGTACGATCCCCTCACTCTGTCGGATAGAGATTGCAGCAGCAGCTACAGCTCGAAGGCAGGCAGGCAAGGCTCTGGCTACAGGGTCAAGAGTGGCAGAGAAGTAAGCACACGGTCGTTGCTTTGGGCCGACGGCCTGGGTCAGGACAGATAAAGCACACCCCTCCCTTTCGTGAGTGTAAAGGAAGAAGGGTTTTTTGTAATCGGGGGTACCTAGGACAGGGGCCGAACAAAGGGCATCTCGTAGTTCCGTAAAGGAGGTTTGACACTCCGCGGTCCAAGGGAGCGGGAAGGGGACGTCTTTACCTAGCAGAGAAAGCAGCGGTTTAACTACAAGGCTAAAGTTTGGTAACCATTGTCGGCAGAAGGAGGTGAGGCCTAGTAGGGAGCGAACCTGTTTCTGGGTCTTAGGGACAGGGGTTTCGAGAATGGTTTGGATTCGATCAGGGGTGAGTTTCCTTCCTTCTTTGGACAAAAGGTGGCCTAGGTAAGTGACCTGGGGTTGGCAGAATTGTAACTTCTTCTTGGAGACCTTGTGGCCATTTTCCGCAAGGAAGTGTAGGAGTTGGATGGTGGCCGTGACTGCTAAGGGAGCGGTGTCGGCTGCCAAAAGGATGTCATCGACATATTGTACTAACACCACTCCGTCGGGTAACTGGACTTGATCCAGTTGTCTCTTGAGGGCCTGACTGTAAATGCTAGGGCTTTCTGTGTAGCCCTGGGGTGCTCGGCAGAACCTATATGAGCGATTTTTCAGGGTGAAGCCGAAGAGGTATCGGCTATCTGGGTGGATGGGGATGGAAAAGAATGCGTTTTTGAGGTCAATGACAGTGAAGGTGGTGGCAGTAGAAGGAATCAAAGTTAGGATGGTGGTGATGTCTGAGACCACAGGGTACTGGGGTACTACCACTTTGTTGATCTCTCGAAGGTCGATGATAAAACGGTATGCCTTCTCATCTCCCTCTCCCTGTTTCTTGATGATGGGCAAGATAGGGCTATTGCAAACGTTGCTTACCACTTCCTCTACCACTCCTGCATCTATTAGTGACTGAATAATCTTTACCAATGCCTTCTCGCCCTCGGACGATATCCGATATTGTGGAAGTTTCGGGAGTGTTGCATCGGGTCGGACAGTAATGTGTACTGGGTCAATCAACATGCGCCCTACGTCCGAATCCGTTTTGGCCCACAGATACGGAGGCAGGGTGTCGAGCAGGGATGTGTCGGCATCGGTGATGGAAAACATGCGTCGGGGAGGGCAATGTCTAAGCAGAACGGGGTTGTCGTAAAGGAAAACTCGAACTCCGTCTTGGGAACATCTGATTGTCGCTCAGAAGTGTTTCAATAGATCAAGTCCCATAATGGCGTCAGGGCTATTTGAGGAAAGCAAAAACGTGGTGTCAGTGGTGTTATTTTCTACGTCAAAGAGGATCGGGGCAGACAAAGGGTTAGTGGAGGGCGTTCCATCGAAACCTGTCGATGTTATAAGTGAGCCAGACAAGGGTGCCCCCGGAATCAGTCGTTTAGATAACGCACTACGTGTTGCGCCAGTGTCTACCAGAAATGGAGACTTGGTACCCAGGACCTTAGCAGTGACGTAAGGGCCTTGCTGGTCAACATAGAGCTCGACTGGATCCCTCCCTTGTCCCTGGCAGTCCTATGCAAAGTCGTGGGCGTCATCGTAGTC
The DNA here is from genome assembly GCF_964261635.1 of Lissotriton helveticus. Lineage (NCBI taxonomy): Eukaryota > Metazoa > Chordata > Amphibia > Caudata > Salamandridae > Lissotriton > Lissotriton helveticus. The sequence continues at coordinate 836,233,702 of NC_136070.1, forward strand.
AGATTGCTGGTATTGGTTCTGTCGGGGTCGATCAAACATATTTGGTCTACCTGATCTGTCGTTAGTCGTGTCATTTGGGGGCCCTCGCTGTTGTCCCTTACTTCTCGGTCCGCTTGCTACGTCCTTGGGGTCTTTGTTCCTGATTATTTCCAGAAGAACTGGGCATTGGGATTTCCAATGGCCGGTTCCTTTGCAGAAAGCACACTGGTCCTGTCTAAGGTCTGTACGTCCACTGTGGGGAGTCAAAGTGCGGTCCTGGGGAGATGTAGCCTTAGGGGCGTTCGTCTGGTAGTTTCCCCGGTATTGGTCTCGCCCTATAGTCACCCCTTGCAGTTGGGCCATCATCACCCTCTCTTTCAAGTCCTTCTTCTTTTTCTCTGTTGCCCTATCGTTCTCATTTTTCTGATGTTCATAATATTGGGCCATCTGGAGGATAGCCATAGGTTTGGAGGCTGCCCAACTACTCTCGCTAGCCTGCAGTTTCTGGGAGACCTCTGACAACAGACCCTTGACATAATTCTGGACAAACAGATGGTGTCCGGTTGCAGTGGTCATGTCCTGGCCGCTGTAATCGGAGAACACCGTTTCAAACCGGGAGAAGTATTCGGATACATCCTCCTGGGGTTTCTGGCGACAGGCCGTTACTATCGACCAGTCCACTTTCTTTTCTGGGATCAGGGTTTTTAATTTCAGTACAATTTTATCTGGGAGGTCTAGGATGGCTTTTAAAGGTTTTTGTCCAGGTCCTCGTTGTTTATCGAGGGTATCGAGTTGTGTCCAGGTGTGTCCGAACAGCTCAAGGTGGTCGACTTTCCGGATTTGCTTCCACACATCAGCTGGTAGACATAACCCAAAAAACAAGTCGATGTCAGCCAAGGTCATGATTGTTGAACCTAGGGCTGTACCCAATTCAGTATAGAAGGCGGTGGGGTTTTTTCGCAGGTCAGGCAGAGATTTTCGGAATGTCAGAATCTCTTGCCGGTCCCATGGCTGGTAGACCCAGTTGTACACTACCCTTCCTATTGCATCTTGATGGTTCGCGTCATCGTGAGTCCCTGCACCTCGTGGTGGAACCCAATAAGGGGCAGCCTCTCGTATCGGCATCATGGTGTTAGATTGCTCAGTTTGTGGCTCGGTCACTACGGAGGTCATGGGTTTAATCCCCGACTCTCGTTCAGTGAGGTGGCGGAAGACCTCAAGCGTACGCATAAGGAGGTCCGTCACATCACACTCGCCCTCATCCCCGATATCGACCTTCCGGTACAGAGTCGTAAGGCTCTCGGGACCTTGGTCTCGATATCGGTCCTCGTATGCGTTCAAGACATGGTAACACAGTCGTACGGTAAAATGTCGTCTGTGACTCCCAGTATACGATTTAAACATATCCGTGATGTACTCTTCACCTTCCTTCCTTTCTACCAGTGTTCTTACTATCTTGTCGATCCCTGTTAGCTCATCTTTGCTTAGCCTGTTTGTTCTCGCGGAACCGATCCCTCGGGTCTCATGGTCGCCTAACGTTGTCGTTTGTGGAGTATTTGGTGCAAGGGGTTCGGCCGGCACAGAGACCATGGGGGCCGAAGCTGTGGTACTACCTTCGTTTGTACCTGGGGGTGGTGAGTGTTGTGCTAAGGGTTGGGAGGGGGCATATGGAGGGGGCATGTAGATGATCGGAGGACCTAACAGCAGATCATCGTTGGCTCGTTGTTTCGAGGGTAGATCGGGGTAAAGCGTGGAGGACGTTCTAACCGGGCACTGGCTTGAGGTTTCCCTTTCTAGTTTCTGTTTGGCTTTCTCCCTTTCCTTTATCTCTTCTTCTAATTTCTGAGCAGCTAGGTGGGCTGCTTTTCGCAGCTCTTTTTCCAACCTACTCTCAATTTTCCTTTTACGTTGTTCGGTTTCTTTGCGCCACATGCCGAAACTATCGAGCATAGTGGGTGTTGTCTTGTTTTTACCAAGGGCTGTTTCTAGCGCATTTATTTTGTCATTATCGAAGGATCCTATCAGTGGCCACTGACTTTCTTGATCCTTTTTCGTATATTTATGCCACAGTTTGTTATAGGCTATAGCGATCAATCCATGCTTCATGAACATGTCCTTATTAGGGGTGCCTTCCAGTGGGGCCGGATGGTTCACCTCTAATAAGCGGTCCGGGCTAAACAGGCTACCGATCAGTGGGGAGAAGACAGACATGACGGAGCAAAATGGGGACAAAAAGTCAGCACTGCCTATCTTATCACTGCGTGCAAAGACTAGTCAGAATATTCCTATTCTACGTTGTTTGCGGGCAGTGAGTACCTCATGAACCAATATCAAATAATCAATGTTCGGTAAAAAATAATTCAGTGGGGAGAATAAGTAGGTCCGCAAAGGTCTGCGTTACCTTACCCTTTCGCTATCTGCAAAAAGGGGAGGGGGGGCCTTTCCTGTTTGCAGACAGAGAATCTCCAGAAAAACGGTCTGTGAACAATAGTTCAGTTTCAGATAATTAATCAGTGGGGGAGAAAGATAGGCGCGGCGGTTGCATTACCTATCCTCTACTGCTTGCAAAGAGAGAGCCTGTTGTTTCTCCGTTTGCAGACAGTGGATCTCCAAATAACTTAACAAATGAGTAATACTAGTATATTCTAAACAATTCAAATAATTATTTCGCCATTCGTCGTGTTTACACGACCTTACCCGGACCGCATGGACAGTTTCCTGTCTTCCGAATTCAGCGCCCGATCGTCCTCTTTTCCTCGTAATCTTCGCGGCACTCCTGATGGTTCCCAGTCAGGACCGTAGATCACTCGAGAGAGGTCTGTTCGGAACCAGTGAAGTTCGGATGATCGGCTGTCAGACGAGGGTCTATCGGACAGGTGCACTTCCCGATCGTTGCAGTCGTTCACTCCGTCGTCAGGACCTCTCCCACTGGATCCACGAGTCGCTGATGGGCCCCACGTTTGGGACGCCAATTGTAAAAAAGGTCACGGACAACTGATGAACAAAGATCTTGAACCCACAGAATATTAACCAATGAAGAGGCAGGCGCTGGAGGCGGGAAGGCAGGAAACAGGGTTTATTCTCTCCGGAGGAGAACACATCGGTTCGGACAGCAAGTATCGTCACGAGGTGCTCTAACTGCATCTCTGAGGCCTGGCCTCTTATATACAGGTTTATAGCTTTATTACATATAACACATTCTTGGTAATGCTTTGATGTACGGAAAGACATTCTCGGAATCCCCGCTCCAAGCCCGTTCCCACACACATTCACAGTTGAAGTCCCCACCCCGGTCACAACAGGTGCTGATTATCGCGCAGCTGGATATTCCGCCGATTCACGGAATGTGGGGGGTGCGATCGGATCTCATAGGGTGGGGGCTTTGATCAACTCGGGGGTCCTTTGATGAGGGAAGCTTTCTACTGTTCGGGGAGGGGCAATAGACAGTGTCGGCAGAGCTAGGTGTCGGCCTGGGAACGAGGAAGACAAACGGGCACAGGAAAAAGGGTTTCTTTTGCATCAAAGGGCCTGGGACCGTGAAAGGAATGAAGGGAGGTGTCGTGCCGGGAACAGGATGGGGCTCTGAGGCAGAGCTGCGCTAGAGAGGGGTTTATGACCCAAGGCATGTGAGAGCGGGGGGTTGTCAGCGCGCGGGCTGTGCGAGGGTGAAGGGCTATGCTGGGGGCCAGTGGCGTGCAGAGGGTGGTTCTGATCGAGGCACCTAAAATGGCGGGTGCGCACGACAAAAGTGTGGCATCCGGGAAAAGGGCAAGATGGCGCAGATAATGTTTACCAAAACATATTAATTTTCCACATGAGAACTAGGATTACAGATAAGTAACTAATCCTTCTTCTCCAGCCTCCTGCCTCACCGATATGTGGAGCGTACATCTACACATTCTAAAAAGGTCTCAAGTTTGAATTCTCTACACGTTCATGTGCAGTTTATCTTAGCTGATCCACGCCTGAGAGTGCGGATAAAGAATAATGCAGAAACTGATGTCACCGCTTAGGGGTAGTAATAGAAATTGGGTTTCTGGTGGGCAGAGGTTTGCAGCCTGTCCAAGCAGGAACCACAATCTTAGTCAGGGTAAGTCACAACACACCCTAAATGATCCTGTGCTCAGCCTCTGGTGACTTTGCATAGAGCAGTCAGGCTTAATTTAAGAGGTAATGTGTAAAGTATGTGTGCAACAGTAACAGTGAAAACACCACAAAAAGACTCAACAACAGGTTAGAAAAATAGAACTAGACCAAATGACAAAAATCCAACACGCAAAAGTCAAGAAAATAATTTTTAAAGAAAAAATTACTGCTATGGAGCGTGGGCCAGACGCAGGGACTCACTTGGGCCCGCTGAATAAAAGTACCCTGAACCTGGTTTGCGTTGATGTCGAGGAAGAGGCGGGGTGCAGCCGAGGCAATGCATCGGTTCTGATCTCGCAAACAGAGGGAAATGTGCTGGTTTTCCCTACGTGAAGGTGGCGTTTCATCAGTTCCGAGGACGATTCACTGGTCCTGAATGCGATGCGCCAGGTTCTGCTCTTGTAGCAGAGGATACGTTGACCCGGAGGGCAATGCACTAGATCCAAACGAGGTGTGCCGGGTCCGTTCCACACAACAGCGAGGACGCGCCGGTTCCGAACCCCACAAAAGCAAAGATGTGCCAATTATGATCCCTGCAACACCGAAGATGGGCTGGTTCCAATGAAAATGCATGGGTTTGGCTTAAGAAATACCTTAGGCTTCATTTCCAAGGGTCCAGGACTGGAAAGGCACCACTTGGCAGGGCAGACACCCAGATGGCAGAGTCTAGGTGTAGATGCAAGTTGGTTTGAAGTCTTTTATATCCCTGAGCCTTCAACCAGTAGGCAAGCCCTTGCATTCACTCTGGGTTCAAGTAATGCCATCTAGTCCTTCTCAACCAGGCAAGAGGGCAGCCCAGCAAAGCAGGAGTCCAGCAGAGTAGCAGTCCAGCAGAGTGGCAGTCATTCAGCAGCACAGCAGTTCTTCTTCCTGGCAGAGTCTTCACTGGTCCAGACGTGTACTGAAGTGGTGGTCCAGTACTTTATGACTTCATAGAAAGAACTTTGAAGTGCACAGAAGTCCTTCCTTCCTGCCCTGGCTATAAACAGACTACGGGGGGGGGGAGCATATGCACCCCTTTGTGTGGGGACCGGACACAACATATTCAGGTGTAAGTGTGAGGATGTGTCCAGCTCCTCCCATCCTGCCCAGGATGGCCTATGAGGAAGCATATGACTCATCAGCCACACCTTTGTGTATGGCTGTCTAGAGAGACTGAGAGAATTCACAAAGCCTAGCTGTCACCCACCCCAGACGTATATTCAGAGACAGGCAGCAGGCACTGAATGGCTAAAGTAAGAAAATGCCAACTTGCTAAAAGTGCAATTTGTAGACCTGCAATTTAAAATCCAGCTGCTCTATCAGTTGTAATTTTAAATTGCGAGTCCAGAGACACCAAACTTGAAAAATCTCTCTTCACCCATGGGAATTACACTTAAAATATGTATTATAGGGGCGTGTCCAAGATAGCGGCTGAGTAATTCATGTCTCTCGAAGCTCCGCTGGACACATTCTGTTTAAGGACAGAATCAGAAGTCCAAGGGGGCACCTAGTGTCACATCCTACCCCCTCCAACACCGGGCACCTGTACTCACTGCTCAGAGCGGTAGTTGCCACTGAGGGAGTGAGGAGTCCCAGATCTTGGCAGAAGTGGTGCGGCAGAGCGAGAGGCAGTGGATGCGACATGCAGGAGCTGAGTTGGAGGAGTCTTACGGTGGGTTTGCTCCCCCTGTATACGGGGCGCTGTACCTCTACATGGCATTGGCGGTGCCCCCTGGTTCACTTGTTGGTGAGTGAGTGGGCTTGCAGGCCTGGGGAGGAGTGCAGTGGTTGGCGGCTGGGGCATACCTGTGTCTGAGGTGCACTGTGCATGTGGTGCTGGGATGGTGGCCTACCTGAGTGATCGGTGGCCTCCTGGCCCTCCGGCTGCCTACCCAGTTCAAGGACGGGCCTGTCACCTCTTCACCTTCCTCCCTCCCCCTCCCCTCGTTTGACTGGGGAAGGCACATATATATTGCTGATCTCTTGCTTGGGCCTAGACGGGGTTGGTCCTGGTACATAGTGGCGTGGTGAAAATCATGCAGCTCCTGCTGCTGTGATTCTGCTTCCACCTCTGCTTGACTTTCTTACTTCACTGGAGGAGAGGCATGAGATGAGGGTCGGCTGCCATAGACCTTCTGCATCCCACTGACAGTGGGCTGGCCTTCTACATAGTCTGCTTCCCTCTCCCCATACTGACTCTCTTGATGCAACTGAGTCACTCTGGTACGCTGGTCTGGAGCTGAATTGAGTACACTCTGGGGGAGCTGTGTACTGTGGATAGTACAGACGCTGGTATTGGTTACTGGTGCCCTGTCGTTCCTGCTGGAGATCGCATTGGAAGGGGGAGGCACCACATTTAAGATTGTAAGGTCCCGTTGGACGGAGGACGATACCTTGTGGTTCCTGGCGTGAAGAACTCTCCCCATGCCTTGCGTTCTCCTGTCCAGCTGCATTAGTTGTGACATTTGGCCCACGCCCTGCAACAGTGAATTCCCAGTTGGGTGTTTGCTGAAACTCCTGAATGCAGGCCTGAGCCGGGTAAACGTACTTGGTCCCCAGGAGCTCTAGTGGCACACTGTGGCGGCCTTTTCTGACCTTAGGGGCTATTATTTGTCTTTTCATGTCACTGAAGGATCTTTTTAACAAGAACACCGCGAAGAGAGCAGACCAGACGCCTGAAGTCACTCTATCGACACCTCCCACTAACTGTGCTCGGATGGACGAGACGACCCATGGAGAAGCACCCATACCTAAAGCGTTTCTGGAGCAGCTATTTAAGATGACTTCGCTGGCCTCAAGCAGGACATAGCCACAGAGATTAAAGACATTCGGCGCAACGTGGAGGATCTGAGCCAGAGGGTGGCCTCGCTGGAGCAGGGACAAGATGCTCCGCAGGAGGAACTAGATGGCCACCGTTGAGAACTACTGGAATTACAGTATCCGAATCTAGAATTATGTTATCAGCTTGAAGACCTTGAGAACAGGTCCCGGCGGTCAAACATATGCCTTAAGGGCATACCTTTGCAGGCAGTTCCAGGCAACCTTGAGGAATTTTTTTTCTGTCTCTTCAAACATCTGGCTCCATCGCTAGGGGCTTCAATACAGAGGGGGACCCCACATCGATCTAAGGCAGGTAGACGGGGAAAGAAACATCCAAAGCAGAACGGGTACCTGCCCTATGGATTTGAACAAAAAGGCCTAGGAGAGGTCCAAATATATTACTACAAAGACACCTAAGCCCAGGCAAATTACACCACACAAACAGGTTTATTCATTTAGTATCAAAATTTATTTTTCAGGAATGAATTTATTTAAGGGATTGCTTTTTTTGCTAATACATAAATATGTTTCGAGAATTAACCTACACCGAAATAAATAGACACTATAATAAAAATAAGTAAATGGTGGTTCAGATTCCGCTCTAGCATATCAACAACATTCATACAGCATTCATTCTCCGATCAAACAGCACCAAGCGATGATGGTTGTAGATAACGTGGGGACCGATGGTTCGAGGTCCGGGTAGGTTCTGAGGGTTCCTAAATAGGAAAGAGCGCCTACGCGCGTTTCGGTGTATGGTCCCGTCCGGGACTACACCTTCATCAGGGCACAGTGGAAGGGCGGAAGGGGAACCACAAACAGGTAAGATTTCTGTGAAATAAATGTTAAAAACAAAGGTTAGGTGTATGTCCATTTTTGCGAGGGTTTAGGTGTAAACAAAATAGGCTCACATCTACATTCAGACTGTGGACCTCCAGTTTGTGGACGGTCGGGACTAGACTTGCAGGACACCTTCATAGTATCATAGGGGTATTAATTTCCACACAGGGGGGACAATGGAATAACAGTTTAAAAGCAATGCTTTACTGGGACTGCTAGTGGGCACAAAATATAACCGGGAAGAGGGATTTGACTGGGGGCTGCACATTAGTTTAATAAAGAAGCTGAAATTGAGGATGTAAGGTATTTAGAAGTGTTTACCTGACTCGGGTATGATGAGGCAGAAGGCGTTCTGGTGCAGGTCGAAGGCGTGGAGACCCTGTTGAAGAACAGAGCATGCTCATAAAGGTGCACAGTGCCGGAGATGAGAGCATGGGGCGCTAAGTTTAAACAATCGCGCAAAATAGGGATGCACAGAGGCGCAATTTACCAGCGGTGGCAGGAGGTTCTCTCCTCAGTCGATTCTCAGGAGGTGTGCCCCCGGGAAAGTGCTCAAGCGGGGCGAAGCAGATGGAATCCTGGGGCGAGTGGGATGCGCAGAGACCCTGTTAAAGGACAGTGCATACTCAGAAGATTGCGCGATGACAGTTAAAGGGAGCAAGGAGCGCTGGATTTAATCAATCACGCCAGGTGGAGAGGCACACGGGCACAGTTACCTGGGGTGGCAGGGAATACTCTCCTCGGTGGTTTCTCAGGGAGGAGGGAGCGCGCCGCCGACCGGTACAGGGATGAGTAGAAACCTGTACAGAAAATATATGCACAAAAGATGGTGCAGGTTTAAGGAAGGAATTACACAGTTTAGGAGCACTGGCGCCATAGGTGGAACTGAGAGGGAGGGGGGCGCAGGCTGAAAATCTTACCCGAAATCGATGATTGGATCCGCCTTAGAGCCACTATCCAAGTACATTGATAGATTCCTCCAGCCCCTAGTGGGAACCTTGGAATCCTACATCAAGGACACAGGCCACTTTATTTCCAAGGTGGAAGGAATTACCTATCAGCACAATCGGCAACTCCTGGTCACCCTGGATGTGGAGTCTCTTTACTCCAACATCCCCCAGACCGGAGCTCTGTCCGTTGTACAGAACATCCTAACATCTAACCCCCAAATCGAGAATGCCAGCTTCATCATGGAATGCCTAAAAACGGTTTTAAAGGAGAACTATTTTGAGTTCAACAACAATTTTTACCAACAAACAGGTGGAGTCAGCATGGGAGCCGCGTGTGCACCCAGCATCGCCTGCCTGTACATGGGAGAATTTGAGCGAACCCATATACCCATGTACAGGGTCTCTGCGCATCCCACTCGCCCCAGGATTCCATCTGCTTCGCCCCGCTTGAGCACTTTCCCGGGGGCACACCTCCTGAGAATCGACTGAGGAGAGAACCTCCTGCCACCGCTGGTAAATTGCGCCTCTGTGCATCCCTATTTTGCGCGATTGTTTAAACTTAGCGCCCCATGCTCTCATCTCCGGCACTGTGCACCTTTATGAGCATGCTCTGTTCTTCAACAGGGTCTCCACGCCTTCGACCTGCACCAGAACGCCTTCTGCCTCATCATACCCGAGTCAGGTAAACACTTCTAAATACCTTACATCCTCAATTTCAGCTTCTTTATTAAACTAATGTGCAGCCCCCAGTCAAATCCCTCTTCCCGGTTATATTTTGTGCCCACTAGCAGTCCCAGTAAAGCATTGCTTTTAAACTGTTATTCCATTGTCCCCCCTGTGTGGAAATTAATACCCCTATGATACTATGAAGGTGTCCTGCAAGTCTAGTCCCGACCGTCCACAAACTGGAGGTCCACAGTCTGAATGTAGATGTGAGCCTATTTTGTTTACACCTAAACCCTCGCAAAAATGGACATACACCTAACCTTTGTTTTTAACATTTATTTCACAGAAATCTTACCTGTTTGTGGTTCCCCTTCCGCCCTTCCACTGTGCCCTGATGAAGGTGTAGTCCCGGACGGGACCATACACCGAAACGCGCGTAGGCGCTCTTTCCTATTTAGGAACCCTCAGAACCTACCCGGACCTCGAACCATCGGTCCCCACGTTATCTACAACCATCATCGCTTGGTGCTGTTTGATCGGAGAATGAATGCTGTATGAATGTTGTTGATATGCTAGAGCGGAATCTGAACCACCATTTACTTATTTTTATTATAGTGTCTATTTATTTCGGTGTAGGTTAATTCTCGAAACATATTTATGTATTAGCAAAAAAAGCAATCCCTTAAATAAATTCATTCCTGAAAAATAAATTTTGATACTAAATGAATAAACCTGTTTGTGTGGTGTAATTTGCCTGGGCTTAGGTGTCTTTGTAGTAATATATTTGGACCTCTCCTAGGCCTTTTTGTTCAAATCCATAGGGCAGGTACCCGTTCTGCTTTGGATCCATCGCTAGGGGACCAGGAGATTGTTCTAAACCGCATGCACCGGGCTGGGTGCCATGCCAGTGCACCGGGCCATTCTTAGGACATACATACTTGCCTCCACTTTTACTGCCAAAAGGATGCCATTATGACTGTGGCACGCGGCAAGACAGTGATTGAATAGGGGGGGCACCAACCGGAGCTTGCAGCGTGCCGTGAGGGAAACGGCCCAGCTCCTCATCATTTCCCCAGTCAGCCAGCGCCGTGAGGGAAACTGCTGTAGTCGCGGACTACACATCCCAGCAGACCCGGGGAGGACGCAGCCCAGTGACGCTTCCAACGCGCCCGGAGGCGCCATAAGTGTTCTGAGCGCCGAGCGCTCTTGGGGGGCACCAACCGGAGCTTGCAGCGTGCCGTGAGGGAAACGGCCCAGCTCCTCATTTCCCCAGTCAGCCAGCGCCGTGAGGGAAACAGCTGTAGTCGCGGACTACACATCCCAGCAGACCCGGGGAGGACGCAGCCCAGTGACGCTTCCAACGCGCCCGGAGGCACCATAAGTGTTCTGAGCGCCGAGCGCTCTTGGGGGGCACCAACCGGAGCTTGCAGCGTGCCGTGAGGGAAACGGCCCAGCTCCTCATCATTTCCCCAGTCAGCCAGCGCCGTGAGGGAAACGGCTGTAGTCGCGGACTACACATCCCAGCAGACCCGGGGAGGACGCAGCCCAGTGACGCTTCCAACGCGCCCGGAGGCGCCATAAGTGTTCTGAGCGCCGAGCGCTCTTGGGGGGCACCAACCGGAGCTTGCAGCGTGCCGTGAGGGAAACGGCCCAGCTCCTCATCATTTCCCCAGTCAGCCAGCGACGTGAGGGAAACGGCTGTAGTCGCGGACTACACATCCCAGCAGACCCGGGGAGGACGCAGCCCAGTGACGCTTCCAACGCGCCCGGAGGCGCCATAAGTGTTCTGAGCGCCGAGCGCTCTTGGGGGGCACCAACCGGAGCTTGCAGCGTGCCGTGAGGGAAACGGCCCAGCTCCTCATCATTTCCCCAGTCAGCCAGCGCCGTGAGGGAAACGGCTGTAGTCGCGGACTACACATCCCAGCAGACCCGGGGAGGACGCAGCCCAGTGACGCTTCCAACGCGCCCGGAGACGCCATAAGTGTTCTGAACACCTCCCGCCCCGCGGGACGCGCGCGGGCGGCGCCGGGCTAAGCCCGGGCAAAGGGCGGGCCCTCTGTGGCCCTCAGAGGCACATAGAGGCCGGGACGGGCCACCACCCTTTCTACCCCTCTCTCATCAAACAGGTACTGTGATTCTCCTTACCATTTCTATTAGCCCATTGTTTTGGTATTTTGCATCATACCATCACACCATGTCTATCTGGGAGGAGCTTAATGCCATGTGTGGAACTCAATACATCCCTGACCTTGTACCCTCCATAAGCACAGAGACCAACCCAGACAATGTTAACGCCACCCTGCAGATGTCTTCTCCTTGCGTTAATAAACCCCAATCTCCACTCAAAGCACCACCACTGGGTGGGCAGAACACCAAGAGAAAGACCGATGATGTCATCATCAACGGGAAGCCTGCCATTACTCCTAAACTTTACCCCAGTCCCTCTCAGCACCACGCCAATGTTAGCTCTGTGTCGGAGGATATGGAGCATGGAAAAATGGAAAACCCCCCATCACTTCCTCAACCAACTCTACTTTCCCAGCTCGAGCACCTATTAACCTCCCTAATTTCACCACTGATGGAAAAAATCAACGATCTGGGGGACAGGATTTCTAACATTGAACGGATAGTTAAAACTCACATTCCACCAGGAACCAAACCAGCATCACCAGACCCGCCTATCCCCCTCACTGTTCTGGAAAAACCTAAACTGAATTCCCACAGGAATGCGCATTCTCAAACTATATCGTTGGTTCAAACAAACCACACGGAGGCTAACATTGAACCTACTAGAATGCCACGAATACACCTACCCCCCGAAGCCGCCCCCTTTGTGACCGTTGTCTCCGGGATACCATCACTAACCTATGGAAAAGTTGAAACACGCCAAGACTTATTACATAAGGCCATGTTTTGGTTACAGACTCATAGGCCCCTGCCACCTGATCTAGATGGGGGGATCTTAACTGTTAGGAGGGTGGGGTGGTTGGGCACTTTGCCAAAAGACATTCCAGGGGACTTGGTCCTAATTAGATTCAAGAAAAGGAAAACAGCCCCTTACTTACGATCTTGCAAGTATAAGGAGGGGGATGGCCCAATTCGTATCTGGGACTTACATGACTTTTATCCGAGGTTTATTAAAAGCAACCCAATGGGGATTTAAAAGAAGTGATTGTTTACTAGCTAGGCCCAGTTTTCTGCTGAAATATGTATGGATTTGAGCGCTACTGTAAATTCGGTAACTTCGTAATAAGAAGCTGATTAGCATGTTAATGATTTAATACTTGTTTTAGATGTCCTTATATGTATTAATTGTATTTTATGTCTTTTATGATGAGCTAATCGAATAAAGACTTCTGAATTGAATTGATTGAATAGAGGTCCATAGACTGTGGATTTACCAAGACCTCTATACGCTTACATTATAGCATCAGAAGGCCCTTCGGCCATTGACTGACTTTCTCCGGGATAAGAACATCAGATATATAAGAGGCCACCCCTTAAGCCTTCAATTTGTGTGGCACGATGAGGTTCCCGTGATTGTCACTCTTGAAGATTTGGTTCTGATTCCTTGCACTCCACCCGATGCAGGAAGAAACTCATGAATATCTCCTCTGAAGCTGGTAGTCGTAGGGAACATGTCCGGCTACTCAGGCAGCTACAACATGTGGACGACAACATGGAAACGGATGGCGACCACTGATTTCCTTTTGACTTTGCACCTGTTTAAGTCAGTCTGGAAGGTCTTCCCCGCTTAGTTATTGGATGTGTTTTCAAGCAGGCTAGCAGCGACCCCTTCTGTCTCCAGTCTACAGGTTTTGGCGGTGGAGTCCCACTACGCTATGGAGTGATTGCTCGTATAGTGTTCTCGCTCAAGACATGGGCCCTCGTTTCCTAGTTATTGTTGTCCCCAGACGAAGGACGCCTTTGCTTCAATGTTCTCCCATCCTCTCCCTTGTCTCCTCCATCAGCGGCTGGAGGTCTGGGAGTCCCGAACCTACAATGCTATTATTAAGCCGCACAGTTACGATATATGATGGAATGGTCCCGTTCCTATACTGAAAAACACTGGTGTTTTATCGACCAGGCGGTAGTCGGTATCCACATTTGTAAGGTGCCCTGGCTCCCAAAGCCTCATAGGCCAGTAGAAGTCTAAGTCTCCTCAGTGGTGCGAGCCACTTTTGGAGTTTGGGATTGAGTACAATTTAAACATGGCATGTCTACTCCCTTATCTCCACAAACACTGTTGATAGTCAATCCAGATTTCCCACTGGCTGCAAAGGGGGCAGTGTTCACAGTTTGGCAGGAGGCTAACTGCAAGCGAATAGGAAATCTGTTTGATGTTAATGGTCTCATTGACTTTCCAACGCTTCAATCAGCTTATGGTCTCCCCGACACGGCACACTGGCAATATTTAGCAGTCTCTCATTGTGTGATGCAGCTCTGGCTTGGCCCACATGCTAGCCGGTTGCTCTCGCCATTAGAGAAGTGGCTTCTCATTCATCCAATAAGAAAATCCTGTCTGATATATATGCCTTTCTTCTTACTCCTCAGACTCCTTTGAAATCTACTGCCTAAACCAGATTATAGGGGGAGTTTGGGCGTACTTTTACAGACAGGCAGTGGAATAATATTTTACACAGTGCTAGAGATTCCACCCTCAACATCACTAGTAAGGAGATGTTCCTGAAGATTGGCCATACTGGTATTTCACCCCAGCCAGGATTGACGTATGGGATCCTAGGAAGGATGGAAATTGTTGACGTCAGTGTGACCAACGGGGATCCCTCATGCATTTGCTATGACAGTGCCCCAAACTGGAATATTTCTAGGGCCTGGCGGTACTGGACACAGTGCTCACTATATTCAATACTGATGATTCTAGATTTCCTAGCTAAATTCCTCTGGGTCTCCCTAATCCGCTTACATATCCATTGAAATCATGTAGAGGTAGACCAATTTTACTGGCACTGGGAGCCGCTAAACAGGTTCTCCTCTCTAAATGGGGCACGGAGGTCATACCTACACACTTAGATTGGTTGCACAAATTATGGGAAATATTGGGAATTGAAAAGTTAACGGCAGTCGCCACATACTGCCTCCCTTTATTTGACAAAACGTGGCAACCTTGCATTCAATACCTGAGGAATTCTGCAAACTGTCCTGCCCGCTCTATTAGCTGATTCTCCGATTAACCTCATCAGGTGACCCCTCTTCACAATGAGTTGCCTTTGTGACTACTCTTTCACTAATCTTTGCCAGTACAGACCCTGAATGTTATCATTCCCCTTTCTACACTCAGAATTCTTGCTGTCTTCCCCCTTCTATCTTTATCACTTTTGAATCCTCCCTTCCTATGATAAATTTATGCCTTAAATGTTAACTGAAACACTACCAGCCAGTGGATGTAGGTGGGCTGCTATTGTATCTCCTACCCTTTCAATTAATAATAACAAAAAAGATCTACAACTGAAAAGATGTATTAAGTAATCTCAATGTTAACCTATGGGTAAGGTAGGCCTTGCAGTAGTGAAAAACGAATTTTGGGGGGTTTTCACTACCAGGACGGGAAAACTTAAAAGTACGTATCCTGCCTTTTAAATACATTGCACCCTGGATTACCCAAAGCCTACCTTAGGAGTGACATATGTATAAAAAGTGAAGTTTTATGCCTGGCAAGAAGTTTATCTTGCCAAGTTGAAATGGCAATGTAAACTGCACAGACGGGCAGGGGCAGCTCCTTCACTAGGGCGGAGGAACATTGCCCCACTGCTGAGAGTTTCAGTTTACCAACAAATAATTTACCAAAGTAGCTGTTTTGAATGAAACAAAAACAACCTGCTTACAGTATAGCAACATGCGAGATTTATTCTCATTTATAGAATTTTTTACCTTTTGTAACACTATTTTTAGTGCATGGAAATACAAAGAATTTTATATACAATATATACATCCACGAACATAAATCACAATAAAACATTTACAAATTTCATACACACTTGGCCATTCAGTCATACAAAACACATTCACGCAATATAACCTCAATGTAATAGAACAAAAACAATAAGTCCACGTATCGGTAGTAAATCAATGGAAACGATCCTTTCGTGATTTTCAATTCTAAAGTCTGTACAAATCACAGTTCTAACAGAGTGTCCACATCTCTTGTAGCAAGTTAAAGGGCCGTTAAAAAACACCAGTTATAAGCCAGATACGGGACTGGGTCGGTCGACGCGTTTCGAACCCCTGTGTAGTGGTGGGGTTCTCCTCAGGACCGGAAGGGTTCTTAAGGCAACTGTCGAATAGTCAAAACGGTGAAAGAGTAGATTCCAAACACGAAATTTTACAAGTATTTCCAAAGGAAGAAGTGCTCGCGGGGGCCGCTAGAGTTACCGCTTCTAACTCGCTGGCATCTTCGAGTCTCTCCTTGTTGCTTGAGAGTGGCTGGTCCTCCGCGATGGAGAAAAGGCGTCCGTCCTTCACTCAGGTTTGGGGGATCATTCACCTAGGCTGGTTGTGTAAAAAATTCTATAAATGAGAATAAATCTCGCATGTTGCCATACTGTAAGCAGGTTGTTTTTGTTTCATTCAAAGCAGCTACTTTGGTAAATTATTTGTTGGTAAACTGAAACTCTCAGCATTGGTCTTTGTTTCGTTATATAGATTTGGTTGGACTCAGCCTTGCTGAGTGAGGAGTCAAGGCCCTTCTGTGTTTTTTGAGTCCTGCTTTTTGATTGGGCAAGACATTTGGCCATGCCCCTTCCCTCTTAAGTTTCTGCATGCCAAACACGGCAAACAAGTAATGGCAGCCATGAATGGATAGGAATTGTAGCTAAGACCGAATACATGTCCGCGGTAAGTGGAAATTCTGCAATATGCGTGATTTTAAATAACATTCGAGCGAAGTTTTTTGCATAGACTGAACCGCGTATCTCCTTTCAGGAAATACAGGTCTACACGGTAAAGCTGGAAGCATTCTAAATAGTACGCTGTCCGTGAAGATTGAATACACAGCTAAAATGCCAGTTACAATGTATCCGCTAATGGACAGAATGTAGCGTTTGACTAGAAACAAAATGAAACAACAAAACCTCCCGTCTTTTTTTGCAGCGAGTAAAAGAAATAACAATGCGATCTCACCGATAGAAAAAGAGACTTGAGAAAGTACTTGTCTTCCCTCTACTAACAGGTATTGCATTCACTTTTACCGATGTTATGGAAACGGTAAAATGTTTGAAACCCCGCATTAAATATCGTCTTCATATTAATTACAGCATCCAGTGGCCACAATACACTATAAAGACGTACAGATTTTTAGCCTGAACTGAGAGAACAACATACAGGTAGGCTACCATCTGTGAAGAGAACATCAATAGGATTGTCAATACGCCCTAGACCTCAAATAAATAAGAAATATATATTTTTTAATTGTTTCAGCAAAGTTGGTAACAAAAGGAGCGCGGATTTCTTTGATCCGACTTTTACATCAGTGTGAAGGTGCGGACCACACGACTTCAGGTACTCTATGCGGTCTATAATAGACAGCTCAGATGAAAATTGAATAGAAAAGGGGTCAGACAGTAAAATTGTTTTATTCTATAACCTCTTTGTAGATCCAAAAGAAAAAGCCCTGATGAGAATTCTGTGAAGAATTCAACAGAATTCTAAACGCGTCGGCATACGGCTTAATTCCATCCTAATTCATGGAGAAATACTATTAATGCCCATAGCACGTTGTCCATTGCAGTCTCTAAAATTAAAAAAACACTCTGTGGACATTTAAGAATAGGGCATTATTTTGTAAAATACCTGTGTTATTGTAGTATATTTGTCTTCCATAAAGTGTTTGTTATAGAAATTGTCTATTTGAAATAGTGTTTTAGGTTTTTTGTCAAAATTCGTCAAAATTGATTCATGGTTGTTTTATTTGTGTAAATGTTGTATATATATGTTTTTTTGTATTATGAAAATCGCAAGACAATCTTTTCAATTCTCTATGTGATTCAAATGTAAGAATCTAAGGGGAAAAAAGGGAATAGAGAGGCAACACACAATCAAGTACGATACACCAAAAACATTTTTTTTAAGAAAAGTATTTATCGGCATTCACAAATGAGTGGTGGTCCTTCATTGATGTTCATCAGATATTTTTATTGCAAGCTTCATAAAGTATCTTGAAATCAATACAGCCAACGCGTTTCGCCCAGATCGGGCTTCCTCAGGGCAGATAATTATAAGCGACGAAAGCATGAAGGTAGGGCACTTTATGGATGGCGCAAGTGGATCTCTGTTTCAAGGTTTGAAACTGTCTACAAGTTAGGGTATCCAAGAGCTTCTTGTTTTCACTAAGAACAGCAGTGTACACTAAGCAAAAATGTAGGCCTTTCACGGAAGTGGAGCTTTCATCGGTACAGTCCTTTCAACTTGGTATCAAATTTCAATGTTTTGAAAGTGAGGTTGAGAAGTGTTGTGATATTGATTGGAGAAGGATTTAGGTGTAAGGGGTTGGTTTGAGAAGTGTGAATACTTTTAAGTTTAAAACCTGAAAAAAATATGGCATTGATTTGTGAATTGAGGTTAGAGAGGTAGCGAAATCATTGGAAGATTTAAAATGACATAGGTTATGTCGTGGTTGGTGCAGAATATTGTAGTCTAAAAATAGAAGAGAAAAATCTAGGGGAAGGGCTGGAGTCGTGCATGGGATGGTATCTTAGGGATTTGGTTTGTGTAGTGAGGATACTGTAATGATTGCAAGTAAAAAAATGGAAGAGGAACTGTTGTGCACAGTATTGTAGTGTAGGTTGAAGAGAAACAAAGTGAATGAGAGAAGAGAGAGGATAGAGGGTAGTTTCATTATCTGCACACATGTTCAAAATATAAGGGTCGTTGTCGAGTAGATTTGATGAATAGCATGATCTAACGTGAGCAAATGAGGTGCCACAGTGCTGTTGTGTTTTAGAATCAAGACACTTAATATAGAATCGTAAAGGAAATATTTACTATTTAGTACTTTGACTATTGTTAACTAAATTTACTGGCTTAAAGCTGCTGCAGAAAACAGGCCTTGGTCAAAAACCCACATGCAATTAGTATTTGGGCTCGCAGTGCGGGCAAAAGCACCCAAAGGTGTCCATGCCCGAAAAGTAAAGCTGTTTCTAAATGAACACAGGAAGAATTTACGCTGAAAATATCTCTGGCCTCCTTGAAGTCCATCTCTCAATCCAATTCGAGGACTCAGACCTGCTCCTGCTTGAGAGACTTCAAACGCAAGAAACATTCTTCCCGGACAATTTGCTCCCCTGCTGATTTTATTATGCTGGATTGTGACCCTAATTTCGCATTCAGGTACTTGATGTGCACATTCTTCGTGCATAAGCAGAGTGGTTTTTTGAGAATCATGTCCATTAAGACAGTATTGCTAATTGCCCATGTCAGGGTGGTACAAGCTGAGTACAACTTCCATATACCATCTTCTTTCCTGATAAGTTGGTGCTGTGAACTTGGGCCTATTTTCTTGAAATGGTGGTGTCACCCTTCCACCTGGGACAGTCTGTTTCTTTTCCAGCATTCCTTAATGCACATCACCCCCTTAAAGAGGTGGAGTAGCTGCACCTACTAAACCCAAAAGAGATCTTTGTTTTTATATCAAGAGCATAAAGGAGAACAGGATGGTAAATCAGACTTTTATTGGCATTGCTAGCGCTAAAATGGGTAAAATGGTCCAGAAGCTAACCTCGTCTACAAGCATCATTATGTGCATAAAAACATGGTATATCATGGCTTAAAAAGCGGACATGCTGAAGCACTTGAGGTTCATTCCACCAGATTCTAGGTTGCTACAAGGAAATAAAGATGTTCTTTTTGTATTTATCATGATGTTAAAGCATATGCATTTAAAAAAAACAATTTGGAAATGGTGAAAAAGTTTATTTATTCTCATATCAGATGAAAAGATTGAAATTTATTTATGACATGTTTTTCAAAAAACAAGCTTTAATATAAAAGTAAGAAAAATTAAACCTATTTTCAATTTGCAGTTTGATTAATTAAAAATAGATACTAACTGTAAGGATAGACAATGTTTAAAAAATGAATTAGGAGTAACATCAACAATTCATGAATATGTAGCATAAACATTTAAAAAGATGGGTTTTGTTTTTTAAAATAATGTTGAAAGATAAATGTTTAAAATTGTTAAAAAGATTGATTAATAAAATTAATTAGTATGTTATTTTTAAGAAAGTGGAATGTTGAAATATTTGAATAAAAAGATTTTTTTTAAGAAGAGAAGGACACATTTCTTTAAAATTTTTCAAAAATGGAAGGATTTTTCTTGTGGATCGTATACAGATTGGAATGCATCGCTGGATTAATTTTAAACATTTTTTATGAAAAAAAGAAAATAAGGGAAGATACAAGAAAAGGAAGTTTTTATGATGGGTTTGTTCAAAAAATATTTTATGGTACAATTTTTTATTATTTTTAAAAAAATTAATTTTTA
The DNA here is from genome assembly GCF_964261635.1 of Lissotriton helveticus. Taxonomy (NCBI): domain Eukaryota; kingdom Metazoa; phylum Chordata; class Amphibia; order Caudata; family Salamandridae; genus Lissotriton; species Lissotriton helveticus. Next base: position 836,253,586 of record NC_136070.1, read on the forward strand.
TGATGAATCGCATTAATAGTGGATTGCATCGCTGGAATATTTGTTGTGTTTATTGAGACGAAAAACATTTTTGGGATTTTTTTGGGTTGCGGTTTTTTTAGGGAATTTAAAAATGTAAAAAAAGAAATTGCAAGCTTCAAAAGAAGTGTTTTGCAAATTAAAATTGAAAAGAAATGTGTCCTATTAGATTAGAAATTTAGGCGGGAAAAGAAAAAAAGAATATAAAGAAAATAGAAAACGAAGACAAAAAAGACAAAAAAAAGGTAAGGAAATTTAAGTTATTTGTTAATTGAATGTAAAGATGTTGTTATTAATAATGGAGTATATATGCAAGATTAGCAAGGTAGTCTGAAGCCACCATCAACGAAAACTGTTGAAGAGTTCCCAATAGTCTCTCAGACATTAATTTTGATCTTTTTGATATACGTGGGTTCAAGCTTCCTGTTAATGCTTGAGAAATTCTCATTTCTTGGAAACTCTGCTCCTTCTTCAGAAAATCCAAAAAATGATAGAAATTAGGATGAGGACGTCTAATTGATTTGTTGAAGGAGTTATGCCAACCCTCAATGGCATTATTTGTTTTAGCTCCTCCCTCTAAGCAGGTCGAGTAGCAGTTCCACCACTCCACATGGAATCGTGGCTTCCTCCTGCGACCAGACCTGCTAAGATGGCCAATCCATGTGTCTTCGAAATAATTTAAAAGTGGCGTCAATTTTTCTTCGTTTTGAGTAAAATAGTCCGAATCAGTAATAGATGTGTAGTACTCATCTACACTCTCAGGAGGAACAAAACAAAGAGCTGTTAGTTTCTTAAGTTCAAATTATAGTTTACTGTCAGAAAAATAATCTTCAACTAAGGTTGTTTTTTTAATTCTACGCCAAAACGCCTGTGAAAAGTGGAAAAAACAACCTTGAATTTGGGTATCCATGTACAATTTTGTAATCGTGTTAATCATCGGTAATTCAAAATCAATTATCACTTTTCTAGGACTTGAGTTCAACGTTTTAGATTTAATCACTGATAATAATTCAGTGTATGTTGAAGTATGCTTATCTGGCAGTAAACTGTACACCAAGGGTACTACATTATTTTTAATGTAAGCATGAATTGTGTATATTTGAGTAAATGGATGAGGCGTAGATTTAAAAGTCCCATCCATTAACCAAATATCACTGTTCTCTAATCTAGTAAGATTACGTTGCGTGCTACAGATAAGGATACGTTTAAGAGGGTTTTTATTATCATGTAAAAGGAAAGGTTCATTAGTTACAGTTAAAGAAAGTTCATGGGGAATGGTGATGTCAGAGAAAGATTGGGGTGAAGCAGGCAGAGGGTTAGTTTGTTGTTTTTTTCTCTGAATTATTCTTCTTAAATTAGGGATAGGAGGCATTGAAGATGCTACATGTTCAGGAATGTGTTGAGAAACCTGCCTTAAAACTGAGCCACAGCTGTCATTGGAAGTGCTGGCCAATTCTTTCATTTTATTTAAATTTTGATGTACTTCAATCTCCGTTGCAGAGGCAGAGTGGTTATGCTCTGATGTACGTAATACTTTTTCACCAAGAGTTACTGCTCTGCCTCTGCAAAGGGTAGATTGAAATTGGACGCATCTCCAATGGCAGCGTGGCTCAGTATGTCTCTCCTTACAGTAAATGTATCCGTGGTGTTGCAGTAGTCTGTTGCCTCTTTTGGATTTGATGTATTTGGCAATGTTTCCATCAGCCATTATCTAGAAGAAAATGAAAAAGACAAAAATGATGGGTATTTTTTATTCTTGAAATTATATTAAGAAAGTTTAACGCATACTCAATGTTTATTTAATGTTGCTGCTCACTTTAACCCCTTTAATGCTGATGACGGAGCGGTTCCGTCATCAGCATCGGTTGGGCTGTGCTGATGACGGAACCGCTCCGTCATCGGCACAGCCCTCGGGGGGAGCGCAGGCGCTCCCCCCCCGGGGCATCGATCTTGGTGTTTTTTGCAGGGGTGGCAGCGGAAGACTTTCCGCTGCCACCCCCGGGACCCCCCACGCTTCCTGGTAACATCAGCACGCACAGCGCGCGCTGACGTCATCAGGAAGCGCTGGACGCGCTGGAAGCCATTTCTTTCCAGCGCGTCCAGGCATAGGAGGTAAGTTTGGGCCTCCGGTGGACCGGGGGGGCTGTTTCTCTGTGCCTTGAGGCATCGGGGGGAGGAAACACTGTTTCCTCTCCCCTGATGTCCCAATGCAGGGCATTCCTGGTGCAGGATCACGCACAGCGTCGCGATCCTGCACCAGGAATGCCCCCACTAGCCACCAGGGATGTCTTTTTTCAGCAAAAAGGAAGCGGCCCCTTGGGCAAGGGTCGCTTCCTGGGGACATACAATTATTCAGACTTTTCTGCCCCCCCCCCTGGGGGCAGTTCAGGCGTTTTTTTGCCGAATCTGGATCCAGGGGGGGGCAGAAAAGCCCATAAGACACCAGGGATTGTTTATTTTTTTTAAAGGAAGCGACCCCTTGGGCAAGGGTTGCTTCCTGGGGGCAAAATAATTATTTTAGACTTTTCTGACCCCCTTGGGGGCAGATCGATCGTTTCTTTGGCCGATTCTGGACCCGGGGGGGGGGGGTAGAAAGGCCCACTAGACACCAGTTGTTTTTTTTTTGTAAAGGAAGTGACCCCTTGGATAAGGGTCGCTTCCAGGGGGCATTGTAAATATTTTAGACTTTTCTGCCCCCCCTGGGGGCAGATCGGCTGTTTTTTTTCCGATTCTGGACCCAGGGGGGTAGAAAAGCCCACTAGACACCAGGGATTTTGTTGCTCTTCAAAATGGAAGTGACCCCTTGGCCAAGGGTCGCTTCCTTGGGCCCATAGTTTTTATTGAATATATTCTGCCCCCCTCTGGGGGCAGATCAGTGTCTTAATTTGGCCTTTCTGCCCTCAGGAGGGAGCAAAAAACCCTACTAGACACCAGGGAAATCTTCTTTTTTTTAATTAAATGAAAGCGATCCCTTGGGCAAGGGTTGCTTCCAGGGGGCCCAAATTTAAAAAGATTTATATTCTGCCCCCCATTGGGACAGACACCCCCTTTGTGACATACCCTGTGACATAGCCTGTTGTAATGTGTATTGTTTTTTTTTGTAAAGTGTAATGTTTTATTTTCTCTTTAGACTGTTGCAGTGTGCGGTTTCGTTACTGGTGGTTCTGCCGTTTGTGTAGTTGCATGTTTTTGGTAAGAGACCTTTTTTGTACAATTTTAATGTAAATGTTGTTTTTGCAAAGTGTGTAGTAATACGAGTATGTTTGGTTTCTCTTTTTTGTGCTTGTGAAACATGTTTTGCATTTGTGCTTGATGTGTATTTTGCTTTCTGTAGATGTAAGTTTTTTTTTCTTCTTTCTAGTGGGATATCGTTGACTATTTGCTGTGTCTTTGCAGAGTAGGTGCTGGTGAGTGTGGCTGTATTTTGTAAGTGAATTGTATAGTTTTTCAGTATATAGATCTTTGTGATAAAGGCTTACATTTTTTTACCTACTTTGCACAGTGTTGGCTGTTGAGTTGTTTGTGCAGTCTCCTTTCTTAGTACGGATAATGGCTAGCCGCCGGATTACTCCTCAGCAAGTTGTTTGAATGCTTTTTGATTCTTCCTCTGACCATGGTGCAGAGACTGACTCTGAGGCAGACGTGGGAGGTGAAGATTCTGGTAGTGAGTTTTCTCTCCACATGGCATCGTCTGATGATGAAGATACTCTGAGTGCTGATGAAGCTACTTTTGGTGTGGATGAAGTGCCTGTGTTAGGGGAGGACATTGCTGTGCCGATAGTGCGGCAAGAGGCATCTGGGGTGCAGCCTGGGGCTGCTAGACTTCACGTTGGTATAGTGAGGCAAGAGGCAGCAGGGCTGCAGCAGGGGGTTGCAAGTCTTCCAGTTGAAAGTTCTGACCTCTGGGTTGCCCCAGGCATGGTGCAGCCAGCTTTGCCAGACTTTACTGGTGTAGGGTAAACACTGAAAACTTTTTGCCGATTGTTTTATTTCAGTTGTTTATGGATGATGTGTTTTTGGCAGAGATTGTTGAGCAGACTAATTTGTATGCAGAACAGTTTTTGAGGGAGAACAGTGCCAGCCTTAAGCCTCACGCTAGAGCTACCCGGTGGACTCCCACAAATTTGGAAGAGATGAAAAAGTTTTTCGGTTTAACTTTTTTGATAGGCTTGCTTAGGAAACCATCAATGGCTTCATATTGGTCTACTAGTCCCTTGATGGCAACTGCTATATTTCCGGCAGTCATGAGTCGTGATAAGTATTTGCTTCTGCTTCGGATGATGCATTTTGTTGATAATGGTTTAGATTTGCTCCTGGGAAAGAAATTGCAGTGGATGAGTCTTTGGTGTTGTTCAAGGGCCGCTTGGTATTTAGGCAATACATTCCTAGTAAGAGGGCACGCTATGGAATTAAGCTTTACAGGCTGTGTGACAGTCAGACTGGATATGTCTCTAATTTCAGGGTGTACACCGGTAAGGAATCCAGGATTAACCCCCCTGGTTGTCCGTCCACTTTTGGAGTGGCTGAGAAAATTGTGTGGGAACTTGGTAGAGGATTTTTTAACAAAGGCCATCATTTATATGTAGATAACTTCTACACTAGTGTGCGGTTGTTCAGGGAATTGGCCAAAGTGGACACTGTTGCTTGTGGCACAATCCGCTCTAAACGTAAAGGTTTCCCAAAAGAACTTGTTTGTCAAAAGCTTGCTCGGGGACAGTGCAGTGCATTGCGAGGAGCTTCTAGCTGTGAAGTTTTCAGACAGGAGAGATGTCTACATGTTGACTTCCATACATGATGAAAGCACTGAACCGGTGACTGTTTGGGGTCAGGTTTCAGAAGCACGCAAACCTGTGTGCATTTTAGACTATAATAGGTACATGGGTGGTGTTGACAGAGGAGATCAGAGGTTGGAACCGTATGCTGCTCTTCGTAAGGCTTACATTTGGTACAAGAAGTTGGCTATCCATCTTTTCCACTTGGCAACTTTAATGCTTTTGTTGTGTTCCAGCAATCTTGTCCTCAGTCAAAGATGACTTTTGTAAAGTTTCAGGAGTCTGTAATAGGCAGCCTTGTTTTAGTGGAACAGGCAAGTGTTCCTAGAGTTGGAGTGGTGGAGGATGTTGTCAGATTGAAAGATTGCAACTTTCCTGATCAAATTCCTCCTACTTCCTCAAAAGACTTTTCCAGTCGGAGATGTAGAGTCTGTTGGCGAAGAGGTTTGCGGAAGGAGGTTCGTATGTACTGCCCCGACTGTCCTTCTAACCCTGGGCTGTGCGTACCTGCTTGTTTTAGAATGTACCACACGCAAAAGAATTTTTGGGAGCATCCATGAGTGGTAAAGGGAACTGCCTGGTCTCTATTCTTTAAAACTTATTGTTCAGTTTCAAAGTTGGCATTTGTGTAGTGTATTTAGTTTTAGTTGTTGGGTTAGTAGATTTGTATCAATTTGCAATTTGTTTTAGTTTTTTTATTTATATTGCAAAAAAACTAAAGTATGATGTTGGTTTGCGTGTAGTGTCGATTGTCTGCATGGTCTGGCGCTTGGCTGGTGGTGTCTGTGGAGTGGTGCTTGGCTGGCGGTGTCTGTGGACTGGTGCTTGGCTGGCAGTGTGTGTGAACTGGTGCTTGGCTGGCAGTGTGTGTGGACTGGTGCTTGGCTGGCAGTGTGCGTGGTCTGGTGCTTGGTTGGCGGTGCGCGTGGTCTTGCGCATGCCTGATGGTGTGTTTGGATTGGTGCTTGGCTGGTGGTGTGCCTGGGCTGGTGCTTGGCTGGCGGTGTGTGTGGCATGGCGCTTGCCTGCTGGTGTGTGTGGACTGGTGCTTGGCTGGTGGTGTGTGTGGTCTGGTGCTTGGTTGGCGTGTGCGTGGTATTGCGCTTGCCTGGTGGTATGTTTGGATTGGTGCTTGGCTGGTGGTGTGCCTGGACTGGTGCTTGGCTGGTGGTGTGTGTGGAGTGGTGCTTGCCTGGCGGTGTGTGTGGACTGGTGCTTGGCTGGCGGTGTGCATGGTCTAGTGCTTGACTGGCGGTGTGTGTGGTCTGGTGCTTGGCTGGTGGTGTGCGTGGATTGGCGCTCAGCTGGCGGTGTATGGGGAGTGACTTAATGCTGGTTACTACACACAGTGCTAGCTGAGCGCCACTCCATGCAATCCATGAGTTTGTGTAGTTGCTGTGTCAGGAATGTGGACGTGTGAAAGTGATGGGCCCTTGAATGGCGTTGTCTGCTGGTGGAAGTGTAGTAATGTGATGGGTCCGCGGCTGGCGGTGTGAATGTTTTGTATGTGTCACATGTATGAAAGGTGTATGAATGGCCTGTAAAGAGGTTTGTGCCTTGTCGTGGCTTTACAGCTCACGAGCTGTGAGTCAATGGTTCAGTTTCTCGTCCTTTCCATTATTAACAGTGCATTTCATTTTTTGTGAAATGATTTGCTAATACAATTGTATATACTGAACCATCACTCACCCTCATGCCAAATCCAACCAGTATGTGTGTGTGTTTGAGGACTTGATGTCTGTGTAGTAATTGTTTTTTTTTTTGTTTTTTGTTTTTTGAAGCAGGGCGCACCTTGTCACTTTTTTGTAAATGTTGTGATGAGTTGCTTTTGTGCCTGGTGGTGTGAATGGTCTTCTGTGTGTCAGGTATGAAAGGTGTGTTTATGGCCTGTAAAGCGGTTGGTGCCTTGAAGTGGCTTTATAGCTCACGAGCTGCGAGTCATTGGTTCAGTTTTTTTGTCCATGTAATTGACAGTGCATTTCATTTTTGTGAAATCTCTTGTTAATAAAATTATATATACTGAACCATCACACAAATTTCTACCCACCCAGCGTTCCCCCAGGTCTCCCGATAAAAATGGTACCTCACTTGCGTGGGTGGCTCAAGGACCCGCAACAGGCAAGGGCCCAAAACCTAATGAGGCGACATCAAAATTACCTATCACAAAGCAACCTGGTTTTGCAAGGGAGTTCCCATGAGTTTTTGGCCCGGGGCTCGGTGGCCATATAGGGAAACCTACCTAACCCACACATTTCTGGAAACTAGACACCCGGGGGAGTCCAGCGAGGTATCATCCTTCTCCTACCCAGAATCCACTGCAAAGCTCAAATTTTGCAAAAGAAATAGCTTTTTTCTCATGTTTCTGTGTGGTAAAGTTGTGGAATCTGCGTGAATCCTCAAATTTCCTCCCACCCAGCGTTCCCCCAGGTCTCCCGATAAAAATGGTACCTCACTTGCGTGGGTAGGCATAGTGGCTGCAACTGGAAAAGGCCCAAATCGTACGGTGGAGACTTAAAAATTACCTATAACAAAACTACCTTATTTTTAGGGGGGGGCACCTGAGTTTTTTGCCCCGTGCTCGGCGGCCATCTTGGGAAACTACCAAAACCAAACAGTTCTGAAAACTCGTCACCCGGGGGAGTCCAGCGAGGTATGGCATGCAAGGGTCCCCCAACGTTTTTCCTACCCAGAATTCCCAGTAAACCTTAAAATTAGTTGAAAAGGGGCAGAGAAGCGGACCAAGGGCGTGATACAGCCGATCACCGAAAGGAAGTGGGAGAAGACGAAGGAAACGAGGAAGACGCCAGAAGATGGACTGACCCCGGAAAAATAGACGAGGGAGACCAGGACGAGAACGAGACGTGGAGCGAGGAGTGGTGGTCCCTGCAGGAGGTGGCTGAGGAGCGGCCGTAACTCAGAAGAGTTACGGCAGAGCCGGTGAGTCTCAAAAACAAAGCGGGAGGCTTGGAGTGTATAGGAGGGCGGCGGGAGGTTCAAATGGGTATCGGGGGGAAACGGGAGACAAGGGGCACAAAAGTAAGGAAACCGTGAAAGGCGTGGAAGCCTAAGTCATTTTTCTGTTATGTGGAGTGTTTCTTGATCCTCCTTTTGCTAAGATTGATTTTTAAGCACCTCAAGTATATTCGGGGCACTACCCGTTTTTTTAGGTACCTCTGAACCCTGGCACTATACCCTCACATAGGTCGGTTCCCCGGCACGTTCCTCCTGAGACCTCCCTTGCCACAAGTATTAACCCCCCTCCATCACTTTTGTTTGAACCGAGTATTAGTTTGCACCAACTGGGTGTGGTGGCAGAGACCTTAGTGTCTACAACGTGCTATCTTAATCCCTATAAACATTGACGGCTCCCTTCTTTTCTCTCCTATTCTGAGCCTCCTGGGAAGGACCAACCATTGGAGGAGACAACCCAAGACAAAGGAGAACAGTAACCAAGACCCCGGAAGAACCGTGATTGGGCGCCCAAATGTTAAACAGGACACTACCTTCATACATCACTGTTTCTTGTTAAAATAAAACCGTACTACTGGCCCACTATTTACAGCCTCCACGTCTATTTATCCGGCCTGCCCTCCCACAAGTGGTGTCAGAAGTGGGATCAGCCGGAGACATGGAGGCCGCACTAACCCGAATGGCAGAGAACCAGGCTAGCCTAGGACAGGCTATGGAGAAATTCCTAGCGGTCGTGGAAGAAGACCGGGGAAAATTACAAAGGGCTATGACAGAACAAGGACAGTCCCACGACACAGCCATGGGAAGACTTGTAGAGGCCTTGGGACAACAGAGAAGACACAGCACCCTACCTTCGGTAATCTTACAAAAATATGTGGAGGGGGGAAGACCTGGAATATTTTTTCAATAACTTTGAACGTATGGCTCGAGCGGCCGCATGGCCGTCAGAGAAATGGGGACAGTACTTGGGACCCTTACTATCTGGGGATCTACAAGCCTCATACCAAGCTGCCAATATTCTGGGTACCACCCCATATGAAGAAATAAAACAATGCATATTGGAACGACTAGGGATAGATGACGGTACTTATAGGATGAAGTTACGCCAAAACAAAGAAGGCCCCCAGGAAACCCCTAGAGCGTTATATTTCCGTGTGAAAGACATGGCCAACTGATGGTTAAAGCCAGCTACTGCCACTAAAGACGAAATCATGGCCAAAGTCTTATTGGAACAGTACCTATCCTCGCTTCACCCCCGATACAAAGATGGGTAAGACAACATGCCCATCTCACACTGGAAACAGCGGTGGAAATCGCTAGTGCATATAATCGGGCTCAAGAAGTACAAAGAGGACGTGACGACAGTACATGGAGGAGTAACCCGGGGGGGGCCCACTGCCCTACGCGAGCACCTGTCCGGAAACCTGAACCCGTGACCCTCATCCCAGGAACCGCAGTGTTTAGACCCCCACTAGTCCGACCTCCTGGACCGGCCATGCTGAGGACCCCTACCCCCGGCCCACAGTGTTACAGTTGTGGTGGTATGGGACATATAGCACGCTTCTGTCCCCAGAAAGAAGAACCGATGGAAATTGATCTTGCACGGAACTATTGTTGTCTTAACCAGTCCTTACCACCACAATCCTATCGATGTGATGTAACAGTAAACAGACATCCTTTGACAGCCCTCGCTGACACGGGTTGTCGACAAAGTGTGATGAGACCCCCTGAGTTGGGAGACAACCACGGTCATGTAGACGGTGTTGTGCACATTCAGTGCATCCATGGAGATACTAAAACGTATCCAACTACTCAGGTCCACATACAGCATGCCATGGATCCAGGTTCTAATTTAAAGGTGGGTCTCATCCCACGCTTACCAGAACAAGTGATATTAGGGAGCGATTATTCTCACCTACCCAGGTTAACGCAAGAAAACAAGACCAAGGAAGAAGATTTGTGGGGTACTGCTCCCTTTGCCCATGACGAAGATCCTGAATGGCCACCCTCTAAACCGAGGAAACCCAAAATCCAAAGACGAAGAGAGAAGAGTCAGTTCTCCGGAGCCTATCCCGCAGTCCCAGGAGAGAACCTCTGGGAAAGTGATAGACATTTCCAAACCGCACAAAGAGAAGACCCGCTTCTGCAAGAGGCAGGGAATCAAGCCATATCCCAGGAAGACTCCCTGCATGTATGTCCTTATTTTTTTGAGAAAAATGGACTGTTATACAGGAAGGCAGACGACACCAAACCCTCTCAGTTGTTAGTCCCTACCCCTTTTAAGTACTCTATATGGCTCACAGTCATTTGTTGGGAGGGCATTTTGGGGATGAAAAGACCGAACAGCTCATAACCAAGCAGTTCTATTGGCCCGGAATCCACCATAGAGTAAGGACTTATTGTCGTGAATGTCCAGTATGTCAAAAAAACTGTAGATATAGACCTCCTCGAGTACCACTCCATCCACTCCCCATCATTGAGGAACCCTTCTGTAGGATAGGAATGGACATTATAGGCCCCCTCTTGCCTTCTCGAAGCGGATGCCACTATGTGTTGGTCCTCGTAGACTACGCGACCCGTTTCCCTGAGGCCATAGCTCTACGCCATCCCGATGCAACCAACATAACCAAGGGTATGATAGCTGTGTTTTCCAGGGTAGGGTTCCCGAAAGAGATCCTGACGGATCAAGAGACCCCTTTCATTTTGAAATTGATGAAGCAAGTGTGTTCTCAGTTGGGTATCAAGCAAATACGAACCGCCGCGTATCACCCTCAGACCGACGGGCTGGTCGAGCGCTACAACGCTACCCTAAAAACCACATTAAAGAAACTTTTGGCCCTAGAGTCCAAATGCTGGGAGGATATGTTGCCCCTTGCATTATATGCCATACGATGCCAAAGCCAGAAAAGTACAGGGTTTTTCCAGTTTGAATTACTGTATGGTCACCAGCCTCGGTCCTTATTAGACATGTTACGGGAAACCTGGGAAACAGAACCCCACAGCACTACTCCCCTGATAGATTACGTTAGTACTCTAAAAACCCATATTGGCCAGATAAGAACCATAGTGAGGAACAACCTGGAAAAAGCACAAGAGTCACAGAAGAGACAATACGACAAAAACACAAAGGAAAGGTCCTTTTCAGTAGGAGACTACTTATTATTGATGATGCCCTCGTCCGACCATAAACTGTTGGGACAGTGGCAAGGTCCATATACTATATTAGAAAGAGTGACGCCAGTCACCTACAAGGTGGAAATGGACAAAGACAGAGGTACCACTCAAGTCTACCATATTAACCTTTTGAAAAAATGGGAGGGACCACTTCCAACCTTGCTGGCACGTACAGAGAAAGACCATCCCTTATTTCTTCAGTGTTTTGACCCTGACTTGCCTTCCCACCTGAAAAACCACCTAGCGGATAGACTCTTACCTGTACAACAGGTATTTTCCTTGACACCAGGAAAAACTGCATAAGTGGAACATGCTATTAAGACTGTTCCTGGGAAAAGAGTACGACTCCATCCCTATCGTATACCCGAGGCCCGTCGACAAACCATCCGAGAAGAAGTTCAACAAATGTTGATGATTGGGATCATGGAACCCTCAGTAAGTGAATGGAATTTACCCATTGTACTAGTGCCGAAGCCAGATGGCTCGGTACGATTCTGTATCGATTTTAGAGTGGTTAATAAGGTATCCGAATTTGACACCTATCCACTACCTCGAGTGGACGAGATGATAGAACGCATTGGGAAGGCCAAATATATCAGTACTCTGGATTTATGTAAGGGGTACTGGCAGATCCCACCTTCGGGTACAAGACCGCGAGAAAACTGCATTCTCCACTCCAGATGGGTTGTTTCAATTTGTCGTGCTTCCTTTCGGACTGCATAGGGCTCCGGCTACTTTTCAGAGGGACATGAATATCATACTAGGTCCCCACGAACAGTACGCAGGAACCTATATAGACGATATCTTCATTTATAGTGACTCTTGGGAGCAACATATGATTCACCTATATAAGGTGATACAGGCTTTGTGAAATCAGGGTTTCAGAATCCATCCCGCCAAAAGTCACCTGGCTGCCCAAAATGTAAAATACTTGGGTTATGTGTTAGGAGAGGAGACGATATGACCCCAACATTCCAAACTCTCTGCCATAGCACAAGTACCCTGTCCACGTGTGGTACTGAAAATTTGGACCCTGATGTCATCCCGATATCGAGGTCCAATACCCGTGTCACAAAATATCAACGTACCATGACGAATTTGGTGTCAGCGAACCGATAATGATTAGGGCATCATTCCCATGCATTTGCGTCATAATCGAAGGTCGCCAACACCCCCAAATCATAGTTTCCGTCCCAACCCCTTAAACTCCATTTTGTGAACGGCATCCATCTTACGTCTTGCCCTCATGATAAGTCAATTAAAGGTCGAGCTTGATCTAAAAGGACACGTCCTCCTTCTCTGACTCCCCCCTGACCTGTCCCAACTGACTCCATCGCCTTTAGCCAAACCTGTCTGCGCAGCCCCTCGCCCAGTGGCCAAATGCGATAGCATCGATACATAACATTCCTCAAACCATTCACTACATACAAACCATGCTTTCTACAAACACACACCTGTCCTGTTCCCTGTTTATGACCAGTTTTATGACTAGGAGGTGCCTTCCTTTATTGGGGTTTCATCGATATCTGATGGGAGTCCCGGGCTTGGCTGAGTAATCTATCACGCATTGGACATCTAAAATACGGGCTTGCCTACATGACTTCGCTCTTTCGTATTATTGTAGAAATATGTGTATAGCCATATCATAAACTCAAGAATTCTTGCTTGCAGCTATTATTTCTGTATATAAGGAGAAGGCTGGTTCTGTAAAAACGAACAGTCTCCTGAGAACACATGACCCGTGTTTGTCGTGCTTCTAGGACACCTGTTACTTGGTAGCTATCAATAAAACTCGATCTCTGACTCGACTAGAAGACTCCGTGTTTCTGTGGTCCGGAACAGGGAGAACTCAGAGGTCTTCGGGTGTTACCCCCTGGCACCAAACGGGTTCTTAAAAACCTGTTACCTCAGTTGGCGCCCAACTCGGGGCGGTATCAAGCGGCGACGGTCCAAGCCAGATGTTCGTGAGGAGCTTCGTGTGAAAATTCCGGAGGACGGCCAGCCACTTCAGCGACCCCTGTATGTCGACGTGGTTCCGAAGGTCTTTGCTGCGAGGTTCCCCGCGTCCCGACGGCTACGAAGGACTGCTGCCCTGACTATCGCCTTGTTTTGGACCCAGTGATCCTTGGTAGAGCGAAACGATAGACGAGTCCTCTAGCGACGTCACCGATCTTCAAATACTTCAGTTAAGTATAAGTGGAGCGTCTCCCAGTCCTTAGTTTGTCCTTAGTTTTTGGTATCCTTGAGATACGCCTTGATTTGGTACTTGCAAGCCCCAAAGCCGAAGGACTTGTGTATTCACGAGAAATATCGTAACAGATAATCCTTTGAAGTTTGAAGCTAGACTAGTGAGCAAAGATGCCTGGTTTTAGCAGACTTGGAAACTTGTTTTGTCTTGGTTATAGTAAGGACTCCCGATTAGAGGATTCCTGTCCGGTTCCTCCGATTGGAACTCCAACATATGAGCTCTACGTAAAGCACGGCGTAGGCCCTATCACATATAATGAAGTATGGATAAAATACACCCGCAAGGATGGTGTTTTAAAATGGCCCCAATATGGTAGTTTCGACTCAGAAATATTAGATAACCTAGAGGTCCAATTATTTAAGAGAAAAGTCCGGCCGGCGATGTTTGACTCTTTTCGCTTATGGCGCAAAGAAGCCAAACAGAAAGAAATAAAGTTAGCGAAAAAGAATAAAAGAGGTATGTCGATGGTGCAAGCTGCCGTTGCATACAGAGATAACGAGGAAGAGCAAGAAAGCGAATAAATACTTAGGAGCAAGAAACTAGCAGTAGATAAATGCTACCCGATGTTACCAAATAAGGGACAAGGTCAAGAGGAAAGATCCGAGAAAGATCCATTAATGTCCCACTTATTAAGCTCACCTCCACCTTATGCGTTAGACGCTACTACAACGCCAAAGCGTTTTTCTATACCACGCCCCGGCGCACGAAACACAGCTTTTGCACACACGCCAGCTACTGTTCAGCTGGTTCCTACTTCTCCGGCGCAGCCTTCTCAAGGGCCGCCATCAATGCTACCTACTCCATCTACTTCCACGACTTTGCCTACTGCTCCAGCTATTGTCTATGATACCGCGTCTGCTACTACTTCAATCTCCTCTACTATTGCCTCTACTTCTTCTTTGCCTCAGCCTATTTTTTCCACTGCACTTGCTCCTCCGCAAGCTTCTCCTTCTATTAGACAAAGAGTGACAGGTACCGTCACTGGTCTACTTTCACCTTTCTTCGGGTCGCCTAAGACGACCCCTAAAACAGAAGATAGACAGTTACGTAGTCAACTGCCTGATTACGAGGAAAGAAAAGTGCTAAATGAACTAGCCCGTAAATGGATTACGGATACTGTTAGATATGATGTTCAGTCTGTTATGGAAGTTTTCCGTCAATGGAATGCGCCCACTCTGAGATACGTATTCGAAGAAATGTGTGTATATCTGGGCGAAGATTTGGAGACAAATGATCCCAAGTACACAATGAACGAACTATGGCGTACACGCTTTAAGTTCCACGAAGGCATGATTACAGGCAGAGATGTTGAGAAAGCGATAGAGTTACTACTCTCTTATAGGAGTAAAGGGAACGTCTCCAGATCATTGTACAAAGACGACGTATCAGATAGGAAACGAGCGAGACAGTACCCCATGAGAGAGGTTCCTCCGGTTTGGAGAGAAGGTGATGCGAATGCGAATCCACCGATTCTGCCTCATTTCCAGCGTGTATGGGTACATGTCCCCTGGAAAAGATCCGATGTCTTAGCGCTCAAGCAGACATTGCCTGATCCTCGTAAAAACCCGACTGGGTATTATAAGGAGTTATCGCAAACTGCAAGCTCATGTATAATGAATTTAGCGGACATAGATATGCTGTTTGGGAACGTTGTTCCACATCCTCTATGGAGCAAAATACGTCATACGAACCATGTCCAAGAACTAGGTGACTCATGGGCGAACATTGCTGCTATAGATGCTAGACAAATTGGTGGTTCTAAACCTGAGCCGTTAATAGCTGAACTTCCCGGTAGAATTATTGCATACATGAAAACAATAATGCCTGAAGTACGCGTAAACTGGGACAAGTTATCTGCATGCAAGCAGAAGAAAGATGAGAATGTGTCTGACTTTTTCACAAGATTCGAGGAGACTTTCACCGATCATAGTGGTCAAGATATGGCTACCGAGGGTGGTCAAAGATTGTTTGTAGACAAGTTCGTACATAATTTAATTCCTGAACTATGTAATAAATTGAAAGACTCAGAGAGTGCTTGGGCTGTCTCTACGTCAGCTCAAATTTTAGCTACAGCCCAGTACTATGAAAATAGGCGCAAAGACAAGCTAGATAAAGTAGATAGAAAGACAAAGGATTTAAAAACTAAAGTTCTTCTCCAGCAAGCTTATCCGCCTCGTACGGCTAGTCAGCCCAGTTATCAACAGCAACATCAGTATTCTAGAAACGCGCAAGGAAACGAGTTTTCCCACCAGCGTATTGCTTATGGCCCGAATCAATGTGCATATTGCAAGGAAGAGGGTCACTTTAAAAGTAATTGTCCGGCTCTTGCGCGACGTTTGAGCGGTGCTTCGGGTGTAAGGGGAAGAGGTGTTCAACATGCCCCTAGAGGTAGGGGCCGTGGAAATTCCACGCAGAATACAACTTCTTTTACGCCTCAGAATTCAATGAACAGCTTCGACCAACAAAATAATGCGTCGACCAGGTCAGCTCAGTACTATGCTGACGACTATTACACCGAACATGAATACGAGGGTAACGATTGCTAGGACAGCCATGGACAAAGAGAGGGAGTTGTTTCAGTTCCAGTAGATCAGAATGGACCTTATGTCGAGGTAATAGCCTCAGGAGTGTCAGAGCCATTTCTGCTGAATACTGGTGCTACAAAAAGTTCTATCATGCACTCGAAACTTCCTGGCGCACCTTTGTCTGGCGAAATGAATGTCTCAGTAGGTTTCTCTGGCGCCCCTGTTAGAAACCCGATCTCCAGTCCTGTATCTCTTTCTATTGGCCCATGCAAATTAGAGGCACCCCTCATTCTTACAACAGGTTGTGGTGAAAATTTGTTAGGATTGGATTTGCTAAAAAGGTTATATGCGACTTTGTACTGTTCACCATTAGGAGTACAACTTACTTCATTTCTCCAATGTATGTGTCGAAAGAAAATATTGCAACTGAATTGTCGAGTCTTCCTGATGTACTCTGGGCTAATGGTTCTAATGATGTAGGTCGTTTGGAGATAGCACCATATGTCATAACATTGAAAGCCAACATTAGGTTGCCACGTATTCCCCAATACAAAATATCTAGCGAATGTGAAAAGGCGTTATTGACGATTGTTTATGACCTGATTGATAAAGACGTCATCGAAGAAACAACAGGAAATGTTTGTAACAGTCCAGTTTTGCCCGTCTTAAAATGTACCGATCCTTCACAACCCCCTGTGTATAGGTTCGTGATCGACCTCAGAGAAGTGAACAAGATAGTTATCCCACAGTTTCCAGTTGTCCCCGACATTACTGCTTTATTGACGATGGTTCCAGCTTCAGCAAATTGGTTCTCGGTGATTGACCTGAAGAACGCTTTCTTCAGTATCCCGATTGCTGAGGAGAGTAGAGATATTTTCGGATTTAATTTAGGAGGACGAAGTTTCCGCTTCAAGTGCGCTCCTCAAGGCTACTGCGAAAGCCCATCAATATTCAGTCAGGCCCTGAAAACACAACTAGACACGATTGTTCTCCCAAATGGTTCAACTCTGATTCAGTATGTAGACGATCTACTGATCGCTGCAGACACTGAAGAGATTTGCAAGAAAGCTACGTTATCATTATTGCATCACTTATGTGACATGAAGCACAAAGTGTCTCTTTCCAAACTACAATTTTGCCGACAAGAAGTAACCTACTTAGGTCACATCTTGTCGAAGGAGGGAAGGAGACTGACACCAGAAAGAATACAGGCAATCGCAGAACTAAGTGCCCCAAGGACACAGAGAGAGGTTCGAGCCTTCTTGGGCATTACATCGTACTGTAGACAATGGATACCGAATTTCTCACTACTAGCTAAACCCTTGCTGGCACTACTCTGTAAAGACACGCCAAATCTTATGCCTTGGTCTGAAGATTGCCAGACGAGTTTTCACATGTTGCGTGATGCATTTTGTTCGGCTCCTGTGTTGGGAAACCCCAACTACAGCAAGCCTTTTACATTATATGTCCACGAGAAGGAAGGTTGTGCATTATCAGTTTTAACACAACATTTTGGGGACAGACAGCGCCCATGCGCGTATTTTTCGGCAACTCTAGACCCTGTGGCTAAAGCCCTACCAAGTTGTCTGAGGGCTACCGCCGCAGCAGCTGTCTGCATCCGACAGTCCGCTGGATTAGTCATGAATAATACTCTGATCGTTATGGTTCCGCATGCAGTAGACATTTTACTAAACAGGACGAAGACACAACACCTTACTAGCGCTCGACTATCCAGTTACGAACTTACGTTGCTAGCAAGTCACATCCACATAAAGAGGTGCGATACACTGAATCCCGCAACGTTATTACCCATTCCGACAGGAACAGACGAGATTGATAAACATGACTGCTGCTTTAGGACAGAAGAAGAGACAAAAGGGAGAGTAGACATACAGGACACTCCCCTTCCTGAATGCAATGATACTTTATGGGTTGATGGTTCATGTTTCAAGCTGCCGAATGGTGATACGACTGCAGCATATGCCGTAACGACATTACACACCATTATAGAAACTGCGCGCATTTCCCATAATTCTGCACAAGCTGCAGAGCTAATTGCGCTTACCAGAGCATGTGTGTTAGCGAAAGGAAAACGAGTGAATGTGTACACTGACAGCCAATACTCCTTTGGTGTGGCTCACAGTTTTGGGAGATTGTGGCGTGAACGTGGGTTTCTTACGTCACATGGTGCAAAGATACAACATGGTCAGCTAGTTAATGAGCTCCTCCAGTCACTGACCTTGCCACTACAAGTTGCCATTATAAAATGTAGTGTACACAAAAAGATTCAGGATGATGTTGGTCGCGGGAATGCATTTGCAGACGAGGTTGCGAAAGAGACTGCAAGGAACACAATGAGTCGGATGTATGTTGTAGGTCCCGCTAGATGGATTATTGATGTAGGAATGTGTGAGGACACCATTGAAAGCGTGAAATCTATACAAGCCGAGGCAACTGAGAAAGAGGTGAATGAATGGAGAGAAAGTAAGGGTAGATTAGATACGAATGGTTGTTGGGTCGAATTGTCAGAACACCAGCGATGGTTATTGCCTAACGCCTATGTACTTGCAGTAGTAACAATGGCTCATGGATTTGCACACATCAGCTCGAGAGGAATCTGTAAAGTATTGGCCCCAGTATGGCAAAATAGCAACATCCCGAAATATGCAGAGAATGTGGTCAGAAACTGTATGGTGTGTTTGAAGTACAATCCCGGTAGGGGAACCCCAACTCCAGCTGGTCATTTTGCGCCTCCAACATATCCGTTCGAGGTTTTGCAGCTCGATTTCATTCACATGGAGAGATGCAACAATCTGAAGTATGTGCTCGTTGTTGTTTGCGCTTTCTCCAGGTGGGTGGAAGCGTACCCCCTTAAAGACAATACTGCCTTGTCAACCGCCAAAGCCCTTGTCAAAGAGTTCTTCCCGAGGTTTGGCATGCCTAGAATTGTCTGGAGTGATAATGGAAGTGAATTCGTAGGACGCGTGATGAAGAGAGTGTGTGAATGTTTAGGCATACAGCAAAAATTCCACTCTGCGAATCACCCCCAATCAGCTGGATTGGTAGAGTGCTACTGTCATGTATTCCTATAGGTTCTGAATCGATCCCCCTATTCCTGACCCTATTCTGGTTAAACAAACTAACAAGTTAACTAGCAGTCAGCCCATGAGGCAGAAAACCCCCATGATGCAGATACCGTTATCTGACGCAGTCACACTACGGCACAGGAACGTGTTATCTGATTAGGTCATAACGCTTGCGATCTAATTAGACAAGCGACATTCCTCCAGCCCCTGATAAGGCATACGGAGTTCTCATAACAAATCAAACCTATGACAACCTGGAAATTCGTGCGGCCATTGTTTTGATTTCACAGAGAACTTCAGCAAAAGAATGTGCTAACGACCTGGTCGTATGACATCTTTATTGACGTATCTATGTCCATCCTTACGTCAATCTCGGCACCTTAAAGGTATAAATATTACCGATCTTGCCCTATGCAAACACACGGTGGTGACGAGATGGAGCAGCCATACTTGCCGAAGCCCAGAGCAGAGCAGACCCCGCTGGCAACAGCCCCGCCTTCCTGACGCGCTGAGAACGAGACGCGCTGCTTTCTCCTGCCGAGAGACCCAGCACCGGCGCTTCCGGGTAGCCCTCGCAGGCAGCCTGGAATATCGAGAGCAGAGAGAGAGATACCATCCCTCATTCATCCTAACTTCCAGGTACAGAACTGAATAACCCCTCACAGAGAATTCTTAAGTTAGTCACTTGGCAAAACCAAACTTAACTTAAACTGTAACTTTCTATTCCCGCCCACGCATCAAGCTTAGGTCAGGTACACGGGGTAGGTGTATTTAGAAACACCAGTTGAGTACGTTTAGTCAAATGTATATGTGTATGTAATATATTTTATTCATTTTAAACATCATATGGCTTAGAAACCATATCAATGTTTTTACAGTATTATTTTATACTATTGCTTTTAATGTATGCACTTTACTTAACTATAAGTATTGCAATAATATCGATCCATTTCTCTTGTATGAGAAAAGAGACTGATCAATAAATAACACCTTTTTATTGAACACGCCCGTCTCTTCCTTTTCTCTACAATCTGATGAGACTAAGAATGCACGTACTGACTGAGTAAAATAAATTGCCTTTTGTTCACACGACTCTCGAGATATACTCTTGATTAGGGGAGAGCAAAGTTGTCATGTTCTATGGTTGTCAGAAACTAAATCCCTTCTTGTCTAATCAGGGAAGTTAAGTCCTACCTGAACATTCGAGAAAGTTTCTAGTGAACTCTGAGCTAAGCTGGCAAACCCAAAACTTTAAGTCTAATATCGACAGTAGTAGACCTAGTTAACGTCTGATCTAGGCCTTTACTATTGTAGGTATTATTCCAATGCGCAGAGCCTATTGGGATGATAGGAACTACACTACATGGCGCCCAACGCGTTTGGAAAGGGCGATAAAACTAACGTAAGACATTTAGAGTAACTCAGTCGTGCTTTCTCACTCAGACCCCTTTTCCCATAATACTCCAAAGACGTCTGGAGTGGGTGAAAGGTTATATCCTCCAAAACCTCGCAGGAGGGAACTCCTATGTATGGTTTTTGGTATAGTCAACGTTGAAGGATACACTGTTCCAAATTATTGTGCATCTAATCCTTTGTTTCCATAAGAAACCTGATCTGCAAACAAAAAAAATAACCATCCTGTCGGTAAAATGGACAGTGATGAAGAAAGAGAGACAGTTAGAATAGCAACTGAACTCGCAGCAGCTGATGCTACTATGCAAGACGCAGACCCGGAGATAATACTCATCCCGGTCATCAAAAGGAAATCTATAACCATAAAACTTATAGAAAATGGACTGACACCTAGAGGTGGTACAGTCATATTCGTAATTGAGGCACACGAATATCGGCAGACAGAGGTATACTATTCATGGATAAATTTTCCAGCAGCAAATCCTGTAACAAAGTACTTCCACTATTACAAAATAGAGGAACCTCCTGAAACGTACACTCCTTTTGAGGAGGTGGAAGTACCACTCAAATTTCAAGAGCATTTGCTCTTATTTGATGGCGCCCTAAAACATAATAATCACATCACCAGGCTCGGTCCTTTAGGTAGACCAGGAGCAACGTGGCCGGTCCTAGCCGGATACACACCACATCCAGACATCGAAAGAATGCCTGCACCAGAGCTTTTAACACAGCTAAAATAATTAATAAAAATACATAGACAATTAGTCCAGTATGTGATGCGGACTTCAACAATTCAGCCAGCAATTAAAATTCCACAGCTGACCCCTCACCAGGGGAACACAAATAAAATTACACCACAGAACATCCAGTCCTGCCTAGGTAAAGTACCGGCTAAACGGGAACAAATACCATTCTGGCTAGCGCAAAAGATCACCCAAATAGAGGCGGTGTTTCCAGACACCACCCCGCTAGAAAAACACAGGATTCTGACTATCTGTCTTCCAATGGGAATCCCTACCACACATTGAGGACTGTGACACTTGGGGTACAGTCTTTGCTTCCATCTACACAAAAACGCACGGTGTTCCATCCATTTCGGTAATACCAGATGTGCTAAAACAAATTCAAGATGAATACGGTCCAGAACCTGCCTTAACTCTTGGTATGAAATTACTAAAAGACTTCAAGCAGGTCTCGGCTATATTATTAGCCAACATAAAGGGAGAAGCAGCAAACGTGGCGATCCGCCAGAGGTTAAAAGAGACAGATATAGCAGACCAACCAGCTGAAATTGCCAGAATCATAGAAAAATCCTATGAGGAACTAGGTAGAGATAGTTTAGGTGGAATACCAGTAAAACCGCAACTGACTGAAAGTCCTGAAAAAATATTTTTTAATAATAATTCACCAAAAAAGAACTGGGATGGAAACAAACAATCCAATCCTAAAGAAAAGAAATTCCAGTCCAGGGGAAGGTCTCCTAGGCGAAGGGAGAAATCTCCGAACCAAAGACACAGGTCACCTCAGAGTGACCCCTCTGGGAAAAGATATAACCTTAGAAATAGGGATAATATAAAAAAGCCTGATAGATATCAAGACATTGATACACGTCCCTCTCAATCTTTTCAGACTTCCTCGCAGAAATCGGAAAGAAGAGAAAGAAGAGGACGATCAGAACAAAGAGAAGAGCACGCCAAGTCCAAAGACAAGGAACCTGCTCAGCTAAAAAAGAAATTACAATTTCCAAAAAAGAAGGTAGCCAGCATTAAAATAGTTAACAATGCAGAGGACACAACTGAAAAACGGAGAATGGGCTCAGACAATGCTAGACAGCGCAGCAGAAGTGAGCATAGCTCGCAAAGTCCTTATGAATCATCTGGAGACAGTGGACACGAATGAATACCTTCAAGTGGAAACTGCAGACACCAGAGTTAGCAAACCTCACAAAATATACGAAATAACATTGCGTATAGAGGGGGATAAGACTAGAAAAATAAGGGGACTATTTTGGGATAATCTCTCCAAGGGCTATGACATCCTTCTAGCTGAAAAAGACTGGCCACCAGAGTTTGTCAGGGAGTGCCCTCATGGCGAAGAAATAATTATGCCTGCCTTCTCAAATCATATCCCAATTGGACTCAAATACACACAGAAATTCTGAGATCCTTACAAACAGACATGCTAATTAAAACAAAATTAGAAACACGTGACAATACACGCAATCTTGTGATTCGAGTCATCCCAGGGAGATGCGGATTCACATACCTGACCTCTAATGAGGGAGAAAAGGTACCAATTGCATTCAAATCACACTTGTACACTAAGGCTGAAATGAAATTTAGCCCAACGGAAAAAATTCTAACTGCAACACAGACAGCTATAGCAAAAGAACGAGCCCTGGCACAAGGTAAACGAATAATAATCGTGACACCTATACCAGCACTAGAGGCTGTAACAAAAGCAAGCATTCCAAATGCTAAAGCGCTCCATCCAAGATGGATACAATGGGCTAATTCTCTTGCTGCAACAGACGTGGCATATGAATTTGATCCTAACTTAAAAACACAAGAATTTCTCCAATATGAATTTGAATGTCCTCCGCCGACCGAAATTCTGCCTCTAGAACATTACGGCTGTATAATATATACAGACGGATCAGCACAACCCGCAGTAGGGAATAAACAAGCTTACAGTGCTGCGTGCGCGATTGTTAAAGGTCGTTGGCACGAAGGGAAATTTAAACCAACCCTCACTAAAACACAATCTCTAGGAGATTGTACAGCTCAGCGAGCTGAACTACTGGCATTCAAGATGGCGCTTGAAAATACCGATCGAGAATTCCCCACACTCATAGTGTGCGATTCGTATTATTGCGTTCAGTCTTATAATGAATACTTGCAGATCTGGCTTCAGAATGGTTTCAAGGATGCGAAAGGTGGCACAATCAAGCATAAAATGCTCTGGGAACAAGTAGTTCTTTTACAGAAAGAACTACCAAAGACTCACGTGACACACTCACTGAGTCATCAACGTGATGGCGTTCACGTTGCAGGGAATTCATTGGCTGAAACAGCCACAGCGGCAGCCACTAAATCGGCTCCCGTAGTTCGAGAAAAGCGTACATTAAAATACATTGACGGTGAAACAGTGCTGGCGGTGAAAACGTCATCAAAAGGCGACTGCTCAGCGCTACCGATCAACTATCCACTCAATTATACATACATAATCGATGCAAACTCCGTCCCTTTTGCTCGAATCCCTGGAGTGGGGGATAGAGTGATTCCAAACATGGACAGGAGAAACTTGTTAATCGCAGACGCACATATGGGCGAGGGTCTCAGACACCTCAAACTAAAAGATTCTCTGGAAGAATTACAATCAAGGTACTGGTGGCCAGGCATGAGCCTGCACCACACCATGTTTGTGAAAAACTGCCCAAACTGCAACAGAGATCGCAGTGGGGAGAGAAACAGTGTAATACCTCGTCGTTTCACTCCAGAAAAAATCAACAGTAAAAAGCAAGGCTTGCGATTAACATATACAGGCTAGTTTCCACTTATAATGTAGATCACCAGCACTCGGCTGACGTCTGGACTGTTATACAAAGATTAGCGAGTCTAAATGGCTTATACGCTAAGAGCATGCTACGTCTGACCATTGTTTTCACTCTAGCCCTCCAGCTTGAGGGGAAACATGGCCAAATGAGCATAGCACAGCGGGAATCTTCTCACTTCCTTCCTGAGGGATACGGGATGGTGTAAAGAAAAAACCAAGGCATAAAGCAATCTATAACGGAAAGGATATTAGGTTCGGGAGCTGGGTGGGTCAAACATCTAATAAGTGTCCAACGTAGTCTAAATAACTTGCCAAGAAATTCTCTGAAGGGATTCAGTGCGTACGAATTATTATTTGGAACTAGGATGTTGATCTCTGACATTGATAGTCAGACTTCAGTGGTGAAAGAAAAAAGCTTTGATATCAAAGACCGTTTGGCTATTTTGCAGGACTTAAACAAAACAAGAAAAGACCTGAGCAACATAAAGTTGAAACAACAGCCAACAACCACTGAAGAACCACCACCTGTCCCAGCAAGACCTGTCTGGATTCCAAAAGTCGGGGATCTAGTCAGGGAAAAGATCGCGGTAAAGAAGGAATTTGGGCCTTCTTACAGAAAAGCAGTTCCTGTCTTGTCTGTCAACGGGACAAGATCAGTTGTACTACCGACACTTGCTGGTAAAAAGGAGAACCGAGTTGTATCCATCGACCTGGTAAAACCACAATCATGTGGCCGATAACAAACAGTAGGCCAAGTGGACTCCCAATAAGTAGCAGAACACCAAGGTTTGCTACCAGTACAGAGGTCATATCGAAGAGGCTCATCACATTCGAAACGCCTACAGAAGAACAACAAGGACTATGCAACAATGCAATAGAACTAAGACCTCTGAAAACCCAAATAAAAACATTTAGCAGAGACACACCAATCTATAATGAAGTACCAAGTGTAAATGCAAGAAACAGTAATCCTGAAGCAATTGGAACAATTGACAGAACTGCATCCGGCTACTTCATAAACTTCGATGATTCCTCTGAAAGCCTCAGTGAATCAAAGACACAGCCATCATCAAAATCCTTTAAAGATAAAGCTAAAGAACTTTTGAAACAACTAAAAGAAACATTTCTGATTTCTCCATGAATTGAATTTTGGGTGGGTTTTGGTGCATTTATCCTCATACTTTGGCTCATCATGATACTAACTTTGGGACGCTTCATTGAGGGAAAATATGCTAAAATGGACACAGCAAGTCAGAAAATCAACTTGATCCTCAAACCACACGCATCTTCACACGTCGAGAAAAGAGAACTTTCTTCAGTCAACTTCACAGCCAATCCGATACCGGGTGGGGTAGCATGGGACAACACTGACTACGAAATCTACGGTCCGGTGGAAATCCTGAAATATCCATACCAAATTAAGATCTCATTGAGTGACTTTGTAAAACCGAACTCATTTGCGGATGATTGGGACTTCGAAAGCATTAATAATATGATGTCTGACTTAGTAATGTCTGCTAAATTTACCAAACATGATTATTTGCAGGGTTCTACAAATTATGATAGTATGTATTGCTACAACCACTATGGTAACCATTTTTTACATAGATCTGCACAACCTAGAAATGTTTTAAATTATAATCAATGGGAACATTGTGCAACGCTTCCGAAAGGAAGCTCAAGAACCTTCTATGACAAATATTCATACTTTTCAGGTTTTAACACAAGTAATGCTGAAACATTTTATTTCAAATTGTCAAATAAGACAGGGACCAAGACCATGATAACCAACACAAAATTGATATATTCAGATTCATTCTTTGAAAAAATGAATACTTTTGGTTTTGATTATTGGGACTAAGCATGGGCGGATTTTGCGGATCCACGATTCACGAATTTGCGGATTCACGGATCGTGGATCCGCAAAATCCGCGGATTTTGCGGATCGGCGGATTTGGGGGCGGGGCTTCCTCGAGTGTGTGGGCGGGGCCAAACGGACGGGGCTTCCATGCGAGCGCACATGCCTCTTGTGTGTATAAAAGGTCAGAGACCGATCAGAGCAGCAGATTAAGAGACAGAAGCTCCTGGTCACAGGAACAGCACGGGGATAGCGCTCGTGAAAGTCAAAGATGCAAATGCCTCTGGCCTGCATCACAGCGGATTTTCGATGGCATATTTGGGAAGAAGGCACACCTGCCCAGCCTCCACAACGCTCACGATTGTTTTTGGGCTGATGAATGAGTCACTGAATTTAAGCTTCAACTAGGGCACATGCTTTATTGATATCTGCAAGTGTTTCCTGTTGAGGTTTATTTTTTGTGCCAGGACGTCGTGCCAGAATGAACCCTGCCCTTCATATTTATTCAAGAAGACACCACGAGTTTGACACCACCGTTTTTCCCCAACAAAAGTTCAAAGCCTAATTTACGATGGCGCCGGCAAGCTGCCAGCGCCATCCTGAAAAAGTTACTTAATTAGCTTCAACAGGAAGCTCCAACTGATAAAATAAAGCAGGCGCTCGAGCCCCTGCTTTATCTTATCTATTAGAGCTTCCTGTTGAAGCTAATTAAGTAACTATTTGAGGATGGCGCTGGCAGCTTGCCGGCGCCATCGTAAATTAGGCTTTGAACTTTTGACCGCGGAATCCGCCGCTCGCGGATTGCGGATTTTCGGTAAATTCGCGAGAGTTCGTGGACCGCGAATTTACCGAAAATCCGCAAAATCCGCGATCGGAGCGGATTTTGCGCTCATGCTTAATTGGGACAAAAATGTTGAATTGAAAAGTGTTTGGGGTACAAAAGATTGGCAAGTACAGGGTATAGAATCACTGTTTAGAGCCTGCATGATCCCAGAACAAATTATATTTTTAAATGACACTGTCCAACAAACCACCTGTCTTGGCTTAGCCAAAATCAAAGACTTAAATAAACCGTCTATTC
The DNA here is from genome assembly GCF_964261635.1 of Lissotriton helveticus. NCBI lineage: Eukaryota > Metazoa > Chordata > Amphibia > Caudata > Salamandridae > Lissotriton > Lissotriton helveticus. The sequence goes on from NC_136070.1 coordinate 836,280,286, forward strand.
CAAAGCCAACAATGTTCAGCAATAGCTCTGATACAGATGAAGAGATAGACGTAAACCATATATTAAACCAAAACAGAACACATCCAAATTGGAAACAGTGGTTGATCTGGCCCACAGATACAAATAACTGTCAAGACAGATTCCTGAACAAAACACAGGGGTTCAAAATGACCAGGCCAGACCCTAGATATCCCCAAAGACATCACCCAGGGATAATCACAACCTACAGTGTGGGCAAATTGTGCCTTCAATGGCTACAAACTTCCACACTGGCAGAAATTAAGCAACACCTAACTTTACTTACTGATGGTGCTGACTTGCGTGATTTCATTATGGGACCACGCAAACAGCGTCAAAAACGTTTCATAGCAGCCTCTGTATATGCAGCATACAATGAGGCCTGGAAGGTTACTCAAATTGAAACAGCAGAGAGAATACGGGAAATTGACCGTATTAATTTGGAAAAATCGCTTTTTGTAGTGGACAATGGGTTAATGACTCTGTCCTCCAGAATTTTTTCTTTGGACAGCATTGTGTCTTCAGCAATCGACATATTATCGCAAGACTTACTGTTGTTACAACACGGTCAGTCACAATTGCGTTCTATTGTACAGCTTGGCTGGACGTTACAAAATCTGCGTTCAGGCTATGTGCCTTGGCGTTTAATCAACACAACGTCACTATTCCAAATCTTTAACCTTACTGATAGACAAATCAGTATGGCCCAGAAGGGTGCTGATTATACAAACCTGAGCATTGAGAAACTTGAGAGATTACCAGTGACAATGTCAGAACGACCTGTCAGTGAATGGATAATACATGGGATAATAAATATTCCAATCTCAACCTTCAGGTTTCAATACTGCCAAAAATATATACAGGCTGGCATGTACGAAAAATTGGGAAAGGGGTACATTAAAACAACATGGAACCTGCCCTATTCACATGCATGTGTCAGTAATAAAGGACAGAAAGTGTTTCTTAGTGGCAATAATTGTGCGATGTCACTAAGCGGCACGCTTCTGTGTAACGGAATTAGTTTGCATGGAGCCTGTGAAGGGAATTCATACAACCTTTCATGTCACCAGCAAGGCGCACCTGCAACTGAGATAGAACCATTCTTTCAAAGACTCTATAATGGGAGTTACATTCTAATTGTAGACCGCAGATGCTGTAGTCTTATGCCCGGGACTCCTTATCTCGTAACTACGACTGCGAAGGTCAAGTGCTGCGGACGCTCATTGTTCCCCAGCTCCTTTCCAGACAGGGAGGCAAGGGCATGGCCCAATTTGAAAATTACTTCTATTCGAATAGATACTTTAAGCAGAATGAAAACAGTGCTTCTTCAGACGCCTACAAGGCTCACGTCATCAAAAGAAACATATGATCTACAAGTCGCAAGGACGACTGCAGAGATACATTCATTGTTATCGACTAATTCCCCCATACATTTCGCGGAAATCCTTAATGAAATCTTAAATATTTCTGATACCACTGGGGTCTCAAAGGTATTTAAGACAGTATTTTCAATGGCATTAACACCATTCAAAGCCATACTGGGTATTTTTCCAGATTTCGTCCATTCGATTTTTGGCGGACTTCCCCTGATCCTGGGACTAATTGCAGGAATCCTATTCTTAGTCCTTATTTTTCGTTATGGCAACCCATGTCACAGACCAAACTCTCGCGACAATGGAAGAAACAATCCTAGCCATTGGATACCGGGACCGGATAACAAAAATCCTGGGACTTTCCCGGCTTAGAGACCTGAACATGACTTGGTTTCTATCATTTCGACCAATGTGGCAAAGATGTGTTTTACCTGTATTAAGGTGTCTGCTATGCGGAGAAGAATGCGTGTTAGACACCTGTCTGACGCTACAATCGGATGCGCCAATGGATGCAGAAACATTGTTGAGCCCAATAAAGGTTCACGCTTTGTGCTGCCCTCAAAGGCTACCAATCCTGATGACGGCATTCGTGGAAGCTTCACCACTACGATTGATGGGTGATGAAGTTCAAGATGAAAGCAGCATCGATCAGGTACGACCTTCTGTCAGCAATGCAAATCAGAATGTCAATGGAGATAATCATGCGCACGAATGCATGGTTACACCTATTTCCGAATTAGTGGAACTTTCCCATGAAACTGTTGACAGTTTTTTCGAAAGCCTAAATGATATGATGTTCTCACCAGAGCAGAAATAGAGACTTTTGAGCAAACTCGCACACGGCGTTCCTTGAATTCGGCCTTCAACTTTAAAAACAAAGTCACATGAACTATTTTTACTCCAGTTCACGGACAGCAATTTTTCAGCAGCCCCAAAATATTTTTTTACAATTTTTCGGGACACTTATCTTCTGCTTAAAGTAAGAAACTATTCCTAGAGAACTAAGATTTCTAATTTTGAGTATTCTTTATAGACATTAGCTGCCCGCTGGTATGTTCATAAATATTTTATTATGTGATGGAATGGTCTCGAACCTTTTTTCTGTATTAAGAGCCATTTCATGTGTAATTTCTCATATACCAAATAGCATTAATGTATGAAAATGCGTAATTGCTTTGGCATTATTCTACAGCTTAAGTGCATACAATACATATAACTGCAATTTTTCCGTATATTTGAAAGTTTCAAAATGCATTTATGTATTTTGGGGTGGTAAGGTATACACACTACTCTATAGTATGTTGTACTATGTTATACTATGCCTAGATTAGTAAATATGTCCATAGTTAGCGTGGAGTAGGTGTCATGTATTCCTATAGGTTCTGAATCGATCCCCCTATTCCTGACCCTATTCTGGTTAAACAAACTAACAAGTTAACTAGCAGTCAGCCCATGAGGAAGAAAACCCCCATGATGCAGATACCGTTATCTGACGCAGTCACACTACGGCACAGGAACGTGTTATCTGATTAGGTCATAACGCTTGCAATCTAATTAGACAAGCGACATTCCTCTAGCCCCTGATAAGGCATACGGAGTTCTCATAACAAATCAAACCTATGACAACCTGGAAAATCCGTGCGGCCATTGTTTTGATTTCACAGAGAACTTCAGCAAAAGAATGTGCTAACGACCTGGTCGTATGACATCTTTATTGACGTATCTATGTCCATCCTTACGTCAATCTCGGCACCTTAAAGGTATAAATATTACCGATCTTGCCCTATGCAAACACACGGTGGTGACGAGACGGAGCAGCCATACTTGCCGAAGCCCAGAGCAGAGCAGACCCCGCTGGCAACAGCCCCGCCTTCCTGACGCGCTGAGAACGAGACGCGCTGCTTTCTCCTGCCGAGAGACCCAGCACCGGCGCTTCCGGGTAGCCCTCGCAGGCAGCCTGGAATATCGAGAGCAGAGAGAGAGATACCATCCCTCATTCATCCTAACTTCCAGGTACAGAACTGAATAACCCCTCACAGAGAATTCTTAAGTTAGTCACTTGGCAAAACCAAACTTAACTTAAACTGTAACTTTCTATTCCCGCCCACGCATCAGGCTTAGGTCAGGTACACGGGGTAGGCATATTTAGAAACACCAGTTGAGTACGTTTAGTCAAATGTATATGTGTATGTAATATATTTTATTCATTTTAAACATCATATGGCTTAGAAACCATATCAATGTTTTTACAGTATTATTTTATACTATTGCTTTTAATGTATGCACTTTACTTAACTATAAGTATTGCAATAATATCGATCCATTTCTCTTGTATGAGAAAAGAGACTGATCAATAAATAACACCTTTTTATTGAACACGCCCGTCTCTTCCTTTTCTCTACAATCTGATGAGACTAAGAATGCACGTACTGACTGAGTAAAATAAATTGCCTTTTGTTCACACGACTCTCGAGATATACTCTTGATTAGGGGAGAGCAAAGTTGTCATGTTCTATGGTTGTCAGAAACTAAATCCCTTCTTGTCTAATCAGGGAAGTTAAGTCCTACCTGAACATTCGAGAAAGTTTCTAGTGAACTCTGAGCTAAGCTGGCAAACCCAAAACTTTAAGTCTAATATCGACAGTAGTAGACCTAGTTAACGTCTGATCTAGGCCTTTACTATTGTAGGTATTATTCCAATGCGCAGAGCCTATTGGGATGATAGGAACTACACTACACTACAACGGCACTTTAAAGCTCAAATTAGCCAAGAACCAAGCCAGTACAGGTCTTAAATGGCCTGACGCCTTGCCCCTAGCACTCTTGTCAACTAGGATGACTGCCCATTCCAGATTAGGACTTAGCCCTCACGAAATAGTGTTTGGCCGCCCAGCCAACGTCTGGGGCGTGCCAAGACCAAAGAAACTTAGCGAAATAGAGCACCCCGTACTGCTTGACTATTTGTGCGAATTGACAACTAAATTGCGTGTTTTACACCAACAGGTTCACAGTTCCTCTCCACCAGCCTCTGACGATCCAGGTCACTCCATCACACCCGGAACGTGGGTCTTGGTGCGAAACTTCCAGCGCACCAACAACGGACAGCCGAGGTGGACCGGACCTTACCTGGTACTTCTTTCCACGAGGTCAGCGGTTCGGGTGGACGCAAAAAGAACTGGGTGCACGGGACCCACTGCAAACGGTTCCCTCTGCCCCTTCCATACGACCGGTGGGTCAACGAAGGAATTGCCGACTCCGAGACAGAATCCATACCTCGCTTCATCCCTTTCAGCGATGCACTTTTAAAAGAAACTGGTACCGAAAAGGAGAGTGATCGTATTTTACAAGGATTTGTGCCACCGTCTATGCAGTTGGACACTACCGAACCTGAGACATTGTTTGAAGACCACACCGTACCTGGGAAAGAACAGTATAATCTAAGGTCAAGACAAAGAGACTAATAAAAAAAAACACAAACGAATGTGATTTTCCCTTCCCCCAAGAACTATTTTTGATTTTTCAGCTCTCTCACTCTCAGGAAACTTGCTCATTTTTGATTTTTGAACCGCCATCGGGTTCTGCTGCTAGGGTCGCGGTTGAAGTCTGGGGAGTGCAACTGGGAAGTTTTTGGTCCACGGTTCTGGTTGGTCCACGGGAGTTACCCCGGACTGAGCAGAGCGCGCTCCCTGGCAGAATCAATCTACCGCCGCGGGCAGCAACTAGAGGATGGAGTTTCCTAGGGTAGAGAGACCTATCAGACTCACGAACTTTGAAAAACAGTTTTGCACGATACTGTCCAAAAGAAGATTCATGATAATATGTGTTTTAATGTTATGTAGCATAGTTGTGTTTCTTACTGGTTATACTCTATTCGTGTTTAAAGTTACCTTTTCGAATGACACCCAGCCACCACCTCCTCCTACTATTTCTCCACACTACTTTCACCCTCTACCTGAACACGAGTCTGCCAGAAGACTCGAATTTGTAAATAACTCTTTCATTCAACTCCTACACCAACACCAGTCCATCATGAACACATCGAACTGTTGGATATGTGGACTCATGCCACACACGACGGATAAGGGTATCCCATATTTCATCCTGCCTTTCAGTTATTATGGTTCTCTGTGGGCTTTCCAGACCATGTTCCTATTCGCCCTAGAACCATACCCGACACGTTCTACTGAAAGTGATTCCAGTAACAATGCACTAATAGCAGGGATAAGAAATATGAGTAGAGAGTTCGACACCTATCTTACGATTCCCAAAGATGAACTCACTCCGTACACTCGTTGGAACGTAACTAAATATGGGGTTTACCTGAGTAAGAGCCAGACAGTAAAGAAATCCCGCCCAGTTTGGATAGTACCCAACCGGGGTCACTTATGTTTACAGGGTATCGGTAGGGATCCCAAAGCTCAATTAGGAAAGAGTATATGCGTGGAAACATATGTGTTCGCTTCCCGAACATCCCCTATATTATTAGCAGCCAAAGGCACGTACTTCGTCTGCCATGACCAAGCTTACACGTGGTTGCCCCCTGACTTCTCAGGTACATGCTTTGTCGCATTTCTGCTGCCTCCCACTTACACGGCCAGAGCAGATTACCATCGGACAAGGACAGCTAGAGGTGTCGTGAGTAAAGACGACACCGCGGGTCAGGAATTCACTGACTTCGCAAAGGGTTTTCTGCCATTTTGGGGGCCTATGGTAAACAGCAGGAATATTCGCCAGTTATCGAGGATAGTTGAATCCGCCGTAACTACAACGGCCGGAGCCCTTGGAAATTTGACGACCGAACTTCAGTCGGATCGACTTATGACCCTTCAGAACCGAGTTGCCCTAGATATCATACTCGCCAATCGTGGTGGTGTGTGTAGAGTGATCCAATCTAGTTGTTGCATTTTCATCCCTGATAACGCACCAACAGTTTACCAGGCCATCTCTAAACTACACGAAATATCTGGTTCCCTCCACGTGGAAAAGGGAGATTGGTCCTTACTAGGGTGGTTCTGGGGACTGATCGCTACATGGGGATGGAAAACACTGATCTTCATTGGGATGATCTTAGCACTTCTGTTTATGTTCTGCCTGTGTATACAGTGCGATCCTGCACTATGTGGCCTCTGTGCTACTTCAGGTATACGGAAGCCTGTGTCAAGAGACGAACTGAGCAACAGAATGATGTTACAGCAGCATCTCCACGAATTCCTTCATACGGATTTGGACTCAGATTAATATGATTTATTGCCTTACATAAGGGCAAAAGGAGGGTCTGTGGTACTGAAAATTTGGACCCTGTTGTCATCCCGATATCGAGGTCTAATACCCGTGTCACAAAATATCAACGTACCATGACGAATTTGGTGTCAGCGAACCGATAATGATTAGGGCATCATTTCCATGCATTTGCGTCATAATCGAAGGTCACCAACACCCCCAAATCATAGTTTCCGTCCCAACCCCTTAAACTCCATTTTGTGAACGGCATCCATCTTACGTCTTGCCCTCATGATAAGTCAATTAAAGGTCGAGCTTGATCTAAAAGGACACGTCCTCCTTCTCTGACTCCCCCCTGACCTGTCCCAACTGACTCCATCGCCTTTAGCCAAACCTGTCTGGGCAGCCCCTCGCCCAGTGGCCAAATGCGATAGCATCGATACATAACATTCCTCAAACCATTCACTACATACAAACCATGCTTTCTACAAACACACACCTGTCCTGTTCCCTGTTTATGACCAGTTTTATGACTAGGAGGTGCCTTCCTTTATTGGGGTTTCATCGATATCTGATGGGAGTCCCGGGCTTGGCTGAGTAATCTATCACGCATTGGACATCTAAAATACGGGCTTGCCTACATGACTTCGCTCTTTCGTATTATTGTAGAAATATGTGTATAGCCATATCATAAACTCAAGAATTGTTGCTTGCAGCTATTATTTCTGTATATAAGGAGAAGGCTGGTTCTGTAAAAACGAACAGTCTCCTGAGAACACATGACCCGTGTTTGTCGTGCTTCTAGGACACCTGTTACTTGGTAGCTAGCAATAAAACTCGATCTCTGACTCGACTAGAAGACTCCGTGTTTCTGTGGTCCGGAACAGGGAGAACTCAGAGGTCTTCGGGTGTTACCCCCTGGCACCAAACGGGTTCCTAAAAACCCGTTACCTCACACGTACTGCAAAAGCCCTCCGAGCTTTTCTCGGGCTACTCGGATACTATAAGAGGTTTATACCCCGATTCTCCCAAATTGCAGCACCTCTCACTGATCTTTTACAAAAACATGTCAAAATCGAAGCCCGACTAAAAGAACCTAGCCCCGATCTTATCCATGCATTTGAAACCCTGAAACATACCCTAAATTCAGACACAGTATTAGCCAGCCCAGACTACGCCCAACCATTTATCCTTCAAACAGACGCCTCCGATCAAGGACTGGGGGCGGTACTGTCACAGCAAATCAACAAGGAGAGGAAAGACCAATATTATATATGAGTAGGAAACTATTTCCTAGAGAGCGTAACTATGCGCTAATAGAGAAGGAAGCTGTTGCCATAAAATGGGCCATTGACACCTTGAAATACTATCTAGAAGGACGAGAATTCACACTTTACACCGACCATGCCCCGTTAGAATGGCTCGCCCGCAATAAAGGAAACAACGAAAGGGTTTTACGTTGGTTCTTGTCGTTACAACCTTACAGATTCCACACCAAACATCCGAAAGGAGTAGACCAGGCCAACGCTGATTTCCTCTTTAGATATCCCTGTGACATCGCCCCATACTGGAAGGACAGCATGGGTGAGGGGATGTGAGGAGAAACCGTATCCGACATGCCCGAATGTAACGTCTGACCCCCTTCGAAACCCCAAACACGTACCTGCTAGAGGAAAGACAGCACGGCGGCAGCCCAGCAGCAGGCAGGCTCGAGATGTAACTCCTCCCCCTTGTCCTCTTCCTGTACAGCAGCACACACCACCGGAAGAGGGCGGGGACAACCCCGGAAGCAGAACCCCACAGGAGGTGAAAAGGGGCAGAGAAGCGGACCAAGGGCGCGATACAGCCGATCACCGGAAGGAAGTGGGAGAAGACGAAGGAAACGAGGAAGACGCCAGAAGACGGACTGACCCCAGAGAAATAGACGAGGGAGACCAGGACGAGAGCGAGACGTGGAGCGAGGAGTGGTGGTCCCCGCAGGAGGTGGCTGAGGAGCGGCCGTAACTCAGGAGAGAAACGGCAGAGCCGGTGAGTCTCAAAAACAAAACGGGAGGCTTGGAGTGTACAGGAGGGCGGCGGGAGGCTTGGATGGTACAGGAGGGTGGCGGGAGGTTCAAAAGGGTATCAGGGGGGAAACGGGAGACAAGGGGCACAAAAGTAAGGAAACCGTGAAAGGCGTGGAAGCCTAAGTCATTTTTCTGTTATGTGGAGTGTTTCTTGATCCTCCTTTTGCTAAGATTGATTTTTAGGCACCTCAAGTATATTTGGAGCACTACCCGTTTTTTTAGGTACCTCTGAACCCTGGCACTATACCCTCACATAGGTCGGTTTCCTGGCACGTCCCACCTGAGACCTCCCTTGCCACAAGTATCAATCCACCTCCCTCTCTTTTGTTTGAACCGAGTATTAGTTTGCACCAACTGGGTGTGGTGGCGGAGACCTTAGTGTCTACAACGTGCTATCTTAATCCCTATAAACATTGACGGCTCCCTTATTTTCTCTCCTATTCTGAGCCTCCTGGGAAGGACTAACCATTGGAGGAGACAACCCAAGACAAAGGAGAAGAGTAACCAAGACCCCGGAAGAACCGTGATTGGGCGCCCAAATGTTAAACAGGACACTACCTTCATACATCACTGTTTCTTGTTGAAATAAAACCGTACTACTGGCCCACTATTTACAGCCTCCATGTCTATTTATCCGGCCTGCCCTCCCACAAGTGGTGTCAGAAGTGGGATCAGCCGGAGACATGGAGGCCGCACTTACCCGAATGGCAGAGAACCAGGCTAGCCTAGGACAGACTATGGAGAAATTCCTAGCGGTCGTGGAAGAAGACCGGGGAAAATTACAAAGGGCTATGACAGAACAAGGACAGTCCCACGACACAGCCATGGGAAGACTTGTAGAGGCCATGGGACAACAGAGAGGACCCAGCACCCTACCTTCGGTAATCTTACAAAAATATGTGGAGGGGGGGAAGACCTGGAATATTTTTTCAATAACTTTGAACGTATGGCTTGAGCGGCCGCATGGCCGTCAGAGAAATGGGGACAGTACTTGGGACCCTTACTATCTGGGGATCTACAAGCCTCATACCAAGCTGCCAATATTCTGGGTACCACCCCATATGAAGAAATAAAACAATGCATATTGGAACGACTAGGGATAGATGACGGTACTTATAGGATGAAGTTACGTCAAAAGAAAGAAGGCCCCCAGGAAACCCCTAGAGCGTTATATTTCCGTGTGAAAGATATGGCCGACCGATGGTTAAAGCCAGGTACTGCCACTAAAGAGGAAATCATGGCCAAAGTCTATTTGGAACAGTACCTATCCTCGCTTCACCCCCCGATGCAAAGATGGGTAAGACAACATGCCCATCTCACACTGGAAACAGCGGTGAAAATCGCTAGTGCATATAATTGGCCTCAAGAAGTACAAAGAGGACGTGAAGACAGTACATGGAGGAGTAACCCGGGGGGGGGCCCACTGCCCTACGCGAGCACCTGTCCGGAAACCTGAACCCGTGACCCTCATCCCGGGAACCCCAGTGTTTAGACCCCCACTAGTCCGACCTCCTGGACCGGCAATGCTGAGGACCCCTACCCCCGTCCCACAGTGTTACAGTTGTGGCGGTATGGGACATATAGCACGCTTCTGTCCCCAGAAAGAAGAACCGATGGAAATTGATCTTGCACGGAACTATTGTTGTCTTAACAAGTCCTTACCACCACCATCCTATCGATGTGATGTAACAGTAAACAGACATCCTTTGACAGCCCTCGCTGACACGGGTTGTCGACAAAGTGTGATGAGACCCCAGGAGTTGGGAGACAACCACTGTCCTGTGAACGGTGTTGTCCACATTCAGTGCATCCATGGAGATACTAAAACGTATCCAACTACTCAGGTCCACATACAGCATGCCATGGATCCAGGTTCTGATTTAAAGGTGGGTCTCATCCCACGCTTACCAGAACAAGTGATATTAGGGAGCGATTATTCTCACCTACCCAGGTTACTTCAAGAAAACAAGACCAAGGAAGAAGATTTGTGGGGTACTGCTCCCTTTGCCCATGACTAAGATCCTGAATGGCCACCCTCTAAACCGAGGAAACCCAAAATCCAAAGACGAAGAGAGAAGAGTCAGTTCTCCGGAGCCTATCCCGCAGTCCCAGGAGAGAACCTCTGGGAAAGTGATAGACATTTCCAAACCGCACAAAGGGAAGACCCGCTTCTGCAAGAGGCATGGAATCAAGCCATATCCCAGGAAGACTCCCTGCATGTATGTCGTTATTTTTTTGAGAAAAATGGACTGTTATACAGGAAGGCAGACCACACCAAACCCTCTCAGTTGTTAGTCCCTACCCCTTTTAAGTACTCTATATGGCTCACAGTCATTTGTTGGGAGGGCATTTTGGGGATGAAAAGACCTAACAGCTGATAACCAAGCAGTTCTATTGGCCAGGAATCCACCATAGAGTAAGGACTTATTGTCGTGAATGTCCAGTATGTAAAAAAAACAGTAGATATAGACCTCCTCGAGTACCACTCCATCCACTCCCCATCATTGAGGAACCCTTCAGTAGGATAGGAATGGACATTATAGGCCCCCTCTTGCCTTCTCGAAGCGGATGCCACTATGTGTTGGTCCTCGTAGACTACGCGACCCATTTCCCTGAGGCCATAGCTCTACGCCATCCCGATGCAACCAACATAACCAAGGCTATGATAGCTGTGTTTTCCAGGGTAGGGTTCCCGAAAGAGATCCTGACGGATCAAGAGACCCCTTTCATTTCGAAATTGATGAAGCAAGGGTGTTCTCAGTTGGGTATCAAGCAAATACGAACCGCCGCGTATCACCCTCAGACCGACGGGCTGGTCGAGCGCTACAACGCTACCCTAAAAACCACATTAAAGAAACTTTTGGCCCTAGAGTCCGAACGCTGGGAGGATATGTTGCCCCTTGCATTATATGCCATACGATGCGAAAGCCAGAGAAGTACAGGGTTTTCCCCGTTTGAATTACTGTATGGTCACCAGCCTCGGTCCTTATTAGACATGTTACGGGAAACCTAGGAAACAGAACCCCACAGCACTACTCCCCTGATAGATTATGTTAGTACTCTAAAAACCCATCTTGTCCAGATAAGAACCATAGTGAGGAACAACCTGGAAAAAGCACAAGAGTCACAGAAGAGACAATACGACAAAAACACAAAGGAAAGGTCCTTTTCAGTAGGAGACTACTTATTATTGATGATGCCCTCGTCCGACCATAAACGGTTGGGACAGTGGCAAGGTCCATATACTATATTAGAAAGAGTGACGCCTGTCACCTACAAGGTGGAAATGGACAAAGACAGAGGTACCACTCAAGTCTACCATATTAACCTTTTGAAAAAATGGGAGGGACCACTTCCAACCTTGCTGGGACATACGGAGAAAGACCATGCCTTATTTCTGCAGTGTTTTGACCCTGACTTGCCTTCCCACCTGAAAAACCACCTAGCGGATAGACTCTTACCTGTACAACAGGTATTTTCCTTGACACCAGGAAAAACTGCATAAGTGGAACACGCTATTAAGACTGTTCCTGGGAAAAGAGTACGACTCCATCCCTATCGTATACCCGAGGCCCGTCGACAAACCATCCGAGAAGAAGTTCAACAAATGTTGATGATTGGGATCATGGAACCCTCAGTAAGTGAATGGAATTTACCCATTGTACTAGTGCCGAAGCCAGATGGCTCGGTACGATTCTGTATCGATTTTAGAGAGGTTAATTAGGTATCCGAATTTGACACCTATCCACTACCTCGAGTGGATGAGATGATAGAACGCATTAGGAAGGCCAAATATATCAGTACTCTGGATTTATGTAAGGGGTACTGGCAGATCCCACCTTCGGGTACAAGACCGCGAGAGAACTGCATTCTCCACTCCAGATGGGTTGTTTCAATTTGTCGTGCTTCCTTTCGGACTGCATAGGGCTCCGGCTACTTTTCAGAGGGCCATGAATATCATACTACGTCCCCACGAACAGTACGCAGGAGCCTATATAGACGATATCGTCATTTATAGTGACTCTTGGGAGCAACATATGATTCACCTATATAAGGTGATACAGGCTTTGTGAAATCAGGGTTTCAGAATCCATCCCGCCAAAAGTCACCTGGCTGCCCAAAATGTAAAATACTTGGGTTATGTGTTAGGAGAGGGGAAGATACGACCCCAACATTCCAAATTCTCTGCCATAGCACAAGTACCCTTTCCACGTACTGCAAAAGCCCTCCGAGCTTTTCTCGGGCTACTCGGATACTATAAGAGGTTTATACCCCGATTCTCCCAAATTGCAGCACCTCTCACTGATCTCTTACAAAAACATGTCAAAATCGAAGCCCGAATAAAAGAACCTAGCCCCGATCTTATCCATGCATTTGAAACCCTGAAACAGACCCTAAATTCAGACACAGTATTAGCCAGCCCAGACTACGCCCAACCCTTTATCCTTCAAACAGACGCCTCCGATCAAGGACTGGGGGCGGTACTGTCACAGCAAATCAACAAGGAGAGGAAAGACCAATATTATATATGAGTAGGAAACTATTTCCTAGAGAGCGTAACTATGCGCTAATAGAGAAGGAAGCTGTTGCCATAAAATGGGCCATTGACACCTTGAAATACTATCTAGAAGGACGAGAATTCACACTTTACACCGACCATGCCCCGCTAGAATGGCTCGCCCGCAATAAAGGAAACAACGAAAGGGTTTTACGTTGGTTCTTGTCGTTACAACCTTACAGATTCCACACCAAACATCGGAAAGGAGTAGACCAGGCCAACGCTAATTTCCTCTCTAGATATCTCTGTGACATCGCCCCTACTGGAAGGACAGCATGGGTGAGGGGATGTGAGGAGAAACCGTATCCGACATGCCCGAATGTAACGTCTGACCCCCTTCGAAACCCCAAACACGTACCTGCTAGAGGAAAGACAGCACGGCGGCGGCCCAGCAGCAGGCAGGCTCGAGATGTAACTCCTCCCCCCTGTCCTCTTCCTGTACAGCAGCACACACCACCGGAAGAGGGCGGGGACAACCCCGGAAGCAGAACCCCACAGGAGGTGAAAAGGGGCAGAGAAGCGGACCAAGGGCGCGATACAGCCGATCACCGGAAGGAAGTGGGAGAAGACGAAGGAAACGAGGAAGACGCCAGAAGACGGACTGACCCCAGAGAAATAGACGAGGGAGACCAGGACGAGAGCAAGACGTGGAGCGGGGAGTGGTGGTCCCCGCAGGAGGTGGCTGAGGAGCGGCCGTAACTCAGGAGAGAAACGGCAGAGCCGGTGAGTCTCAAAAACAAAGCGGGAGGCTTGGAGTGTACAGGAGGGCGGCGGGAGGCTTGGAGGGTACAGGAGGGCGGCGGGAGGTTCAAAAGGTTATCAGGAGGGAAACGGGAGACAAGGGGCACAAAAGTAAGGAAACTGTGAAAGGCGTGGAAGGCTAAGTAATTTTTCTGTTATGTGGAGTGTTTCTTGATCCTCCTTTTGCTAAGATTGATTTTTAAGCACCTCAAGTATATATGGAGTACTACCCGTTTTTTTAGGTACCTATGAACCCTGGCACTATACCCTCACATAGGTTGGTTCCCCGGCACGTTTCACCTGAGACCTCCCTTGCCACAAGTATCAACCCACCTCCCTCACTTTTGTTTGAACCGAGTTTTAGTTTGCACCAACTGGGTGTGGTGGCAGAGACCTTAGTGTCTACAACGTGCTATCTTAATCCCTTTAAACATTGACGGCTCCCTTCTTTTCTCTCCTATTCTGAGCCTCCTGGGAAGGACCAACCATTGGAGGAGACAACCCAAGACAAAGGAGAAGAGTAACCAAGACCCCAGAAGAACCGTGATTGGGCACCTAAATGTTAAACAGGACACTACCTTCATACATCACTGTTTCTTGCTGAAATAAAACCGTACTACTGGCCCACTATTTACAGCCTCCACGTCTATTTATCCGGCCTGCACTCCCACACACACACATTCTAGCCAGTGATTAGAGGCTTAGAGATGTGTAAAATACCACATGCACAACTCTCCCCCTACCCTAAATCCTTTAGAACTACTCACCCCATCTTTCTTCTAAATCCTCAGTTTCTGTCTACTCCAGCTTAAAATCCGCAGTCACCTCTAGTGTAATCACAAACTATGTCACCTCATAGTAAGATTAGATGCATGTGCCTCCTGCACTCCCTCTGTTTCTTAAAAGCTTATCTTCTGTAATAAATATTGTGAAACATGATGACACTTTTTTTATTTTTATTTCAAAAACCTTTATTAAATCTAAAAGCATGGTACATCAATGAAATTGAATCGAGTTAATATACATAGACTTTGGAGCAAACAAATTAAAATTACGCATCTTCCCATGCAGTGTAGTGTAAAGCCGTGGTCGGCTAGTCATGAGATGTGTTAAACCTCCCTCCAACAACCCAACAACCCACCCCCCCAACATATTAGAATCGCATAGTGGTCAACAGTCCGAAGTGACAAATTCAAAGCATAGGCAAGTCCTGAATCTTCAATTGAGAGAGAAGAACCCCCCGCATCCTAAATATCACCGTACCATAATACAGTCCAACAAATACCCCATTCGAGTGGTGCTCAGCCCGGAGCTCATACGTGGATCCCAATCCTGCAGACAATCGTACAAAGGAACTGATAAGTGAATTGTAACTCGCTCGCAAGCAATTGTGTAGTACATGCAAAGTAGAATGTTACCTAATCGGTGAATGAGGCACATTGGCAGAGGATAAAGGCGCCCCTGTTAGGCCATCTTCCTCATCAGCCTGTTGCTTAAGGAGATATGCCGTGAATGGTGCCCATATGTCTTTAGGCTGTGATCTCGAGGGCAGGAGTTCTGCATAGTCATGTAAACCATCTTGCCAAGTGGACAGGGAGCGAATACAGCATTTAAATTTTGGGGCACGGCCTCTTCCCCAGCGGCAGGCAATTAGACGCTTGGCAAGCAAGAGGCTGAGGGCTAAAAACCTTTTGTGGCTAGTGGCAATGGACTGCGTCAGGCCCAACAGAGCCTGTAGTGGGCATGGAGACAGTGCTACCCCCAGCATGCTGGCAAGGCCGGCAAAAACTTGTTCCCAATATCTAGCAACCAGGGGGCAGGACCACGCTAGATGTATAAAGTCTGCACCAGCGGCGCCACATCTAAGGCAGCAGTCTGATTCGCGCAAATGAAGTTTTTCAATCTGGCAGGCGTTTAATATAGACGATGAAGGAATTTATAATGTAGAAGCCGTAGCCTGTTATTACTTGTAATCGCCTGTGTATGAGTACAGCTAATCTCCAATTGCTCATCCGTTAGTAGCAGATCGAGGTCCCTATCCCATTCTATCCTGGCCCTAATGGGAGTGTTAGTGGGTGCAGCCAGTACATATTTATACAGTGTAGATATTACGTGTTTTGGAGTTTCAGGTTGCACTATGGCGTGAAGCAGAGTAAACGTGTCTGGTTCAGCGGGGAATGCAGGGGTAAGGGCTCGGACATTTTGCTTCAGTCTGGTATATAAAAAGGTATCCATACATGACGGGGATATATCGCCAAAAAACTGCGCCGAAGTATGAAAAGTACCTTGTAAGTATAAGTCTCCCCAGCTGCAAAGTTTAAGTCTCTGAAGCAATTTGTGACATATTACCTCACAAGTGACTTGCAGTCTCGGGTCATTTATCAGGGGAAGGTTAGGTGAGTAGGCAAAAGGACTGTCAAGGACCTTGGCCAGTCGATTCCAGGCCTGTACCGTACTGTCAACAGTGGAAGGGTCCCTACTCCTCTGGCTTACCGAGGTGTGAATATAGCCCGTCGGAACTATGGGAGCCATGTAGCCCTCCTCAACAGGCAGGTGCGCCACGTATGGTGGCGGATGATACCAATATACTGCAAAGTGTGCTTGGGCACAGTCGTAGTATCTTTCAAAGTTCGGTACTTTAAACCCCCCCAAGTGAAACGGAAGCATAAGGGTATCAAGACTAAGGCGTGCTTGCTTCCCACCCCAAATCAACCGCGTGATCGGGGACCTGAGGGAGCGAAAGAAGAAAGCGCCGGGATTATACGGAATGTTCATGAAAAGGTATAAAAGTTTTGGCAATATATTCATCTTAATTAACGCAATGCAGCCAGCCATAGAAAGAGGGAGGTGCAGCCACTTAGTGACATTGTCAGTAATTTTATCAAGCGTAGTGCCGTAATTGGCGCGCATAAGTGCCTCCTTATCCCTGTGAATATGAATACCCAAGTATTTCAGATCATCTTGCTCCCACACCAGCGGGAAATCGAGTGGAAAGGGGTGTGTGTTATCGGGAAAATTGCCGATTTAGCCCAGTTAATTTGCACTCCGGCAATGCCCCCAAATTTCGTAATATCACGTAAAACCGGGTTTAAGTTGTCACAGGGTCTTTCGATATAAAGCGTAAGATCATCAGCGTATAGCGAAATGAGGAGCGGTCGAGCACGATAGATAAGGGATCGGTGGTTATGTTTTTGTCGGAGCATTGCAGCTAGGGGCTCAATTGCAATGGCGAAAAGGATAGGGGATAGCGGGCATCCCTGGCGGGTGCCTCTTTGGACAAGAAACGGGGTGGATCTAGTACCACTGAGCAGCACTGTAGCTGTGGGCTGAGCAACCTCACCCAGTCCAAAAAACTGAAGGGCAGCCCCATATGTTGCAATGTACCCAGCAGATAATCCCATTCTAGGGAATCAAAAGCTTTGGTAGCGTCCAGGAACACCGCCGCGGCGTCACACTTGGGGTTGAGGTCTTGTAGCACGGCATGAAGGGTACGCAGATTATGGGAGGTAGCACGGTTAGGCACAAAACCAGCCTGGTCCGGCAGGACCAGGCGTTCCATGAGGAGGTTGAGTCGTGTAGCTAATACTTTGGCAAGTATCTTGGTATCACAGTTTAAAAGGGATAACGGGCGATAGGAATCGCAGTGGGAGGGGGGCTTACCAGGTTTGAGCAGAGAAGTGATGAGAGCTTCTCTCATAGTGTGAGGCAGGCTACCTTCTTCCAGTGCGGTGTAGTATACTTTCTGCAGAATGGGGGCTAGAATGTGGGCGAAGAGCTTATAAAAATCAATAGGAAGGCCATCGGAGCCTGGGGCCTTGCCCGACCGCATACCCATAATAGAGTCGTGGATTTCATCTAATTCAAAGTCAGCATGTAGAAACTTCTGCTGAGCAGTACCCAACCATGCTAGAGCAACACCCTCGAAATACTTGGGAAGATCCAGGGGTTCAGTCATATGTGAGGTGTACAGTGACTTGTAGTGGTCCCTAAATATACGTATCATATCCGGAAGATTTCTGTGGACATTACCCGCCTCGTCATGGACTTCGGTGACATAGTTAGCAAATCTGGGGGGTTTAACCGCATTTGCGAGTGCTTTCCCGGGTCTGTCGCCTTCCCCGTATATTCGGGCCATGTAAGAGCGGCCAAGGAATTTACTCTCTCTGTCAGCTGCTTGTGTGTATTCAGAAAGTTTGGTACGCATGTGCTCATGAGTTGCAAGGTCGTCCGGTCCGCGTTCGATAGAGCGTTCCAGATCCCTCAGTTCGGCTTCTAGTTTACCCAAATCAGTGCGCAGGGATTTTAAAATGCCACCCCCTTTGGCTATGCACCAACCCCTAACTGTTACCTTAAAGGCTCCCAAACAGTGACAATGCTGTCAACGGAAGAAATGTTGTGGTCAAAAAAATCCTGTATATCTTGTTCCAGGTCGGCCTTGAAGGCCGCATCCCGAAGGTGCGCCGGGTTAAGGCGCCAAGACAGGTATGGGGAGCTTTCTAGAGGAATCTGCAGTTCCAAAAGGACTGGTGAGTGGTCGGAGAATGTGCGGGCCAAGTGGGACGCGTGTCGCAGCCAGGGAGCTACTCCCGCAGTGATAAAGACATAGTCCAGCCGTGCCCAAGTGGAGTGGAATGTGGAGTGATGTGTGCCTTCGCGAAGCGTGGGATGCACGTATCGCCAAGCATCTGTCAAGTGATTATCTTCAACTATATCACACAGCGTACGTTGTGTATTAGAGTAGTGTGAGGGGAGCGGGCAAGATCTGTCTAAGATAGGCCGCAGCGCTACGTTAAAATCCCCACCCCAGATGACATGTTTGATGGCTAGTGTGTGGATCTTACTCCATAATGTCAGCAGGGAGGAGGGGTTATCTACATTGGGACCGTAGAAGTTAGCGAATAGAACATCGTGAGTGTGTAATCGCCCCCAACCAGACAAAATCTACCTTCTTTATCAGTGTCTGCTCCTCTGGGTGTGAAGGTGACTCCCCTCTTTACCAGAATTGTCACTCCTCTAGCATAATTGGAGTAGTGCGAAAAGGTGCGATTTGAGGCCCACCTGGTCGCAAATTGCGGAGAGTGTCCTGGAGCAAGATGTGTCTCTTGTAGGAGAGCTACGGTTATACCATGCCTATCTAAGTATCCCAGAACCTGTCTGCCTTTTCTAGGATCATTGAGGCCTCTAACGTTCCAGGAGATCAACTTGATAGTCTGGCTCGGGCTAGAGCTGGTCATGTCGTGTATAGGCATACCTGGACTGAATAAGTGGATAAGTATGTTTTGAAGATGTGATTAATGAGACATTAGAGGACAGAAAGCCGTTTGCTAGGTACAGTGCATAGATAAATGCCATTTCGGAACTAACATTGTAGTTACCCTCCCCCACCCTCACCTCCCACACTGGCTGCCCCAACTTGCCAGGAAGTATTAACCCCCCCCCCCGAACATTACACTGAGGCGTAGCGCCCAGGTTACCAAGTCCCAAACTTTAACAGTCATGAACTGAAAATGGGTAATGCCCTCTAGAGGGGGCCACTAAGGGCTCCTGTCCGTTCAACTCCACCTCCTTGTTTCACCCATCTACCTCCACCTGGGTCACAGGGGACGAACTGATGGGACGGAGGCAAGCGGCCAGGAGACAATGTTCGCCGCTAAGTCAATAGAGTTGTTATACATCACCAGTTAGTTGATTTCCGTCGTGCCACAAGGGGGACCTCCAGCTCGCAGTTGGCACCATGAGGAGATAGTGCCTCAGGAAGGTTCCGACAGAGGAGAGTGGGAGCGCGAGCGGCGATGTGCAGCCGCCTCAAGTTAGGACGATCTACTGTCTCTTTTCAAGTAGTCCTCGGCCTGCTGAGGTGTTTGAAAAATGTGCTGTCGGCCTCGATGGTGAATCCATAGTCTCGCGGGGTAGAGCATCGCATATTGGATACTGCGGGTTTGGAGTTGTTTCTTTACCACCAAGAATTTTCGTCGAGCATCTTGCACCGCCTGGGTGAAGTCCGGATAAAAAGACAGGATGGTGTTTTCAAATTGCACTTCGCCCTTCTCCCTAGCCAGTCATAGCAAGGTATCCAGATCTCGATAATTTAGGAATTTCATAATGATCAGGCGAGGAGTCGCTCCAGGAGGTGGTTTAGGCGCCAGAGATCGATGCGCTCGTTCAATGACCAATTGCGCCGAAAAAGATTCGCGGCCGAATAGGTCGCCCAGTAGGCGCTCTAAGTAGTCTTCCAGTCTGCCCGTGTTGGTAGATTCCGCCAGGCCTAGCATGCAGACATTGTTCCTTCGAGAACGGGCCTCCAACTCCTTGTTTTTGTCGGCTATTACTTTTAACAGTTAGTCCATGTGCGCCACATGTTGCCGATTGGAGGTAGCCCCATCCTCAAGATCAGACACTCGCTGTTCAGTTTCTTTAAGGCGTACTTCATGCCCATCTAGTTTTGCCACGACATTATCTAGCCTGTGATTCATTGAGTCTATTTTAGAGTCTATAGAGGTTAGGCTTTGTTGCATAGTCACCAGGAAGGCCTTCCAGCCGTCATCTCGCGTTTCCGGCGGATCTTCATCACCTTGGTTTTTGGAGTTTGCGCTCGATGTCTTGCGTCCGTCGAAGGCCAGTTTCGCCTGTCTTGGTTCTGTTTTCCCCATCTTGGCGAGGAGAGTGGAGTGTGATGGCGGTGAGGAAAATGAATGGCCAAATTTCCCAAGCCCTCCCGGCTGTTTGGGCAGGTCCAGTTTAGGAAAGCACTGGGACAATGATGTCCAAGCTAATCCACCGTGTCAAACACAGGTATGCAAACTAGCCACATTCAGCAAGAAGAAGCAGTGCGCCTGGCTATAACGTGTGGGTTTGAAGGCGGCACCGATTGCTAGTGACCGCACTCTGGGGCAGATTCTGCCAGGGGCGCCAGAGTTGTGGCCTGGGCGTCGTAATTTTCCCCAAAACACAAGGATGGCCTTATATGTAACTTTGCGTGAGGAGATCACTGCGGCGCTACAGCCCACTAGAAAACGGCGGCAAAACCCAGTTCGGACTCCGGCCCTGCACTTTACTGAAAGGCTCCCAGGTGGTAGTGCGGGCGTCCGGCGGTCCAGAGGGCAGCGCCCCGGCCAGGAAAGTGGGGGTCCGATAAAGCTCAAGACTAGCACTGCGCTCCGACTCTGGCGCGGGGATCTAGGCGCACACGGAGCGGCAAAATGGCGGGCGCGACTCCACCACCGCAGTTCCGCGCCCGACGTCTCCGCTGCAGATTCTTCTCCCCCCCCGGTCACAATCTGTGCACGCCGCTCGAGCCAGGCAGCGGCTGCGACGATGGGTAGCAATCGGACAGGGCCCCCCACAGCCTCCGGCAGATGCAAACGGAGCCGGTAATTTCAGTAGGTATCAGCGGGAGAGTAATCGGGGGTGGGGGGGACCCCGCCTGCAGGTATGCACTGGCATGCGATGCGATGAGGATCCACGTACCTGGTCCGGGGAAGTCGCACACAGGGCACTATAGGATATGCTACGCCAATCCGGTGGCTTGCGGTCTATAGGCCGGAGCAGCCTCGCCCTCTCGTAGGTCCACCAGGCCGCCCTCGAGCTCCGCACCAACGCCTGCCTCCCGGCGCGGAAGTTACTATCGCCGATTCCGGGCTCGTCTTGATGGCCAGCGTCTTCTGGTTTGATGTGGTGGCATTTATAGGTCGCTTTTTTGAGGCAGGATAAGGATGATGGATATCTTTCTCCCAGCAGGACGGCAGCTCTACGCTAGAGCAGCCATGCCAGTCTAGGGCCACCTAGTGCCCCCCAAACCTGATGACACTTTGCAAAAAGTTTTTAATTTTTACAAAAAGAGACATATTTCAAATTCATTAAGCAGGAAAGTGATTGCTTTCTTTAGATGTCTCTCTAGCCAAGTCTAATATTTTTGAGGTTGTTTTTCAGAATGAATTCTTCTAAAATGTTTCATCTGTTTTACTAATAGCAGCATTTAAAAAATTGTTGAGGAGTTGGATAACAACCTAAGAATCCTTATTAAGTTAACAGAAACAAGAAAATGCAAGAATATTAAAAGATTTTGATGATATTAAAAGTTTCCTAAAAAGAATCCTATACATTTTAACTTCATTATTTAATTTAAAGTGAGAAGCAACATTAAATAAACATTGAGTATGTGTTAAACTTTCTTAATATAATTTCAAGAAGAAAAAATACCCATAATTTTTTTCTTTTTCATTTTCTTCTAGATAATGGCTGATGGAAACATTGCCAGATACATCAAATCCAAAAGAGGCAACAGACTACTGCAACACCAGGGATACATTTACTGTAAGGAAAGACATACTGAGCCAGGCTGCCATTGGAGATGTGTCCAATTTCAATCTACCCTTTGCAGAGGCAGAGCAGTAACTCTTGGTGAAAAAGTATTACGTACATCAGAGCATAACCGCTCTGCCTCTGCAAAGGAGATTGAAGTACGTCAACAT
The DNA here is from genome assembly GCF_964261635.1 of Lissotriton helveticus. Taxonomy (NCBI): domain Eukaryota; kingdom Metazoa; phylum Chordata; class Amphibia; order Caudata; family Salamandridae; genus Lissotriton; species Lissotriton helveticus. Next base: position 836,302,733 of record NC_136070.1, read on the forward strand.
TTAAATAAAATGAAAGAATTGGCCAGCACTAGCTGTGGCTCAGTTTTAAGACAGGTTTCTCAACACATTCCTGAACATGTAGCATCTTCAATGCCTCCTATCCCTAATTTAAGAAGAAGAATTCAGAGAAAAAAACAACAAACTAACCCTCTACCTGCTTCACCCCAATCTTTCTCTGACATCACCATTCCCCATGACCTAATGAACCTTTCCTTTTACATGATAATAAAAACCCTCTTAAACTTATCCTTATCTTTAGCACGCAACATAATCTTACTAAATTAGAGAACAGTGATATTTGGTTTATGGATGGGACTTTTAAATATACGCCCCATCTATTTGCTCAAATATACACAATTCATGCTTACATTAATAATACTGTAGTACCCTTGGTGTACAGTTTACTGCAAGATAAGCATACTTCAACATACACTGAATTATTAACAGTGATTAAATCTAAAACGTTGAACTCAAGTCCTAGAAAAGTGATAATTGATTTTGAATTACCGATGATTAATACGATTACAAAATTGTACACGGATACCCAAATTCAAGGTTGTTTTTTCAAATTTTCACTGGCGTTATGGCGTAGAATTAAAAAAACAACCTTAGTTGAAGATTATTTTTCTGACAGTAAACTATAATTTGAACTTAAGAAACTAACAGCTCTTTGTTTTGTTCCTCCTGAGAGTGTAGATGAGTACTACACATCTATTACTGATTCGGACTATTTTACTCAAAATGAAGAAAAATTGACGCCACTTTTAAATTATTTCGAAGACACATGGATTGGCCATTTTAGCAGGTCTGGTCGCAGGAGGAAGCCACGATTCCATGTGGAGTGGTGGAACTGCTACTCGACCTGCTTAGAGGGAGGAGCTAAAACAAATATTGCCATTGAGGGTTGGCATAACTCCTTCAACAAATCAATTGCACGTCCTCATCCTAATTTCTATAATTTTTGGGATTTTCTGAAGAAGGAGCAGAGTTTCCAAGAAATGAGAATTTCTCAAGCAATAACAGGAAGCCTGAACCCACGTATATCAAAAAGATCAAAATTAATGTCTGAGAGACTATTGGGAACTCTTCAACAGTTTTCGTTGATGGTGGCTTCAGACTACCTTGCTAATCCTGCATATATACTCCATTATTAATAACAACATCTTTACATTCAATTAACAAATAACTTAAATTTCCTTACCTTTTTTTTGTCTTTTTTGTCTTCTTTTTTTATTTTCTTTACATTCTTTTTTTCTTTTCCCGCCTACATTTCTAATTTAATAGGACACATTTCTTTTCAATTTTAATTTACAAAACACTTCTTTTGAAGCTTGCAATTTTTAATTTTTTTTAAAATTCCCTAAAAAAACGCAACCCAAAAAAATCCTGAAAATGTTTTTTGTCTCAATAAACACAACACATATTCCAGCGATGCAATCCACTATTAATGCGATTCATCATAAAAAATATTTAAAAAATAATAATAAAAAATTGTACCATAAAAATATTTTTTGAACAAACCCATCATAAAATCTTCCTTTTCTTGTATCTTCCCTTATTTTCTTTTTTCATTAAAAATGTTTAAAATTAATCCAGCGATGCATTCCAATCTGTATACGATCCACAAGAAAAATCCTTCCTTTTTTAAATTTTTAAAGAAATGTGTCCTTCTCTTCTTAAAAAAAAAATCTTTTTATTCAAATATTTCGACATACCACTTTCTTAAAAATAACATACTAATTAATTTTATTAATCAATCTTTTTAACAATTTTAAGCATTTATCTTTCAACATTATTTTAAAAAACAAAACCCATCTTTTTAAATGTTTATGCTACATATTCATGAATTGTTGATGTTACTCCTCTTTCATTTTTTAAACATTGTCTATCCTTACAGTTAGTATATATTTTTAATTAATCATGTATTTATTCATTTATCAAACTGCAAATTGAAAATAGGTTTCATTTTTCTTCATTTTGTATTAAAGCTTGTTTTTTTAAAAACATGTCATAAATACATTTCAATCTTTTCATCTGATATGAGAATAAATAAACTTTTTTACCATTTTCAAATTGTTTTTTTTAAATGCATATGCTTTAACATCATGATAAATTAAAAAAAAATCTTTATTTCCTTGTAGCAACCTAGAATCTGGTGGAATGAACCTCAAGTGCTTCAGCAGTCAACTTTTTATGCCATGAAATACCATGTTTTTATTCACATAATGATGCTTGTAGACGAGGTTAGCTTCTGGACCACTTTACCCATTTTAGCACTAGCAATGCCAATAAAAGTCTTATTTACCATCCTGTTCTCCTTCATGCTCTTGATATAAAAACAAAGATATCTTTTGGGTTTAGTAGGTGCAGCAACTACACCTCTTTAAGGGGGTGATGTGCAATAAGGAATGCTGGAAAAGAAACAGACTGTCCCAAGTGGAAGGGTGACACCACCATTTCAAGAAAATAGGCCCAAGTTCACAGCACCAGCTTATCAGGAAACAAGATGGTATATGGAAGTTGTACTGAGCTTGTACCACCCTGACATGGCGTTCTAAAATATTTGCAATGAGCAATACTGTCTTAATGGACAAGATTCTCAAAAAAACACTCTGCTTATGCACGAAGAATGTGCACATCAAGTACCTGAATGCCAAATTAAGGTCACAATGCAGCATAATAAAATCAGCAGGGGAGCAAATTGTCCGGGAAGAATGTTTCTTGCATTTGAAGTCTCTCAAGCAGGAGCAGGTCTGAGTCCTCGAATTGGATTGAGAGATGGACTTTAAGGAGGCCAGAGATATTTTCAGCATAAATTCTTCCTGTGTTCATTTAGATACAGCTTCACTTTTCCGGCATGGACACCTTTGGGTGCTTTTGCCGCACTGCGAGCACAAATACTAATTGCATGTGGGTGTTTGACCAAGGCCTGTTTTCTGCAGCAGCTTTAAGCCAGTAATTTTAGTTAACAATATTCAAAGTACTAAATTGTAAATATTTCCTTTACGCTTCTCTGCCAAGGGTCGATTCCGATCCGGTAAAAAAATCGTCCGTACAAATCGTATCCGGAGCCCTCTCCGTATGACTCGTACACACGCCGTACGACCCGACGAGTACGATCCGGACCGGGGCATCAGGACACGATCCGTATGGTCCACGTCAGGTAAGGGCAATTCGTGAGGAAAAGCACACAATCACATACACCCACTATCATGGGGGCTACGCACCGTACCCCATGTACTCTGGGTATACAGGGTGTACTCCTGCGATCATGGGGCATACGCACCATACCCAGGGGGGCCCGTTCCCTACCTGTTTCGGCACAAACTCTGCTTTTACAGCTGTTTTTAGGTCCCGTAAAAAAAGGGTTGTACGGTGCGTACCCGACACGTATCGTACTTGCTGGGTCGTATAAACCAGCCGCGAGCCGTACAGATGTCGCGTACAGCGGGTTCCGACGGAGACTCATACGTGGTTTCGAGTCGTATGGTCTCTGTACGATTCGTACGGAGTCCGGCTCCTGGTACGAATCGTACTTCAACGTACGTACGCGGAACGTTGCAGGGTACGATTCGTACGGGAAAAACGCTCCGAACGGCTATTCGGAGCGGTTTTTAAAGAATCGGAACCGACCCCCAAGTGTCTTGATTCTAAAACACAACAGCACTGTGGCACCTCATTTGCTCACGTTAGATCATTCTATTCATCAAATCTACTCGACAAGGACCCTTATATTTTGAACATGTGCGCAAATAATGAAACAACCCTCTATCCTCTCTCTTCTCTCATTCACTTCATTTCTCTACAACCTACACTACAATACTGTGCACAACAGTTCCTCTTCCATTTTTTTACTTGCAATCATTACAGTATCCTCACTACACAAACCAAATCCCTAAGATACCATCCCATGCATGACTCCTGCCCTTCCCCTAGATTTTTCTCTTCTATTTTTAGACTACAATATTCTGCACCAACCACAACATAACCTATGTCATTTGAAATCTTCCGATGATTTCGTTACCTCTCTAACCTCACTTCACAAATCAATGCCATATTTTTTTCAGGTTTTAAACTTAAAAGTATTCACACTTCTCGAACCAACCCCTTACACCTAAATCCTTATCCAATCCATATCACAACACTTCTCAACCTCATTTTCAAAACATTACACTACAGAACACTTACTTATTAACCTTTAGTTTTCTTTCTTTCCCTTTCATTCCTTACGCTTTGTACAAAAACGAGCGAAATCATCAATTTCATTTACAAAATAAAATTTCAGCATATTTAACACATCTGTAGTTTTTCCAAATAATTTTAGTAAATATTATTCAAATAGCTGTAATCACAATTAACATATGAATTTTACTCCGTTCGACATCAATAATTCATTCACTATAATTCTTTAAATACATCCATTCATAACGTTATATTATGTATCTTACTTTTAAATTATTCTAAATTGCATTCTAATTCGTTTTTTACTTTTATTTAACACTAAATATAATTTAAATACCTTACCTGTACTCCGTTGACGCATGCTTCATCTCCTCGCTCCATTACTTCGTAATACGTAACACGTCATGCTATTCATGTTTCCCAACATTTTCATCAAAATTAAAAAAGGACTAATTCCCTCATTACCTTAAATAACAAAGCGTGGTTTCTTTTTATATATTATCATTATTTGATTAATACTTCATTTATTTAAATTTTAATTTAATTATGTCCTAATAAATTTATAATTTATCGCATCTTAATTTTTTTAAATTAATATATTTATAGATTATATTTTAAATTCACTAAGCTAACATAAATATTTTTTATATTTATATTACAAACTTGCCCAACCGATGCCGACTTCTTCTTTTTCAATTCCGCACTGCACCCATTATTATTTATATTACAAACATGCCCATCCTATACCAACTTCTTTTTTTTTTTATTCGGCAGTGAAGTGTGTGCATGAGAACGCATGAGCAGTGAAATACGCAAATAAGTGTGTGCATGAGCAGAGATTCTTTAAATATAAAAATAATTACGTTCCCATCCGATGCCAACAAAAATATTTTTAAAAGTTATATTACAAACATGGCCATCCGATGCCAACTTCTTCTTTTTCAATTCCGCACTGCAGTGAAGTACGCAAGTAAGTGTGTGCATGAGCAGAGATTTTTTAAATATAAAAATAATTACGGGCCCATCCGGTGCCGACTTCATCATTTTCTATTCCGCACTGAACCCATTTTTATTTATACAGCAGAGATGTTTTTTTTAAATAATTAATAAAAAGTAACATAAATTCGAAGTAAAATAACGCGTAATAAAAAACAATGCGTAGTAAAGAAATGCTAACTAAAAGCATGCGAAGTAAAAGTCAATGCTAAATAAAAACTGCTAAGTAACACACCTGTGAAGTAAAAGATGCGAAGTAAAGGTTGTTTCCCAGAGTAAGATCTCACCTTCTCTGTTGGGAAGTGGTGATGCGCTGGGACTAGGTGCAGCAGCATGGGATTTGGCTTGTCCCAAACCTACTGACGTCTCTTTGAACATCATTACTGACAGCCTGAGGCAGCGGCATCTTGCACATCATGAGTGACGTCTTCACCTGGAGTTATTTAACACATCCTTGTCATGTGAGGTACCCCTCAAGTGGGCCGCTTTACCTATCACGAAATGCGCATTTCCTGATGTTCTGTGCCTTCCAGTATCCATTACAGGTAGCCATGGGAGATGTGTTCGGTTGAAGCAGAGTTCCATTTCTCTATGCATTTCCTTCCATTCTCTTGATTACTCAAGGTCTGGGGTAGATTTGCATTGCTCCAGAACAGCTAAGGAGAGTGTGATACAAAGAACTTCCAAGCCTCTCCCATTGCCTGCTTCTTCATTTTTCACTCGGAGTAGACCTACTCTTCCAGTCTGAGGGGTAAGTATTGCGTCCCAACCTCCAGAGCCGCCACCATTATGACTGAAAATTGCGCAGGGACTTCAACTGTAAAATTTCTAATTGTGGCCTTGATCTTTTTAGGAATAAGCTTAAGGAAGAATCTCTCCATATTCCGCAAGCTCAGTTCCCTGCGAATATTAAGTCCAACAAAAGAGGGAAATTGTTTTTGGAAGGTCTATCTAAGGCGGACTGCCTAGTATTAAATGGCAGATTCCCCTCTGATACCCCTGCAGCTTTTACACATAAATCACAAAATGGAGAATCAATCATTGATTATGTAGCAGCAGACAGCTCCTTCTTCCCTTTTTTGAAGGATATTTTGGTTGTTAATTCGGATCTAAGTGACCACAAGGTGCTGACTGTCACTGTTGGTCTTGAGCCGCTCCTGTCGGATTCCTGGCACATTGATACTGATTTGGTGAATTTTGGAGCTAAGTCGGGGAAATGTTACTGGAATCTTCGAGCAATCAAGAGCCTGCTGAGTATTTTGGTACCTACTGTGGAAAATTTGTCCCACTGGGATGGGAGGGAATTCCTAGGTTTTTTCGATTTTTTGAAATTAGTAACCCTAACAGCAAAGAAACCCCTTCCTGTTAAAAAACCTACAGTATTCCCTATACCCCTTTGGCAATTAAATATTCTTCCCCATGATTCCCCGTCCGAAAAGGACATAGAATTAGCTATTAAGGGCATGCGCTCCTCTGGCGCTATGGGTCCCGATGAGGTTCCTATTTCTGTTCTAAAAGATCAGAGCGAACTATGGAGCAAAATCCTTTACCCTGTGTTTAAATTTTGTTTTATTAGTGGCACCGTTCCCCTTCTTGGAAAGGGAGCATTCTAGTCCCCCTTTTTAAAAAAGGGGCAAGAGACCTCCCTCAAAACTACCGCCAAATCGCCCTATTAGATGCTATCGGCAAGGTCCTTGCTAAATGTCTTCTTAATTTAATTAACGATTGGGTGTCTATAGCCAAAATTTTACCCTATCAACAAACTGGCTTTAGACAAAAGCACGGTACCCTTGATAATCTGACGGCACTTCAGGTTATAACGGAGAAATATGTCAAGGTTCGTGGAGGGCGAGTTTATGGGGCCTTTATCGACTTCTCCACAGCCTTCGACAAAGTAGATAGAACAACGCTGTGAGGAAAGTTATCCGCTTCAGGGATGCCATCCACTCTTCTTAGATTAGTCCGCGCCTTGCACTCAGATACCTGGTGCAGAGTGTTGTTGGGAGGGGAAAGAGGACTGTCTGGAAATATTCCCACAGCTAATGGGTTAAAGCAAGGTTGCCTACTGGCTCCTTTGCTGTTTTCTCTATATATAGCCGATCTACCCCAGGTTCTTTCTGCAAGTACAGGTATTGCTCCGAGCCTGGGGGGCTCCCCAATCGTATGTCTTATGTATGCTGATGATATTTTGATTCTTTTTTTTTTTTTGAGAACCTTTATTATCACTTCACAGAAATACAAGCATGGGCCTACAACCCTTCCGGCCGGCCGCTAGTCAATTTGGAAATTTAGCAAAGCAATACAGAAAGATACAGCAACCCGTAATTCGGGGTCAGATACGTATCTAGGATATAACTCGTATTCAAGCATACAGCGCGATAATCAGGATTTAATAGGGTTCATTTTACAGTGAAGAAAAATAAAAAGGAAAAAATAGCAGGATAATTGCCATACGGTCATACATGGTCCTACAATAGCAACATGAAACAGAAATCTGCAAAGAGTGCGAACACTCTTAAAGACATGGGGGCAAGGCATACGAGTCAGGATAAATGTAAACAACACATACAGGACGTGTCAAACAGCACCCCAGCCCCTAAAACAAGACAGACTGTAGGAAACATGAAAAACGACAACACCATGAAGAAGAAAAGACAAAGGGCCATAGAGACAAAGAAAAAACAAATAAACAGCCCCCTTCCCCCTACACCCCACCCTGCACCCCTGCAGAAGGCTACGGCCTACCCCCCCCCCCCCCCCCCCCCAGCAGCGTGCCTATCGCCCTAAAGGAGAACCCGAAATATAGAATAATAGAAAAAGGGAAAAAGAAGGAAAAAAAAGTGGAGAAGGGCCCTCGATCAAACCACCCGCCCCCCCCTCACCCATCGCGCACTATAAGCATCATAAAATCAAGGTCAGAATAGCCACAGTAGGCAAGAATTATTAATTCAATCAATAACATCCCCGTTGAGTGTCCCCCTAAACACCGTCAGCCAACAATGTGTTCCTCCATGTCCCAAACGGTATCACCCCTGGCCTTTTCTATCAATAGTACCCACATGCAGCCAGTCATCAAGCGGCATACAGAGCCATGCGGAGGATCCAATCGATCCGGGCGGACCGGGCAGCGCCATTACTCTATGGGACCGTAGCCCCCAAAACCCAGCCAAATACGTATGGCGGAAATCCGTCTGTGTCAGTAGCGATTCCGGAAACATCCCCCAGCCCGAATACAGTCTCACCAGCCAGGAAGAGAGAGTCTCACAATCCAGTAATCGTTGAAACGCCGCCGGGGCAGCCCAAACTATGGATCGATGTCGTGTCTTCAGCCGCCGTACAGATAAGGGCCCCGACGAGTCACTCACACATACAACAGGGCTATCCAAAGCGGTATCACGGACCGGGTCTGTCGGCGTCTCCACGAACGGAGGCGCAGCTGGGACGTTTGTAACTGACGCAGAGGCGGGCACATCAGCGCTTCCTTGAGATTGAATCATGCCCATGTGGAGCAGCGGGACAACAATGGCGGCCATACTTCTTCCCAGATCCCAGGCGTCCCGGCTCAGGGTCATATACAGGGTTGTTAACGCAGCCAATATATCTCTGGACGTAGGCTCTTTCTCGTGGTGCCAGACCCCAGGACTCTCCCGCACAACGGATTCTCCGCCCGGATGAGGGGAGCGTAAGAGGGTGCTATCCGCCATCTTAGCTGATCCGGCCTCTTCTTTCTCCACCTCACTTCGGGACCGGGCCCCACACCGGGGAGGGACAGGATTCACAACGGGAATCTCAAAAGTCAAGGCAGGTTTCTCAACGGAGAGTCACCAAAAGGCTAAAAACTCCGCCGCTCCCTGGGGGCCACACGCTGACACCGGGAAAAGTCGTTAGTGTGCCCGGATACAACACCGGAGTGGGGGCCAAGTATCATGCACACCCCTCGACCCAGCTGTATCGCACTCCCAACATGGTTCACCGCAAGGTGGGCTGGGTCGGCACTGTCACCATCGGCCAGCAGGTCATCAGTTCCCTCCGGCCGACTCCTCACCATCACCAGAGGCCGCTGTTGTTACAGTCGTGGCCGGCCACTCTTCGCACTCGAGGCCCCGGTCCCAGCTCCGTGAAGGCCGCAAAGCATTCGGGGACATTTCAACGGGTCCGCAGCAAGCAGAAGCCTCAGGAGCAAACAGTAAGTGAAGACTGTCCTTCGCCTACATAAATATGCCGTTACGGCCCAGGATAAGTGCCAGGATATATGCGCGGGGTGAGAAGGCTCACGGAGCCGAGCGTTTACGCAGCCATCTCGGTCGCCATCTTGGCTCCTCCTCGATATTTTGATTCTTGACTTAACGCCTTATGGGTTGAATAATCGCCTGCATGCATTGTACAATTATGCTGGAAAGCATCATTTGCTGATAAATATCGCAAAAAGTAAAGTGATGTGCTTCTCGGGTAGGAAGAAGTCGAAATATGTGAACTTTCATTGGACTGTGGGGGGCCAAAAGTTGGAAGTAGTGCAATCTTACACTTTCCTTGGCAAAATTGTTATGAGCATTTTAAGTGAAAAAGCTCATATAGCTAATAACACCCGGAAAGCTATTGTCCAGGGAAGGAGTTTGATTTCACTATATAAGGCTACAGGCAGAAGGCATTTCTCAATACTGCTGGAGGTGTATCGAGCAAAAATTCCTGCCTCCTTACTCTATGGAATGGAGTTAATCGATATGAAATGCTGGAGTTTTTTTAACTCCACTGAAGGTAAAATCCTTCGTAACCTCTTATCTGTCAACACGGCTAGCTCTACAGCTGCTCTTAGACAGGAATTTGGATTAAGAAGTAGCTGGGTCCAAGGTTTAGCGAGGAGTGTGCGTTGGGTTTTTAGCCTGGCAAAGGGTGAGCCTGGCTCATTAAGACATCTTATAAAAACGGAGCTGCTGGGAAATGTTAATGATTACTCTTTAATTCTAATTTTTTTTAGATTTGCCGTGAGCCAATTACATCTAGACGAAGCTGTTTTGTTTTCGTTATCTGCATACCAGCTGAAAACCCTCCTGAAGTCCGCATCTTGGGAATTAGGGTTAAACTGGATAGAGAGAATTGTACTCTAAAAAAAGGTACTACTCCAGTTACTGATTCCTGTCTGGTGGGGAAGGCGCAACCCTATGTTTCTTGGAACATTCCCCATGGAGTCAGGCGTTTATTGTTTCTAGTAAGGCAGGACTTACTTCCCCTGAATTCTCTTCTATCTAAATGGTATGGCTCATCAGCCTTATGTGATCTTTGTAATATGAATAACCAGAATTTGCTCCATGTCATCTTTATTTTTCCAGCTCTAATGTCGTACAGGCGAAAGTGGCTAAGACCCATTTGCCTCAAATTAAATATTCTCTCTGCTATAGATTTTATTGCGGCCATGAACAACCCCCCTAATGAAATGTTCTGTTTTAAATTATATAACTTCTTCAAATGTTTCTTGCCATTGTATTAGTTGGGAGTTTCTGCGTCCAGTTTACTCTGTATTTTTATTTCCCAATTTTATGTTTTTGTAATATTATCTTTTCATGATTTTAATGGATTGTAATACTATGTCTTTTCATGTGGATCTCATGTGAGTTCCGTAAACATAAATAAATAAAACTTGAAAAAACTTGCGCAGGGACATTTGGGTAATTTTCAGCATCCACCAGATGTGGTCGACATGATACTTTCTGCTCATCATCCTTCCACAAAATCAGTCTACTCTGGGAGGTAGAATAGGTTTGTCACTTGGTGTGCTGAGCAGAATGTAGATTCTTTAAAATTCTATTTAAAGTTTTTCATTTTATGCTATTGCTACCCCAACACGGCAGTGAGGAAGGCACTGTAAAGTATTACATGGTAGTCAGCTTTCGTTTACCCTTCCAGATCACACATTCTTGTATCAGTAACAAACTATTATTTGTTTTTTGGAAGGATTAATTAATCTTTTTCTTCCCACAATTTTTGATTATGCCTTAGTGGGAATTTAACCTAGTTTTATCCTTTTAGATGTGGACTTCCTTTGAGTCCCTCCAAAGATGTCAATTACGTATTCTTACTTTCAAAACTGTTTTTTTTACAAGCCATTGGAGTCCCCCCACCATTGACATGCTTCTCCTTGGACAAGCTGGTATTCCGGTCACAGCTTCCTTTCTTCCCATGGTGGTGTCCTCTTTCTGTCTTGAGGAAGCCATTACCCTTCCCTTTTTTATTTTTCACCTCATTGCATCAAGGTGGATAGTCTAAATCGACTTGATCCTAGAGGAGCTGCCAACTTTTACATCGACTGCATCAAAAACTTTCAGGCTGGATGATGAGGCATTGTTGACTACACTTGCTGCAAGAATGGCAGGGGTATTCAGAAGAAGACGTTATCTCATTGAATTAGTCTCTGCATCAATATTTACTATGCTTTAGCAAAGAAAGAAGCACCAGCTGACATCTGTCAAGCGGAAACATGGACTTGTCTTCACAGCTTTGCCAAGCATTATTGAATAGATTGTGAGGCGAGAAGGGGTAGTCATTTCACCCGTTCAGTGTTTCAAAAAGACCATCAATCTTGAGGGAGACGGGGGGGTGGAAGGCTGGGTTCTACTTTTTGGAATCTATTCAACAGGCAAGTAGTCTACCAATAGATGCACCAATCAGAAAAAAAACCTACTTACCTCTGGTAACAATCTTTCGGGTGGCTCCTGTACCTGTAGAATCCTCATCGACCCTACCCTCCTACCTATTATGAAGGATGGCCCTATGTGTCTATTATAAGGTTCCAAGTAAGATTTTCATTGCAATGTGTCTGATTGGCAATTCCCTACCTGAGCCTCAAGAGTCACAGGAAATAAACGAATAGGAAACTGACGTTGGTGCAATGGGGTGGGTATTTTGTGGCTTTCATGACGTCACCTCGATGCCATAACAGATGTCGACATGAAACCAGCAGATGTGCAAAAATTCTCGATCCAGGCTTGCACCTGTGGATATTCAATTTTCAGGTAGACTGCAAATCCTCCATAAAGATGGTTGCCGAAGGTAAGAAACATTTTCTTCTAAGCATAAGTGGTAGCAGCATAGAGGATGGAGTGATTAGAGGGTTCTTTACCAGATCACTGCAAAATAACAAACGCCATATGTATGCTCCCTGAAGTGAGGAGATAGAAAACCATGCAAGCAGATCTTCTCCAATTCATTCGCTGTATGATGAGAACTCATTTTATGTCGAACTACATCAAATGTTCTAATTACTGGCACATTCCATTCCTGATGAAAGGTAAGTAAAAGCAATGTACTAACTGCGGTCCTTTTGAAATTGCTGCTTAATATATCTCTCTAATCATACAATTGTCTTATGGAGAAATGACTTCGATAGCACTGTTTATTTTTAATTGGTTTATATTTTCAATACAATTTTCACGAGAAATAATTGGATTATTATTATGAAAACAAAAATGGATTTATTTGATACGTATTTCTTTTTTACATCCCCAGGTCCTCCCAGATGACCATAGCCTTATTCCCAGACTAGATAAAAAAATTGACATTCTAGTCTCTTCAAATTCATCCCCCTATCATGAGTGAGTCTGTTTTTTGACCTGATCTGAATAGTAAATGAGCATTAGGAAGATGGACTGCATCTCTGGCATTGCTTGTGCTTACATCTTACAAGGATTCTAGTGTGTTAGAAGTGGGTCTGGTATTTCCATCCAGTGCTTGAGTCTCCTGATGGCTCCTATATGATTGTAGCATCAGTTTCATTGTGGCTCTTTTGAAGGAAACAAAGATTTATTGAGCTCTGGCATGTCCTTTACAGCTTTAACCCTTTGCAGGAATGAATCAAAACAAAATGGGGTATAATGACAAATGGATGTATTATGGGGCGACTCCTTGCTTCAAAACAGAGGTCTTCATCATAGGAAATGTAGCATAGCATTGTAACTAGAAATTCTATCGCTCTGGGACCCAGATCGTGACAAGGAAGGGTCATACCTGACATTAAAGGACATGCACCTGAAATTCAGGGGGGCTTTGTTTGCCCTATGTGAATTTGTTTGTACGTCAGTCTGGTGTCTGGAGGACATACGGGGTCACAGTGTCACTTCGGTGTGCCATCTGAGCATGCATGTTGTTAATGCTCGTGTGACCGAAATACATAAGCGGTGCAGGTTTCACTGTGGTACATCCTGTTAGTATGTATGGCGTTGTTCATCAAATGACAACACCACCAGGGCAGTGAAGATACTAATGCAGGGTTGTCGGGTTGATTATGTATGGTGTGGTGCCTCTGATGGCAGGAGAACCTCAGTAGCTGTCACTGCTCATGTGTGTATGTTGCATGTTGTGAGTGCCTCAGATGATAAATGATGATCTTAGTGATTAGGGTACAGCAGAGGTAGTAGGAGTCTGTTGAGCAGCTGTATGTGGTGAAAGTACAGAGGTGTATGATATCCTGTGTCCACATTCCCTGCATGAGTGAGGTCGCGCATGGACCATGTCAGGCCAGTGTAGGGCACTTTCCCTCTCCCTTAGTTCTGCCAGTTACATTAGCCCAGGCAGTAATGACATTGATGGAGGATGAAATGAACAAGATATAAACTGACTTCTATTGGGGTATCTAATTATAGCGTATAGTTGAAATGTGAACTGAAACAAACGGGAAACTACCATTACAATGCAACCTTTATATCGCAGAAGCCATTACAACGCATGCTATTACAAAGCAGATCCCATTGCAACCCATACCATTACAATGCATTTTTAGGTACGTTTTTATTTTGGAATAATTATATTAAAAATTGATAATATTAATTTATTGTAATATGTAATATTAATATTACTAATTTAAAAAATACTGGAGTGTAACACTCGCCCTCTGTCAAATGATGTGAGGGAAATAGGGGTTTTGGGTTGTGGAGTGTATTCATTCTTGGGTATTAATTTTAATACCTGGTTATTCATTTTTTCATATTAATGTTATTTATTTCAAAAGAAAGTAAAAAATACTCTTGGGGATTTAACACCCATCCTCTGGCATGGGATGTGAGGGAAATAGGGTGTTTGGATGGTGGAGTGTATTAATACTCGGGTATTAATTGAAATACCTGGGTATTATTTTAAAACAATTAATAATTTCTTGTCAAATTTAAAAAAGTTGTTTAGCATGGAGAGATGTACTCCCTATTTATTTTTAAGATAAACTGTTATTAAAGAACACACATTTAGAAGTGAACAAAAATATATTTATTGAAATAATTTTTAGGAAAAGGCAAAACATATATAAACAACTTTATTTAAAACAGATATTTAATAGTGCTTTGAAAATCTGAAAAAATCTATAAAAATATTTCAGAGTAGAAAATATTTTTGAAAAATACATTCTTTCCAAAAGAAATATAATATCATATTTAAAAAAAAATTTAAGTGCTTTCCTGTGCTTTTCAATTGAAATCAATGGGAGGAATTGTGTTTTTTTCCTTATTGCTGTCAGGGTTCATGTATGCGGTTGCACGTCTATTTCTACATCGGTGGGGTTATTTATTTGTTTAACATTTTTACGACGTGTTTTGGAACACTGTATACCGCATTCCCACACTCAAAACACGTGGTAGTAAGGACAAAATGGATGCCCTGGAGCAGCTATTGGATTCTGTTGACATTTTGACATTTTTTACTGGATGTTTGATTTATGCAGGATTATTTAACTATTTGTGCCTTTGGATTGTTCAATTTTGTGACATCGCTTCGAAGGATATGGATGAATTAATATTGTCTGGACAGTAGACTGAATAAATGGATTTGTTGTTGTTTTGTTTCCCTAAAAATCGCATATTTTTCATGATTTTTTTGGGGGGAGGGTTGTGTATTTTTTAGACTACACAGTAATTTTTCCAACTGTTGCTTTGTTGGAAAATAAGGTTATGCACGTCTGTTTTTTTTTATAGTTTACTTTTGGAGTTGGATACTTTCATGGAATTTCGATTTGATACTTTGGCTTATTGGAGTGCTCAAGACTCTCAGTGAAGAGTTAAAGAAAGAAGACAACTTTAGGTAAGAGCCCTGACATTCCGTTAATTAAAAAACAAATTTCAAAATTGCCAATCTAATTTTTCAACAAAAAAAAATAGCAAAACAGGCAAGTAAGATAGAATAGGTCTTTGTGTTTGTTAGAATGTAGTATGCATGCAATATTGTCTAGGTAATCTGAAGCCACCATCAACAAAAACTGTAGAATTTGACCCATTTGTCGCTCTGACATTTCTTTTGTTCTTTTTGAAACATGTGGGCTAAGACTACCTGTCAATGATTGCACTATTGTCATTTTCTGGCAACTTTGCTCCTTCCTTAAAAATATTAAGAGGTCATAAAAGTTTGGGTGAGGTTTTCCGACTGATTTGTTGAAGGAGTTTTGCAATCCCTCTATGGCATCATTAGTCTTTGCACCTCCCTCTAAGCAGGTCGTGTAGTAGTTCCACCATTCAACAGGACACCTTGGTTTCCTCTTGCGACCTGTGCTTGGATGGCAAATCCATGTGTCCTCAAAGCAATTTAGTAAGGGTGCCAATTTGTCGTCGTTAGATGTAAAATACTCAGATTCAGTAATTGCTGTGTAGAATTATCCACATTCTCAGGAGGTACAAAAAAAAAGCAGTTAGTTTTTTCCCTAATAGGCTGAGGAAAAGCAGGCGCGGCAGCGGGAGGTAAGAGCGGTGAGGCCGGCTGATGGGGATTTCGAGAGATGACCAAAAGGGACAATTAAATAAATAATTATTTTTCCCTCATGGTCGTCTCTCGAAATCCCCCCCCAGCTGGCCCCACCACTCTTACCTATAGCAGCCACGGCTGCAGAAAAGTGAAAAAAACATCCTGAATTTGGGTATTGGGATATGATTTAGTAATGGTGTTAATCATGGGTCATTCAAAATCAATGATCCCTTGTCACGGATGTTATTGAGTGTTTTAGATTTTAACACTGTCAAAAATGTAGTGTATGTTGAGGTTTGCTTATCAGGGAGTAAACTGTACACTAAAGGAACTGAAGTGGTATTGATATTGGCGTCAACAGTGTATATTTAGGTGAATGGATGGGGTGGGGATTTATAGGTCCCATCCATCATCCAAATATCACTATTCTCCAAAGTTACAAGGTTGTGGGGTGTGCTAAAGATTAGTATCCTTTTCTGAGGGTTTTTATTGTCATGCAAAATAAAAGTTTTTTAGTTATGGTTACAGTAAGTTCAGGGGGAATATAATTGTCTGAGGTGTTACACGTTCTGGGTTACTTGCCTGTTTTTTTCTTTGAATAATTCTGCGGAAGTTAGGATTTGTGGTCATAGAACTTGCTATATGCATAAGAATGTTTTGGGTTACCTCCCTCAAAACTGAGCCACAGGCTTCGTTGGAGGTGGATGCCAAGCTTTGATTTGACGAATGTTCTCTCAAACCTCAATCTCCATTGTAGAGGCAGAGTGGTTATGCTCTTTTAATTTTTCAACAGTGTCACCAAGAGTAAGCACTCTGCCTGTGCAATGGGATGCATAATACTGCACACACCTCCAATGACTCGTCGGCTCAGCTACTTTCTCTTTACAATAACGGTAGCCACCGTACTTTAGCAGTCGATTGCCTCTGTAAGATTTGATGTAGATTGCCTCCCTTTCTGTTGCCATATTGTATTTGTCTGTAAAACAAGGGAGAAAAGTAATTTTGTGTCAGAGTTTTTACAAATAAAAATGTTTTTTATTTATAACCTGTAAAGAAAATGTGGTTATTATTTCTGGCTGCCTATTGACTTGTCTAAGAACATGTTCTTTGTTCTATTGCTGGACTCTAATTTTGCCAACTATGATTTTGTACTGTGATTTGTAGTTGACGCCTGTGAAAAGAAATAGGGTTTATAAATAGTTAATGTCTGTGTTTTTACTGTTTGTTAGTTTCTTTGTTTGACAGGTTGTCCCTTTTGGTGGTTCTGGACTGTTTCCAGTTGATATTGTTGAGTTTGATTACTCTCTTCTGGGGTTTGTTGGGTTGGTCTGTAAGGACAATTTGACATAAACAGAGATATTCAAGTTGATAGTTATCTACACTACAGCCTGTGTTTAAATTATTTGCTTTCTATTTTTATACAGATTGTTGTTTTTGTTTCTTTCTGAGTACTTAAGAGGCATGTTTTGGTTAGTTTGGGTTGAAAAATTAAGTATTGCAAAAATGCTACTCCTCAAGCTCTTTCACTTTTTAAACAAGTGCTGGTGTAGATATTTTTGAGTCCTGTTGATGTTTTTGTCCTTTTTATGGGTAAATTGCAAGTCCTGTGAAAAAAAAGTATGTCTGTATGTTTTAATGTAAATGCATTACATTTAATGACCCAAAAATGGTTAATGTCTGTGTTTTTACCATTATTAGTTTCTTTGTTTTACAGGTTACTCTTGTGGTGGTTCAGGACTTTTTTAATCTTATACTGTTGAGTTGGATTACTGCCTTCTAGGGGTTGGCCTGTAAGAAAAAGTTGACGTAAACAGAGATATCCAAAATTAATTGTTATCTAAAGTACAGGCCTTTTAAAAAAAGTTTTGCTTTCTTTTTTTTAAAACTGATAGTTGTTTGTGATCCTTCTTGGGTACTTTAAAGAAGTTTATTGTTTAGTTTGGGTGGAAAACTTAGGTTTTGCAAACATTTTATCTCTCAAGACCTCTCACTTTTGAACAAGTGCTGGTGTAGATGGGTTTGAGTCTTGATGATATTTTTGTTTTGTCCTTTTTAATGGGTACATTGCAGGTCCTGTATAAAAGTATAATGTCTGTATGTTTTAATGTGAATGCATTACATTTCATGGCCAACAACTTTACAAGCACCTTCCCTGAGGCAAGCACCCGGCAGAGTTGGAATAGGAATTTTTCCCTCCACCACTGACCAGCACCTTCTCTGAGGCAAGGACCTGGTGGAGTGGGAATAGTAATTTTGCCCCCACCACTGACCATCACCTTCCATGAGGCAAGCACCCGGTAGAGTAGGAATAGTAATTTTGCCCCCACCAGTGACCAGCACCTTCTCTGAGGGAAGCACCCGATGGAGTTGGAACAGTAAGTTTGCCCCCCACCACTGCCCATCACCTTCTCTAAGGTAAGCACCCGGCGGAGTTGGAATATTAATTTTGTCCCCCCCCCCACTACTGACCAGCACCTTCTCTGAGGTAAAGGTTGCCTTTTTTTCTGAAGGTTTTTGTTTTAGTAAAAAAAAATGCATTTCAAACTTACAGTGGTTTGCCTCCAGGTAATGTACCTCAATTGTAAGGCTGTTGGTGTATGACCAAAATCTGTGAATTTGTTATAAAATTGAAATTAATATTAGGTTTGGAAATTTTTGGTGTTCTTATTAAGTGTGTTTTACGTTAACGTTTGTTTCACTTACTTGAGCCAATTGGTGGCAGTGTCTGTATAGGAAACTGTTATGTTTCTCCTCGTACCTCAGCAGCGTGTGGTCACCAGGGAAGTCAGTGTACCACTGAGCACAAAATGGTGGTCGGCTGAACTGATACGTTTGTTTGATAATTTAAAAAATATATGTTTTGGAATGTATTTTGTCGCGTTTCAATTTTTTTATTTATTATGTATTGTAAAAAAGAGGGTTCTTTTCATTGCTTTTTAGAACAAAAGCTATTTTGTGTAGATCATGGCTGTACTGGCAGAGTGAAAATAGAGGAAGGACACCAGTTAGGTTGTATTTGGAATGCAGATGCTGCTTTTCCTATTGTCATTAGAGTGTTTTTACATCCGAAATTTTACCGCTTTTAAGGAGCACCTACCATTGTGAAATGTTTTGCAATTTTGAGGTTTCCGTTCTGTAATTTGTTTTAATCCCGCCGTTTTTGGAGGTTATTAAAAACCATTTTTCATACGTTTTGTAACAAGTGTTGTAATAGCATGTATTGTAATGGAATGCGTGGTAATGGTATGCGTTGTAATGGCACTTTTAATGTACCTCTATGGAGATGTGTTGTAATGGTATATGTTGTAAACAATTGTGATGTAATGGGAGGTGTGTTGTAAAGTCCACATTGTAAAAGCATGTGTTGTAATATCATATATCCAAAGCAACCTGGTGTCTACTTACTCATCCTAAACCACCTTTTACCATACTATTGGATTTTCCTTCATTTTGCTTAGATGTTTGCATTAGAAGGTTTTTATTTTATCTGAGTCTGAAATCTGTTTATGTTACCAGATGATTCCTGTTCCCTTCTATGGGACCTACACATCCTTTCCTTAAATCCTTTCTTGCTGTGAAAGGTGGCATTTATGCACATGCTCTGTATCGGTTTTCCCTTCACCTGACAGTTGTGGAGATAAGAGCAGACAAAATAGGGCAATGGTTCATAGCTCTCTGGTAAAGAAAATCTAGTTCCCCTCAGCAGTCTTCCAGATGAGGACGAGGCTAAAGTACGGCTCAGTTGAGTTTCCCCTTGTATTATAATCAGAGTCCAGGCACCTCAGTCCTGATATTGAATCATCGCAGATTTTCTATCCTCAAGGTTTTTTTTGTAGGTTAAGGGAATTCCTACAAGACTGTGCGGAGAGGGCTACCCATGGCCCATGCAGGGGAAACAAGGCCTCTCAAATGCAAATGTTGAGGTTAGATGTCCATTGATGTCCTTACACATACAGCACAAATCCATCCCCTATTGAGACGTCTATCCTGTCAGAGATAACAAATTATACAGCAACATCTATATCATTTTTACTGAAATCAACAGAAAACAACTTGTTTACCCTGAAAATATTCTATGACAAAGTCAACATTTACCATTGTCCTGAGACAGCCTCCTTTATTAATGCAAGGTAGAACATAAGAGCCTAACACACATCGTTGTGTATACAAAACAACTGCTCACATGAATGTCATTTTAGTTTTTTATCATTTTCTTCATGGGTGAGTACAGTCAAACTTTGTACACATATATGTAGTGGGTACTTCTAAAGAGCTAACCTGAATAAAAGAGTGAGAGCTCAGGTACATTTATAGGATGCTTATAGTGAAGTAAAGAGAAGATGGGTTCTCAGGCCTGTGCAAAATTTAAATTATTATGCCAGTGCAATTTGGGTAATTTCAAACATTTAGCTTTACTCTAGTTAAAAACAACAAGTAATTAAGCACCATACTCAGTATAGATTTACTGAAAACTCATGGTAAAAATGTATAGTGACAGCACAGGAACAATGCAACTTGAGCAGATGTTGATCAGTGTGCTTTTGTTTAAATGTGTCCTGGGTCAAAAACTGATACTATGGCTCATTTCATGCTAAAATATCGCACGAAATGACACATTTGCATCTCACATAATTATGTGTAATTTCACATAATTTTGGAATATTTTCGATAATCCTTACTCATAAGCAAAGGTGATGTTGTTCCATAAACAGATATCTTGAGTTTCTTTCTGAATTGCAAGAAGGTGGGCATTTTCTTCTGATGTTGAAGTTGATGTTCTTCCCTATCGTGGATGCATAGATACAGAAGGCTTGCTTTCTGGTCCTGTCTTGCCTTCATTTCCTATTTTCACTCTGGTGATGTCTTTGCTCCTATTGTGACATTGTTTGCCCCAGATGGCTTGTTTCTCGGTCAGGTATGCCTTAGACTCATGTGATGACGGATCAAGTGATTTCAATTTACTATTAAAATCTCATAATAACATTAACTTCTTAAATATGCTTATCATTAATACACGGAAAAACAGGTTTAATTTTGAGCATTTATGAAAGGTTAAGCTTATATGCGCTTTGATGGATGTAGGCACGATTTTGTTTAATTTGTTTAACAGATGTGTATCCAGCGGGAAAATCAACATTTGCTGATCAGTGGACAGCTTTTGTTTGAGGGCAAAACAAGCTTTTCTCTACCACTTCAAGAAGTAAACAATTTACCAAAAGGCAGCTAAAAATATTTCAGCAGGAACTACCATGGACACACATATCCCCCATGCTTTCCTATGGGAGGGCGACCCATCTCACCACACGCACTCAGAGTGCGCACGCACTTTACACTGGGCCACAGTGCTAAAGTGCGCAGAGGCCTAACATCACTACCACCATGTCAGAGGCTAAAGGCAAAAAGTCTAGGGGTGAACCTGCCAAAAAGGCCCAAGTCCAACACAACCTAACCAGTGTAATTTGACAGAATGATACCTTAAAAATGTATGTAGATTCCATTGGAGAATTTCACGTTGATCATGCCATACTACGAATTTTTAAACAATAACCTACTATCCTGTTTATACAGCCTAGGAAAATTAAAAATGTTAATTTTACCAAAACGTATATTTTTCTTAATCCTTTAAATTGTTAATGCTACAATTCAGCCAAGTGGTTATATCTGTTGTTTGTAAAAAAAATTATGAATAGTGACACTTTTATAAAAAGTTTGTAAAATAGAAATTGTCTTGGGAGAAGAAGAATCATGCATGTATCATGCGTAATAGCCACTTGGGTACAGAAGTATTCGCAGTTTATTGTGAAGCGTGGCTGCCACTTGCTTCCTAAAATATTTGCGCAGCATTGGGCTATTTGGGTGGAGCTCCCGCACATGCAGGTAATAATCATCACCATTGCTGGAGGTGAAACCACACTCTTCGCAGACGAATATCTTTGATCGCCGTTCCCGGTAGGCGTAGGCCTGCTGAATGCTGTGGATTTTCTTAAGATGGGACTCCAAGGAACAGCGTTGAGTAAAAGCCTTCTCGCAGATGTGGCATTTATATGGCCGAATCCCTGCAAAACAGAGGAACAGTAACATTAAATGATGGACTGCTAAATTGATGAGTTGCACTTTATTTTTATCATCTACCAAGAGACGGTTAATTGAAAACCTTCATTCTTTATAGAATTGTGAAATAATTTTACAGGAGCTAAGTATGATAAATTAGCATTTTAGCAAGATATGTATGAGGTGGAACACACCACATAAATAGCCTTCACTCAATGGTGCTGCAAAATTGTTTCCCATTCCAAAGTATTTAGCCAATCCGGCCACTCAATTTTGTGGTACATTGCTGCATTAATCCATCAATCATAGGTAACATTCTTGTAGCACGTAGACCTATGTGAGCTGCGGCAGCAACTTACAATCAATAAAACCTCTTAGCAGTTTGAGATCCACTGCAAATATCTCCTCACAGAGAGCCTCTATCATTTATTTCAGTTTCTGAAAGTCGTAACTCCTTGGAATGACATTACAACAGTTGATAAAACTGGTTATCATCTGTTGTGATGTCGTAGAGGCCTTCCAGGTCATGCTGCTGGGGCTCCCTGAGTGCCAGCCAGCGCAGCTCTGTTTGTCTTCTTTGACTGAAATCAAAAAGGGGGAAAGAAGGCAGAGAAGGTAGTGGGTTTTGGTTAAGGATAGCAGGTAAGATATTTATTTTTCACATTTGTGTCAGGGAGGAGTGGGCAAGCTATGTATAGCTCTCCCAATATACTCTGCTCCTGCGCAGTAGATGAAGGCAAGGGAAAGATGATTTGGGGGCAGTGCATGACATAAATATAAATTATACATGGTTACGGATTGAATTACGGGGATGTTTTTTACGTTGGGGTTCTGAGTGACATCAAAGACAACTCAAGCTGTACTGATGTCTATTTGACGTCAGTCAGAACCACTCGGGGAAAAATATCCCTGTAATTCACTGTTACCCAGCTATAATTCTATGTGTAATCCACAGGTAATGGGATTAATTTCTACCAAGCATGACTCAGTCTTGCCTCTGTGCTTTATTTCGGCTTTGAATCTTGTTAATGCTGCAGACAGTTTCAAATAATAGAATATTCCCTTGTCTCATGTTATTTACATGTGTACATAGCAAACACTGTTGTGACTCCTAATGCTGATTTAGTCCATTGTATGGTGAACCTAAAACATCTTCTAAAGAACCTAGAAATTGATCATTCTGGGTCTTCCATGTACAGGAGGATGTCATCAGCATAGAGTGATGTTCTCTCATCCCAGTAATCTACCCATTTAAATCCCCTAACAAGAAGGTACCTCCTCATCCAACATGTCAGTGGTCCTAGATTCATGGCCCCACCTAAGATCACAGACATCTGACAAGACTCTACTCACGTTAACTCTAGCTACTGGTACAGTGTACAGCAACCTAATCCATTATATAAATGCTGAACTCAAACTTTTTTTTATTTAAATTCAGAAATATAAATGACCAATCAAATAATTAAATGCTTTAGCACCATTTAAGGATACAACCACTACCTATAATAAATTCACACACTTTAGTAGTTATGGCAAAGATACATTGCGCAAGTCGCAATTACATATTCAATGGTCATTTACTCTCCTTTGGTCCAACCGTTAAAGACCCCCATAAGACACTTTTAGAAAAGTACAAGTTAGAGCAAAGCACCCCAAAATTTTATCTTATTCCTTTGTAAATAGTCAGACACAGTCTATTATATTCATTTCCTCATAAGGAATATTTACAAGAACACTTTTGGATCATTGCTTCAATGATCATCAAAATAATTGCCACTTTAATCTTCCACTGTAGAAAAAAAATCTTTATTAGTTAATATGCATTTCTTCTTTTTCCAGATATCAAGCCAGCCCAGCCAAAGGGTTTCATCCTATTATGGAACTTCTTCAGGACTGCAAAAATACATATGCACCATAATCCCAATTTGGTAATTTCTGATTTGCCCCTGCTACACTTGAAAAGGTCATCTGCTTATTTTTCCTGATTATTACTAATCCCTGACATGTTGGGTTAGGTTTGCACACAACTGTGCTATTGTTACATAAGATTAATTTTTCTGGATAGTATTTAGACTTTATCTCTGTAAATATATATGTGCTTAATATTATTTCGTTGTTTTTTTCATTGTAATTATGCTGCATATGTATTTGTGCAGACCTGATGAAGTCCCGTAAAGGGATGAAATGCATCGGTTTGGCTGACTTGTCAGCTGTCAAAAGAAGAAATGCAAATTAACGTGATTTTCTACATTTGAAGATTGAAGCGGAAATTAGTACCACTGTGAATAGTCACACATTATAGCGCAGATACTCATCAATCTTTATATCAATCAATATCTGTAGGATGTCTTCCATAAATGCGCTGGAGATGTTTAAAAAACAATTTGATCTGTAGTCCATTTGGACCAAGGGCTTTTCCACCATGGAGTTATATCATTGGTCCCAATACCTCCTCCACTATAGGCTCCTCTTCAAGCTATTCTCTATAAAGCAAAACAATATACAGATCATCAATAGAGGCTGCTACGCCTGTTACATCTGCAGTCAGCCTTGTAGCATAAAAGAAAAACAAGTGTCAAACGTCTATGCAAATTATTCCCTTGGGGTGTATACCATCCCAGTGTATTCTTCTTTACTGTTAATCCAGCTATCCCATGTTTCTAAGCCATACCAAGAGCGTTCCTGCTTTATTTCCTACTTCAGATAAACAGCAATGCATAACCAAATACCTTACCTTTGCTTTTTTCTCAACTAGAAAGCTGGAACCACATGCAAAGTCAGGATCACCAGATTGTCTCAACAGAATCGCTGGTAGATTTTGGCTTGTCAATTTTTTAATAGCTAGCAAAGCATTCTGCGTAATGACTTTATCCTCTGCCTCACTGGATGCCTGTAATCTAGCCTTGTGATTGCCTATAAAACTAGAAATCGTCTGACCTCTGATTACAGTTTTATGCACTTCCTATAAAATCAGAATCCACTGACAGAATGTTTACTGCAAAAAATTAAGCATTGTGTCATGTAATTTATCAACCGAATTCTTGTCTCTCAGCATCCAAGCTCTGTTTCTTTGGCTTTTTGAATGTTCCATTAATGCCATCAGCAGCTGCTTGATGGACTTCAATTGTGATATATTTGATTTTATTGGTGTGATGTGCTGTTTGTTGTCTTCACTTTACTTTTCAAGCCTCATACTGTCTTTGACTTGTATAAGATCCGCTCAATTGCAAACATATACATCCTGTTTTCTTCCACACCTTTGTATTGCTGTGCTGCCACAATGACAGTGGTGCACGGATACCTGTCCACTGGCCAACCCTAGAACACCCAGACCTAGTTGACTTTGCAAAGGCTCCACGAAGAAAGAAAATCTATACTGGCAAATTTGTTGAGACAATTTGGTGCTCTTGTCCTCACCCAAGTTCAGTTTGCAGCCTTACGAACAGCTTGAAAATTCAGTGTAATTCTGCGTTTGCATATTGATAAGCATAGTTCATTAAGCCTTGGAGAATTTACTGTTACACCAGCATAATCTTGCGTAACTTCAGGAATTTTGTGTTACACTTGTTACATAAAATTCCAGAAATTACTCATTTGTTTTACTGTCAAAAGCATTCTCTTGTATTACGCACTAAAATAGACAAATGTCAGTTTGTATGTTGCATAAATATGTTTAATTTCATTAAAAAAATTATTTCAAGTAATTACACAAAATCAAATTACGTGAATTGCGTACACCGCTAATATTGTTTTGGCTTCAGTCAGAAAAGCCACTTGTTTTGGTAGAAAAGTTAAATCAGGGAGCTGCATTTGGGATCTTCTTGAGTATTGCCATTCACACACCAGTGCATGTCGGAAGCTGCCGCCAAATTATTCACTCAGCAATGGCTGCTCAAAAAGCTTCCCTCATTAGGTGTACATTTTTTTTATATATCTTCCTCCAATACAAGGAGAGAAAAGAGAAGGTCACACACGCAAGGGAGAACAGCGGCAGGGAGAGATTTAGCCATGGCACAGCCTACCAGAAGACCTTTTTCATGCTATGTCTAGCTGGCCCAACAGCCACTAAACACAACTATGGTCTGTCAGTGCGCTTCCCACAGCTCAGTTGTAGTCCCTGGGCTCTTGCCCCTAGTATTACACTCACCATCTGGAAACCTCACAAAGGAGAGCTCTACCAACACATCCACATCTCCACCGATGAAGCTGAGAGTGATACGGTTGAGACGCCAGTGGCAGCTGGTACGGAGCAGAGGTGGGAGTGTGGGGGGTTCGAGAGAGGGGGTAAAGAAAACAAAATGTACCTCCTCGCCGCTCTCGCCACCGACATGTCCAGAACAGGAACAGAGCACCCAGGCTCCCCTCAGCTAATCACAATGCTGCAATGCAGCATTGTGGTTGGTCTGAGCACCATGGTTTGGTGCTCAGGATGGACTGGGGGCCTGGCCATGTTCTCCACCCAGGTTCTAATGCAGCCTGAATGGAGAACATGCAAAGTGCGCATTAATGTTTGGCCAGCCTGAGAAGGCCAGCCAGACATTCATTCGTACTTTAGGGAGTGCAAACCATTCTTCCCCTCCCTAGCTATATCAGCAGAGCAGCCATGCCTCACCTGCAAAGCTGCCAGAACAAGAAAAAAATAAAATGATAATAACTTAGTTATTATCATTTTATTTTTCCTTTACATACACTGCTTAAAAGCAGTGGGGAGAGGCTCTTCCACCTTAGCAGAGGAGCCACCACTGTGCAAAGCATGACCCACACCTCAGCGTCCCTCAGCTACAGGCCTCTAGATGACAATCTGATTGGCAGGGGCAGAGGTCCACATCATAACTAACTGACAAGGTTGCTGGGCTCTGGCCGCACAATCGGGACCAAATGCATTGCAAGGAGTTCAATGAGAAGGTGTTTTGTAATACTCTTTGTTTTGTAAGTTGTGATTATTTTAATGTTAAGTGTGTGTTATTTTTTTGGT
Organism: Lissotriton helveticus; assembly: GCF_964261635.1. Taxonomy (NCBI): domain Eukaryota; kingdom Metazoa; phylum Chordata; class Amphibia; order Caudata; family Salamandridae; genus Lissotriton; species Lissotriton helveticus. The sequence goes on from NC_136070.1 coordinate 836,329,647, forward strand.
ACAGTTACATTTTTAGGGAATTATAGCTGACGAATTGTTTTTAATTTTTTGGATGAATTTTTTGTTTGGGCTGTTGGGTTTGTAGTGGAAAGGGGTGGGACGTTTTTAAAATTTTTATAATTGGCTAATATTTTTAATTTGTTAATTTGAATAAAAATGAATTCTTTTGCAGATAATTTTAAATTAAAATGGTAATTATTTTTATTGTTAATTGTCTAATTAGAATATTGATTATGCAATTATTTGACTGATTTTATTAATTTATTGATTGATTGCAATAAGTTATTGTTAATTTTTAATATTGTTAAATTGATGTTGGAAAGGACCCTTTCGAGGGTGCTTTACCTCGACTTTTTGCTCTTCTCCTTCCCAGTTTTCCGTTGCTCTGGATGCTAGCCTTAGAACTTCTGTGCAGTGCCAAAGCGCTGTGCTCTTCATGTATATATATATTGATCATTAGTGTATGTTTGATTGGCTGATTCGAGTTAGCTCTAATTCCCTTGTTAAGGGGTAAGACCTCCACTGGGGACATGTATCTCGAATGCGCCTCCTTGGGCCTGCCGCCTGGTTGTGCCATCCATGGAGGTAGCTCATCGATTGGGCCACAGGTTTGCCCCTGGCCAGGCCTGTGTGCACGGGTTACTGTTACTTGGCTTGGCATTTAAAAAGCTATGTGCCAACGTTCTGCATGTCTCTTGCTATATCGGAGACAAGTGGCAGTGATCATGGTTGAGACAAGGACCGTCCTGATGTATACACCATGAGTACACTGTACAGAGAAGTGTGTGCATAAAAATCAGCAGCCGACTGAGGTGCCGGGACATGAGGAGTGTGAGGGAAGCCTGCAGATTCTGAAAGATCTGGGCTTACAACCAGGGGACCTGTGCTCGCTTGTGCTCCAGAGTGAGGGGTGTCCGAGGGGTTTTGGGGGAACCTGAGCTGGGAGACAGTCTTTGGTCTCCAAATCAGGAGTACGGCAGTGCCTGACATCGTGGTGTCTGTCCCAGGTCGTTGGCTCCCTCTCCCTGGGCCCACGCCACAAGGTGCTTTGTTGTGGAGAACACCTTGACAAGGCCCGAGGGGTTTTGTGTGTCATGTGGACACCTACAGCTGAGTGACGGGGGCTACAGCGAGTCACATCTCCTCTTGAGGGATAAACATTTCTCCAGACTTGGAAGCAAGCCAGCTTCCTGGGTTGCAACCTTTTGACTTTGGGGGAACCGGGATCCTGCACTCTTGTAGGTGTCCTCGGGCACCTGGAGGTCTAATCCGGATGGACAAAACTAGTAACTGTTTCTTTCCATGTTAGGTGGTTCCAGCTGTCTAGTCAACAGTAACACCACCACTGGGTCTGGGCTCCCAACAGCACAGCTTGCCACAAGCTACTAATAAACAAAACAGAGTGCACGTGCTGCTACCTAATTGCTTGCCTTCGTTTTTGGCAAAACATATGAGATTAAACCAATGTTTTTTTGAGCAAAAAGTCTCGTTCTTTATTTTAGTTTTTTGTCAATTATTCACTTTTGACCTTTTTTGAAAAATTAATTGTATCAAATTTATCTTTTACGACCTTATGTACATCAAAAACCTATTTACAACTAACATTCAAAATACAATTCAAATTGTTCTCATTCAAACCTCAGTCATACCACTCACATACCATACAAGAAAAAAGATTTTAGAACAGACAGCAAACAATATGAAAATATACAAATTGTTTTCAGTTGGAAACACAAATGATCACAACAAAGCCATGAATGTTTTTTTAAACAAAGAACTTTACAAAGACTATCTCTATTTTGTGTGACTTTGATACTTTCCGGCTTTTTTTAAAAAGTCTACGCGTTTCGAACTCGTATGATTATTGAGTTCTCATCAGGACCATAGTCTGTGAACGAGAAAAAAGGTATTCATGGTTTTAGTTTCCTTTCTCAATATTGCGCTGCCCTTACCGCCACTGCAAGCTCCCTTCTCTTACCTCTCGGTCAGCGAGAAACCAGAGTAAGTGGAATTAACCCCGTCGACAGTGGACATCTGTAATACACACATTTGTAGCACTTAATGCACATCCTATTTATGTCTTCACTAAGATACGACCACCTCAGTTCCACTTACTTTTAATGTCGGGCATCTGTTTGTGGTATGTTTATACGATCTGCCGTTTTTCTTTTTTCTGCAGAAGAAGGAGAGCGAGTCAATGACCCTCTCATATATCGTAAGGGATAAATATTTATTAGTTTTCCACACAAGCGCGCTTACCTCGATTGAGGAGTCAGGCGTCTTGGAGTGGGGGTTCTGAGCCTTCGCCTGGAGCTCTGGGAAATGAAACGGGCAAAAGGAGGTTATCCGATATGCCTCTTTTGATGGCTAAGCCCTACTTACTTATTCCAGTGCTAGTAGCGTCGGATAGTCTTACCTTGCTCAGACGAGGCGATGTGGGTTAATCTTCCTCGTTTGTTGATTGTGAACCGCGTCCACGACGAATGTGCTTCCGGGTCCGCAAAGGATCATGGAGCCTGTAGTTTGTTCTCCTCGTTTGTTTATAAATGCGCGCCTCGTTTGCTCGCATTGGATCCCCTAGTAAACCGGTATCGATTTGGATTTATGTAAGGGTAATCAAAGCTTGTTGGACCTATAAATGTTCATTTTGGTGCAGATGTAGGATGGGCTGCCGTCTCTTTAATTGTTTATTTTGAAATGCCATCCAGTGTATTGTGGTCATGGTGGTTTGGACTAGTGAAAAGTGGATGTGTTGTCCAACGGTGTGTGGGGTACGAATCATGGGGTGGTCACCGAGACATTTTTACACATGGTGGGCGCCCTCCACTCACAGTATATGAAATTTTGAAGAGACCTTGGTTCAGAGTTTAAACATTTCTGACATCTCATTCAATCCTGAGATTGCCGTGTCGAATTTGACAATTAGCATTGCCTCCATTTTTGTCAGTTTAGCATCCAGATCTCCACCTCTGGCGTCATTTTCCACTTTAGCGATTACTGTCCTTATGAGATCATTCTCTGTGTGTTGTTCTTCTTGCCAGTGGTCACTAGAGGTGCTGTTACCACATTATTGCGAATTCTCGATTTGTGCTGTTGTATCCTTGAGCGTATCTCTTGGTTTGTTTTGCCTATGTACACTAAGTTACATGGGCACAGAATCCCATATATCACATAGCGTGATTTGCAATTCGAGAACCGCTCATGTTTCCAGTTTTTCTGGTTGTGTGTGAACACCGATCCCTCTTTCGTTGTATCACAACATGAGCAAGTCCCACACCTATGGTGTCCCTGAATCGGTGGTAGGTTAGCATAGTCCGTAGATTAGGGTTTGTTTTTGTGGTAATGCAGCTCTGACCAACTGGTTAGCAATACTACAGTTTTTCTTAAAAGCGAACAGTGGTTCATTTTTGAATGCTTGGTCCAGATTTCACAATAAATGCCAGTTTTGTTTAACCACCTTTTTCAAAGAGTTGGAATTTGGACAAAAAGTGGATACAAAAACCACCCTGTCGGTTTCTTTTTTTGTTTTTCTTTCCAGGAGGGTATCTCGTGGTGTCCACCACGCTCTCTTTCATGATTTCTTCAGTAGTTTTTTGGGGTACCCACATTGTTGTAGATTAGCTGTCAGATTTTCCGCATGCCTCAGATATTCTTCTTTACATTGGCAATTCCGTCTAATTCTTAGATATTGTCCATATGGAAGATTATCTTTTAGACTCCGTGGATGATTACTTCGGAAGTGCAGAGCCTTATTTCGGTCAGTTGATTTTTTATAAAGTGTTGTTATTAATCCACCTTCCGAGGGATATACTTCTACATCCAAAAATGGCATTTTGTTTTTTGAGTGTTCCATACTGAAAGTTATTGAGGGCACTCTGTTGTTAATCCAGTCATGGAACCTTATTAGCTCCTCCTCTGTTCCTGACCAGACGAAGAAGATATCGTCAATAAACCGATACCAATGTGATATCCATTGTGTGTAAGGGTTATTATTGTACACAAATGTTTCTTCATACTTGAACAAAAATAGCACAGCTAGTTCAGGAGCAAATGGGCATCCCATCGCCACGCCCCCTACCTGGAAAAAGAATTCTCCATTGAAATTGAAGTAGTTCTTCTTTAAGGCAAATTCGTCAAGTTTTAGGATAAATCCTGTTGGTATTTTGTGGGGTCTCTGTCTCTCATTGAGGAATGTCTCTAGGACATAGATTCCTTCGTCCTGCGGGATTTGAGTATATAAGGACATTATGTCCATGGTTACCATCCAGTGAGAATTCTTGTCAAATGTAATTGTTTTAAGTTTATTTATGAAATCCGTAGTGTCTTGTATATAGGATTTTACTTCCGATAAAAACGGTTTTAGGAAGAAATCTACAAACTTTGAGATGGGTTCTAATAAGGAGTCGCAACCGGACACTATTGGGCGTCCCGGAGGTGTTTTTTCGTTTTTGTGTACTTTAGGTAACACATAAAACAAGAGTATCCTCGGATGTTTTATTTTTAAATACTCAGTTTCTTTTTTGCCAAGGAAGCCTTGTTCTGCCCCTTCATCAATTATTTTGTGTAATTGATTTTTTAGATCAGATGTTGGGTCCTTGTTGATTTTCCGATAGCAGGTTTCATCATTGAGTTGTCTTTTAACTTCCTTTATGTATAGTTCTTTATCCCAAATGACAATTGAGCCACTCTTATCAGCTTGCTTTATAATGACTGAGGTGTCTGATTTGAGGTTTGTTAAAGCTTGTGACTCTTCTCTGGAAAGATTATGTTTGATCCATTTTCTCTTCTTTTCCATTTCTGTCACTGCAGATAATAGGGACCGTTCGAAAGTGATAACCTCTTTGGGAATTTTATTTGTTGGCGGGCAGAAAGATGATTTGTTACGTAACCCCGTTGTCTCAAGTGTTGGTTGATAAATATTCTCTGCAAAGAAGGTTTTTAACCTTACTTTTCGGCAAAATTCGATGACCTCTGTTTTTAGTTTAACAAAATCTGTGTTTCTAGTGGGAACAAATGATAGTCCTTTTTTCAAGACCTTTTCTTACTCATTTGTTAGAATTTTATCTGACAAATTGAATATTGGTGAAGGGGCTAGTTCTTGTAATTGTGTCGTCTTGTCGACATCTCCCATGGTTGTGGGGCAAACCGTGTTTTTCCGCGCGATTTTGTTTGGCCTCTTGCTAAAAAAGATCCCTGGTGTTGTTGTTGGAATCCTTGGGGTTGTTGAAACCCTCCTCTTCTGTTGTTATTTCTCTGGGGATTTGGGTTTTCTCCGTCACTCCCACTTCCGGAAGATGACGTATCTGAAAAGGTTATAAAGTTATTGGAGGACCTGCCTTGATACTTGGTTTAATCTCATATGTTTTGCCAAAAACGAAGGCAAGCAATTAGGTAGCAGTCTAATCAACAGAGCGCCAGCCAGGGCAGCGCGTATTGCTGGCTTGTGGAGTTGAAGGACTGAGGGGCTGTGTCACGAGGCGTAGTCAAAGACCTGTGATTGTGTGAGCTTTCTGCTAATGGGAAAGTCTGACAATTGCATATAACTGTAAAGTATAAATACAATGTGGGTTTTGCTTTGATTTCAATAGAGAAAACTGACTATTGTGTATAACTGTAGAGTGCATATATAATGTGTATCACTTTTTGATTTCATTTAATGTGTGTAATACTAAGACAAGTGTTTTATACATGTTTTATACATCCGGTGTGGAGTCTATTTGTGGTGTATGCAGTTTGTTGCAAGGGTGGCATTGTGCCAATACTTTACACTCAAGCCCTGAGGATAAGCCTGACTGCTTGATGCCAAGCTACCAGAGGGTAAGAACAGATTTTCGAGCAAGTGTATTGTGCTCATCCTATTTGGAACGGTGGATTCTGACTGGCTTCGATGCATCCCAGCCAGTCCAAAACTGCTGGGTCTAACAGTTGATGTGTATTATTTTCAATTATTGTTTTAATTTGCTTCGGTTGGTGTTGGATTTTTGGGATAGTAGGTTGGGAAGTGTTTTAAAAATTTTATATTTTGTAAAGTTTTTAGTTGGTAAATTGTTTTAATTTTCTCAGTTCTTGATTGTACATTTATTAATTTCAACTTGTAATTAGTTTGAATATTTTGATGTTAAAAATATATATTTTTCCTCTATTTAAATATATTTTATGTTAATATTTTTAACTATATAGCTTTTTAATTCAGAGATGAAAGTAAATTTAAGTTTTGCAGTCTTCAACACTTTCTCTAACATCGCTAATGTTGGAAATGGAATAGTTAATTTGACCCATCCAAAGTTGAACACTTTCCCTACTGTTGCTCAGGTTGAAGTGGGAATAGTACATCAGACCCCTACAGAGTCAAACACTTTCATGACTGTTGCTTATGTTAGAGTCGGAATAGTAAATCTGACATCTCCCCGATCCACCACTTTCCTTTCTGATGCTCAGGTTGTAGGGTGTATAGTACATTTTACCTCTAGAAAGTCCAACCCTTTCCATACTGTTATTTACTTTGCAGTGGGAATTGTCAACCTGACCCCACAAAACCCAACACTTTTCCTACTGTTACTTACTTTGAAAAGGAAGTAGTACATTTTGACACCTGCAAGATTACATTTTTAAAGATTTATTTGTCTTGAATTTTTCTAAGATTTATTTCTTGTATTTTAATTTGAAAATGTATTCAATTTAATCATTTTTACTTATGTATTTTTTTTAAAGTAATAATATTTGTTTAATTCTAATTGATATTGTCTAACCATTTTTTCATACTTGATATATATATTATTCTTTTAATTGTTATTTAATGTTAGTATGTTTATGGTATTAATGTTTATTTTATCATTTGTTTATGTTTTTTTTACATGTGCTTAAATGTATATATTTTCTTTTAGTTGTCTATGTTACACAATTTAATGTAATTTAATGTAATTATTTATTTTTGTTATTTTATATTTAATGTGTTTGTAATGTAATATTTCTTCAGACTATGAATTTTAAAGTTAATACACCTATTTTGTGACTATTTATGTATTTTATCTTTTATATACACAGTATGGAAAGATGATATTTTTGTACTTCATTATTTTTGTCACCAATATTTTGTCAGAGAGCCCTGGGTCTACTGGTTTATATGAGCCACATTTTTGGGGTTCTTCCACTGCCTTTAATATTGGTACTATTGGTACACCAGACATAGCGCTCGTTGTTTTGAGTAGCAGTGGTAGTTGTTTTGCTCTACCAGCATTGGTAGAACAGGGGCAAAACTATGCAATTAACTATTTTAATGATTTCAAGTTTTAATGTTGGCCCTTTTAGTTCACCCCTCCCTCTGAAAGATAAAAAAATTATATGCAGACACTTAGATCTCATATGCTGATTTTCCTGTATGGAGTACATTGTGTCTCAGCAGAAAGATTTCAATTACATTCTTAATTATGAGAGTTGTTAGCTGGAAAGTGGTATTGTCATTTGAGTCAAGTGAAAAAATGTATTTTTCTGAGCCGTATCTCCAAACTTTAGAGTATGGATTTGTTTCTGTTTAGACAGATACATAGCTTTACAGAGGTGTCATCACGAATTATTATATTACTTATAATCACTTCCCTGAAGTAGATGGGCTTAAGGGTTTACAGTCACCTTTTATACATGTCCTATCCCTATGAGAAACAAAGGGTTGTAAGACAGAGGCAGGCATGGCTAAACCACGTGTGCCTCTACCATGCAGCCCCAACAATGAATGTGTCTTTACAACACATTCTTTTACCATGCGTGCCTTTACCAAGCATGCCTTTACCATGCAATTCCGTGGTAAAGGTGTGACTGGTAAAGGGATGTGTGGTAAATATCACACCACAACTGTCCGCCCTGAGCCATAACAACTACCCTGCTCCCCTGAGCCCTAAACACTACTCCACCGCCTAGCCCTAAACTCTACCCCAACCCGAGCCCTAAACACTACCCCAACCCCCGAGCCCTTAACACATCCACAACCCCCTCCCTGAGCCCTAAACACTAACCTGACCCCACAAAGCCATACAAACTACCCCAACCCCCCTGAGCCCTAAAATCTACCCCACCCCACAAAACCCAGACCCAGCCCCACTTACCTCACTGTGTACTCTCCCGAGCCTTACTGTTTCTAGGCCCACCCATCCCAGCATCTAGACCACGCACTGCCTTAACCATGCATATGCGTGGTAAATGCATGAATGGTTGAGTTTGTGGGGAAACGGCACGCGTGATTCTGCCCGCGTTGTAAAGGCTGTTTCCCAAAAAAAAGGTATCATCTAATCCGTGAGGGCATCGTTCTCCAGATCTCTACTCTGCTCCTTTATCATAGTCTTTTGTTAAGCATTTTCTTGGCTGCTTTAGAATGACACTGACATTCTCTGGGACCTGTCTGCCTTCATCAGTCATTGCCATGTTTGTCATGCCCAAGGATCCCTTCTCTATCTACAAAGCATATGATTTAATTTAGGAAATCAGAGTGACAATTATCTGGGTCTGTTTGTTGCATACGCAGTAATCACAGTGAAAGTCACTACCTCTACAGCCCTTTCACCTACATATCTATTTTCCTTATTTTTAAGTTTGTTCAAGAGCATGAATGCAAAGAGTTTCTGAACATAGTTGAGACCGTTTTGTAATTATACAGGCACAAAGAAAATGTTTATTGGCCATACACCTTTTTTTAATTTGGTGAATCTCTTGCAGACTATGAATTTCTCTATTTCTTGATTATGGGGCTCAATAATTAAGAACAACAATACAAAAACTCATTTGAAACCAGAATTTGCAATTTGCATGCATACTAGTTTGAGAATGGGAATGCAGTTTGCACTATGGTGTACGTTATGTTATGTTATGTTAGTGATATTTATACAGCGCTGCTGTTACCCTGGGGTGTCCTGGAGCTATGTACTAATAGCTTGCATTGCAAATTGTACATTCATTGGGGGTCACAAAATTGCCTGTCCAATAAATTTTTATTTTTATTTCCAAACCACTTTGAATGGTGCAAACGCAGGGATGGTGGCCTGCAAGGGACAGTTGACCCCAATCATTCATCTGCTTTTCCAGATGGAAAATATTTGTTTTATTGCAGTCAGTGTCCACTAGAGGGACAGTTACTGCTTTAAAAAAATGTTTACAGCTTAGGAACATATCGGAAGAGCAGACAGTGGTCCAGTGAACTACAGTCTCCTCCACCTGCGGCTGCCCCACATGATTTGCAGAGGAGAAGCTTTCCCACGCAAATAGCTTCTGCTTTGCTAATCCACAACCTTTGAGGAGTTCAAATATGATCCTTGGCTTGAGATCACAATTGCAGTCAAAATGCAATGCATTGGTATTTAATGAGAGAAAACCCTTAAAAGTGTCAATCTTTTTGGGCACAGATCCTTGCCTTTTCCCTATTCTGTTCCACATACCTTGACTACAGTGTGAGAAGTCTAAAATGTCAAATACATAGGGGCCCATTACAATGCGGGTGGAGCCTATAAGGTTGCATCGTAATGGGCCACTCAGTTTCCTTTTCCGATCGCCTCAGTATGATGGAGGCGGTCGGAAAGGAAACCTACAGGTCATTCCGTCTGACTTCTGACGGGCTCAGAGAGCCCGTCCGCTAGTAAGAAGGCGGCAAGTAATCTCAAGGGTGCGCCTTTCCACCCTTGAGATTTCTATGACGTTTTCCGACATGGTTTCCTTGCTGGCCTGTCGTCATGGAAACCATGTTGGAAAGAGTTTTTGAGTCCCCCAGCAGGGTCCTCTTTGATGCACGGCCTCCGCTTGGAGGCTGAGGGGGCACCTGATCCCTACACCTTGTGGCAGGCACCTTGAGGTGCCCGCCACGGGTGGAGGGATGAACCACTCCTCCCATTTCACTATGGGAGCACACATTACGGCTGGTGTACGGCAGTAATGCATTCTCCCTTAGTGAAATATGAGAATGCGACTTAACAGTGTTCGGTCTCATCCCAATGGAACAGTCGGGACCGCCAACAGCGTGTCGGTCAGCCCCATGACCGAGACGGTGTTGGGCGGAATGATTCCACCGGACATCATAATGACCCCCTTAGTTTGAAGCTGCCAAACTCAGACACTATACTTTCTTGAAATTCCAATATGGTGCAGGGTTTCAATATTCATGAAAACATCAGTTACTTGACTTTTAAACTTCATTGGAAAGGTCATATGCCATCAGCGCAGATGGGAAGTGATGGCGTGCATACATGTATCCACCTCTTGGTGTCAGACTTCATTTAGCTACAAGTTATTCTGTCTGTCAAAGAGACCTATTACTCTAAATTTTTAGAGTGAACTTTGGGTCCACCCCATAAAACCATTGGATTTTTGGCGAGCCACTTTCAGTCATTCGATTGACCATTGGTCGTAGTGGGCAGGATCAGATAGGCACAATGTGCCCATACACTTTAAATAGAAGAAAAACAGTTACCCTATTTTTTGTGAAAAAACAACCATTGCAGGATGGTTTAATTCAGAGCTGAAATGCTTTAGCTGAAATGAAAGGTAGGGAGTCTCCTCTACTGTGTAACTGAGGGAGGGGCAGACAGCTAAACAAGCCTTCTTGCCTAAAAGAAATGTAACTGTGTGCAACTGGTTGATCTGCAAATGTAAAGGGTGTTTGAAAGCAGCGGCGGCCCGTCTATTAGGGCAGAGGAGCAACTCCCCCCTGCTGCCAATGCCACAAACGGTGAAAAATAAAATTGTAATAAAATGAATTTATCACTATTTTATTTTTTCCTTTCCCCAGCCTGAGCCAAGTTTGGGGTGAGGCCACTGCTGCTGACTAACAGTAGGGGAGTGGTGCTCACTCCAACAGTTTGCACTGTGCAGGTCACTTTGGCCGGCCGTCTTGCGACGGCCAATTGACATGCATAGTGTAGTAACCTAGCCACTTAGCTGTATTAGACAGCCAGATGGAGAACAAGCAGAGACCCTTAGTGCCTCGGTTAGCGTGGAACCCAGTTTGCTTCAGCCATTTCTAGTGCTTCTGCCATGCTGCCTGTGCAGCATGAGAGCAGCGCCTTGATTGGAAGAGGGAAGTTGGAGCCACTGATGAGGAGAGAGAGGAGCTGTGAGCACTGAGGGCAGAGGCAGAGGTAAGTGAATCTTTATTTATTTAAGCTACTGACAGACACTGTGGAAAACTCGGAGTGACTTCAGCCTCAACTCCAGAGCTCCCTATTGTGGCCCATTATAAAAATTGCTTAAAACGGACCACAATTGAGAGCTTTGGCGTTAAGCCTATAGGCACTTCTGGTTTTTTTTCAACACCTGTCAGTGCCTCCTATGTTCACCCCACCAGTTTAATTGGTCCTCAGCCGCCAATGTATGGAAGCACTTATTGGCTTTAATTGATGGAATCACTTGAAGCTTCCTCATGACACAGATTTATTCTTTTTGAGTGGTAGTGCAAGGGAGTTACCAGCTGAGCTGGGAAGTGTTTGTTTTTAAAGGACAGTTAAAAACAAAATTGCACTATGTACAGTCTGGGTATTACAAAAACCAACATTTTGGAAGCACTCTTTTAGTTTAGATCTTTTTGAGCATTTAACAGCAGATTGTCATACTGCAAGTTATATAAGTATTTTAAATGATGACTGACATATTCACAGTGCTTTCTGTCACAGAGTGAGACCTCGAAGTACTAAAAATGCAAGTCACTATTCTCCACTGCACTAACATGGATTTAATGTCTCTCTGGTTAAACACGTAGACCTTTGCAGTGAATTAACTAATAGAGATTTCTTAATGTAGGATACTGGATTTACCCCTGATTAATTTAACTTGCATTTATTTTTCATTTAAACTGTGCACTATTTTATAAGTAGTTACCTGAAGATGAAAGACCGAAAAATGTTACTTTATATTATTTTTTTAGCCACGCCTTTGACTCCGCCCTCACTCACCCTCCCGTTTTGCACACAACATCACAGTTTCTATACTTTTTTAATGCACTTCGACTACTTGGCTTGAGATATTGTCAATCATATTTTGGCTCAGTCCGAGCAGTATTTCTATCTCACTTAACGCCCTTGGTTGTCAGGGTTTATCTTTCCACCTCCAAGGAAGTGCTTGCCTTGAAGTGTGAAACAGTACATTACAGGCCTCTCTATCACCTCTTTCCTGCCACTTCCACCTTCTACTTTTGTGTCTGCTCCAGCTTGTCCCTCCTGCCCCTCCCCTTCCCCTCCTCCTTTCCTGTGTACATTGCTACTTACATTGATGAGATATCGGATAGATGCACAGCTTGTTTCTGTAGTGGTAATGATTGTGAAAAAGTTAATTTGTATTTTATGGTGCTCCTAAGGGTGACGACGAGAGTCCAACGGCGTCTTAGGTTATGAGTTAGAAGTGAAATTAGAAGGCATCTAGTTTCATCCCTTTAAGGCACACATGTTTGTTGTCTTTCCCATTGGAACAAAGACTTCCACTCCGTTCTTTGTGAGTTACGTATATAACTTTTTAATGGGTTAAATTATCTCTTCTCTTTATCAGCTTTATTACATTTTCATTTTCATGTAAATTGTAACCCTGTGCATTTCAGGCAATGTCTTTTCATGGCATCCAATGCATTTCGGGCATACTGTTCATGCCCTTCATCAGGGAATCGACACTGTAAACATAATGTGGTAACAATTACTATATTGTTTTTGGTAACCATGAAACATGATATCGGCTAACAACTGCGTTAAGTGGTAACTATGCATTGTAAAAGCGTTCAGTATGCAGTAATGTCAAGTGGGGTTCTGCATATATATGCAATAAGGTTCAAAAACATAACAAACAAACGTTAGAGAAAACGACGTGTTACTCACAAGCCTTTCCTCATGAGTTTAGTTAGATCTGTAAAACAACATAGAAACCCCGGTTAGCAGTGTTCTGAGGAGCTTTTCGAAAAAGCATAGGGAAGGCATTCTGCTTGTGGGCTGTTGAGAACTAACCTGAGGTGCTGGTTTGGCGTGTTCAAATCCGTGAATGGACTTCTGAAGCGTCAGCTCGGGCGAGCTCCGGCTGCGCTTTGGTATTTTGAAAAAGTTCCGGTCATGTGACCGTGAACATAGTCAACAGACTTTCGAGGATGTCAGTTCATGCGTGGGGGTCAAAAATGGGGTTTAATTGGGGTTTAAATCGGGGTTAGCAACGAATGTGAAAAAAATGTGTATGTGAGTTACGGATTGCTGAAAAATTAAATGGAAGGACTAATAAAGGTCCAAAGAAAAAAATCGGACTGGGGTAGCGAACCCTGGGTTAGCCGGTGATGCTACTGGGATGCTCTATGGGTGGAGCTATCTGAAAAAACGGTAAAGTTGAGCAGTGAGTGAGTGTATATATGAGTAGTGTCTGATGATTATTAGGTCTCACACAGTGTGGACAAGGTACAGTCATTGGAGCAATATTTACAAATAACATGACAGTTCAATTCTATCATTTAAGCCTGCCGGCTTTTGAGTGGAAAGTTTTTGAATCCAAAAGTTCTCTCTTCTGAGGAGGTGTTTGGTGTTGTCTCTCCCCTCGATTTTCTGGACAGTCTCTAATATGACAAACTTGATTTGGGAAATATTATGATGTTCTTCTACAAAGTGCGATGACAAGGCTGACTTTGTGTTCTTCAATTGAATGTTGGATTTGTGTTCTGTTAGGCGCACTTTGATGCGTCGTTCTGTTTTACCAACGTACATCTTTCCACATGGACATCTTATTCCATAGATCAAGTTGCTGGTGTCGCATGTAGCATTTACCTTGAGTTTGATTGGATGCCCTTGCATTGGGTGGTTGATCGTGTTTCCTCTGATTATACTGTTGCAGTTGCCGCAGTTGAGGCAAGGTTTAGTTCCTGAGTATGTTGTGGGTTCTAGAGGTCTGTTTTGTAAAATTTCACCAAAATTCTTAGCTCTGGTAAATGCAAACAACGGTGTTGCGTTGAAAGATTGTTTGAAATCGGGTTCCATGTTCAATATTGGCCAATGTTTCAAGATCACTTTTTTGTATTTCTTACTGGCTGTGGAAAATGTTGAGACTACTACAGTTCTTGTCTGTTCTGGTTTGTCTGTGGGTGTTAGAAGTTTTGTTCTGTCAATTGCATCAATCCTCACTTTGGTTTCTTCCATTAGTGTTTGAGGATACCCTCTGTTGATGAATTTATTTGTGGTTTCCTTGAGTCTTGTGTTGAGGGTATGTTCCTCAGAAGTGATTCTTTTCACTCTGGCCATCTGTGAAAATGGTAAATTCCTTATCAAGTTAGGTTCATGGAAACTTGAGTGCAGTAGCATATTGTTTCTGTCTGTTGGTTTAACGTATAAATCAGTAGAAAATCTGTGCGGGGTTATGGTGACTTTGACGTCCAAAAAATTCACCGTGGTGTCAGATGTGTCCCATGTGAGTTGGATTCGTTGGTCTATTTGGTTGAATTTGTACAGTTCGGTAAGCAATTTCTCCTCCGAGTTTGTCCAGATGATGAATAGATCATCAATATACCTGATGATCATTTTTAAATTGTCCGTCCATTCTTTTTTGGTCAAAATATGTTTGTTTTCGTACCACTGCATGAAGATGTTGGCATACACGGGTGCCGCCGAATTGCCCATAGCCATTCCGGTCAGTTGCTGGTACCATGATTCGTTGACTTTGAAATAGCTTTGGTATAGAGTGAAGTACATGAGTTCCATAAAAAGGTCTGAAAGTCGTGATCTAGTTCTGTGTTCATCAGTGCTGCTTCCATGGCTTCTATCCCCATATCATGGGGTATGCTGGTATAGAGGCTACGAACATCTGCTGTGCACAGTATAATTTTGTCTTGTGGGTCCCATGACACTTGTTGCAGTTTCCACAGGAATTGTGAGGTATCCTTGACATACGTCTGCATTGCTTGTACTGTTGGTTGTAGAAATTTATCTATTAACTGTCCAATTGGTTCGTGAAGGCTCCCACGTGTAGATACTATGGGTCTCATTGGTGGGTCCATGGTGTTTTTATGGATCTTCGGTACCATCCGTAAGGTAGGGCTTTTGGGATTGGCAGATATGAGAACATTTCTTGTCCTATCTGTGATAGTGCCTTGTTTATGGGCTCTATCAATGATTGTCCGTAATGTTTTAGAGTATTCCAGTGTGGGATTGTTATCCAGTTTGCTGTATGTATTGGTATCATTGATGTGTTCCATCACTTTCGTTTCATACATGGTTTTGTTCATGATAACAATTGCGCCTCCTTTGTCTGGTTTGGTGAATATAATATTGTCGTTAGATGCAAGTTTGTGTAGTGTGTCAAGGTCTTTTTGCGTTGTGTTTCTACTTTTAGGTTTGGGTTTGGGATGTTTGAACTTGTTTAAGTCCTGTTTGACTAAGTTTTCGAATAAGTCCAGTGTTTTATGGCTTGTGGGTGCTTGAAAGGTGCTTGGTGGTCGTAACCCTAGTAGTTGATCCTTTTCTTGTTGTGGTCGTTCCGGCAGTACGTTGTCAAAAAAGTGTCTTAGTCTTAATGTACGCATTAGCTTGAAAAAACTCACTTCAAGTTCTAAATTGTCTGTGGTTGTCGTCGGTACAAAGGATGTACCCTTTTGGAGTAATCCAAGTTCATATGTGTTGAGGTGGTGATCACTTATGTTGATGAATAGTTGTTCTGTGTCTGGTTCTTTTTGGTTCGCTTCTCTTTCTCCTTGTCTTTGAGCGTCCCTGTCGTGCTCCGTGTATTTGGAGGATCTCTCTCCTTTTCTTTTTCTTTTTCTTTGCCCTCTCCGGGGTCTCCTTTTTGGGCTTGGCCCTGTTCTAAAAAAGGATTAGTGTCAGTTGTTGCACTAGTGGTAGGTTGTTCAGCTGAATCTTTGTCTTGTGTTTGTTGGGTCGATTGTGTCCTGCGTGGTTTTTGGCTGGTGTCGCTACCGGTTGATGAGGTATCCGTGTTGGAATGATATGGACGGTTCCTCCTTTTCTGGGCATAGATGTCTGCCCACGTATAGACTTCTCCGAGTTTATAATCAAGGGTATCCCTCTTAAATTTACGGATTTTGCGTTCGTTAATTTCTCTTGAGTGTCTGTCTATTTGGTTTTTTATGTCATCCAAAGTTGTTTTTAATTCATCTTCTGTCATCATTTTGGATAATTCAGTTGATACTTCTTGGATTTCTGCACTCAGGTCTTCTAGGATTGTGGATAGTTCTTGAATTATAAGTAGAATCAAATCTAATGAGCATTTATTTAAGATTTCATACCAGCGTTCCTGAAATTTTTTTGAGTGCTTACAGAGGGATGGTTTCAGTGCGATTCTAAGGCCTCGTGGTATGCGTTGATTGCGGTGATATTTTATAAGGGTACTGGCATGGAGTTGTTGGTTAGTTTTCCGTTTTGAAAGGTACAGTAACTGTCTTACGTTTTGCTCTTTTGACCGGCTTGTGGTTTCCTGTGCGAGTTCCTCCCTGATTAGTGAATACATTTGGTCCACGTCTTTTGCTTCAAATGCGAAGGTCGAGGCTTTGGCCTCGGTGCTTTTTGATATATCGTCGTAGTTGCTCATTCTGTTGTAGTACGTTTAACTGATTGGTGCGTGCTATCAGTCATAGGGACACTGACCGTTAGAACATTGATGAGATATCGGATAGATGCACAGCTTGTTTCTGTAGTGGTAATGATTGTGAAAAAGTTAATTTGTATTTTATGGTGCTCCTAAGGGTGACGACGAGAGTCCAACGGCGTCTTAGGTTATGAGTTAGAAGTGAAATTAGAAGGCATGGTAGTGCAAGGGAGTTACCAGCTGAGCTGGGAAGTGTTTGTTTTTAAAGGACAGTTAAAAACAAAATTGCACTATGTACAGTCTGGGTATTACAAAAACCAACATTTTGAAAGCACTTTTTTAGTTTAGATCTTTTTGAGCATTTAACAGCAGATTGTCATACTGCAAGTTATATAAGTATTTTAAATGATGACTGACATATTCACAGTGCTTTCTGTCACAGAGTGAGACCTCGAAGTACTAAAAATGCAAGTCACTATTCTCCACTGCACTAACATGGATTTAATGTCTCTCTGGTTAAACACGTAGACCTTTGCAGTGAATTAACTAATAGAGATTTCTTAATGTAGGATACTGGATTCACCCCTGATTAATTTAACTTGCATTTATTTTTCATTTAAACTGTGCACTATTTTATAAGTAGTTACCTGAAGATGAAAGACCGAAAAATGTTACTTTATATTTTTTTTTAGCCACGCCTTTGACTCTGCCCTCACTCACCCTCCCGTTTTGCACACAACATCACAGTTTCTATACTTTTTTAATGCACTTCGACTACTTGGCTTGAGATATTGTCAATCATATTTTGGCTCAGTCCGAGCAGTATTTCTATCTCACTTAACGCCCTTGGTTGTCAGGGTTTATCTTTCCACCTCCAAGGAAGTGCTTGCCTTGAAGTGTGAAACAGTACATTACAGGCCTCTCTATCACCTCTTTCCTGCCACTTCCACCTTCTACTTTTGTGTCTGCTCCAGCTTGTCCCTCCTGCCCCTCCCCTTCCCCTCCTCCTTTCCTGTGTACATTGCTACTTATTCACACCTATCTCTTGTTTCTCCCTTTCCTCCCTGCCGGTTTCCCATTCTGTCTCACTCTTCATTTCACTAACCACCCACACCCTTTCATTCTTTTCTCCTGGTCCAGAACCTATTGGCCTTGCCAATGCTTCATACATATATCTCCCGACTTAAATAAATCTGATTTCTGAGGTGTAGCGTGGTAGTATAATGGCCAACACTTGCACTCCCAGTTGCATAACACTGATTCTTTTTAATGTTTGAGGGGCATTGCGGAATGCCAAATGCCTGGTTTTGAAACTGAACCTACTAGACACTGTCCAAGGGCAGGGTTCTCTATCTCTTCTCTCTCCTCAAGGGATTGTTTGCTGTCATGCTCACATTAATAAGCTGTGCCAGTGACGCTCACCGATAGCTCACCGATAGCATGACCACACATCTGTATATTATTGGGCACCATTGCAGGCTATGTGATTGCTGTCTTTTACAGAGGCAACCGGGCTTATGGGGAGAGTGGAATGCTTGCGGCACACCATTGCAGCAGACACACCTGTAGGGCTGGAGTAGAATCAGTCACACACTGTCCTCTCCGACGTCAAAACGCTGAATGGAAAATTACAAGAGATCCTAGAAACAGTTAGCGCCCACAAACGAAGACGTAGGCACATTTCCATGCACGTGTCTTCACAAAGCCAAATCAGACTGTGTTCTGCATTATAAATGTTTCGAAAGTCATCCCAGCACACCAAAAGCGTTTCAACACCATTCTAATTGACATGGTGCACTATACAAATATGAATAATACGAAGAGACAGGCGTCATAGAGTTGCCAATCGTGTGCAACAAAGGCAAACACAGCTCAGCAAAGAACTGCCTAAAACAACTTCACTGGCTCCCCATGCGTCAAAGAGCCTGCTTTAAGCTCCTTGGTCATGCTCACAGGACACTCCACGATACAGGTCCAATGAGCCTCAAAAACAAAATACACTTCTATACCCCCGCCAGACCACTAAGATCGCAACACCCTGCTCTTGCTGAGACAAAAAAAATAAACAACTCTAGAACAGGAGGCCGTACTTTCCCATATCTGGCGGCCTGGCACTGGAATGAGCTTCCAGCCGAACTTAGGTTGACTAGTTCAAGTTCAAGTTCAGGCATTTATAAAGCGCACTACTCACCCAGAGGGTCTCAAGGCGCTAGAGGGAGGGGTTCATTGTATATCGAATAGCCAAGTTTTCAGTTCTTTTCTGAAGGAGATGTGATTCTGAGTAAGGCGGAGGTGGGTGGGGAGTGAGTTCCAGGTCTTGGCAGCCAGGAAGGAGAAGGATCTGCCACCCATGGTGGTTTTTCGGATGCGCGGGACTGCGGCGAGGGCTTGAATGGATGATCTTAGTTGGCGGGTGGGATAGTAGAAGGACAGTCGGGAGTTGAGACTAAAGAGTGTACACCGCCTTCAGAAAACAACTTAAAACACACCTATTCCCAAAAGACTGGTATTTAGCTCTCAAAACTCATCCACCTACTTACTACCGTAATTATTTGCGCCATAGCATCCCCTGGGATAAATGCCTCGCTTTATAAAAATAAATATAATCGTCCTGTTTATGATCTACGTGGCCAATAAAAGTTGTACAATGCTGAATCTCGTCTCCAAATTTCATTACTTTTGTTCGGCTCATAGCTGAAAAGGGGCTTCAGACAAACTTTTCAGTTTAAAGCAGAGCAGCAATTAGTGGCAGAAAAGAAATGCAGGCAGGGCTTTAAGTGTGGCAGGTCCCACGGGGTTTCATACCTCGAGGTCATCTTGAAATCTCGAGTTGAAAACGAGCTGAGCTTTTGTGTGGCTTCTGCCCGCAACCCTTGCCCTAACCTCAATTACCTACAATTGAAGGCAAAGTATTAACATTTGATGTGAAATTGAGAGAATGAGATGTGGCTGAATTGCACTATGTGAAAACAGAACACCTGGGGTTAATCCCGGCTTCTCCACTTAACCAAATTGTGTGATCCTAAGCAAATATTTTTTTTCACATGCGAACAGTACAAACATGATTGGTGTTTTTCTCATTTCTCATTTCCATAACTTTATTCAATCTAATTTAAAACATAGATCATCAAAGTATACATTTTTTTAAAAGGATAAAATCTGGGACATTCTTCTCAGTGCAATGTGCAAATTCAAACCCCGAAGCAAGAGTATTAAATTGAGCTGTGCAAATTTCGCAATTCAATGGCTATTATTTGTACAATAGACATAATAAAAAGATTAAATGCTAAACTGCAGGTTCCCAGTTACCCCGTAAGTACATCATTTTTAAAAACGCATATACAAATATGAAGGAGCCCACCATCCTATATTCGAGGAGACAAATACATTTAGGGCTAAGAGTTAGCATAGGTCTCCAGTTGTAATAAGTGTCTCCTATGCTTACCAGCCCATTAAAATGAGGCTACACAAAAACATACGAAAGGATCATGAAACTTCTTCAGACAAAACAGGGCAATGCGGCACTGCTTAAAATCATGACTCATTAAAAGAGGTTTAATATATCTGACTCTCTATATCTGACTCTCTGGTCCTTATAGAAATGGCAGAAAAAGAAGAGGTGGCGATCAGACTGAACTGATAGATTGTCGCATGGGCAGGTTGTCAAATCACTATGACCATACTGTTTTAAGGGAAAACCCAGCATTAGGGGAATTAAGTTCAAACGGAACCTTAAAAGAATAAACCTATGCTGCAGGTTCCTTACCAAGTTCAAATAGAAGTATTCACCATTGGTGTTTAATTTACTGATGAGGCTTTATCTATAATAAGTATCTGGGCCACATACTGTGTGCACGTGACAACTGGCTGCCTCTTAGTTCACTAATAGCATTGTTCCCAGGGCAGGGGCGCAAGTTGGAATATTTCTAAAATCATGTTTAAAAACGATCACTTTTAATAACTAACTTTCAGTGCAGTGATATAATGTGATATGCTAAGGTAAAATGCTTTTGTATGTAAAGAAACATACTTTTTATGATATTTTTTAATTTTTTAATTTTTTAATTTTTTTATTTAGAGCGAACATCAGATGAAACAAAATTCATAGTCATGACATACAATTGTGTGCTTAAAAGCCGAGATTTCAATTAGCAACTTATATGATACTAACAAACAAAGAAGAAAGGAAAACAAGAAGTTACAAAAATTCTTCCATAAATAGCTAACATATAAAGACAGCACAATCGGGGTTTACATATTTCTAATATCGTGATACCAGGCGGTAATTGGAGACCATATTTGAGCCCCTCGTATTCTTGCCTTTTTACCCCGTGTTTCATATATTGCTACCTCTTGCTTATAAACTCCAAGAAAACGAGATAACCACAATTGGAAAGTTGGGGGCTCAACTTCTTTCCACCGTGCTGCCAAGATGATTCTAAATACCGCTATCCCCAAGAATAAAGATGATTCCTCCTCTTTACAATGCCCGAGAGTGCTATCATGGCCGAATAAGTAGAGTGTAGTTGATGTTTTCACTTTATGCCCAAAGACCTCTTCCCAATAGTTGGAAATAATTTTTTTGCATAGGTCTAGTTTAGGGCATTCCGCAAACATGAATTAGATCTGCCGGTCCCTGCCCACATCTCGGACAATTACTGTTTGTTCTCTTGCCCCACGCAAATAATTTTGCAGGTGTAAAATATAAGTTATAAATGGTTTTATAAAGTTGGGCCTTAAGGTTAGATGCTAAAAATAATGTAGCCGAAAATGACAAAGACAGATCAATATCAACATTTGGATTTCTTAATTTATTGGACCAGCCTCTCTCGATACATTCCATATCATCTTTTTGATTCTGAATCAACAGTTCGTAAATAGTTCCTATCCTAGTAGTTCGTTTCCCTATCATATCTAGCAAGGGAACATTATCCATCATAATTTTTGGGGATTTTTGATTGAGGGCAGTAAATACTTGGATATATTTAAGAAAATCATTTCTAGGGACAGCAAATTTTAATTGCAGATTTTGAAATCCCACATTAGGATCATGGCAAAGAACGTCCCCCACTGTATTAATTCCCAGGCTCTCCCATTTTCTAGCAAGCCCATCATTACATTGACGTGGTAAGATTGAACTCTGCCACAAGGGAGTGTACTTTGTATATTTTGGTAACAATAAAAATTTAGAAACTCTTTTCCAAATATTCCATGCACTATATATAATCTTGAATTTAGTTTTTTTGAAGTAAGATGGCTCTAACTGCCTAAGCAATAATCCTCTGGCTTTATTGCCAATTGCCAGTTCATAAATTGATGGTATTTTCTGTGCTGGCATTAATCCTAACACTACTTTAGGATTAAATAAAGGTGCCATTTGTTGAAGAAGGGCTGCCCACAAATAAAGCGTGATATTCGGGATAGCTAACCCTCCCATATCAAGGGATAGGGACAGATATAGAAGAGCCCTCCTGATTTTCTCATAGCTCCAAAGAAATTTAGATAAGCAGGAATCTATATTTTTAATGATGTTGTCATCTACCATCAGCGGGATTGCCCGAAATAGGTATAATACCTTCGGAAAGATATTCATTTTAATGAAGTTTCCCCTACCTATGATAGACAAGTGAAGATTATTTACCCTTGAGAGATCTTTATTAATATTTCTAACAAGAGGCTCATAATTAAGTTGGCTAATAGTCTCAACCATGGGAGAAATACATACTCCAAGGTAAGTGGCCTTATCGACCTTATATGGACTCTCATACAAGATATTATCAGTGCACAAGACCATCGTTTTATCTGTATTCAGGGAGTAGCCTGAATATAGGCCAAAGACATTAGTGATTTGCTCAATCTCCTGGATTGCCTCCGCGGGGTTTGGTGTTAATACTGCCACATCATCGGCATATGCCAATACTTTAGTTTGGTAGCTATTGGCTTGACTGGTTATATTAGATTAGAGGTAAGCAGTTTTAGAAGTAATGGGTTAATATACAGCGCGAATAATATTGGTGAGCATGGACAGCCCTGCCTTGTGCCCCTTTGAGTTTTGATAAACTCCGACTCCACCCCCCCCGTACCATAAGTCTAGCCCTGGGGGTAACATATAATGCCTTGATGGCCTTGGCAAACTCTGGACCAAAGTTGTTAATTTCCAGGATCCCCCATAAAAACCTCCAAGACACTCAATCGAAAGCCTTCTCGGCATCAAGCAGTATCATCGACATCGGTCCCCCCGTTTCCCTCATGATGTCAAACAGAGAAATGGCCCTACGGGTATGATCCGTGGTGCCCTTTCCAGGTATAAATCCGTGCTGCCACGGGGAGACCAGCCGTTCGACGACACTGCTGAGCCGATTAGCGAGTATCTTGGAGTATAGTTTGGAGTCTGAGTTTATCAACGAAATTGGGCGGTATGAAGATGGATATTCCGGGGGTTTCCCTTTTTTAGGAAAAATAGCTATATTTGTTAGCTGCCATGATTCTGGTGACATACCATTCCACTGTACCCCCAAGAAAAGATCTAATAAATACGGTACTATTGTTTTTTCAAGCATTTTGTAGAGATCCAGTGGGATTTTATCTGGACCGGCAGCTTTACCATTGGCCTGCTCTGATAGTGCAGCCTGCACTTCAGTGATCGAGATTTCCCGTTCTAGATCTGCCCTGTTTTTTTCATCTAGCACCTGTGCTAAACCAGTTTCATTTACCCATTCCTCTAGGAATTCTCTAATATTATATGTTTCGTCTTGATCTTCATTCTGGTATAACTTTTGATAGTACCGTCGAAACGCGTCTGAAATATCTACCGGCGTTGTGTATTTTTGTCCTTCAAACTCAATAGAGTCAATCAAAATATATGAGGATTTTTACCGGGTATGAAGTGCCAGCTGCTTGCCTACCCTCTCCCCATTCTCATAGATTTTAGTTTGATTTGTTTGGAAAATTTCTGCTGCCCTTTGGGTAAGACTACTATTAATCTCCGTTTTCAGAATGATTATCCTACGCATACTACTTCCCCCATCCTCCCCTCGAGCTATCTGTGTGGCATGTTGTTCCTCTAACTTGGCCAGCTCAATCAGATGTTGATTATTGAGTTTCTCCTGGATTTTTTTACGCTTGGCCACAAATGCAATAGTCTCCCCCCTCAGCGCAGCCTTGAAACAGTCCCAAACCGTTATTCTTGGTGCACTATATTGATTGCAATCAAAAAATTCCTGTGTCCACAAAGTAATATATTCTATGTATTCCCTTTTGACAAGTAATTTTCTGTCAAATGACCATTGAGAATGGGGCCTATCAGATGATGGAAGATTGAATGTAAGTACGAGAGGGTTATGGTCTGGAATTATTTTTGGAGATTTACTTATCTCCATAGCTCCGGAATGTTCTTTTGATGCAAATACATAATCGATCCGAACATATTTGCTGTGGGGATGGGAATAATACGTATAGCCCAGGTCATTTCGATGTTTAAGGTCCCAGATATCGATTAGATTGTGACTCTCCAAAAGTTGTTTTACTGCCCTAAAGACTTTTGGCTTCCGACCCATATGATTCCGCTGTATTTGACTGCCCCCCATCGAGTCCAGAGAGACATTAAAGTCCCCACATAAGATTTGCGGGCTACCCCAAGAAGCTAGCTCGAGTTCTAGATGTTGGAAGATACCAGGATCATCCTGATTTGAGCCGTATAAGGAGCAGATTGTAATCCCGATTTCTAATTCAGCTATAACCCATCCACCTAACGGGTCGGCCAGCCTTCGTTTAACCTGCCCTAGAAAGGTTTTTGCTAAAATTGCTACCCCGCGTTTTCTGTAAGTTTGAGTTGTTGCTACAAGCAGGTTATAGCCGGGAATATTTAAGAGACTTTTCTCCGCTACAGGAAGGTGAGTCTCCTGGAGACAGAGGACATCATATGAATTCTGACATACCAGTTCAAAAAAACGGGCTCTTTTCCCTCTGTCATTCAAACCAGCGATATTCCATGTACATAATCTTAACTTCCCCATTGCATATTTGTTCCACCTTTAACAAGCCGACTCACAAAAACATTGATCCGATTACCTTTATCTCTTCTTTTACCTTCAGCCACTAATTCTAGCAACTGATTTTTACCATTGATATATTTCTTCAAATGATTTCTTGTTCCTTTATTTGTTGCTTTTCTTGTTATACACCTCAAATATCTGATTTTGCTCTGTTTTTCAACTTTTCCCCCCCACCGCCCCCCCCCCCCTACCCAACCCTCCCCCCTCGCACCCAAAAAAGGGCTGATAGACTCCATAAGAGTCTATTGTGATGGAATCGTGCCACCTGACTGGAATTCAGTTAAATCACAATCATCTTTTTCTTAACGAAATTTCTGCGGGAGCTAACAAAAAGGAACCCATTCTAGAATCCAACAATAGGATACAAAATTACCCCGCATTACAGAGTTCCTTATTTCAGCTCCAACCACCTGCCCCATTTCCTTATTGCCTCCTGCAAGTCCCACCTACCTCCATCAATATCTGGCCAATAATAGTGACATTCCTCGTCTAATTTCCATCAAATCTATTTCAAACTATTTCAAGTTATTTCAAACTATCTAAGTACTCCTTTGCTTTAATTTCTGAGGAAAAAAATCTCGTTTGACCCCCATAAATTATCTTAAGCGTAGCAGGATTGTTAAGGTAAGCCTGTGCTTTCTTTTCCTGAAAAGGCTTTATCATTTGACGAAGGCGCCATCTCCTCTCTTACGTCACATGACAGAAGTCCGGGCGTACGAAATAGGAGACTGAGTCTCTGGTACGGCGTGCTTCTGGTCTGGCCTTTTCAAAGATTGCCTGCCTCAGAAGAAAGTTACCAAAGTAAATCAAAATGGCAAGCGGATAACTCCCTGACTTTGCTGCAGGCTTCAAGGTCAGTGGGACACGGTGTGCCCGTTGGATCTCCAAGTCCCAGTTCCAATGAGCTAATTCAGGCAAGGTATCCGTGAAGAGTTGGATCATATATGAACGGACATCTCCCCCCTCCGCTGCCTCCGGAACTCCTAGTACGCGCAGATTGTTTCTCCGTAAGCGATTTTCACCATCCTCCAACTTCCATCTGATATCAGTCAGCTCTGCTTCATGGGACTCAACTCGTTCTTGGGTCACTGCAGCCTCGGCCTCATTGGAAACTATTCGGGTTTCGATGTCAGTCATTCGGTCGTTGAAGGTTCCGACAGTTCTGGTTAGTTTCCGTACCACCCCCTGTACTTTGCGGATAGCTGCCTGTGCCTTACGGCTATCATGGGACGTCTCCTCCCGGTGAGACGCAATTGCTTGCAAAACTGTGGTCATGACAAAATCCAACGTGATTGTAGGTTGATCTAGAGGAATTGCTTGAGAGGGATGAGGCGGGTAAGGAGATCGAGCGGGGCTTTTAGTAGTTTCAACAGTCTCAGCATTTACCATGGCCGCTGGGTTCGATGAATTCACGAATTGCGTAGAGGGCGAGTAATCCCAAGTGAGTTCTGCTGCCCCATGATGTCCCTTTTTCTTTCTAAAAACAGTCTTCCGAGCATCACTAGGTGTATACTTTGATGCTTCCTCGCTCACACTCTCTGTAGAAAAGTCAGATCCGCCGCTTGCCCCGTCCCCAGTCTCGTCTGACCATCCTCCATCGTCAGAAAATGAGTAGAAATCACTCGGGTCCTTGTCCAACTCAGAGATAGCCCACCCGTCCCCATCTCAGTTTCAGGAAGATCAATAATCGTCTCAGTGGCCTTCGGATTGTCATGACATACTAAATTAGAAGATACAACGTCATTCTGGCCCTTGCCATTGTCTGCCAGTTGGATAGTATTACCTGATTTAACAAGTGACCGGGGCAGTTCGACCTTATCCATGCTATCACCATCAGTTAGTAGGGGAGTACTCACAACATTGCCAATTTCAACAAAAGGGGGGACAAATGCGTCTGTATTAGCCTGTACGAGAGGAGTTAATGCGATCATACCTTCATTATGCTGTTTGCTGTTATCCTGTTTTGCCACAGTAGTATCTGAATGGCCGTTAATGTCACCCTCAGAAACGTTGCCAGTAGCAGTGCCAGTTGGTGTCTCGTCATTCTCTTCTACTACCAGGGAGGGGCATAGTTCTATAGCTGAGGGTACCTTGGCGCTACTAACAGTCCCATTAGTAGCTCTCACTTCAATCAGGACCTCGCTATCAGCTTGTCCTCCTTCCTCGCTCTGATCAGGATGTTTCTGCTGCTGCTGTCTCTTCCCCTCGTAACCCGGAAGAGATTTTGAGCCCGTTGGAGCTCGACGGAGGAGCTCCACCACTGAGGGGCCGGGATTTTCTTTTGCGGCGGTGCCTCCTCCTCCTCGCTTCGGCGTCCTTTGAAGCATGGGCTCTTCCAGGTCTCGGACCGTGGGGCTTCTCCCCGTATCCCCAGTACCGATGTCACCTCGCTTCATGGCGAGCTCGCGGTCCCGCTGGGCTTGCTTTGCTGCTCTAGTCTTCGCGGCGACTGCTGCCAGAGCCGCTGTATTCTTAGAAGCCATAGCACCACTTTCGACTCTCCGCAGGACCAGACAGCTCTTCCGTGTGCCTCCCTCCACTAAGCCAACAACACCTTGGGTGCTGCCAGAGCCTCCGATCAAGCTTTTCCGCCTCAGCACTCCAAGTAGACGAGAGAAAACAATCCCAAACAGTGAGGTGAGAATCATTAATTGGTCTTGTGCTTGTGCTTCCTCCCTCCTCACAGCTAGAAGCTCCAAGCTCGCCCGTGTTCCAAGCATCTTCGTTTTAACGCCACTTGTTTTAACTTTCCTTTTCATTTAATTGTAACAAGGCATGCGTTAGGGCATTTGTGGTCGGCATTTCTCCTATCAATTTTCCCGCATTTCACTGATCTAAACTCCAGTGAGGGACGCACTGCTGAGCGGCCTCTCACACCGCCGCCATCTTCGCCCCCACTACGTATCTCTCACAAGGTGCACTATACAAATGCAAGTATGAATAATACCAAGGGACAGGCGTCATAGAGTTGCCAATCATGTGCAACAAAGGCAAACACAGCTCAGCAAAGGACTGCCTAAAACAACTTCACTGGCTGCCCATGCGTCAAAGAGCCTGCTTCAAGCTCCTTGGTCATGCTCACAGGACACTCCACGATACAGGTCCCATGAGCCTCAAAAACAAAATACACTTCTATACCCCCACCAGACCACTAAGATCGCAACACCTTGCTCTTGCTGAGACAAAAGAAAGAAACAAGTCTAGAACAGGAGGCCGTACTTTCTCATATCTGGCGGCCCGGCACTGGAACGAGCTTCCAGCCGAACTTAGGTTGACTAAAGAGTACAACGCCTTCAGGAAAAAACTTTAAACACACCTATTCCCAAAAGACGGATATATGATGTTACAACGCATACTTTTACAACGCTTACCGTTACAACGCATTTTTTACAACGCAAAAACTTTTACAACGCATACCATTACAACGCATGTTTTTACAACGCAAGTACTTTTACAACGCATACCATTACAACGTAAGTATTGGTAAGTATATAATATATATTTTTTAAATTAATTGTAATTAATATAATTTAATTTATTTTAATTTATTTAATTTAATTTTTTTACCCTGTACCCCTGTACCCCCAAAACCCAAATTAACCCAGAAACCTAAAAATACCCCTGTACCCCCAAAACCCAAAACTGTCCCTGAACCCAAAAAATACCCCTGTATCCCATAAACCCAAAACTGTCCCTGAACCCTAAAAATACCCCTGTACCCAAAAACTGAAAACTGACCCTGAACCCTAAAAATACCCCTGTACCCAAAAACTGAAAACTGACCCTGAACCCTAAAAATACCCCTTTACCCAAAAACTGAAAACTGACCCTGAACCCTAAAAATACCCTTTTACCCAAAAACTGAAAACTGACCCTGAACCCTAAAAATACCCTTTTACCCAAAAACTGAAAACTGACCCTGAACCCTAAAAATACCCTTTTACCCAAAAACTGAAAACTGACCCTGAACCCTAAAAATACCCCTTTACCCAAAAACTGAAAACTGACCCTGAACCCTAAAAATACCCCTTTACCCAAAAACTGAAAACTGACCCTGAACCCTAAAAATACCCCTTTACCCAAAAACTGAAAACTGACCCTGAACCCTAAAAATACCCCTTTACCCAAAAACTGAAAACTGACCCTGAACCCTAAAAATACCCCTTTACCCAAAAACTGAAAACTGACCCTAAACCCTAAAAATACCCCTTTACCCAAAAACTGAAAACTGACCCTAAACCCTAAAAATACCCCTTTACCCAAAAGCTGAAAACGTAAAAAAAAACCAAACATATAAAATATTAAATATAATTATATACTTACCAATACTTACGTTGTAATGGCATGCGTTGTAAAAGTACTTGCGTTGTAAAAACATGCGTTGTAATGGTATGCGTTGTAAAAGTTTTTGCGTTGTAAAAAATGCGTTGTAATGGTAGTGCGTTGTAAAAGTTGCGTTGTAAATGTTGTTTACCCCAAAAGACTGATATTTTGCCCTCAACCTCATCAACCTACTTACTATAGTAATCCTTAGCGCCGTGACATCCCCTGGGATAAATGTTGCGCTTTATAAAAATAAATATAATCGTCCTGTTTATGATCTACGTGGTCAATAAAAGTTGTACAATGCTGAATCTTGTCTCCAAATTTCATAACTTTTGTTCTGCTCATAGCTGAACTAAGGGGCTTCAGACGAACTTTTCAGTTCAAAGCAGAGCAGCTATTAGTGGCAGAAAAGAAATACAGGCAGGGATTTAAGTGTGGCAGGTCTCACGGGGTTTCATACCCCGAGACTTGAGCCTGATGCCTGGCTTTAGCTCAGCTCGAGGTCATCTTGAAATGTCGAGTCGAAAATGAGCTGAGCTTTTGTGTGGCTTCTGCGCGCAACCCTTGCCCTAACCTCAATTGCCTAAAATTAAAGGCAAAGTATTAACATTTGGGGTTGATTCCGATCCTGGAAAAAAAACGTCCGTACGATTCGTATCCGGTGCACTCTCCGTACGAATCGTAAACATGCCGAACGACCCGACGAGTACGATCCGGACCGGGGTATGAGGACGCGATTCGTACGGTCCACGTCAGGTAAGGCCGATTCGTACAGAAAAGCACACAATCACATACACACCGTACGGTCCGTACACCCCATGATCACAGGGGTACGGTGCGTACCCCTGCGATCATGGGGTGTACGCACGGTACCCCGCGATCGCAGGGTGTACGCACCGTACACCCAGCGAACATGGGGTACGGTGCATACACCCTGCAATCGCGGGATACGGTGCGTGCACCCCATGATCGCAGGGTTACGCACCGTACCCCTGCGATCATAGGGTGTATGTATCATACCCGGGGGGCTGTTCCGTACCTGTTTTCGGCTCCCGTAAAAAAAGCGTCGTACAGGGCGTACCCGACATGAATCGTACTTGCTGGGTCGGAGAAACCAGCCGCGAACCGTACGGATGTCGCGTACAGCGGGTTCCGAGGGAGATTCATACGGGGGGTTTGATTCGTACGGTCTCTGTGCGATTTGTACGGAGTCCAGCTCCTTGTATGAATCGTACTTTGTCATACGTACGGGGGACATTGCAGGGTACGATTCGTACGGGAAAAACGCTCCGTACGGCTGTTCGGAGCGGTTTTCCCGAATCGGAATCGACCCCTTGATGTGAAATGGAGACAATGAGATGTGGCTGAATTGCACAATGTGAAACCAGAACACCTGGGGTTATTTCCGGCTTCTCTGCTTAACCATATTGTGTGATCCTAAGCAAATATTTTTCTTCACATGCGAACAGTACAAACATGATTGGTGTTTTTCTCATTTCTCATTTCCATAACATTATTCGATCTAATTTAAAACATAGATCATCAAAGTATACATTTTTTAAAAAGGTTAAAAACTGGGACATTCTTCTCAATGCAATGTGCAAATTCAAACCGTGAAGCAAGAGTATTAAATTGAGCTGTGCAAATTTCGCAATTCAATGGCTATTAATTGTACAATAGACATAATAAAAAGAATAAATGCTAAACTGCAGGTTCCCAGCTACCCCATAAGTACATAATTTTAAAAAACGCATATAAAAATATGAAAGAGCCCATCATCCTATATTCGAGGAGAAAAAAACATTTAGGGCTAAGAGTTAGCATAGGTCTCCAGTTCTAATAAGTGTCTCTTATGCTTACAAGCCCATAAAAATGAGGCTACACAAAAACATACGAAAGGATCATGAAGCTTCTTCAGATAAAACAGGGCAATGCGGCACTGCTTAAAATCATGACTCATTAAAAGAGGTTTAATATATCTGACTCTCTGGTACTTATAGAAATGGCAGAAAAAGCAGAGGTGGAGATCAGACTGAACTGATAGATTGTCGCATGGGCAGGTTGTCAAATCACTATGACCATACTGTTTTAAGGGAAAACCCAGCATTAGGGGAATTAAGTTCAAACGGAACCTTAAAAGAATAAACCTATGCTGCAGGTTCCTTACCAAGTCCAAATAGAAGTATTCACCATTGGTGTTTAATTTACTGATGAGGCTCTATCTATAATAATTATCTGGGCCACATACTGTGTGCACGTGACAACTGGCTACCTCTTAGTTCACTAAGAGCATTGTTCCCAGGGCAGGGGCGCAAGTTGGAATATTTCTAAAATCATGTTTAAAAACGATCACTTTTAATAACTAACTCTCAGTGCAGTGATATAATGTGATATACTAAGGTAAAATGCTTTTGTATGTAAAGAAACATACTTTTTATGATATTTGAGGAGACTTTCTCATATTTTACATGATGTTTGCTGCATGATTCTCTTATCAGCACTCTTCAGGGCTCGGCTCATGCCTGTGCTCTTAGACCCAAGACAGACACTCAGCTCGGTTCTGACTCTGTTCTACCTGTTAATCTGTTGGCTCGCCTTGGGCCAGACTGGGAACTGAAACCAGCACAGGCAAACTGCTCAGCCGGCCCCCCTGGGGGGGGGGGTTTTGGCAGGTGCGGCCAAGCTGCTTGCTAGGGCCGGTTTCAGCTGATTTTGTTACAATGGGCCGAAATTGCTGGCCCGGTAACAAAAACGGCCCCCTAGGGACCCCAAACCGGCCCCCACCCTAGCGGCCCACTGGGGAATTGCCAGGTGCCGGCTATGGCCAGTCCGGCCCTGGGCTCGCCCATCCCTTTGCAGAAGAGACTGAAAAGACAGTGCTAAAGGGGGAAGAGATGACGCGTGAGGGATAATTGAGGATATTCAGAAATATCTGAGGAAGAAGGGTGTTAAGTGTCTGCCAGAGAGACTACAAAGTAAAGTGGTGGAAAGGGGAGAACAGGAGTGAGTTGGACACTCCGAAAACCACTACCCCTTCCAAATACTAAATAACTCATATTTCAGAATTAAAACATTTTTAGTTCTAATTATTCACAATAAAATCATTGTTTTTACTCGTTTATTTGATACTGCTAACAAGCACTGTCAAAGCTAATAGGTCTGGCTTATTTTAGGCATATGCTCATTGTTATTATTTATGTCTAGATGTCATAACATAAAATGCACAGAGGCACGCACATACTATGTGAAGCACGGGATTTAGTTCACTTGTTGACTGCACACCTGTTTTAAAGGCCCACACCTATTTCAACCCACTTACAACACTGAATGCAGGGGGGAACAGCTAAAGCTAAAGTTGCATGACTTGACAGGCAGTCAATAATGGCTTTGTCTTTTGTTAAGAAATGGGACCTAAGACCATGTTGAATCTCAGCGTGGATGAACACACCTTACAGCAACAGGCCATGGCTAGAAGTAGGGCAAGGGGTTGCAACGATGCACCTTCTCCATCAATATGATTGTGTTCTATTTTTTAAGCAGTGTTAAAATTATAAAGTAATTCTATAAAAACCTGAGTTGTGATACCAGAAGAACAAGGGGAAAAAGCAGCACTTACTTGC
Organism: Lissotriton helveticus; assembly: GCF_964261635.1. Taxonomy (NCBI): domain Eukaryota; kingdom Metazoa; phylum Chordata; class Amphibia; order Caudata; family Salamandridae; genus Lissotriton; species Lissotriton helveticus. The sequence continues at coordinate 836,362,171 of NC_136070.1, forward strand.
TGGAAGATCTGTTACATTTTGTCCTCAGTTTAGGAAGGGGATGCAATATAACACACCTAGTGTATCCATGTGTTTCTATATTATTTTGCCAATGATGATCACATATGCAGCACAAAATACAAACTGATTTTTTGCTGGCACTTAAGTGAAAATCACTAACAAACTCAATGGCACTTGAATCATCCACCTCCAGAAACGAAATTATGGAGCTTGGCTAGCAAGGATTAAAGGGCCATGGGTACAGGTTTTAGGAATAGTGATTAAGTAATTGTGACTTTATGCGCATTGCATTTATGAAATTGCTGTTCCTAATGAATGAAACACGATCAGTTTCATTTAGTGATTCCTAATAGACCTACCTCATGAATATTAATAAGGTAGGTTGCAATTTGAGAGTGATTAGAAATTGCAGCCATCACAGGGATGGTGGCCTGCTGGGGTCAGCATACCACCATGTCTGTAATTGCTTTTTAAGAAAGCAATGTTTTTTTAAATGCAGCCCTTTTTCCTTAAAAGAAAATGGTATGCGTTTAAAAAGAAAAAAATGAAAGTTTAAGTTTCATTTTTTAAGAGGAAGAAGTGATCTCTGGGACCAAAGCCTGCTCTTAAAACAGTATTATCAACATTCACAAAGTGAAAGGGGTCCCATGAGGATCCCTTCTCTTTTGCAAATGGTTATCACCTCCTCTGAGGTGTCGGTAAAAAATGAATGTTTTGCAATCTTAATGTGTTTGCCAAACTTTCATGCATACCACTGCAAATCAGTATTAAGAAGGGACACCCTAAACACGCCCCTTCCAAGTACTGATTCGCAAGCCCAAATTGCGATTCAGAAACAGTAGCACCTGTACAATCCTGCAAACAACTGGATCCAACCTTCCCTAGATGTGCTTTAGAAAACTCCCCTGCCCCAAGGATTTCTTATTATTGAGCTCAATGGCACATTCTATACATTTTTTACATATTGTTTTAAGAGCAGCATATTACAGAAGCAGTCTTAACTGGAGGCCAATAAAGTTGCAAAATACTGTATATGATTGGTATTTTCTTGTAGTAGCCAAGATGTCTATATGCCCAGAGTAAGAGTCTCAATGTGCACCAATCATAAACTGTGTGTACCAGTCACAAACAAGATTTACCCATTTTGGTTTATTGTGTCACGTAAGGAATGTTATGTTATGTTATGTTATGTTAATAATGGTTTGTATAGCGCACTGTCACCGGTTGGTTTCCTGGCGCTGTAGAAGACAGAGTCGATTCAGAAAAGGGGGTGGTGATGAACAGAGTGTCTGAATTAAGCAGAGCACTCTTACCCAGTCCAAAGATCAGGGCTTGATCCATCACCGTTATTTAGCTCACTGTCCCATCCTAGCTCAGAACCTGGCTATATGCAAATTAGTCTGTCCCTGGCCCAGTGCATCATGGGAACAGGGCAGACCAAACTACCAAGCCAATTCTTCACCAGAAAGGAGACAAGCTACCGGGGACCGGTTTCTGGCATTTCAGCCTCATCGGCCCGGCTTGCGTGAATCCTGATGGAGAAGACAGAGAGCGGTCAGAGTTGAAAGCCTGCGGAATTAGTAGAATGCCTGTTGGTAAAGCCAGGTCTTTAGGGATTTCCTGAATAACACGAGGTCAGGGCATAGCCTGATCTCAAGAGGAAGGGCATTCCATAGACGAGGTGCAATGATGCCAAATCTGCAGCTGCCCGAACGCTTACGTTTGAAGGAAGGTGTTTGTAGGAGACATTGGTGGGCCGAGCATAGGCTTCGGGACGGGGCGTATTTTATGATGAGTTTTGAGATGAATTTAGGACTTTTACAGTGGAGCGCTTTAGGAATGTAAAAGTTTAATCTTTTTTTAAGTTCGTGGCAAAGACTGCAGCCTCTGAACTACACATCATACCATAAACTATGACTTCGCTTACTCCATCCATTGCCCTCCCCTCAAACCAAACTGTGCAATTCTTTAATAGCTTAAGCCTTATGAGTGTCTTTTCCAAGGGCCATTCAGGGCCTAATCCTTTTACAAATTTAAGTGAAAAATGTTCTGTAAAATGCACTTTTTGTCCCCATTATTTTCAAGTTAGCTCGGGCCACTGGGGGAATAGTCACCCCGAGCCCTACTAAACAAGGTTAGGCTTGCTCAATTCTATTTCAGGAAGGTATTTGAGCCCTGCACCTCTAAACGTTCGCCTGTCACCACTCCCGTAGGCGTGTACTTTGTATTGGCTGGGCAGTACAAGCACCATACCTGTGTGAGTCCTCATGTGCCTCTTCAGATCAAATGTGTCATTAAATCCTTTCCCACAGTATTTGCAGACATGCTTCTTGATGGAGCTGTGGCACTTCAGATGGCGTGTCAGCATGCGCTGGAGCGGGAAGATCTTGCTGCATACATAGCATACAAAATGCCCTTGATGGTGGAAGCTTTTACACTGCAACAAAGTTTGTCAACACAAGACAGTTGTGAAACAATTTTCAGTACACAGGGTCATTGAGATAGTGCATGTTCTAAGAAATGCCACAAGCATCACGATGTACAAGAGAAACAAATCCAGTAATCATCCATTGTCCAGCTTTTTTTAGGGTAAAGTTAAAATTAGGTTGGGCCGACTTTAGCACGGGTGGCACCTGGTGCAACAATTTTTGTTGGTACCCCCCCCAACACCTCCCTTTCCACAGATTCCCTCACTACCACCTTGCCAACAGTGCCCCGAATCTCTCCATAGGCCCTCTCTCAAATGTACTTGATTTGTTTTATAGTGCTACTCATACCGCTGTACAGTGTATGGACACTTTATACCACACACACACACTATACAGATAATGAATCATATATGTGTAAATCAGTTTATAGGAAATGTTACATAAGACTATTAAGACTACAGGGTGTAGGACTCACCTGTAATATGTACTGCATATGTTTTAGGAGTTCTTTGTCCGGAGAAGCACAAACTCAGGATTTAAAACAACACTGTAGCTGGGATTGGCTTCAATAGTAAGAATGTATTTTTACGCAAACAAACCTTTTTTAACAAAGTTGGGATAATAAAAGGCTGAGGGAAAAAACACAACATTTTAACCTATGTCATGGAGTTCCACGCAGCTCTTTGATGATGACGAGAGTCAACTGCGTAAAGGGAGCCTCACGCAGCGGAGATGTGGGAATAATACCACTTCCCGAGGGATCACAGCTTACCGGACCTTGGATGGGGTTTTTACCTGTTTACCGGTTTGTGCCCCCTTCACCCTCCCCCCTTTCATGCTCTCTCTCACCCTCCCCTACCGCTTTCCCTCTTTCATTCTTTGTCTACTTCCTCTGCCCCTATCCCCCCTCCCCTTAATCTCTCCCCTTGCCTGCTACACCGCCTAGCCCCCTGTCCCTTGTGCCCTTTAACTAAGCACTCCTTCTCCCCTTGTTGGGGAAAGATCCAATTACTTATGCTCTGGAGTCTCAGTGATCCCTCTGAGAGAGTCCACAGCGCCAAGGGAGCCACTCACAGTTGAGGTATGGTTTAGTGCCCCTTGCCAAAGCACTCCCTCTCCCCTTTTTGGGGAAGGATCCAGTAGGTAGGCCTTGGAGTCAAGTTCAAGTTCAAGAAGTCTTTATTCGATTAGTTCATCATAAAAGACATTAAAATACAATATATACATATAAAACAGTTAAAACAAATATTAAATCATTGACAAGCTAATCAGCTTCTTGTACAAATATACAAAACTTTACAAATGAACACATGGACAACCATACATCAACAGGTTACAAGATACTAGGCAGTCACCATTTAATTATTTTTGATGAACCTGCTTCTAAGCACCCATGCCCACCCGAGAAATTTAGCAACCCCCACAACAATGATGGGATCCAAGTTGGTTTTTAGCAGTCTGGTTGCTTCTACAGCCAATCTAGTTCCTAGCTGTCTACATACAGGTTTTAGCCATTTGGCTCTGGGGGCAAAGTATAAAGGGCACACATACAACAAATGGTCCAGGCTTTCCCTAGTACCTTTGCAGTTGGGACAAAAACCCGACCTATCTGTTCCCCATTTTTTAGTAAACTCCCCAATGGGAAGTGAACCGCATCTAAATTGGAAAAATAGTTTGCGGTCCAAGGGTTTAGTTATAGTGTATGTATGTATGTATGTTTGGATTTATATAGCGCTTATAACCCAGGGGTCTCTAAGTGCTTTGCCTTGGGAACCCGTCCTGGCTTTTCCCTGTGAGATAGCCCCTACAGGGCATCCCCAAGGTGAAAGCCAGGCATCCCGCCGCGGGGGGCCGTTGTGGAGATTAAGCAAGCTTAATGCCCAGAGTTGCAGAGTGTGAACCCATGATTAGGTCAGGCACCGAAGCGAGAATTATCGAGTCCGTGGACATTTGAGTTTGAGACCCTGCCGCGTCGGGAATTGAACCCTGGTCCCGGGTCTGACCTCTGCTTCAGGGTCTGCCTGCTCTAACCAGTGAGCCACACTTCTCCACAACCCCTCTAGCTTTGGTATGTCCTTGTGTACAATGAACAATCCAGTAAGGCTGCTCGGGTTTGTTTCCATATACATATTGTGGGTCACCCAGTCCCAGTAACATTTTTTAAGATCTTTTTTGGAGGGAAAATTGGCTAACTCAGGCGAGGACCACAGATCACCATAACCCAAGGCTAATAAGGTAGTCTTGAGGTCTCTGAACCATCCAATATTTGAGGCTCCAGGGCTATTTTTAACCTCCAGACAGGCTTCTGCATAGTAATGGAGTTCTGGCGTTGTCCACAGACGACGCCAGAAGGTAAGAGGACGAAGTCTTGCTTGGTCTTCCACCGGGTGACACCCTAGGTCATAAAGGAGAGGAATTATTGGAGTCGACTGAGGGAGGCCTATGGACAATCTTAGAAATTTATTTTGAGCATGTTTTAAAGAATCCAAATTACTGCCACCCCATAGTTCCGCGCCATATAGGATCGCTGAAAGAACCTTACCACCATAGATCTTAATAAGCGGAGACATTGGCCTCGTAAATGACCCTTTGTGTTCTTTAATCAGCGCTCCGCCCAGCTGTTTCTGTTTCAGGGTCATAAGCTCAATCTGGTGGGTCCAACTCAAGGTGTCGCTGAAGGTGACACCCAGGTAGGTGAAATGTTTTGTTTGCTCCAGGGGGATATCCCCCATGGAGACCCTGGCATTTATTTGCTTACGCCCCCTTAAAACCATAAATTTGGTTTTGGAGACATTCACCTCCAGCTCATGATCGCTGCAGAAACTCTCGAACCTTGACAGTGCATTCTGCAAACCCTGCCTGGTTCGTGAAATCAGGAGAGTATCATCAGCGAACATGAGCAGGGGGATTCTCATGCCAGCCAAAATTGGGGCATCCGTGGAAAAGTTGTCATAATACTTGGTAACTCTATTGATATATAGAGAAAACAAGGTAGGTGCCAAAACACAACCTTGCCTGACACCTTTTGCCACAGGAAAATTCTCTGTCACCTCACCTGGTTTGCCCCATCGCACAAAAGCAAATGTCTGAGCATGAAGGTTCACTATAAGACGCACCAAAATGGGAGGCATGCCCATATCTAATAGGCAGTTCCAAAGGCCGGCCCTCGGGACAAGGTCGAACGCAGACCGAAGATCCACGAAGGCGGCATATAGATTGCCTTTGCCCAAGGTAACCGTCTTCCAGTGCAGGAGCATGAAACGAAACGCCTGATCCAAGGTACTCACGCGGGGTCTAAACCCAGCTTGGAGAGGAGTAAGAATGTTAAATTCCTCCATCCAAGCCTGAACCCTTGACAGAACAAGGCGAGTGATGATCTTCTGGACTGCGTCTATTAAGCTGATCGGCCGGTAATTCGAAGGAACCGACCGATCTCCCTTCTTGAAGATAGGCAGTATTTCAGCGCCTGCCCAGGAGTCAGGAACCCTGGCGCCCATAGCCAGCGCATTTACCAAACGCACTAGATATGGTACCCATAAGTCCTGATCTTGTTGGAATAAGTCCGCTGGGATACAATCCGGACCGGGCGCTTTGCCCCTAGGGATGGCATTCAGGACAGACTCTACTTCTTTGGCCGAGAACACAAGTATATCAGTAGTAATCGGCCAATTAATAGGGTCCTGCGTGATGCCATGGCAACTAAATTGTTCCTCAAAATATGACACCCATTTCTGTTGTTCAATGGATGCGGGACTAGGGCGGTCATCCTGAGACTGACCCCACCTAAGGAGGTGCCAAAAGCGTTGAAAATTCCTGGAGCCACAGGCCTCGGCCAAGAGGCACCAACGCTCGTCGTCCCATGCAGCTTTTGCCCGAAGTTTGGCTGCTTTGTACGCCTTCCTACAGGTTTTAATTAAGGCTGAGTTCTTTAATTTCAAGGCCTTAAACAGAGACGAATGGGACTCTCGACAAGCATCGTTATACCAGTTTGCTGGTTTCTTACCCTTCCCCCTACCCTTGTTAACAACAAATTTAACAAACATAGTTTTTAAAGATATGAACAAGCTAGCGTGGATGTCTGTGATTTTTGTGATCGTCATTTCCTGGTTTTCACATTTGTCGATTTCCATTATGGAATTTGATACCAGGGTTCTGATCTTGGCACGTGCTTCCATATCTACTGAAACCTTTGGCCAACGCACCCTCCTCATGTCATTTGTTAAAACCACAGCCTCTTGAACGGGATTAGGCTGGCGATCAATCGGCCCTACAAAACTGAAGTCCTTCAATTCCGCTAGGAGTGGTTCGTGGTCGCTTTCTGGACGTGGTTTAACTAACATGTCCAGAACTAAGTGCCACATTTTAATATCAACTAAGATATAATCAATGCGACTGCTATGTCTGCCATTAAAGAAAGTATAGTTACCCACCCTGTCAGAGCTTACGCGTCCATTTAGGGCACGCAGCCCCCAATTTAAACAGAGACCTTTAATAAATGTGGCTGCTTGAGACCACTTAGTGATCGGGGGAAGCTCGAGTTGGGGAATCCCCCAGGTCAAATCCTCATCCTCGGTTAGTAATCCATCCTCTTTACCAAGGGGTTCAAAACAGGTATTAAAATCCCCCATAACAACCACATGACCAGTTAGTTGAGTGGAACCCAGGAAGTCATCCAAACAGGTAAGGGTGGATGACACACGGCCACCCACAATACCTCTTGCATATACATTGATAAGCAGTATGTTCAGCCCGCTACTTGTTTTCATACTGATTATCAGTATATCGGGGCAGTCAATAAAGACTTCCTTCACAGAGACACCTGCAACCTGGCGAACCCAAATAGTAAGACCACCCATGGCCCTACCTCTATGGCCTCTGATTGCTAGTTTGTTAAAATTCAGGAAGCCTGGGAAATAAACTGATTGGGTCGCCCAGGTCTCCTGGAACGACCAGACATCGCCTTGTCGAATAAAGTCAGCCCAATCAGGAATACATACGCAAGAATCAATTCCTGCAACGTTCCAACATCCCAAGGTGGTGCCCTTTCCACATGATTGATCACACATTTTTGTAACAACATTTGGGTCGGGTTCATTAGACAGGAGAGAGGATTCAACATGCCCCACAGCATCTATAATCGGACCATCCATAATCAAACACATTGACCCAGCCAAACTAGTTGACCCGGAACTTGCTCCTATAATATTAACATCATTGGTAGACAGGCCTTGGAGTCTCAGAGACCCTCTGAGAGAGTCCATTGCGTAAAGGGAGCCTCTCGCAACGGAGTTGGGGGAATGATACCACTTCCCCTGGGATCACAGCTTACTGGGCTTTGGACGCAGCTATTACTCGTCTACCGGTTTGGGCCCCCGTCACCCTACCCCTTTTCGTTCATACTGTGTCTCTCACCCTCCCCCTCCTCTTTCCCTCCTTCATTTGCTGTCTACTTCTCCTGCTCCTACCCCCTCTCCAATTAATCTTTCCCCTTGCCTGCTTTTAACCTTACACATATTGTCCTTATTGCTTGTCTCGACTTAACGTGTAACTATTTCACCATGCTCTAATAACTGTGTAACCTTTGTAACGAAGTAACCTGTAACTGTGGTCTGATACTCATGTTTAGCGCTCTGATACCTCCGGGTCTAGCCAGCGCTATATAAAACCTTTCAAACAAAATAAAATAAAATAAAATGACAGTTCAGGCTTACTGTGCTATATTTGGATTGTAGTTTATGAACTGCATGTAACACCAGGATCTCTGTAACAAAAGCAGTAACCCACTGAGCTATTTCCATAAAATACAATTCTGTGATCTGCATGGGGCACATCCTTTGTAGCAGAAATATTAATCATTTGCTCTACTTTATAATGAGCCAGAACTGTCACTAGACAAAACTCGGACTTCTCTTCTTTACGTACATTAATCATAAGTTTTCTTGACATTTTTATTGTTGCCTGAACATTGCTGGACACACAAGGATCTCTGCAGCAAGTGCTTTGAAAACATAAGATATTTCAAAACACTGCTGTCCCCAATGCTCGGTGTCCGATGCGGTGGCACCGGTCACACCAATCATCAAATGCGGAACGGGTACCTGCGCTATGGATTTGGACAGAAAGGCCTAGAAGAGGTCCAATGTATTAATATAGAGACACCTAAGCCCAGGCAAATTACACCACGAAGACAGATTTATTCGTTTTATATCAAAATTTATTTTTCATGAGTAAATTTATTTTAAAGACTGCCTTTTATTGCAGATACATAAATATGATTTGTGGGTTGACCTACACCATAATAAATAGACACAATAATAAAAATAAGTATAAACAGTGGTTCAGATTCCGCTCTACCACATCATCGACAATCATACAACATTCATTCTCAAATCATACAACACCAGGCGATGATGGTTGTGAATAACAGAGGGACCGATGGTTCGGGGTCCGGGTAGGTTCTGAGGGTTCCTGGATGGGAACAAGCGCCTACGCGCGTTTCGGTGTATAGCCCCGTCCGGGACTACACCTTCATCAGGGCACAGTGAGAGGGCGGAAGGGGAACCACAGACAGGTAGGGTTTCTGGTTTGTCACAGGAAGTGCCATCTATCTTGAAGAGGCACAGTTGCTATCAGCTTGCAATAGGAATATGTAGAAATTCACCGGGATGTTTCTGATGGACAGGGCAAAGAGTCTGCCCCCGGGGATATGCTCAGGCAAGGCAAGGCTGATAGGGTCCTAGGGTAGGTTCAAGGCACGAAGACCCAGTGATGGCAGGAGATGCTCTCCTCAATGGATTCTCGGTGAAGGGGGGGCGCGCCGCCGACCGGTACAGGGTTAAATAGGCACCCGAATGGTGTCAAAGAGGGTAATGTGACCCCTCTGCTGTTAGGCAATTAAGGTCCGTCCTGGCATTTTCCTGGCTACGGGGATCAGCAACGACCTTGAGGTCAAATCAAGTCGAGTGTTCCGGTCGGCGGTCTCCACGGATGATGGAAAGGCTGGTCAAGGCCCGGCCTGATTTTCCAGGAAATAAAACAAAATGCTTGTCAAAATAAATAGAGGAGCCTGAGTTTATTCGCCAATGATTAATTTCAAGGCGGCAAATTGGGTCAAGGTGCGCCTACAAGTCTGGCATTTTATGAGTTGCATCTCTCAGGGTGGGCGGGCTTTTTGCTGGTATTTTCTTAGAATTTCTTTTGGGATAATCTTGAGCTGGTCGCCTGGTGTGGGCAGTGGAAAATCCTATGATTTGAGGAGGAAGTGATGACATCTCCATTGCAGGATTCTACCCCAATTGAGAATCTTGTGGCAGAATTATGCCTGTGGTACCATCCCTGTGGTGGATGAAATACCAGCAACGGTTTCTCCATTTATGGAGAATCCGCCAACTTGAGATTGGGATCTTCTTCCACAAACCGTTGAATACATTACCACCAATCTCTACATCAGAGCCTATAGGTAGATTGTGGTCCAATATTCTATTATCCTTTGTAATAACTACAGTTGTGCAGAATCATTATTAGAAAAGGGTTCAAAGTATAATTTATATGATGGCAGCTAGTGCATGACGAGAAGTGGTTTTGGTTTATTAAATGGGCTAGGGAGTGCAGGTTGAGCCTGATGGTGAAGTAGATGTGGTTATAGCGTGCTGTTGTCGCCATATGAAAAAGGTTTTCCTTTGGTTCCTAAGCGTTTGGGATTTTTGGTATTTCAGTCTGGATATGGATTGGGTGTGATTTCCCCAAAACATATATAAAACGTTGGTATATCTTGCAGGATTGTCTGCTGGCATGGCTTTCTGGGTGATGAAGCAGGTCTTGAACAGCTGAAAACCTAGCTTTTCTTAAATCCTTAGATAGTTTACGTTTCCGCCTGTCCAGTCCAACCATGCCAGATTTCCCTGTTCCTGGGTAGCTACATGTCATATAAATATTTAATCAATAATTCATGGATCTGAAGCCTGAAGCAGTGAAAGCTTGAAAAGGATAAAGTTGAAGTGGTAGTGGAACTTGAATACAATGTTAATCAGACTTGATACTGATTGGAGTACTGCCCTGACATACTAGTAAGATGTTTCTGGCAGGCTCTCAGTAGGATATTATTCTAGCCAACAGGGGGTAAAAAAATGCCTTTTACCATTGCCAATTACTGGTGTCAATGAGGTTAGTTTGTAGAAGAGGCTGAGCTGGAATCAAGGTGCTTATGTCTTTTTGGAGTTCCCGGTTTGAAATGAGAGGGGGCTCCAGACATGGAAGGTAAGGTATTTGGCACGCGGTGTGAGAGAATTGGGTATGTATTCTAATGTCATCCTTGAGAACCAGGATTGTATTATGGGTTGGGTTTGGGTTGGTGAGGAGGCAAATTCTCTTCTGGTAAGGTTAAACATATCGTACAATGTTCTCAATCATGCATGTATGACGGAGAGGCATGAACTTAGGCTGAAAATGATCCTTCTAGGTGGCACTTTTAGGTACAGCTGAGTATCGTCGGAATAATGGTGTCTTCTGATGTCTTGGGAGACAAGAGAACCTTAAGGTGCTCACTGTAATGGTTGTAAATCATGGAAGAAAGGAAAGAGGTCTGAGGGATTTGGCATGCCCTGGGTAAGGATGGAGGGTCCTGAAGGATTCCATTTGGACAAAGTGGTGTCTGTGAGCCAGTAGTGAGGCAAATACCAACTTGTTCTTTATGCATGGAAAGGGTTTAGGGTAGCTCTCTGGTACCAACCACGTTGAAGGCCCTGATCACTTAAGTATGATGAGGTATGAGGTTTGAATGATCATTATTCAGGCAACTTCGGTGGCAACATATTATTAATATTTGTAATTTTAGTAGAGGTATTATTATTATTACCAACAAAAACAAACAACAATAAAAATAGTAATAGTAATATCATTAATAAATACAAAAAAATAAAAATTAGACTTCCAAAAATGGCAGCCAATGGGAGGTGATTGTGATGAAGGGTTTCATTTAGGTTAATTCTTTGATGAAGTTTGCAGCTCACATGGCATACAGTGGTGCAAATTAAATTTAACCATTCCTCCATTTCTAATCCTTTGAGTGCTCACCTTTATGCCCAGACCTCTCTTCTGTCCGTGGGATAAACCAGATATCACATCTAGGACAGAAAATGTAGCTCATTGCTCATTAGTACCATTGGCACTGCCCTTGCGACCTATCCTTTTAGCTCTCATGAATAGGACAACAAGAACGCTCACCAAGTACCTTCACCAAGTACCTCAGCAGCAAGTAGCAGGCCGTGGAACTCACTGCAACTAATTGGTCACCCTTTTGATATCCTAAATGGCTAAAGTATGTCTGATTTCACAGCTGCTACTTCTGGAATTTGGTAAATCGACCTCCATGCTTTAAAGCTGCCTGTTACAACGCATTTCCATAGTCCAGTCAATGGGAAAACAATCAACTCAAAAACTGCAAAATTCAGAAGTACATCTTTCCACTTACTTTGGTCCTTGAAAAGCTGCTTTCATCAAGGGGTAGCTCATCTCGACGATTAGGTGAAGAATCACTGTCAATTTCACAGCTCCATGAGCTACTTGCATCCCCATCGCTAACCACCTGTGTTGCCAAGTTCTCCTCCGTCACACAGTCCAAAGATTCTACCACTAAGGAATTAAAAAAGTGCACTGTGCTGTTGACACTCTAAATTGTGACATTTCCATCCACAAAACAATGCTAAAAACATAGCTAAAAACAAGTCTATTTTACAAAGTTCTACTGTCCAGATGTCTGAAAATTGCCACATAGTTTTAGCTGGATTTTATTTAACTCTGTCAACATATCCGCTGTATGGGGTAGTGAAGATACCTAGTGTCAAATTAAGGCATTTGTGGAGTACTCAGAGATATTTTATTGTTGCTTGCAGCTTCTGGTGTTCCTAGGGTTTCTCTAAGGATTTAGCCAACATGTGTTTCGCCCTTAGAAAGTGAAGTGGCATTAGGGTTTTCTCAAGGCTGAAAAAACATACATGAGGCAAAGTATGGTACAGTGTATTACTATTTTCGGTGGCACTGTAAAAGATTTTTTTTTTACTACTGCATACGTTATGAAGAATGTGATTTCTATATAGACATGCGTGTATTGACAGAAGTTGTCTGCGTTCCCCGATGCAACTGACCGATTATATGAAAATAAGCCTAACTAGTCTCCCAGAGCCTTTAGACAATATACTGGGATATACTATTTCTAAATGTACTGGGCTATACTATGAGAAAGCCAGCACCGTGGCCAATGCCCCTCTCAACATATTACCTTCACAAGCAGGAAAGAAAGTAAGATCATACTATCACCTAGGTTAACCCGGCCCCTCACAACCCTGCAGGAACTACTAAATGCATTTGGGACTGATCTCAGCTTCTTTGATCATGGACGTGAAAAGAAAGATCAGCAGTTACCCATGTCTGCTAATTGTCATTCTAGATACAGGAGTTTTGAGCTGACACGTTTAGACAAAGGAAATATTATCTACAGGTACCAAGGAGAGATATGCTACCACATTTCAAATGTTTGTGTGCTTGCATATGTGCATGTCTATTTTTTATTCTGGGAAAAGTATACCTGTGCAATCTGGGTGCTTTAGGAAGTGATGTGTAGAGAGTTAACTGCATATGTCTTAGTGTAAGAGGAAGATATGTTTGTGTAGGGTGGTGCATGTCCCTGGGTAGATTGTCAACAGTGCAAATGTCAACTGTGACTAGGATTGCATTGCAGCCAGTAAATATCCAAATAAACAAATTCGTCAGTGCATAGTCTTTTTTTTAAGTAGGAACAACAATTACAGAAAAAAAGTAAACAGCCTTTGAGCTTAGGCTACACCGAGGGCATAAATGGAATGGCCCAGAAGGATACAGTTTTGCCTCTTTAAGTCGAATGTGTGCAGATGTCATGGATAACAACATTTAAGAACACTAAAGGGAGCTTTTAAGGAAAACAATCACAGGAATTTAATTTCTCCATAAACTTGCATTGGAGTGGAGGACGTTTTAGGCGGAACACAGTTAAAATGATTGCAATTTGTTTTTTGAAAAATTGTGACTCCTTACCCTAAATTGGGATTGTTGGCAGGTGTGAGATGTGGGCATAGGCACTGGAAGTAGTGGTGCTCAGGATCCCTAAAAATAACCATGCTAAAGTTCCAAGGTGAATAAGGAATAGAGATGCCTGCAAATTTTGTATTTATCTAATCACATTCACTATGCTTCAGAGAAAGAGGTAAAATGCCAGACTCTGTCTTCAGACAAATTGCTGCTTATTCTTCTAACATGGAAATTTGTGTTTTCCTTTTCTGACTGCAAAGAGTGAATTTGTAAAATGAACTATTTGACTGTCTTGCTGCTGTGAAAGGAAAGGCTGCAGGATGTTATTTTTCCTAAGACGCAATACATTTTAAATACCTTCACATTAACTGTACAAATATTCCAAAATATATGAGCGGTTATGAAAGCAAAAAAATTAAGTGCTTTTTGAATTTCTGAAGTGTGATGGAAACAAAGATTTCAATACGATCAAAACAAATCAAAATACTGTGCCTGGTGATGTGCAAATGACAAATGTTTGTTGAAACTCTATTTCCACATATTATAATTTCTGCACTACATAGTTTTACACCTTTGCCACTCTCTTGCCAAATGGGTGTGCCTCATTTGCTGCATTTGTTCTTTTTGTGAGGCTTAGATTTTTCACAATCTCTATAGGTTCTGTGATGTAATAAAGGAACAGATGATGGACGGAATGCTGAACAATGCAAACATTCAGCCCCAGTCAACAGATCTGGGTTGTTTTTTTGCCCCCAACGCCACCCCAGTTTGGACCCAGCCATATGCAAATCAGTTTTAATCCAGCTCCTCATGAGACTAGACCAGCCCGAACTGCCAAGCCAGGTCCTCCCTGCCCAGAAAAAAGCATCCTGGGATCGGTTTCAGGGAATCACTCCATATCAGCCAGGCTAGCTTGAATCCACTGGCACAGTGAACACAGGACCTACGCCTGGGCATACCCTTCCCACTTGGAGCAAAAAATGCAAAAATAACAGATGATGCACGGGATGCTGAACAATGCAAACATTCACCACCAGTCAACAGATTCATTTAAGTTTAATCCATTGGTTGTATGCCCATCAAGCCACCCCAGTTGGGACCCAGCTATATGCAAATCAGTCTTGACCCTGAACCTCATTGGAACAGTCAAGCCCAAACTGCCAAGCCAGGTCCACCCTGGACCAGAAACATGCATCCTGTGACTAGTTTTGGGTATCACCCTTCGTCAGCCAGACTAGCTTGAATCCAGTGGCACAGTGAGCCCGGGACCCATGTCTGGGCATACTAGACGCACTTAGGTCGAGAAAGAAAAGACACACAAATAATGGACGGAATGCAGAACAAATCAAATATTCACCCCCCAGTCAAGAGTTCTGGATTAAATGCATTGTTCTTTTGTTCACCATGCCACCCCAGTTTAGACCCAGCCATATGAAAATCAATCTTGACCCCGCTCCTCATGGAAACCGTCCAGCCCGAACTGCCAATCCAGGTCCTCTCTGGACCAGAAAAGGGCATCCTGAGACCGGTGTCGCTGTATCACCCCTCATCAGCTAGCTTGAATCCAGTGGCACAGAGAAAGAACGATGAATTTAACCCAGATCTCTTCTCTGGGGGTAAATATTTGATTCATTCAGCATTCCGTCCATCATTTGTTGCCGCAGTAATATTAACAGCAGCACCCCCACAGTAATATTAACAGCAGCACCCCCACTCTAGAAAATGTTCCAGCACCACTGGATGTGGACCTCACTAAGAAGACCCGACGAGGAAGAAACATGACTGCATGGGATTGTTGTCCTGTGCTGAAATGACTTGGCCTTGTAGTCTCAGCAAGCTCGCTTTTTACAGAAAATTGGATTGAGTTGCATAGTGTTGGTTGGGAGATCTTTGTCTTGGTCCTGGTGTAGCCAGCAGTTACCTGGTAATAGCATTTATGTGTCTTGTTGTTTACCACCGTCCTCTTTAATCAGATAAGCATGTTATTGTCTTTCTGCAATTGACTATCCAATAGTAGCATGATCAGGCAGTCAAGACTTACTGCATGGGGTAGTAGGAGGTTTGGAAATTAGAAACAACATGCCACTCTAAAAGCAGACATTAAACTGTGTTCTGTCAGAGGTATAACGTATCCAAAAGAATTTGAGCTTTTTCTATTCAAAGATGTATGTTTACATATCTTCCATCCCATTGCCATGACCACCGTGTAGTTTTTGTAAAAATGTATACTCCGAAAATGCAATTAGACTATTCCTCCACTTTATTCATATTCATGTGCAGTTCTATTAGAGTCACATTTATAAGGCCAGATCATCCGCTTAGATTAGTATGGACCACTCACAATTACATATTCTTGGTGGACAGATTCAAATAGATGTCAATGCCCCTTGTAAGTCAGTGTTAAAAACCTTGACAAGAAGGGGTGTCAATATTCAGCCATGCCTTGCCTCATTGGCTGTGTTGATTCCTCGACTGAGCCTTGAGGCTTCCTCTGGACTCCATTGTAATGTTTAGCCTACTCTCAGTATAAATGTCCCTTACCATGGACAGTAATCCAACTGGCATGCTCCACCTCTGCATTTTCTTCTATAAAGTAAGGAGAGCAACAAGTTCAAAAGCAGATAAAAATTATACTGAGACATAACACAATTGCTTCCCCTTCATCACATATTTGTCCAGCCGCAAAACATTGTTCACTATTTGTGTGAAAACTCCGTACAATAAATTGGAGCTTCCAGGCGCCAGATTGGAGAGAAAAGAGTATGGGTGATTATTCACTAGCATCTAGTATAATGCTTTCACTTTGTTTGGTCACATCCGGTCTTCTTGGGCAGTAAAAGCATAAAGAGTGAAGATTCCGTTTGGTCAGTTCCTGGCAACATTGTGTGCTTGCGTTACACTTCACACCCTGCCTTTGCATTCCCTTCAATTTGTTTTCTTCCTTTTTGGATTCTTACATGTTCCTGGCCGGTTCATGCCCTGTGCTTCCTCATTTTTGCCGACTGTGCTTTATTCTAGGATTGACTATTCTTCCACTGAGATCAATGTTGTTTACTGGTCTTCCTTAGGCTCGAGAAAGCCTACCTATAAGGATGAATATCTAACTGACGCCTAACTGTTGCTACTTGGTACACTCTAATTGTTATAATGATTGTGAGTTTCTCTCGCTCTCTATTGAGAAGTGCGGTCTGTGTCTTAAAGTAATATCTGTTCCAAGACTTTGGGCTCTGATGCATACCATCTGCAACTCTGGATCAATGTTTTCCTCTCTCCCACTCTCCTATTCCCTTCCCTGGGTTCCATTAGTTCAATGGCTCTCTGAGTCATCTTAGAGGTTAGGGTAAAGTTTGAATTGGCTTTGGATCAAGTGGCACTTCACCAGTTCCTTGACACGCTATCTGTTTTGGTTACGTGCGTCATAGATTGCCTTTAGTATGACTGAGGAACTAGAATGCTGCTCTACTAATGCACGGGAACCTACCCACGGCCCCATCCTAGATGCACGAACACATTTCGCCAGCCACCCATGATCATCAATTTAGCCTGGCATGTGAATGACTGCAGCCCATCCCCTATGACTGGTATCCGACTATAGAGAATTTTGCAGGTGATTCTGCATCCAGTCCGATCCAAGATAATGAGTGAATATGAGACTGATTATTAGAACAACTAGCAGCCCGCCCCGACGTTGTCCGGGGCAATCAGGCCTACAGCGTAGCGCTCCTACCTGCGGTCCAAAGTTTAACTTTCCTCCCCGCGCTCCACAATCCAAGGGCCCCTAAGCACCTCCACAGCCCACCGCGGGCGTTCAGTGGCAATGAGGCTTACAGGCCGCTCCAGTCACCGCTGTTCACCTCTCCTCCCCGCTATCCTGTCCACCGCTCCAGTTTAACGCTCCTCCCAGCCCGCTCCAGTCTGCAAAGGCAATGAGGCTTACAGCCCGACAAACTTTACCGGTCCTCCCCCAAAGTTTACTGCTCCTCCGTTTGACGTACCTCAGCCCGCTCCAGTCAGCGCTGTTCACCGCTCCTCCCCGCTATCCTCCATTTTACCGCTCCTCCCAGCCCGCTCCAGTCTGCAAAACTTCACGCTGTTCACCACTCCTCCCCGCGCTCCTGATGATGTCAGCACGTTAGCGCACACGGCCGGTGCTACTTCGAAGGGGCTATTTTTTTTTGTAAGGTATATTTTTTAAAGAAGGTATATTTTTGGGGGGTATATAGCCTATATCACTCTGCACACCCTGCCAATTTCAATGATGTATTGGGTGTTTGGATTGGCGCTGTGGTTCCCGAGTTTACCCGCCTCAAAGGTTCCCAGTTCTTACTTTATAATAGTAGTATAGATAAAGGGCAACATTGCTACCTCCTAGTGAATAATAAAGAGCTCTGCCGCTTTCTAGCATAATGATGCAAATAGATTCTTGTGATCTGCCTGATATACAGGAGATGGGGCGAATGACCAGGGATGTGCGGAACAATTTAATATATAAAACATTAAAGTTAACACAGTGGAATTTAGGTCTTCTACAAGCCGGGAAATATAAACACACAGGCTTAATAATTAACACATATACCTTGTAGGCTCAAGAATACTTGGGATGGAATCTGACCAGTTATATTAAATTGAAATACCTAAGGTTCAAACAATTCTATATTACGATAGGGGAGTTCGAAGGGACTTGGAATCAGGTTCTCAAAGATACACAGGTATGTCGGCTTTGTGGAATTGGCAAGGAAACTCTTGAACATTTAATATCCATTTGCCCAAGGCTGCTGCCTACACGGAGGTCATATTTACTCCCCATGTTTCATAATGCCAAAATAAGCCTAATTTAGGCTCACAGGGGAAAGTGCAATTAGAAGGATGGTTCAGTTTTTAGAACATGCCTATAAAACATTAAACTACTAGATGTTTTTTTATTATCGTATATGTATATAGATGCAAAAACAGGTATCATATCTATATATGTTTTCTCTTATAGGACACCACGCATGGAAAATATGTGATTTTTTATTGGATTTTTATGCTTGCTTATTCTCTATTTATTGCAATCAAATGATTAATGCAATAACGTATTTTACTACTACTAGTGAATAATAAAGGGGTATCGGGAAACCAAGCTACACCAGCATTTTTGTGTCCCTTACTGAGGTTTAAGTGGCATTTTGTCATAGCCCTATCCAGAACCTCCTGAAACCAAACATGTTCAAGACACACCAGAACATTTAACTGCACCCAGTCATAGCCTTCATTGCACAGTTACAGTGAAGCCTGACTTGAGTGTAGATGTGTAAAGTTTCTAAAGAAATATTCCACAGGACTGTGCTTTAAGCAAATTATTTTAGGGAAAATGTATAGATTCACTCCTCCCTGGAACACTTATGTGTGGATATGTTGATTCACTTTTGTCATTGGATTAATGTGATGGCCTACACTGCAGATAACTCTCCTGTTCAGGGCATCCAGTCACACAACATGCTCACAAAACGACAAGGCTGAACTCTCTTAAGTAAGTACAGCCTGACTAGCTTCATGGATCTGCCAAAAGGAACTCATCATACATTACATCTAATCGTCAACTGTGCAGGCACATACAGCCGCCATTTGCCAATCCTCACAAATATGTTCAATAGACATGGACTTGGCTTTGGAGAAAGGCCGTAACACAAAACCACAACTTCCGAATTCTCTGATTAGAATACCAATAACAAGAATTCTTGAGACAACAGTCCACCTATCTTCTAAGTCGTAACCATTGCAATGATCTACTGCTTGGGTTCCGTGGAATGTCATGGGGTCTAATGAAAATAAGGGGAGGTTTAAGGCGGAAGGTTTGTCACGTTGGTCCTGCACCATACCCCCAGGGTGAAGTGGAGACCTTCAGGGATCCCAACACTACCAACAACATGACAGCAGAAGAGGCAGAGGAGCACTGCAAAAGACTGGAGCACTACTGCCACATCCATCACGTCACAAAGACACACAAGAAGATGGGGACCCTGTATGAACAAGAAAAGGCGGCCGGGACCTGGAAAGCAGGCAGGCGGGATTAACAGGAACATTCAAAGGCCAACTCACAACAGGAGGGTGCCCAACAGCTGACAGTAGTACCTCAGGCCATTCCAGGACCATCATCTGCCCATTTGGTGCAAGCAGGACAGGCCATAGACACAACCCCTGCTGTAGGCTCCTTATTTGAGGCACATGCCCTAAAAGACCTCCAGGAGATCAAAATTCAAATGGCAGCCATTGAGGGTGAGATGTCAAGCCTGCGTGCTATCATGCTCGCTTTACAGGAGGCAATAGAGCGCATCAGTGTGCAGATCTGTCACTTCAGGCTTTTTACTTTCCACATTTGTTTATTAGTGATAGTTATTTGAGGATAGTGTAGATTACTGTATGTTAAATATTTTTCTAGGTAGTAGTATTTAGGTGTGCTATTTGAGATGGGTATGTTTTTTTTATTGGGTGGGGGGTGATGTTTAGTTTGTGTGTTAGAAAAAATAAATACCAAATAATGAAAATAATAAACCTAAATACAATTTGCATACAAGAGAAACAAAATAAAATGGTTCATCAGCTGACTGAGACGCTATGTCACTTCCTGTAATATCATTGGTCGGATAATGTCACATCCACAAGCCTATGATTTTGATTAAATTACATCAGCTGTTCTGTTACATAAATTCATTAACTCATAGCTCTACTGATAAAATGCAAGCTGGCTACTTTGCAGCGTTTGGGTCTTTCGCAGACCTTTTCACTACAATGTTGCCACCCACCGCATTTGCCATACAGACAGCCTTTAAATTAATGAAATGCTAAGCCAGCCCAAAAACATTTCTTGTGCAGGGGCCCTAACCCATGTAGCTATCATGTGGTGCACATTCAGTATGTCTAGACAGACGTACCTGTACAAAATGGCTTAGGGAAAAAATCTGAAATTGCTCGCCCTTCACAGAGCATTTTGTGGTTTGCCCAGGGCGACAATGGGATATTTTAATTGAATTGCCCAAAGAAGCGACTCGGTTAGTTGGGTCTGGTTACTTGGGCTAACGATAAGAACTGCAGCAGTAACATGGAAAAATCTCCTCTGACCATTCCCCCCCCAAAAATGGAACAAAAAAGCATGGCCCCAAAAATCTGTAATCTGATGCTAAATGCCGTACAACAAAAAATACTCCTGCAGGTGGGCGCGATATGAAGACTTTCAGCCCGCCCTAATGTTTAGTCCATCCTATTTTTCCTTTGGACATTTGATATGTAATACAAGTAATACTTTTACGGATCTTAATAAATTAACAATAATGATTTCTAACTTAAAAATAAAGTATACGTTTAATGGTAGTTAGTGATGGGGAAGTCTATTACCACCACTAACTGAATTAGTATCACAGGAGAGAGTCTGCAATCACGTAAGTAGTGCAGGAGCAGCACACTGCACCATCATTTGCCCAGACCAATACAAAAATGCATTTTCTGCACTTCTCAGTGGGTACAAAAGTGCACTACACAGGTGCCAAATTGTCCAGAACTGCTGGAAATGTTACCAGCAACCTGTGCAATTTACAGAATCTAACTTGCATGTAAAAGAAAGAAAGTCTTGAAAAAAAACGATAAAAATAAAGCAATTCTTATTGTGAAAAACAAATTGGTAATTCTGATTCAAATGAAATTGAAATGTAAAATGACAAGCCACGATCGCACAAAAGCGATTTCCACTGACGGTAGCGCCTTGACCTGTGGAATTTGTCTCGTTCATTTATTGACCTCATGTCTTTTTCATATTCTGGTTCATAAAATTGACAGAAGTGACCAAAGACTAAAGCAGGAGACAACCCGCGTACCTGGGACGTATAAGTTGCCTTTGTGCTGATCAGCAATATTGTCCCAGCTCCGAAATCCGGCCCCAGAGCGTTTCCTCTTCACCAGAAAGGACCTCGGCATCTTCCCGGGGGGAGGACCAGCTTATTGCCGGGAAGTGCAGTCCAGGCTTGAATTTCGGCTTTTCAGACTTTAGTCGGATGCTGCTCCCAGAGGCCGAATGTTACAGGTCCAGGTCACTAGGTGCTATATGTAGTTCTGCCTTCAGGCCTGAGCCGAGCTACACATAATCTCTCTCCACAGGCCCTGTTATTTAGATGAAACCCCAGCTAGCTGTGAGATGGGACAGGTATATTTGAATCGTCCTAGTGGGCCACACAGACGAGCTCTAGGTTTTGCATACGAAGCTTTTCAGTCTTCCCGTTGCAAATAGAAAAGACAGAATCCATCCTCTCTATGCAAATGACGTGTCTGATCATCTGAGAGAAGCCAGGACGGTTACCCGTCAGGAAAGTAGAGAATCAGGATGAAAAACGAAAGGATAGTTTTAACGGCAGACGTGTTACATAGAGGAAACTTATTGAAACTTCCAAGCAATCATAATGCTTTTTATCTCACCGCAATCTCTGGTCCTCATTTTATCAACTCGGAAAGGGTGAACGGTTGAGACTGCCTTTACGGGACTGAAAATTGGGACTTGCAGGTTGTATGCAGTTTTGGGCAATAAGAACGTGTAGCCACTGTTCGAATCAGGAGCACTAAAAAAGATGTAAAAAAAAAATGTCAATGCCAATAGGTCCGGTCTTAGCAAACTGGTGCGATGGTTATCTTTTTTAATTGTTTATTGAAAGGACATGTCGCAAACTGATATGTAGAAAAACAGAAAACATGTTGCCATCTAAACGTGGGGCCATGCACTTGCAATAAGCGTTTTTAATGGGGAAAAAAACGATCACATATAATTTATTAGAGCAATAGGAGTATGGGTGTTTCCTAACATATAGGTGCAGCTAGAACCTTTTTTTTAAGTTTCCTACATGTCACAGGAAAATAGTATACGTATTGGAATGAACAAAGGGCGCTTTTGGCTTTGAATTACAGTACCTTAAATTCCTATGGATGACTACAAAAATTAAAAAAATTAAAGAATGGAAAGAAACAAGCATGGATCAGGTATAGGCCCGCCAGCAATGTTATTGAAGAGCAGTTCTTTTTATGTGGATATACAAATGTGATCAAGAAAAATTCATGCTACTGCTGTCAGTGCAACAAAGCTAACAGATGAAGTGGACTGACCATTACCCCATGATGTATGCTGTGGTGGGAGGAAGCAAAATCTTAAAAGCAGTTGAACACATTAGTGGATTACTGCCCTCCACCTGAAAATGTATTAGAAGTTTTCACTGACTTACATTTGGCACTCTACGATCTGATCTGCGGCACAGGAATCAGAAGGTAGAACGTCCACTCAGGCTGGGGGCCTGGGATCTCCTGACTATGGAGTGAGTTACCTTGTGGCCCAACAGCAATGGCCCATGAGATGCTTTCAAAAGGGTGGAGACCTGGAGGGAGAATAACTAACGGACACAACACCGCTTGCCAGAGGGGCATGAAGCAGCGTACAACCACTGGAGTGTACAACACAGAATTAGCAGCATCGTGTCTCTTGCAGCTGTGTGAGGTGGCCCAGATGCAGGATGTGTTCCCATGGACCACTGCGGATGTCAGAACTGTGGGTGACTTGTGCAAGAGGAAAGTTATCTGCTTGTTTGATTCCATAGAAGGCAAGTTCAGCATTGTTACAGGGCATATCATGGCCTACGACTCCCAAGCACCCTTGTTGTCATGAGGAAAGAAATGCACAAACCCACAATATTGGCACTGTTGCTGCTCTTTTTGACACATGGTGTGTGGAGGAGAGATGTAGCACTGATCTATGGCACCCTAATGAGTAATCTCTTTGCAGATATCACCATATCGAGGAACCATGGGAGGTGAGATTGGGCAGGGTTCTTTCTGACACCAGATGGGTGAGAGCCCTAGAATACACAAAGGTGTCAAGAACTCTAGGTTAACATTTACTCAGTTCAATTACCTGCACCAAACCTATATGTCCCCAAACGGATTGGCAGAGTGTATGGTGGAGCAAGTAACTCCTGCCCTAGATGCCAGGTGTTAGACTTGTCAGCCTTCTCCCCTCCTGTTTTACTGAATTTGTTTTTGTTGGCCTTAGTACTATGCATTTTACCACGTTTAACCAGTGGTAAATGGCTTGTGCTCACTCCTGAAGCATGGTCAAATTGGCTTACACCTGATTGACATATTTAATTTACTTATAAGTCCCTAGTATAGTGGTATACCATATACCCAGGGCTGGTAAATTAATTGCTATTAGTGGCCCTCAAACGCTTATTGTGCCACCCACTTAAGTAGCTCCTTAAAACATATCACAGGCCTGTAAATGCAGCACATGTGCAGTTTTAAACTGTAAAATGTACTTTGCAAAATTAACCCCTTGCCAGACCTAAAACTCCCTTTTTATTACACATAAGTCACCCCAAGTTAGGTCTTAAACAGCCCGTTGGCCAGGGTACATTTTATTCTAAAAGTTGGACATGTACTTTTAAGTTTTACATGTCCCGAGAGTGAAAAACTCCAACATTCGTTTTTGACTACTGTAAGAGCTACCGCTCCCTTAGGATAACATTGGATTACCTTATTACGTTTAATAAGTGACAACTTTAGGTTGGGAGTAGCTAGACATGTCATGTTTGGTGTTTAGGGAATTGTAATTTTAAATCCTCTTTAATGGTAAAGTCTGATTTTAAGTCACGATTCTGAAAGGGCCACTTTTAGAAAATCAGCCTTTTCTTCTCATATTTTGTCCCTATTGCCTGGGTCACATTCCTTCCAGACAGCCACATAATAGAGAGAATGGGTGTCGGCAAGATGTCCCATCCATGACAGGATGGGGTGGCGCTGCGCACAGCCCTACTTACACTTTAAAGGCACAGCTCCTGCTCACACACAAAGAACTGCACACTAGCCTGTTGACAAACTGGCACCAGGGCAGGGTTTGGGAAGAAATTCCAGACACTTCTGTCTGTGAAAACTCCAGAAGTTTCTCCCATTTCAAAGATGGCATTATGCATAAAAATAGGACCCTCAGACCCACTCTTCATTTCACTTCTAGACCTGTGGAAGAATCTTCAAAGGACTGACCTGCTGCCTGTGGCCTGCTGTGTACTTCAGAGGACTGCCCTGCTGCACCAAGAGCACTGTCCTGCTGCCTGAAGCGTACCCTGTGCCCTCAGAGGACTGCATTGTTGCTTCAGATCTGCTTTCCTGCTTGAGCCCAAGATTTCCAGAGTTATTCTGAGGCCTAGTTCGCTGGTTTCCTTGTCAGAGCATCAGGGACAGAAAAGGCTCCAACCATGTTGAACTCACACCTGGACCTAGCCTAAGTGAGCCCTGACCCTCCAAGTTTATTTATTTAATGCGATTTTATATAGCGCGAACATTACCCGAAGGTGTCAGAGCGCTTTACATAAGAACTAGTTGCGATACATAAGGACTCAAGATTACGTGCGTTGCATAAAAGATACAAACAGAAAAAAATTGCAAATGTACAAGTTATAATCACACAAGGT
Organism: Lissotriton helveticus; assembly: GCF_964261635.1. Taxonomy (NCBI): domain Eukaryota; kingdom Metazoa; phylum Chordata; class Amphibia; order Caudata; family Salamandridae; genus Lissotriton; species Lissotriton helveticus. The sequence continues at coordinate 836,387,138 of NC_136070.1, forward strand.
GGAGCACTCAAGGAAGGGATACAAATGGATATACTCTAAGAGTCACATAGGAATGGTAGAGAGTACAAAGGTCTACTGCATATACTAGTGATTAGAGTTATCTCTATATACATAGGGAAGGGATACAAATGGATATACTCTAAGAGGTACATAGGTATGGTAGAGAGTACAAAGGTCTACTGCATATACTAGTGATTAGAGTTATCTCTATATACATAGGGAAGGGATACAAATGGATATACTCTAAGAGGTACATAGGTATGGTAGAGAGTACAAAGGTCTACTGCATATACTAGTGATTAGAGTTATCTCTATATACATAGGGAAGGGATACAAATGGATATACTCTAAGAGTCACATAGGAATGGTAGAGAGTACAAAGGTCTACTGCATATACTAGTGATTCGAGTTATCTCTATATACATAGGGAAGGGATACAAATGGATATACTCTAAGAGTCACATAGGAATGGTAGAGAGTACAAAGGTCTACTGCATATACTAGTGATTAGAGATATCTCTATATACATAGGGAAGGGATATACTAGTGATTCGAGTTATCTCTATATACATAGGGAAGGGATACAAATGGATATACTCTAAGAGTCACATAGGAATGGTAGAGAGTACAAAGGTCTACTGCACATACTAGTAATTAGAGTTATCTCTATATACAAATAGTTGATTTCCTCAAGTCAAGACCCCAAAAACCAGGCGAGCAGAGTTCCATTAAGTGTGGTCAGAGGGGGATGCAGTCACAACACCAATCGGAGCGCTATACAAGAGTAACCACAGCAGTACAATAGGTTGCACACAATAAAACATTACAAAACAGGGGGTAGGGAAATGAGAAAACTCGAGGATGGCAAAAACGAAGGCGCAGGGTGAGGTAACGAAAAGCAGTGGGATGGTTTCAAGAGAGGCTGAAAGTAAGAGACAAGAACAATTTAAGGGGCAGGGGAAGGAAGAGGGGGGACAGAGAAAAAGGGAAAGGAAGGCAGAAAAAAGACAGGAAAGCAAGAGCGAGACAAAACGACAGCGAGGGGAGTTTCGGAGGCACAGGAGAGACAACAGAAAGGTCGCCGGGACAGAGGAAGAGGCCAGAGATCACCAATATGGCGGATCAGGAGAGGGGCGGTAGGAGAAGAGAGCCATAAAAAGAAAATGGCGGGAGCACCAAGGTCCAAGTCCGACATTCAAGGTGGAGGGTCACTACAGCAAGCAAGTCCGGAGGGAGAAAGGCAGTCGGCCCAAGTCCACAGCCGCCCCATCCATGAGCAGCGGGGGCAGAGGTGTTCAATCCGGAGACCAGGGGTCAGGGAACAAAGCAGCGGGCGCCAAGGCAGCTGTCCGCAGAACGGGAGGCGGCAAAGTCTAAAAATAATGTCAAAGGAAAGCAGGAAGGGGCGTCTCACCAGGACGAATTGCAGAACAATGGGCTCAAGAGTGGTTGCGGAGAGCCGTACAGACTCTAAACCTCCACCGTGACCCAAATCGGCCAGAGGTCTAGCAAAGAGGCGAGCGGCAAAGCTAGAAGAATTGGAGGGGGCTCCTCTCCGATAAGGTTAAGGAGTGAAGAGCTCAGAGCAAGCCAAGTGGTGCATCTCCAGTCCTGGATCACTGGAAGTGGTGCTAAAGGTGTCCAGATAGCTCAAATCCAAAACTTGGAACTCAGAAAAGTTTTAGCCAAAAAGTGCTCTGAAAACCGAGAGGAGATTAGGACTGCTTTCTGATCCTGTTGTGTAAACAAAGTCTCTGGCTCAGGTCTACAAGTTTTGCTTCCACACTCATGGGTGACACAAGTGAACTTAGTTCAATGCACCAGCACTGAATGTGAAAAACAGGTTATTGTAGCCCTGCAGAACCCCATCATGTACATAAATGAGGTGGTGTCAATACTTTTCAGATACTCCCTGTTAGTATCCCAAATTATCTTTCATTAATGATTTACACACTCAAGAGCACTAGAAACTGAATATGTATGTCAACTTATTTATTTTAAAGTACTTATTTTAAAATGTCGATAGTTAGTGCACATACTATTGGTAATATCACAGAAGATCATTAAAAGCACCTAAACTAGTCAATAACAGTGAACACAGAAAAAAATCGTAACATCACAATTTATAGCCCTTATGTCCTCACTGTTCTATCTCTAAGCGCTATGCTAGTTCTAGTAGATGAATAAATAATATACCTGAGTTACGGATGTGGTGCACATACCAGAGCAACAAGGTTTGTTGTCTGTTTAGATATAGCTGATCAGCTATTTTGAACACAAGGCCAAGAGCTAGGAGGCTGCGTCTATGAGAGATCAAAATCCAGGCACCAGTCCATAAAGGCAGAAGGGAATGTTCCACAAAACTTCGGGGAGCCTTGCTTGAGGCTTCTTTGGTAGATATGGAATTTGGTGCTGTGCTCATTTGGATCTGCGCTCTGCATCTGTGACCCGGAGGAAGTTTGTCTCCTAACTAAGTGGTAGACCTTATATATTTTATCTTATCTAAGATGGAATTTGCAATGCCACCTTAGGAATGTTTTGACATAATCATATACATCAGTGGATGTACTAATCGGGTAAAAATACATCAATGTAGACTACATTATTTGGGTTATGGTTGTTATATGACCTTCAAAAAGATATCTGTCCCAGACTGATGTTGCACGGGGGGGGGGTTGTTGATGTCTGTATCTGAATTACTTGACACTTTCTCAGTTGTTAGAAAGATAGGCACAGATGACATCTGTGTCAAACGCAGACAAGTTGACGATTCTGAATAATTTAATCAAAAATGGCTGCCACCATTGCCAAAGATGGCAGCCTCAATGGTCTAAGATGACGGCCTCCATTACCTGTGATAGATTCAGGGCCAAAGGTAAGCAGGTTGGACAGGCTAACTAAAATGGATACTACAGCTAAAATGGAAAATGTCCTGTATGTGTTTAAGAACCTAAAACTAGAAGAAAGAAGCCTCAAAGCACGTGATTAAAATAGTAAAATTATGGTGGGAAACAGTCATAACATGTTTGACATTCCTGGAATAATTTCTAAGCTAAATAGTCACTAAATTATCACTGAATGTGATGACTGCCCTTCTTCCTTGGATCCCGCAGACTGCCTTGCCCTGCTCAACTTTACCTTCTGAGACACTTTAAAAAAAAATTCTTCTAAGTCCTAAGGTAAACGCCGACCGGTCCCAATCCACTTCATGTATACGGCCCGTGCTCCATCGCGGTCAGCCATAACGTTCGTTTTTGCCCTGGTCTTGCATGACTAGATGTCTGCAGTTGGTCTTTTAAAGCTATTTTTCCCTCCGTTAAACTGTAAAAATGTATATCTCCGGGTCTACTGATTTAGGTTTTTGTTGTTTTGGTGTGAAATAATTTATTAAAATGCACTCCATTTTTCTAAATTGGTGTGGGATTTTGCTTCGGTTGTGCTTTCACTTTATTACTGTTTGAATGCTGCATACATACATTACAGGTTGCATCTAAGTTACGCCTAATTGCTTTTGTGCCAAACTACCAGAGTATGAAGCACAGGTTAATTTAGTGGATCTTTGTTGTTCGGCCTGACAAGGATTGTGGCTGTTGCTTGAGATTCCCCACCTCAACACAATTTCCCACACCAGGCAACAGCAGCAGATTAGGAGGTTACATATGTTGTAGCAATCCAATCCAACCCAACCCAACCCAATACAGGCGAGACTTGATTATAAGGTCATGTCGATTATATTCTTTTCAATTGTTAACATTGTTTGAAAATATGTATTCAAGGGGATTGGCTGGAAATGCAGTGAGATGATCCCACTGGATAGGCCAATGTAATGGATGTCAAAATTACAGGAAAACAATAAAAATCAATTGAGAAACAGATCATTCGAAGAGCTGGATTGAACCAAAGCCCCTTGTGTAAATGTATGCATTTTTAATTTACTACTTTTTTTTATTACCCATGGCTTGCTAGGCCATAAAGTGGTCTGTAAATCAGACTTAAAAAATGCAACAATTGTGTTACTCACAGTACATTAACGTAGAATCCTGGTCCTTTGCATATTTATACCCCAAAAGCACAACCTTTTTTACGAGCACTTTCAGTCTGACCATTTACTTTTAGATGTATTCGACAATTGTATCCCGATCGCATCAAAAACCGAGCAGTAACAGCCATCGTATTGACAAGAAATACCCATCAGCATGCCCATTAAAACTACTTGTGCTAATCTCGCATTGTTCCAGTACCCAAACTGTATGGACAGGTGTTAGAATAGTAAAACTACTGCTCATGAAGCCATTAGCAACACCCCAGAAAGAGAACAATCACAGTATCAGTACTGGATGCTAGCAGCTACTGGGGCTGTAATGAAAATATCTGAACAGTGCCCATCTTGCAAAATAGTACAGTCCCAAGTTCATCAACTTTTGACATACCCAGAATAGTATTAACCAGATCCTCAAAAATACTCATTGACTCCTCTGTCTTCCTCGTCCCTGTTGTAACAACGGAAGATTTTTCCACTTTTGAAAGACAAATTGTACCTACCCTAACATTAAAATAAACTGTCACAAACAACCCAAGTGTTACATTGTATGGGTCTCCCACTTGTGCTCCACCACTTTTGATTATATGTGGTACAGTCTAGCATGCTGGGACAATCGATTATTTTTCTTCACACCTGATCGGAGGATTCCCTATTGGCAATGTCCCTGTAAGCATGTGGGAGTTTATTCTGTTTGACTTCAGGATCCTACATTAGCCTTCCCAGTTTCTCTACTTGTTACATTCTTTACCTGTTTTTGTTACAGGGGTGGAGGCTGTCTAGACCCACTCCTTATGGACTGCAGTTTGAGTATATCGCAGCTGGGTGGGGGAGGGGTGATTTATGCTGGAATCCATCGGCTGTGTAGACCCTCCCAATGTTCATGACTGCTGCCTTTGTCTGCTTTCAATATGGAGGTGGATCCCCGAGATGTCAGGAGGGCTGTGTTGTTTTATCTCCAAAGAAAAATGGGAAATATTGATTGGTTTATGGAGGCAAACCTGAAGTTGACTTTTTGGAGTCTGGCACTTTGACCGCTGACTGTCCCACTGGAGTCTTTCTTTGCAAGCACTCAGAGGGACGCACACACATGGAGTTGTTTGGCTCCCTTGATTCTCAACTTTTTCTAAGGGCAAAAGAAGCTGCTGCAGCTGCTGAAATCTCCTCGTGGCTTTGCTTCAGCAGAATCTAGATCAGCTGAGACTTTGCAAGCTAGAACAAGCATTGGCTAAGTCAATAGGTCTTTCCTATGTGAGAGCTATTAGCTTTGCCAGTGTCTTTTAGCCATGTTGTAGAGCAGGGTGGCTACATGGCTCAAAGTTAGTGACATGGCGTAGAGTACAGTGGCATAGAGTAGAGTGGTGTAGAGTGGCATAGAGTGGCCTGGAGAGGCACACAGTAGAGTGGGACAGTGCAGTGTGGAGTAGCGTAGAGTAGACTGGCGCAGAGTAGAATGGTGCACAGTAGAAAAACGCTGAATAGAGTAGAGCGGCGTAGAGTGAAATGGAGTGACATAAAGTGAAAGGGATTGGCATAGAGTGGAGTGACATTGAGTGGAGAGGCATAGGGTTGAGTGGAGTGACGTAGAGTAGAGTGACATTGAGTGTAGTGATATGGAGTGGCATAGACTGGAGTGGCACAGACTGGAGTAGAGTCAAGTGGAGTGGGATAGAGTGGTGTACAGTAGAGTGGCATAGAATGAAGTGATGTAGAGTAGAGCGGCATAGAGTATATTGATAGAGAGTGTAGTGGCATACATTTGAGTAGCTTTAGTGCTTTTAGCTATTCACAAAATCAAGAGTGAAGTTCTGGAAAAATTGTAGACTTGCGCGTCTTCACCATCTGAAAAATGGAGTGGACCCAAATTTATGAGTGTGAGTTACTACTGTCAAAACAGAAACAGTAGTAAGTTCAGCACCACACATGGCTAGCACTAATACTGCAATACCCTCCTATAAAAAACATAACGAAGGTAGCAACATAAAATCTGATAACAAATTATGTAAAATTAAATAATATCATTGAAAATACTTAAAAATATAACAAAATATAATTTGTTAAAAAATATTTGCAAATAGTATATATTTGTGGCAGTGCAACAAGGCTTCTTGCTGCGCTGGGATGCGACAAAAGGTAAGGGCAGGAATTTGCTGCATTAATGAAATATGGCGCATTCCTGTCCGTACTCCCTGCGCCAGCACACAAATTGGTGCCCAGTGCTAATGGAGGCAACCTTGCACTATGGTGCAAGGGTGTCTGCGCTGTTGACACAATTGTTTTTATGCAGGAGAGGACACTTTCCTGCACAAAAACAAACAATGTAGGTGTTTTCCTCTTTCTATATGTGGTGCAAAAATGCTCAGGCCCGCCTTAATCGTGGTGGTGGTCCGATAAAGGCCATCACTGTGGGTCCTCCGCAGTATTTCGAGTGTGATGGTCGGACCGCCACAGGACCTCCACCTCCACCGGGATCCAGGTTCCCGCGGCAGTGGTGCAGCGGAAAGGAGCAGGAATATGCTGGCAGTGCCACTGAGTATATTGAGTTGCATGCCCACTGTCCATTTTATGGCAGTGAGCCAGCCATGAAAAAGCTGGCAGAGACGTAACTAGGGCGGCCCTAATCGGGCCCCCTGGCGCTCCTGGGCCTAGGGGTGCATGCGGGGGGGACATGTTGTGGTCCCCCTGCGGGCGCAGTGTGGTGTTGCAGGAGGGCCACCAAACTCATAATCGGCTCCTTAGCTTTTAGACACCAGATTTATAGTTCAGGTTTCACAAAGTAATTTATTTACCTTATATTATGTTGTGCAGTCAGGAAGGAAAAACACTGAGCAATGTTCATTAAGAAGGCAAACAATTCACTTTGAACACTGAAATAATTTGTAGTTATCAATCGTAAGTCGGGAGACCTCTGTTAAAATTCATAAATCATTGTTTCAAAAAACGAGTGTGACACTGTTGGAAGGGAAAAACATTTAGAGGGTAGGGTGAGAATATATAAAGAGAATAGGGGGAATCTTCACAGGTGAAGCAGGATTTTAGAGATTCACCTAGTTAAGAGTCAGAAAGAGGCATCATAAAGGTATAACATTTCAACAGTGTGCTAGTGTAGAAAGAAAAGTGCAAAGAATGTAAGAAAGAAGATAACAGAATGAGAGGCAATAGTTACAAAGCGGAACTGACAATGTGAAGAACAGGAGACAAAAGATAGGAAAAATCAGTGAGACAAAGGAAAACTATTTTCTTGTTCACCATGAAGTATTCTGTTTCCAGAATGAAAGTATGTCCTGATGTCTTCAGGCAGTGAATTCCAGATGGTTGGCGCTGCACCTGAGAAATATTAGTTATCATTCCAGAGATGTGAGAACATCTTGGATTCTAGACAAAACATTTCTCTGCTCCTCAAGCCTTTTAGTTGACCAGAAATTATTAAATAATTGCGTAGGCAACCTGCTTGTTATTCACACAGTGCATTGTCAATAATGAAAGCTGATTTTTATTTAATGTTCAGATCCAAGGGAAGCCAATTTGATTTCTTTAAAACAGGGGTGATAGGCTCAAATGTGTAGGGACTTAAGATGGAGCCTTGCAGGACACCACATATAATAGGTCAAATGTTAGAGCAGAAATTGCCACTTCTTGCTAGTTGGTTTTGATTAAAGATAAAAGAGGCAAACCATTAGAGAACAGTACCTTAGATGTTCATTACTTTATCAAGAAGGTTGACTAACGTTGTTGCCAGATCAAGGAGAAATATCAGACAGATTACTCTTTTGTTAATGATGGTTAAAGCATCATCATATATTTTTAGCATAGCTGTTTCTGTGCTGTGATCTTTGCAAAATGCTGATTGGTAGGGTGAAAGTAAGTCAGTAACCTGTACAAAGGCAGGGAACTGATTAGAGATTGGTTTCACAATCACGTTACCCAGGCGTGGCAAGTTTACACCAGGTCTGATGTTGGAGAGCAGGTTTGGATCTGTGCAGAGTTTCTTAACAGTTGGCATATCTTGACCAATTTTTAGTGTCTCAGGGAAGGAGCTATTTTGAAGGGATGTATTGTTCAGAGAACACCTTAACCTCATGCGCGCTAGCGGTTTTCCCGTTGTGCGCTGAGTTTTTTAAAAACCCGCGTTACATGACGAGCTCGGCTCGTCATCAGCGTACGACAGGCGTACCTCATGACGAGCTGAGCTCGTCATGAGCGTCGAAGGGGTTAATTTGTTGTAGAGATGGAAATTTGGTTTAATTAGATTGGCTGCCATAACTCACAAGTATGGTATTGGTCTTAATCTTTTGACACCTTAGTTGGATAATCTTCTGAGATCGGATCAAATTCCCACTAGAAATTAGTCGATATTTGTGTTCACTGTTGAGGTTATAAACCATTGATGGCCATTTGACCTACCTATCTTCATAATGGTGGATTTCTTTGAGAGAAGACTTAAGTAAAGTAGTGATTACAAGTCATTGCATCTAGAGATTTAAGGAGGAATACTAGCATCAGTCATAGACGTTGGGCAATTAAGAAGCGGCTTTTGTTACATGTAAAGTAGTACTATAGTAGTACAACTCATGTACTACAAAATGCAATCCACAAATCTATGCACAGAGACCTTCAGCTCCCCTAAGTTTTGTATTCTGAGATCTCTGCTATGGTAGCAGAGATTACGAGATGTGCAGGTGTAAAATTTAGTAGTAAACCTAGGAGGGGCCGGGAGGGTGGTGGGAAAATGGGAAATATTTATTATTAAATGGGGGGATTAGAAAACTTTACACAGGGGTTTGGGAGTGACATTCTCATACAAAACACTCCCAAAGAAGAGTTAGAGAATTGCAACTTACAAAATAATTTTAAAGTTATTAAAGGTGTTCAAACAGGCTTAAATGTACTCCGCCTCACCCTTGGAGTAAATCAAGCACCATACATGGCCAACTACTGGTACAACAAAGCATTCCCATAGTAAACAGTGGAGGCAGGGAATTAAAATACCACCCCATTGGAATAGGAATTAATGTTAACACACACAGATATATGTATTCCACATGCCCACCTCTCCAGAAGACTGTCTGCTCCAGCCCTCATGAGGCAGAGCACATCTTAAGGGTCAGTATCCTTAGAATCATAGCCATAACTAAAACGAAAGACACACTCACAGTCAAGGGATTACACAAATTGATGCTTTTCTATAATATACAATAGAGGAATTTGAAAATAAGAAAATATGAGCTGCATTATTGTTTCATTAAAGATTGCCTCAGTTTTGTTTTAAGTATTTTTTCTCTGTTGCCAGTAGGTAGTTATAGTTAGGACTATTTTCCATAGGAAATCCACGACATTCTATTTGGAATTACTTTGGCGCCGGTTGACGAATCTTCGCGAAATTCTCAAAACTAATGGGGCGCTCCGGTCCGCTCCTATCCTGAAAATCTTGAGGTGATTCGCGAAGTGGTGGCCGAGAAAAAAGGGGAGTCCCAAAACGTGTTTCCCCCATGCAATTTTCCATAGGAACCGTTCATCGCGGCTACAGCCTGAACTGCTGAACGGAATTACACCAAATTTGGCAAAGAGGTAGTCCTTGGTTCAGACTCGTGCCTTTTGCTTAAATGGTGTAAATCCGTTCAGTAGTTCCTGAGAAAATCACAATTAAAAGTACATATATATCTATGGCCGCAGTGGATCCGCGCACCCTGAGCGCACCCTAAGCGCACCATCCCGATCACATGCTGAATACTTATTGGCTGTCAAGTGGTTGTCAACATTCAAAACCAGGAAGTGTTGGCAGCCATTTTGTGCCTTGGTAGAAGCGAGGGTGTAGAAATCAGTGGAACAAGTGTTCAAAACGTATAAAGGGGGCAGTTTAGAAATATCTTGACCCTCTAGACCTGCTTAGGGGGTCCCAAAAGGACCCATAGGCCCCCCCCAATTATTATTTTTTTTTTAACTGAGAAATGTGCGCAGTGTGCGTGGATCTGCCATTAAAAAAATGAAGCGGGGCTTCTATTGGGAGGTACAAAACTGTGTTTATTTCAAAATTAGCTACCTGGGGAGGCCTCAAATATTACATTTGATAAGGGTCCAGAGGGGCCCTGTAGCCCGGGGACCACCATTCCTCAGTGCTACAAAATAAACGGGTGGGGGGCTCAAAGGTACTCTCCCAGTAAAATACTTGGGTAGGGGGGGCTTAAAGGTCGTCTCCAGCCTCGGGGACCGCTACTCTCCGGGGCTTTCAAAAAAATGGGTGGGGTGGGCTCAAAGATCCCTCTAAGCTCCAGGGATCACCACCCTCCGTGGCTTTCTAAATTGTGGGAGGGGGTCACGTGGCCCCCATTCCGGAGAAGTCGAGGGCCCTGGGGATCACCACTCCCCAGGATCGGCTCCTGCTATGTCTCGGGGTGCCTACCGGGACACTGCTGTTTGGTCTGGCAGGGCAGGAGTTGAGGTCCCCGCTCTGTCTTAGCAAACTTGAGGGCATATTAACAAGGGCCATTTTGCAGCATTTAAAAAAAAAAAGGCAAACATGTGGTGAAAATGATATTGCCCTGTTTACTGTTTAGGCGTGTATACAGCGTTGGGGACCGTGGGTGGAGCCCCAATGTCTCTATGGTCCTAGCCAGCTCCCCGCGTCCTTCTGAAGCTGCCATTACTTTTCCACACGGGGACCTGCTAATATGCAGCTCCCCGTGGGGAAAAGCAATCTGCGTTGCATTTTGAAAGAGAGAGCAGGTTTCTGTGTTCTCTCTTTTAAAATCCAAACCAAGGGTCAGATTTACAAGCCCCTTGCGCCACTTTTGCGTCACTTTTCCCAATTTAAAAGTGACGCAAAAGTGGTACAAGGGGCTTGTAAATCTGCACCCAAGTTTGCTATGGCAGGGTGGGATCCTCAGCTCACACCCTGCCATAGCAAACAGCAGTGTAGAAAGAATCTTCCGGTAAGACAACAAAGGATTTTCAAGTCCATTATCTCCGTTTTAGCGGCAGTTTGCTTCCGCTGAAGCGGCGATAATTTTAACGCCGTCCTTATAAATATGCTTCTAAGTTTTGGAATGTCGACAATCCTGTCTCCCATTTAAATAGGCACGAAGTATTTAGTGAAGTGCACACTGTGAAACGTGAAGCAGCAGTGTCTGATTGGGATCGATAAAAGAATTGCCCATTGTTGAGTATAGAGTAGGCAAATTGTACATGGGGTTTTGTAATGCCAGTGGCTATTGCTCGCGCCCTGTCTTGAGGTTAATTCGAAGAGTTGTGTACTTCTTTTGCTCCTAATGTACACTGTGTTCTGTTGTCTCATTTGCTTTCTCCTTTGTCATGTAGAGGATTTTGGATAAATATGACGGTTTCTGTACAGCCAGCACCTTTGAACCCTACCCCCAAACTGCTTACTGCCTGTTACCATAGTAACAGTTCATGGAACACTTAATTGAGCACACAGGTCACAAGTTCAGCACACAATGTTGCTAATCCAAACAGCAAGTGTGCTTGACTTTTAAAAAATTTCCACAGAAACCGTTAATCACAGCTTCAGCCTCTGGAAAAGAGCTGGTAAAGAGTTAGCCTTGATATTACACTTCTCGTTATAAACATCATTCTTTTCTTAGTAAAACTTTGAGCCCCGTCAATTATTCTTTTAGAAATTAAGAGGTATAATTTTAACGGCTTCCTTGTAAATATGCACCCAAGTACTGTGTTAATATCACATGTGAATTGGGCGCGGAAGGGTACAGAGACGTTTTGTAGTCTAGGAGACGGCCACCTTCTCTAGAATTATTTACTAATTGTTCGAGGAGTTCGAGGCAACTTAAGTCCAGGAATTGTCATACTCAGGATCTTTATTTTAATATGCAGGGTGTGCCTTGGCAGTCTCTGAAGCCTTGGTGGTGCTAGGCAGTGCCTTATTTGTTTTGTAATCAGATGGACAGTACTTATGCTGTTGATACACTCATAGAACTCTTGTAGTTGTATAAATACTCAGGATTTATGTGCCTAAGAGTTACTTACATTATTTTTTGTAGGTGCACTGTAATGTTAAATAGTTTTGATTTTAAAATCTTCTCTAAGCAAATGATTATCACACTAAATATTAGTCAAATGTTGTCAGAAAAAGAAGATGTATACACTCAGTTTAAATTTTTTTTTTAATGATCCTTTATTAAAACAGAAATAAATAAATAGAAACGTAACTTTAATATAACAGTATAATAAACAAAACGTGAGATGGACTCCAGTGGTAGCAGCGTAGGTAACCTGCAAAACAAAAACAAAACATAAGTCTTTAAAATTAGATCAATGTGATTGAATGAGGTGAGAGATTACATCATTACGGAAGGCAAGATGGTTTTTTCTCACATCCACACTCAAGGTAGTGCACCCCACCCCTCCCTCAGAATCACCCTCAACAGGAGTCTGTAGAGCAGCACTGGTCGTAGGCTTAGGCCTATCTTATGGTATAAATGGTATTTAAAATGAGACAGAGAGGTGACTGAATGAGGTCAAAGATCACAAATTAACATAACACTTTGCAATATTGCTTATCTGCACATGTGCAGTGAGCCTGATGCATCCCACCCCTCTCGTAGGTCTGCGCTGAAGAGGTGTCTGTAGGAAAGTGCCTGCTGGCTCAGATCTACAGTATGGTCCAGCAGATCTTTAAAATGATTCAGAGATGAGACAGAATGAGGTGAGAGATCACGTCATTATGCAGGACAATATCGTTTGTTCGCAGCACGTTTAATTAGAGGCCTTGTGCACCTAGGCCGCTCTCTTTAACTTTTGCAAATACTACATCTAGCAGAGGTTACAACTTGAATTCTGGTTTGGATCTATACTGCAGACAGTGCTAAATTCAGCCTTGATTTATTTATCTGCAGTGTGGACAGCAGGGTTCATAACTTGAAAAGAGAAAGAGAAACAGTGTCAGAGAGAGGAAGAGGGAGAGAAAGAGAGAAAGAAAGGCATTGAAAGTGTGAGAGAGAGAAAGTAATGTTGATACTGGAGAAAATCTTCACAGCTCACCTTTTTACCACCAGTGTGTGTCCAACCACATGCCGAGTTATAGTGCACCCTCAAGTTTAGTGATCTCGAAGATAGTATACAATTAGTAATTGCAGTATACATACAACTGCACACGTATATTTCTGCATTACTCCTTTGCACACCCAGGCTACTGTATTACATCAACTCCCACTGCAAGGAGGTGTCTGCGCGCTCTTTTCCTCCCAGGGTGCTATACCCCATGCACTCCCACTGCATAGCGGTGAGGTCACATTACTGCACACTCAGAGTGCTGCACCCCATCCACTCCCAGTATCCGGAGGTGAGTGCCCTTTTCTGCGCACCCAGACTGTTGCAACCTATTCACTCCCACTGCCCGGAGGTGATTGTACATTCCTACGCACTCAAGTTGCTGCACACTATCCAGTCTCTCCGCCCACAGGTGACTTCTCGTTGCTTCGGAAACAAGCTTCTCTTCTCACCTTGTGCCATTGGCGTGTTTCAAAGAGGGTCCACCACGTGTCGAAGAAACCTTCTTACGCGTTGTTACGATGGCCACGCATCATAGCAGATTCCTCAAATGTTGAGCTTTAGAGGTGTTGGGGGACGCCAATTTGTGAAACACAACCTGTTAGATAAAAAGGATGATAAGATTTTTCGCCATTTGTTCATCAAAGGAGACAAGAAGTGAGAGAGTGACTCTGAAAAGAATATTCGCAGCTCACCTTTCTGTCACCAGTGTGTCTTCCACCACGTGCCGGGACATAGTGCACCCTGAAGCTCCACATCTAGAAAATAGTAAAAGAAAGATGTTATGATTGGTAATTGCCACTATCTTAATGTGGAGTAGAATAACATCGCCCTTTCACACACTTCCCTCCCCCATTAAAAATACAACCATTTGTACGGTTCAAACTTGTTTAATGGGCTTCGATTTATGAACAATTAGTAGAGTAGTAATGTTTTCCATCCGGTTATAGAAAAAAAGTGGTGCACAGTCATACACGTGGTTTCAATCATCACTCCCATGTCTGGGCACAATAATTGAAACCTCATGTGCTATTGAAGTCTATTACTCGCAGCAAGCGTGTAATAGATGCCAATAGGCCATGGACAGAGCAATGCGCCCGCCTCTGACCAATTGCGTGCAGTCTTTTAGAATAAGTCGTACGCAAAGGCCAATGGTTTAGCACGGAAGGAAACAGACACGCACGAGCATATGCGAATCGAAGGTTAGGTTCATATCCCCGTTTTTTCACAAAGAACATATCTTGCGCTGCTTCATCAGTGCTGTGCACTCCAACTAAGGCACGAGCTGTACTGCACACAGCATGGGAGGCGCGAGTCCTAAATGAATTGAGGTAGGAAAGGTTGTCAAAATAAGATAGTAAATTTAGGTGTACATAGTATAAAAAAATAAATACTCATCTACTTTGCTATGCATGTGGGAGCGACACACATTTCACTGACTATAAAAACTTTCCTGCTATTGGAAAAATAAAATGCAATAAGATAGGGTATGTAGGACTGCGTACGCCTAAATCGCTGCATGGCTTTTTTGTATCCAGTCTGCTGTATCGCATCTACTCCCTCCGGTGCGCACCCAGGCCTCGCTGCTCACCTTTTTGTGGACAGAGCACCTTCTACATCATGCTGTCCCGCTCTGCCACCAAGAAGTTTCAAATTTGGTGTTGTCTTGATATCACTATGGCAAAGGACATACTCGTGCACCCATCATCATTGCAGGATCCTCATCCGCTCAGTCCTTGCGGTACCACTAACTCAGTGACCAAAGAGGCCATGCACGCGGTGGTGGCCCCCCCCTGTTCGGTAGTTCGGGCCTACCTGAGGCGTCCGAACCACTCGGACAGGCCATCACAGTGCTTGCGAGGGGAGCAACTCTAAAATGGCGAAGAGCACGTGCGCCCGGTCTTTTTTTATTGGTAGGGTTACGTGTATTGTGATGCCTGTGCTGGATGGGCGTGGTGTGGGTGTATACCAGCCATGAGGGAGTGTGTGTGTATGTGCCGTTCTGACAACTAGACCTGGAACTAGCAAATCACTACAATGAAAATATGGGCCGTGTAGCATTGTTGTGTTTACCTATAAGCGTAAGCAGACTGGGCTGACCTGACCTATGCCAGTGCTGCGCGAGGCTGTGAACAATGACTCCGGAGCTATGGGCATGGCTCCGTCGTGAGCTATATCAAAAATCAACTGATTCGGTTGTCCGTGTTGTAATGCTGCCGTCACCTGGGTCTTAAACGCAAATGTGTCATTAATTCTGTGAAGTCCCACAACATTGCTAACATGGAAGGTACGGGGATCACTGACCCTACATTCATCCATAGTTCTACACATAAAAGATGGTGGGCATGACGCATTTCTGCGAATATGAATGTTTGTAGTACATTCAGTGGAGTCTTGTAGCTGTAGTAATATAGGGCTATGAAAGCTTTAGGTTGCAGTTGTTGGCACATGAAGGGCAGCTAATATATATACGTATGTGGTCATTCGGGTATACTGTCGAACTTGGTGCTTGAAATTAGTATTCGAGCCTCGGAGTAGCGTCCACATCCTGTTATTGTAGACAAATCACGTAATCTACGCGTGCCTGAAAATGTACTGTAAATACGGTGCTCATATAAATCGCTGACATAGTTTTGGGTCGACTTAGCGCTTTATAAATATGCTACAAAAAAAAATCGAGCAATAGCACACACTTATAAATTTACTATACACTTTGCTTGCAGTATTGTATTGATACAGTTTCTACGTTCGTATTCGTAGAATGAGCAAGAGAAAGTTATATAACCGAAGTTTTTGTTTCTGCCAGAGGTAAGATGGTTGCATACGCTGTTTACAGAACAATATAATGTGGTAGGGCCCACGGGCAGCATTTTACAAACATAATGAATACACAGACACAGATAGATAGTTTAAGTGGGTACGGGCACATGCGCTCGACTCCATTTTATTACGTTGCTGTTGGTAACAAGTACAATAGTAATCATCATATCATACACAGATATTCCATCATAAACGGTTTATGACTTCTGCTGTACAAAGGTAGGAGCACTACATATGAAATAATACACAGAAGATTCTATCGTAAAGGGTTCATGAGTTGTGGTGCACTAAGGTAGGGGCGGTTTGTGTGGAGCCTGCGATGATGCGTGGTCCAGGCAGACCGCACTGGTAAGAATATCTTTTGACTACGGGATTTTGCCTTAATAAGGCCACGTGGCGATTATTTATGGTGTACTAAGTTAGTGGTATGTCTGGTGCTTAGCGTGTGCTCACCCTGCGATGATGCGTGGTCTGAACGGGCTGCACTGGAAGCATTGTCTGTTGCCTACTGGACTGCATCATCTGTAATCATGATTCAAATAAAAGACGAAACATATACGGAATACGATGTTGAAATATGTAGGTTTCAGGGACATTATAGTTCAAATTGTGACCTGTGCTGTCCACAGTGTAGACTGCCATTCAGTGTTCCTTTGCACTTGCAGGGTGAATTTTGATATTCAACTAAACCTAGAACTGATATAAAAGAAGTTTTTGAAGGAAGGCTACTAAAGGGATATTGTGTGGTTTGAGGGACATTATACTTAGTTTGGCACTGCACTCTGCAAATAATGAATCAAGAGTCTATTTAATTGTGAGTTCTGATAAACGCAGTGTAGGCAGGAGGCAGTGGTTAGCAAGACTCCACCGCCAGGTGGCATTGAGTAGAGCTGCACAGTATTGGTAAGTTAGGGTGTCTGCAACCAGCGATGATAAGTGGTGCACTGAGTTAGTGGCACCTGAAGCCTCAATGTTCTGTGGAGCCTGCGAAGTTGCGTGCTCCGGCCAAGCCGCACTGGTGGCAATGGCTTTTGCCTACAGAATTCTGCCTTAATAAGGCTACGTGGCGATGATTTATGGTGCACTGAGTTAGTAGTACCTTTGGATGTTAGCGTGTACGTACCCTGCGATGATGTGTAGTCAGGTGGGGGGGCACAGTACTTGGACTAATGTCTTTTGTCTATTCAATTCTGCATCAATTCAATTTAAAAGTGATAGTATGCCTCATTGCTGACATAAAACTGTTCAGTCTTGTTTTCAATGATTTATGGTGCACTGAATTAGTAGTATCTTTGGCGCTGAGCTTGTACGTACCCTGCAATAATACGTGGTCCAGGGGGGCCGCATTCGGACCAATGTCTTTTGTCTGTTGAATTCTGCCGGAATACGGACACGTGTCAATGACTTATGATTCACTGAGTTAGTAGTACCTTTGGCACTGAGCATGTACGTAACCTGCGCTGATGCGAGGTCCGGGAAGGCCGCACTGAGAGCAATGTTTTTTTTGTTTTTTTGGTTTTTTTTAGTTTCAAGTTTGAAGTTTATTTTATTATGCTTGATTAATTAAAACCACTGCCTACAAAAGATAAAAATTGCTTGTGTTAAAGTTGTTCTGTAATGAATGATTTTACATTGTATTAAAATAACACAAATTATTATCACAAATCATTAAAACATTCTGTACTTTAGCCTTGCTCATTACTAATGTTATTTTGAGTATGGCTATTCTTGTTACGTTCCAGTCAGTTCATGTGAAGATTAGTCGTTTTGCAGCTCTTTCCCATATTTTACTCTTTTTGCGGTTATGTCGAGTAATTTCATTAGCCGGCAGTTTATCTGAACCAGGTCGGGGTTGAAGCACAACATTAGCGCTTGTCTACATGTTCTGGCTCCGTACTGTTTGAGTGCTGGCTTTAACAGGGTGACCCTTATATCTTTTAGCCGGATGCAGATGCATATAACATGAATTGCGTCCTCAACACCGCTGCCGCATAAACAACACTGCTGGGCTCCTTCGTTTCTCTCCCAAGGCGGCAGAAATTGTTTAAAGGGGCTGACCCCCAGTCGGAGCCTTAGGAATTTTTCCTTGATGTTGATTTTTAATCCCATTTTCAGGTAAAACTGGGGTTTTAATTTGTTGTATGTATGTAGGACCATCCAGCCGTGTGATCGTTTGGCTAATGTTTTCTTGTCCTCAATTGCAGATAGTAAACGAGTTACCTTTGTCACCATTTTTTTTAATGTTAGATGGTTTACCTGAACTTCCCACAACTCTCTTAGACCTAGGTGTTTGATAGATTCCTCAAGATAAACGCTTGCTGGTGTTTTTCCTGGACGAGAAAGCTCCATCCAAAGTTGGTCGTTCAGGGTTCCCTATTCACCGCCTTTAATTTTGCGCCAACATTTCACAAATGCTTCCATGCATTCAAGGGACTGTTTTTGGAGGCCAAATTCCAATCGTATTTGGGCCGGGGAGACCATTTTCGGAAGTTGGAAAATTGCTCGGTATGATTTAGATATTATATTGTCGAGAGTTGTTGCATCTTTTCCCGTCAGTGCTTCACTCCCATAAGTAATCGTTGGCTGGAGTTTTGCTTGCAGGATCCTTAATAGAGGGTCGAATGTCAGATCCGGTAAAAGCTTCTTTAGGGGCTTTATAGCTAGGTAGGTCGTTACCCCCTTTCTCCGCAGGGCTTCTAATTGTGGTATTGATGAATTGTTTTGGTCCAACAATACCCCTAGGTATTTGTAGCTCACTCCTTGTTCCAAACGATGACCGTCAAGGAACCAGCTCAGATGTTTCTTCTTGCGGTAATTAACTGCCATTATTTTTGTTTTGTTGTAGTTTATTTTTAATGCGTTTTCTTGTGAGTATGTCTGAGCGACATTCAGTAGGTGCTGGAGACCTATTGGGGTCTTGCTTATCTGAACTAGATCATCCGCGTAAAGCAGGTTTGACAAAGTAAAGTTCCCTAGTTTTGGTGCGTGGGCTGCACAACCATTCAACTTCGCTGGTAAGTCCGCTAGAAAGAGGTTAAATAGCATAGGGGATAAGACACACCCTTGTTTGAGTCCTTTAGAGGTGGGAATTTTTTTGATATTTGTCGACCGTCACCAAGCTTTATCCTGACCCATGTTTTGGTGTGTAAGTTCCTTAATTGAATTAGGAGGTTTGAAAGAATCCCCCAGCCATCTAGTTTTTCCCAGAGTTTATTTCGATCTACGTGATCGAATGCTGCAACAAAGTCTATAAAACAGAGGAAGAGCGGATATTTCCCCTGTTTGGCTGCATCCATGAGGAGGGTCAGGGCCATTATGTTGGTGATAGTTCCTTGCCCTTTCCGAAATCCAGTTTGTGTTAATGGTATTATTTGATTCTTTTCTTCCCAGATGGTTATGTCGTTTAGGAGGAGTCCTGCAAAGTATTTAGCCTCGATATCTATCAGAGCTATTAGGCGGTAGTTTTTCGGCTCAGCCTTTGTTCTTTGTTTGTAAATTGGACTAATTATAGAACCTCTCCACGATTCTGGAATTGTGGACTTTCTAATTGCGTACTTGAGAGCAATGTTTTTTGCCTAGTGATTTCTGTCTTAATAAAGCCAAGTGAAGATGACTTGTGGTGCAGTGAGTTAGTGGTACCTGAAGAACTCAGCGTGTGTGCACCCTGCGATGATTCGTGGTTCAGGCGGGTCGCACTAGTACAATGTCTCTTGCCTGCTGGAATGCGTCATGTGCAATCGACATTCCACCTGAATCAGGAGCCCTCACAATGTAGATCGAAGGCAGTAGTCACCACAGACATTGAGGAATGTTTTTTGTCACACCCTTTAACAAAATCTGAAGACATATAGTACAATTGTCTCTGTCTTAAATAAATCAAAGTGGTACAAAAGGGGGTGGTGATGGACAGAGCATCTGACCACTCAAACACTCACACCCAGTCAACAGATCTGGGTTTAATCCATCACCGTTCTTTAGCCCACTCTGCCACCCCAGTTCAGACATGGCCATATGCAAATCAGTCTGACCCTGTGCCTCATGGGAACAGTCCAGCCCTAACTGCCAAGCCATGCCTTCCTTGGACCGGAAACAAGCTTCCGAGAACCGGTTTCTGGCATTTCCGCCGTCTTCAGCCCGGCTTGCTTGAATCCAGTGGCAAAGTGAGCAAGGGACTCACGTCTGAGCATACCCTGCCAACTTATGGCGAACAAAGTGGTACAAAAGGGGGTGGTGATGGAGGGAGCATCTGAACCAATCAAACACTCCCACCCAGTCAACATATCTGGGTTTAATCCATCACCGTTCTTTAGCCCACTCTGCCACCCCAGTTCAGACATGGCCATATGCAAATCAGTCTGACCCTGTGCCTCATGGGTACAGTACAGCCCCAACTGCCAAGCCATGCCTTCCCTGGACCGGAAACAAGCTTCCGAGGACCGGTTTTTGGCATTTCAGCCGTCTTCAGCCCGGCTTGCTTGAATCCAGTGGCAAAGTGAGCAAGGGACTCACGTCTGAGCATACCCTGCCAACTTATGGCGAACAAAGTGGTACAAAAGGGGGTGGTGATGGACGGAGCATCTGAATCAATCAAACACTCACACCCAGTCAACAGATCTGGGTTTAATCCATCACCGTTCTTTAGCCCACTCTGCCACCCCAGTTCAGACATGGCCATATGCAAATCAGGCTGAATTCAATGCTGTTCATATTGTAGATCCAAAGCTGAATTCAAGTTGTAAACCCTGCTGTCGGCAGTGTAGATCGAAGGCAGTAGTCGACACAGACATCGGGGATTGCTTTTTGTCACGTCCTTTAACAAAATCTGAAGACATATAGTACAATTGTCTCTGCCTTGAATAAATCGAGGTTGAATTCAATGCTGTCCGTAGTGTAG
The DNA here is from genome assembly GCF_964261635.1 of Lissotriton helveticus. NCBI lineage: Eukaryota > Metazoa > Chordata > Amphibia > Caudata > Salamandridae > Lissotriton > Lissotriton helveticus. The sequence continues at coordinate 836,407,912 of NC_136070.1, forward strand.
ATCCAAAGCTGAATTCAAGTTGTGAACCCTGCTGTCCGCAGTGTAGATTGAAGGCAGTAGTCAAGACAGACATCGAGGAATGCTTTTTGTCACTTTCTGTAACTTAATCTGAGGACATAGAGTACAATTGTCTCTGCCTTAAATAAATCGAGGCTCAATTCAATGCTTACCCGTATCAATAGTATATCTACACACTGAAAAGTTTTTAGTTTGTATAGTGAGTTGTGTATAGCATATCACCAGTAGTCTTGGGATTGCGTAAATTATTGTTGATGTGCGAGTTCCCTCCCTTATACATAGTTGGTTGCCACATCTCTAAACATTCAGCTAGTGTGCTGTTGAGGGGATATATTATTTTGAGGAGGTTTGTTCTCCTGTTTTGCGCTGCCTCTGAGATAATAGGGGACAGGGGTCAGGAGGGGTGTTTGCAGTGGTGGTGGTGCTGGGTGTTATGATTTTGTTGGGTGTCGGAGTTGCATAATTAGTACCTCTATCGACATATTTGTCTTTAAATGTCAGTGTGAGTTGGATGTAATTCATGCAGTACATAGTCGACCTCCTTACACCAGCTAAATGCTGATGTTAATTTGTAAGTGCTAAGTGGAGCTATCGTCTGTTTTTTTAGGTAGCATTGCAGATTTGGCTTGTTGTTGAAAATATGGGAAAGTGGTGTTTTTTTTTTTCTACGGGAATGTCTACTTTGTATATCATTAACGTTAGATGTGGTTCTGTTTGTGCTGATTTTGTTGGCAGAAGGAATTAATTGAAGAGTGGTGATATTTGCACTTTTTACTAGGTTGAGAATGGGGTGATATTTAAAAAAGATAGAAAAAAACAGATATACTTATTGAACATTATAATAAGAAATTAGCATTTAAAAAACCTTTGAAATTCAATGAAAAAAACAACATATCCCAGAGTTCATGCATCACAGGACTTTGTATAATTTCCCACACGTTTAGCGCGACAAGCACGTACGGCAGGACGCTAGAGGCGTTTCGGCTAACAGACTGAAGAGGGAGAAGTTTAAGAAAACCGAACGATACCGTGTGCAGTAGAAGGCTTTTTTGGTGCACGTCGAGTGAAGGGTACGCTTAGAGATCGGAACGATAGAACTCCTACAGCATATTTGCCTCAGTGAAGGACTTTGACACAGGCCAAACGCATTGTCGAGTGGACACTGCAGTGACTGGCATCAGATATAAACTCAAGGCCCATTAGAAGACGCATTAGACCACTGCCCCTGAAGAAGGAACCGACGCGTTCCGAAATGCATTGGGCCAGCGTCAACATATGTTTCTAGTTCAACAATCGTTGTATTAAATGAAATGGTTTATTGAGTATGGATTAGTACAATAATCATGTTTATATTCATTGCACCAAACATTAATATGTGATTTTTCAACAAATTAATGTAATATATGACTAATAGCATAAGAAAAGGTCATACACAAAATACACTTTGTTTGAAAATATTAGATTGTTAGTTTTATTTTGTCTACAAGTATCTGATATATGGTGTTGTATGATTTGATTGTAATTATATGAGAAAATGTAGGTACAGTGCACACTACCCTCAGGGTGACTCCTCAGTTAGTAATTTGATTTATCTTGTGTGTAGCCAACACACAACAGTAGTGTAGCACCCTTGTACAAGCAATATAAAATTAGTTAAAGATATAGAAAAGAGTGCTCCTCTTTCCCGTAGGGACTCCTTATTTCATAAAAAAATAGGTTTCACATATGTTATAGTTAGGAATTAGCATTTAAAAAACCTTAGAAATTCACTGAAAAAAACATAGGTTTCAGGGATGTTGTAGTTAGCTGGACATTTCACTCATACAAAACCATTGAAATTCCTCTGTTATAGTTAGTTGTACTAACTGTAACTCGTGCGCCCGCAATGCACTGCTGTTGATGTCACATATTACATCATTCATGACATAGTCAGTGACATCAATTGTGACATCACTGATGACATCTCAAATGACATCACTGATGACATCATCCAGTGAATGTGGTTTGCTTCCATAATTAAATAAGTATTATATGCATAGGAATCTGCATTGAAGAGTGAGTGAATGTGTAAGTGACTGGATAAACAAGTTAGTAGTACTTGAATTGACTGTCTAAGTCCCTAATTTATAGTGTCTCACTAAATATAAGGAATAGTGATTTAACTGTGTGAATATCTGTATCACTCTGCCTGTTGTTGTGTAAACCATTGTATACGTTATTACAAGGCCTTTTTACACCAGGGGGCGCGTTTGCAGAGTGGCTCAGGGAGGGGGCGGGGCTTGGGGTGACGGATTGCACCACTCTGCAAACGCACCCCCTGGCGCATTTGCAGAGGGGGAACTAATTCCCCTTGAATACTGGGGGTCCCTGGGGGCCTACTAGCCCACCAGGAACCTCCTGTATGCGCCAGGGGGCTGCGTTGCAGAGAGGTGTAAAAAAGGGCATGGTTTCATTACAAATCTCTGCAACGCAGCCCCCTGGCACATACTGGAGGTTCCTGGTGAGCTAGTTGGCCCCCTGGGACCCCCAGTATTCAAGGGGAATTAGTTCCCCCTCTGCAAACGCGCCAGGGGGCGCGTTTGCAGAGTAGTGCAATCCATCATTTTTTTATCGGCAGGGTATGCATACCCTACGGGTATCCCGCGATGTTTGAAAAAAAAAATTTGGGGGCCTGGGGGGTGTTTGTGGGTTTTATTATGGTGTTCTTATCCTGCATCAGATTGTCCAGCACAGCACAGTTCTCTCCACTCTGGACAAATTAGATGTTTCCATTACTGTTTTATTCTTCCGCCTGAATTTCAGAAGATCGTTTGTCATTGCTTCCGAGAAGACATCGATCGAATCATAGGGCATTTGTGGATTGAAGAGTGAAGTGGGCTTAAATGGACTTTCTTCTCGATCTTGTTCAATTCCCACTTCTATAGCTCTTACTGCCATGTCCTTGTTGGCTGTACTAATCTCTGTTTGTAACTGCAGACTTTCAAGGAGTTCAACTGCCGGCAGATCTTTCCCAATTAATGAATCAGTGGCAGTTAACCTTGTAGCTATCATTTTCAAATCTTTCACATTTGGTCTTAACTTGAAATATTTGTGGAGTTTTAACTTGCACACAAAGTTAAAAAGATCGAATCTAGTCTGCGTATATTCTAAGTGATTGCTTGGACAGAATGTGAGTCCAAGGCTTAGAACCTTTTCTTCTGTTTTGGTGAGAATCTTGTCCGTTAAATTGACCACAGTCAAATTCATCATATTTACTGTCTCTTCGTTGTTCTTCTGTCTGTATTTTGTTTATTCCTCTGCTGATTTATCTAATTATCTGTTTATCGGTTCATTAGCTCTGCAATCATTATAGGTTGGTTAGTAGGGATATCTATCCAGTTGGCTAACAGGATAGTATAAGGAAACAGGATGAATTGTTTGACACTCTCGAATCAATGATAAGATTGTATTAATACTGTAATCAGGATATATATGCATTATGGCAGCCTCCTATAGATTATAATGTGTGGATTTGGAAGTAAAAGTTTGGTTCTCAAAGATGAATTATAATTACAGTGAAGGGACATTAGCCGATCTATGGATTTATGATAGACACGTGGAGTCTATTGCCTAATGTAAGATCTATGTTAGGATGAGCTACTTTGCAAAAAGTTGCGTAAAATGTTTACAGTCAGTTGTCTTGTCAATTTATGAGAGGCGCTGTGAAACCCGATACACGGCATAATAGTAAACATGAAGAACAATGTATGCGCATTATGCAAGGCATGGGTGACACATGCGGTATACATTTGCAAGGAACTGTAGATAACTGTAATTGTGTTAATGTGCACGGATTACAGCTATGGATAACAAGTGCAAATCTCGAAATGAGCCTGGAATTGTAACTATGCATATATGTGCAGTTCAGAATGAGACTGTTCAAAGATGGCGCTAAAGTGAGAACTTAGCCGATAGTCCTTTCACTGTTTTAATGCAAGCCAAAACATATAAAAACATGGCGTTTCTGCGTTGCCGGTAACATCGAAAAAGGCATCTCGCCGAAACGTGTCTGTTGCTGTTGGTCTTGTAAGAAAATAAAAATATCTTTGTGAACGACGTCCCCCGCATGTGTGGATTTTCATTGGCGAGGCTTGAGGGAAGGAGCAAGAATATATATATATATATATATATATTACCTACTGGCGGTCGCCAGTAGGTATATATAGTTAGGATTTTTTCCCTATGGGATTTTTGAAAATTCTATGTCTAATAACTTTGGCGTTTGTGGACGGAATTGGCTGAAACTTTCTGGAAAATGGAACATTTTGTTTCTGAGCAGCCCCTGGAAATTTGGGGGGGGTTCGTCAAGGGGGGGCCGAGAAAAAAGGGGGGTCCCAAAACGTGTTTTTAACATTGAGTTTTCCATAGGGCGGTTGGCCTCACTTTTAGCCCGAACGGCTGAATGGATTTGCACGAAACTTGGCAAAATTGTAGGGACTGGTAGCCCGATGTGCCTTTGCTAGGTCTCAATATATGTGCTTCAGTGGATTTTGAGAAATTAATGTTCAAAAAAAGATATATATCTGTAACAGCGGACCGGGCAGCGCTCCGGTTCACGGACTTTACGCGTACCGGAACTTCGCGTAGCGAAGCTGATTGGCTCTCCGGTGTCTGTCAACATTCTAAACAGTCCGGAGCGGCCGCCATCTTGTCTCTCGGTAGGATTGAGAGACAAGAGGAGGCCAAAACAAAGGGGGAAATGACCATAAGGGGGCATAGTAGATCCTCCCTGACCCCCTAGGTTTAATGTGGAGGCTTTAAAAGGGCCCCGCGGGGCAAAAAAAAAAAATTTGTTTTTTGGGTTTTTTGCATGGGTAGCGCCCGGTTCGCGAACCGGGAAGCGTTCTGGGCAGCGTACTATAAGGAAAAATGAATGATAGACTTTTCAAATACTGTATGTTAATTGATTGTTGGTTTTGTTGATTATTTTTTAATTTTTTTATTTTTTAAGCAATTATTTATTATTGTGATTGTGTTTCAAAATTTAATAACATTTCTAACATTTAACTAGTTTATGAATTACATATAAAAATGATTAAAGACTCAAACAATTTTTTAATATTACATACAATTTTATTTTTCAGATTGTTTTTCAAAATTTAATAGAACGTCTAGCATTTGACTGTCCGATATGTCCTCTTGTTGAGTGAACATAAGTTCCCACATTTGACCGTCATCATAATGGAGTAAATGATCCACAGATTCTACACATTGAAGTAATTCATAGTCCCGTGACTCATCCATGAATTCTAAGTCATCAATGGGTTCAATAACTTGTTCATTGTTGCTCTCCAGAACAATTTCGAAGGAAACATTCTGCTCACCTTCCATTTTATTGCTGTAATTTGCATAAAAAATAAATATATCAGTAGAGATAGGGCACTGTTGGGTTTAAGTTCAGACAGGTACTTGTGAGTTTATAACAGAGAAGTAATCTATGGGCACTGTATGGTTTCAGGCGTGAAGTAGTACTATTAAAAAGTGCCTGTGAAGAAGTCTAAGTAAATTCATAATTATACCACAGAAACCTAAATCAATCCATAATTATAATAAAGAAGCCTTTCTCAATGTCTAACTCTTACAGAGGGATAGTATATAACTATCTGAAAATGTTTTCAAATTTATAAAATAATATCTCACCTTCTAAAAACAAGTTTAAGTTGTGAGTGAAAATGATCTTGCAATGTAGTTCAGGAAGTAGTAGTCAAAATGGCTGTGTTTCTCTCTCTTCCTTTATATATATTCAGGTACATAACCAATCAAATGTCAGGTAAAAAAAGTAGAAAATGAAAGTAACATTTTAATTGGTTGTCAATTCCAACACTTCAGATGTGTTTTGTGAAGTAATTTACCTCAGGGTATTCAGAGAGGTCTACAGGCTAAATGGTTAAATGGAATTTCAATCAAATTTGTGAAAATGGTAGGGATTGGTATGTAGTATGAGCTAATCTATATTTGGTGAAATTGTCTCCAGTCGCTTTTCTGTAAACTACTTTCCCACCTTTTTTGATGGTGCGCTTCCCAGGGAGCGACCCGGTACGCGAACTGTTAGCAAGCACTCGGCAGTGTCCATCTTTTTGCCAAACAGCTTGTGAGGGGACAGGAAAAATCGTTTCTGTTGCCAGAGGACTTGGAATTGTTTTTAGGAAGCGTTATTGACGCGAAGTTTTTAAAAATTAGCATTTGCAGCATGTATAAATAAGAATTGTTTTTCTGTGTTTTAATACATCAATAATTTGCATTCAGCATACCTGTCGCCCACACGCAGTCACCCCAGCATACACACGCTCGTTCCTGCCGTTTTAGGGCAAGGTACCGAGCAGTAGGAAATTTCGGGGCGGCCATTTTGGGGCGGGATAGAGTGGTGAGAGCGCTCTAGGCTCGGCTTCATAAGGAGCCCCCAGGCAGTGTATTGCGAGTTAGCAAGCACTCGGCAGTGTCCATCTTTCTGCCAAACAGCTTGTGAGGGGACAGGAAAAATCGTTTCTGTTGCCAGAGGACTTGGAATTGTTTTTAGGAAGCGTTATTGACGCGAAGTTTTTAAAAATTAGCATTTGCAGCATGTATAAATAAGAATTGTTTTTCTGTGTTTTAATACATCAATAATTTGCATTCAGCATACCTGTCGCCCACACGCAGTCACCCCAGCATACACACGCTCGTTCCTGCCGTTTTAGGGCAAGGTACCGAGCAGTAGGAAATTTCGTGGCGGCCATTTTGGGGCGGGATAGAGTGGTGAGAGCGCTCTAGGCTCGGCTTCATAAGGAGCCCCCAGGCAGTGTATTGCGAGTTAGCAAGCACTCGGCAGTGTCCATCTTTCTGCCAAACAGCTTGTGAGGGGACAGGAAAAATCGTTTCTGTTGCCAGAGGACTTGGAATTGTTTTTAGGAAGCGTTATTGACGCGAAGTTTTTAAAAATTAGCATTTGCAGCATGTATAAATAAGAATTGTTTTTCTGTGTTTTAATACATCAATAATTTGCATTCAGCATACCTGTCGCCCACACGCAGTCACCCCAGCATACACACGCTCGTTCCTGCCGTTTTAGGGCAAGGTACCGAGCAGTAGGAAATTTCGGGGCGGCCATTTTGGGGCGGGATAGAGTGGTGAGAGTGCTCTAGGCTCGGCTTCATAAGGAAACGGTCTCTTCCGCGTTAGCGGACGCGTTTTGAGCGGACGCGCCTCGTCTTCGCCGGAGTCTAGCCAGAGTCAGCCCGTCTGTGCCCGTCCGGGCCAGGCCGGGACATAGGGCACAACCCTCTGCCCACCCCATAGTAAAGATATGCTAACAGGTAACCAACTTAGGGCGTTACGCCCCTCTAGCCATGATACCTGTATAACTTTGAATCCTCTACTAGCTGGTGCACAAACATGCCCAGAGTGTACCCTTACCCTGACTAACTATCAGCCCTATCCTGTTACCCCACAGGAGACTGTTTTTAAATCCTATCAACAGAAAGTTAGTTCAAAAGAATATTTATTCTTTTTGATAAACTGCCGTTCACTGCCCCAGCATAAATTAGATATTTTTCACCTACTGACTGACAGAAAGCCCATCGCTATATTTTTAACTGAGACGTGGCTCCACGATGGATCAGGCCCCGATGTGGCAACCGCCCTTCCCCCGAGCTATGCTATAGCCAGGAGAGATAGGGTAGGACAAATAGGAGGGGGTATTGCTATTATCTACAGCAGAGACTATGTGTGCACTTTTGAACCTGCAGCCATCCCTAACTGTGAGGCTGCTTCTTTCAAAATTTCCCTTAGTCCAAATTTCACCTTTTCTGGACTATTAATCTACCGACCACCAGGAAATAATCCATCTTGGTCAGATGACCTGGCAAATTTTATCCTACCCCAACATCTAAAAGCCCAAAATTATACCGTACTAGGAGACTTGAATCTTCATCTAGACGACGCCCAAAGCAAGACCTGTAAAAATCTAATAGATGACCTTATGGTGTTGGACATGACACTACGAAACAGCGGTCCAACTCACAAAGCCGGACACTTGCTGGACCCTATAATATCAAGCATGAAAGAACTTTCATGGCTTAACACCACGCCTGTCCTATGGTCAGATCACTTTCTTCTAACTTTTGCCATTTTGTTGGAGCCCAAAAAAGGTCCATTTTCGACTCCTACAGAATCTTGTAGAAGAAATTGGAAATCACTAAATCTGGAGGACTTGAACAATGCTTTGAAGGAACATCATCCAAATTTGGATGGAGATATGGACAGCATTGCAGAGCTAACACAAGAGTGGCTAACTGGTGCTGTTGATACTTGCCTGCCTCTAGCCCGTTGTAAAGGGAAAGTCCATCGCCCTCCTGCTCCCTGGTTCACAGAAGCCTTGAAGAAAGAAAAATCTAGCTGTAAGAACCTAGAGAGACAGTGGCGGAAAAATTACGACCTTTACCAAAAAGAAGTTTACCGAAAGGCCAGAAATTGTTACCATTCAGCTTGCATGAAAGCCAAAGCTTGCTATGTAACCAATACAATTAACATGGCCGTAAACAAATCCCAGACTCTCTTTAACACGGTAAAAGAGTTAGCTGGGGAGAACGCTAGAGCAGAACCCACCCCTCTTAATACCCAGCAATGCCAGGACTTGGCCTCTTTCTTTACGAATAAGATTGAGAACATCGTCTCTAATATTAAAAACGCTAGCAAGTCAACAGACAAGCAAGGAAACACCACTCTAGTCCCTAGAGTAAATTGTCATCTTGAAGCCTGGCCTCCTATTAATTTAGATATACTGAAGGAACTACTTAAATCTATCAAATCGGGTTCCCCTCGTGACCCGATTCCTGTCAGTATCGTAAACAAATTAGAGGATACTGCCTTAATTCCCATAGCAGAAATATTGAATGCATCCATAGAGCAAGCCATAGTTCCTGCTCTATGGAAACATGCTATGGTCAGCCCCCTACTTAAAAAACCAGGCGCAGACCCGATGACATTGGCCAATTATCGCCCAATTTCGTTGCTACCCGCCTTCTCTAAGATCCTAGAGAGGCATATCCATAAGGCACTCTCAACTTACGTAGAAAACAATAATCTCCTACATTCGTCTCAATCGGGGTTTAGGAGTGGTTATTCCACTGAGACGGCCCTGCTTGGGGTCACAGAAAGGATCAGGGAACTCATGGACAACGGCCAAACAGTAGCACTGGTCTTGTTAGATCTTAGTGCGGCTTTCGACACCATTTCTCACACCATACTGCTGGACAGGCTGGGGGAGAATGGTGTCAAAGGCAAAGCTCTGGAATGGATTAGATCCTACCTTTCCCTCCGTACTTTCCAGATCTCCTCTTCGGAGGCTTGCTCTGAGGTATTCCATTCTCCTCATGGAGTGCCACAGGGATCAATTTTGAGCCCTCTGCTTTTTAATTTATACTTACGTCCACTGGCCGATCTTGTAGAAAATGCTGGCTTAAGTTTAATGACTTATGCAGATGATTCACAAGTCCTTTTTTCACTCTCCAAATCTGACATGTCTACTCCATCTGCATTAAAAGTAGGCCTCCAAGAAATTTTTTGCTGGATGTCAGACAACCAACTTAAGCTGAATGGAGATAAAACAGAGGTACTCCTGTTAGGAAATAGCAAAGATCTCTGGAATGATTCCCATTGGCCACCATCATTGGGTAAACTTCCATTTCCAGCTTCGCAGGTTAGAAACCTTGGGGTCACCATTGATGACTGTTTATCTATGTCCCAGCAAGCAAACAAAGTGGCAGGTATATGCTTCACCATTATCAAATGGTTACGCAAAATCATCTGGATGCTGCCACCTACTACCCAGAAGACCATGATCAATGCCCTAGTGACATCTCGGCTTGATTACGGTAACATCTTATACCTGGGCTCAAATAAGACAGTGATAAAGCGTCTGCAATTAGTGCAGAACGCTGCGGCTAGACTGCTTTGTAAAATCCCCAGATCTGCTAGGATCACCCAATATCTCAAGGATCTGCACTGGCTTAAGGTCGAGAACCATATTCGTTTCAAAGCCTTGAGCTATTTATTTAAAATCAAAGCCGGCACTGCCCCCAAATATCTTCAGGCCCTTGCTAAGCCCTACCTCCCAAATCGGAACCTGCGTTCAGGTACAGCGGCAAACTTTGCAGTACCAAGGTTTAAAAGAGCCAGAATAGGCGGGAGATCTTTCTCCTACCTGGGGCCAGTGCTGTGGAACACATTGCCCTCTCACATTCGCAAGGAGGAAAGCTATGTGAATTTTAGAAAGAGTATAAAAACGTGGCTTTTTAATAAATAATTGCTTTATCTGTCCTCTCCCCAGTGATATCTGAGTGCTTTGCGTTCTTGGCGCCGGGAAACCCTTTGTGGGTAGCTGCGCGCCTTACAAATGCTATAAAATAAATAAATAAAATAAATAAACTGTTGAGCGCCCCGGTTCGCGAACCTTAAGCGTTACGGGAGTCCACCATTTTGTGTTTCGGTCGAATTAAGATACAAGATGGAGGGCAAATAATGTTCAGAATGGGTAGAAGGGGGCACGGTAGACTTATCTTGACCCCCTAGGTTTTCTGAGGGTGGCTGAGGAGGCTTATATGTGCGAAAAAAAAACATTTTTTTTAAAAATTTCGCGAGGTTAGCTCCCGGTTCGCGTACCGGGTAGCGCCCCAGGGAGCGTACTTTGTTGAAAATTAGTGAAAAATGTTACAGTAAAATAATAATTGTGAGTGATCAGATGTAGGGTAGCTCTGAGAAGAGCTTTTGGGTTTATGGTACATTTAGGTACTTATAAGTAGGTACCAATGCACAGTCTTAAATTCAGAATGAAAATTCTGTTGCCCTCATCTGAGAAGTGAACTCCATCTCCTCTGTAGATATCTTGCATGTAGTAACGCAAGTTATTGTTGTACATGGAGCCCATTCCATGGTCTCTCATGTAAGCTGAAACAGATTTGTTTACATGCTTCCTCGACTTCTCAATTTGTGGACAAAATTGGTTTGACCACCTCCATTTTTGTCTTTGGCATATATTTGAATATACCAAGGCAGTTTGAGGAAATAGTGCCATCAATTGCTCAAAGGTGTCCTTTAAAAGCATTTCCAGACCTACCCCAGTCAAAGTGCCCAAATCATTACCTCCACAGTGCACAATTAACAGGTCAGGTTTTGGCAAATGCATAAAGGTTTTCACCAATGGTATCAATTGGTGACATTTTAATCCTCTGTGGCCAAACCACTTAATTTCCACATCTTGTAAATTGAGGTTAGGTAAATTTCTGTTCTTAGCATACCTGTGAGCCCAGTGGATATAACTATGTCCAACAATCCAGACAGAAAACATGGTGAGAGAAGGTTCTGCTGCAGTCAGATGAAGTGTGGCAATGAAATGGCAGTTGAAAAAATGTGAGTTTAAAATGAAAAAAACTGTGGAGTTTCTGTGTTAATGAAGCAGTAACAGTGATTGGTGGATTTTGATTGCTGAAAACAGAAAGTTAGGGTGCATGGATGAGTTCTTTGAAAGATGTATTTTGAATGGTCAATAAAAAATCATTAAATGAAAGATTGCACTGGATATGCAGGTGCACTGAGAGTTCAGAGTTCAATTGAAACATTGTTGTGTGAACTTGCAAACACCAGAGGTCTTCCAAGAGGTGGTTGCCATGCAAAAAAGGCAGAGAGGGCAGAGGGGGGAAGGGTTTTCATTTGAAAAAAAGTGAGGGAAGAGTTTTGATTGGGTGACATGAGAGATATGTGTGAAGAATTACAGCATTTCTGTGCTTTTGATAGCTGCAGACTCTGGAGTGCATACCTTTTGCTCTGCTGAAGACAAATTGGTGTGTTTCTGAAACTGTTTTCAAACTCAAAGTATTTGCTAAGGTGAGAAAATATTTCTTTAATTTAGATAGAGAATAGTGTGCTTTAAGGAGAAAATTATGAAGAAAGTTGTGTTTTTCAAATGTTGCTTTGTCTCAAGTGTTTTACAAATAGATTTTGTTTCTTTGAGAAAATGTAATTGGAGAAGATGTGAAGTATTAGTACTGACAGGGTGTTTTTCTGCATAGGAGCTGTGGAGTCTTTTCAAATTATGACTTGAAAATCGTTTTTGAGGAAAATGAATGGTTATAATATTTATGACAAGGACAAAATGGTGTATGCTTCTTTATAAGGCAATTGAGTGTGTCTGATGTTATTTTTCCCATTTTAATGTAAGACCTTTCTCTGTGGCGCAAATTGCTTGTAAATATGCTCCCACCTGTGCATGGCAAATTTAGATTTTGAATGTTTGTGTTACATAGCCATGTTAAAAGTGATACAAACATGCTGCAAAGGCAATCAAAAAACGCTTTTATGTGTCTTAAGGACATTTTAAGTCATTTTCCCATGTGCAGTGTTTTGAAATTATGATTTGAAAATCGTTTTTGGGGAAAAGGAATTGTTTTTAAATTTATGACAAGGACATAATGGTGTATGCTTCTTTATAAGGCATTTCAGTGTCTCTGATGTCATTTTTCCCATATTACATTAAAAGACCTTTCCCCGTGGGGCACATTCCTTGTAAATATGCTCCCACCTGTGCATGGCAAATTTAGATTTTGAATGTTTGTGTTACATAGCCATGTTAAAAGTGACCCAACCATGCTGGAAAGACAATCAAAAAACACTTTCATGTGTCTTAAGGACATTTTAAGTCATTTCCTCATGTGCAGTGTTTTCAAATTATGATTTGAAAATCGTTTTTGGGGAAAAGGAATGATTTGTAAATTTATGACAAGGATATAATGGTGTATGCTTCTTTATAAGGCATTTCAGTGTCTCTGATGTCATTTTTCCCATATTACATTAAAAGACCTTTCTCCGTGGGGCACATTCCTTGTAAATATGGTCACACTTGTGCATGGTAAATTTAGATTTTGACTGTTTGAGTTACATAACCATGTTAAAAGTGACCCAAAAAAACTGCAAAGGCTTTCAAAAAACACTTTCATGTGTCTTAAGGACATTTTAAGTCATTTCCATGTGGGCAGTGTTTTCAAATTATGACTTGAAAATCGTTTTTGAGGTAAAGGAATGTTGTTAAAATTTATGTGCGCCATATGCCCCCAAATTTCTTTTTAAGGGGTGCAGCAGGGTGTTCTTGAGACACCCCTGCACCTTTGGAAAAATTCCTAATTTGCGATGAGCTAATTGCTAATCGCAAATTGCACCTTCATTCCTATGGGCCTCCTGTCCCATGGAAATGAATGGGTAATTTGCAATTAGCAATTTGCTCATCGCAAATTAGGAATGGTAAAGAATCGCTATTTATTCCTTAAAATTCGCAATTTTGGAAATGCAAAATAGTTTGATGATACATATGGCGGTTCATCTCTAACAAGATAAGAAGCTTAGGGATACATTTATGATGACTGGCGCAATGAAGTGGACATCACTTACTTCATTGGTAGAGCTTTACATGTATTATCTCCTCTGTATTCTTCATCAAGCGTAACTTTAATCTGCAATCCTGAGTAGGCCTCACCTTAAACAAACCTCTGGATAGGCCACACCTTATTGTCATCATGAATTAATCATTTAAAATGCTAGGGACAGATTTATGATAGGTGTATGCCTCTTTTGCGCCACTTACAAAACACTGCCCACGGGGAAATGACTTAAAATGTCCTTAAGACACATGAAAGTGTTTTTTTAAAGCCTTTGCAACTTTTTTGGGTCACTTTTAACATGGCTATGTGACTCAAACAGTCAAAATCTAAATTTACCATGCACAGGTGGGAGCATATTTACAAGGAATGTGCTCCACGGGGAAAGGTCTTTTAATGTAATATGGGAAAAATGACATCAGAGACACTGAAATGCCTTATAAAGAAGGATACACCATTATGTCCTTGTCATAAATTTACAAACCATTCCTTTTCCCTAAAAACGATTTTCAAATCATAATTTGAAAACACTGCACATGTGGAAATGACTTAAAATGTCCTTAATTCAAAATTTGCTATTCCTTATTTTGCGATTGCACTGAAGGATTTGCAAATTTTGCGATTCCTTAAATGCAATGTATCAAACAAAAAATATGCAAAAAATGCCATTAAGGATTTGCAAACTACCACCAACTTCTAGTTTGTGGTAATTTGCGAATTCTTTTCAAAAAGCTTTTTTTCCAAAAAACAAAAGGTGCCATATGACGCCCACGCCATATGCCCCCAAATTTCTTTTTCAGGGGTGCAGCAGGGTGTTCTTGAGACACCCCTGCACCTTTGGAAAAATTCCTAATTTGTGATGAGCTAATTGCTAATCGCAAATTGCACCTTCATTCCTATGGGCCTCCTGGCCCATGGAAATGAATGGGTAATTTGCAATTAGCAATTTGCTCATCGCAAATTAGGAATGGTAAAGAATCGCTATTTATCCCTTAAAATTTGCTATTTAGGAAATGCAAAATAGTTTGATGATACATATGGCGGTTCATCTGTAACAAGATAAGAAGCTTAGGGATAGATTTATGATGACTGGCGCATCACCAGGGATGTGCCAGTCATCCTGCGCCGCTGTTCCGCCACCCATGGTGTGCTGCATTTACAATGCGGCGCAGCATGGGGCAAAAATGGCACAGATGCGTGACGTATCTGTGCTGTAAAGGTGGCGCATTGCTGGAGTTGTATCGCAAGTGCGATGCAGCTCCAGCAAGGCTCAGGGGTGCCCCATCTCCACAATGTTGCGGCAAGACCTATGCCTGCTTAAAGCAGGCGCAGGGTTTTGACGCAGCTTTCTCCTATCTGATTGTAAATGCGGCACACCATGGGTGGCAGAGCAGCGGTGCACGTTAACTGGTGCATGCCTGGGGATGTGCCATTTAACATAAATCTGCCCCTTTACATTTAAGTATGTGCAGGGGACACAGAGTCGGTGAGGCTTATCCAAGGTTAAGAAGAGATGAGTCCTGTTCACTGAAAAATTAGACATAGGCTTCACCTGCTCAGCATCGCTGGACATGGCTAAATAATAGCTGCAAAATGTTACTCTTGTTAAACAATTTTACTATTATAATCTCTGAGATTTGTCTCTTACTCTGCAACATCTCATTGTTGTTATCTTTCTTTAAAGATAAAGACAACATCAACATGAGCGACAATCAGCAATCAGTTGATTTTGACCTCATCATTGAACTTGTAATTGAAACATCAGTGGATGTTGATCCCTTGGATGATTTAAATCCTGAGGATGAAGAAGAACGTGATGAGGATGCAGATTTGTCCGAATTATATGACATAGGGTGGGAAGCTGACCTGCTTGATCCTATGGAACTATAAACATTTATTTTTAAAATTTATAATAAATAAAAAGTAAAAATGTAAACCGTTTAATTTAAAAATAAAGACACCTTCAAAAACAGGTTATGTGTAGTGTCTTCAATAAAATATTAAAATATGCTCATAAAATTAGATCAGATTCACATATAAAATAGCACAGGTAACATGAATATAAATTCCATTTCTTTTCTTCTATTTCTGTATTCTAAAATTGCCATGCACTAAAAAATCTTATATGTAAAAATGTAAAGTAGTGTTTTAAGTTTTTGATTACTGTTATTGATGTACTGTTGGGTAATAGTGGTTAATAACATTTTTTGATATATTTTACCACAGATTCAACTGCAGATCATTTCAACATTTCACCATGCCAACGAAAGAAAGACTGAGAAAGGCTGCAAAACGTCAAAGACAGCAGGTGATTGAAAAAAAGCAGCAGTCCTCTAACAAAAAGATTTGTCAAGTCACCAAGAAAGCACCGGGTAAGAGTACAAAAACATTCATAAGAAATATTTGTAGTAAAAAAAATATCACTACAGAAAATGTTTCAGTCCAGAAAAAGAGAAGCAATTCAAATGGAAAGGAAAGGCCAATCAAAAATGTTACTGCTAGAGCAAGAGATAACTCTGTGCATGATAGTAGAAGGAAACAACAGTTTAGGGACATTCGTAAACGAATGTTCCGCAACAGGATAATTGGCAATTTGTTAAAACATATTAAGAAAGGTCAACAGAAAGTGGTTTTTTATAAGAGAAAAAAAATAGTTGAGAAAGTTATTGATCAGGCATTTGAAATTAAACGGAAGTTATTTATTTTGATAATCAATAGAATTAGGAAGCTAAACAAGGCAATTTATGATTTCAAAAGAAATAGTAGATGGAAGAGAATAGTTAATCGTAGTAATTTTTGTGAAGTTTTTTCTGGAGAATGGATGCATAGTTCAAGCTGTGAGGCATTTTTTAATGAGGAGAGTTATTTCCAGGATAATGATTTGGTGCATGCAGTTGACACCAGTGGTCGTGCTTATGAAGTGAAAGATGGTTGTCCAGTTGAAAAAGAAAAACTTGTGACAACAGAGGCAGAAGAGGTGTTAGGTAATGAGGTTTTAGGAAGACGTGCTAAGGGTCCTGTGTACACCTGGAAGTGTAGTAGTATTTGCAGTGTGCGACAGGATTCCATCAATTTGCTTTGTGATTTTGTACGGTCATTTAATAAGAAAAGTTTGAAGCAGAAAATAAGGTTGTTGCAAGAATTAGATCCTTGCAGAGTGAGAGAAGTGACAGGTTTGCATGGTCATTCACTGGCTTGTCTTTCCAGGAGAGTATGCCAGAGTGTTTTTCATCATTTCAGGATGCTAGCAGTGCATCATAATAAAGTGAGGAAATTAGTTAGAATGTTGTATTATGCTAAGAGTCCAGCAATTATGCTTAAACAATTATGTGCTGCTCTTTTGCATGGTTCTGAAATAGATGTGAAGAATATATGTGAAGAAATTGAGTTTTGTTACTTTGGAAGTAAAGAGGAGAATGTTGAAATTGACCAAGAAGAAGCGGGTAATGTGGAAGATAGTGTACAGGTTTCCAGTACAGATAATTTCCAGAGGGAAATTGCGACGTTTCAGGTCAAATCAAGTGAGAGGCCAAATTTCACTTGTGTGTGTTGTCGACGCACTTATTATAAGAATCAGACTAAGTTAGTGGATTTATATGCAAAAAGTGAAAGGGTAAATAATAGTGAATGGAAGGATTTCACAACATACTTGATGGTAGAAAATTGTTTTGATTTGGGATTGGATCAACGTGTGTGTACTTATTGTTGTTGCAAATTAAATCAAAACCAGATGCCTGCTAGAGCAGTTCATAATAATCTGGAATTGGTTGAGATTCCTTCTGAATTGAAGGATTTAAATACTTATGAATCTATTTTGATTCAAAGTATCCATCCCTTTCAGGCTATTGTAAGAATGGAGCCAAAGACAGGGAAATTGCCTCCATCAGATTTACAGAGAGGATTAAAGGGAAGAGTTGTTTATTTGCCTCTAGATTTGAAGAAAAACATTAACACAATTGGAGTAGAAAAAGTGGAAGAGGAACCTCTGGTTATCTTAGTTAATGGGGTTCCGACAAAGAATAAGAAAATATGGCAAGATTTAGTAGATGTTAGGAAAGTTATAAAGGCAACATTGTATTTGAAAAAAAATAATAAATACTATAAGAATGTATATGTTGCAGAAGAGGAAGTAAGTGAGGAAGAGGATAGCGATTTGTGTGCTGGTCAAATTGAGAAAGTAGAACCCTCTACTAGTGAAGAAATATATGAACATTATAGTGTTCATCCTTTGCATTCCAAGGAAGTCATGGGGAATGCTATTGAGTTGTTTCAAATGAAACAAGCCAAAGGGAGTCCCATTAGTGTTTGGGAGGAAAGTTTGGAAGCTCGGTGTTTCCCACAGCTTTTTCCAACAGGTCAGGGAGGAAGATATGATGAGCGACCTCATCAAATTCCTGCTTCTGAATACCGGACTTTGCGATTGTATGCAGGAGATGCTAGGTTTCGACAATGCATTCCTTATTTGTTTCATCTCCTGTTTGAAAGCGATCTGTCTGGACTGTCATATGCAGTAAACCACATCTTGAAAAGTGGTATACACATGCAAAACATCTCGGCAAGTGACTTTATGGATAAAGTCAATGTCCAAGACAGTATTTTGGATTCTCACCTGATTAATCTCATGGCGTGTCAGCGTGGTACTAATGAGTACTGGTACCGTCGTCATGGTGATTTAAAATGTATGCTGAGGAACTTAGGTACTCCCACATGGTTCCTCACTCTGAGCTGTGCCGAGTATGGCTGGGAAGACTTACTTGAATTTCTACGAGAGGCAAATGCTAACGTAGAAAACATCGAATTCAAGACACCCGGAGAACTGTGCTCTTTGGATCCAGTCAATGTATGTAGGTACTTCAATCATAGATTTGAAGCTATGATGTCTTTCATCATGAATAAGAAGAATCCACCTCTTGGAGAGGTGTTGGATTTCTTCTGGAGAAAGGAGTACCAAGCAAGAGGTGCTCCTCATATACATATGTTGCTGTGGATCAAGGATGCACCTAAATTTGGAACGGATCCAGAAGACTCAGTGATGAGTTTTATACAACAGTATTCTACGTGTGCTGTTCCAAACGCAAAGGAGAAGAAAAGCCTAAGAGAAAAAGTTCTGCGTTTCCAATGCCATCGATGTGGAAAGTACTGTCGTCCTAAATTCCGAAACAAGGACAAGTTCTACACCAAATGTCGTTTCGGCTTTCCACGACCGGTGATTTCTAAAGGAAGAGTAAACAGTTTGATGTCTTCGCTGCGACATAATGTGATGAAGAAATCACCTAAAAACACATACAATTTGAAGAGGAACGAAGAGTCCAAGTACATCAACGACTACAACCCGGTGATTTTGTCCATGTGGAATGCTAACATGGATATACAGTTTGTGGCTGATAACTGTATGGCTGTGGCTCGGTATGTGACGTCTTACATCACCAAAAAAGAGAAGACAGAATTGAAGGATATGTGGGAGGACATTTCCCATGAAAAGAGCCTCAGCAAGAAGTTGTACAGTTTCAGTCTGAAGATGTTGTCGCATCGAGAAATCGGAGCGTACGAATGTTCTGACCGGTTGTCTTCAGCAAGTCTCTATGCCAAGTCCAGGAGTATCGTTTGGGCGAGTCTTGGTCTTGCTGCAACGCGTAATCGAGTTCTCAAACCTGTGCGGGAAATTGAGTATTTGGCGGAAAAGGAGCCAAACAGTACCGACATTTTGAAGACCAACATGTTGGATACATATTATCCAAATCGAAGCATTCACCTCGAGAATGTTTGTCTGTATGAGGTTCTTCAAAATTACATATTCAAGAGGAACATCAAAGAAGATACTGAGAAAGGAGTGTATGCTGTAATAGGAAGTGAGGGATGTCTGGTCAAGGAAAGAAAATGCCACTTGGTAAACCATCGAAAATTGAGTGGCGAATCTCCTGAAAAAAAGGAGTTTTTCTATTTAGCACTTTTGCAACTTTTCAAACCTTGGCGTGCAGAAGAGGAACTGATTGGAGATTTTCTCTGTTACGAAGACTCTTTCAATGCCGCCAAGGAGACCATAGAATGTCCTGCTTTTCCCAAATATGTAGAAATGTTGAATGCGGAAATTGAGCAGGAAGCAATGATTGCAGCCGAGATTGCCAGAGACAGTTCTCAGGACAGTCAGAGTTCTGCTTCATTGAGTCAGGATCCACTAGGAGGACCTGTTATCGAAAATGAAGCTGCCACTGCTATGAATGAAGTGGAAAGAGCCATGGCACATGCTCAGGAGGATGCGGTTAACTTAGAAGAGTTGGAAAGACAACTCAACGTTGAGCAGAGGAAAATATATGACGAAGTTACCATGCAAATTGATCATGGATTAAGTCATGACAAGAAAGAGTGCTCATGTACGTCGTTCAAGCCTGTCCGACTGTACGTGAGTGGAGAAGCGGGAACTGGAAAAAGTTTCCTTATTAAAGCAATTTCATGTTATATGCAGGAAAGGACAGAGTCATCGCTGTCTTGTGTTGTCACCGCTCCAACTGGACTGGCAGCACATAACATTAAAGGTATTACTTTGCATCGTCTACTGATGCTGCCAGTGGAGCATGACAACAAATTACAATATCACAAGCTATTTGGAGATGCTTGTTTTGAAGTTTCAAGAGTCTTGAGGAAAATGAAACTTCTTATCATTGACGAAGTAAGCATGGTTTCCAATGTCATGCTTGCCTTTGTGCATTTGAGAATGCAAGAAGTTCTTAAAACAGAGTATGATGTGTTATTTGGTGGCAAACACATCATTGTTTTCGGAGATCTTCTGCAGCTGACACCAGTGAAAGGGCAACCTGTGTTCAAAATGCTCACGCATGAAGATACCAGGAAGTGCCTAGGCAGCATTGGCAACGTCAATATATGGTTAAACTTCAATTATGCTGAACTGCATGAAAATATGCGTCAGGCGAAGGATGAAGTTTACAAGACTATTCTACAAGATGTTAGAATTGGAAAAGTGACCGAGCATGGGAAAGAAGCTTTACATGCACGATTACTGTCAAATTTATATCTAGAACAAGACGTTGTGCCTGAGAATATTTTTCAGAAAATTACTGAGAAGAAATCTGGAATATGTTTGATGCCAACTCTTGCAGAATGTGCCAAATTCAACAACAAAATGTTGCATTTAGAAAAGCAAGAGATTGTGAAACTGGAAGCTATTGACAGAGTAGAGCATATGGGATCAACAATTATTTTGTCTGAGAATCTGAAAACAAAATTGGATTCATTAGAGAAGAGTATATCTAAAACTGCAGGTTTTGAAAAGACTCTGAATGTGTGCTTGAACTGCCGTATAATTTTAAGAATAATAATAATAATAATAATCCACATTTGTAAAGCGCACAATCACCCGTTAGGGTCTCTAGGCGCTGGGGGCCGTCGGGAAGATTAAGCAAGCTATTGCCCAGAGTCACATGGTGCTGGGCTAACCTGCCGCCGGAGCCGGGGATCGAACCGTGATCCCCAGATTCCAGCGTCAGTCGCCCTGGCCGCGGCGCCACACCTCTTCCACCCCTGGCCGCGGCGCCACACCTCCCGTGTAAAGAAGGAATTTACACGTTGAAAGAGGTCTGGTAAATGGATCAATGGGTAATGTTGTTGATTTTGTAAAATACAGAAATAGAGATGGAATTGAATTTTTAAAAATTAAATTTGATGGCATTGAGGAAGTACAGCTAATTGGTCGTTGTTCTGCTAGATTTTTGCTTGTAAAAGACTTATATGTTCGCCGTAAGCAGTTTCCTGTTTGCTTGGCATATGCGGTGACAATCCATAAATCGCAAGGTTTAAGTGTAGACAGTGCATTGGTGAATATTGGCAGTTCTGTGTTCTAGGAGGGTATGGCATATGTGGCATTGTCACGAGTTAGAACTTTATCGGGATTGTACTTGATTGAGTGTGATGTCACAAGCATTTGTGCGGATCTAGATTGTGTTAAGGAATACAATAGGTTAAGAAGAGAGTATGCGCCACATTTGCCTCAATATCCTTTGTTTGAGAAACGTGTGGTAGGCCGGAAACGAAGAAATGTGACCAATACTGGGGAGGTTGTAGCAAAAAGACGAAAAGTCGATGAACCTGAAATTATAAGCAGAAATAAAAAGGATTCTGTTGAAGATGTTGTTGGTTTTCAATTTGAAAACAGTTCTGGTGTCAACTGCTATGCTAATGTAGTGGTTTTCTCTAGAAAATGTAAAAGAAGAGATTGTGGTCAATTCTGATCAAAGATTTTGCAGTTTGTTAAATTCTGTGTTAGAGAAATGTAGCACTGATAGAACAAACATAGAAAGTGTGTCTGAAATTCGAAATCTGTTAGACAGATGTTCAGGCCAAACACAATTCTCTCAAAATATTCAGCAAGATTGTCAGGAGTTTTTAATGTATATGCTTGATGTATTGCATGCTGAAGGTGTAGATGTAGATCAGCTGTTTGGGCTTTCTTATCAATGGCAGCATGACTGCGAGAACTGTATGGTATCAAGTACTACTAGTGTAGACTCAGAAAGATTTATATATTTAACTTTGCCAGACAGTAAATCAGTCTCCTTTAATAAGCTAGTAAAAGCAGCTGATCACAACATGGAGTGTAGCCAATGTAAATCTGAAATGATGTCCACATTATTTATACGAACATATGGCCAGTATGTCATTTTAATGTTCCAACGATGTAGGCCTGATGGAACAAAATTGACAACTTTAATTAAAAATTTTGTAGCTTCGCAGTTGTCAATATCAGGAAGGACTTTTGTAACTGCAGCAATTATATATCATGACGGTCCTTCAATAACATCAGGACATTACACAGCTTATTTAAAGTCTAGAAATGGCTGGTCATTCTGCAATGATTCTGTTTTAATTTTCAAAAAAAAATTGCCGTATGACCTTAAAAACTCTTACCTGGTGTTTTAAAAACCAAAATTTTAGGGAAAGAATCTCGGGATGTGCTATGTGGAATTTCAAGAAGTTCTAATGGCTCCTACACGATTTGGCCTTGAGGATAAGTGTAGTTCAGAGACATAACTTCTAACCATAAGACTGGACGTCATGGAGAAATAAGTGCACTTTGAATGAGTTCAGAAAAACTATTTCTTTTTATAAGCTAATTGAAGCAGCCAATCAAAACATAGAGTAGAGGGAATGTAAGTCTGCAATGCTGTCTACTGTTTTACATTGCTTTGTGATTAAAAGTGATGTAGAGAATTAAATAATTGTAGTAGTCATAGAGGTAGTGTAAGTCTGCTTCATAGTAAGCAGTATCAGTGTCATAGGAAATGTAGAACATGACTGAGCAAGAAGGGGAAGATATTACTAGTCCAGGATTGTGAAAATGATCTTCAACATTTTAATTCTGAAAGTTGCGGAAATGCCAAATGACGGGATTGGCTTACAAGAAATCCAAGAGTTATAAATGGCTCTGACAAGATTTGGCCTTGTGGAAACTTGTGGTAGAGAGCGAGAAGTCATTTATTGTATGTAACATGTTTTTCAAAACGATGGAGGTTTTCTTTCAGAAAGTGGCGGGCTGAAAGTAATAACAGCACAACAGAGTGTAAGCTGTTCATAGGACATCCATTGACGTCATGGAAAGTAAGTTAACTTTAAGGAGTTCTGAATTCTGATTTGTTATGTTGTATGGGTTTTTTAAACACAATCATTTTGATTGTGTTTTTTTTTCCCCGCTGTTATATGATGAATACCTTCAAGTCACTGTTTTTAGTGAAATTTGATACATTCTGAGAACAGCAAAAATAAACCATTTAACATGTATAATTAATTCTGTACTGTTTGCATTTATGATGTATATGTAGAACTGTGTAGGAGGCATGGAGAAGGTGAGGCTTCTGTAAGTGTCAAAGTTGTTGCATACAGTGCTCATATTCTACGTAGTCTTTCATATGATAGACTACATTTCCACAATGAGATACCTAAGCAAAGGAAACACAGGTGATATGATTGTGGAATGAGCAAAAGAAACTCCACATTTTTCAATTACATCACCTGTGTTTCCTAAGTTTATGAATGACATTGTGCAGATGAAGTTTAGGTCTGTCCACGGACACAGAAGAGGTTTGGCCTTTGTTCAAGAGTGAAGTGGACATGACTTACTTCATTGGTAGGCCTTCACATGTATTATGTCCTCTCTTCTCTTCAAACAACTCAAAATTTAATTTGGAACCCTGAGTAGGTATCACCTCAAACAAACCTCTGGATAGGACACATCTTATTGGCATCCTGAAGCAATCATTTAAAATTTTAGTGTCTTGCGACACTTTTCTGAGACAACAGCAGTGCAAAAGATGCACCATGTTTTAAGATAGGCCTCACTTCATCTGCATCAAGATACTGTTAGTTTAAAATGTATATCTTTAGGACTGTGTAGGGGGCCTGGAGAAGCAGAAGCTTCTGTAAGTGTCAAAGTTGTTGAAAAACTGTTTGTCCTTCAATCTTTTCCCTTGTCTTTTGTAATTTTTAAATACATGTTTTAATATTTTTCAAATGTTTGTTCTCTCTTTCACAGATTGAAAGTATAAAAACAAAAAGTGAGTAATTTAACGACAATTATAAGGTAAATGTTTTGTATTCTTTTCGTTACATTTCTATCACATTCACCTACTATTAGTTCCACAGCTTCATTTTTTTAACCCTCAGTTTCCTGCCTTTGCTACTTTCCTCATTCCTTTCTCTATTACCTACTTACTCAACTCCTTCCACTCTTTTTCTCAGTCCCTCTCTTCTCATAGTTCCTCACTCTTGTTCACTCACTCCGTCTCTATTACTCTTAGTGTCTTTGACTGATCACTCTATTACTACTTGTTCATAATGCTTTCTCTGTGTAGTTGAAGCACACTAAGGGGCATATTATGAACACAGCCAATAAAATTATTGCTGTTTTTATTGGCAGAAAACTGGTGCAAAAGTGGTTTTAGCGGCAGTTTTCTGTCGCAAAAGCGGCTTTAGCGACACATTTCTGCCGATAAAAGCTGCAAAACTTTTATTGCCTATGTTGATGATATGGCTCTATGTTATTTACATTTCTTTGCTGTTTCAATTAATCTTTTTCTGTTATTTTTTGTTTTCTGTTTTCTATTTTTTCTCTCTGTTATTCCCCATGTTTTAATCTTATTTTGAACATTCACTCACATTCTCCAAGAAACTCTTCTTTGTTATTGTTCTACTCTCTTTTTTTTCTTTCACTTCCTTATCTATTTTGTTTTTCACAATTATACCCTCTTCCGTCTTTTCTTCGGTAAATAGATCTATTAAACAGTATCTCTGGTTTACTCCCTATAGCTGTCTTTCTTTTAACATCACTCTCTGTTTACTTTCCTTATACTTACTCTTCTTTTTTTAAAATTTTTTTATTTTTGGTTAGCTCCCGGTCCGCGTACCGGGAAGCGACCCGGGAAGCGAACCAAAAGAAATAGAGCTTGCCAGAGTGCTAAACATTCTAGCAATTTTTTTTGAAAGGGGAGGTAGTTCTGAAAAGAACTTTTTTTTTAATGTTTTTGTTGTTTTATATATTTTTTTATTTTTTTAACATTTTTTGTTTTTTTTGTACAATTTTATATTTTTTTTGGTTTTTTTGGGGGGGGGAAACAACAAAAAACAGGCATTGAAAAGGGCTCAACAGGAGCAAAAAAAAAATTACTGTCTGGGGCGGTTAGGGCAATTATGATTGTTATAAGCCAGGTTGATGGCATTAATACTCATGTTACCACATGATATCAACGCACCGCAGTGCATACAAGTATGTTTCATGTGCCCAAAATTTTCTTGGATGTTTGGCACGGTTTCCCGTGCCTCTGCTGGTGTCAATGATATTGACGATGTTGACCTGGCCACAGGAGTTGTTGTTGGGTTTTGTTCCATATCCCGTATTTCCGCCCGGCTGTAATTAAGTGGATGCTTCCTGGTCATGTGCCTATGCATGGTATAGTTCCCATAACTATACTTTTTATCAGTCCCTCTTGATAATTTGTCTTTGCAAATGAGGCAGGTGACATACCTCGCATTGACTTTCTTCTGCCCTGGAGGGATTGAATAAAACTGCCAAATGAAACTGGCTTTCCTATGGGAAACCCGGGGCACCTCTTCCAAGAACTGTGGTCCTTCTCCCTCCTCTTCCTCTATTTCTTCCTCATCCTCCTCTGTGTTGGTGATGACCTGGGGAGGTGGTCCTCTCTTCCCATGACGAGGTGGAGGTGGTGGTGGGGGTGCACCAGCTGAAGCAAGTACTGAAGTCATTTCTCTAGTATCAATAAAGGTCTTCCTCTCACAATGATGAAAGTCAGAGTGAGGAAAGAAGGAGGGGTTTTCATCATTTGTGAAAAACAATAGTTCTCAACCAATGAAAAGTGTTATTTTTAGGTCACCTGACCTAGCCTTACATGATTATGAAACCAAAAGTGAAATGAACCAATGAAAAGTTTTATTAACAAGTCACATGACCTCTCACGCTCATGTTACGCGCTGGATAGCTTCCGGGTCGCTGCGCTTCGCGCCTCGGTCCGCGCCCCGGAACACTTCCGGGTGCGCTAACGCGGTACGTCATAAGACGCATTACGCGGCAACGCGATACGTCGCGCTTTCGCGACGCGACGCGGATCGCTTCCGGGGAGCTGCGTTTCGCGCCTCGGTTCGCGCCCCGGAGCACTTCCGGGTGCGCTAACGCGGCACGTCATAAGACGCATTACGCGGCAACGCGATACGTCACGCTTCCGCGACGCGTCACGATGTTGATTTCTAACGCGGCAGTTGCGCAAACGGAACGTTTACCGGTTCGCGGACCGGGTCGCGGCATTAAATTGAGCTAACGGAAAGCTTTCCGGTTCGCGGACCGGGAGCGAAACAAAAAAAATATTTTAAAAAAATTATTAATAAACATATAAAATATATTTTTGGATTTAAAGAAGAATACATTTTACAGCTATAGATATTAGCTTTTAAAAAACCAATGAAATTCACTGAAAAAACCATAGGTTATAGACCATATATAGTTAGGAATTAGCATTTACAAAACCTTGAAAATTCACTGAAAAAACCATAGGTTATAGACCATATATAGTTAGGAATTAGCATTTAAAAAACCTTATTTTACTCACACAAAACCATTGAAATTCCATATATAGTTAGTTGTACTAACTATATATCGCGCACCCGCAATCCACTGCTGATCATGTCACATATTACATCATTCATGACATGGTCAGTGACATCACTGATGACATCACTGATGACATCTCAAATGACATCACTGATGACATCACTGATGACATCTCAAATGACATCACTGATGACATCACTGATGACAACATCCAGTGACTGTATTTTTCTGTAAAGTTAAAATATGTCTTACATATTGAAGAATGAGTGGATGTATAAGTGTCTGGATGAAGGATTTAGTAGGTGCATGACTGACTGTATGAGTGAGTGATTAAATGTGTCTCACTGAGTGCATGAGTTAGTGACTAAACTGTCTTAATTTGTGCATCAATATGTCTGTTGTTCTGAAAACTGCTGCATATGTTGTTCAGTAGCTATATGAGTAACTATATGGGTTATTGATTGGTTGCCCAAGTATTTGTATGGGAGACTGAGTGTGTGTGTGGGTGGCTGGGAGGTGTATGACTCTGTGCATATATGTGTGAGCAGTTGATTCACTAGATGTATGGGTTCAAAAGTGCATGTGGAAACAGCTGTATGGGCGGTTGACTGTGTGCATGAGTGTATTGGTGAGTGAATGGATATCTCAGTGCTACATGTCAAAGTAAGTACATATGTAAAATACAGTACATGTGAGAGTTGACATATATAAATAACTGTGCATAGGAGCCAGTGAATGTGTGAGTGGCTGTATGCATCATTGTGAACTTGTATCCAGGATTGTATAAGAGAGTAAATATGTTTTAGTATATGTTTGAATAAGTAAGGTGTGTATAACTGTATAGTTGAGAAAATGGAGGTGTGATTGATTCTTTGCATGACTGACTAGGTGTCTGAGTAACTCCATGGATGAGTGACAGTCTGTGAGTGTATGTTTACACTGAGTGTATCTAAGGTTATATTAGAGTCTGAAGAGGTTCATTGTATTATCACATGAATGATGTCATCAGTGATGTGATCAGTAATGTCAAATGAGATGTCATCAGTGATGTCATCAGTGATGTCATTTGAGATGTCATCAGTGATGTCATTTGAGATGTCATCAGTGATGTCATCAGTGATGTCACTGACCATGTCATGAATGATGTAATATGTGACATGATCAGCAGTGGATTGCGGGTGCGCGATATATAGTTAGTACAACTAACTATATATGGAATTTCAATGGTTTTGTGTGAGTAAAATGCTAATTCCTAACTATATATGGTCTATAACCTATGGTTTTTTCAGTGAATATATATATATATATATATATATATATATATATATATATATATCCGATTCTCACTCCTGCTTCACTTCTCTCTCCGACAACACTTTCAGCAAAGAAGGACAGGTACAGACCACTCCACAGCGCATAGATTGTATTCAGAGGTGGTTTATTGACCCCTTGTCGCCAGCATGACGCGTTTCGGCTACGTCACAGTAGCCTTGATCACATGACTCGAGGAACCAATACTGGTGTTTAAATACTGTGTGCACTTTACATTGGGGGACGTTACCGATCCATAAACACAGAAGAAACATTAAGGCAAATATATATATACACAATTTTTACCTTAAATTTTTTTTTTTCTAACAGGATAAATCCATAGTGTCATATTTACAATGTTTACAAAAACTAATAAACATCATTATTTACAGTTACTTATGACAAAATTATCCAACATGTGAATCCCATTTTAACATCAAAAGGTCATGAATGCTGGATAGTTCATATTTACAGATAAGTCTGTTTGAAACCATAAATGCAAATTAGAAAGGTAACACACGACCAATAAAAAAAGTGTATAGTGCTCAAATCTTCATGAAGAATAGTGCTTAAAGTGCATGAAACAACCGGAATTCATAAGAGGAAGAGTAACTTACTGCCTCCTAAAGTTAAAAATTTACCAGTTGCAAATATAATTGGAGACGCGATACATAAATGCATGTTAATCCTAATTAAGAGGGAATACATGTATTATATCAAGATTTAAACAATAAATTCAACAGCACACATAATTCAATTGTAGGAGTGACAATAACTCATTATGGTGACAATATATCATCGGATATTATTTACAAAAGGAACTCATGGCATAGTGCCCAATACCCTTATATCCATCAGATTTATTACTAGGCTCTACCCTGCTTAGATCAGTGTTATAACGAAAATGAAAATGAAAATGTAAAGCGCATTTGAAACAATTCGCAATAGAAAAACCAGCTCAAAATTATGCATTCAATGAGAATCAATTTAGGTATAACAGAGATCAAGATCACTGTAGGCTTACATTAACAACCAAATTACCTATTTCCAGTAAACCCTGGTTTTAACTGGATACCATCGGAAATCAAAACAGAACAAAAGGGGGATCAAAAACTCAGTGCTAGAAGTCTGCCACCCTTCTATACATCCATAGTTATAAAAAACAGTGCATATCCTCCCCTGTGTTCAATCCGTTAGGAATCCTAGTGTCTAAAAGCAGAATATATTTGCTTTCAAGTTGTCTTAATATCTTCTCTCTGTTACCTCCCCTGATGTTTTTGGGTACTGCATCAATGATGAAGTATTTAAGATCATTGAGGTTTTTATTGTGGACCAAGCCAAAGTGACGCGCAACTGGATAATTATCATCCGAGTTGACAATCGCCCTTAGGTGTTGCAGGATACGACTGAAAGCCTGTAGCTTGGTGCTCCCAATATACTTGAGCCCACATGTGCACTGAAGCACATAAACCACGAAGTCAGTGCGGCAAGTAAAATGATCTTTTATCTGAATAGGTAAAGGATCAAATGCAGAGTAGTATTCCTTGGTATTAATACCGAACTTACACGCTCTGCATGAGATACATTTAAAAAATCCAGATTTGTCAGACAACCAATTTTTCTTTATTATAGTTTCAGGACTTGATTTGACCAAAGCATCCCTCATTGAGGGTGCTCTTCTGAAAACTAAAGAAGGTTCGTCCGGTAACAAAGGTCCCACACTAATGTCAGTTTTCAAAAGGGGCCAATGCTTTTTCAAAATCCCCCTCACCTTCCTTTCTTCCCTATTAAAGGTAGTGATTAAATTAACCTTATCAAGGGCTTCCCCTGTTGCCTCTTGCACATCTTGCCTCCTACTGGTGCTGACGGCAGTGAGGTATTCATCACGATTCAGATTATTAGCCCTGTTCATAGCCTCCTGTAACAAAGGTACCTTATAGCCTCTCGCGCAAAATCTTAGAAAGGCCTCTCTCTGGCATTTGTCAATGTATGCGCATTATGCAAGGCATGGATGACACATGCGGTATACATTTGCAAGGAACTGTAGATAACTGTAATTGTGTTAATATGCACGGATTACAGCTATAGATAACAAGTGCAAATCTCGAGCCTGGAATTGTAACTATGCATATATGTGCAGTTCAGAATGAGACTGTTCAAAGATGGCGCTAAAGTGAGAACTTAGCCGATAGTCCTTTCACTGTTTTAATGCAAGCCAAAACATATAAAAACATGGCGTTTCTGCGTTGCCGGTAACATCGAAAAAGGCATCTCGCCGAAACGCGTCTGTTGCTGTTGGTCTTGTAAGAATATATATATATATATATATATATATATATATATATATATATATATATATATATATATATATATATATATATATATATATATGCAATACCTCGCAGCGCTCCACCCCTCAGGTGAAATACAAGGCATGAACCAACTTTGTTGCAGCATACAGTTTATTTCCCAAATAAACAGCTAGTCATGACGCGTTTCGACCGTCCCTGCGGCCTTGGTCACATGACAATGCAATATGCTCAGCCCATTTTAAAGTGCAAGTGCATCACATGTCTAACTGGACATAGAAAAAATACTTTCAGTATAAATACTATGAGAACGTCTAATGTAATATCTCACTTATATCTGTATAAATACGTTAACTTATTTATGCAAAAGACAGTTTATAAGTCACTTCAATTGTCAATAATTATGTTTGGACAACAATACTAACATGTTTCAATCACATTTGTACTACCAGCTTAAATGCTAGTTCCCTATTCCAAAACATAATTCATTTGAACTGTGTCCATATGACATGCGTTTTGAATTCAAAAAGATTTCAACACGTGCTCACCATAACGTGCATAAAGTATAAATTTGTTAAAGAAACTAAAAAGTTCTATTATTTCAAAAACTAATGAGACTACAGAATAATCATTATAAATTATAATCGAACTGCACAAGAAATATATATACATGTTTAAGCATTGTTTGAGTCACTTAGCACTATGGGCAAGTCATACCCAGTAAGACTATTGTTTCTAGCTAAGCACCTAAATACATATTATGTCCATTCTATATTATCTGTCGTTTAAGGAAGGGTCCTCTTCCATGATAATGCTAAAGTGGCCTAGTGCAGTAGTGCAATACAACTAAAATGACTCGTGCTTATAAAAGATGATAAAACCACGAATAAATATCAATTTTTCAATTAATAAGTATACTGGTTCAATTCATTATCCAATGTTGCGATAGATCGATCAGGAGGAAAATTCATATATATGATGATATCAGAGGGACAATTTCATATTAATTCATACAGTACTTCATGTGATTGGAAATATATCAAAATCAATTCATTTACACAGCACCTTAATTGATGGTGAAGTAAAAAATTAAATAAAACAACATTATAAGAACAAACCTATTATAAAAGGATATCGGTGACACGACTAAAAACCTATCTAAAAGACATATGGATAAAATCTACCCTAATATCTAAAAGACAGCTAAAATCAATCATGGGTCTTTATACATGCATTGCACTTGTAATATGTTCTCTATTAAAGCTCTAATTGTTTAAAAAGAATAAATATGTTTAAATACAAAACGTGCAAACATAGCAATGTAGTGCCCAAATTTCCTATTTGTCCTAACCATAATGTTGGATGATATATGCCTTCTCTTCCTATCCTACATTCCCATTAATGACCTCACATATAAAAGATTTTTTATTTCATTTATAAATATGTGTGAAGGTCTTCTGTGGTGTTCAATCCTCCAGGCCATTTGGAATCGAATTCCAGAATGTAGTTCGTTTCGGTTCTTCGCATGCAGGCCTCCCTATCCCCTCCTCTCTTTGTTACTGGGATGGATTTGATTGCGTAGTATTTTAAGCATTGAGGTTTGCTGTTGTGACATGCCTCAAAATGCCTCGCAACCGGATAACTCTGGTCTTTATTAGTTATAGCACGCAAATGCTGTAAGATTCTTCTATGAACCTGCAGCTTCGTGCTGCCTACATATTTCAAATGGCAATCACACTCCAGGATGTACACACAGTACTCTGTCTTACATGTAAGGTGTTGCTTAATCTCCCTGGTTGTCCTAAGGATAACAGTGGTGTATTTCTTAGTGTTCACACCATGTTGACATGCTTTACATGTGAGACATTTGTAGAAGCCCCTAATGGTAGGCCGCCAGGGTTCTTTTCCAAGACATTCCTGGCTTTTTTTGTTAGAATTGTGCCCAGACTCATACCTCTACGATAGGTTATCGATGAATTGGCGGGCATCAAATCTCAAATAATGGGGTCATCCTGCACAAAGTGCCAATTTCGTCTGACTATACTCCTTAGTTCCTTTTCCTGTTTGGAGTATGTTAGTACTAACCGAACTGAGTTGGTGTCTACACTCTGAATAGGGCTTTTTTTCGGGTTGTACTTTAGGAGATCACTTCTAGCTTTTTGCCGTGATTTTCTTATGGCGGTTTCTACTGTCCTAGTGCTGTATCCTCTATCCACAAATCTAGATAAGCTTTCTTGTTGCTTCATGATCATATCCTCATCATTTCTACAAATACGGCGGATGCGAAGCATCTCACCGTATGGTATTGATTTGATCAAATGTTGTGGATGGGCACTCGTTGCATGTAATAGAGTGTTTCCCGCCGTTGGTTTTCTAAAAAGGGTAGTACTAAGAACATTGTTAGATAAAAAAACCTGCACATCTAAGAATGTCACCGATTCCTTGCTAATGCTAGAGGTAAAAAAGTTAAGATCATTCACATTTATTTCCTGTATAAAATTTAAAACACTGTCTTCAGATCCATGCCACACTATAAAAATATCATCAATGAAACGGAGCCAAGAGACTATATTGGATGTACAGTAGTGCATATATTTGCGCCTGAGGACCAGTTCCTCCCACCACCCCATAAAGAGGCACGCATAACTTGGGGAGAAATGGCTACACCCTGAATCTGCTGAAAAAATTGGCCATTGAACATAAAATAATTGTTCTCTAGACAGAAGGATAGCATTTCCAGGAGTATTTTTGTGTGGTGAGTTAATTCCATTGGCCTGCTGCTTAAATAATATTCGCATGCACGCAGGCCATCCCTATGTTTGATACAAGTATACAGGGAACTCTCAAAGTCACTAGGAGGAAATCTGATTTCCACTCAATCCTTTCAATTTTGCGCAGGAAATCACTTGTGTCCTGGACATATGAGTTCAAAGATTTCATATGTCTCTGTAAAAAATAGTGAATGTATTTGGATAGGTTTTCCAAAGGCCCACCACATGCCGCAAAAATTGGTCTACCTGGCGGTTCAGTAAGATTTTTATGGACCTTAGGTATAAAGTATATGTAGGGGACTAGTGGGTGGTCCTTTTTAATGTACTTAAACTCATCCCCACTCAACATACATAGTCCCTTCCATGCCACCAAATTTTTGCACAGATTTTCCTGCATGGTCCTGTATTTTTGTGGATTGCTTCTTCTGTAACATTGGGTATCATCCAACTGGCTATATGCTTCCTGAAGATAATTTTTGATTGGCCATAAGACGATGTTCCCGCCTTTATCTGAATTGCGGATCACCAATTCTGCCTCCTGTAATTTCTTTACCAATTGATTCAGTTTTCTCTCTTGGCATGTGTATTTTTTCTCTTTTTCCCTATTTACACGGGCCAACTTTTTTATTTGCATCACCACTGCCTCACTGAAAGCGTCAAGTCCATCACGAGCTGCCAGAGGGATGTACTTTGATTTTGGCTTAAATGGGGTATTTGGTTTCTTCTGACCACTTAATGCCACTCTCTCTTGTGTCCCCATATTATCCTCACTTCCCAACTGGCACATGTCATGGAAAAGGCCAATATCACTCACTGTCAGTTCTGCGGTGCCCCATTCAGACTTTGGTGGCTCTATAACTGCACTTGATGGTTTATGCAAGAACTGTTTTTTTAATTTCAATTTGCGTATGTACTGATAGACATCCGCCCTTGTTCTTGTCTAGCAGAAGTTCGATTCCGGACAAAAGCTCAATCCCAAACTAAGGAGTTTTCTCTGCTGTGGTCAGTTCTACGGAACTCAGGTTGATTATGGATTTGGATGTAATTGATTCTGTTGCATATGACACCTGAGTATTTTCACCATCCTCTGTTTGTAGCTCCTCAGCAGGGCTTATTGCTGTGGTTTCCGGGTTCCTCCCCGGCCCGACCACGTTTGCTTTGATCTCCTTTGCTTTGCGGCATTGCGCCTGCCCCTCCTACGTTGGGACTTTGTTGCACGGTTTTGCCCTTGAATCGTGACCTTAAGATATCTTTTCTGCTTTTCTTTAAAATCTCCAGTTCTTCCCCCAGAGTCAGTGCAACGTTGCTTTTTGTTCTAGATCCTTCATTGTCTGAACCACTTTCTACAGCGGAGCTATATACCACTGAATCATCATCTGTTGGTTGGGCTGCCACTGTATTTTTTGTGCCGCGTTTACTTGCTGTGGCTGCTCTTAGATTGTCATAGCGGCGCGCAAATGTAAATATCTACCCATTGGCATAATCGTCTCTGTCCCTCTTAAATTTGTGAATTTTTCTGGTCTTATTTTCTCTTCCTCTTTTGCCAATCTAAGGGGTCGATTAGGATCGCGGACGGACTTGCGTCCGTCCGCGACCCCAGAGCAGGAGGGAACCTCCGCATGGCATGCGGAGTTCCCTCCTGTGCAATTAGGATGTGACCGCAAGGGTTGCGGTCACATCCTCTATTTTTAACATTGCGGCAGGTGGAGCTTCAAGCTGCACCCGCCGCAATGTTAAAAATGCACGCATTGCATTTGCATGCAGTAAGAGGCAGGCACCGCGCGGTGCCTGCCGCTTTCTGCATGCAAATGCAAGGGGGTTCCATAGGTACCCCCCATGTGCACCCCCCACCCCCCCTTCACCTAGGGGGCCCGCTACGGGCCCCCGCAGTGAAGTTCCGTATGTTTTTCCACGGCGGAAAACCCGCCGCGGAAAAGCATACTTTACCGGCCATCCTAATATGGTGGACGGTGTCTGACAGACACCATCACCATATTAGAGCTTTTCCGCAGCGGTTGTAAGCCAGCCGCGGCGGAAAAGCTGCGGACGGAAATCAGGACCCACCAGCCATCCTAATGTGGCGGTGGGTCTTTGGTCAGTCCGCTGAGGTTTTTCCGCATCCTCTGGGCCGGCGGTGCCTTCCGCCGGCCCCGAGGATGCGGAAAAACCGCGATCCTAATGACCCCCTTAATACCATATCATCCCTCAGTTTGGTGATTTCTGGGGTCTCTTTCTCACCTGTTTGTAATTTGATTGTATCTTCTAGGGCATCTATTCTCTTCTGTAGTTCCTCCCCGTCGATCTCAGCAAACTGTACCAAAATCTGCATTAGCCGACGCGACAAGTCCAAATTACATTCGCCCCATGCCACCATCATGAGAGGATTCGGAGCCTCGTAGTTGGGGGCTAGCATAATGCGTTGCCCCCTAGGGACTCTCCCAACATCAAGGTATCTCTTTAGTGAACGTGCCTCCCACCACTTTGATTGCTCATTGCGTTTGAGTTTCTCCAACTCCTTGAAGACATTTCTGATATTGCTTGATTCTACCACACTTGGCTCCCCTCCAGTTTCTTTGTTAACATTGGCTTTGTTCTCTATCTCATCAGAGAACATTTCCTGTGCGGCGAGCTCCCGGGCTCTCTGTGCATCGCCTGACATCACTGCTTACTTGGGTTATACTATGCTGTGCTTGCTTGACACACAGAAACTGACTCAATGTTTGTAACGAAAATTTCGTTGGCGCGTTGCCAACCTCGTTCAGTTTCGTGCGCATACCTCCCCTCTCCAATCCGCCACAAGTTTTTACAAATAGCGTTAATCCGCGGCTGTAGTTTTTCTCAGAACGCGTTCTCGGTCCCTTCTCCTGCTCTCACGAACGGCACCACAGGTCCCGTTTCTTCCGCGTTTCTGGTTTCTGCAGACTGCTGGTCGCTAGCTCCTTCCGGGTATTTCTCCACCCGCTCTGGCTGATTGGATGGCTTCGCTCCTTCCCTTAGATGGGACTTGAAAGATGCCCCCGGGGTCCCCGCCAAAGCTCCACCAGCCGGCAGAGGATAACGGAGACTGGAGACACAGTAGACTGCTTGCCGCGAAGCCTTCTTGTAGAGGAGGGGGTTCAACACCGGCAACAGTCAAATGCCGGTAATTATCTGCAATACCTCGCAGCGCTCCACCCCTCAGGTGAAATACAAGGCATGAACCAACTTTGTTGCAGCATACAGTTTATTTCCCAAATAAACAGCTAGTCATGACGCGTTTCGACCGTCCCTGCGGCCTTGGTCACTTGACAATGCAATATGCTCAGCCCATTTTAAAGTGCAAGTGCATCACATGTCTAACTGGACATAGAAAAAATACTTTCAGTATAAATACTATGAGAACGTCAAATGTAATATATATATATTACCAACTGGCGATAGCCAGTAGGTATATATAGTTAGGACCTAGTTACCATAGGAAATTCTGAACATTCTATTGGGAATAATTTTGGCGCCGATTGAGGGATCTGCCTGTAATTTTCCTTAAATTTGCCTCACTCCGCTCCGCTCCTTCCCTGAAAGTTTTGGGGGGATTCGGCAAGCGGGGGCCGAGAAAAAAGGGGGCCCCAAAACGTGTTTTCCCCATGTTAATTTCCATAGGGACATTCTGACACGGGTACAGCTCGAACGGCTGAACGGAATTACACCAGATTTGGCAAAATGGTAGGGACTGGTATGCAGCAGTGCCTTTTGTATGTTTGGTGTAAATCCCTCCAATAGTTCTTGAGAAAATTGAATTTCAAATTTTTCAAATGGCATTTTCTATGGGACCTTTAGACACGGCTACAGCCCGAACGGCTGAACGGAATTACACCAAACTTGGCAAAATATTAGGGAAGGTATGCAGTAGTGCCTTTGCTATATTTGGTGAAAATCCCTCCAGTAGTAGTTGAGAAAATTGAATTTGAGCAAATTATATATCTATATGCGCTCAACATTCTATTGGGAATAACTTTTACGCCGATTGAGGAATTTGCGTGTAATTTTCCAGAATTTTGGCCAGCTCCGCTCCGCTCCTTCCCTGAAAGTTTCGGGGGGATTCGTCAAGTGGGGGCCAAAAAGGGGGTCCCAAAACGTGTTTTCCCCATGTTAATTTCCATAGGGACCTTTAGACATGGCTACAGCCCGAACGCCTGGATGGAATTACACCAAACTTGGCAAAATGGTAGGGCCTGGTATGCAGATGTGCCTTTGCTATGTTTGGTGAAAATCCCTCCAGTAGTTCTTGAGAAAATTGAATTTGAAATTTTTCAAATGGCATTTTCTATGGGACCTTTAGACACGGCTACAGCCCGAACGGCTGAACGGAATTACACCAAGCTTGGCAAAATGGTAGGGACAGGTATGCAGTAGTGTCTTTTCTATATTTGATGAAAATCCCTCCAGTAGTTGTTGAGAAAATTGAATTTGAGCAAATTATATATCTATATGCGCTCACCGTACGCACACCGTACGTGCACCGTACGCGTACGTGCACGTACCCTTACGTGCGCGAGCGAGTTTCTGATTGGCTGGCAGTCGACTGTCAACATTCCAAACTGTCCAAACCAGGAAGTGTTGGCCACCATCTTGTTTTTCAGGAGAACTGAGGCACAAGAGAGCCCAAAACAAGAGTGGAAAACACAAAAAGGGGGCAGGGTACAGACCCCCCAACCCTCTAGCCCTTCTCAGGGGGTCCCAGAAGGACCCCCAAGGGCAAAAAAAACCCCAAAAATTTCGAAAAAATCACGGGGTACGCGCACCGTACGTGATTTAAAAAAAAAATGTTTTTGCACTTGGTGGTCCTTCTGGGACCCCCTGAGAAGGGCTAGGGGGTCAGGGGGTCTGTACCCTGCCCCCTTTTCGCGTTTTCCACTCTTGTTTTGTGCTCTCTTGTGCCTCACTTCTCCTGAGAAACAAGATGGCTGCTCAGGTGGTCCCAGAAGGATAATAACATATTTAAACGTTATCCGCTAATAGAATTAGCATTTAGAAAACCTTTGAAATGTTTTGAAAAAAACTATAGGATTCATGCCTGATATAGTTATGAATTAGCATTTAAAAAACCTTGCAAATTCACTAAAAAACCATAGGTTTCAGGCCTTATATAGTTAGGAATTAGCATTTAAAAAACCTTGCAAATTCACTTAAAAAACCATAGGTTTCAGGTCTTATATAGTTAGGAATTAGCATTTAAAAAACTTTGCAAATTCA
This sequence comes from Lissotriton helveticus, assembly GCF_964261635.1. Lineage (NCBI taxonomy): Eukaryota > Metazoa > Chordata > Amphibia > Caudata > Salamandridae > Lissotriton > Lissotriton helveticus. The sequence continues at coordinate 836,446,121 of NC_136070.1, forward strand.
CTTAAAAAAACCATAGGTTTCAGGCCTTATATAGTTAGGAATTAGCATTAAAAAAAACATTGAAATTGCTCCTATATAGTTAGTTGGATTAACTATATTTCGCGCACCCGCAATCCACTGCTGATGATGTCACATATTACATCATTCATGACATGGTCAGTGACATCACTGATGACATCACTGATGACATCTCAAATGACATCACTGATGACATCATTGATGGCATCTCAATTGACATCACTGATCACATCACTGATGGGGAAACATCCTTTACAACGCAACTTTTACCACGCAGTGCCTTTACGACGCAACTATTACAACGCATGTCATTACAAAACATAGCGCTGGGGGGCGCTCCAGGATAGGGAAAGGATTTAATTTACTATCCAACACCTTCCCTACTATCCACGGGGACTGGAGTTGGAATAGTAAATTAAACTATTTACTATCCAGCACCCCTCAACGCCATGCGTTGTAACAGCATGCGTTGTACAACCTGCAATGTAAAGGCATGCGTAGTAAAAGCATGCGTTGTAATGTCATACATCCCACTGATGATATAATTCATGTGATAATACGATGCACCTCCTCACACTCTAATATAACCTTTGATACACCCAGTGTTAAATACAGACTACCATTCTTGAAACCATTGACACACCAATACCAGTTACTACATACGCACTCACTGATTCCTAGGTCTACACACACATCCACTCATTCACTCATAGAATCACTCATACATACAGTCACTCATCAATACAACACTAACATATGCACTCATACACCTATACAGACACTCACACACTGCCACTCATCCATGGAGTTACTCACACACCTAGTCAGTCATGCAAAGAATCAATCACACTTCCATTTCCTCAACTATACAGTTATACACAACACACCTTACTTATTCAAACATATACTAACACATACTACTCTCTTATACAATCACTGATACAAGTACACAATGATCCATACAGCCACTCGCACAATCACTGGCCCTCATGTATAGTCATTTATATATGCCAACTCTCACATGCACTGTGTTTTACATATGTACTTACTTGGACATGTAGCACTGACATATCCATTCACTCACCAACACACCCATGCACACAGTCAACCGCCCATACAGCTGTTTCCACATGCACTCTTGAACTCATACACCTAGTGAATCAATTGCTCAGACATCTATGCACAGGGTCACACACCTCCCAGCCACCCACACACACTCTCAGTCTCCCATACAAATACGTGGGCAACCAATCAATAACCCATATAGCCACTCATATAACTACTGATCAACACATGCAGCAGCTTAAACAACAACAGACATACTGATGCATACATTCAGACAGTTTAGTCACTAACCCATGCATTTAGTAAGACACATTTAATCACTCACTCATACAGTCAGTCACGCACCTACTAAATCCTTCATCCAGATACTTATACACCCACACATTCTTCAATATGTAAAACATATTTAAACTTTACAGAAACACACAGTCACTGGATGATGTCATCAGTGATGTCATCAGTGATGTCATTTGAGATGTCATCAGTGATGTCATCAGTGATGTCACTGACCATGTCATGAATGATGTAATATGTGACATCATCAGCAGTGGATTGCGGGTGCGCGAAATATAGTTAGTCCAACTAACTATATAGGAGCAATTTCAATGTTTTTTCAATGCTAATTCCTAACTATATAAGGCCTGAAACCTATGTTTTTTTAAGTGAATATATATATATATATATATATATATATATATATTCCGCAAAGCCCGCTCCTTACACAATTTCCTCGGACTTGTGAAGAAAAGCGAGTGTAGACCCAAATTTCGTGCCAGTTGATTTATTTAGTTAGAAACACCACCAGCCGACATCACAGATATATATATATATATATATATATATATATATATATATATATATATATATATATATATATCACACACACAGTTGCCTGTCGAGGGAGGCTCCTCACCACAAGATAAGTTTTTGCCCAAAATTTCTTTATTGGAAGGGTTTCAGAGCGAGGAAACATCAGCACAGCCTTCACGAAATAAAATGAAAGTCCCGCCTGACGTGTTTCGTGGATGTGACCACTTCTTCAGAGGCAGACTAACTGAAAAGGCGGCAGCACAGCTGTTTAAAGAGCATCACTCCTGAAAACAAATCTCCGCCCTGTGGGTGTGGCCACAGCCGTGGCCTGATGGTATTCGTAGTGCTCTTTGTATTTCTCAAGTGAGAAGCCATGCATTCGCCCCAAAGTTATTCAAGTTCAAGACCCCAGTGAGCCGTGAGGCACAGCTCGAGTCCCCGCTCTCACCATTAATCTTCCATAAGTTCGGCTCTTGTTCCATTAGCAGTGGCACATACCGTCGTTGCTGGAGTGCTTAGCAAGCACCGGGGCTCCTCCGCGGCTCAGGCAGGCCGCTTCTCTATCACACACACAGTTGCCTGTCGAGGAAGGCTCCTCGCCACAAGATAAGTTTTTGCCCAAAATGTCTTTATTGGAAGAGTTTCAGAGCGAGGAAACATCAGCACAGCCTTCACGAAATAAAATGAAAGTCCCGCCTGACGCGTTTCGTGGATGTGACCACTTCTTCGGAGGCAGACTAACTGAAAAGGCGGCAGCACAGCTGTTTAAAGAGCATCACTCCTGATAACAAATCTCCGCCCAGTGGGTGTGGCCACAGCCGTGGCCTGATGGTATTCGTAGTGCTCTTTGTATTTCTCAAGTGAGAAGCCATGCATTCGCCCCAAAGTTATTCAAGTTCAAGACCCCAGTGGGCCGTGAGGCACAGCTCGAGTCCCCGCTCTCACCATTAATCTTCCATAAGTTCGGCTCTTGTTCCATTAGCAGCGGCGCATACCGTCGTTGCTGGAGTGCTTAGCAAGCACCGGGGCTCCTCCGCGGCGCAGGCAGGCCGCTTCTCTATCACACACACAGTTGCCTGTCGAGGGAGGCTCCTCACCACAAGATAAGTTTTTGCCCAAAATTTCTTTATATTCTTCTATATATTTATATAGATATAGATAGATATATTTCACAGCTCAAAAAAGATATAACCAGCACTCACAGAATCCTTCAAGGTTCTTTAATTAAGAACTCACGAACAGACACGTTTTGGCTAAGCGCCTTTGTCAATGTCTGTTTATGTTGTTCGTGTTAGTGGCTGTATGAGTGTATGTATGGGAGTGTCAGTACCTGTGTAAATGACCCTATAGGTGTGCGAGATCATGTATGAGAACGTCCATGGGTTTCTTTATGACCCATACGTTAAATTACTGACATACATTTTTATAAGTTTACAAATACATTTAACACATCACAAAACAATTTACACCAAACAAATAACAAATAAACATACGTTTTCTAACTATTTACCTACATACTTTTGTGCACAAGTACTCCAGGAAACACAAAACATTTGTTAAGCATCTTACAATACAGTCAAGAGAAAAAAAGGTTACAGATAAAAATCTGTACAGCAATACCTGAAGCAAGCAATTATCTTGGGGCACTACAAAAAATTATTTACATGGGACAACTTCCATGTGGAAGCACTTAAAAACAATTTAAACAAGCATTTACAATGCAATAGGTCTCGCAGTAGAAAAGTTTGAGCCATTAGTATTGTAAATAGCAATGTTTTTTTTTTTTTTACAATGTTAATAGTTGTAACTTTTGCAAATGTGACATTTATAGCTTTTGTAATGCAATATGTGTTGCATTTCTGTTATAAGAGGTCTATTTCGCGCTAAATGAAACTCTGCAAAATAAACTTCACAGTTTTTAGCATCTTGATTATGCCATTTCATGTCTAATTTGAAAGTGCAAAAGGCACGGGGTAATGTGAATTGGAATGTTACTTCTTTTTTTCTCTATTTTGGCAGTGAGAGTGACTCCTTAACTCTCATTCTGTGCTTGCCGGCTGCAGAGCACTTCACTCGGTAGTTTGCACAATTAAGTTCTATTACTTTTAGAAGTTACGAGCTGCCCTGCACTTAACGTGCTATGAACCTCGCCCCCAGATTAAGGAAATTCACACAATCAGAATTATTCTGTTAATTGTTAATAGCGGTACTGCACTGTAGGCCGCAGCAGTGTTAAGGCAGTTGCTTGTAATGAGCATACTAGAAAACACTAGTTTGGGCTGTTTTTTGGTAGGTTGCAGGCGGGTTGTGCGACAATGTGCGCATTTTTTTTTTTTTTGCATTGATACCACGCCGTAGCAAAACCGCTACAGCAGGCAGCTCACCACGAGAGTTGCATCGCATTAAATCTGCGTGCTTACTTGACTTGACTTGACTCGACTTGACGACGACTCAGCGTGGCGTTGAGGTAGGCATTGATCAGCACATCATTGACCAAATTTTAGTTGTATGCAAGACTATTATCTGAGTGGTAGTAATTAATATTATAAAGCACCAGCTACGCTGCTAGCCTGTGTCTAAGAAAGTATCATGGCTGTGTTTTTTGTTCTGAGCCAGATTATGGTATATAAGACTTGTTTTGCAGTACGGCTGCGTTTGTAGTCATGGCGCATTTGTACAGCACTAAGTAAATATTGACAAAGGCTATTTGAACGCTAATGTATTATAATTACCGAACAGCTTATTACTGCAAGAAAATACGTTATTTATTAGCATTTGCTATCGCAGTTTGAGATGGCAACCTTTCATCATAGACAACAGCGCTCAACTTTAAGCTCGGAAAACCTAGTTCGAGTGTGAAGAATGTTGCTAAAAAAGTCTCTTGTAATTTTGGGCAAATTACTTCATTTTCTTGCGCTTAACAAAATCAATGTGTGTCTTTGTGTAATGTAAGTAGTGATATGTAAAGCGCTCTGAAACCCAGTTCAGTTTGAGTCTCGTTCGCGCAATATAAAACTCTGCAAAATAAACGTCGTTTCTTGCGTTAACCGCAAGCTTTAATTAGGACTTAACATGAAGTTTTAGGAAAGTTCTTTTACCATATGCAAGAAAATACGTTATTTATTAGCATTGGCTATCGCACTTTTACGTAGTAAGCTTTCATCATAGACTAAAGCGCTTTACTTTAAGCTTAGGGAACGAGAGGAGGAGCTACGCTAGCAAGCAAGATGGCCGCATAAGCTCCCGGCTCCGCCGACCTCCGCCAGCAGCTCGCATATCCTGTACTTTATCCTGCTTTCACACCGGACTCCCGTGTACGCGAGGATCGCCTGCCTCCGAAGGTGCAATCCCGAACTTTTTAACTCATCGGGTGACGGAGATACGCCGTTTTTCATTCTCGGCCTAACACAGCGTGGAAGCCGGGGCCTCGATTTCCAAACCATCCGGGCTGGAGTTGAACACCATCGGAAGAGAACTTTGGGCCTCGTCCGGTCTCCCGAACGGAGACACACTTTCATTGTTTCTAATGGCGATTTAGTGTCCTGTCTACACCGCAGACGCTGCAGAGTGACTCGTTGGATGCTGCGGTCCTGGATCTGATGCCCAGGGACACTGTAAGCCGCCCGGGGGTGACGGACCGAAGCCCTCACTAGCGGCGAAGGTGCAGAGTTCGTGAGGTGAGGGCGCCGAGTGTTGTTATTTGCTCCGAGTGTGCTTGTTACCCCGGAGTAGTCGACCTCCGGGGTTCATATCCTGCTCTGTCGCTTCGCGAGAGGAGATGGAGGGGACGGAAGGCACACCATCGTTGCTTGCCGTAATGGCCGCCATTGGGGCGCTCCACTCGCAGATCATCGTCGCATACCAGGCACTGTCTGTTACAATGGACAATATTTGCCGGAGACCGGACGACGACTTTTTGGCATGCTATCAGCCAGTCGTAGCACCAATGGAACATTGTATGCCCAAATTTGAGGACCCCGTGCGGAAGCCTGATTCCATGTGCGCTGCTGATCCCCACATACTAGATCGCACGCCCGTGAACACTGTTAGCTTCCCATGCTTGCGCCCTGTCCCGCTAAATATCGACATGGCCAGCCTTGAGTGCCTCAACAAGGTCATCAGTGACTATCGGAGAGTCTTGTTATCCTTCCACGCTTTTCCTCACCTGCTTTGTGGATATCGTGAACTTTTATCCTTTCTTCGATTTGCTCATATGGACCTGAACTTTTATGAACGCTTCACTTCTTGCACTGTTGTTGTGGTCTGGGTCACAAGAGTTCTAGTGAAGACTCGTAGCGGTCAGGGTTAATCTGTGTTTCTTTAGGGCTCGATATAATATGTTATATCGCTCCTGGGACTGTGACCTGTAAGGCACTGGAGTCGGGTGGTGTATATCGTACTTCCCCGGATAGATTATATATTTTGCTGCATGTTGCCTTGACTGTGTTTCGGGGTGGTTGCTGCTGGTGGGGGGTAAGGGAGTCCGGGAGGGTGTGTTTTTATCTCTCCTCCTCCGCTTTTCCTCTCTTTACGGGGATGTTTCTGGGCGACAGGCACGCTGCTAGTGGGGGAGGCCGTAGCCATTGCAGGGGTGCAGGGTGGGGGGGTTGTTATTTTGCCTGTTTTGTTCTATGGCCCCTTTTTTCTTTCTTTCTTCTTCTATTTAGGGTGCGTTTCGGGGCGACAGGCACGCTGCTAGTGGGGTAGGCCGTAGCCATTGCAGGGGTGCAGGGTGGGGGGTGTGATGGGGGTTTGTTATTTTGCCTTTGTTTTGTTCTATGGCCCCTTTTTCTTCTTGCAGTGTCCGGTTGCATTACTTTTTGTTTCATCCTGGAGTATATGAATGGGCGGGGTCTGAGGGTGGGCGGTTACGATAGGAGATAGGTTGCTTTGAGTATCGCCCTCTATTGAGTTTGCTAGCGCTTGCGTCTTTACTGATCCTTCAATTGATCCGCTATTACCTTCTTACACCTGCCCGCCTTTATCATACCTTCGAGTGTGTGGCTCCGGATATCCTGCTTCTCCTTCTTCATCTCGTCCTTGGGGGGGGGGGGAAAGGGGGGGGGTTAATTGTAAAATGAAACCTTATGAATATTATGCGATCAATATTGTGTTCAATGCAATGTCTATCCTTTACCGCTGCTGGACCTCAGGGTTGCCGGCTGAAGAGCTGTGTTATTGGACCTTTTGATGCATATTGCCTAATGTAGTTACCGGCCCCTGAGGTTGTAGGTCTACATCTGTAATTTTTTGCTGAACGATACAATAAACGTTTTAAAAAAAAAAATAAATAAAAAAAAAAAAAAAGCTTAGGGAACACAGTTCAAGTCTCAGTAATGTCGCCAAAAAGCCTCATGTGATTCTGGCCAAATCGCTTATTCTACCTGTGTTTAACAAAATAAATGTGTGCCTTTATGTAACGTAACTCATTGACCAAATTTTAGTTGTATGCAAGACTAGTATCTGAGTGGTATTAATTAATATTATAAAGCACCAGCTACGCTGCTAGCCTGTGTCTAAGAAAGTATCATAGCTGCGTTTTTTGTTCTGAGGCAGATTAAAGTATATAAGACTTGTTTTGCAGTACGGCTGAGTTTGTAGTCATGGCGCATTTGTACGGCACTAAGTAAATATTGACAAAGGCTATTTGAACGCTAATGTATTATAATTACCGACCAAATGAATGTGTGCCCTTGTATAACGTAACTGGTGCTATGTAAAGCACTGTGATACTACGTTGAGTGCAGGTCTATTTGGCGCTATATCAACTGTGATTCTGGGCGAATCACTTAATCTCTCCGTGCCTAACAAAATGAACGTGTGCACTTGTATAACGTAACTGGTGCTATGTAAAGCACTGTGATACTACGTTGAGTGCAGGTCTATTTGGCAGTATATCAACTGTGATTCTGGGCAAATCAATTAATCTCCCCGTGCCTAACAAAATGAATGTATGCCCTTGTGTGATGCAAATTACATATGCTGCACTAAAATTTGCAAAATAAATATGCTGAAGATACTGCATGTGACATGTAATGCGTAAAAAGCGCTCAACTTCAGCCTTGAAAATCCAGTTTCAGTCTTAGTAATGTCGCCAAAAAGCCTCTTGTGATTCTGGGCAAATTACTTAATCTCTTCGTGCCTAACAAAATGAATGTGTAGTTAACAGCACCTTCCCAGTATAGAAAAATACATTATGTGAAAGCATTGGCTATCGTACTTTCAAACAGCAAGCTTTTATAAAAACCTTCACATGGAGCAGTTTTAAACTTTAGTTCTCGCGCCGACGGCACACTTTTATAAAGACTTCACATGAAGCATCTTTAAGTTCTCTTTTTACATTTTGATTAAATCGTGACACTTTATTTGCTTAAGGCGAATAAGCTGAACATTTGCTAACTGTTCCTAAACTGAAAGCAGACATGGTGACGCCTGCTAAGCATCTTGTAAAGTGTCCCTGTGATTTGTAACAGTTTTTATCTAATGAAAGACGAAACCGTGTTAATGGCTGTAGGGTGGGGGAAAGGATGTCTTCAAGTGCCTAAATGCAAGCAAATGGCTCCAGGCTGGGGGAAGGGTGTGCTGGACTAAACTGCGTAGGTGTAAGCAAAGCGAACAAATACAAAGGCGAAATGGGATAGGGAATACGTACTGAATTGCTGAATTGTTAGAGGTGTGATAGAGGAAAATGCAATGGCTGAAAGTTCTAAATACAAAGGTGAAATACGATAGGAAACACGTACAAATGTGCTGAATTGTTAGAGGCTTGAAAGCGCCCGACTTCATGCCTGAAAAAATCAGTTCAAGTCTCAGTAATGCTAACAAAAAGACTTCTGTGATTCTGGGCAACTCAATTAATCTCCCGGTGCCTAACAAAATGAATGTGTGCCCTAACCTAGTTTGAGTCTCAGTAATGCCAACAAAAAGACTTCTTTGATTCTGGGCAAATCAATTAATCTCCCCGTGCGTCACAAAATTAATGTGTGCCCGTGATTCTAGGCAAATCAATTAATCTCCCCCTGCGTAACAAAATGAATGTGTGCCCTTGTACGATGCAAATTAAATATGCAGAAGATACTGCATGTGACATGTAATGCGTAAACATTTAATTGAGAAAAGCAGCACGTACAAATGTGCTGAAATGTTAGAGGCTTGAAAGCGGCCGGCTGCAAGCTGTTTTGTTTGCGATGCAAATTAAATGTGCTGAAGATACTGCATGTGACAGAACAACAGCGGACAGCACTCCACGCGCTCTGAAAAGAAAAAAAAAACGAAACTGAAAGAACGCCCACACAACAGCTCTACAAAACTTGCAACAAAAGCGCGTGCACGCAGCCAAATCCCTCAGAGAAGCTCGGAGAAGCTCGTGCCACCCTCCTGTCCCCCATTCCCAATTGATGGCTGACAATAGGTATCGAGCATGGACATGCATCCTTCGGATGCATCTCCAGCTCGACCTAAAAAGGGGCCATAACAAAATAATGAGGGACAAACTAGGTGCAGTAGGTTAGTCCACATGTACAACACCCTTGGGAGAACCACCATCAGTTGCAGTCATTTTAATCCACAGTCAAAAATTAAAGTGAAATGCTCACTCACTTTTTGAAAATGCCACATACAGGTCATTATAAAAATATCCCCTGTGGGTGCATTTTCCCTTGTTTCTGTTCTCATGTTCTATACACTAATCATAAAGTTTGTACGAAACAAACCTTGGGGCATGATTACTATGTCGAGTGGACTTACGTCTGCCTGACATCGCTGCGGTCTCGGAACTGACCAACCTCCGGTCGGCAGTCCGACACGGCCGTTACATTGTGACTGTACATGGTGTGGTCGCATACTCACACTTCTTTATGGGAGCTTGTGCCGTGGCCGTAAACCGGCAGTAGCACAAGCTCCCATGGAGAAATGGGAGATTCAGTTAATCCCTCAAGGTGCCTGCCACACGGTGCAGGGATTAACAGGGGGCACCATAGCTGCCCCCTCAGCCCCTAACCAGAAGCCTTGGAGGAAAGGGGGCCCTGCTAGGAGCCACCAAGTTGCGTTCTGACAGGCTTTCCATGTTGGAAAGCTTGACATGGGAAGCCTGTCGGAGACCGACATCATAATCCAGACGACAGAAACGCCATCCTTAAGGAATTGCGTGCCGGTTCCGACTGGCCGACGGGCTCCTTGAACCCATCAGAAGTCAGTCGGAATGACCCCCTGGGTTTCACTTTCCACCGCCAACATTGTAATTCCGTGGCCGAAAGTTAAACAAAAGATGTCGGTTGGAAATCCTCCGACCACAGTTCGAAGGTTTCCTGATCGACATCAAAATAGGGCCCTTGGTTTCTAACTCTGAGCTGTGCAGAATATATATGGATAACTTACATAACTTTTTTCACACAAACAATCTGTAACATTTAAGACATCAAATTCAAGACACTAAAGGAACTCAGTTGTAGCATCTGTACAATTTTTGCAGGTACTTTAACCACAGATTTGAAGTTACACTGTCCTTCATCTGCAACAAACATTTAAAAAAAATTATACTTCTTGGAGAAATGTATGTTTTCTTTTTGCAAAAGGAGTACCAAGCAAGAGGTGCGGACACAGATGAGTCTGTACTTGCTTTCTTAGAACAGTATATTGCATGTAGCAGGGACTCATTGCTGCTTGGCTGCTAATTGAGGGCAGACTACACGCCCTAGGAGGTATCGTGGGAGCAGCCACTTACTTACGGCATCATGCCCGCACCTGGAGGTGCTGAACAAATTGGCTGGTGGGCTCCCGCAGTGCAGGACTTCTTGCTGCTTGGCTGCTCATTCGGGGCAGACTACATGCCCCAGGAGGAATTACAGCAGCAGCCGCTTACTGACGCCGTCACACCCACGCCCGGAGGCACTGAACAAATTTGCTGGTGGACTCCGGCAGAGCAGGAGAGGCTGAACTGGGCCCCCCTCTTTGATTTAAGTCAAGCCTGCAGCAAGAAGATAAGGTGAGAGTTCTGCTATGTGAAGTAACTACGTGGGAAAGAAATGGCCCATTAACCTCAACTACTAGCTCTAATAGTACCGTGCGGCCTTCTGTTACCATCAACAGTATGTTGACGAGGGGGGTTAATATAGTATCCGGTGAGATAGAGCTCACAAAGCATAGCTTGTCTTTGGGATGTGAGGTATCACCTATTAAGCTATGCTGTGATGCTACACCAACCCCTCAACATGATGGTAACGCCCCCTGCATACTGTTATTGTCTCACAAACTAATGGGTCTGTCCTTGAATGTTGATTCCCTCCGACCCAACATATTATGGCAGCCCCTCTTGTACCTGTGGCTAGTGCTGCAAAACGCAAAGGGGCACTAGGAAAACCCATCTGCACCAAGAGGAAACATACCCCACACACGGGTGCATCACAAAGTGACTTGACTTCCTGGATACACCCAGGATTGAACCCCGATCCAATGCATAAATCTTTGAATGATATTATTACTCAATCCTGTGGTACTCAAACAGAAGCCATTCCTGAGTTACCTGATGTAAAGCAGTTTTTCAACAGCATACTATGCCCCTATGTTGGTGACTTACTAGACAAAAAGCGTACACACCTGTTGCACAGCTTGACTAACCTGGAAACTCTAATGAATAGACTTTGCAATCATGAAGTGGCTGTTAACATGACCACTTATGATGCCAAGGCAGGAGGGGTACTGCGTCACTTGACAAGTGTTGCGCCCACAGACTGTGTTGCTAATTTAAATCATCGTCCCCTAGGAGGTCCCCTTACTGCACCTCTTCCCAAAAGATGTACACAACAAGATGCTCGATCGACCCTAAATGTTACGGTTCCGCACAATCTTTTTTGTAGTGCTCACCTGCACACCTTAGATGGGGGTGGTCCTCTTAAGTTGAGTTCTTTAGCCCTTCTAGGCCTGCAACTGGTTTTAATCCTGCACCTACATCTAACCACCGCCTAGAAATACCAAGTAAAAGTAACAGTGCTATCTTTCGTCAACTGCTCCCCAACTATCCATCAAGTGGGTCTAGCCCCAAAACTAACCCAGATGTGTTGAGTCTCCCTCCAGCTGCCTGCCCTTATGTGTTGGTGCTGCAGGTGTGCCCCCACTCGAGACACAGCAGAAGGAATCTTGGGCCGAACTACACAATAAATGTGCTGATTGGCTATCTAAGTATAAACAGTTTTGCGCCCTAAATATGAACGAAGTAATTATGGCGAGGAGAGTAGGGTGGGTGGATGATGAGCTGAAAAATATTGAAGGTGATTGTGTTGTAATAAACTTCAGACTTGCTATGGTAAGGGCATTATTGAATCGTTAGGAAATCCCTGCTGGAAGATATACTCAAATCTGGTCACTTCCACTGGAATATTTCTATAAACCATGTCCTAGATGTATCCAGTCTGGAACATCCCCTTTAGTCAACCAGAATAGGTTTGCAGAATTAAACGACCTTGAAGCACAGGATTGACTGTTTCCAATTCCTGATGGGGAGGGTGATTCACTATTTGCGCATTTACCACACACAACTTTGGAACATTCCTTAACAGTCACAGTAGGGGTTCCGGCACATAACAGCCAGGTTATGAAAATATTAGTCTGGAACGTGGATGGCCTACAATTAAAGATAATTTTAGATGATTGGCTTCAGATAATTAGGCAATATGATATCTTAATGTTTCAGGAAACTTGGACCACCAAAAATATCCATCTTGAAGGGTTTGAGTGTTACAACATTCTTGCCTAATTACCCAGACGCACTGGTGGCTTAGCAATATGGGTGAACAGTAATGCAGGGGGCTGTACCAAGATTATACCTACCCATAATGACAATTTTCAAGTTTTAAGATTTAAAAGAGGTATGACCCTTTATCTGCTTAATTTTTATAATAACGATTTCTATAACAAACCTAATACTAATTTTATTAATCTTTTTGATTATATTACTGGACTAAGAAATACAATAGCTTTTGATAATACAGCAGGTATCTATCTGGGTGGCAATTTTATTGCTAAATTGGCAGGAATGGATTCTCGTTGTAGTAATTTTAGCAGAGCTCCAACTTGCGATACCAAAGGGGATGATGGACGGAGCGCTTGAGCAAATCAAACACTCACCCCAGTCAACTGATCAGGGTTTAATACATCAACATTCTTTAGCTCACTCCACCACCCCAGTTCAGACATGGCCATATGCATATCAGTCTCACCCTGTGCCTCACGGGAACAGTCCAGCCCGAACTGCCAAGCCATGTCTTCCCTGGACTGGAAACAAGGTTCCTGGGACCGGTTTCTGGCTAATCAGCCGTCATCAGCCAGGCTAGCTTGAATCCAGTGGCAAAGTGAGCAAGGGACCCATGTCTGGGCATATCCTGCCAACTTAGGGCAAACAAAGCGATACCAAAGGGCTGGGTCCAAACTGGAATGGCACGGTGAGCAAAAAAACTATGGATTTAGGCCCAAATCTCTGTACTGGGGTGAATGTATGAAATTGTTCAACATTCTGTCCAACAATAGTTCTTTTTGCATTTGTCACCCCAAGTGGGACGGGTATGCTCAGATGTGAGTCCCTTGCTCTCCATGCCACTGGAATCAAGCTATCCTAGCTGAAGAGGGGTGAAACCATGAAACCGGTCCTAGGATGCTTGTTTCCAGTCCAGGGAGGACCTGGCCTGGCAGTTCGGGCTGGACTGTTCCCATTGGGTGCAGGGTCAAGACTGATTTGCATATGGCTGGGTCTAAACTGGAATGGCATGGTGAGCAAAAAACGATGGATTTAGGCCCAGATCTCTGTACTGGGGTGAATGTATGACATTGTTCTGCATTCTGTTCATCAACAGTTCTTTGAGCTCCATTTTGCAACAGGGGTGCAGAGTTGATGGAACGTATGAAGACCCATAATTTGAGAAATATTATGGATATTGCAGCCACTTTTAATAGTGATATATTGCTCCTGACATTTAGAGGAAGGGAGTGTGCCACATCAATTGATTGTTTTTGTATCTCTCCTAATTTAGAGGATTTTTTATTGAATGGCAGTCGTTCCAACATTGTATAGTGACCTTAACCCAATAGAAGTGGCTTTTAAATTGTTGCCTAAGCCTGAATACAAAATTGAGTGTGGCGAATGGAATTTAAAATCTTCCACAGATAATCTCCGATTGGTGTGGCGAGGGGTTGACCCGGAGCAACCATTTAACAAAGTGGGATGGGAGAACCTTGAACTGTTTGAGGTTTGTTTGGCAACGGCTGAACCTAATCCTGATGCAGTTATTGCATTCTCTAATCTTTGTTTGACCATCCGGACTAAACTAATGAAACTTTTCGCTCCTTATGTCGCACTCCCAGATGGTTTAAGCATGAATGCTCAGTAGTAAACCAACAGTTGTGTAGTGCCCTTGTGCGAACCCAAGGTGCTCTCAGACAGTACAAATATTAAGGAAAAAGTGGTGATTTCATTAAAGAGGGAAGAAATATTGGTTTTCAATGGGACTCGCTTGTCAATACCGCATGCCTAAAGAATGGCAAGTTTTTTGGACTGCCATAAAAGAAATGTGGAGCGGTGGGCCAAGTTCTTTTACAGATAAGTTGTAATATAACTAGTGAGGCCTGGAAGACACATTTTTCAGCAATATATACAGTCCCGCTGCATGATAAAGAAACGCTCAAGCTGCCAAACCCTAAGGGAGTTGCAATATATCTCTTTAAAGTGGAGGAAGCTATAACTCAGAGCATAGGCAATAAGGCCATGGGACCAAATGGGGTGCCAATAGACCTTATTAAACAGAATCCTTTTATTTGGGCCCCCCTCTTGCTTAATGTTTTTAACAATTTAGTCAACTCCCTGTTGCCAAGCACATAGTGGACTTCTATTATTGTACCAATTTTTCAAAAGGGTCATCGTTCTCCACCGTGTTGCCATAGGCCCATTTCCCCAATACAACTTTGAAAATACTGGGTAGGGTTCTATACAATAAGATCAAAGACTGGGCAGAGGAGAACTCTATTTTGCACCCCTGCAAACTGGGCTTTAGAAATAAGGTGGGAACAATAGAACAGTGCCTTAATTTAAATTTGACAATCAGGATATACACAATCCCCCAGCTCTCACCAATATACCTGCCATTTATGGATTTGACCTCCGCATTTGATTTTGTTAATATATCGTGGTTATGGTCTGTCCTGTTGGAAACTGGAATGGATGAGACAATACTGCAATTCTTAGCCTATTTACATCGAAACATGACAGCTACAATTAGAATTAACACCCAGGCGGACGTTTCCAATGATATTGCTGATTTTAGAGGGGTACGGCAGGGTTGTGTTCTGGCCCCACAACTCTTTATTTTATATTAATAATTTACATACGTTTTTGGTGACGCTCACTAATGATGTGCCAAGAATTAATGGGTTTATACTCCCATCTCTATTAAATGCTGATGATTCAGTCTTAATGGGCCGCACCCATAAAGTCTTGCACCTTTTAGTACGAGGTTTCGTTGATTTTATGGCCTCTTTAGATTAGTGTACTAATTTAAAAAAATCTTTTATAATGGCTTGTGGGCCAACGAAGCACACTTTGAATGTCCTCCATGTCGGCGATCAGAGTTTACTGAGCACAAGCACTTGTTCCTACCTGGGTTTGGTTTTTGCTGCTAACGGTCTGTGGACAGACCATTCTGCATATTGCAGGACCAGGTTTTCTAGGTCAGTTAACACAATACTTAGCTTGACCCAACCTAAGGGGGGGGCGGGCTATATCACCTATGTAAAAAAAAAAAATCACTCAGTGTACACCTACAGCAACCTATGTTGCAGAGGTTTGGGGTATTGCCAAATGTAATAACATTCAGTACGAGGAGAATAGGTTCTGCCCCAAGCTTTTGGGCACTCCAATCTCTTCTCCCCAATTTGTGTGCCACAGTGAACTAAAGCTACATTATATCAAATATTATATTAGAGCGAGCCCTGCTTTAGTTTGTTTAACCATATGGAAAAACAAGGCAGCCTCCCTTACTAGAGAGATCATAGTTGACTGTCGTAAATGTGCGAAAGGTGTGGAAATTCCTTGGCTAGCAGAGGTGAGATCCAGTTTACACAAGGTCAGTTATGGAAATGTTTTTGACATGATGGCAAGTATAAGTCAGCCCTATAGGATGTTCGTGAGACAAAGGTGTTGTCAATGGTGTAACTATCTACACACTGGAAAGAAAAAGAGTGGTAGGCCGCCCTGTACAGGCACTATAACGAGGATACATTAGCCATGGAGTCCAGTAAATCTTGCATAGTTGCTTACCTGAATATTGAGAATGAACGATACTTGCCCAGGTACCTGACCAAACCTTTAGGTTGATGGGAGCTTGGTGTTCTGTTCCACTTAAGAGCTGGCACTGTCAAGTATCTACTATGATTTCCTCTGGACTTTCAAGTGAATCTTGATTTTATTCCTTGCCCACGTAACGGCCATTCAGGCCAAACCCTACTACATTTCTTACTTTTTTGTAAGTTCTATGAACCATATATTAAATCATTTCTGCTCCTATTTAAAAAAATAATAATCATACATTGAATATAGAGACGCCTAAAAAAACATCTTTGCATTGGGCGAGGATGAGTTAATAATTTGCGTGGGCACCTCTTTGAAAATAGCAGTTAGACCCCGCATCTCAATGAACACTCCATAATTGCTCTTTATAGTTTGCACTTTACTGAAGAATCATGTTTGTTTTTAAGATTTTATGACTGTGTATGTATTCATTTACTGCATGTGCTCGCATCTTTCATGGATATATTTTATCTGAATAAAGTTATTGATTGATTGACTGACATGTAGCATTCCAAAAGACACTTTTGAAAAAAGGATTGAACAGCAAGTACTGTGTTTCCAATCATGTAGATGTGGAAACAGTTAGCAGAAATATTAAGTTATTTTCTTACCTCCCAGTTGAGCCTTCATGTTTTTAAAAGTCTGAAGCCAATTCCCTCTTCCCATTTCTCTTTGAAAAAAAGAAAAAGTATAAAACTGTTAGAAAAACCATTTTAAAAAAACAACAGTACTTTTTATACACATTTCAAAATTCTCTTAGGACTGCTGACACAGTTTCTGACTGCCCCTGTATTTCAACTTACACTCCTCTGGGGTGAGTTCATACCTACTGACAAGGGCCTTCTTCATGATGGGATACCTCAACATCTTCCCCTTCTCTAGGGCCAGGAGGGCGTCCCTTCCATCACCAAAGGCCAGCTCCCCAATCCTCTCCAGAGCTCCCCTGTACCTCTAGAGCTACTTCATATGCCTGAAACAACTTGTCTAATCACCCGCTCCTTAAAGCCAGGAAAGTCTCTGGATATATGGAGTCTTTCTTCTGCGCCAGGCACAGTTTTGATCCTACCATTTTTGCTCCACTCTAGCAGCCATTTGGCATTCAAGTCCACCTTCTTGACAGTCACTTAATGAGCCAACAAGACCCTTTTCTCCTCCAATGTTCTTTTAGCCTCAGCTTTTCTCTCCTCTGCATCCAGCTGAGCCAGCTGCAGCTTCAGATTCCTCTCAGCCTGTCTGTCCATCAGCTCCTCAGGGGAAAAACCTGTAAAAGCTCTTTGCTGTTCTCTCTGGTTCATTTTTATGTCTGGTAACATCTGTTTTCATTCCAAAATCTCCACTTAGAACTCCTGCAAACCAATTCCGCTCTCAAAAGAAATGTAGCTAAAATGGTTAACCCTCACTATGTGCCCTAACTTATTCTGACAGCGCTGAGGACAGGGTGTCACTGTATGCTGATGACCTCCTACTTTTTATTAGCAACCCCAAAATCTATCTCCCGTCTCCTATTAATTTTTAAAATGTACACAATGGGCACAGTCCCACCATGAACTGGCCGAAGTCCACTCACATCCCTGTAACTGACCCACAGCTAGACATTAGGGCCACCTACCCCATACAATGGGCGATGGAGCACTTCAATACCTACGGCTACACGTCGCCCTCTCCCAACTACAGGCATGGGAACTTAATATCTCCCCCTTTATTAAATCAGATACGGAAGGACATGGATCATTGGGAGACGCTCCAGCTAAAAATAGTGGGCAGGGGAGCCTTATTTAAAATTATGGCACTGCCTAGGATCCTTTATATGCTACAAAGCTGGCCATATTATAACTCACCCACCTTTTTTGCAACTTGGAGGTGGACCCAGAAACAATTCTTAGGGCTGGAGGGCATCCCAGCAACTCCTTACATAAATGTGTCCTGAAACCATACAATGGAGACTTAGGAATCGCAGATCTACAGTTATAATACTTGGCTAGCCACCTGGTCCCCGTGAATGATTGGCGGTTTTCAGGAAGAGATGATCCCTTCATAGCAGCTCTTGAGCATAAAGACCTGTTCTCCCTCCTTTACACTCTGATACACTCACATCCCTCCACCTTCAAAACAAATATCTCTCACGTTGGCATCGGGCACTGCAATAGATCAAGTGGGACGGTGCAACAACAGCAGTAGCACCCCTGTGGGTTGGGAGCTAGCTCAAGCACACAGTGGTACTCAGGAGGTTTTGCATGTGGAACAACATTGGTATATCTATCCTGGGGGATGTCTGGGAGGGCAATTCTATGTGCACATTCCAGCACTTAGCTGACACTTCTTCCATGCACAAATAACATTTGTTTTCGATGCTTACAACTACGCCATGTACTCAAGGCCTCTCTGAACTCACAGCACACTCCCACAATGGAATCCCCTTGAGTCACATGTCATGGAGTCACAAATGGTCAGGAAAAGCATTTCCATAATATGTCGAATATTTGTAACTAATACCCCTGACCTGATGATGGCACTACGAGACAGATGGGAATGCGATGTGGGTCCCTTGGAGGAGGATGACAGGGTGGATGCCCGGAGGGCCACCAGTGTACTGGCAATACCCGCCAAGCTGCTGCTTATTTAACTTAAATACCTACATTGTGCCCATATGGCTACAAAAGCTGAAGGATGACTCAGATACACGATTCCTGAGACGTCGACAAGCCCCAGGCACCTTCTATCACACGATATGGGAGTGTCCTGATATACAACAGTACTGGCAGAACATTTGCACCACACTCTCCCAGTTTGCAGACAGGGCAATAACACCCGAACTGAAGCGGATCTTTCCTGGGCTGATGGATGAACAGGGGGGGAGCTGGTATGTGAGATTCTTAGTTGTCCTGGGATTCCTCATTGGCAAAAGGGACATAGGGCCAGTTTGCAGACAGGGCAATAACACCCGAACTGAAGCGGATCTTTCCTGGGCTGATGGATGAACAGGGGGGGAGCTGGTATGTGAGATTCTTAGTTGTCCTGGGATTCCTCATTGGCAAAAGGGACATAGGGCCAGATGTAGGTATATTCAATTTTGCAAGTCCTTAATAGCGATTTTTACCGAATCCTATTAAGGACTTGCAAAATTGAATGTAGGTAGGAATCGCAAAAATATTTGTGATTCCTTAACATTCTGTGATTGCGAATCGCAAATTGAGATTCGCAATCAAGGAATACCATCCCATTCATTCCTATGGGCCTAGAGGCCCATAGGAATGAATAGGCTTTGCGCCAGCAATTTGTGAGTAACCAAGAGGCACTCGCAAATTCCGGGCGCAATTTCAAGGGTGCAAGGGTTCGAAAAGGTCACCCTGTTGCACCTCTGAAATGTGCATGTGTGCACATGTGGCGCACATACATGCCCTAAGGGTATGAATGTGTGCCACATGGCACTTTAAAAAAAACAAAAAAGACCTTTTTTTTAAAGAAAATCGCTAATTACCACCAACTTGAAGTTGGTAGTAATTAGCGATTCCTTAAGGCTAAAGTGCACTTTCTTTTGTGCTACTTACATTGCATTTAAGGAATCGCAATTTGAGATTCCTTAAATGCAATCGCAAAATAAGGAATCGTAATTTTTGCGATTCCGTATTTTGCTAGAAGGTTTCATCTTACCTACATTGCTCGAAGCCAAATTGCGATCGCAAAGGCTGAAATTCTGCACATTTTGGCGTTTGCGGTCGCTATTTGGCTTCCTACATCTAGCCCATAGAGAGATACTGGCGCTCCCCGCAGTTGACACCTATTGATGAATTGACACACACAATGTACTACTGTGCCTTGGTAGAAAACCGAATATATGAATCGTGTGGATGCCTGGAGAAACTTGAGAAAATGTGAGAAAAATGGATTGCTCACAAGGCTGATTTCCCTCTTGATGGATAATACACTTTCTTTGGCTTAGGGCACCGGCTACTCGCCGGAAGCGGTGAACTTTATGTATGTACAGCATAGTTTATGTATTGTTTTTGGTTTTGTAGTGTACACTTTCAAAACCTGTAAAAAAGGTCATAGAAAAATAAATAAACAAAGTTAAAATTCCAGACCAATTATCGTGAGCTACAAAACGATAACCCCCATACCATTTCTCCTGGTCCGAAATAGAGTGTCACATGCATATCACATAATACCATCAATGATATCACTGGTAACACTTGTTGCATTGCATTGCAAATGACATAATTGATGGCATCAATAAAATAGCAAATTATTGCCATTTTGCACATCTGTTTGACAACAGCAGAATTACTTCCTTGTTTTATATGTATCCATTACCAAGGGCTGTGTGTGTCAGAAGTGTATAGTAGTCTTCTTCTTCAAGGCTATGAGGATATGTATTTGTAGGATCTCCAGTATATCTGCAGGAGTTTTTATTATTTCAGTATACAATTGACATCCAAAAATACATCAAAAGTGGCATCAGTGGGATCAGCACATATCACATCACTATTTACTGCTCCAGCAACATCACTGAACCCTCAAATGACTGTTTTTCACATTTACTGGTAGTTGAAATATAGCTTTGTTTCCATATGGATCCATTACCTGGACATTTGTATGTTGCAAGTGATACTGAAGCTTCTTAACTACAATTACAATGAGTTTCTCTCTGGATATTGGTTGATAGTGAGAGTAACTGCAGTGGTTACCTGGTGTAGCGATACATCACCTGTCATTTAATTTTAAGTCAACTCCAGATAAGAATTTCGGGGCATATTAGCAAGGGCTATATAATTATCGCCGCTTTAGCGTCCGTTTTCGGGAGATAAGCGGCAATAATTATATCGCAATATCATCAAGGACACGCTAGCGCGTGTTTCTTTTATGTAAAGCCCGTTATTTCACAGCCTCGCCTCGCATCGCTAATGAGATGCAAAGAAGGCATGGCTGTGAAAACAACACACGAATATATCGCGAAGGCAGCTACGCGATATTAACAAGGAGGTGCAGCGATAAAAAAAATCGCGCTACCTCGGCCTTAACGCTGGAATTTAACGTCTGTTAAATTCCAGACTAAGGCCTAGAGTTCAGCAGATAATCTATCTATGCCTATTTATAGAAACTGAAATATTTATAGAGCAGAATGTTTCAGTACCAGTTATGCCATTGAAGGTATACAGTTCAAGACATTTTTAATAATTCTTTGCCACTGCTTCTATTGACATGGTTATAGCTAATTATGTTTTTGGGTGAACATATTTAGCCGGATACCATATTCCAGAGTATAAATGTATTTTTCTTTCTGGGAACGACGTCCGGCTCCAGCCCTACCTGTGCATTAATGCCACCATACATGATTATTGTGCCCTATGCTTAGAAGTTGCCACTTTGAGACTGAAGAATATACAGGTTTCTGTGAAGTGAAAATGGAAACAAGACCGGATGGGAGCACAGTCTGTGTGAAGAACAAGTGAGTGCTTCTGATGCCTGTCTTTTTATTTTTTTACACCAGTGATATTTTAAGTAAGGAACGTTCTATACCACAGGAGGATCCCTCCTGAATGTATGGTACATCCCTCCTTCTTTGTAGTTTGGAATGTCAGCCCCCTCACCTGTTGTTAGTTTCAAGCATTGTTTATATTTTGGATCCTTGAAAACAAGATGAGGGAGCTTAAAAAAAGGTTCCCTTTGGTCAAATTCTATATTATGTTATTCACGTTTCACAAATACTCAACCAACCAACATATATCATCCTTCACTCAGAACGTATTAAAGCACTTATAAAAACCAAATTATCCAAAATATATGTCTTTAATTAATTAATAAAGAAATATAAAAAAGCAGTTCAATCATACAATTTATATCATAGCACAAATGTTAAAAACACTTTAAAAACAAATATATAGATGACACAATTATCGATGAACGCTATGTTCCTGAAGGAGAGAAAACATAGACAATAAACTCTGTAATATCCACATTAATTTGGATTCATTATATACAGCGGAGGGCACAGGTCTTGATTCCCTGCCACTGTTAACTGCTGTATTGTCCAAATTTAACAACAAGGTTATGCGTCAACGAGTTTAGGTGGTAAGTTCTCAATAAGACCACCTTCATCAGGACAAGTACAGGTATATTCTCCTTAACACAGCTTTAATTTCACCGGTGCTACAGCACTTCAGTGAGCGGTACTCCCAATGTATAGTGAAGAACCTGATCCGCTTATTAGAGTTGGGGTTAAAAGAAGACGATGTTCTATTCACTTCAAAAGGTAATATTACGGTTCTGCCCGAAAGTATTATATACTCGGATGGTACAATCCGTTTCAATTGGATTCCCCCATAGTGTGTCTCGAGTTTTTTTTTTAACACCCGTTTAAACATCAGAGGCGTGTTTCAGCATTCACGTCCTTTTGATAACGGGGTGACGTTCTTCGTGGCTTTTTAATCCGACAACTTGCTTCCCCGATATATGGCCTGGATCATGGACCACATTTTCCATTATCCATAATATTTTGGATCCGTCTGCATTAAACATCTCTGCAGCTGACAACTTCAATGATCTAGATATCACAAATGTTAATGCCAAAAAAGGCAACTCAGCCTCGTCGTGATTAATCCGGATGACAGAAGCGCTTGTTAATTACGCACTTAGAAATGACGAGTTGTGGTATTAAGTGTTAAATAAATACCCCGCTGTGATTGTTACGCTATATGCATTACCAGGATATCACCTGTGTGTCAGCCATTTTCCAAGCTATTTTAACCACACTATTGGGGTGGCCCGTGCAAGTAAGAATGGTGGGGCCGGGTTGTGGGGAGGATTCCACAGACGACCACAAGGGAAAATTAAATAAATAAATAATTTTCTCTCGTCATCGTCTGGTTACGGTAATAGTCCATTACCATAAATATAGCTCGCTATGACGTCAATTAAAGTCCACCAAGGGTACCAGCTGTTACCTCTGGATTGTCCTTTTGTACTAAGGGCTCTGCCATTATGTACCTGATATGAAGGTAATGAAGGCAGTGCAGAAACATAAAGGAAACCGGGATGATCATGTAAGCCCTATCTTTACTCTCTGTGGTGTCTACTAGTCACCTATCCCCTGCTGAGAGTGTGACAAACTGCGTAATTTTTTCATAACATTTTTCGAAATTCCACAAAATATTTGCAACATTACGCTTTCAGAGCACAATGTGGGTTGCCAGTACCATGTGTAACTGTTTTTCTGTATGCACAGACCTTGCTAAAGGTGTCTTCTAAGATACCTGCAGGAGACACGTCTGAGCAGAAAATGTGAGACATTTTCATTGAAAGCAAGTGCTCCACTAGAATCTCAAGAGACATTTTAAGCGAGTTGCACACTCACTTAAAAAAATTGAAATAGCCTAAGGCTACATATCAAGAAGTGCAACTAACTTTGCCTGACAGCATCAAATAATAGAATTTTCAGGGCCTAAGCGTGCACCAAAGTAGTCAACTTTGTGAGGTAATCGCAGGCCAATCCTCTATCCTTGGAATTTTGGTGACTGAACTGTGCTTTGTCCACACAATCACCAGTTGGGGTTTGTGGCACGGAGTACAAGCATTTCGGCCCTCATTAAGTGTAGCCTGATTTTTCCAAACCTGTTGGTGAAAGGAGCTACTGGCTGGATATGGGTTATTTACAACAAGGGGTGGTGATGGACAGAGTCTCTGAATTAAGCAGAGTACTCTCACCCAGTCAAGAGATCAGGGCTAGATCCAACACCGTTTTTTAGCTCATTGCACCATCCCAGTTTCAGAACCTGGCTGTATGCAAATTAGTCTGTCCCTGGCCCAGTGCATCATGGGAACAGGGCAGACCAGACTACAAACGCCAATTCTTACACTGGGAAGGAAACAAGCTTCCGTTTTTTTTTACCGGTTTCTGCCATTTCAGGCGTCTTCGGCCCGGCTTGCTTGAATCCTGATGGTGCAATGAGCAAGGGACTCACATCTGAGTATACCCTTCCACGCTTAGGGTGGACAAAATTATTTACAACAAGGGGTGGTGATGGACAGAGTCTCTGAATTAAGCAGAGTACTCTCACCCAGTCAAGAGATCAGGGCTAGATCCAACACCGTTTTTTAGCTGGCTGGATATGGGAGCACATGGAATGTGGGATAAAGCAAGCACAGTAATCCTACATTTTTTTCATGGCAAACACCTTCCATGTTATACCTGGTAGGCTTTGCTCTTGTTAAAAAGAGAAATTACTGTTCCAGCAATGGGCCAACCCTCTTACCATTGCTATCCGGTGGACCTTTTTTACCGACTGAGAGATAAAGAGACTTAGCATTGCATCATTTTTTTAGATAACAGTGCAACCCATTTGGTTGGACAATAAGGACCAGGAATCAGTGACTATAGTTAAGAAGGCTTATTACAAGTTAGTAGTCAACAATACCAAGCTTTAAAAATACAGAATAACAACTAGCTAACCCAACCTCATCAGAGAAGTTAAGATGTACCAAAATAAGGCAGACAAAAATTTCAGTCACAGAAATACATTAATAACAGAATTTGATGCTCAGAGACGAGTTTCTGGTTCTTCCCTCTATATGTGGGTGAAGCCTAAAATTCATCTAAATTAAGTCCAAAATACTGGGCGTGGTTTAGAACTTAAAAGGATCTTAAAAATCAGGAAAATGCGGGGGAAAGTGCAGGAAGTTTTCCTCATTTCAGAAGCTCGGTCAAGAGTTTTCTTGGGATAGGGGACACCGTGTTAACCCAAAGGGGAAAGTATAGAAGTCTAAACCTCTCAAAGTCCAAAGGAAAAGTGGTACATCCTCAGACACTGTGAACACAAGTTATTACGGGGGAAATGTCCAAAGCAACGCCTCTCTATTTGCATCATCAGGGACTCCATTGTCCATTCCATTCTCATGTCGTGAGCTGCAACATTCATCAAATATACCAGGCCAAACCTGGGAATGATATTATCCTTGATTACCTGCAATTCCTTGCAACATTGATAAATATAAACTTTCAGTTGACGCTCTGGTTCTCCATGTTCCTTGTCAAGGTCTTCTTCTCGGGCTCTCTCTCTCTATCACTAATACAGTGTTACATCTATTCTCAAACTAACAAACCATGTGAATGTACCTGCAAGGAAAAGACAAATGAGCAGAAAATGGAAAACATACTTTTGTGCAGAAAGAAATATGGGTCAAGACATGTTTTTTTTGATAATCAAGTTTATTAGATTTTTCAGTGAACAAAACCACATTGGTAGCAAATCAGACACATTATTCAGATACAGTACATTCGAAAAAAGAGTCATGATGGAGTCCGCGCGGGCGGACGTGTAAGCTGGTCACTCGCCAATGCCAGGGCTCGTAATGCTATCCTGGGGGAAAGCGCTGGAGACACTATCAGATTAGAGCGGAGGAGAAGCGGGAGTTTGAGAAAGACATACAAGGACGCCTGAAATGACACGGAGTGAGAACTGCTTAGAAGCTAGCTGAGAGCTCACCTGTGATTGACCGCTGGGGATGCTGATCGTGTCTGCGGCGGCCGCGGTGAAGTGTGCCGGTCTTTACCGCAACCGCTGAGCGGTTTCGTTGATTGGTCTCCAGTGCTGGGCTGAGGGCTGGTGCTGTTACGGAAGTTCAGGAGGCTCAGGGGGGACAAGCCTTCGCTGGGTAATTCCTCCCAAAGGTGCACGTGGAAGACTTCGGCAGCAGGAGGATGCGGCTACTGAGGGGACTGTGGGAGTTGGAGAAAAGGCCCCAGGTAACCCCGCTAAATCCGCAAAAGTGGACTTAAGTGCCAAAACGGCCAAAGTGGATGATTTAAAAAAAAAAACTATTCCCGGATTGTATTCAGCTGGAAAAGAGTTACAAAGAAGGTTAAAAATGTGCTCCCCGTGGGGGCGTGGCTACGCAGGCGATCGTGATGGCCGCCTGATTGTAGAGCTCCGCCGGACGGGCTGAAAGACGGCGACATTCCCATGTGATCCGGCGCTGCCAGGGGTCTGCAAATGCCCGCCTCTGCCGCCGGGGGCCGTGGAGTGCTGATGGTCACTGCCTGAGACTGGAGGACGGCGTGGACGTTGAGGCTTGCGGAGGGGTGGTGGGGCCTGTCGGGTCCCGCCGGACGTGCACCCTAACGCGCCGGAGCGCCTGGTGAGTCTCCCTCGGGCTCCTGCGCCCCCCCCTTGGCATCCGGGTTGCTGTTGTGCCCCCCCCGGTCCGTTGCTGGTCCCGGGCGGGTCCCTTTGGTGGGGGTTTTTGGCCCCCGGTGCTGCTCCGGACCTTCGGGCCTGGTCCGGCCTCGGGAGCCGGGGCCTCGATTTCTGGGCCTGCCTGGACTGGGTGGTGACGGGCGGGGGGCGGCGGGCGGCTGTCCGGGGTGCGTTCGGGGGGTGGCGGGGGGTGCGCGGGGGGGGTCCCTCGGGGGTCTCTAGGGCGGCCCCGCATAGCTCCGTCTGGTGGGGGCTCTACATTCTCGCCCCCACCGTTGTCTTTTGCCATCGACACACGCCTGTTCCCTGCGCTGCCCATACCTTTGCTCCTGCTGCTGCCTCCTCATCCTAACGGCCGGCTGGTGGCAGGATGGGCCCACCAGCCACAACGCGACGGAAGGACCCCGCTCAGAAGAAGCTCAGCTTCGATAAACCCCCCGTCTGCTCGGCCGACAATCAGACTGCCAGACCTGCTGCTTCGGCTAGCCCTGCGCCACCGGACATGGCGGGGATGGTGGCCGAAATGCTTGGTGAGATGCGGGCGGGGTTCAAGGCCATTGACTCCCGCTTTGACGCCCTTGATCAGAAGATGGCCGAGATGGGCGCGAAAATTCGGTCTCACGACCGGCGTCTGGATTTGGCTGAGTCCCGAGTCTCTGATCTTGAAGATGGCGCTACTTCCACGCTGAAACAACTGGAGCGTGTGGAGAAGATCCTCAAGGAGGTGGCCATTAAGAACGAGGATTTGGAGGCGCGCAGTAGGCGCAATAACATTCACATTCTTGGTGTGGCGGAGACGACGGCCACTGGCCGCTTTGACACTTTTGTGGAGCAGCTCCTGATCGAATTGTTTGGCAGGGACACCTTTACAGCTAGCTTCGTGGTGGAGCGGGCGCATAGATCATTGGGCCCTCGTCCTGCCCCGGGCCTGCCACCTCGCCCCATCATTGCCAGGCTCATGAATTTTAGGGATAGGGATGCTGCCCTGAAGGCCGCTCGTGAGGCGGGCGAGGTGAAATGGCAGGGTGGGGTACTTTCTTTCTTTCCTGACTTCACGATGATGGTGCAAGACGCCCGTCGTAAGTACACCGGTGTTAAGGCCTCGCTGCGCAAGCTGGGACTGCGCTATGGCATGCTGTACCCTGCCAGACTGAGGGTGGACGTCGATGGCAAGTTTCGCATTTTTGACTCCCCCACCGAAGTGCAGGAGTTCTGCCTAGCCTATAAAAACAGAGGGTCTCCGCGGTCCTCGGACAGAGCGCAGCAATCCCCTACGAACATGGACTCGCAGGCTAGCGCTGACCTTTTTGCTGAAAGCGGGCAGGGCTGACTTCTGCCTATTCTTCGATAGGCCACTCGTTAATACACTGCACTGCTAGCTGCTCGACTCCTCTGGCAGGGCCCTTACACGTTGATATGATTTGAATGTCGACCTGATTGTTGCGTCTGCCCGGCGGAGCGTTGCCTCCCCCCATGGCGCGAGCCGTATGGTGCTCATTTCTGAGACTGTTTTTCTTTTGCAGGATTTGCATTGGACTCCTGCTTCTTTCTACTACTGTTGGTATTGTTTTTTGGGTCGGGTGGTGCCTCCGTGGGGTTTCCGTGAGGCTGGGTGGTGGGTGGGTAGGGGAGGGTGTTTCACGCATTAGTTGGAATGTTTCTGTGCATGCTTTGTTTTTTGTTTCGAGAGATGTCTGTTTTGCGGGAGGGTAGCGGCGGGTACACACAAGACTGTTCACTGATATCCTGTACGGTTTTGCATGGCTAGGGTAGGCCAGCAACCTGGTCCGTCCAAACTGGTGCTGATGTCGTGGAATGTCCGGGGACTCAGCGACACTAGAAAACGGAAGCAAGTCCTGAACTATGCGGCCCGACATGGGGTTGATGTGTTGTTCCTCCAGGAAACACACCTGGGACAGGCTGATTCCGCTATGGTTGCCAGGGGTTGGGGCGCGCACAGGTTCTTCGCCAACTACAGCAGGTATGCGAGAGGGGTGGCCATTTTAGTGCACCGACGGGTCCCTTACGTGCACTCTGATTGCATTCTTGATAAAGAAGGTAGATATGTGGTGGCCACTGGGACTCTTCTCGGCTTTAAGATTACTTTTGTTGTAGTGTATGGGCCCAATACTGACTCCCCTGCCACGCTCCAGTGTCTTCATGACGATTTGCTACGCATCGACACTGACATGTTGGTGGTAGGTGGAGATTTTATTTTGTTGATGGACCCAGCACGGGATAGCACCTCTACATCACCGGACTGCAAACCCCGCTCCCGTGCTGTGCTCTCAACCATGTGTGCACACTATCCCCTTATTGATATCGAGGCCCGGCTTCATCCCCAATCGCCCGCTTACACACATCATTCTGGATATCATAATACTAGCACCAGGATTGACTATTGGCTCCTCTCCCCGGGTGTGGTGGGTTGGGTGGATATTCACTCTACGCTCCCCCGTACCTTTTCAGACCACTCTCCTCTACTTCTGACTCTGCTTGTTCCTAGACTGGGAGGGTACGAGAGACAATGGCGCTTTCCTGGCAAGGCATTGGCTGACCCGGTTTTTAGGGAGGACATTCGCGAGGCGATTGAGGGCTATTTTGAGCCTAACTCCGGCACTGTCGACACATGGGCCACACTGTGGGAGGGTTTCACGGCCACCATCCGGGGGGTATGCATCACGAAATACGTTGGGTCATTGCGCGAGATCCGCGCCACCATGTCTCGTATCGAGAATGACATTGCGGCGCTGGATAGTTCTGGCCTCCCGGACCCTGATGGCGCCTTGGAGGCCAAACGTCTGGGATTGCTGCAAGATTTCAGGGATGCCGCAGACAGGGAACTACATTACTTGCACACTCAACACGCAGCTAGACAACACGGGGAGGGTGACAGACCTGGCAAACTCCTAGCACAGCTATTACGCCCCCCCCGGCAGGCCTCCTATATTACCGACTTGCTCGATGACTCTGGCGTTCGCCACCAGACCACTCCTTCCATATGTGCCACTTTCCTGTCCTACTATAAAACGCTATACACCTCCTCCTTGCCTGATGACCGCCGTGACCCTGGCCCGTACATTGATGAGATCGCTATGGTGTTTTTGGAAAAGGGCATGCAGGATTTCCTTGCCGATCCCATCACGCCCGAGTACATTATTGAGGCTATCGACGCCTTGAAGGGCTCCTCGGCTCCTGGGCTGGACGGCTTTTCGGCTGACTTTTATAAGGAGTTCAAAGACGAGTTGATGCCCCACCTTGTGGAGATGTACTCAGAGGCATTAGAGACTGGCATCTTGCCTCCCACACTTCGGGAGGCGGTGATCGTGCTGCTGCCCAAACCTGGTCGCGACCCGTCCCACTGTGGCTCTTACAGGCCCTTATCGCTGCTTAACCTTGACTACAAAATCTTGGCCAAGGTTCTCGCTATTCGCTTGTCGCTCCTGATGGAGCAGATTATTTCCCCTGCCCAATCCGGGTTCGTCCCCCACCGCTCCACCTCCCTTAACCTTAGAACTCTTTTTTCTGTCCTACACAGAATAGACCAGGACACACCGGCGGCGGCGGTGTTTTTGGATGCCGAGAAGGCCTTTGACTCCCTGGAGTGGCCTTTCTTCCTGTCCGTCATGCGGCGGATGGGCATGCCCGCAATGTTCATTGCCACTGTTGAGCTGCTCTACACCGCCCCTCGGGCGAGATTGCGCCTTAATGGCACCATCTCTGATAGCTTCCCCCTCTCGAGGGGCACCCGACAGGGCTGCCCTCTCTCCCCGCTGTTATATATCCTAGCCATGGACCCTTTGGTTCGGCACCTTCAGGAGCGGCATTTGCATCGTGGCCTCCAGTTTCGTACTGGCCCGCTCCTCGTCTCTTTATATGCGGACGACACCATACTTTATGTCCGGTTCCCTGAGACGAACCTGGAACCTCTTCTCCTCGAGATAACCCGGTTTGGGGAGTACTCTGGCCTTCGTATCAACTGGCGCAAGTCTGATGTCTTCCCCCTTACGCCCGCCACGGTTCGTTGGGACAGTCCATTCCCACTGGACTGGAACACGGACTCGGTGAAGTATCTCGGTGTCCACATACACCTAGATGCGGTCTCCATGGTCCGCCTGAACTACGGTCGGGCCTTGGACTTTCTGGAAGATAGCCTTGCCCACTGGCTTCGCCTTCCTCTTTCCATGGCGGGACGCATAGCTATCATTAAGATGGTGGTACTTCCCCGCTTCCTATACCTGTTCCACAACTTGCCGATCCCACTGACCAAGACTTTCTTCACCCAGCTGCGCTCACTGTTGCTGCGGCTAGTTTGGGGGATAAGAACCCGAGAGTCTCCTGGCGAACCCTGACTCTGCCCTATGAACGGGGCGGTTTTGGAGTACCGGACTTTCACCTTTATTATCTTATTGCCCAGTGCGCTTACGCGCACCCCTGGTTTCACCCGGATGCCCGGATACCCCATTTGCGGCCGGAGGCGGACGTGGCGTGGCCAGTTGCCCTCAGGCTGCTACTGCCCAAGGGACTGCCCCGTGACCCTCGGGATATCCAGACTGCCTCCACTACTTCCTGGGCTTGGATGCAGCTGCGCCGACTGCTCCAGAAAGAGGTGTTATACTCGCCGGCCCTCCCACTCCCGAACCCCCACTGGCTCCCCATCACTTCTGAAGCAGTGGTCTGTCGTACTCTTTCCAAATACCAACTTAACACTGTGGGAGATTTGTTCCCGGAGGGACACGTCTTTTCGGTCTCAGAGGACCACCGTTTTACCGATCGAACGTTCATGGACTCATTCGTTCTTACCCGGTTGAGGTCCATGCTCAGAACTCAGTTTCCTACTTTCCCACTCCCTCCCGATGACTTGGAGGCCCTGACCTTCTTGATACAGTCCCCCAGTGGTGCGCATGTTGTGTCGAAACTGTACAAAATATGTGTGGCTGCTCTTCCTGCCCCAGACACGCGGGTGCGTGCAGCGTGGGAGACGGATCTAGGCGGACCCATTACTGACGACCAATGGTCCGCTTGCTGCCGGGCCACCAAAGACGTCTCCATCAACACTAGACACAAACTGATTCACTTCAAGTTTTTACGGCGGTTGTACTTCACACCTGCCTTGGCTCACAGACTCGACCCATCGAGGCCGCATCACTGTCCCAAATGCAATGCCCCACACGCTGACTTTGCCCACCTCGCCTGGACGTGTCCCAAACTGCAGGACTACTGGTTGCAGGTACACCATATACTGGGTAACATTTTAGATTGTGTCCTGAGTCCCCTGCCCGAGATTGCGTTGATGGGGTATGTTGTTGAGTTTCCCCGCTCCACGAGGAAACTGGCTGCCATTGGTTTTCTGCTCGCGAAAAGGGAAATTGCTATGCTCTGGGGTTCTAAGCGCATTCCCACCTCGAAAGCATGGCTCCGCAGTCTGGCCCAGTGTAACATGAATAATGCGGAATACTCCGCACAGCTCCCAACCGCTTCGCGCCCAATCGACATATGGGGCCCCTACAGACAATACATTTGCAAGCTAACACAGGCGGCACAGTCCCAGGCGGCGAGCTCTCTGGTTCCGGAGGGGGTGGGTTAGCTTCTCTTCCCCTGGCTGATCTTCCTTGTCAGCTGTGCTCACGTTGCCTACTGTTTGCCGTGCCTGCTCTACTTACACTCAACTCTTGGTCACCCAGACATCTTATGACCACCCATGCAACCGATGTTACCATCTTGTCATGTTCGATGTGTCGTTGTCCGCTCCCTCTCCCTTGTAGGCGTCTCTCTAGTTGTTGGTTTTTTTTTTCTTGCATTTATCTATCTCTTTGCATCGCATGTGTACATGTACGTATTTTTGGCAAACTGGAAAACGGAAAAATGAAGTTTCTAGAATGTGTTGCTCTGCTCATCATATTGTTGGTCACATCTACCTATGTTTTCATTTTGTATTCCTGTTCATATTGTCGCTGATTTTCTCTACACGCTTCGTGACTGTTTGCTCCTATGTACCAACCTAATGCGAATAAAGAGATTTAAAAAAAAAAAAAAATGTGCTCCCCGTATTAGTGGAGGGGGCAGATGGAAGATGAGAGGTGGATGGGGGGAGAACCTAGCAGCTAAGGATGAATTAACATTGGAGCAAAATAGAGCTTCCATATCTGACTCTGCAGCGGCTTCCTCACTAAGCTTTTCCAACCCTGTGGGTTTACTTGACAGACAGATGAGCAAGGATTTACATGAGACTATGGAGATTAATATGGGTGTGACTACTGACCCTCCTACTAGTTCTAACTCAAACACAGGGGATCTGGGCGCTGTGATCCATATGCATGAAAATGGTGATACCCATGGGGGTGCACACGCTTCAACACAAGACGCTGAATCTGGAGACTTTTTTTCATTATCGGACCAGTCCACCTCATCGTGTGAGGACTTAGCTGAGATGTTCTCTACACAGGTGAATGGGGTTGGTGGCAGCGACAATAGCAGTGCACATTTGGAAGACTCTGGCGAGTTTCTAAAAGGCAGTCCCCACACAGTACGTAAAAGGCTGGACCATGAAGCTATTAGTACTGAGCTTGGGGAAGACCACCTCAGCTTACAAATGGATATAGGACAACCGGCTGGAGATATTTCTTTGACTCTGATTTATCAATCAATAATGTCCCATCGGGAAGAAACTAGAGTTGAAAGTCAGAGGGTACAGAATCTCTGCCGTAAGTTACAGAATTCAGTGTGCAGAGTCGCTAAGACCTGTTCGGAGTTTACATCTAGATTCAGTGAAGCAGAAGCACGCATTTCAAATATGGAAGATGAGCGTGTGGCATAGAAAGCCTTGACTGAATCTCATCGCAGCATGAAAGATGACAAACAGTGGAAATTAGGGGACTTAGAGAATCGTGCACAAAGATCAAACCTTAGAGTATTACAGATTCCTGAGGGGCGGGAAGGGCATGACTCCCGTACATTTATTGTTGACCTGTTTACTGTTGCCTTTCCTGAACTTACTAGATGAGACTGGAATCGGGAGATTGAGCGGGCGCATCATTTTACATTTAATATACGCTCAAATTCAGATCAAGCAATTCATAAGCCCAGAGCTTTTTTGATCTCAGTTAGCTCGGCCTAACAAAAAAAAGGCAGGGAAGGACATTGAGTTCTTTGTTAGGCCAGATTTTTGCCATTTTACCGTAGAAAGTCGGTGGCAGCTACGCCAGCTTATTCCAATGTTTCATGCTAAAGGGGCGCAAGCATTTTTATTGAATCCGGCTAAACTTAAAGTGATATTCCAGAATTGCACCCAATTTTTTTTCTTCAGAGGGTTCTGCAAAGGAGTATTTAAAACCTATATAGGTCATTAGGATAGTGTCTTAGCTGAGAGGTTTTGTTTCATAATTGTTTCACTATTGGGTAGCCTGGAAGTGTGGGTGAAAGGTATAGCTTATCCCGCTTTATATGCAATGGTGTTTTTTTCCCAAATAATTTTTTTTTCTGGTGGTATGTTTATTTGTCCTCCACTCTTGTTTGATTGGAGGTGCGAGCAATGGCATCAGATGACTGAAAGCTTTTTCATCTCAAGGACCATGAGTCCTAAAGCCTTGTTGATGTGGGGGAGGAGGGAGGAGGGTGTTGGGCAGTGGGCGGGAGGGGGGATGGGAAGGTGGTGGGGTAAAACAGGGAAAAAATTCCACAGTATCAGGCTGGGAAAAGTTGCTGGCAACAGAAGATATGGTGCACTGTTTAAAATTCTAGTAAGGCGTGGTTTATATTATCCAGTTTTGTTCATTTCCTTATGGCTAGTAGGGGGCTGAAAATCCGAAAGAAGACGACCTAGACTCATAAGGCACTTGTGGAATTAGAACAGCACTTGCTTGTAATTCACCATTAACAAAACACACTCGAACCCCTCAAACGGGCAGCAGGTTGAACCATTTGCCCCATATTTGGCCGAAAAGTTTGGGGCATCCCCGGGCCTCGAAGAGGGGCTCCTCCTGAGATCCACACCAATCCACTCCCTGTCTCCATTTCCGCAAGGTAGGTGGCTTGGTCTGGGACCAGAGCGCCGCTATATCGCGCTTTGCCACCGCCACTGCTGTTCCCAGGAAGAGCTTATCGGCCCGGGATCCATCAAGGCCGTCAAACATCCCCAGGATCAGGCTTAGCGGGTCGTGGGGAACCTCCCACCCTATGGTTTGTGTAAGCTCAAGTTCCACCCCCGCCCAGAACGACGCAATTGCGGGACTTTGCCACACCATGTGGTAAAAATATGCTGGAGCATGGTTGCAGCGCATGCAGGATGGGGTGGGCTGCATGCGGGTGCTGTATAAGCGCGCTTGGGTGAGGTATGCCATGTGGAGAAAATAAAGTTGGACTAGATGCAACTTGGAGGAGGTCGTCGAGGGCTTGGGGGCCATAAGGGTGTCCCTCCAATCCACGTCCTCCAGGGCGCCCAGCCATCCCTCCCAGCGGGCTCGAAGCAGGTCTAGGGATGCGGGGCCATTGTTCACTAAGGAGCGATAAATCTGTGATCCCCCCCCCCCTCTGCCCAGGTTCCCCATCATCACTTGGGCCTCCAGGGAGCTAAACTCCGGGAAGGAGGTGGGGGACGGAATGTGGGCTTGGAGAGCGTATCTCAACTATAAGTACTTGTAAAATTGGGAGGAGTGTAGGAAGTGACGGCGTTGTAAATCCACAAACGATCTGACATGGTCCCCCACCCAGACGTCTCCTGGGCCAAGACAAGTTTAATGTAGTAAATCAATGGTGCGCATTCAATATATGTGTGCACATTCAACCATAAATGAATGAAAAATGTCAGTACAATAGATTCATGTTACACGTTGCATACAGATGAAATGACTTGAGTATGTGTATATAAATGTGACTAAGAACTACATTATAATTGCAAATATGAAACATTAGTCCACCTATTTTACAAGTCTTTCTCATTTATAAAGTAAGTAAATTTTAATAGTGTGAGGATGGTTTTACTCCATCACCTAAACGATAAATGTTGTTTAATACAGTTAAGGCACACAGTGTATATACTAGTCTTTAATCCTACAGTGAATACACTTTCATAGTCATTTCAACTTCAACACTTTACATTAATGTTGTTAGGGCACACAGATTACATGTGCTAAGTGCATGTATATATGCATATTTATGACGTGTAAGAATGGAGCCAAAATTACACTACTCCAATGAAGAAATGTAGGAATTGGTTTAGAAACACAGATTCACACAAGTTATTTCTAATTTCATATGGAATATATATCAGCTTGTTATTGTTGGTAATAATGGGGCTGGCATTATCCTGGTTTCCTCGTGTGGTATTACCGGTTGTACAGCATTACAACGCGGGCTTTTACCCCGCATGCCATTACAATGCAAGTCGTTACAACGACTTGCGTTGGGGGGCACTGGATAGTGGAATAGTTTCATTTTCTATTCCAACTCTAGCCCACGTTGACAGTAGGGAAGGTGTTGGATAGAAAATTAAACTATTCCCTATCCTACAGCGCCCTCCAGTGCAAGGCATTGTAACGACTTGCGTTGTAATAGCAGCGTTGTAATAGCAGTGCCGGGTAATGCCTGCGTTGTTATGGATGTTTCCCGGTATTACCAGGCCACAACAAAGGGCTTTGTTATTGTACTATAGTGAAAATATGTACATCACTGTGCAATAGGGGGTATATGTGAGGTGGGAATAGCATTGGTAGTGTAGCGGCTTTACCGAAGGTTTTAGCAGGAGCTACTGTTGTACTTGGCATTTTAACAGTGGGCTGCTGGCTAGGGGGCTGCTTTAAAAGCAAACTGTGCTGCCATAACCCAACCATGTCCC
The DNA here is from genome assembly GCF_964261635.1 of Lissotriton helveticus. Lineage (NCBI taxonomy): Eukaryota > Metazoa > Chordata > Amphibia > Caudata > Salamandridae > Lissotriton > Lissotriton helveticus. The sequence continues at coordinate 836,482,365 of NC_136070.1, forward strand.
CATAGTCCCATTCTATTTGGGGAGCCCTTCAGTGAGGGGGCAGGTGTTTGCATTTTTGCCAGGACCGATTTAAGTTTCCATTTGAACCCTTGGTGTGAGTTGTGCGAGTGTTACATGTTGCGTACTTGGGCGCCACCTATATTGCTTACAGCAAGGAGCAATCCAATCTTGCATGTTTCCTGACCTAGTTTTCTGTGCGTGTTCATCCGATGCTTGCTTTATCAGGGGGATGGGCAGTGAAAGAAAAGATTCCTGCTTGTTGGTTTGAGAGAGTTTTATTGATTGCAGTTTCTTTCTACTTTTCAGCAGGGCACAAGTCCTAAAAAAAGTAGTGGGGGGACTAACCTAGTTAATCAGAATGCAAGTGGCATCACGGCGCGTGACAACGTGGCGAGTGACATTATGGCACGTGACATCACAGGAAGCAGCATCACATATCACATAAGCCCTTACATATATGTTTAACATGTCTATCATGAATACATTGGAGCATATTTCGTGTATATAGGGAAACTCTCCTGATTTTGGCAGAAGATTTACACTTTTGTAAGTTACACATAAAACAGTGTTGCCTTTTGTCAGCATAAACTTCCTCTACCCATAGTGCTTTAAAAGAAAAAATAGTAGTACTTAAATTATTTCAACGACTTCTCAGGGGTAGTAAGCACTACTATATGAAATACATTTATTTTGTGTAAATACAGAGAAAGACCAACACATCTGACATTCTTACAGTGAATGCATATCTTGTAAACAGGGACTGAACAAAGCGAAAAGCTGCCTCTCTTAAGGATGTGTGAAGTGCTAACAAGGTGTAAGCCTTTGTTTCCCCTCTGCTGCATTTGCATCTAGGTGTGAGGCTCCTGACCGCTCCCGACCAGGAGACTCCAACAAAAGGAGGCTTGATGACCCCTCAGATTCGACCTTTGAAATAGGCCCAGCAGGAGTCTGACCTAAGAAAGCCCCCTCCCGCCTGCACGTTGTTGCAGTTCGAAAGCAGACAACACCGTGCATGGGCTGCTGAATGTGTCCCGGTGCTAATTACACCGGGACAAATTCAGTATATTTTTCAGTGGGGCCCAACTTCTTTGCAGGGTGGACGGCGTCCACCCTGTGAAAAAAGTGGGTGGACTCTGTCCACCCACATGTACCCCCGACTCGTGCCCTGCTTTTCAGTCAGTTACACAAATGTGCAGACCATAAATCAACAGTTGGGCCTATTTAGAAGACACCATTGCTTACTGCAGCAGGTTTTAAAGGCTCAACGCAAAGAAACGCTACATCGAAGTGTTTGACTGAAGACAGGTTTGTTGGATTTTACAAACTGTGTTTGATTTATATGCTGCGCGCACTCTTGCTGTGCAGCAACAATGCGTATTTTACATACAGGTGCTTCTTTGACATCTCTTTCTCCCCATACCTGGCCTTTCCTTCACCCTTGTTCGGATTCACCTCTCCTGCCAAGTTGACGTATGTACTTCCACCACAGACTGTGCCTTATTCAGGTGCTGAACTACTCCATGTAGACAGTGCTGAGGTAGACAGCGCTGAGAGGAAGGTGAAGTTGGGGTAGGGGTTTCTTTCATCCTGCCCTTGGAGCACTCGAATTTCTTTATGCAATTTACAGGCACACGCAGAGCGATTAAGTGTTAATAGCTGCTGTTGGCATTTCAAACTCGAGTTAGACGCACCCACCTTTTCGAAAGATTGCGAACACCTACCCGTAGCCTATCGCTGACTTTGTGTCCACAAATGTGCAAAAGCTATTTTATTCAAACAAAGTTTTCTCAGTGCACTTGTTTTACAAATCAATATATTCAGATTCTTCCCGGTGTGCTACAACATCTGTTGCACTGTGACTGGCAGTGCTTATTTCAAATCCATCACTGCATGGGTGAGGAATTCCCTCCCCTTAGATGTGTGCACCTTTATCTTGAGACTAAGGGGGTCATTAGGATGACGGGCGGACTTTCTCCGCCCGCCATCCTGTCGGTAATCAGAACAGCCAGCCATAAGGGCGGGGGTCCCGTGGGGGGTATTAGGATGTGCCCGCCACAGTGGCGGGCACATCCTGCATTTTTAGCAATGTGTCGGGTGGTGCTCTCTGCACCGCCCGCCACAATACTAAAAATGCATTTCAGCATTTGCATTTACAAAGCAGCAGGCACCGCGCGGTACCTGCCGCTTTATAAATGCAAATGAAGGGGGGTACCACAGGTACCCCCCGTGTGCACACCCCCCTATACTTCACTATGGGGGCCCGCAGGGGGCCCCCAGAGTGAAGACCGCATGCCTTTCCGTGGCGGCATTGCCGCCGCGGCAAGGCACTTAAATACAACCATCATAATATGGCTGGCGGTGTCAGATAGACACCGCCACCATATTATTCCTTTTCCGCCCCGGCCGCAAGGCGACTGGGGCGGAAAAGCGGCGGACGGTCTTTCCATCCGCCGAGGTCCCCCCCGCCATACTAATATGGCGGGGGGAAAATGAGTGTGGATGTCGGGCGGATTTCCCCCGCCCGGCTGGCGGTGGCTACCGCCAGCCTGGCGGGCGCAATCCGCCCGACATCCTAATGGGCCCCTAAGTGTTTCTTCTCTTCTTAATATCCCAAAAATATTTACATGAATCTTCATCGATTTTTGATCAAAAAGTTTATTATTCGCAGTTTAATTCTCCTTCTGGCATCTTCATATTCTCAGATTCTAACAATAAGCAGTCTCTTGTCAACCCAATGCATTTCGGGTCATGTTGGACCCTTCTTTAGGGTCTCCTACGATTCGGCATATATGCTATGTTCTCCCCAGACGTGGATAACATGACCACCGAGGGTGTCTAGAAAACTTTAAAACAACACTGTGCAAAAAATGAAGTTTCAACAGTTTCACAACCACTTACACGATAAACACATGTATGCTTACAATATTTCACCCTAACGCGGAAAACACAGCCGCTGTAGGGACGTGAAACGGCTATAATGAAACATTGTCAGAGATGCAATGTTTCCACCAGTTAACAAACAATTACGCGATAAACCTGTGTATGCGGTTACAACTTCTATCCATGCGCGCACGCTACTGTTACTTTGAAACGGGAAACAGTCTTAAAAACGAAGCCTTTACAACGACTGACCTGAACAACGAATCCCAAACAACGAGCATTCTATGAACCACGACATCATTAACTACGACTTGACACGAACAACGACTTCCCTAAACCACAAATAAAACAAATTCCTAACTTGCCAATAGATGGCACTATTACAAAGGGAATGGCGTGATCAGCAAGAGCAACAGCTGCGGTGATAGTTGCCTTACCACAAGGAGGGAGAGTTTGCGTTCAGTAAGGGTTGCCCAATTAGGATTTGCTTACGCTGTACCTACCTCACAAAAATAAAAGGTTAAATGTGTTCTGCAGAATCTATAAACGGTGGTGATGGAGGATATAAATGATAATAAAATTGATGTTTTGGCTAACTGTGCCATTTACTAAGACAAATAAAAAAATGCAAGTTCCTTGTGGCCTACGGTCTATGTTCTGCCTCTTTAGAATGAGCTTCAGGCCTCACAAACATAGGTCTAAAAGAATGTCAAGTAGAGGATCCAGTACAGCTAAATAGGACACAATACACGTCAGTGTTTTCAATTACGAAAATGGCTCTGAGCAGCACAACGTGTTTAATGATTAATACCACGACTCACATGGTGAACCTTCAAGGGTGACTTAGAGATGTGAGCACACCCTTTATGATAGTACTCGATTGTCTGAAGAGACCCCAGTCCGCCTATTTTATCATCCAGAGTTCAGACACTCCCCCCATTTCTCTGAGCATGCCTGTAAGCCTAACCATTAATCTCTCCTCTGTAAACCCACTGCCCCTCGTGGTGTGTCTCGACTTACCCTCCGCCCCATTTCCTCTGTAGTTTCCAATATAGACTACCTCCATCGTGTTCACGGCTCTGCTGGTTCTGTACAATTTAAGCTGCACGCATACAAGCTTTCGACTTTCTAACACCACTTCGTATGTTATCTTCACAGATGTGAGCTCAGTCAGGGGGCAGTTTGCTGAATAATCTTTATTCACACAATAAAAAAAGAGCTTGTGTAACCGGGAAACAGACTTAATATAAAATACATGTTTAATTTAATTACATGTTGTTGTTCCGTGTTTCAAACATGCGTTTTATTTTAGAGCAGAATGGTAAATTCAGGAAATGAGCCAATTGAATATTTTTCATTGTTTAGGTAGTCGTTGTTAAGAATGTAGTCGTTTGGAAATGCTCGTGGTTTAGCTTTCGTGGTGTCGGAATTCGAATTCGTTGTCAAGTAGGAGTTGTTAAATCATATATCCCTTTGAAACATCACAGCAAACTTGTCTAAAGTCAAGTTAGTTGCATAACTGTTATGGCAAAGTATTATAAACACTCTCTTCCTGATCGTTAGGACATTCGCAGCAAAAGCCTTTCCGGACAGCAGTTAGTTGCACCGCTTCACCCGTTGACGTAACACGCGCCATTACTACGGGCCAAGGTTCTTAAAGCTACCATGGTCTGATTACGTGGAGTGCACCTCTCAAGGACTACTTAAACCAAAATGCTCAGTTTTAAACTCGTAATGCTGCGTGCTGTGTTGTTGTGCATGGGATTTCTAAGCCATAATGTCGAAATGAAACGTAAACACAAGGAACACCATTAGTGAATACAAATAATTATGCAAGAATACTGAAGAGTCTATATGCCGTATATACAGCTATTCTGTCTGATACTCCGCAACTATTAGAAATAAAATCAAATGTTAAACATGAAGACAATTTAAACCATTCATGAAATGAAATCATAAATATTTGTTAAACATGAAGATGATTTCAACTAATGGGGAGACACACAGTGTTGTTTAAATGCCCCTCACACACCAACAGGCCCCTTGGTGTCATGCTTCATCATCGGGGCCTTCGCACCCCTCTACGGGATGCGGCGTGCTACGACTCGCGGATACGCAGGAGCACTTTGAAGTGAACTATGTGTGGGGGTGTGTGTATATAAATGTGAGTGAGTGTTATATTTCGATGATTTCAACTATTCATAACATGTGTGCAAACATTCTGTATGAACGAAAATCATAAGGGTTGTATGCGCCCCTCACTCTAAATGTATACAATCTCATCGTGTTGTATCAAAGTCTACGTGTTCCTTCAGTAACAATATTGTTAAAGGAGTATATCGGTAATGCAATGCTTCGAAATATATTTGAAGTCTGTAGTATAAATACATATGCGTATTTATAAAAAACACGACAGTTCAATCCGATCATTCATTCCAGTTGGTTGCATTGATTGCAATTTTGTAATCCAAAAGAATTCAGCTTGTAATAGTTGTTTTTGTGGGTCCATGTCCGGACGTGGATGCACTGCTTCAAGAATAGTGAATCTTAATTGGGAAATTTGATGGTCGGCTTCATTCCAGTGTGCTGCCACTGTGGATTTAACATTTTTTTGTTGGATGTTTCTTCTTCTTTGTATCGCACGTACTTGTGTGTTTCAAGGCAATTTTAGAGCCTTAAGTAGGATGCGAAAATTCATTGCCCACCGTGACGTTATTACAATGTGTACAGTTATTGCATCTTAGAATGCCATTAAATTTCTGTTCTTTATCCTGTTTTTTTTCTTTTGACAACAGCTCTTTAATATTTTTTCCACGTTTAAAAGCAAATGTGATTTTTTCATCATATAAATTATGTAGATCCGGTTCGTTTCTGATTAAACTCCAATGTTTCATCATGAGATTTTTAATTTTCTTTGCTTGTGTTGAATATTTTAAAATGGAGATAGTTGATTTCTTTTTCATTGGCTCATCCACCAAGTAAAGATTCTCTATTCATGGAGCTTACACGTTTAATTGATGCTTTCACCACTTCTTTAGGGTAACCTCTTTGGATATATTTATTCCCAAGCACCTTAATGGTTTCATTAGCTTCTTCAGGATTAGATGTGATGTGTTTTAATCTGATGAACTGTGAAAATGGTAGATGGCGTTTCAGTGATTCTTGGTGGAAACTTTGATAATGTAAACAATTATTCCTGACCGTGGTTTTGTTGAAAACATTAGTTTTTATGATATCCTTTTAAATGGTGATAAGGGCATTCAGGAAAGCTATCCAAATTGTTTTTGATATGATAAGTGAATTTTATATGCTCATTGCAGGAATTTAGTTGTGTTATGTTGTCTTCAAGATCTTGGTAATCACCTTTCCAAACGATAAATATATCGTTGATGTATTTCTTGAATATAATAAGTTTTTCACTCCATCTGAGATTCTATAAAATGTGGTCATATTCAAATTTCGCCATGTAGGTGTTTGCGTAGGACGGATCCCCCGCAAACCCCATAGATGTTCCATTACATTGGACATAAAAGTTATTCTGCCATTGGAAGTGGCTGTGGTACAAAGCATAATGCATCAGAACTAATAGAAATATATTATTGACTCCTTCACAATTATTTCTCAGTAGACTCCATTCAAGCTCTTCCAAGCCTTCGCTGTGAGGGATTGACGTGTATAAGGCGCTCACGTCTACTGTACATAACCACCAGTCGTCCATGTCTTGATTTCCAATTGATCTTAAAATTTGCAAAAATGCTGTGGTGTCTTTTATATGGGTTTCCCATTTCTGTACGATTGGTTGTAAGAAGAAATCAATATATTGTCCAACTGGTTCCAATATCGACCCACATGCTGATACTGTAGGCCTGAATGGGGGTGACTGTACGTTCTTGTGTACTTTCGGGAGCATATACATGTGTGGACGACGGGGACATTTCTTGTCCAAGAATTGAAGTGTTTTTTCTGAGATCCATTCCATCTCCAATGGTTGATGTAAAATTGTCCTCAATGTTTCTTGAAAATTGATAGTAGGATCATGGTCCAGTTTCATATAAACTTTTTGATCCTCTACGTGCATTTTTACACTAGTTTAATCGAATGCCGTGTCCATCATGACCAATGATCCCCCTTTATCAGCTTTTTGGAAGGTGATGTCTTTATTGTTTATCAAACTTTGTAATGTACTCCAATCATCTTTGGAAAAGTTGCTACATGTGCCACTTTCAAAGTGTATTTGCTTGATTTCAGATTCTACCATTCTTTCAAAAGAATCAATTGTTTTATGAGAGATAGGTGCACAAAATGTGCTTTTCTCTTTGAATACTTTGTATACCTCAAGTTCAGAAGACATCAATGGTAGTTGCAAAGTGTCAAAAAAGTATCGTAGGTTCAGTGTTCGTATGAACTTGAATATAGCTATTTCTGTTTCTGCAATGTTGCTTCTTTGTGTAGGAAAAAAAGATGTGCCTTTGTTAATCAATTTTTCTTGTGCTGAAGTAAGAATGATGCTTGAGATATTGATAACTAAACTGTCTTTGTCTGGCTCCTGGTGGTTCTTCTTTCTATTTCTTCTGTTTTTCCGTTAACTCCTTCGGGTTTTTCGGTTAATGGAGCATTGTTTACTGCTGGGCTTGTGGACAAAAAAGGCGCTTTTAACACTTTTGTTGAAGGTAGATGTCTTTTATAAATATGCATATGTATTTATACTACAGACTTCAAATATATTTTGGAGCATTGCATTACCGATATACGCCTTTAACATTATTGTTACTGAAGAAACACGTAGACTCTGATACAACACAATGAGATTGTATACATTTAGAGTGAGTGGTGCATACAACCCTTATGATTTTCGTTCATACAGAATGTTTGCACACATGTTAGGAATGGTTTAAATCATCTTCATGATTAACAAATATTTATGATTTCATTTCATGAATGGTTTAAATTATCTTCATGCTCAACATTTGATTTTATTTCTAATAGTTGCGGAGTATCGGACAGAATATCTGTATATACGGCACATAGACTCTTCAGTATTCTTGCATATTTATTTGTACTCCCTAATGGTGTTTCTCGTGTTTACGTTTCATTTCGACATTATGGCTCAGAAACTCCATGCACAACAACACAGCACGCAGCATTACGAGTTTAAAACTGAGCATTATGGTTTAGGTAGTCCTTGAGAGGTGCACTCCACGTAATCAGACTGTGGTAGCTTTAAGAAACTTGGCCCGTAGTAATGCGGCATGTTACGTCAACGGATGAAGCCGTGCATCTAACTGCTGTCCTGGAAAGGCTTTTGCCGCGAATGTCCTAATGATCACAAAGTGAGTGTTCATAATACTTTGCCATAAGAATTATGCCACTAAATTGACTTTAGACGAGTTTGCTGTGATGTTTCAAATTAACAGTAGCGTGCCCGCATGGATGAAGTTGTAACCGCATACACGTGTTTATCGCGTAAACGTTTGTTAACTGGTGGAAACATTGTATATCTGACAGTGTTTCATTATAGCCGTTCCGCGTTCCTAAGGCGGCTATCTTTTCCACGTTAGGGTGAAATATTGTAAGCATACACGCGTTTATCGTGTAAGTGGTTGTGAAACTGTTGAAACTTCATTTTTTGCACAGTGTTGTTTTAACGCTTTCTAGACATCCACAGTGGTCATGTTATCCACGTCTGGGGAAAACGTAGCATGTATGCCGAAAAGTAGGAGACTCTAAGGGGCAACAAGTGTATTTCCTGGTTAGAACATGAGGATGTTTATTCACACGGAAAGATTACATTGAACCATGAAATGTGTTCTTTCCATCTGAATTACTATGCTGTATTCATAAGTGTGCACCTGATTATTATTTCTTTGAGTTTTTGTTTTGTTAATATGAGAAGGGATCATACTGATTTGTGCTGTTCATGTATTTGTTTTAGAACCCTGAAGAAGGGTCCAACATGGCCCGAAATGCATTGGGTTGACAAGAGACTGATATTGTTAGCATCTGAGAATATAAAGATGCCACAAGGAGAATGAAACTGCGAATAATAAACTTTTTGATGAAAAATCGATGAAGATTCATGTAAATATTGTTTGGATATTAAGAAGAGAAGAAACAGATGTAGGTGGCCATTTACCGACCGGCAACGGCCGATTTCGGCCGTTACCGACCGGTAAATGGGTTTTCGGTATGTAGGGGGCCAATTATACCGATTCGGTAAATTTACCGAATCGGTAAATTTACCGAATCGGTAAAATACAGAATCGGTATTTTTACCGATTCGGTAACTTTCAGATGTAGGTGGGACTCTTCTGAGTCCCAAAGGCCTAACAGATTCGGTATTTTACCACCCAATCCAATTGGGTGGTAAAATACCGAATCCAGGTGTGCATGCACATGTGTGCATGCACACCTATGCCATGTGACAGACAGACATGCCCTTAGTGTGCCACATGGCACACATGCCTGTATTTGGGGTGCTAGAGGGTGCCAAAGTGACACCCCCTACACCCTGGCAGGAATCGGTATTTACCGATTCGGTAATTACCGGATCGGTATTTCCCATTGATTCCTATGGGCTTTACAGCCCATAGGAATCAATAGGAAATACCGATTCGGTATTTACCGAATTGGTAAATACCGAATATTAACAATTCGGTATTTCTATTTTAAAAAATACCTACATCTCACACCTTCATATTTACGATTCATAAATACCGAATCGGTAAAATTCGGTATTTATGAATCGGTAAATACGAATTACCTACATCTGGCCCGTAGTTTCAAGACAAAAGCAATTTTATGTCACAAGTTAGTAGGCATAAGTCACTTCCTCCACATCAACGCTCCTCCTGTTGCGCGGTAGGCTAGTTTCACTGTTGATTAAAAACAGGAGCACTACTTTGTTATTCCACATTTTCACAACAGTCCTCTTCCCTGCCCGACCTCCTCTTCCTTTTCCTCCTCCTCATTCTCAGCGCAGAGTAGGCGACTAAGTGGTTTATTGAATAGAATTCTGTGCATTGTTCCCTGTTCACTGGATATAGAGTAAGATGTGGTGAGATATTGGTCACAAAAAGTGGTTCCAAATTGCTCACTGACTTTTTGTATTTTTTTTTAACAGGTCGTGTTCCTCAAAGGAACTGGTGATTCTTTAAATCAGTTGGTAAAAAAAACTAGGGAGATTGGTCTATCTAGCCCATAGACCCTTACGTGCAAAATTGACAGACAATCCAGTAAAAGACAAAAACCTGTGCTCTGTAAAGTAATATGCGGAATCTGTAAATTGGATGCATCAAATACAGATGATCAGAATCAGCTCAGCAGAAATTTCGCACCATTTCAAAGAAACATAGGAAAACAAAATATTATGCACAGACAGATAATGTTATGTCATGTCCAGTGTATTCTTTTAGTTAATGAATACCATAACAATGTATATCCATACAATAAAATGTGAATCCATTCAATAAAATGAGCAATCATGTAAAAAATCGCTGATATGAAAACAAGTTTGTTTGCTTGTGCGGCCTCTTCTTTACTACTGATAGCGCTGGCGCACATAAAGCGCCAGCGATATATTCAGGGGCGTGCCATCGTTTGCATGGGGGCGTGCCCCATGCAAAGGAGGGAATCTGGAGACGAGGCTTTAATGGCGGACAGTAAGTTCTGCACCTCGTGCCTGTTTCATCAATTTAGAAGTCCTGTGCGCTAGGAGCCCAGCACCAGCCGTTACGTTAGGTTATGAATTATTGTTTAATGTACAGGTGTGTAAGGGAAAGCAGGTAAAAGTACATGAAATAATAAGCAATAGTCACAGACGAATGAGACACAGAGTAATAATGTGGTCTTTTACACCGTAAAGAAAAATGAATTTATGGTGAAGAGGGTATACATTTGTTTAGTATACAAGTCTGATCCTAGCCCCCGATTATTGCAACTGGATCACTCCCTGTCACGACAAACACAAATTGAATAGTGGCATTTTACCAGTTAATATGGGTGAAAAACAGCAGTTTTTAACTGTCCTTTCATGCTAATGTAAAAATACTTTTTCAATGTTTCAACATCATGTAAATTCAGATTTAAAGCATGTGTCCCATAGAGTATTTTTTAGGTCTGGCTACAAGTAGCGTTATTGCAAAACCAGAGGAAGATCCTTTTACTACCTCGTCGCCAAAACCTGAAACACTCTGCCTCTCCACCATGCTATCCCTGTCGCTGACCCAATTCAGGAAGGATTTCAAGACCTGGCTCTTCGACTGCACCGCTGCACCCAGTCAGACATTCAGCACACCCCCTCCCCCACCCAGCACATTGAGACCCTCACGGTGAGTAGACGCATTTAAAAAGTACTGATTGATTGATTGATTGAATGTCCTTTGGGACAGAAAACTAGGAAAGGGATAGACGGATAACTGCACTGGGAGCTGCAGTGATGGTTAGGGCAAACACAGCTGTTTCTAGTTCTGATTCTTTAACCATTAGCATGTGCTCGATTTTCCTCTATAGTTACCACCTTTCGTGCCTTATTTCCCTATCTTTTTCCTTTCTAGCTCTCTCCTTTCCCTTTTCATCTGTGCTATTTTGCCCTCTCTCCTTATTATTCCTCAGGGGCTTCTTATTCATATATCTTTTCTTCTATTGATGAACCAACATCCTCTTCTCTCACTCACTATACCTAGCCTTCTCACATTCCTTTGCCTCCATGAGAGGTATCGCTAATTTATTTATCTCTGATGCTGTAAAAGAAACAGACCCTCTCAAGGTAGAGAGCCCTGGGAAGGGGGTTAAAAAATTATAGCCGGAGCGGTGAAGACTCCTTGGGAAGGCACCCTGCCCGAGTAGACACCAGGTGGGATGAACCGGACTAGCATTACTACTTTCTGAAGCCATTTTTTAACATTAACTCTGTCCTTAGAGTCAGAATTATTTGCCTCATTGAGTTGGGAGCCATGAAGGAGGCAATGAGCTGAAATTAGCTGAGGACATATGGTTTGAGCTCCATGTTTTTGCTAACCATATTCAGCTCTGTTACTTTCAAGGCCTGCAGCTCATATTCATGCTAAACCTTGTCAATTATTTGATGTGTACAAAGTTCTACAACTTATTAAAGGTTATCTAGTGGCTCCTGAGACTGGATTCTAGGTATACCGCTACATTTCCAGAAACTTGTGGTTTTTACTTGGGGTGTTAATGCAGCCAGAGGTTACTGGGCCTCATTCTATATAGCTAAAGATGTTTCACAGGTCACCATACTATTGTGCGCTATATGAACTGCCAAAGTACTCCATTCTAGAGCTTGACACTCTCGTAGCAAGATTGGCCAGTCAAGGTTCAGTCCATGAGGTGGAGAGGCTTAGAAACTCGGGAGCATATTTTCAAGGGAAGTGGCTGAGTGAGACGTTAGCCTACCTGGCTTAACGCCTCACTCCACCACTTTAGAAATATAGGGCTGTGCCAAATTTACAACAATTTGATTTTCCCCCTTCGCTGGCGATACACTTAGCAGCCTAGCGCCAACGCAGGCACCCTTGCAACATAGTGCAAGAGTATCTGTGAGCAGGGGAAGATTGTTTATTTGCAGGAAGGTTTTGTAACTTCTATGTGTGCTGCTTAATGCAGCACACATAGAAGTTGCAAAGCAGGAAGGGGGACCATTCTGTACATAAACAATCATTGACCTTTTGCTGTTTTCATGTGTACTGCACAATGCAGCACACATGAAAACAGCAAAGACGAGGAGAAATGAAACATTTCTCCTCGTTGCGCCAGGGTAAGATCAGGTATTCCCTGTTCTTAATTCTGGCTCTGCCTCCTATTTACGCCTCCCTTGTAAATAGGGGGCTGCGTCAGAATCAATGGGTGTTGCAGTGGAACGCCCACTGCAACACCCATTACCCTCCCCTTTTCACGATAAGCACAGCCTGAAAGGGGACCTTATTTACATGCCTGCTTTAAGCCATGTTAAGTGAAGCAAAGCCCCTATGTCCACAGAAACATCATAAAAAGTGATGTTCCTGAAGCGATAGGGGCATGTAAATATGCCCCTCAGAATCTTGTGTAAGACAATAAATCACAGTTACTTTACGTAAAAGAATAGGACTTTAATTTCTTACAGGTAAATAGTACACTTACAAGCCAGGGCCAAGACCTTCGACATACAAAGGGAATGACACAGGTTCAATTATAGATTTTATTTTCATTTCATCCTTTATTCTGAATTATATCTTAAGTTATAGAGTCGTGGACTCTATTTTTAGCGATCACAACCCTGTGGCATTAGAGGTATCGCAAGTAGGATTTATTGATTTTAAGGATTCTAATGAACCAGGGGTACAACTGATGAAAAATTTAACATCAACATGTAAAGGGGGAAAGTTGAAATGGTCTAAAGTGACACCGATTGCTTTCTTACAGGAAGTTTTAACAAAAACCGAAAGGGAAGTCGGTGTTTGCCTAGACCCTCTATCTACCAATAGCAACATCGTACAGGCTTTTGAAACAATATGCCAAAAAATTAACAAAGATTTAACCCTTAAACCAAAAAGGGGGAGACAGATTGTTAAACGTTGGTTTGACTCTTACTGTTCAAGGGCCCACGCTAACTTATTACATGCCCTCAAAGAGACACCAAGAAACAAGGCCAAAGTCATCCAACTAAGGAAAGAGTATAAACAGGCCATTTGGAAAAGAAAGAAGGACATCAAAGAGCAGGCCTGGTTGGACCTTCAATCGCCAGAGGTCCTCCGGGATAGTTCAAAATTTTGGGAAGTTATTAATCATTCATACTTCTCGGAAGGAGATAGCCACTCAGTAGAGTGTGTTATCCCTGACGATCAGTGGCTATCCCACTTTGGTAATATTTATAAACAAACTGTATTCAGTCCATCACAGGATAGCCCTGACCATTCTAACGCTGACCCAATTGAAGCTTTCACAATAGAAGAGATAGAGGATGCAATAAATAAGACATCTATTAACAAGGCCCCAGGACCTGACGGGGTCCCGGCCGATCTGTACAAAGTAGCACCCACATTCTGGTCAAAGGTTTTGAGAAATGTGTTTAATGCAGTCAGAACAGGTGTGATACCACAGTCTTGGGCTACCTCTATCATCATACCCATTTTTAAAAAAGGCCTCAAGAACGACCCTGCCTGTTACAGGCCTATCTCCCTAATTGACTCTGCTGTTAAGATCTTGGGCAGAGTCATTTTGGGGAGATTAACATCCTGGCTGGAGGGCAGGGGAATTCTTTCGAACGCCCAATATGGCTTCAGGGCCAAAAGAAGCACATTGGATCAATGCTTAAATTTGTATCTGATAACCTCCAAATACACCATAGTCAAAAAAGGAGTGTTATATATGGCTTTCATGGACCTCTCCTCAGCCTTTGACCTGGTTAACAGGTCGAGGCTGTGGGGGGTCCTTTTGGAGATAGGCATTGATAAATCCTTAGTGGGCTTTTTGGCTGACTTACACCAGGGGCTGGAGGCCACAGTGAGAGTGACCAGGGACGGTAGGTGCACAAATCCCTTCAGCTCCGAGAGAGGAGTGAGGCAGGGATGTATTCTTGCCCCGCTCCTCTTCACTTTGTACATAAACACCCTCGAGCCGGTTCTCTCTGCCTTGGGCGCCGACGTCCCGCGTGCAGGAGACACTAACATCCCAGTTCTCCTGTACGCGGATGACGCGGTCCTCTTGGCAAGAACCGGTGTTGCCCTGAATAAACTCCTGGCCTCCCTTGGGGAATTCATGACCTCACTAGACCTAAAAGTGAACACACAAAAATCTCACGTCATGATCATGGGAATAAAAGGGATAAAGAGGAGACCAATAACCATGGTCTGTCTAGGAAAGGAGGTCCAGAGGGTTCCCTCTTTTACCTACCTGGGCGTCCTATTCGATGATAAAGGTACGTGGGGTCCCCAACTTAAGGCCAAATCCAATGCACTAAGCAGATCGACAGGAGCCATCCTGAATTTTGCCAGAAAACTGGGTTCAAGACCGACGAGCGCGATCCTCAAAGTATATAATGCCAAGAGCATCGCAATCGCTAATTATGGGGCTTCAATCTGGGGATACATAGAGCCCGTCCCTATTCAAAGGGCAGAAAACAGGTTTTTAAGATCATTGCTTTCTGTTCCCCAGTCGACCCCTACTTTTTCCACCCACTCAGAACTGGGAGTTGGGTATGTCTCTGATTTGATAAAATCTGCCCCGGTTACTACTTGGCTCAAAACCTGGTTAAATGAAGAGATCTCTTTAAATCATAAAATTCTAGATGATTGTTTAAATTTGGATGGAGTTCTTAAGATCCCCTGGATGTTGTATGTAAAAAATATGTTAGCAAAGGTGGGACGCATCGACCTTTTTTACTCACCTAAGAGCATAACCAAAGTGGATGTTAAAACAGTTAAGGATTCACTGATGAACCTTTTTATTTCAGAGCGAGAGGAAACCGAACTTATGAAATTTACAGTGAGAAGGAATTTCAGATTGAAAACCGTCCCAGGCCCAGAACCCTACCTGATACTTGTAAACAACTCTTTCCACCGCTTTCTTTTAATTAGATTTCGGTTGAATTTAATTCATTTTTTATTGGGCTCATACTATAGATGGGAGACGCCGGAAAACAATAAACCATGTGATTGTGATAACTTCTCACCCCAGGACACCCTACATTTTATTATGTTCTGCGATCACTATGATAAAATCAGAAGGAAATATCTTGTCCCCATCCTTAGAGAGGCCCGCTTCTTACACGTGAAGCCAGCGCTCTTATTCCTGCAACTTTTGCACAATGCACACGTCACCTTTCATGTTGCAAGTTTTTTAGTAGCAGGAGTACGCATCAATAAAAAGCGCAGAAAATGTAATAACGGATTGATTATAAACGAAATTTTTTAAAGGTAACTGTTCTTAAGAATCAAACTCTCACAAGAAAATAGATTTAGCGATGTTTTATATATCTTAAATGTACCTTTTTAACCTTTTTATCTATTTCTTCTGTATATAGGTTTGCGTGCGCTCATGTCACTTTACATTTTGCTGCTATGAATTATGAATTGTTATGTACATATTATGTAAATATTCTCCCTGTGTTATTTAATTTTTTTGTACGTGTAACATTTGAAATGTATCCTGTGTCTTTTTATGATTTTTTAAAAATCGAATAAAAGTGATTGACTGACTGACTGACTGACACTTACAACTATGCTCTACAAAGAAAACTAGAAGGTCCTAGAACTTCCAATGCCTATGTTTCAATTAAGTCTAGCCGCTATATATAAAAGTACAATGTAGTAATTCTTGCTATGGTGTATCTAGCCCTCTGTATCAATGCAATGATTGGAATTTGTGGAATGTAAGCACATCTCAATGGTTCAAATCCCATCACCTATAAAACACAAGACTCCATCCTTGAAAACAGGTTTCCAGCTGCTCCCAGTGAATTCTGTGTGTAGTTTCTTTGGTAACCTGAAGTCACAAGTTCCCAATTAAAGGGCGCAATACAGTTAGAGTAGGTTCTGGATCCTGGACCCTAGCTATGTCAGGATCACAGGGTACCTAATGTACCAGTGCCCATTTAGGTGTTAGGGACAGATGCTTATAGCTTATTTAACACAGGTTGTAGTCAAAATTATACAGTGCAAAGCACAAGTGTGCCAGGGATGCCCACATTAAAGGGACTAATGGTTACTTGCCGCTGGTAGGCAATATTGACTGTTACTTCAACTGGAAATACCTCTGGAACAGTAGCAGCCATAACTAGGATTACAATGATTCTAGAATCAGGGCCTTCTACGGTTGATTGATGGTACCCCATGCTCAGGGTTTAAGATTAGCTATCTATGAGTCCTAATCTGAGTCCTACTGAATAGGAAAAAAGGGTAGGAATAGGGACCATGCATGACATGTTGGGTTTACTAAAGGTGGTTGAGTAACTCTTCAACCTGAAAGTCTATTTTCTGAAACTAGGCTAGGATGACCTTATAGCAGCTAAGCAGTCTCAATTTGTCATGTTGCCCCCAAAATTCCTTTCAGTAAGCTGGGCCTGGCTCTTCTACTGTGGATCAAATACACTCTTCAGGACAGAAACTCCTCTCACTGTCAGGTAGGTATTCCTTCTCTCCAAGGTAGTGTCAACAGCTTTCCAGACTTAGGGCCTGATTTATTGTTGCGTGGGCAGAGCCTACCGCCCGTCAGGGTGGCAGAGGTGTTTCCTTCACTACCCTGTCTAGATTACCGCTCACCATATTAGGAGATCTTAGCCAGACCGGAGAGATCTCCTAGGAGCAGCTGTCATGGTAGCTCCTCTGAAGGCATTAGATGGTTGGTGAGGAGCCTCCATGTTTCAGGTGACCACTCGCTAAACTTTTTGTTTTTCAAAAACAAACTTCAAAACAGGGAATTCGTTTCTAATTAAAAAAAATAAGTGACCCTGACACTTGGGAGCTTTCTCCTAGAGAATGAGGTCATTTCTCTATTTGTTCTGCTCTGGACCACCAGGGCTTCTCTGGCAGTCTATAGCAGAAAAATACTTCAGAACATCCACTCTAAGTAGAGCGGCAGGCTGAGGCACTTATACTGCCAGCCCCAAATCAGTTGGGCTGTCTGTCTACGGTTTCCAATGGTGGAGACAGCGGGGCACTGCAGTTGGTAATATAATGGTCTGCTATACTCAAAAAAGAGGTTTTGTGGCGGAGTACACATTCTGCCAAACTCTAAATCAGGCCCTTAGCCCAGACCAGAGGAAGAATATTAACCATGCAAAGGTTCCGCTACTGGGTCAGCCTTTTCAATCTGACATTGGTTTACATGCTTTCTTGCTTTCTAAGAATTGGATAGAAATGTTGAATGAATTACTAGCATAGAGGGCCAGTACTAATAAGCATCTAGTGGCTATAGCTTCAACTAATGAGTGCTATTTTCAAATATTCAAACATTCCTGCAGTTGAGGTGGACCATAGTCCTGTGGCTCCTGATCAATTTCCCTGAGCTCCCGGCCTTGGTGAACACCTTTACATCAGTTTGATCCAGTTTGGGTGGAGATGTACATTTGATTGTCCATTTTCCAGGAAGATGGCCATAAAAAAGGAATGGGGAAGTATGAGCTGCAGAAGGACTCTTAGAGGACTACCTCCTGCTATGCCCTGCTGTGCACTCTGCGAGATGGCTGCTGTACCTGGAAGGACTACTTTGCTGCCTGAAACCAGCCTTGAACCCTCAGAGGCCAGCTCCTGTTGGTGAGCCCTGCATCTACACCTGCATCCAGGACTACCAGAAGTGACTCCAAGTGCTAGTTTGCTGGGTTCCTGTTCAGAGCCCCAGGCACATAAAAGGTTCCCACCATCTAGGGCCAAAGCGTGAGTGAGTCCTGAACCCTCAACAGTTGTCCTATCAGTCCTGGAATCCTTGGATGTGGTGCTAAAGGTGCCCAGATGCCATTTTACAAAACCGAGGAATTAAACAAAATTTGGCGAAAAGTACTCTGAGAACCAGGAGGAGACTGGGACTAACCTGCACACCTAGCTGCCGAAGGTGCATCACCAGTTGGACTGACTTTGCAGCTTCTCTCGCAACGTTCTTCTTTACAGCAGTAAATCGATTTCTGCTGTACTTCGCCAAAGGGGTATTCGACCTTGTGGGATAGTCTTTGGCTACAGCCTTCTGCGGTGTCCCACTGGTGTTTTTCAACTTCCATTTCAGTGACTAAATCCAAACATAGCAATCTTCACTGTGGCTTGACTCAAGGCCATCCAACGACGACGCTCCCTTCTGAGATACCTCATGCAGCCTTGCCCCGTGGAACTTTACCTGCTCAGATATTTTTCTTCAGAAATGTTTCTAGGTTCAAAGGTAAGCGCTGACCGGGCCCAATCAACTTCTTGCATCTGAATCGCGCTCCATCGCGGTCTGCCTTAACTTTGAGCTTTGACCTTGTGTTGCACGCCTAGATGTCTGCGGTTAGGAATTTGATCTATGAGGTGCTATTTTGAACCTTAAAATTTTAAAACTCATAACTCTGCTAATTGGATTTTTGTGTCTAGTAATTTATTAAAATGTGCTCTATTTTTCTAAATTGGTTTGGGATTTTTACCCTGTTGTGTTTTCACTTTATTACTTTTTGTGTGCTTCATAAATACTTTTTACATTGCCTCTAAGTTAAGTCTGACTGCATTTTAGGTCTCGCCTAAGCTATCGCATAAGCGATGCTTTGGCGAGATATTAAGTAAGGGGCTTTTAAAAGTGCTCCTAAAGGCTGCAGGCGGATCAGGTACAGTGCATGTGCGCCTGCAGCCGTTGGGAGCCCTTTCGCGGCCACTTTGATGTTCTCAGTGAGCCGCGTGGCCACTGAGAACATCAAAGCGGCCGCGAAAGTACTCACCATTTGCCACCCCCTCCCTTATCCCACTTCCTGCTTGTTGTAAATTAAGCCCGTCTGAGGCCTGCCCCTTCCATGCACGAGTCAAAACTGCAGTGTGCACCCGGTTCTCCACCTCATTATTGTATTTATGTATGTTTTTTTGCAGCAGCACACCAATGACTGTTACATATGAGTTTTTTTTTTATTTTTGGTTTGTCTTGGACCCTTCACAGCATCTGATGGTTGCTCTTGTAAAGGCGCACTGCTGTGGAAAGGAGATAAGCGAATATATATTGTGCTGTCTTAGGGATGAAGCCTATTATCTAAATAGTTTAAGGCAGTAGGGATGCTTGTGACTTCTACGGCTGCCAGTGATGTGAAGCAGGTGAGTGTCAGAATTTTTTCCCATTCCGGTGGCTGGCAGATCGTGTTCCTGCATTTCTGCATATGCAATTTACATTTTGTCGGGTTGTTTATGCATGCAAATGTTACTAGCATTTGACAGTCTTAAGTTATTTGAGTGAGCATTTTAGTAAAATCTTTTGCGTGTTGATTTGAAATTGTGTTTATGCAGCGCTTACTACCCCTGATGAGACTTTGGAGTGCTTTATTGCGAATAGCACGCTACTCGGTAGCCCCGGAATTCATGGTCAGGCCATTGGTTATTGGGGGTTAGTCTGGCATTTTAAAGGAAATCATTCCCTGCATCTGTTCCAGTTTCCTTGTGGTACAATAATGACGAAGTTAACCTTTAGCGGGGACTTTGTGAGAACCAAATGTTTGCTGGAATTAATATATATTGTTAGGTTGCAAGGATATGGTTTCAAGAGATTAATACAGATAGATATGAGATTTACAGTAGCCTAGGCACATAGTAGGCATGCATATGGGAGAAGAGGTGCATGCAAAATAGATGAGGGAAAGAAAAATGAATGTAATTTAATGTCAGTTTTTCATGCAGGATTTATTGAGGGAATATAGCAGGTGATCATGCAATCTCTGGATGTAAACATGCAAACAGACAACTTTTTTAAATTCTGCTGCAAAGGAATGTGTCTTTTAACAATAGGCACTTCACTTTTAAGAGGTTGCGACACTAAACTCAATACAAAAATGAAGACCCCCTTTATATGAGTAACCGTCAAGCAATGCAAAATGTAAGCATATCCCAGTACCTGTAATTACATCATAACAGTGCCACCATCACCCGCTGTAGGTAATGCAAGCTATGTTTTAAAATCTAGAAAGACACCTATGTGTACCTAATACAACAGTATATTCAATACCATAATGTATTACAGTTTATGCAAATCATTTTACACCATACAAAACTACTGATAAAATATATTATGTAAACACCTGCCAACTTAAAATATAACAAGGCAGCTGAAAAACATGTTGCGACAGCAAAAATCCACACAAGTAAATTCAGTGCATGTTTCTGACCCATTCACTACCTAGGTCAGAAGAAACTGTCCCCTGGATTCACCTTTAGAGCACTGGGACGCCAGTACAGGCGCCATATTGTGCAGAATGAAAATGGAAAGTAGTCACCATGACTCTCCAGCATTCTTGGTTGTGTGTGATGTGATTGTTTTAATGTGCAACAATAGAGGGGGTGGGATGCACTCCATTATTCCAGTAAGTCTAATTCGTCCGTACTACTTTAAGAATTCGTGCACATTGGTTAGGTGCCATGCCCAAATGGCACCAACTTAGTAACAACTCCAGTGGGTGGGGCGTCATCTCGCCCCAAACCAATTGCACTGCTGTGTGGTCTTTGCCGTAAATTATACTCCAATTTTGACAATGTAATCCTAGTAATCCTTTTAATTCTCCTCTGTGATAGGGTTTCTCTTGCTTGCTGGTCCACACGTGGAATTATGTGCCATTTTCTAATGTTTCATATGAAATTAAATGAAAGGAAAGAAGGGGTAAAGTTAAAGGAACTATATTTAAAAAGATTGGTTTTTTGCGATACAAAAGGAAGGAAACAACTTGCATAGTTGATGCATGGGTCTATGACTGGGTTGTAAACCATATGTATTGAGATTAAATGAATGTACTTGTGAAAATTATAATGAATATATAATTGATTAGAATTCTATTTGTTATTTATAGTGATCCCTGAGAAGGGCATCTGTAATGCCCGAAATGCATTGGATTATTTTTTTAATAAACACTGCCTGTGTTGAATCGTGCGCCAGTCGTGTTTTCAAAAGAGGTCATTTGAAACATTAGAAATGTAGAAAATTGGAGTATAATTTACGGCAAAGGCCACACAGCAGTGCAATTGGTTTGGGGCGAGATGACTCCCCACCCCCTGGAATTGTTTTAATGTGGATACCTTTTTAGGTCTCGCCTAAGCTATCGCGTAAGCGATGCTTTGGCGAGATACTAAGTAAGGGGCTTTTAAAAGTGCTCCCAAAGGCTGCAGGCGGATCTGGGACAGTGCATGTGCGCCGGGTGCGCGCATTATTTGTCCACCTGCTGATCACTTTTGCGGCCGCTTTGATGTTCTCAGTGACCCGCACGGCCACTGAGAACATCAAAGCGGCCGCCAAAGTGATCACCATTTGCGCGCGCACCGCTCGCGTGCATTCTGGTACCGTTCTCATGTACTCCCCTGTCAGTGTATTTCTAATAATGTCTCGCTCTTCCGTTGCTCTGATGAGCAGCCACCCTTAACATCCTTCTTTTTATTCATTCCTTGCTTCCTTCTCCCTCCATTTTGCCCATCTGCTTTCTTCTTTCTCCCCCGACACCCTGTCTTCCATCTTTCTTCCCATCTCCTTCCTCTTCCTTCTTTTCTTCCTCTATCTAATGCCGATTTCTTTTCTGTCCCTTCTTATCCAGTCCAGCTGGATCTGTCCTCTGCCACTTTCAATTTCTCGGCGATTCTACGCTTCTTCCGCTCATTCACTTTCTGTTTCTCCTTCGCCTCCCACCCCTACATTTTTGTGGTTCTGTCACTCTCGCTCAATTTTTATCCACCTCTGTATTTCTGGCCTCTTTCTTCTCTGGCCACTTTTAATCTCTCCTTTCTTCCCTCATCTCTCTTGCCCAAGAATTACCTTTCCTCTATTGTGCTCTGTTTTCTCTTTGCACCTCTGGATTCATGTCTCCAAACTGTCTGGCTTGCCTTTCTATCACTCTATCTCTTTCCCCCTAGCCTCTTCGAACTCTCTCCTTTCTTTCTGACGCACTTTCTTTTTTCGCGGCGATTCTGCGCTTCTTCCGCTCTTTCACTTTCTGTTTCTCCTTCGCCTCCAACCCCTACATTTTTGTGGTTTTCACTACACACCTCTGGATTCATGTCTCCAAACTGTCCGGCATGTCTTTCTTTCACTCTATCTCTTTCTGCCCAGCCTTTTCAAACTCTCTCCTTTCTTTCTGGCACACTTTCTATTTTCTCTGCAATTCTGCACTTCTTCCGCTCATTCACTTTCTATTTCTCCTTCGCCTTCCACCCCTACATTTTTGTGGTTCTGTCACACTGCCAGATTCCCCTGCCCCGACCTCTCTTCTAACACACTGTGCCCGTTTACCTTTTCTTGTTCGTTTTAAATCTTTAAGTGTCTAAACTGTTGTGATCTTTTTGTGGGCCTGCTTTTGCGGGTGACAGCACCATTTTAGACCTCTGCCATCTCCTGGCAGTATTAATCAGTTAATTGCAGTGAGTGAATAACACTGCAAAAATATAGAAGTCTGCTATAGTGATGTCAGCGACACAAACAGGTCTTGTAAATATTGAACTTACATAGTGACAGCAAAAAAGGAAATAAAGTGCCTTTTCCAAAGAGGAAAATAAAATAAAATCTTACGAGACAGACAGGTCAACATAAGGTACAACATATCAATTTTCTTCGTGGTCGATCTGTTTACCATTAAATAATAGGATTCGGTTTTGATATTTCTGGAAGCTCCCTGTAATATGTTTCATTTTCTCATTCATTACCTACAAATACTTGGGGTTTTCGCTGGCACTTAATGATGACTGTGTTCTCATTCCTTCTGCCCGGCCTCACAAAACAAACAAAAAATGTTTTTTAAATTCTTTGCTGTGCTGCCGCCAGGTATTGCAAGATATAAAATAAATCTGTGGCCTCATGCGAAACTCATCCTCCGCTGTGCTTGACAGGCCATTGCAATGTGCTTCAGAGGTACCTGCCTAGTGGTGGCCATTTCAGGCGCTCATCACAGTAAGTGGAGTCACTTGGAATGTTCACCTGAAAAGGCAGAGAGGGGGCAGGGCCGCTTCCCTTCCCCGGTGGCTTGCACAACTTAATTTGCCCTTCCTCCAGTGCCTTTCCCCATATGGGAACAAAGCCATTAGGAAAGAGATGGCTATTGGGTGTGCATTATGTGTGGCAGTATCACCAGAGCATGAAGCAGAGCCGCCTTTCCTTCATTTTGTAAGCTGCGGCATGCTCCTTGAAGCTCTTTTTTTGCACCCACCCACTTCCCGCTTCGCATTGAGCCCCCCCGCCACCCTCACACGGCACAAACACAACCTCACCCTTAATAAGGCACCAATGCCTCTTCAATACTTACTCCTCCCTCACAGCATTTGCTGCCCTGCCAGACCTCCTCCCTCCGCTCCCAGGCGTCTCACAGTCCCCACTCCACCATGAAGTGCTGGAACTCATGAATACCCCCAGGGGTACAAAAGTCACACCGCCTCAATAGCTCCTGCCGGCGCCAAATGCTTGTGTATTTCCTCATTTACTCCATAACAAACCCCATAATGTATGTGCCAAACGCAATCAGTTCACACCGTGCATCATAAACTGAAGGCCCGCATTTCCCTTAACGCTACGAACCAGCACAAAAAAAACATACTTTACTAGCGTTCCCCCTATACATTGGTTTATGCCAACAGCAGCGCGCCACTAATTCTGAAAGCTTTTGTGGTATGGACGAGGACATAGTGCCTTTAGTCTTGGACAGTTAAGTATCTAAAATTTAGTTAACAAGCATTGGCATAGCCAATAGGTCTTGCCTTCGGAACCTTTTAAGTGTTTAACCATGCAACAGTAAATGTTGTTGCACCAAGGATATTGTGCTGCATAACTAAATACTTATAAAGTTCCAAAAGCGAGACCTATTGGCTATGCACACACACAACCACACACACCCAACCCCACAGCCAACCACACACCGAACCACATACCCAACAACACACCCAACCACACACCCAACCACACACCCACCCCCACAACCACAACCCCCACAACCACACACCCCCACAACCACACACACAACCATAAACACACACAACCGCACACACACACAGCCACACACAAAACCACACACACACACACACACACACAACCACACACAAACCACACACACAACCACACACACACACAACCACACACACACACACAACCACACACACACAGCCACACACACACAAAACCACACACACACAACCACACACCACACACACACACAACCAACCACACACACACAACCACAACCACACACAACCACTCACCCACACACAACCACTCACCCACACACAACCACTCACCCACACACAACCACTCACCCACACACAACCACCCACACACACACAACCACCCAAACACACACAACCACCCTCACTCACAACCACACACACAACCACACACACACACACAACCACACACACACAACCACACACACACAACACACACACAACCACAAACACCCACACAACCACACCCACACAACCACACACACAACCACACACACACACAACCACACACACACACAACCACACCCACACACACACAACCACACACACACACACACACACCCACAACCACACACACAACCACACACAACAACCACACACACACAACCACACCATCAGCGCACACTTTCACAAGGCACAGACACATCAGTTGTCAGTGCACGCTTCCAGCAGGCACACACCACCAGACGTCAGTGCACACTTTCAACAGGCACACACACACCACCAGCCATCAGTGCACGCTTTCACCCGGCACACACAAACCACCAGCCGTCAGTGGACGCTTTCACCCGGGACACACACACCACCAGCCGTCAGTGGACGCTTTCACCAGGCACACCCCACCAGCTGTCAGTGGACACTTTCACCAGACACACGCACCACCAGCCGTCAGTGCACACTTCCACCAGGCACACACACCACCAGCCAGCAGTGCACACTTCCACCAGGAACACACACCACCAGTGCACAATTTCTACAGGTACACACACCACTAGCCATCAGTGCACACATCAATTGTTAAAGCATCCACAATTAACTATTGTAGCAATCGCAGTATGGCGCACTTTACTTTCAAACATATTCATCTAAAGCGCAGCATGCCACCATTGCTACAAAAATAAATACACATTTTTTTGGCCTACAATTTATAGACTTTTGTTGCAATTGGTGTTGCAATATTTAGCAATGCCAATAGCTCAAACGTAATTAATGCGAGATCTATTGCATTGCAAACACTTGTTGTGCCAAGCTACCCAGGTTTAAGCACAAGTTAATTTTGCGACTTTTTGTGGTTTACTCTGCAGGGTGTTGTGGCTGTTGCTTGACCAGGGCTCACACCCCAGTCTCCCAACATCCCAATTTCTCACATTGGTGTGGATAAAGACTTGTGTTTGTGCAGTACCATACAGTGATTTGTGTTACACAAAATTCCAGATAAATATTTTGACATCAGAGTGACTCCTTTTAAAATTCTTCCTTAGTTTTTCAATAGGCTATTTTTTCCCCTTTTCTAAATATAAGTGCCCTACCTTCATTTTTGCACCATAGAGATCAATACCTGCAGCTCTGACACCCTCAGCAGGACTGAGCTGCAGATACTCTGCAAAAAGAATCAATCAACCCTTCAATCAGTAGATTTGAAGAGAGCTATCTGTCACCTGTGAGGGTATCCAGGAGATGGAAGGATCCAATTGATTACCAAGACTTCAGGGACTTTCGGCACTTTGGAAGAGATGGTGAGGTCCATAGATAATACGATAGCTCGTTCCATGTCTTTGCTACTAGGTAGAAGAAGGAGCAACCTCCGCATCTGCTATGTCAGATGTGGGGGTTGAGGTTTTGCAAAAGGGATGTAGAGTGGAGCGCGTGTGTCTGATGGGCTGATGGAAGTTCAGGCGGTGGTTCAAGTAGGTGGGTCCACAGTTGTGTAGGGGACTTGTATGCATGGGTCAGAAGGTTGAACTGACATATTTTCTGTACAGGGAGCCAGTGGAGTTCTCTGAGGTATGGGGTGATGTGGGTTTGTCTAAGGAGATCCAGGACGGGTCTGGCTGCGGCGTTCTGCATGGTTCGTAGTAGTCAGAGAAGGTGAACGGTGATGTCTGCGTAGAGATCGTTGCTGTAGTCCAGTTAGCAGGAGATGAGGTCCTGGGTGATGGTGCATCTTGAACATCTTACGAAGAATGCAGAGGATAAAGAAGCAGGAATAGAGGAGGAAGTTGACCTGAGTCGTCATGGTTAGCTTGTTGTCCAAAATGATGCCTAGGTTCAAGAGTGGTCAGTGGGGGTAGGAGTTGGTCAGAGTTCTGAGCGCCACCAGAATGCATCCCATAAGGAGCTTTTGTTTCCAAAAATCAGTATCTCTGCCTTGTCCGTGTTGAGCTTCAGGCAGTTTTCTGTCATCCAATTGGCGATGTATGTCATGCAGTTTTAGAATTTGGTGCTGGTGTTGGTGGTGTCCTCATAGAGGGAGAGGGTAAGCTGTGTGTCATGGGTATTGGATATAATGTTGAGTCTGTGGGTTTTGGTGATGCTGGCCAGGGGTGGCATATAAGTGCTGAAGAGGGTGGGGCTGAGTAAGCATCCTTGAGGTGAAAGAGGCAATCCATCTGAAAGCGGCACCGTGAATTCCTATGTTGTGCAACTTTGTGATTAATGTGTGGCAGGAGGCTGTATCGAAGACTGCTGAGAAGTCTAGGAGGATCAGAGCCGCAGTCTCTCCTCGGTTGAGTATAGCTCAGATGTCATCAGTACCCACAATGAGGGCTATTTTGGTGCTGTGGTTGCTACGGAATCCGGATTAGGGGGAGTCGAGTAGGAGGTTCTGTTCTAGATGTGAGGTTGAGTTGTTGGTTGATGGATTTTTCAAAATATTTTGGCTGGATACAGGAGCAGGGACATTGGTTGGTAGCTGTTGAGGTTGCTGGGGTCTGCTGATGATTTCTTTAGTAGGGCTTTGACTTCTGCATGTTTCCAGTCCTCAGGGAAGGTGCCCGTGGCAATTGAGGTATGGAACAAGGTGGTGGGTACTTGACTGATTCTGGCTTTGCCTAGGTTGAAGATGTGGTGAGATCATGCGTCAGTTTGGGCCCCTCAGTGGACTGAGTTCTTGATGGAGGCGGTGTCCTGTGGGGCAAACTGGCCCCATTCAGTTAGTCAGATGTTTGTGGTGGGAGCAGTGTCGTTTTGTTGCTTGAAGAAATCAGTTGCCTTGGGCTGGGGTTTGAAGTTTCTGTAGATGTTGGTGATCTTATCATGATTAGGCGTGAACAAGCCTGAACTTGAGGCCACAGACAAGTGGCAGGTGAGGTGTCCAGGTGCCTACTAGTGCAGCTGTGTAGGGCTGGGTAGGTAGGGCTTCTATTGGTGGAAAGAGGGGTGACCGGGAAAACCCACACAGCAGCAGTGTCACTGGATCAGGCTGGAACAAGCAGGAACGGGAGTCCACAGGCAAGTGTCAGGCTAGGCGTCTCTATACCTTCAGAAGGGACTAAAAGCAGACAAGAGGGCTACCAAGTTGGATCTACAGGTAGCCCCCAGGGCATTTGATGTGGTGCAGAGATGGCAGGCCACCTCAAAGGAGGATGAGGTGGATGGCAAAAAGGAGGAGGGAGCATAGACAGAGAGGAGAAGAGGGAAGACCCTGCCCAGGTTCCTGAGTTGCCAAGAGAGCCCAACTCAACCCCAACAGATGCCCAGGATGGAACAGGGAACAGTGTGTCTGCCAAGGGTCTGGTCTCACAGGAGCTGATGGACAAGAGAGGGGAGAGGAAGCTCAAACTGGAGCCATCCAAGTTGAGGCTAGAAAAGGATAAGGCTGAGGCTGAAACGACCTTTGAGGAAAAGAAACTGGCAGTGGAAGAGAGAAGGATTGGCCATGAGCTCAGTCTCAGACAGCTTGACTTGTGAGCCAATCAGAAAGAGTCCAGCAGTAATGGTGGCAGCATATCAGCAGTGTCCAATGGAGAGCTGAGGGTCTGCATACCCAAGGAACTTGTGTCCCGTTATGTGGTGGGATGATATAAACAAATGGTTCTTAGCATATGAAGTGGTACATGCCCACGCCTGACACTTGAGGCAAAAGACCAAACCAAGTATGTCCCTATGAAGGCCATTCTCCTTACTAAATTTGGGCTGACCCCTGAGAAGTACAGGCAAGGATTCGGGGACAGCCACAACATCCCAATTCAGTCCTGGGTGGACTTCTTAGACTACTCCAGCAAGGCACTGAAGAGATGGGAGAGAAGCAGCAAGGTAGATGACTTCAATGGGCTGTACAACCTGATTTTGAGGGAGCACATGCTCAATACCTGTTTCCCAGAGCTGCACCAACACCTAGTAGATAGCAAGCTGACTGACCCCAGGTAGCTTGCTGAGGAGGCGGACCTTTGGGCGAGCATAGAGTGTCCTAGAAGGTATAGAGCGGGGCCCCCAAAAGAGCGGTCATAGTTCCCACCAGAAGAGGGAGGGAGGAGATAAAAAGGAGTTATCGCAAGCCCCCCAAAATAGTTCTCAAGAGAAATGGCCCCAATCTGGCCACCAGAAGAAAGGCTTCTCTGACAAGAATCATAACCAGTCTACTCCCAGGAGCTAAGAATGTTATGAGTATGGGTATTACTAGAGCAATCACAAGTGCTTGGGGAGGAGATGGCCCCAGTTAGTGGGGGTGGGGGGGAGTCAGTGAGGTTACCCTGGTGCCCCTGTGTGACGAAGAGATGGTGGTCAAAGCCAGCATGCCTTCCAATACTGCAAAGGGTAGGCAGTGGGTCACCATCAATGGGCAGAGGGTGGAGGCTCCGAGGGACACCGAAGCCAGTATCACTACAGGAGGGTATCATCTAGGGTCCTCCGAGCAAGTGATTCCCAATACATCCCACCAGATTGTAGAAACAGACAGCCAGGAGAGCCACTACCCTGTGGTTCTAGTTACTTTTCAGTGGGGGAAGGTCTCACGTCTTCTGACGGTTGCTGTGAGCCCTGCCATGCCTGTGGACTGTCTGCTAGGCAATGCTTTTGAGCATAATGCCCGGAAGGAAGTGGAATTCAGGTCACACCTGGAAATGTTGGTGTTGCCTGAGTTGGTTTGTGTGACCACCAGGTCCATGGCTGCCCAGAAATGGAGTCAAGAAGTTCTGAAGCCTGGAAGAATGGACCAGATAGCTGCCAAGAGAGGGAAGGGCAAGGGGAATGGGAAACCAGTCCCTCAAAGTCCCACAGAGGAAGTGGATGGGGTGCCAGAGGAGGCTGCCCCGGAGTCTATTGGGGAGGACAATACCACCCTTATTGACCTGCCTAAGCTTGCTGGATGGCAAGCAGAAGGGGGAATCGCCAGGGAGGAGTTCTGGAAAGCACAGAGGGCTTAACCCTGGGGGGCATGAGGCAGGAGGCTGAAGCACCAGCGGCTGGTGATACCTCTGGATATCACTGCATCTATTGGGAGAATGACCTCCAATATAGAGAGCATAAGGCACCTGTGCATGGAGCAACAATTGCACTGGTAGTTCCCCATTGCTACAGGGCCTTCCTACTTGGGCTGGCACCTGAGACACCCCTGGCAGGACATCTGGAGCTGGATAAGATCTTTGCCAGGTGTGTCCCCCAGTTTTACTGGCCCCGGATTAAGATTTCCTCAGATACATTCTGTAGGACTTGCTTGACCTGTGAGGCCAGTGGGAACACAGGAAAAAGCTGGAAGCTCCCCTGAATCCCTTCCCTGTAGTTGATACCCCCTTTGAAAGGGTGGACATTGACATTGTAGGGCCCCTGGACCCTATGACAGCCTCTGGCAACAGGTTTATTCTGGTCTTGGTGAACCATGCCACTAGGTACCCAGAGGCCATACCTCTGAGAACTGCACCTGCATTGGCTAGGGCCTTGATGGGGATTTTCACCAGAGTGAGTTTCCCCAAGAAAGTGGTGTCTGACAGAAGCCCCAACAGGATGTGGTTAGCTACATGCTAGCCATTCAGAACCCTATGGCTGGGTATTGGAAGAAGGCTTATGAGAACTTGGAGGTTAGCCCAGAGGTGATGATGCAGTGGTATGACCAGACAGCTACCCATATGGAATTCCACCTAGGCAGAAAGTGTGGGTGGTGGAGCCAGTGGAGCCCAGGCCCTCCAAGACTGTTGAACTGGGCCTTATGAGATAGTTGAGAGGAAGGGGAGGTCACCTACCTGGTGGACATCAAGATAACCAGACACTCCTAAAAAGTCTTTCATATTAAATGATCTCAAGCCACACTTTGATAGGGTCTGAGGTCACCATGCTATGGGTGACAGATGATGGGGAAGAAGAGGAGAGGGAACCATTCCCTGGCCTCCTACATTCAAAAGAGAAAGATGGGTCAGTGGAAAGTATCACTCTCTCCTCTACCCTGACATCAGAACAGCAGAGAGACTGTCGCCAGCTGTTGGGGCAGTTTGCCTCTTTGTTTTCCCTTACTCCTGGGCTTACACATTTGTGTACCCATGACAGTGATACAGGAGATAGCCCCCTGACAAAAACAAGATATATAGGCTATCTGATAAGTTGAGAGCCAGTATCAAGGAGGAAGTATCTAAGATATTGGAGTTAGTAATGATTGAGCACTACAGTAGCTCCTGGTCCAGCCCTGTGGTACTGGTATCAAAAGCTTCCCCACTGGGTACAGTCATAGAACTCTGGTTCTGTGTGGACTACAGGGGGCCAAAATCAGTCACTAAGATAAGACTGGTGCTCACATCATCCCTAGAGCTGATAACCTCATTGATAGGCATTGGGCTGCCAGGTTCCTGAGTACATTTTACCTAACTTCAGGCTACAGGCAGATTGCCCTAACTGAAGGGACTAAGGAGATGTCAGCCTTTCAACTCCAGAGGGCCCTTCACAGTTTAAAGAGATGCCCTCTAGAGTGCAAAATGCCTCTGCCACCTTCCAGAGGTTGGTGAACCGTGTTTTGCCTGGTATGGAGGCCCTTAGTGCTGCTTATCTGGATGACATAGCTGTCTTCATTAGCAGCTGTAAGGACCATCTTTTTCACTTGCAGGATATGTTTCAGGCACAGCAGAACACAGGGCCGATTATCAAGGCCAGTAAGTGCCAGATAGGGCAGGGGTTTGTGGTGTTACCGGGCGGGGGTAGGGCGCAGCCTCTCCAGGCCGAGATAGAGACCAGTTTGGCCTGGGATTCCCCAAAAACTCAAACTGAGGTGAGAGCCTTCCTGGGGTTTACAGGTTATTACAGGAGGTTTGTCAAGGGATATGGTACCATTATTGCCCCCTTGAATGATCTAACCTGACTTCCAAAAAGCAGCCAATAAAAGTGATTTGGAGGCTTGCCAGAAAGTATTTGACTCCCAGGCTGTGTGAACAGCTCCTATGCTCAAGGCCCCCGACTTTTCCAAGGAATATATAGTTCAGACAGATCCCTCTGAGCATGGCATAGGGCCAGTCTTATCACAGCTCAATGATGAGGGCCTAGACCAACTTGTAGCTTTCATTTACAGGAGGTTACTTTCCAGGGAACAGAGGTGGAGTGCAATTGAAAAAAAGGCTTTGCTGTGTCTGGGCACTGAAGAAGCTGAGACCAAGTTTGTTTGGGACTCACTGCCGGGTTCAGACACGCAACATGCCCCTCCAGTGGCTAATGCAATTGAGGGGTGAGAATCCAAAATTGTTGAGGTGGTCTATCTCCCTAAAGGGAATGGACTTTACAATGGAATACAGACCTGGGTCAGATCACGCCAATGCTGATGGTCTCTCCATATTCTTCCGCTTTAGTGATGAGAACTCTCAGGAGGTTGGGTAGTTCACCCCACTTTCAGCTGGGGGGACTTGTGTTAGACCCAACAGTCTTGGGGTGGTCTTCCCCCAAACAGTCTGCCTAATTACCTCTAATTTTTGCTGGAATTTTGTTTTTGCTGGCCTTCGAAATCTGTGCACTTTACCCCTACAAATAAGTGCTAAAGTGCTTGTGCTCACTCCCCTAAACATGGTCTGATTGGAATACACCTAATTGGCATATCAAATTCACTTATAAGTTGGTTGTATAGTGGTATACCATGAACCCAGGGCCTGTAACTTAAATGTTACAGTGGGCATGCAGCACCGATTGTGCTACCCACCTAACTAGCAATCTAAAACCTGTTACAGGCCTGCCATTGCAGCCTGAATGCAGTATCACACTGATATGTTGACTTGGTATTTAAACCCCTTTGCCAAGCCTTAAACTCTCCTTTTGTTACATATAGGTACCCCTACGGTATGCCATAGGTAGCCCATAGCGCAGAGTGCAGTGTAATCAAAATGTTGGGCATGTACTTTAAAGTTTTTCATGTCCTGGTATTGAAAAACTTCCAAATTAGTTTTTCAATACTGTGAGGCCTACCCCGCCCATAGGATAACATATGGGATTCCATATTACATTTAATAAGCTGTAATTCCTAATTGAGAGACTGTAGATATGTCATGTTTAGTGCCAATGAAATTGTAATGATAATCCCTCTTTAACGGTAAAGTCTGATTTTTCAACACAATTTTGAAAATGCCACTTTGAAAACATTGCTAAGAGAAAAGAGGGTTTTTTTGTCCTAGCTGTCACATTCATATGCTGCTATAACAATTTAACAGACTAAAGGCCATCACTTCAAGTGATATGGACTATAAGCATGTATTTGCTACTTCGTTCTGTGCACTTTACTCCACATTTAATCATGGGTCAGGTAAGTGCGGATACGTTTCAATCAAGAACAAATTATACATATTAAGGCAACAAATAAAACAAAGACATACAAACTTTGTGATGAAACAATATGATGTAACAAATAATACATGAAGCGTGATACATTTACCTAAACATTATAACACCAGTCTTAGTTCACAAATGGAGCAGCTACTAGGACAACCTTTAGCATCCACATTGTTTAACAAATTCAAGGAGCTGCTACCCACGGGGAAAAGAGAAATATTAGGCCCAGTAGTGAGACAATTCAAATAACATTTCTACTGGGGAAAACTTAATTAAAAGCGAAAGTCCCCGCGTTGTGTAATGCCGACGTGTTTCGATTCCCAAGGTGGTTTGTGGGATTCTCTTCAGGGCGTGGACTGGTTTATCTGATTAAATAGAGAAATACATTTGCACATTGCAGGCAAGAAGAGGCAGGTTAAAATGTGGATGGCGCGATTGGCACCAGATGGGCGGTGCTTTTACAAAGGGTATAAGGATGCTTGCTGTTGGTTAAATGGAAACCTAGTTGTACTTTGGTTTGACGATTTTCGCCATGCCTAGTAGCTAGTAGCTCAGGGAAACCGATGATTTGCCTACTGCTCAACTGTCGGTCCACAGCAAAACCTGCATCAGACATCGCTGCCCTTATCATTAGCCAGGAAATTGACCTAGCAATCCTGAGAGAAACTTGGCTTTCAGAATCCTCATCTCCATTCATGGATCTTCTAGTGCCCCCTCAATACAACATTGTGAGATTAGATAGACTAAAAAAGACAGGAGGCGGTATAGCCTGCATCCACCGATCGGATATAGAGATCAACATAATACAATCCGACCCACTCGAATCCTGTGAATATCTAGGTCTCAATATACGATAGACAATCAAAAGTGCAACCTGCTTGCGCTGTACTACCCTCCAGGTAATAATGCGACGTTCATAGAACACTTAATGGAGATCATCACGGCTAACTCTAACAATCACTCTAACAACATATTCCTAGGCGAATTTAACTTACACTGGGAAGACAATAAGGACAAACAGGTCAACGCTCTCAAATACTTTTTAACTGAGCTAAACCTTGCCCAAGCCTGCACACAGCCAACACACTCGAAAGGAGCAACACTAGACTGGATAATATCGAGAAACAAGAATGTCTCAATCCACTCAGTTGTTCCATGCAACTGGTCGGATCACCATGCCATAACGTTCCTTATACCCACCTTGAAAAAGAACAAGACCACGCAGCCTATCAAACTCAAAAAGTGGACCCGGGATCACTAAAGACTCGAATATTGAACTACTAGTTGAAAGTTGTGAGAAGGAACTGAATCCGCCTAACAATTTGCAGAGTGTGAATGATCTAACGGATCACTACACTGCTTCAGTAACAAATATAGTCAACTCTAACATGCCACTAAAATTAAAAAGGGTCACAGAAAAGGATAAAAATCCATGGTTTAACCCCTTCCGTGCTCATGGGAAACATCCTTTACAACGCAACTTTTACCACGCAGTGCCTTTATGACGCAACTTTTACAACGCAAACCATTACAACGCATTGCGCTGGGGGGCGCTCTAGGATAGGGAATAGGTTTAATTTACTATCCAACACCTTCCCTACTATCCACGGGGACTGGAGTTGGAATAGTAAATTAAACTATTCACTATCCAGCGCCCCAAAGCACTATGCGTTGTAAAGGCATGCTTTGTAAAAAACGCATTGTAAAGGCATGCGTGGTAAAAGCATGCGTTGTAGTGTCATACATCCCGTCATGAGGCACGGTGCTCTTGTGCTCATGTAGAGCTCAGCTCGTCATGACCACACCCATTTGTATTGATCCTCAGCACAGGAGGGGAAAACTCAAAGCAGCCAAGGTGTTAATGGGACACTGAACACATATAGGCAGAACCTAAGACAAGCTGAAAGAAAATGGAGACAGCACCCATTATCGCCCGAGTTGAAATTGCTCAGAAAAATCCAAAACAAATACAACTAAAGGATCCTCAATTCCCAAACAGATTTTTTTTTAGATCAGAACTGGATAACACAAAAAACAGACCACGGAAACTATTCGAGAAATTAAAGCAGAAATCCAACAAGTTGGCCAAATCTGCCCAAGAAACTACTAAAACTCATCTGAGTTGTGAAGAATTCTCAACTTTCTTCACCGACAAGGCCAACACGCTAGAAAGAGAGCTCAGGACGGCAGCTGACAACATGCCCAACCAACCACAAACACTGAACAATACCACCTCGACAATCGACCATGATAGGGCAAAGAACAAAGCACAGTGGGATACCTTCAAGCTATACGACTAGATTACCATCGTCAAAACGCTCTCGGATATCAAACCTAATAACCACTATAATGACCCACTCCCCTCTAAATGTCTACATAAAATCAGACATATTGTCTTCCCAATAAGGACAAAAACAATAAATGCCTCACTATCTCAAGGGATCCTTTCAGAATGCCTAAAAATAGGTCAAGTCGTCCCCATCATCAAAAAACCTACAGCGGACCAGCAGATCCTAATAGATTACGCCCAGTTACCAATATTCCATTACTTGCCAAATTAATTGAGAAATGTGTGCAAAATCAACTGAGCCAACACATCGCTAATTTCATGTTACTGGACGACTGCCAGTCGGGATTCAGAACAGGCCACAGCACGGGAACAGCGATCCTACATATTGTCGATGATGCGTTACAGGCCCTAGATTGCAATCGAACATGTCTACTAGTCCTTGTCGACCTGTCGTCTGTATTTGACCCAGTAAATCATGGAAAATTACTAGCCAGGCTTCATGACAGGATGGGACTGTCAGGAAATGTGCTGAAATGGTTTGAATCCTTCCTTCAGAATAGAACGCAAATATTTCTGGTCAACCAGATGCTATCCCCATCATGTCCTAATTCGATTGGAGTGCCTCAAGGATCTACACTATATCCATCACTTTTCAACCTGTATGTCGAACCCCTTACAGAAATTCTCAGAGACGCAAACATATCCTATCACACGTACGCAGATGACACACAGATTTACATCAAGATCGCATTCCTGGAAGACATCAAGGTAATGAATGAGGCCCTAAAAGTGTCACTATGGTGGTTAACTACCAATCATCTGCACAAAAAACTGAATTGCTAATAATTTCACCACCAAAGAACCACACAGAAGTGAAGGAATAGACCAAAATGATCACAGCATTAAACTACACCCCTACTCTAGTGGATTCAGCGAAATCACTAGGAATCACACTAGATAAGGACCTAGACATGAAAGCCCACATCAAATCAATGGCAAAAAGTGCCTGTTTTCACCTGAACTACATTAGGAGAGTGAAACCATTCATTTCTATGGCGAATCTCAAATTGGCAGTACAATCCTTTAGATATCTCAAGAATTGAATATGGCTGCACAACCTTAGTAGGTGTACCGAAAATTTCTACAGTACCACTAAAAGCATGCCTTAATGCAGCTGCAAGACTCATCACCGGAGCGAGGAAATTCGATCATATCTCTCCACACCTGAAATAATTAAACTGGCTCCCGTACGAAGCCAGAATCCAACTTAAGATGGCATGTATCACCCACAAAGCGCTCCACTACAAAACACCAAGATACCTGGCCCAGAAGATTGAGCTATCTGGAGGATGCAGACCAGCCAGGAGTGCCAAGGAGCTGCTGCTGAGACCACCCATCTTCTGGAAGAAGAAAACATATAACAGAGCTTTCTCCGGAGCCGCCCCCAGAATTTGGAACTCACTCTCTTCAAATATTAAGAAAATTCCAAACAGGGCAACATTCAAGAGGGAAGCTAAGAACTTCCTAATGAGTAAGTTCCTCAAATAGGCAAGACAGGTCATCACCACCACCCGAACATAGATGTTTCCAAAACACAACAACAAATCGAAGTGAAGAGAAAGTCAACTGCTATACTGAGGATAACCTGTATCGATACTATACTAATCCAGATTTATGGATGTAGAAGGCACGGAAAAAGACAATTCAGAACTATTGGTACTGGAGTCCTAATACACCTGGTACAGTACAGTAGACAAGTCCAACAACTTTCATTGATACCTTTAAGATAGACATTTACAAGAATTATACAGATATATGTCATTTCCGATATCAAGTTGGAGCCTAATTATACCACGTGATTGTATTTAATATGCTAATACGTTATTGATGTACACCGAACCTACCTCATACCTTTGTGAAACATTTACTATATAGCTTTATATCTAACCTACCTCATACCATTGAATTGTCATGCCATATAAGATGTATATCGAACCTACCTAATGTAAATGTGAAGCGCTCTGATACCCAAGGTCACATTCGCGCTATATAAAACTCTCTAAATAAAAAAATGATTCCTTTCAGCTCTCAGTCGGCTCAACATATAGCTTGAACAGCGCCGCACCGCTGCCAATTTCACAAATTGGTAAAAAGAGTTGCTTCTTTTAAAGTTTATACAGAAACTGACTGCAACACGTCTCTTTGCAATCAGCTGTGAAGGTAATCTAATGGTGTCTCATTCCCAGTTTCTCTCTTCAAGAGTCTGTTAAAATGATTTAGCAGCATTTGAATATGACTGATAGGACAAACCGCCCTCTTTCTCTTAGTTTACTACGGCCCTGTCCAGCTGCCTAGGACCAAATCCCTTGTTGAAAACATTGGCATTTTCCTGCCCTGAGCCCTTTTGTGCCTGCAGCGTATGTTGGGTCACATGACTTGGTGTAACTGACAGTTAAACTTTATGAATTCCTCCCAGACAGTCAAACAAAAGAAGGAATCTGTGTGCCTGTATGAGCCATCTGCTAGCAGGATGTGGGCAGAGCTGAGCACCGCCCCACTTATAACTGAGTAGCTTGTGCTCTGCCTCCACACAAAGGGACAAACAACCCTGTATTGTCACTGCAGCCAGCTTGGAGCCAGAGCAGGGGCATCAGGAAATTCCATGTACTTCAAAGAACCTTTCCAGAAGCTTCTCTCACCTTCCAGAAAAAAGGGCACCAAGGTTATAAAAATTAGACCTTCAGACCTGCTCTTAAGTTCACTACTGGACCTGTGGAAAGACTCTAAGAGGACTGCCTGCTGCCCTGATCTGCTGTGCACTCTACCAGACTGCTGCTGTACCTGGAAAGACTGCTTTGCTGCCTGGAGTTTGCCTTGAACCCTCAGAGCCCAGCCCTGCTGTTGAGCCCTGCAACTACTCCCAGGCTACCAGAAGTGACTCCAAGGGCTAGTTTTCTGGTCTCCTTTTAAGAGCCACAGTGACATACCAGGCTCCCACCATCTTGAACCTGCACCTGGACACAGCTTGAGTAATTCCTGAACCCCCAAGATGTGTTCCATCAGTTCTGGACCCTTGGTTGTGGTGCTAAAGGTGCCCAGGTTGTCACTTTCCAAAACTGAGGACCAGGAGGACACCAGGACCAACCTGCTTGCCTATCCGGCTGAGGTGCATCGGCAATCGGATTGACTTTGCAGATTCTCTCACTATGTTCTTCTCCACAGCAGCAAATCTGTTTCAGCGGTCCTTCGCCGAAGGAGTGTCCGACCTTGTAAAACTGTCTTCAGCTACAGCGGCCTCGTTCCGCTGTAGTTTTTCGACTTTCCATTACGGCGACTAAGTCTGAACATAGAAATCTTCACCGCGGCTTTGACCCAAGGCCATCCAATGACAACACTCCCTCCTCCAGCATCTCCTGCAGCCTTCACCCGCTTAACTTTACCTTCTGAAACATTTTTCTTCAGATATTTTTCTAAGCCCGAAGGTAAGCTCTGACTGTGCCTAATCCACTTCTTGTATCTGAACAACGCTTTATTGAGGTCGGCCTTAACTTTCTACTTTGACCTGGTCTGCGCGACTTGGATCTTTTATACCCTATCTTGAACCTTGAACTTTAAAAACGTATAACTCCAGTTCTACTGAATGGACTTTTGTCATTTTGCTGTCAAATAATTTAATCAAAGTCTTTTTCTAAATTGGTTTGGCATTTTCTTGTGATGCCTTTTCACTTTATTAATGTTTATGTGCTGCATAAATCCTTTACACGTTGCCTGTAAATTAAGGCTAGCTTCTTTTTGTGTCAAGATAACCAGGGTTGAGCAAAGGATAATTTAGTGACTTTTTGTAGTTCACCCTGCAAGGAATTCTGGCTGTTGCTTAACCAGGGAACACACCCCAGTCAACCAGCAACCCACTTTCTCACTAGAGTCACTATTGGTCACTTGAGAGTTTTTATTTTTATTAAATAAATCATCATCAGGGATAGCCAACAAAGGGGCAACAGCTGTTATCCAGCAAAGGGCAACGGTTACTACAACTGCGTGTCAAATGTCACCCACATTTGATTTTATATTCACACAAGTATTTTTTTTTTCAAAATTCTTATTACCACTCATCTCGCAGTCTTTCTAATCTATTGATGAATATACGTGGATTTTTTTTTTGAACTTCGTCCAAAGCTACCCAGATTCATATTGTTGTGTATTTAATATAGCTTAGGTATAATTTTTCATTTACAACTATATTAACAACACCTTTTACGGCTCCAGTTAGGTCAGCTTTAATCAATACGTTTATGGTAATATAATCCTCTGTCTTATATTCATCTCCATTAGCAAACTCACAAGCATTATCCTGATGTCCTGCCCTATCACTGCATCTTGTTATTTTTCAGTTTCTTGCTTTGTTATTGTTTCGCTATCTTTAACTGATATTTGATTTCACCAAGTGTAGCTTGTACTACTTCAGAGTGGCCAAATATTATTATTACTATTGGTCACTTTGGATTTCTTAGAGGCTCACAAGAGAGGGAAGTCTCAAATAGATATTGAAAAACATACATGAGCGAAAAGGTTTGCTGGGTAATTCATTCATTTTACTTTTGCAAGCGTTGCATAGTTGTATGTTCACATCACCGCTATGAATATTACTTGCTATCATAAAGTCACGAAGCTTTTGCTCCTCAGTAAATTATATGATTAGATATATTTTACTGATGCCTTCAGGAATTGCCAGTGACTGTTTATGGAAATATTCCAGGCGCTTTAGGCCGCCCAGAAGGATTTTCTCTTACCTCCAACCTTAATTCCGATTAAATATTTAATCCTTGGGCTTTGACAACATTAGAATCCACTGATCCATACGGACGATGCATATGTGTCCATCTACTGCCTTTCTTAAGATGAAAGCAACGTGCTCAGTCCAAGCCTTTGGAGTTGGCTGTGCATTATTTACCCTTTTTCCATACCCCCTTCATAGTTAGCATTTCAGTGTGGTCGTCGAAGGATACCGATTCCATTGCTAAGAGTTGTGAAGCAGGCACATTTGCCACTACCAACAAGTTGAAAAGTGGATATTACCAGTCTCTCAGAGTTAAACTTTTGCAAATACTGTGATCTCACCCAGTGTTTTGTGCAGTTTGATTGCAACGATGCTCATGCCAGTCATTCAATCAATTGCTGCTGCCCCACAACTAAGCACAGTACATGGTTCTGTTCAGTACAGTGCAATATATGACACACTGGCGAACTGGAAGAAACCATGCCCAATAATAGTATTTATTAATATAGCACTAAATAAAGCACTTTCAGTAATGTTGCTTGAGAAATAAAAGATACAGAGATATAAAGTAAACAAGATAAAATAAAGCTTCCCTTACAGTGCAAGAGACTAGAGGGCAGATGTACTACACACTGGTTGCAAAATACTGGTCGTAATTTGTGACTAGTATTGTTGTCATCAGTGTGATATCTTGCAAATCAACCTATATAGTAATAGGTCGGATCGCAAAATGCTGAATCGTACTGTTCACAATTCGACTTGCCTCACGAATAATAATGAGGTAGAATGCAAACTGCGACCCACTACGATTTGCTTCCATTGCAGGGATGATGGTCTACTCAGGTCAGCAGAACACTATGTCAGTGACTGATTTAAAACATAAAAAAAGACTAATTGTTTTAAATGCAGAGCGTATTCTTTAAAGAAAAACGGGACCGTTTAATAAAATTCAAAGTTTAACAAACATTTTTTAAGACTAGGCAGTGATCCATCGAACCACTGCCCACTCTTAAAAGCATGTTTCTGCCAATATTCACAAAGGAGAAGGGGCTGTTTGGGACCCCTTCCCATTCACGAAGGGCTCACCACAACCTTTCAGTAGTCAGTAAAATATTAATGTTTTGTGACCGGATTTCAGTTGCAAAACATTAATACACTCCATTCAAATTTAGTATTTGGAGAGGACTCCCTAAACTTGCCTCTTCTAAATACCAATTTGGTATGGAGTTGCAAACCCAAACTACGATTTGATAACATGTTACTGAATCACAATTTGGTTTTGGTACATAGAAAAAGGGTATTGTGCGATCGCAATAGGTTTGATTTTCTAATCAGACCCTTTGGCACTGCAAAAAGCCTTCGTACTTCTGCCCCTAGCATCAGAGAGTAGCAGCAGGGAATCACAGGGGGACCTTATTTACAAGGAATTAACGCATCAGGGTGCAGCAAGCCATTTGGCTGCGCTGGTAATTCCGAAGCAAAGGGATGCGTCATATCTACAACCATATGACGATCCCTTTGCTCTCCTTTGCGCTGGCTCACAATTAGTTGCCAGGCGCTGATGCAGGCACCCTTGCACCATGGTGCAAGGGTGCCTGTGTCAGGGCGATGATTGTTTTTATGCAGAAAGGTAGACCTTCCTGCACCAAAACAATCACAAGAGGTAATTTCCTCTTGCTATTTGTGCTGCAGAATGCAGAACGCATACAATGAGGAAAAAAAGAGGGGAAATGAAAACATTTCTCCTTACTGCGCCTCCCTACGCATCCCCTTAGGAGGCGTTGCATTCTGATGCATTTCCAGGTTTGCGATTTCTCGTAAATCTGGAAATGCGGCAGATGCCATAGGTGTTGTTTGGGAACACCCACAGCAACACCCATGGCACACCCCTTTCACACAAAGTGTTGCATGTAAAGGGCCATATTTACAATGACACGAAAAGCCACGCATGGTGGCTTTACGTGTCCTTGTAAAAATGGGGCAG
Source organism: Lissotriton helveticus (assembly GCF_964261635.1). NCBI lineage: Eukaryota > Metazoa > Chordata > Amphibia > Caudata > Salamandridae > Lissotriton > Lissotriton helveticus. The sequence goes on from NC_136070.1 coordinate 836,524,631, forward strand.
CAGTTTGTGCCGCGGCTTATCACAAGGGGCTTGTAAATAAGCCCCAGGGTGCTGTGGCCTAGGCCTCTGTGGAATCTTTACTGAATGCCAGAAGCTCAGACTCAAATACCTAAATCACTTCAATTTAGTTCCTTTAAGAATCTTCCAGACCTTGGATAAGTTTCCCCCATAGCAGCACATTGATTTGCAAGTGTGTTGGGCAAACGATGATCTAATGTACTCTTCCTAATTAAAGTACTTTGTTTGTGCTTCTCGATAATGCTTTAATTGGAAATATAGATATGGACGAGACTTAACCTTTAGAGTACCTGTTTGCTTCTGAGAAGTGCTGGTACTCTACCATTAAATGTGATTCAGTAGTGCTGAAAAGTGCAGGTACTCTCACTTTCAAATTGAAGGAGTGCAGGTACTCAGTACCGGACAGTCCCCGTACATTTAAAACACTGCTTCTCGAAAGTCAGAATGGCTGGGACACATGCCCTTCTCCCAGGCAGCGTGCACTGGCAACTAGCTGTGTGCGAATCTACATATTTTGAGTGCGAAATTGCATTCTCCTCATTGGTAATGTATGAGCTTCAACTTTAAGCAGGCATCAGATAAACTCCCTGACATTTGGGAACACTAGACAACAAACTGCAGGGATTAACCAAGATACATGGGAGGCCCATATAAGACCATTGTACAAAGAACCAGAGCTCAAATTAAAATCAGTTGCTCAAGACGGAATAACCGACAGTAGGAGGTGCACCGAACAAGTAATGCAGACACCCCCAGGGGTTATCAACGTGAACAACAAGCCCATTGCCCTCCAGAGTAAAAACATCTCTGAGGTAACGGAAACAGATCACTTAACAAAAATCATAAAGAAACTAAAAACAGAGGGTGCAGCAGGCCCAAACGGAATTCCAAATGCACTCTTGAAGGGAGAATCAACGTATTGTTCTCAATACGTTGACACCATATTTTAATGAGCTGTTTTCGACAAATAGAATTCCTGAAACATGGATGGGCAGTATTTTACACCCAATCTTCAAAGGCGGAAACCCAACAAAGCTGACCAATTACAGACTAATTGCACTTATAGATGTGGAAGCCAAGCTATATGCGGCCTGTCTGCTGGTCCATTTGAAAAAATGGTCAGATGACAATAATTGCATTTCAAGGACACAAACAGGTACCAGGGCTGGTGCAGGCACCCTAACAAATCTAACGGCGCTATTAGTCGAAAAAGCCAATTATAAGAACAACCGACTGTACGCCTGCTTTGTAGCCCTTAATTCCGCTTTTGACAGTGTACCCCGAAGACGTCTATGGGAAAAGCTGGACAGTTGGGATGTCCCATTAAAGGTATTGAGTGCCATCAAAGAACTATACACCGGTATCTGGATGCGGGTAAAAATAGGGGACGGCTCAAGTATAACAAAGAAAGTAGACACCGACAATGGATTAAAGCAGAGGTGTGTGCTAGCCCCCAGTCTTTTCAACTTGTATTTATCTGCCCTCTAAGATGCTCTCTGGGAAGCGAACAGCCATCCTCCATCGTTAGCCAATGAGGAAATTTGGTGCCTCCAGTATGCTGACGATATTGGGCTATTAAGCCAAACTCCAATCGGTTTGCAACATGCAAAAAGCGCATAAGCCAAGTACATGGAAGTGCAAGGGCTAGAATTTAATTTATCAAAAACAAGGGTAGTACGACTAGCGGATGCCAAATACAAGAAATACACATGGCACCTGAATGGAAAAAAGTAGAGGCAGTTGCTTCATATAAATATCTCAGATTCAAGGTTGAACAAAAACTGAGTTACAAGTCACAGCTCACCGCAAAATGGGCCAAAGCCCAAAATCTTATATATGGCTTCAAACTATTCAAAAAGAAATTAGGCTGTTCATCCCACGGTAACCTGCCCTCCATTATGCTCGCACAGCTAATGCCAACAGTGACCTATGGAACAGAAATAGTGAGGAGTCGAGAAATCCCAGTTTTGAACAAGATACACAAAAGTTTACAAAAACGTTTTCCACATTCAGCAAAGTGCATCATCGGCCCAAGTCTGACTTGAGTTTGGTCTGTCCAACCAAATATTCAGGAGTAAAGGTGCATTCATTAAAGTATGTGGGAGGTTGCGTGCATCTGAAAGTGGTTCCATTAACTATCTGTGCTGGAAAGAAATAGAGAGGCAAAAAGCAAATACAATTCAAGGATCCTGGGGTTGCTATCTAAACCAGGTGATAGATGACATGTGCGCTCAAGACATTTGGAGCTCCAGCATTGGCGAAAAGGCCTTTAACAAATTAATCAACTCAACAATAAAACTCCTGTCACATTCAACAGACCAGAACATTTTACTACAAAGACATCACGCCTGGACAGTGATCAGCTCATATGTTACTAGGAAGCCTCAGGAATATTTATCAGCTTATTTCTCATCAGCTTTAAAACATCAATTTACGAGATTACATTTTGGCATGTGGGAAACAAAGGATCTCATCACTTCATGGAAAGATCAAAGGCACAACTGAGACTGCAGACTGTGTGACTATAAATATAAATCACTCCAACATATTTTCTGCGCATGCCCAAAGTTATTAAAAGAAAGAAAGTTGCTATTAAAATAAATATTTAACAACATGAACATTCGAACAAGCTGAGAAGAGTTATCACCTAGCTAGGTGGGATCTCAATCCCCCTAGTCTGCAGGGGGATGTACGACATTACAACGCATGCTTTTACATCGCATGCTTTTACAACGCGAGTTTTACAACACATACCATTACAACGCATAATGCTTTTAGGCGCTGGATAGTGAATTGTTTAATTTACTATTCCAACTCTAGTCCCCGTGGATAGTAGGGAAGGTGTTGGATAGTACATTAAACACATTCCCTATCCTAGAGCGCCCCCCCAGCGCAATGAGTTGTAATGGTTTGCGTTGTAAAAGTTGCGTCGTAAAGGCACTGCGTGGTAAAAGTTGCGTTGTAAGTGATGTTTCCCCTGCAGGGGGGTAAAAAATGTAAATCTGTATTTGAAGGAAATAGATCGAAATCCTGTGGAATTCCAAACAGATTCTTAGAATTAATGGAAAACTACAAAAACTTGTAAAGAAAACGAGCTGACTTACAACGGTTTTTATTATGATATGTTTTTTTTCCGATTTTAACCCTTTAGGTGCTGCCGTCGGCCAACGGTCGTCACGTGCACTACCTCCCCAGTGCTGCGTGCGACCGCTGGACGTCCAGTTCAGCACTGGATAATGGACAGCGCAGCACTGGGGAGGTTTGTTTACTAGCTCCTAAGGTGTTAACAGAAATTTTACTTAAGGTCTATCGAATGTAGAACAAGGATTGTTTTAAAATTATATTCATTTTTTGTTATTAGGATGTCTTTGTGCTGTAAAACATGTTGCTTGGTGTAATGGTTTTATAAAAGATCGAACACTTGAATAAATAAAGTAAAGTAAAGTATGAGCTTCAACTTTAAGCAGGCATGTGCAACTTTGTTTAGGTAAAACATAATTTAATACCTCAGCACTACACTGTCTTTCCCCTCAAGAATCAGTTATCTGAGTTCACTGAAAGGTTACAGAGTCAAGTAAGGCCTATTATACTTTAAGCACACTTCACTAACACCTCCTTATAAACAGTTGTTAACTCATTCCTGACCTCTCTCCCAATACATCAACTGATGATTGCGGGTAAGATCTGTTTCTAGGCACCTCTAAGGCCATGTAAACACCATCACCTATTCTCCACCTCTTAATAATCTGTTGGCATGCTTCCAAAACGTCTAATCTGTGTCCATTTCAGAAACAAAAAATGCATCTACATTAATTAAAAATTCCATTCCCCTAGATATACCTCAAGAAGCTTTCTCCCTTTGTGGGATACAAAATTAACTGATAATACATAATTGTATAGCATTTTATAATCAGCACGAACACATTATGTCTCTGATTTACTCATGCAGTAACTCGCATCTGTTTTGAGTAAACTTGAATATGCAAACTGGAATGCTTTGGTATCTTGGTATACCACCTTGCTATAAGTTCAAACTACTATGATACACGACAAAATCATAAAAACTATATATTAACAAACATAAAAGCGAATGTAGAACTATATTGTGTAACCCCTTGTATGCTCATGACCAGCTGAGCTCGTCATGGCATACAGTCAAGCTGTGCTCATGACTAGCTCAGTCATGAGACCCACCCACGGGGGAAGCGCTGGCGCTCCCCCCGTGGGTTCGCGGTCCAAATGTTTTTTACGGGGAAGGCAGGGGAAGACCTTCCCCTGCCTCCCCCGCCCCCCTTCCACGTCATTGCAGGATTCCCTTTTTGTTTTCCGATGCGCAGGAAGCCATTTGCTTCTTACGCGTCGGAGGAAAAAGGTGAGTTTTGGGGCTGGGGAGGTGGGATTACACCGAAAGAGGCATCAGGGGAAAGGAAAGGGTTGCCTCTTTTGAGCATTCCTGCTGCACGATCGTGCGATCGTGCAGCAGGAATGCCCACTAGACGCCAGGGATTTAAAAAAAAAACTTTTGGCAATGTTTGTTTGTTCGGGGAGTGGCCCCTTGGGCAAGGGTCGCTCCCCATTGTGAGGCTTTTTTTTTTTATATTTTATTGAAGAAACAAACATAGCAGAGTCATCATCCAGCAATTAGGCAATAAAATACAGAATCAATAAATCAGGCATAGACCTAAAAATCACTTTAAAGATCATTACATCGTCTCGATCCAGCCCTGTCCATTGCCCTTTCCACCGAGGGGGAGGCACAGATCTCGCCTCTATAAACATTCCAGTGTCCCCATTTTTTATCCCACTTCTTGGGGTATACTCAGACTTTAAATACAGATTTTTCTGCCAGCATGCATCTGTCCATTTCCGCCACCCAACCCACCAGGAGAGGCTTCCGGGGGGCACCCCAGTGCATTGCCACTGCTCGCTTCACCAACAGGAAACCCACTGAAGCTCCATCTCAGCGAGGTCTGTAGCACCCCATATATTAAGAAGCGCTTCCTTAGGGGAAAGAGGAATAGGTTTCCCCAACGCCTCTGCCATTTTACGAACCGCTCTGTCCCAGAACCATTCCCAGAGGACGTGGTAAAAGGTGCTAGGGCGGCCACAGCCGCGGAGACACATCTCATGCGGGCGTCTTCCCAGTTTGGCCAGGAGGGGGGCAGACATGTACGTTCTGTTTAGAATTTTCAATTGGGTCAATCTGAAGCGGTGATTTATCGCCGTTTCCCTAGGGGACACTAGCGCCGATCTCCAGTCTTCATCGTCTAGGTCTCCCACGTCCTCCTGCCACTTGTCTCGCACGGCCTGGAAGGCGTCAGGCATATTGTTGCATAGTTTACGATAAGTGCACGATATTGCCTTTGTCTGGAGCGGCTCTGAAAGTAGCCTATCCTCTAGGGGAGAGGCCTCCGGAAGGGAGGAGAGGTCTGGTACAGTGGTCGTGACAGCGTGTGTAATCTGGAGGTATCTGAAGGCCTCGGATTGGGCAAGATCGTGTTTCTGTTGGAGTTCGGCAAAAGTCAATAGTTTTCCCTTATGAATCAAGTCGCCTAGAGTGCAAATGCCTATTGTGTCCCACCTGTCAAAGCCCTTAAGGTGACAAAGGGAACCCAGCCTTTGGGACGCCCAGAGCGGGGTGTCCTGAGTAAATCTGTCAGACCAACCCAGGCTTTTAGTAGCCCGGTGCCAGATAGCCACAGTTTGTGTCATGGGTCCCACATACTGATTTCTGGGGAATCTGCCATATAAGGCGCCTAAGTAACCCTCCCGTCCCGTCTGACAGCGCTCTAAATGGAATGCTGGGTTGGCAGGTGACCCGTGGATCCAGGAGTTGGTGGCTACGAGTTGGGAGGCCCAATAGTAGAGGCGCATGTTTGGCAAGGCAATACCCCCATCATACCATTCCTGAGTTCATTTATTCAGGGCAATTTGAGGCGCTTTGCCCTCCCATAGGAGGAGTCGCAGATCACCCTCCAATGCACGGAAAAAAGAGTCAGCAATTGGGTAGGGACAATTTTGAAGGACATACAAAAAGTGTGGGAGTGTGTGGTAAATAAATAATTAATTACCGGTACTATTTTTCTATGCATTAACTGAAACAGATAGCTCAATAAATAAGAGGCAGAATCCGTGGTATCTGAGTCGAATGGGCTTTAATCAGATGGCTCGAGCCAATGGACCATCGGGTTCCATCACCTGCAAAGGTTCAGGAAGGGACAGACACAAGGAAAGGGAAATGGAAATGGCAATTGCAACGTCTCATTAACATTATACAGTATATATAGTAAAACAGTACAATTGCATTGAATACAGTAGGCGTATCAAGTGAAAAACGAAAGATAAGAACACATGGGCGTGAAAAGAAGGCGTGCACAGGGCGTGCACGAAGACATGTGATGTAAACGTCACAGAAGTGTCATAAATGGGTGGATACATGGAGGGGGCTACCTGGGCAGCTGGAACCTTTAACCTACTGGTGCGCGCAAACGGGCCATGACGTGTAACTGGGGAGAGCTGGGGGCTCTGACTTCTGGCACTAGAAGAGGAGACTAAAGTCTGGGATGTCAGGACGACATGTACCTATAGCATATCTGATATCTTGTGTTTAGAGTACATGTTGCTTGATTCTAAAAGTCATCAGGGCAAAGGCTACTTGTCACTAAGGCTGGTGCATGCATATATTCTACATGTATTGCGTGTGCTATGAATCTTCTATGGATACTAATTCAGTAATTCTCTTGCATGGAGACAGGAAGACTAGACTATAGATGAAGATGTTTATGCGGTTCGTTAGTTTAGGAATGCGAAGCCGGGGAGCTGAACTGATAACTAGAGGCATAACATATTCTTGGCAGACAGGCAGGCAGGCCAGGCCGGGCACCGCGCTGCTTGGCAGAAAGTAAGTGAAGGGTCAGGGATGCGGGAGGGGCTGCATCGCTCCTCGGAGTGGTTTCAGGAGACTTGAGCTTGAATCTGGTGTCCGGGCCCTTTGAGGCCTAGAAACGGGGACAACTCGATGAATTAACGTGCACAATGTAAAGACGTTGGCAACATAGGCCTAAAACTCGTTGCTTTCACGAGGACTGGATAACTGGCATACTAACGTTGGACACAACTATAATTGCGTCTTTATTCGGTCAAGGGGGTAAATATGCATATCGATCATGCACATATAACATACGATGGGGAACACGTAGGGACACATGACAGGGCAAAATTCAATTTTCCTCATTCCCTCCTTGTTCCCTACGTTTCCTTCAAGAAACATCAATATTCATGATACCATCTATCTGTTCATATAGCATCATTTGCTCGTCTCGAATCTTCTTGGAATGGGACTTAGGACTTGGAATACAAGAGGTAGCGCACAAGCCGCAAATCGCAGGGCCACATTGTAAACATAGGCAACAACTGAATATGATCATTACTACTATTCCTAGGAATGACAATACTTTCCATCCCCAGGCAGATATTATACTCCAGAGCCAACCGGACCAGTCCAGGTGCCTGGATTCTGGTGCAACTGATGGGCTATTTTATGAAGTCTTGTTATAGCTAAATAAACAGACGGTGCGTTATTAGGAATGAAAATGCAACAACTAGATCCGATGACTCTATAAGCTCCGCCCCTATCGGCCAGTATGACGTCAAGAACAAGGCGGTTCTGAAGAACGACAAATCTCATAGCAGATTGTTCTTCTGTTAAATTACCTAGAGCGGAAGTAGTTTCATTCACTACTGCCTCAAGGGTTCTGGTTAACCTACGTGTTAACTTACTATTCTGAAAAGGTTAAGTTTAGGTAACAGGTAATTGGGCGCTCTACATATAATTTTGGCTATATCAAATTCTTATATTTATCTTTTTCTTTTTATGCTACTAGGCAAGAATAGGGAGGTTACCTAACTCCCTAACAAATCTCCTAATTCAAGGGGATTACAAAAAACAGATATATCTTGCCGAGCACAAAATAAACACACAACTTGTATTACACTATATATGAATTAGATGTCCACGTCTAATAATTACTAATCAATCTATATGACACTTAGTCCAAAGTTATTCTCAATTTGAGTCCAGATTTATTCTCAATTCAGAGTTTCTCAATTCACAATAGTCTATAAATTCAGAACAGTCTTGCGAATGAAGTATCCAATTCAAATCCTCACAAATATTCTTGTATATGAATCAATTCCAAATCAAAATTATCACAACGTAGTTCATGAATAAATCAACCAAATGGATCAGCCAACACGTGTTTCGTTGTAACAACAACTTCCTCAGGGCTGTAATCCAAAGAGACAAAGTATAAGCTAAAGAAATAATTATAATTTACAGTCTTTTTATGGAAGATTTTTTTATATACATTCTAACACCTCCTAAGTGTAAGTGAAGCACAAAGTTACCAATACATTAGTGCAACAAACATAAACTTCAGTGTGGATCCCAGTGTCATAAATTTAAAACACGTCACAAACAATAGGGTCTATTGCCTTTCAACACTTCTCTACGTTTCCATCAGTTAACAGTATTCTACAGAGATTCTTCTCTTCAGTAATGCCGAGTTGTGAAAGGGTATGGGGAAGCCTTCAACTCCGACCTGGCTATCCTCTCCATTTCGAACTGTATTTGAAAATCATTTCTAAGGCACACAAGTACAAAAATTACCTTTCAGTAAGGTGTAGTGTCCATAAACAAAAGGCTAGTCTTCCACGACTTTGATAACAGTATGTGGTATAAATTTTCTTCCAAATCCTAAAAGTAGTAAACAAACTTATCAGCTTTACCCTATCTCTAATCTCTAATGTTAGGGACATATTATTGTCACGTAAGTTGCTTACCAATCAAAATTGTAAATCTTTATATTTGTTATATTCTTAGATAGGTTAACTGGTAGTCAGCACGACTTAAATTTCATTGTTTCTTATCTTTTGCTCGTTCTGAAAGATATGATTTACATGAATCTGAATTAAAAGATGTTCACCATCGTATTAGTGTAATAACAGTTGTCTTAGAAGTTATAACTAAATAAATGCTCACCCAAGTATAAACGTGGTGTTCTTGAACTGCTTCAATCATGTTAGGCGATCAAAATTGTAAATCTTTATATTTGTTATAGTCTTAGATAGGGTAACTTGTAGTCAGCACGACTCAAATTTCATTGTTTCTTATCTTTTGCTCGTTCTGAAAGATATGGTTTACATGAGTCTGAATTAAAAGATGTTACCATCGTATTAGTGTAATAACAGTTATCTTAGAAGTTATAACTCAATAAATGCTCACCCAAGTATACACGTGGTGTTCTTAAACTACTTCAATCTTGTTAGGCGATCATTTTCAGTTCTGTAATTCCAAGTTAAATTATAAAGGTTATTACTCGGTTACTGCCTCATTATCTCTATATATACTTATGGTTGGTTTTAAAGTGAAAGTTACGCTTACCTAGTTCGAGTTACTATCTCCTCCAACTTCGTATTCTGTATTGCCGGCGTTCTACACGGACGCCATCTTGAGTATGGTTTTAATCAGTTACTACTACGTTTGATTCTTGCGGCGGCCATGTTAGATAAACTCCAATTCTAAGTTTACGTGTTAAATCTAATAAGGATCAAACTATATATGCTTATTATCTAAATATTTTTACCGCATATCTGCAGATATTTGTAAGAAGAGTATTTAATTCAATTTTTTATTTCTCGCATTTGCGTGTTCATTTAAACGGCGGCCATATTGTGTAAACTGGTTATCTCAATAGTATCACAGTGTAGTGTTACTACTGGCGGACATCTTATGTAAGAAGTGCCGACTTATCAAAAAGTTCATAATCATAACCTTTATATTTTTAAAGGGATAACAACAGATTTAGAGTGTACTTGTCTCTGTGCCTTCTATATTATATTCAAATATTATCTTAAGTTCTCATTGGCGATGACCACCTGCGTCAGAGTTGTCCGCGCCCCACAACATTTCACAATTTAATTTACAGATATAATACATTGAATCTGAAAATTATAATAACAGAAGAGGGCCTAGGAGAGCAAATGCAGAAGTTATTATCACATTTCATTAAAAACAATTCGGATATACCATGATCTAATTTACAATTCATTACATGTACTCTGATTAGCATTTACTTATTGTTCTCCTAAGTAATATTGAAGCTCTGAGTCAATATTCAACCCGTCTTCCACTGCTCTAAGGACCAAAATCCATCTTGCCTCTTTTCTTCTAAGTTTCAGTAACCTATTTCCTCCTCGTCTATCTAATGTTACATGTTCTATACCATGGTATAGAAATTTGTGTTTTTCTGTATCATTTCCATTCTGTATTAGATGTGAGGAAATAGGGTACCTAGTATCCCCATTCTTAAGTGCCCTGTAGTGCTCAATCATACGTTCCTTAAGTTTTCTCACTGTGCTGCCCACGTAAATTTTACCACATAAACAGGCAATAACATAAATAACATATGAAGTTTCACAATTAATGAATGAATCAATATGGAATGTTCCAGTATTATTGTAATTGAATGTTGTTATTTTCTTCATCGCCCATCTACATGAGCTACAATTACCACAATGATAAAAGCCCTTAGGGCATGATCGGAGCCAATCACTTTGACTTGTCAATATTGGTAGTTTTGGGTAACTCGGACTCACAATATTAGCTAAAGATCTACCTTTTCGGTAAGCAATGCTTGGGCGTTCTGTTAGAAAAGGTTTCAAATCTTTGTCTGTAGTTAACATTTGCCAGTATTTATGCATAATACTAAAAAGTTTATGACTTCCTGTCCCAAAGTTGGTAACCATGCGAATTTTTTGTCTATCTTTAGAAACCTCCAATTTGTTTTTAGGTTTCAGAGTATCATTTCTTTTCAGATTCTTAACTTTGAGGGCAGCAGCAGAGATTACAGTGTTAGTGTATCCTCTATTTTTGAATCTCATCATCATATTTTTAACATTAGACTGAAAGTCCTCATCTTTAGAGCAGTTTCTTCTTGCTCGAACCATTTCCCCATAGGGGATTGGAGTAATTTGGCTTTTGGGATGGCAACTATCTGCTCTAAGTAAAGCATTACAACTGGTCTCTTTGCGAAACATTCGACTTTCTAGTTTATGATTATCTACATAGAGTTCGATATCCAAAAAAGTCAGTTTCTCTTTACTATAATGGGTAGTGAATGACATGTTCATGTCATTCGCATTCAGGTATCTAAAAAACTGGTCTAGTTCATCTGTTGTACCTCTCCAAAATAATAAACAATCGTCAATGAACCTACCCCAGTAGTATATATGGTCGATCCATCGGCTGCCCTTTGGGCCCCAAATAAGCTCCGCCTCCAGTCTCCCCATAAAGAGGTTCGCGAAGGACGGAGCAAATTTAGAACCCATCGCAGTCCCGATCTTTTGTTTAAACCAGGTAGATTCGAACAGAAAATAATTATTTTCAAGCACTATTTTGGTCATTTCTAATAACATGCTTGTATGGTTCAAAAATTCCACTGGTCTATTACTCAGAAAGGTCTCAATAGCTCTTATTCCTTTTTCATGTTCGATGTTAGAATAGAGAGATACAACATCTAAGGTTGCTAAAATCATGTCATTCTCCCATTTTATGTCATTCATGATGTTCAAAATATGTTTCGTATCTTCAATATGAGATGGTAGGTTTTGTACATATGGTCTTAGGTATGAATCTATAAACTGTGAAAGTTTTTCTGTTGGCCCTCCTATGCCCGAAATTATCGGTCTTCCTGGGGGTTTATCTCTGTTTTTGTGTATCTTTGGCAGACAATACATGCAAGGGGCTTTCGGGGAGTCAATCTTCAAAAATGTATATTCCTCATGATCTAAAAGACATTCATCATACCATCCTTTCAATCTCATATTTATTTGATTTTTAATCATTTCTAAAGGATTAGAGTCAATCTTCTCATAATATCTACCATCTCTTAGTTGTGATAAAACCTCATCATTATAATCTTGTCGATTCATAACAACAATGTTGCCTCCTTTATCAGCTCTACGAATCATAAGTTGTGGGTGATTTGTAAGTTCTCGTAACGCTTCCCTTTCCTCTATTTTAAGGTTGTCAGGATAGTGTTTTTTATGGTGATGTTCCCTTCTAATCACATTGTCTATCTCTAAATTTACAGATCTGTAAAAGGCATCTATCACATTACCTGATGTTAACTGGGGTGTCCATTTAGATTTTTCTTTAAAACCACTTTTGGATGATAAGCCTGGATTAATTTCTAGATCTTGTAATAGAGAGTGCATAGTAATAGGATCTTCTTCTGACTCCGTTAGCGATAGTAAAAGTTTTGTATCTTGCAAATCTTGAATAGTAAAATCGCTAAAAACTGGTCTGTTCAAAGTTTTAACCACAGTCTCATCCTTATTAGAGAAGAATTTTTTTAATTTAAGCAGCCGAACAAATTTATACAGATCAATCTTAATATTGTACCAGTCTATATTCTTCGTAGGACAAAATCCAAAACCTTTTCTAAGAACACTATTCATGCTTTCTGACAACTCTATAGAGGAAAGGTTAATTACCTCAATTTCACTGGTCTCTGTAGTCATTTCCTCCACGATCTCAATCTTTCTTTCATCCCCGGGGTTGTCTCTTCTGCGTTTACCCCGTTTCCCCCTTCTTGTCTTCCTGTTTGAATGGTACCAAATCTGTCTCCTATATTTCGATTGCTCTTTCTGATTCTTTGAACTTCCACTAAAAAATTCTTTGTGGAAGAAAGAGTTTCTCCAGTAGGTGCAATGGGAGCTTCAGTATTATCATCATTCGTAGATAGACTACTATTAGATGTATTTATTGCAGAACTTAAGGGAGTAGTGTTTCTCGATTTCCCTTGCCCTTTAGGGAACAAATGGTCAAATTTACGGGCAAAAGTAAATACCCTTCCTGCTTGATAATCTTGTTCATCTCGTTTTATTTTACGAGCTTTCCTTCTTTTTATATCTGCTTGTATATTTGCAAGTATCTCATCAAGTTTATTATAATTTTTTATGGTTGCTTCAGGAAGGTTTAGTAATTTGATTTCATCCTCAACAGTTTGTATCTCTATCAATAGTTTCGCAATTTTGCGTTCCGCGTTATCTATTAGAATTCTAATTAAGTTACTTGAACTAGTTGTAAGTTCATGCTCCCATTTATCAAGTAGATCAGGTTCTAAGTCTTCATAGGCTGGTAAAATAGATGATCTTAATCCTCTTGGAATTCGGTTAAGGGTGAGATATTGCTTGAGTGTTATTGCATCCCACCATTTGTTAAGTTCCGCTATTTTTAATCTTTCTAATTTTACAAATTTGGCTCTAAGACCCTCTTGTCTGTTATGTGGAGTAGAGGCTACCGCTACATTTATAGAGGAGCCTATGCTTAAATTTTTGAAAAGATCCTGTGCTTCTTGTTCTCGATTCATAATTACTTTTTCGCCACTTGCGGCAGCCCTACCAAATTTCAAAAAGGTTAAGTTTAGGTAACAGGTAATTGGGCGCTCTACATATAATTTTGGCTATATCAAATTCTTATATTTATCTTTTTCTTTTTATGCTACTAGGCAAGAATAGGGAGGTTACCTAACTCCCTAACAAATCTCCTAATTCAAGGGGATTACAAAAAACAGATATATCTTGCCGAGCACAAAATAAACACACAACTTGTATTACACTATATATGAATTAGATGTCCACGTCTAATAATTACTAATCAATCTATATGACACTTAGTCCAAAGTTATTCCAAATCAAAATGATCACAACGTAGTTCATGAATAAATCAACCAAATGGATCAGCCAACACGTGTTTCTTTAGAGGTGTTAGAATGTATATAAAAAAATCTTCCATAAAAAGACTGTAAATTATAATTATTTCTTTAGCTTATACTTTGTCTCTTTGGATTACAGCCCTGAGGAAGTTGTTGTTACAACGAAACACGTGTTGGCTGATCCATTTGGTTGATTTATTCATGAACTACGTTGTGATAATTTTGATTTGGAATTGATTCATATACAAGAATATTTGTGAGGATTTGAATTGGATACTTCATTCGCAAGACTGTTCTGAATTTATAGACTATTGTGAATTGAGAAACTCTGAATTGAGAATAAATCTGGACTCAAATTGAGAATAACTTTGGACTAAGTGTCATATAGATTGATTAGTAATTATTAGACGTGGACATCTAATTCATATATAGTGTAATACAAGTTGTGTGTTTATTTTGTGCTCGGCAAGATATATCTGTTTTTTGTAATCCCCTTGAATTAGGAGATTTGTTAGGGAGTTAGGTAACCTCCCTATTCTTGCCTAGTAGCATAAAAAGAAAAAGATAAATATAAGAATTTGATATAGCCAAAATTATATGTAGAGCGCCCAATTACCTGTTACCTAAACTTAACCTTTTTGAAATTTGGTAGGGCTGCCGCAAGTGGCGAAAAAGTAATTATGAATCGAGAACAAGAAGCACAGGATCTTTTCAAAAATTTAAGCATAGGCTCCTCTATAAATGTAGCGGTAGCCTCTACTCCACATAACAGACAAGAGGGTCTTAGAGCCAAATTTGTAAAATTAGAAAGATTAAAAATAGCGGAACTTAACAAATGGTGGGATGCAATAACACTCAAGCAATATCTCACCCTTAACCGAATTCCAAGAGGATTAAGATCATCTATTTTACCAGCCTATGAAGACTTAGAACCTGATCTACTTGATAAATGGGAGCATGAACTTACAACTAGTTCAAGTAACTTAATTAGAATTCTAATAGATAACGCGGAACGCAAAATTGCGAAACTATTGATAGAGATACAAACTGTTGAGGATGAAATCAAATTACTAAACTTTCCTGAAGCAACCATAAAAAATTATAATAAACTTGATGAGATACTTGCAAATATACAAGCAGATATAAAAAGAAGGAAAGCTCGTAAAATAAAACGAGATGAACAAGATTATCAAGCAGGAAGGGTATTTACTTTTGCCCGTAAATTTGACCATTTGTTCCCTAAAGGGCAAGGGAAATCGAGAAACACTACTCCCTTAAGTTCTGCAATAAATACATCTAATAGTAGTCTATCTACGAATGATGATAATACTGAAGCTCCCATTGCACCTACTGGAGAAACTCTTTCTTCCACAAAGAATTTTTTAGTGGAAGTTCAAAGAATCAGAAAGAGCAATCGAAATATAGGAGACAGATTTGGTACCATTCAAACAGGAAGACAAGAAGGGGGAAACGGGGTAAACGCAGAAGAGACAACCCCGGGGATGAAAGAAAGATTGAGATCGTGGAGGAAATGACTACAGAGACCAGTGAAATTGAGGTAATTAACCTTTCCTCTATAGAGTTGTCAGAAAGCATGAATAGTGTTCTTAGAAAAGGTTTTGGATTTTGTCCTACGAAGAATATAGACTGGTACAATATTAAGATTGATCTGTATAAATTTGTTCGGCTGCTTAAATTAAAAAAATTCTTCTCTAATAAGGATGAGACTGTGGTTAAAACTTTGAACAGACCAGTTTTTAGCGATTTTACTATTCAAGATTTGCAAGATACAAAACTTTTACTATCGCTAACGGAGTCAGAAGAAGATCCTATTACTATGCACTCTCTATTACAAGATCTAGAAATTAATCCAGGCTTATCATCCAAAAGTGGTTTTAAAGAAAAATCTAAATGGACACCCCAGTTAACATCAGGTAATGTGATAGATGCCTTTTACAGATCTGTAAATTTAGAGATAGACAATGTGATTAGAAGGGAACATCACCATAAAAAACACTATCCTGACAACCTTAAAATAGAGGAAAGGGAAGCGTTACGAGAACTTACAAATCACCCACAACTTATGATTCGTAGAGCTGATAAAGGAGGCAACATTGTTGTTATGAATCGACAAGATTATAATGATGAGGTTTTATCACAACTAAGAGATGGTAGATATTATGAGAAGATTGACTCTAATCCTTTAGAAATGATTAAAAATCAAATAAATATGAGATTGAAAGGATGGTATGATGAATGTCTTTTAGATCATGAGGAATATACATTTTTGAAGATTGACTCCCCGAAAGCCCCTTGCATGTATTGTCTGCCAAAGATACACAAAAACAGAGATAAACCCCCAGGAAGACCGATAATTTCGGGCATAGGAGGGCCAACAGAAAAACTTTCACAGTTTATAGATTCATACCTAAGACCATATGTACAAAACCTACCATCTCATATTGAAGATACGAAACATATTTTGAACATCATGAATGACATAAAATGGGAGAATGACATGATTTTAGCAACCTTAGATGTTGTATCTCTCTATTCTAACATCGAACATGAAAAAGGAATAAGAGCTATTGAGACCTTTCTGAGTAATAGACCAGTGGAATGTTTGAACCATACAAGCATGTTATTAGAAATGACCAAAATAGTGCTTGAAAATAATTATTTTCTGTTCGAATCTACCTGGTTTAAACAAAAGATCGGGACTGCGATGGGTTCTAAATTTGCTCCGTCCTTCGCGAACCTCTTTATGGGGAGACTGGAGGCGGAGCTTATTTGGGGCCCAAAGGGCAGCCGATGGATCGACCATATATACTACTGGGGTAGGTTCATTGACGATTGTTTATTATTTTGGAGAGGTACAACAGATGAACTAGACCAGTTTTTTAGATACCTGAATGCGAATGACATGAACATGTCATTCACTACCCATTATAGTAAAGAGAAACTGACTTTTTTGGATATCGAACTCTATGTAGATAATCATAAACCAAAAAGTCGAATGTTTCGCAAAGAGACCAGTTGTAATGCTTTACTTAGAGCAGATAGTTGCCATCCCAAAAGCCAAATTACTCCAATCCCCTATGGGGAAATGGTTCGAGCAAGAAGAAACTGCTCTAAAGATGAGGACTTTCAGTCTAATGTTAAAAATATGATGATGAGATTCAAAAATAGAGGATACACTAACACTGTAATCTCTGCTGCTGCCCTCAAAGTTAAGAATCTGAAAAGAAATGATACTCTGAAACCTAAAAACAAATTGGAGGTTTCTAAAGATAGACAAAAAATTCGCATGGTTACCAACTTTGGGACAGGAAGTCATAAACTTTTTAGTATTATGCATAAATACTGGCAAATGTTAACTACAGACAAAGATTTGAAACCTTTTCTAACAGAACGCCCAAGCATTGCTTACCGAAAAGGTAGATCTTTAGCTAATATTGTGAGTCCGAGTTACCCAAAACTACCAATATTGACAAGTCAAAGTGATTGGCTCCGATCATGCCCTAAGGGCTTTTATCATTGTGGTAATTGTAGCTCATGTAGATGGGCGATGAAGAAAATAACAACATTCAATTACAATAATACTGGAACATTCCATATTGATTCATTCATTAATTGTGAAACTTCATATGTTATTTATGTTATTGCCTGTTTATGTGGTAAAATTTACGTGGGCAGCACAGTGAGAAAACTTAAGGAACGTATGATTGAGCACTACAGGGCACTTAAGAATGGGGATACTAGGTACCCTATTTCCTCACATCTAATACAGAATGGAAATGATACAGAAAAACACAAATTTCTATACCATGGTATAGAACATGTAACATTAGATAGACGAGGAGGAAATAGGTTACTGAAACTTAGAAGAAAAGAGGCAAGATGGATTTTGGTCCTTAGAGCAGTGGAAGACGGGTTGAATATTGACTCAGAGCTTCAATATTACTTAGGAGAACAATAAGTAAATGCTAATCAGAGTACATGTAATGAATTGTAAATTAGATCATGGTATATCCGAATTGTTTTTAATGAAATGTGATAATAACTTCTGCATTTGCTCTCCTAGGCCCTCTTCTGTTATTATAATTTTCAGATTCAATGTATTATATCTGTAAATTAAATTGTGAAATGTTGTGGGGCGCGGACAACTCTGACGCAGGTGGTCATCGCCAATGAGAACTTAAGATAATATTTGAATATAATATAGAAGGCACAGAGACAAGTACACTCTAAATCTGTTGTTATCCCTTTAAAAATATAAAGGTTATGATTATGAACTTTTTGATAAGTCGGCACTTCTTACATAAGATGTCCGCCAGTAGTAACACTACACTGTGATACTATTGAGATAACCAGTTTACACAATATGGCCGCCGTTTAAATGAACACGCAAATGCGAGAAATAAAAAATTGAATTAAATACTCTTCTTACAAATATCTGCAGATATGCGGTAAAAATATTTAGATAATAAGCATATATAGTTTGATCCTTATTAGATTTAACACGTAAACTTAGAATTGGAGTTTATCTAACATGGCCGCCGCAAGAATCAAACGTAGTAGTAACTGATTAAAACCATACTCAAGATGGCGTCCGTGTAGAACGCCGGCAATACAGAATACGAAGTTGGAGGAGATAGTAACTCGAACTAGGTAAGCGTAACTTTCACTTTAAAACCAACCATAAGTATATATAGAGATAATGAGGCAGTAACCGAGTAATAACCTTTATAATTTAACTTGGAATTACAGAACTGAAAATGATCGCCTAACAAGATTGAAGTAGTTTAAGAACACCACGTGTATACTTGGGTGAGCATTTATTGAGTTATAACTTCTAAGATAACTGTTATTACACTAATACGATGGTAACATCTTTTAATTCAGACTCATGTAAACCATATCTTTCAGAACGAGCAAAAGATAAGAAACAATGAAATTTGAGTCGTGCTGACTACAAGTTACCCTATCTAAGACTATAACAAATATAAAGATTTACAATTTTGATCGCCTAACATGATTGAAGCAGTTCAAGAACACCACGTTTATACTTGGGTGAGCATTTATTTAGTTATAACTTCTAAGACAACTGTTATTACACTAATACGATGGTGAACATCTTTTAATTCAGATTCATGTAAATCATATCTTTCAGAACGAGCAAAAGATAAGAAACAATGAAATTTAAGTCGTGCTGACTACCAGTTAACCTATCTAAGAATATAACAAATATAAAGATTTACAATTTTGATTGGTAAGCAACTTACGTGACAATAATATGTCCCTAACATTAGAGATTAGAGATAGGGTAAAGCTGATAAGTTTGTTTACTACTTTTAGGATTTGGAAGAAAATTTATACCACATACTGTTATCAAAGTCGTGGAAGACTAGCCTTTTGTTTATGGACACTACACCTTACTGAAAGGTAATTTTTGTACTTGTGTGCCTTAGAAATGATTTTCAAATACAGTTCGAAATGGAGAGGATAGCCAGGTCGGAGTTGAAGGCTTCCCCATACCCTTTCACAACTCGGCATTACTGAAGAGAAGAATCTCTGTAGAATACTGTTAACTGATGGAAACGTAGAGAAGTGTTGAAAGGCAATAGACCCTATTGTTTGTGACGTGTTTTAAATTTATGACACTGGGATCCACACTGAAGTTTATGTTTGTTGCACTAATGTATTGGTAACTTTGTGCTTCACTTACACTTAGGAGGTGTTAGAATGTATATAAAAAAATCTTCCATAAAAAGACTGTAAATTATAATTATTTCTTTAGCTTATACTTTGTCTCTTTGGATTACAGCCCTGAGGAAGTTGTTGTTACAACGAAACACGTGTTGGCTGATCCATTTGGTTGATTTATTCATGAACTACGTTGTGATAATTTTGATTTGGAATTGATTCATATACAAGAATATTTCTGAGGATTTGAATTGGATACTTCATTCGCAAGACTGTTCTGAATTTATAGACTATTGTGAATTGAGAAACTCTGAATTGAGAATAAATCTGGACTCAAATTGAGAATAACTTTGGACTAAGTGTCATATAGATTGATTAGTAATTATTAGACGTGGACATCTAATTCATATATAGTGTAATACAAGTTGTGTGTTTATTTTGTGCTCGGCAAGATATATCTGAACTTACTATTCTGGACAGGTCCTATAAAGAAAAAGAAACCTTTATTGAAGTCTGTATACTGTTCTAATGCAGTTTCAGTTTGATCGACAATTGGGGACTCGATCTCCCTTCTATGTCTGATGTGTACTAGATGTGTATTTCTGTGATAATCGGATGGGGCTAGGAAAACTGGTGGCAGTAGGAAGGCAATGTAACATGTTCCATCCCAATCTAGGGGCAGACGTACATATGCGGTCTGACCACATACAAAATATGAATGACGTGAGGCTTTGAAATTAGATTTCCCACTGTCACTGTACTTGACCACAGTAGTACAATCACTGTGTCCTAGATGTACTGAACCATTCTTTTTAACACATAATTCGCCTTTCACTGGGAGAACTGTAATAGCAGGCAAATCTGGAGTAGTCTCGGACTGAACATTCAAAACCATGAAATTCGAGGAGAAATTACCTAGATCATATACTTCATTTTCTAGATCTAACCCTGTCCTATGGGAAAGACCTTCCTTGTCTGGGAACATGTTCTATTCAAAAGGGACTTATCGTCTGAGGATGATGTTATCGTAAACCATGCTCCACACGAACCATTGTGTGAAAACGGATAGGGAAAGAGTGGCAGAACTCCCTTTGGTGTCTGGTAAGGGGGGAGTCGACCACACACCCAACAATTAGTGGCATTGCTAGTCTGGTGTGAATAGTGTAACATGCGTATGAAAGTATTGTTGCGCATGGCAAGTCTGTAGGATAACTCGTGAGGAGGTAGTTCACTAAAAGTGTGCTCTACTGTATCATTAGAGGAAAGATGTACATGTGAATCAATAGGAGGGAAAAATACAAGTAAAACGTAACTTATGCATGTAATCGTAAGACTCAGAAATAACATAAACAATAAAGTGATAACGCATCTGCTGCGCAAATTCTTACAATAACGTAGTTTCTTGGAGTTTTGTCTAACTCTCTCACTACGGGGGTCTATCTCATACATGTCAGGAACCTGTCTAACCGCTTCACCCGAGAGGGACTTAAACAATTAAACTGTCTGACTTGCTAGACCTTAATTTGTTTTTATACTCCTGCTGCGGAGTTTTCTCTAACAGGGGGAGTTTAGAGTCAGTATCGGGGCAGTCCTTGAAAAAAGTCTTTGGACGGAGTCCATGAAAACGCTTGATGTGGCTGGAGTGTAGCCACCCTTTTCTTCCTTCTAGCTTTACGGCGGTCCTTGTGGTCATCAGAACAAGTTTTGGCTCTTTCCAGCGGGGCTCCAGCGGACTTGAACGATCGAAATTCCTCACTAGAACGAGGTCGCCTGGAATGACCTCGTGCGGTTTCACTTGGGTGTTGTCTGGAAAGGCAGCCGCGACCTGTGAACGACAAGAGAGTAGTGCAGACATCAAGGAAGCTAGGTAATCTGTCAGCATATTACTGTCAACATCGGTAATTCTACGTGGCATAGGTGTACCCCACATGTTCGGGGGACGTCCGAATACAACCTCGAAAGGTGACAGACCTGAACGGGAGTGAGCGACCATTCTCGTGTAAAAAAGGGCGACTGGCAGAGCTACCATCCAATCTACGCCTTTCTCGGCACAGACCTTTGCAATGCGGATTTTCAGAGTCTGATTATGTCTCTCGACGAGGCCAGCTGCCTCGGGGCGTCGTACACAGTGGAGCTTCCACTGGTACCCTAACAGAAGAGATACTTGTTTCATGAGTTCGGATGAGAATGGCTGGCCGTTGTCTGAATACACGACCCTGGGCAAACCATAGCGGGGGAAAAACTCACGAACCAACTGCCTGGCAGTGGTCGCGGCAGTGTAATCTGGGACTGGATATGCTTCTGTCCATCTGGACAAAGCGCATACAACTACGAGGACATACTTGAAACCTCGACATCGGTCCATCTGAATATAATCCATCTGGAGGACTTCAAAAGGGTGGTCAGGAGGATGGAATCCACCTTGTTCCACCGGAACACCTTTACCTGGATTGAACTGACAACAGATCATGCAGGTACGCACTTTCTGCTTCGCTGCTGCTCGTAAATGCTTGTTAAACCAGAGGTTCTGGATGCAGTCTAACATGGCTTTTTCTCCTAAATGTGCTGGACTATGTGCTGTGTTAATAATGACTTGAACCATAGAGTCGGGGAGAAACCATGTGGCTTTTCCCTTCGTCAACCATCCCTGATCTGTCTGGACCCCTCCTTGTTCAGACCATTTCTTGATTTCGTCTGGGGTAGCATGTGTCTGTATGTCTAATACGTCTTGTGTAGGGTCCTTAACTGTCATACAAGTCGTCTGATCTGGAACATCTGTCTTTGTCGTGTTAACTGGAATGTCTGGAGTCTGAGCTGTAAGCTTGGCTGTTCGATCTGCTAGATCGTTACCTTGAGAAATGACGTCAGTGGCTTTCGTATGTGCTTTGCACTTCATAATGGCAATAGCTGTCGGTAAATGTATTGCTTCTAACAGAGCTTGAATGAGGGGGCCATGCTGAATCTTGGCTCCATGAGAGGTCATAAAACCTCTTTCTTGCCAAAGGACTCCAAAGTCGTGAACGACTCCGAATGCATAACGTGAATCTGTATATATGTTTACTTTCAGGTTCTTGGCTCGTATGCAGGCTTGGGTCAGAGCGATGAGCTCTGCTGCTTGAGCAGACAGGGTGTCAATACGATGTGTTTCTATAACTTCAGTTTCAGTAGTCACTGCATACGCAGCTACTAACTCTCCTGTACTTGTTCTCATACATGAACCATCCACGTAAAGTGTCAGGTCTGGATCAGGTAATGCAATGTCTGTCAAGTCTTGTCTTGGCTTTGTCATGGTGTTGATAACCTCCACGCAGTCATGTGTGGCAGGATTTGATGTAATCGAGGGTAACAGTGTAGCAGGATTTAAAATGTTGCAGCGTCTGATTTCTATGTGTGGCTGAAACAGTGTCAGTTCATATCCTGTTAATCGTGCAATTGTCAAGTGTTGAGTCTGTGTTCAGTTTAACAGAACTTCCACTGAGTGTGGAACTTGTACTGTCAGGGAGTGTCCTAACACTATGGAATCACTTTGTCTGATAGCTAGAGCTGTGGCCGCAACTGACTTGAGGCACGCAGGCAGAGCCTGGGCTACTGGATCTAATGTGCTAGAAAAATAAGCACAAGGCTTGTGTTGTCCTGCTTGATCTTGCGTGAGAACAGATAATGCTGTACCATCACGTTCAGTAACAAAAAGTGTAAAAGGCTTACTGTAGTTTGGTGTCGCTAGCACAGGTGCATTACATAAAGCTTTCTTTAACTCATTAAAAACAAGTGTATGTTCCTGGGTCCAAGGGAGGACAGTCGATGTGGCTGCCTCCTGTGTCGTTAGCTATATCAGTGGTTTGGCTAGATATGCATACTGAGAAATCCATTGTCTGCAGTAAGAAGTGAGGCCGATAAAAGCTCGTACCTCCTTCTGTGTTTTGGGCTGTGGAAGATGTGCTATTAACTGGATACGGTCAGGTGTCAACTGTCTACCCCTCTTGGACAGTAAGTGTCCAAGGTATACCACTTGCTGGACACAAAATTGCAGTTTGGAAGGGGACACCTTGTGCCCCATGTCTGCCAGCAAATACAAGACTGTCAGTGTTGCACGTTCGCAGTCACGTTCTGTACGGGCTGTGATCAATAGATCATCGACATACTGGAGCAGAGCAGTGTCAGTTGGCATGTGAATACTGTCTAGTTGTCTTTTAAGTGCTTGACTGTAAATACTAGGACTTTCTGTGAAACCTTGAGGTGCACGTGTGAATTTATAGCTCCTTCCATTTAAACAGAATCCGAAAAGGAACTGGCTGTCTGGATGAATGGGGACACTAAAGAATGCGTTCTTGAGATCAATAACAGTAAAGAACGTAGCTTCAGAATCAATGGCAGTCAATAGGGAAGAGATATCTGGAACCACTGGGTACTGGGGTATGATACATTTATTAAGTTCTCGAAGGTCAATCACTAATCGATAAACTGGAGGTGCATTTGGATCAGTACGTTTAAGAATCGGAATGATAGGAGAATTACATACATTGGAGTCAGTCTCTACAACTACTCCACGAGCAATAAGCTCGTCAATGATTTTCGCTAAGGCTGCTACAGCCTCAGGGGGTAACTTGTACTGTCGGATTCGTGGTAATACAACACCTTGTTTCAGAGTGACACGATATGGCGTAATGTGCATACAACCTACATCAGTTGGACCTTGCGCCCATAAATGCTGTGGTACATTCAGTAATCTTGGATCAAAATCACGTAACACATAATGACCTTTAAAATCTCGTAAAAACAATCTCACTCCTTCCGGAGAACAGCAGATTACTGCTCCTAATTCTTTCAATGTTTTAATACCAAGTAAATTTTCAGGACATAATTTCGTAAGTAACAAGTCTGTAGTTCGGGACAATGGACCAACTTCTAGGGAAACTGGTTTCGATATTTCATTAACAATAGGCTTTCCTGAAAATCCCAGGGAAACATTTCTTGAGCCTGAGAGTGGAGCCCCTGGAACCTCGTCATGACTGATGGTAGTCCTACTTGCCCCTGTATCGATCAGAAACTTTCTGTCTTTCCCTAATACTTGACTGTGTACATAGGGACCCTCTTGATCTACAGGAACCTCGATGAGAGGCAAGCCAACCTCCCTCTCTAGGCTGTTTCATGAATACTGCTGATATTCTGGATAATCTGACTGTGCGTACTGGTACATCTGTTGTGTAACGTGTTGTGTGGCAGCTATAGGCTGCGGTACTGTAACTGTCTGTTGTGCGTTCTGCGGTGGTTGCGTATTTTGCGGAACATGTTCTTGTCTAGGAGGACGCGGTCTCTCTTTCGTCTTACCTGTAGCTATGTTGTGTTTCAGAACTGCACATTCGTTTATATAATGACCTGGCTGTTTACAGTAATTGCATGTCCCTTTAACGGGAGCTGTAGAATGACTAGTTTGATTCGTACCCCTCTTCTGACTATCTGGTGGAACAGACTGTGCAACTAGTACTTTCATTTTCGTGTCTTTCATACGTCTCCTTTCGTGTTCTTGCTCTTCCCTGATTCTGTTCTGGTGATACTGTAACATCTGGAGCATTTGTGACGGGGTATTAGCTTGCCATGTACTCTCGACTTTCAATACTCGATTTTTAACTTGTGGTAAGGAATTCTCAACTAGTTTGGTAACAAAAAGATGGGGATACGACTCACTACTTGTTTTCAAACCGCTATTAATAATGAAACATTTCTCAAATCTGGAATAAAAATCACTAGTGTCTTCGTCTTGTTTCTGTTTACAGGCTGAGATGGCATCCCAATCTTCCTTTTTCGTAGCTAGTAATCTTGGCAAGACTTGTATTAGCAGTTCGGGCAACTCTTTGGCTTTATCCCCAAGACCAGTACCTGGGACTCGTGTGTTATCTTCGTTCTCTAACGCGGTCCAATCAATCTTTTTCTCTCCCACCTCCCATTCTTTTTCTTTAAGTTTTTCATATATGCCCGCAGGCAACAGGACCTTTAACATTTTAATGATATCAGGATACGTGTATTCTCCCATACGGAGCATGTCTTTTAATTCACGGTAGAACCCTGCTGGATCTTTATCGTGACAGGGCACTAACTTTTTCATTTCTAGTAGTTCTATTTTCGTGATAGGGGTGTAAACAAATACCCGTTCGAGCTCACCCCCGTTCCCTTAACAGGATGCACTTCTCGCAACGGATTCTGTCTATCTATGTAGAATGGGGGTGAAACAGGAACAAAATGCGGAGTCAGGAACGTTCTGTATCTGTGGCGCTGTTCTAAAATGACACTAATTAAATCGGTACCTAGACCTTTCCATCTGTTTAGGAGTAACTCGTTCAGTACATTATATAATGGACCTGGATCAGAATGCTGACTCTCGTACAGTGTAATGAGGTGCTGGATCATATACATACCCACCAGTCGCTGCTCGGCTGGGGGCAGTTTCAGAAACATTTGAGCCACTACTTCGTCTGAAAACGTGGTAGAATCACTAGTCCATCGGACTGCTGATCGGGCTAGTTCTTGTTCATGCATGGTACTAAGCTCACTGTAACCTATTCGTAATTTCAGAACTTTATCGGTAGCCTAGAATAATTCTTCAAGAGAACACTGTTCTGGTACGGGAGGAGGAAAAGCTTTCTTGTAGTCTAGGCGGGTGTGTCTATCAAAGGGTCTCGTCCTACCTACATACGCTATTCTAGAGGGATTCTCATTGTCTACCTCTTCGTCTGAAGAGTCATTCTCTTTCTCGGCTACTCTCATTGCTTCCTCCTTTTGGTGTATACTTATAATTTCTTTACGAATCTTTCTGTACATGGTTTCTATACTATTTTGTGTTCTGTGTTTTCCTTCTGCTATATTGTCACTCCATCTGGTCAGGACTTTCATATCTTCTTTGTTTTTATCAGGGTAATCCTGTTCTCTTATTAAACAATTTATTAAAAATTGTAAAATCATGCCTTGAATCTCGACTTTTCTGTGTACCATAGCTTCGTGAATACTTTCTGGTTTCTCCCCTGTACGAACGAAGTGATATATTCTGTCTAGATGTTGTTCCATATTTGATATGGTAACCAAGAAGCTTGCAACTCGTCGTAATCGTATGGAATATATTATCATACTATCTTCACCTGGCACTGGGTCATATCTACAATCAGATCCGCACTCATTAAAATACTTTTTGAGGGCTTCGTACGTAGTCACTTTTGGCGTACGTTGTAACGCTGCATCTCTCAGCGTCAGTCGCTTTGTTTGAGGCGGGGTGATAGGAGTTCCTCCCCCTGCTCCTCCTGAACTGGAATCGTCAATTAATACTGAATGTGCGGCTGCTGGTAACGTGACTGGTAAAGTAGGGGTACGTAATGCGGGTTGGTCCTGGGGTGCTGGCACATTAACAGGACCAACGACTGGAGGCACAGTAATTACATTATGAACAGGGTGTTGGACCTGAACTGGCGGAATTGGATTCGTATTAGCATATTCTGGGACAGTGTCGTTCAAATAGGAAGAAAGGAAAATTTCAGCCGCGGTCGGTTTATGACGTAGCTTAGTCGGGACCAAGGGTGGCGGTAAATTACAGGGTGTTTCCGGGGTCGCTTTAGACAAACCCTCGGCGAGAAGAGGATACATACCTTTAATAAGGGCATTTCTTTGTCGGTCTGACTGTTCTGCTCTAACTCGTTCACCTTCTTCTAGTAATTCCCTTTCTTGGGCTTTTTCTGAGGATTCTCTACTTAATTCTGCTTTTCTGAATTCTTTCTCTGTTCTTTTATGGGATTCTTTACGCCATAACTCTATGGCATATTTCTGGGATTGTCTGGCTTTCTTTTTCCATAATGCTTCTTCTACTCTCATGATGCACTCGGCATCCCATGTTCCTGAAACAGGCCATCTATATTTCTCTTCGAGATTCTTGGTGTAGTCCACCCATAAATCTAGATACAGTATGGCATCTAAGCCATGTTTATGATACATGAAATGTCCAGGACTGTCCCTGGGAGGGACTGGAACTGATTCTTCGAGTAACCCTTTTCTGGTTTTTATCTGACGTAACTTCGAAAACAGAGGCATATTTGAACCGTACTTGAACTTGAACACAATACACAATGAACACAGTAATGAAGCAAAACAATCACTCATACCACGAAATCAAGAACACATTAATAACAGTTCGAACAGATACTACCTAATACATTGAAAACATAATACTTGAATTTCTCGAGAACAGACTTACTAGAATTACTGGATGCACTGCTAAAACAGTACAGAACATACCGGTCTCCTAAAGAGACACGTCATACCGTATCCACCTAGGTGAACACGTCGGACCGGATCTGTGTACCCAAACCCGTCGGACCGGGGACAAATTAATGAACCCGTCTAGATACCCCCAGCAACGGTACTCACCGGGAAGCAAACTGAAGGCCTCGGACTGGACTGGACTGCTACGACGTCTGGTTACTGCTACGTACTATGCATGCGCCTCGGGCTTCGGGCTTCGGGCTTCAGAAACAGGTGGGCCTCCGGATACCTCGGACCTTGCTCTCTCGGCTTGGGCTCTGGTCGGGACGATCCGCCTTCCTCACCGCCTCATCTGGATGCCGGACCGCAGTCTCCATCTCCTCCGTGGGCCTGAGGGAGACTTGAAGCAGAAATATCTGCACGTGCACAGTAGGGGTCCGTCACGGCTGTAGAAGGGTCAGGGGGCCTGCGTTACATCGCCGGCGCGTGGGGAAGGGGCTCGTTCCTGTTCGGGCGCCATTATGTGGTAAATAAATAATTAATTACCGGTACTATTTTTCTATGCATTAACTGAAACAGATAGCTCAATTAATAAGAGGCAGAATCCGTGGTATCTGAGTCGAATGGGCTTTAATCAGATGGCTCGAGCCAATGGACCATCGGGTTCCATCACCTGCAAAGGTTCAGGAAGGGACAGACACAAGGAAAGGGAAATGGAAATGGCAATTGCAACGTCTCATTAACATTATACAGTATATATAGTAAAACAGTACAATTGCATTGAATACAGTAGGCGTATCAAGTGAAAAACGAAAGATAAGAACACATGGGCGTGAAAAGAAGGCGTGCACAGGGCGTGCACGAAGACATGTGATGTAAACGTCACAGAAGTGTCATAAATGGGTGGATACATGGAGGGGGCTACCTGGGCAGCTGGAACCTTTAACCTACTGGTGCGCGCAAACGGGCCATGACGTGTAACTGGGGAGAGCTGGGGGCTCTGACTTCTGGCACTAGAAGAGGAGACTAAAGTCTGGGATGTCAGGACGACATGTACCTATAGCATATCTGATATCTTGTGTTTAGAGTACATGTTGCTTGATTCTAAAAGTCATCGGGGCAAAGGCTACTTGTCACTAAGGCTGGTGCATGCATATATTCTACATGTATTGCGTGTGCTATGAATCTTCTATGGATACTAATTCAGTAATTCTCTTGCATGGAGACAGGAAGACTAGACTATAGATGAAGATGTTTATGCGGTTCGTTAGTTTAGGAATGCGAAGCCGGGGAGCTGAACTGATAACTAGAGGCATAACATATTCTTGGCAGACAGGCAGGCAGGCCAGGCCGGGCACCGCGCTGCTTGGCAGAAAGTAAGTGAAGGGTCAGGGATGCGGGAGGGGCTGCATCGCTCCTCGGAGTGGTTTCAGGAGACTTGAGCTTGAATCTGGTGTCCGGGCCCTTTGAGGCCTAGAAACGGGTACAACTCGATGAATTAACGTGCACAATGTAAAGACGTTGGCAACATAGGCCTAAAACTCGTTGCTTTCACGAGGACTGGATAACTGGCATACTAACGTTGGACACAACTATAATTGCGTCTTTATTCGGTCAAGGGGGTAAATATGCATATCGATCATGCACATATAACATACGATAGGGAACACGTAGGGACACATGACAGGGCAAAATTCAATTTTCCTCAAGTGCTAGCATTTTGAAGAGAGCTGCTCTGCCAGGGAGGGACAAGGGCAGCGTACGCCAGTGGGAAATGTCACTATGGAGCCTCTGGAGCGGGCCCTTTAGGTTATGTTCATAAAAGAGTTTGGGGTCAGGAGTTACAAAAATACCCAAGTACTTGAAGCCATCGTTGGCCACAGCAATGGAGAACCCCCTCGGAAGCACGGGCGGCGGGCCGTGGAGACTAAACAGGGCCGACTTGGACCAGTTGATTGAAAAAACAGAGTATTTCCCGAAATTCCTAATGACATGAAACAGACTGTTGATGGAGGATCTGGGAGAGGAGACATACACAAGAATGTCATCCGCATATAGGGAAATGTTATCAGTCGAATCTTCATTCCATTTCAGCCCTTTGATTGAGGCATCTGTACGGATCCAATGGGCTAGAGGTTCCAAAGTAAGCACAAATAAGAGGGGGGAGAGGGGACATCCCTGCCTGGTTCCCCTATGCAGTTGGAATTGTCTGGATGTATGAGCGTTGACTCGCACCTGGCCTAACAAGTCGGTGTATAGCAATCGGACCCACTGGATAAAGACCGGGCCAAAGCCAAAACGTTTCAGGACCTCAAAAAGGTAGGACCATTCTATGGAGTCGAATGCTAGAGTGGCATCTAGGGACAGAATTGCGGCATCCTCTTGTATATAGGTTTGCCTGCCCATTACGTTATGGAGTCTACGGAGGTTTAAAGCCGTATTCCGGCCCGGAAGGAATCCTGACTGATCGTCATGCACAAGGGAGGGGAGGACTGTAAGGAGTCTGGTGGCCAGAAGTTTGCCCAGAATCGTAACTTCAGCGTTAATGAGAGAAATAGGCCTATAAGAGCCACAGTCAGTGGGCGGTTTATTGAGCTTATGAATGACTGCTATGGAGGCTAGACGCTGGTCCAGTGGCAGACTGCCACGTTCAAGACTTTCCTCAAACATAGCTTTGAGGTGAGGAATCACTTCTTGGGGCATCCCCTTGAGGAATTTGATGGGGATACCATTAGGCCCCATAGCCTTGCCAGAGTTGATAGCAAACATTGTGAGGCATTTTAATTCGCGTTGTCTGCCACCCGGGAGGGGGCAGAATATGCATGAATTTTTACGAAAATCGGCGCACATTCGCACATTGTTCTGGGGAGTGGCCGGGCCACTCCCATGGGGGCCATTTTAGGAAGGCCAGATAAAAATATTTAGTCTTGGGGAGTGACCCCTTAGGCAAGGGTCACTCCCCTTTTGGAGGCAATGTAGATAGCTTTGTCTGCCCCCCTGGGGGGACAGAATTTAATTTTGTTCTCAGAAATTGTGCCAATGTGCTGTAAAGTGGTCCCTTGGGCAAGGGTCACTCCCATGGGGGCCATTTTAGGGAGCCCATATTTTAAAATGTAGTCTTGGGGGCAATATAAATGGCTTTGTCTGCCCCCCTGGGGGGGGGGGCAGAATTACATTTTTTTTTAATTGGGCCAATGTGCTGGAGAGTGGCCCCTTGGGCAAGGGTCACTCCCATGGGGGCCATTTTAGGGAGCCCATTTTATAAAATGTAGTCTTGGGGGCCTATAATTTTTCTTTGTTTGACCCCCTGGGGGGGCTGATTTAAATGTTAAAAAATGTATTCGGATCACTGGGCCAACTGAATAAATGTAGTGGGATGTTGCCCCTTGGGCAAGGGTCACTCCCCTTTTGGGGGCATACATTTTGGCTTTGTCTGTCCCCTTGGGGGGGGGGATTTAATTATTCTTCCATCAGCATGGTTTAGGTCACTCCACCACCCCAGTTTAGACATGGCCATATGCAAATGAGTGTGCTCTGTGCCTCATGGGAACAGTCCTACTCGAGCTCGGCGGAGAAGGGTAGGTCATGCAGCCAGGACACAAGAGATTGGAGTTTTGACCCAGGGACTCATCCTTGATGTCTTATCCCGCCGACCCCTCAGGTGGCTGTTAGTTCTTGATAGGCATAGGACAACCCCCACAGAGGTAATATACACACCACTTCACACATGACACCAGCATGTTGTTGTTCACCTTTTTATAGGTCCTGATGAATCGCGGGCAACTATTCCCCATAGCGAGAAACATGTCGACCATCTTCACCCCTAGCCCCATCTAGGGTCACCTGACCTTACTCGTTGACACCTAGTGAGCTAGCCCCCTGTTTTTAATTGCAGCCAGGGGACCCCTAGAATAAAGTAAATTCCGGTACCCTTAGCTACATTTTAATATCCCTTTTCACTACCACACACCACCCTGCCCACACACCCACACCTCACCATAAGGCTGTTGGACAAAAGATCTCCGCCAAAGAGCCCCTCTTTGAGGTGAGCCCGTCGGGGATTGCACCGCCTCCCCGACGAGGAGCAACCGCCGATGATGAAGCATGACACCCTTCTGGGTGTGTGAGGCAAATCCATCCAACAAAATGGATGCCCTAGGGTGTTACTCCTACACCTTTGGTCACGCCAGTTAGATCTTCCCTTAGTTACACATAGGAACAGTCCAGCAACCCCTCTTTGTTGTATTATTAACAGTCCTGCAAAGCCATGTTTTTCCTGGCCTAGAAACAACCATCCTGGGACCGGTTTCTGGCTAATCAGCAGTCCTCAGCAAGGCTAGCTTGAGTCCAGTGGCAAAGGGACCCATGTCTGGGCATACCCTGCCAACTTTGGGCAATCAAAGCGCACCAGGTCAGACTGATTTGCATATGGCCATGTCTGAACTGGGGTGGTGGAGTGAGCTAAAGAATGATGATGGATTTAACTCAGATCAGTTGACGGGGGTGAGAGTTAGATTTGCTGGAGCGCTCCGTCTATCATCCCTTTTGATATCACCCTGAGGGGCAGTTCGGCATATTTTTTTTTGTAGGGCCAGTAGCCCACCACATTTTTTTTTAATGGTGGGGAGCCACCCCTTGGGCATGGTTTACTCCCCTTTCTGGGAGGATGATTGTGACCATTTCTGCCCTCTTTGGGTGGCAAAGTAGCAGTATGTTTTTAGGCCCATCTGCCCCAAGGAGGGCAGAAGCCACTAGACACCAGAGTTGTATTTAATTTTTGTCTTGAGGGGTGGCCTCAAGGGCACGGGTTGCCCCCTTTTACCGGGGTGAATATTTAATTTATACTGTTGGGCCACCTACCCCTTAGTTTGGATGGTGGTTTGGTGCATTGTTTGCATATGTGATTGTAATGTTTTTTTTCTCCTTTTTATTCTAGTGTAAAGCTTTTGATTCCTGTTTGTGGTTTTGTCAGTGGTTGTTTTGCAGTTTTGCGTATTTGCAGTTTTTTGGTAAGTAAAACATTTGTGTTGTATTTGCTCCAAATGAGTAATATTGTAATGTGGGAATTAATTTTTTTGTAAGTGGTCTCATAGTGGCAGCATATTTAGTTAGTGTTTTGAGAAAGAAAATCTTCGTGATGTGTTTTGCATTGTCTTATGTGTAATTTTCTTTTCTCTTTTTTGTTTAGTGGGATATTGTTGATGCATACTGTGTCTGTGCAGAGTACGTGGTGTAACTGCTTCTGGCAAGTGAGTGGCATCGTTTTGGAGTATATAGGGATTGATGATAAAGGTGAATTTTGTTCATTAATTATTTTACATTATGTTTGTTGTTGTTGACTTGTTTGACAAGTTACCTTTATTAGTAATCATTATGGATAACCGTAGAATGACTGCTCAGCAGGTGGTTGGTATGCTTCTTGAATCTTCCTCTGAGCCGGATTATGAGACTGACAGTGCGTCTGAGGGAGAGGAGGGAGGGGAAGATTCTGGCAGTGAGTTTTCTCTCCACTTGGAATCATTGGATGATGAAGGTTCTCTCAGTGCAGATGAAGTGCCTGTTTTAGAGGAGGATACTGATGTGCCGATGGTACAAGAGGCATCTGGATTGGGGCCTGAGGCTGCTAGGCTTCCTGCTGGAAGTGCTGGACTCTTGGTTGATCCAAACATGGTGCAGCCGGTGTTGCCTGCCTTTAGCGGTGATGCAGGGTGTAGAGTGGATTGTGAATTTTTTTTGCCCATACAGTATTTTCAGTTATTTATGGATGATGTATTATTGGGTGAGATTGTCGAGCAGACTAATTTGTATGCTGAACAGTTTTTGAGGGACAACAGTGACAAACTTAGGCCCCACTCTAGAGCTACCCGGTGGACTCCCACAAATCTGGAAGAGCTGAAGAAGTTTTTGGGTTTGACTTTATTGATGGGTTTGCTAAGGAAGCCGAACCTGGCTTCATATTGGTCTTCCAGTCCCTTGATGGCAACAGCCATATTTCCTGCAGTTATGACTCATGATCGGTATTTACTTTTGCTACGCATGCTGCATTTTGTGGATAATTCTTTGGCGTTGCCACGTAGTCACCCTGACTGTGACCGTCTTTTTAAGATTCGGCCTGTTCTTGATCACTTTGTTGATCGATTTTCAGAGATCTACATTCCAGGGAAAGAAATATCTATTGATGAATCTTTGGTTTTGTTCAAGGGTCGTTTGGTTTTTAGGCAGTACATCCCTAGCAAGAGGGCACGCAGTGGAATTAAGCTGTATATGTTGTCTGAGAGTAAGACAGGATATGTTTTTAATTTTCGTGTGTACACTGGTAGAGATTCCACTATTGAGCCCCCTGGTTGTCCGTCCACTTTTGGAGTTTCAGAGAAAATTGTGTGGGATCTTGCTAGAAGACTGTTCAACAGAGGCCACCATGTGTACCTTGATCATTTCTGAGGAAAACAATACCTAGGCAGTATTTCAAAATATCAGACAATATTATAAGGACAAACACTGGCAGCAGAACAGTTTCTAAGTAGTAACAAAATTTATTACAGTCACATAAAAAATTATACATGTATCTTGCATCAATGATTAAAAATATACCATCCTTAGAAAGTATATATACATAAAAAATACGTGAACATGAGTGAATAAGTTGTGTGTCGACGCGTTTCGGCGGCCAGCGCCTTTCTCAAGACAGTTTACAACTTTCTGAAAATAAAAACAATAATCAATATACAAAGTATTATCATACATTATAATTGTAGCTACACAGTGCGAGCATATTAAAAAATCACGTATATACATAATTCAATTTCTAACCTAGAAACACTAGTTCCGCCAGCCGGGTCCTGAATTAATATAATGTGAATGCCCATGCCGGCTAGGGTACGTAGGCGAAACATCTCGTGCCATTCAGACACGACTGACTGAACATCGCTCCGCGGTGAGAACTAAAAAAACAACAGCACCAATTGTGAAGCATTTTCTAGACCATGGCCATGGTCCTAATGACTTCACGTGGCGCATACTAGAAAAAATTAATATGAGTGACAACAAAGGAGGCGAGGCATTGATGCAAGATACATGTATAATTTTTTATGTGACTGTAATAAATTTTGTTACTACTTAGAAACTGTTCTGCTGCCAGTGTTTGTCCTTATAATATTGTCTGATATTTTGAAATACTGCCTAGGTATTGTTTTCCTCAGATTTATTCCCTGACCTAGGGGTTGAATGTTACTTGCTCTAACAGGGAACCCTTGTTGTTTACAAGTACCTTGATCATTTCTACACTGCTGTGCATGTGGCACAATTCGCTCTAACGGCAAAGGTTATCCGAAAGAGTTTGTTTGCAAAAAACTTCAGAGGGGTAGTGCAGTTACTTGCGTAGTGAAGAACTACTAGCTGTGAAATTTGTGTACAAGAGGGATGTGTACATGCTGACTACCATCCATGATGAGAGTACTTCACCTGTGCCTGTTTGGAGTCATGTTGCTGAAGTGCACAAACCTGCGTGCATTCTGGACTACAATAAGGACATGGGTGGTGTTGACAGAGTAGATCAGAAGTTGGAACCTTACACTGCTATTCGGAAGGCTTATGTTTGGTATAAGAAGTTGGCCATCCATTTTTTCAACTTAGCAACTTTCAATGCTTTTATTGTGTTCAAGGAGTGTTCTCCTGCATCAAAGTTGACATTTCTTCAGTTTCAGCACTCTGTGATAGCTAGCCTAGTTGTTGTGGAACAGGTAAGTGTTCCTAGATTTGGTGTGGTGGAGGATGCGGCTCGATTGAAAGGTCGCCACTTTCCTGATTACATTCCTCCCACATCTACAAAAGACTTTCCCACTACAAGATGTAGAGTCTGTTGGCGAAGAGGTTTGCGGAAGGAGACACGTCTTTTCTGCCCCATGTTTCCTTCTAACACTGGGCTGTGTGTGCCTGCTTGTTATAGAGCGTACCACACGCAAAATAATTTTTGGGAGTATCCATGAGTGGTAAAATGAACTGCCTGGTCTGTATTGTTTAAAATTTTTTATTATTTTTCAACCACATCACTGCTCTATGAATTATCCCTCTGTGCTGAGGTTCAATAGAAACGGGTGTGGTCATGATGAGCTCAGCTCGTCATGAGCACACGAGCAGTGTACTGCATAACGAGCTGAGCTCGTCATGAGCATGGAAGGGGTTAAAGTTGGCATTAGTGCAATGTATTTAGTTTCAGATTTCGTGTGAGTAGATTTGTATCTATTTGCAATTTGTTTGTGTTAGTTTTGTATAAAAAATTCTAAATGTGATGGTGGTGTGTGTAGGCTGGCGCTTGTCTGGGGGTGTGCGTGGACTGGCGCTTTGCTGGCGGTGTGCGTGGACTGGCGCTTGGCTGGCGGTGTGTGTGGATTGGCGCTTGGCTATCGGTGTGCGTGGATTGGCGCTTGGCTGGCGGTGTGCATGGATTGGTGCTTGGCTGGCGGTGTGCGTGGATTGGTGCTTGGCTGGCGGTGTGCGTGGATTGGTGCTTGGCTGGCAGTGTGCGTGGATGGACTGGTGCTTGGATGGCGGTGTGCGTGGACTGGTGCTTGGATGGCGGTGTGCGTGGATTGGCGCTTGGCTGGTGGTGTGCGTGGACTGGTGCTTGGATGGCGGTGTGCGTGGAGGGGCGCTTGGCTGGCGGTGTGCGTGGACTGGCGCTTGGCTGGTGGAGTGCGTGGATTGGCACTAGGCTGGCGGTGTGCATGGACTGGTGCTTGGATGGCGGTGTGGGTGTACTGGCGATCGGCTGGCGGTGTGAGAGTAGTTACTTTCTATTGGTCACTACACACACTGCTAGCTGAGCACCACTCCACGCAGTCCACCACTTTGTGTAGTTGCTGTGTCAGGAATGTGGGCGTGTGAAAGTGATGGGCCCTTGAATGGCGCTGTCTACTGGTGTGAGTGTTGTAATGTGATGGGTCCGCGGCTGGCGGTGTGAATGTTTTGTATGTGTCACACGTATGAAAGATTCTGGGTAATGGAACGTTGGGGGATCCACGCAAGCCATACCTCCTTGGAAGCCCCCGGGTGTCTACTTTTCAGAACTTTGTGGGTTTGGTGGGTTTCCCTAGATGGCCGTCGAGCACGGGGCCAAAAACCCAGGTGACCCCCTTGCAAAAGCAGGTGGTTTTGAGATAGGCAATTTTGATGTCACCTTACTATGTTTTGGGCCCTTGCCTGTCGCGGGTACTTGCGCCTCCCACACAAGTTACTTTATAAACAACAGTGGTCCATAGGCAAGGTAAATTCAACAAGCAAAAATTAAATATAGACACAATCGTAGCTATATTTGGTTTCCTGACCTGCCCAGCCGGGCGAGGGTCTAATGTTTACTATAAATCAGTTACAAGGAATGTTTCAACGAATATACAACGTGGGGCACACGCCTGTGTCCCACAATTCACACAATAACATATACACAAGGAAAACAAAAACAAAGGGGCTTTTTAGGCGAAAGCTGGTGGTTAGCAACACTTCCAATTGAATAGTGGCAAAGTGCAGCAAAACAATGAACCATAGCACCTTTACAATTCTGATACAAATGCTTGTTCAGTATAAGGTGTTAGAAGGGTGACACCCTTCTAACACCTTGCTGCACTTTGCCACTATT
The DNA here is from genome assembly GCF_964261635.1 of Lissotriton helveticus. Lineage (NCBI taxonomy): Eukaryota > Metazoa > Chordata > Amphibia > Caudata > Salamandridae > Lissotriton > Lissotriton helveticus. Next base: position 836,562,005 of record NC_136070.1, read on the forward strand.
CATGAAAGACTGACTGTCTCGCCTTACAGACTGGAAATAGTACACTTATAAGATCTGACCACTGCTCTCCTCTTTTCTTCAGGCAGTTCAGAGTCGCCTATGGGCTCATCTTCCTGGTGTAGCAAAAATCATATCCACTTTTCAAACTGCAGCATTCCTACCTCTGGAGCTGTCTCCTCTCCCGCTGCTTTCTTCAATCTAGCAAGAAATCTCATCTCAAAGAACATGGTTTTGTCCCTGGTAACATTTATTGACACTGCCTGTGACCAGTATGCTGTTTCTTGAAACAGAATATCGGCAACACTCTCTGCCTCCTCACTTTTGGGATCTTGGGCAAAATAATGCTGTCTTTAAATGCAAGTTCTCAAGAATGATCTCTGCTGATCAGAACCCCGCTGAAAATTACACTGCAGTATCAACTATAAAAAATGAAATGTGATATTCCCACAGCTTCATGAACCCTTGTGTTACTGGCCCCGCTGTAGAAACTTTCAGCTGCTACATTGAGAGGATTTCTCGCCGAATTAACGGCACATTATCGCAGCCAAAGTGGCAATAAATGTATCGCCCCATTCACAAGCTGGTGCTAACAGCCCATATCACCAGTTTACCTGCGATAGCAGCAGCAAAAAACATTGCCACAGATTGACCCCGGCAACTATCGCTAATGAGATGCTGAGTAGGCGTTCCCGTGCAAAAAGCCGCGACAACAACACTCCGCAACATTCTCAACGACTAGCCCGATCTGCAATAAGAACCCAAAACATGCGATAAGGTGCGTAAGCAGCAGGAAATTAACACCTGCTCTGACCTGGTGTAAAGTCGGACAACAGCCTGCACCAGAAAAGGGAGCCCAGGCCGGAGCCACACCTGGGCAACAGATGCCATGGAGCCACTGATCATGCAGCTCGGAGCCCCAACAGGGCCCCAACACCCACCGCCACCACCCACAGGAACCCCCTGGGCACCCCCCGGCAAAGACATGCCACATCAACTTCACAAAATCATGCACCAAAGAATCCGTCTGATGTCGCACACTCACATTTGATAACATACATGTGTCGTCACAAAAATGAGCATCACACATTCACCTTAGAATTACCAAACAAAAATGTATTAAAAAAAAGTCAGAAGAACATTAATGAAGACACATGGCAGCTCTCCTCGGGACAATCTGTAGGTCACAGCCTGCAAGACAAAAAACCAGATAAGAAGGTGTGTCATGAGCTCACCAACTGACAGTGAGAGCGAAGGAGAGAGAGAGATACAGAGAGAGAGAAAGAGAGGGAGAGAGAGAGAGAGAGGAAGACAGAAAGAGAGGGAGGGAGAGAGAAAGACAGAAAGCGAGGGAGCGACAGAGAAAGACGGAAAGAGAGAGAGGGAGAGAGAAAGACGTAAAGAGAGGAAAGGAGAGAGAAAGACGGAAAGAGAGGGTGAAAGAAAAACAGAAAGAGAGGGAGGGACAGAGAAAGACGGAAAGAGAAGAAGGGACAGAGAAAGACGGAAAGAGAGGGAGGGAGAGAGAAAGATGGAAAGGGATGGAGGGAGAGAGAAAGATGGAAAGAGATGGAGGGAGAGAGAAAGACGGAAAGAGAAGGGGGGAGAGACACAGAGAAAAGAGAGGGACAGGGAGAGAGTGCCGACACTGCGCATCCAGGCCTCACTGCTCACCTGCTGCCACCGGTGTGTCACCAACCACATGCCAGTATGTAGTGCAGTTCACCATGTCCCTCATCTGAAACAGATCCTTCATCTGAAACAGTCCAGATAGATGAATGGCAAAGTACATACAATTGCACACATTATCATCGCCTGTCCGCCCCTGAGCAACCAGGCAACTACACCCCCAGCCCCTCCCGCCACCCAGCGGAGCATGCCCGCCCATGCGCACCCAGGCAGCTGCACCCCAGCCCCTCCCACGGCCCAGTGGTGCATGCCCACCCCTGCGCACCCAGGCCTCACTGCTCACCTTCCTCCACTGGCGTGTCGCAAAGAGGGCCCACCACGTGCCGGTGCAAGCCCCAAGCCCGAGGCCCGCGGACATGGCATCCTCCACCTCATGCAGCCCTGCTCCGCGGGCCACCAGGTCTCACATTTTATTCTGAGTCTTGATTTCGCTATGGCAAAGGACATACCAGTGCACATGGCATCATCGCAGACTGCACACCCGCTCAGCTCTTGAGGTGCCACTAACTCTGTGACCCGCGAGGCAAAGCCAAGTGGCGGTAGGCACGCACTGCCCGCTGGCTCAGGCCTACACTGCGGTCTAGCAGAGCTCACAACGATCGTCACCATTCTGGACTGCTGGGACGGGGCATCATCGCAGGCTGCAAACCCGCTCAGCACTTAAGGTGCCCCTACCTCAGTGCACCGAAAGATCACCGTCCCATGGCGGTGTGCCTGTGCGGGTCTCAGTTTATCCAGTGCCACCAAGTCTGTGCCCTGAAAGTCATGGACCCTCTATTATTCAGTATCATGGTGCGGACAACAGCACCTCCGGCCCTGGGAATGTGATGTTGCAGGGTTCTAGGCTCTCATGCCTACATTAACACCACACAGATACACCCAGATAGAGAGTGGAAATGGCGTTGAGCACGTGCACCCGCCCCTTTTTATGTCCTGTGACACGTGTGCTGGATGGGTGTGGTGTGGGTGTAAACCAGCCGTGAGGGAGTGGCTGTGGCATGCTGACAACTAGACCTGTGATCAGCAGAACACTACAGGGAAGACCTGGGAAATGTAGCGTTGTCATCCCCCCCTGTGAGCATAAGCAGAGTGGGCTGGCCTGGCATATGCCAGTCCAGCGTAAGGGTTTGAACAATGAACCCGGGGCTCTGGGCGTGGTTCCGTACTGGGCTGGAACAGGAAGTGACTAATGCCGTGCCCCTGTTGCTGTGTCGGCGCCACCAGGATCGCATTCGGCAATGTGTCACCCTGTCCAACGACATGAGCAACATGGACGTAAGGGGTAATCACTGAGCATACATTCATCCATACTTCCACACTTGAAAGATCAGAGACATGACACATCTGTGTGATTATGAATGTTTGATGCACATTCAGTGGAGTGTTGCAGCTGGAGCTGTACAGGGCCTTGCAAACCCCACTTTACAATGTAGGGCCGTGGAGGGCCAGCCAGAGTCCTTCAGGAAACGACAAGTCCAAAGGAAGAGGATGAATTCAGTCCGCAGACCGAATGCTATGTCATTGGCGATCAAACAAAATATGGCAATCCATGTCAAAGTCCAAGGTGAGTGTCGCAGAGTGTATCAGGGGACAGTGGAAGGTGATGATGCAGAGGGCAGAACCAAGCAGAGACAGGCCCTATGGCGGAGATGGATGCTACAGTTTTCTTCACCACCACCCACACTCACGTGTGGGTGCTGGTGTTCTGCCTACAGCACTGTGTGGCAGGTGGTGGAATGTCTTCCACACTGTGTGGAACTGACACTTCAGGGGGCGGAGAGGTGGATGTAGTGGTAGCAGCAGCATGCATCCGCGCCAGGCCTTGTGGCAGCATGCCATGAGGATGGTCCTGAGTTCATTGAGGAACCCAGCTACCTCTCGCTGGTATGCAGCCGTGGCAGTCGCTCTTTCTGCTTGTGTCCGCTCCATGGTCTCCATTGACCTCCGCATGTGTTCCAACACCCGCCTGACATTGCTAGTGCCACTTTGACTGGCCAGTTGTTCTAGTCTCTGAGTCAGGGCTCCAGGGATATCAGCCATGGTCCGTTGGAGAGCATGGAGAAGACTGTGGGTGTCTGTTAGGGACCGTGAGGGTGCTGCCTACTGCGTGGTCTGTGCAGGGGGGGGGGCCTCCTCTTGGCAGCTGGGCTGTCCTGCTCCTGGAGGTGGGGTGCGGAGGCTCTCCACGAGCTGTTGGAGTGCGTCGGAGTCAAAGCTGTGGTGGTTCTCTCTGTCATCAGAGAAGAGAGGTTTGGGCTGCTCTGCAGGAGGTGTCGATTCTCCCTCTGCAATGTAAAGGGAAGATGTAGTTTAACAATGTGTTCACATGTATGTTGTCGCATTGTACATGTTTTCATACGAACTGCATGACTGGGTACATTGTGGCTGTTTTGGGGGAGCTGCCTATTTGATAGGGGACAATGGACATTTCGGAAATATGATGGATGTGTATTTGTACTTGTACATTATCAACTCACATTTCCCTGCAATGACAAATGTGATTGGCCAATTTCTACACACAAGCGGCACCAGTTGTGTCCTGTGTTCTGTTGTGGATGTGTTGCGGTTTGTACCACATTGTTGTCAATGTTGATGTGCTCTGCATATTATGTGTGCATGTGCTGCATTTCGGGGGAGTCGCCCCTGCAGTTCTGATTTTGGTGCCCTTTATCCCTTTCATGCGGTGCGTCTTTGCCTTCTGTGCTTATACAGTGCTGAGATGTTGCATACTTGGGTACATTGGTCTCTTGGTGGGAGTTGGGGGCTGGGGCATGGTTTGTCCGCATATGTGCTCTACTTAAATGTACATGTGTGCCATTGTGCCCATCTCCCCCTGTCCCCCCAGTCCCTGGTCGTTACTCACCCTGGTGCTGTTGTGCCTGGTCATGTTGAGCAGTGTCCGGTCCCCCAACTCCTGCCAACCTCTCCCCACTGATGACTGTGGACACCATTTCCTCCATATAGCCCAGCACCTCGTGTGGCACAGGACTCCCACCTCCAGTCTGCATTGCTGCCTTCTGGTTGTTGGAGAGTTTCAGGTTGGTTTTGCAATTTACATCATACCAGCGCCTCTTGGCCTCTTCCATTGTCCTCTTCAGCACTCCGACTGCATTCACCTTGTCCACGATGGACTGCCATAGTCCATTTTTATTGCCAATGACACAGTGGGGGTGACGAACAGTTGTTGATGGTGTTCTACCAACTCTTTGTTATCAGGATCCTGTTTTCCTGCAGACTGAACCGCTTCTTCCTAATCTTCTTCTCCTTGCCCTTCCCTTACCCCGAGGTCCCAGGCTTGTCCTCCAGGGGACTTGTGGGGTTCTGTTTGTCCTCTGTACTTGCTCCTTCAACATCCATTGTGCTTCGTGGAGTGGTGTGGCTCACTGGTTAGAGGCGGCAGACCCGTGAGCAGAAGTCGGCCCGGGACCAGGGTTCAATTCCCGACGCGGCAGGGTCGTGGACCAGGGTCAGCGGACTCAACAATTCTCGCCTCGGTGCCTACTCTAACCTGGGGTCCCACTCGGCAACTCTGGGCATTAGCTTGCCTAATCTCCACAACGGCCCCACCAACGCCGGGGATGCCTGGCTCCACCTTGGGGATTCCCAGTAAGGACCATCCCACAGGGAAAGCCAGGACGGGTTCCCCAGCGGTATACAGCGCCGGGACGCCCCTTTGCTGGGGCAGCTGTGCGCTTTACAAGCATACGACATTTAACATTTAACATTCTCTGTTGTTGGCATTTGTTTGTCTGTTTTACTTATTCTTTCATGGTGATTTTTCCCGCCTGACGTGTGTGAATTGCAGGCCTGTCACTGGTTTTCGCTGATTTTTGTATCGCGATTGGCCTCATCTCAACTTGTTTTGCATTCGTGTTTTGCATTTTTGTGGCGTGATGTTGACTTTATCGTGGAAATTTGACGTGCTATTGTGTGCCTATAGCATGGTACCACCTTGTTGTGAATATGTTGTAATGTAACTTCTTCCTGTGTTGTCTGCTTTGCATTCTAGAACTGCAGAGTTGCTCTGGCTCAGGAGTAGAATCTTAAGAAGTCATTGCTGACTTGAGCCAGAGGCGGTTGGGTGGCTGAGCTGTTTAACCTGCATCACTTATAAATAAACACCAGTATTGGGATCTTACTCACCTCCTGTCTTCATTGAGGAATCCATCTTCACTAAAACTGTTATTGATTTTCGTAAAAATTTGATCTCTAGAGAAGGGACACCAGAAACTTTGTTGACAGATAATGGTGTCCAACTTGTCTCTAATGACATGGAAGAATTTCTTATTAATAGTGGGGTTGTTCATAAGAAATGTGCACTATATCACTCTGAGTCAAATGGGACTGTTGAAAGGTTTAACAGGGTTATAAAAGAAACTATTTCCCTAGCTAAACAAAACAGTAGTGATTGGGAGGAAGAGGTGTCCAAGAGAGTTGGTGTTTATCGTTTTGCGCTTCACACAACAACTGGTAAAACTAATTTTCTTTTGTTTCGTAGTAGACAACCTGATACCTTCTTAGAAGCACCATGGGTTAATCGATTTCTTTCTGACAGGTGAGGAGTTCTAGATTTGGTTTCCTAGTAAGAGAAAGAAGATCATAAATGTTTGAAAAGTAAAGAACATTATGATATGAGACATGCTGTCAAGTCAACTAAGGTTGCTGTTGGTGACCTTGTTATGATTAAAAAACCTGGTTTCTGTGTTTCTGGTTATAAATTCTCAAGACCTCTGAAAGTCATTAAGGTTGTTGATAATGCCGTGAGGACCTCGGACCATAGGGGTTGGAATTTAGGCAGGGTTGCTGTTTGTGGTGATAAGGATCAGACAAGTCATTATTTTCAAAATGTTTGTGACAAAAGTGTTCCTGGGGTTCCTAGGAGAATTAGCAAAGAGCCTTGTGCTCCTTCAAACTTGAATGATTATGTAATATAACTTTGTTATGTTGTATTACTTTGCTACTTACCTACATTTTACTTCTTTTGTTTGTTGTATAACAGAGGGAGATGTGTTGTAATGTTACATCTTCCTGTGTTGTCTGCTTTGCATTCTAGAACTGTAGAGTTGCTCTGGCTCAGAAGTAGAATCTTAAGATGTTATTGCTGACTTGAGTCAGAGGCGGTTGGGTGGCTGTGCTGTTCAACCTTCATCACTTATAAATAAACCCCATTATTGGAATCTTACTCACCTCCTGCCTTCATTCAAGATCCATCTTTTTGACAGAATACTTAGTTAAGACAGTGTTATTTTCCCACGATAGACTGCGATATGAAGAGTTGCGTTAAGCTCAATTTGCGGTAATTATCACACGTTCTTGAGAATATCCCCCAAAATCTGTTAGTTTGCACATTATTTTAGCATCAATTTCTAGCAAGAGGTTATATTTAAACAATAGCACTGTGAACAACAGTCGCTTGAGTTCTGTTGTTTCTTTGTGTTTGCGGCAAATTGTTACTGTGAATTGCCGTGATTTGCGCCATTCGCAGTAGATTTTTACCACAAGTGTGCAGAAACATGAAAAATGCTGTAATAGCATAATTTTTGGAATTTAGGGGAACAAGCATAAAGTGAAATTCTCAAAATTAAGCAAACTACACAAGCGTAATTTAAATTTTGCCCAGGCTTAATATTTACTCATGCTGTAAGTACACCAACATATTTGGTGTCAGTGCCTTGATAAGTTTAAAATCCAAACCACATGGAAGCACATGGGTTCACTGATCTTGCCCTTTATTAACTAAATGGGAGACTTCAAAAAGGTTATCGGGAGGATCAAGATAGACTGCCACATCTCCCCATCAGATGGCTTAGACCTCAGTTACAGTTGGACTGATTATTTGCGATATGTATGCTCGGTAACTTCAGTTGCTGCACACATCACATTTACTAGTTGTGCAAAAAGAACCGTGACCCCACCCACCACCTCCACCCCTCATACCTTTCATCAGGTAAAACCACCTACGATTTACGGAGGGAAAATTGCCTGCTTATAACCAGACATGCACATTTTGGCTGGATAGGCCCCAAAATCTGATTGCTATGCTTCATTTCGATGTCAGCAATCGTAAATGTAGGGTGACCAACCGTCCTTAAATTTGATGGACAGTCTGTAATTATCCATGATAATATCTTTAACAGACGCCATTTGTCTGTAATTTTGATGATTTTAGGTGACGGCCATAGAAATGTGCCTTCAAACAATTGATGTTATGCCTTTCAGCCTCCAAAGCTACCTAGGATTGGCTTGAAAGCCATAAGCCAATCCTAGTGCTCGCTGCTCCACTGCAGGACCAATGAGATAAGCTTTAGGGTGCCCAGGACCTGCAGAGAACAATTTCGATTGTTAGTTCCCTCCTTACACTACAGGGTCTCTGACTCCTGCATTTTTGGGTGCGCAACGTCGTATGCCAGGCCAGCAGACTCTCAGACCTTGAAGAACCAGAGCACTGAGTCAGCCACGGTCTACATATCCCCCTACAAACAACTTCTCGAATGCTCAATAAGTTGAAAGAATGTGCTTTCATGTATTTGTATTTCTGAAAATTATATCTGTCTGTTTTTGTATATTTCTGCATGTCTCTGTTCACTTGTGAGTGCCTAGCTGTCTGTCTGCCTTCTACCAAGGGGTTTTCCTCTTTCTTTGTCTTCATCTGTTTGTGTCTGTCTGTCTTCTAATTGTCTGTCTACCATTACGGTAGGTTGGTCACCCTGGGCTGCTGGCTGGTGGGTAATGTGCATCATATCAGAACCCTCTGTGCACAGGAGCTAACCCCACCCTCTGTTTGTGTGGGAGCAGGAAGCGCCTTCACTGCTACAGAAGGTGCTCCTTTATCGTAATGTTAACAACTCTGCTCACATTCTTTCCCTGCCTAACTGCTCAGACAGCAGCACAGAAGGTCACTCACTGCATGGACACATCTGTCTCACTGTATGCCGGCCACTGGGTCATACTTTAATGGCAACCCACGAAAAGGAACTGGGCAACTGAATACACCAATTAGCCCCTGTTTAGATAATTAAAACAGACAATGGTCTATTATGCATTAATTTCATTAAACATTTTGCTCTTTCTAGTGACTAGCTACATAAAGTGATAACAAAGCTGTTTTGCAATTTTAAATACTCTGTAAGTTTAGCCAAAGCTCGTAAAGTTCCATTACCCCCTGCAAAGAACTTTTCGAGTGCCATAATTTTGCCTTTGTCTGCCGAGCTTGCTGTCTACCTACCTTCCTTTACAGAGCTAATTAAGCAGTATTAGCTATGAGAGCTCGAAAGTAAATACCAAGGAGCATGAAACTGCCATAGTAATGTTATCTATATCATCCCTCGTTATACTGTCTGGATTACGTTGGGCTGTACATCACAGCGTGATGCCATGCACTTTCGGCTTCTCTGTGGTAATATATCTGAAAAATGCTGCTTACGTGATTCAATTTCTATTGCAGCATTAAAACTTACATAATCAGTAACGCACAAGCCGTGTCTGCTCCCACAACGTACTGCCTATTTGTTGGGGTTGTTCTCTATCAGGAACACAGAGCGATGACAGTCACTCGTCTCCTTTGTAAGGGTTTCTAGGAATCTGCAAATATGAAAGGGCCTTGTTACTCGCTAGGAATAAACACTGCTCTTGTTATGGTGCTTTCACACGAAGTTCTTTAAATGGAAATGGTTCACACATACGTATAACATAGTCCCAGCAGTGGTCAGAGGAACCTGTTTCCTAGCATGTTAGGGAAATACTCCATAGTTTCTGCAAATATTCCTGTACTGTTTCCTGGAACAGGTTTGAATTTCCACAAACATAAAGTTTGGGAAAGTGTGAGGAATTTTGCAAAGAGAAATCCATACCATCCTTTCTTACAGTGGTATCCAACATAGAATTCGCTTTCATGAACCCACATGGGGCGTATGTTACTTTACCTTAAGAATATTCCACGGCTTTATGTTGGTGGGGATGATGCCAAGTCAAGTAGATTTTGGCACTGCCCTAGTAGATTGTCTACCGGCCTTTCCTACAGTTTCGCTAGTACTGCATCTCTGTCCATCTACTGGGTCTGCAGCCCATGACATTACCTATACCAGTGCATGCTTACATAGTTGTTGTATTACACAATGGATATAAAAGTATTTTTTTTACAAGGTTACACATGAAGGAGGCTATTAATCTACCTTTCCTGAATCCTGAACTGCACAATAATGAGCTCTCCATTATATCCACTGTATGTTAATGTTGCATTTTCATGGCTTCCCCATGTCATCAGTTTTATGTTGCCTAATATGGTTGGTGGGGTGAATATGCTAATGTTCGGAGGTTTACTCTGTCTAGCATGCGGTCTCATTGTCACTTTGGGGCTTATTTATGGGGAATTGGCCTAGGGCAGCGCTGCCCTACCCAAATGTGAAAGGGCATGAATGCGCCGTATTTGTGCAATACGTTGCATTCCTGTCCTTTCCCCCTGTGCTGGTGCACAATGGGCTGCGTAAGGCCAATGCAGGCACCCTTGCACTATAAGGGTGCCTCCGTTGCATGCAGGATTGTTTTGTGCAGGAAGGGGCACCTTCCTGCTTAAAAGCAATCCCGAGAAGCGTGTTTGTCTTTCTATGTGTTTAGGACACATGGAAAAAGGGAGAAATAAAAACATCTCTCCTTGTTACGCTTGCTCTAGGGAAGTGTAAGGTGTTGGCGCTTTCCCAGGTTTGCGTGATGAAGTAGATCTGGGGCAGCATCAAAACCCATCGCTGTTGCATGGGAAAACCCACCGCAAAGCCCAATGAACTCTTCCCTGAGGCAGAGTAAGGCAATGCAGCGACTTGCACTGCTTTGTCTTACTCCATATCTACGAGGCAGACTATCATCCATACATGACGGCCTTGTGAGTTTCAGTTGAGAAGGTGAATGGGCAATATAGATGCCTTTACATTTTGTTTTCAGCTTATCACAAGTGCTATGTATTCAAGAATAGAGGACAAATGTCAGGCCTTGTCTCTTGACAAATTTCTGCTTATTCCTTTAATATGTGGATTGGAGTTTACAAAATTCTTTCTCTTTGCAGTCAAATACATAATAGAAAAGTGAACTGGTTGACAATCTTGTTGTGGTGGTAAAGTACATGTGAAAACAAAGGATGTAAGCTGTCATTTTTTTGTAACACACAACTTTTAAATGCCTGTAAATGAACTTTTTAGCCTAATATAAACTTATTTTGACTTGTATTTTTATTTGTCTATTTACTTAAAAACTTTTGTGCAACCTCCTTTCTAATGCCTGTTAAACATACCCTTTGTCCCGAATTTTTGTCCTGTGTTTGACCTTCCGTCCTGAATTTTTGTCCTGAATTTTGACCCTTGGTCCTGAATTTTGACACTTACCGTCCTGAATTTTCACTCATACCAGTTGGTCACCCTACGTAAATGTGTGCTATTTATTGCATCCTATATATTCAGTCTGCTACGTCAGAATATATTGGCTACGATCAACATCGAACCCTTTTCCGTGCAGACGCATAATCAAGGCTTCAGTTACGGTGTTAGGATCAAATAATTTTTTTTCGTGACCGGAAACGCATGAAGGGGCAGATTTACGTTGCCTGACGCATCTCTGCAAATCGGCAGAGATGCGCCAGGAAAGACACGGCACGCAAGTTCATCCTTGCGCCACTCATGATGCACCTTGGCGCAGGAATGAACAGATGCGTGTCGCATCTTGGGCGTAAAGTTGGCGCAGTGCTGAAGTTGTGTTGCGTGCGGCACGCAACTCCAGCACTTTTCCGACTTGCCTTATCTTTAACATGGTGCGTCAAGCCTTACGCCTGCTTCAAGCAGGCGCAGGGTTTTGACGCATCAGCGTTGGGAAAGTGACTCAGTGAAATCTTGTAGATTTCACTGAGTCACTTTTCAGGGGCGTTCCTGCGACGGAACGCCCCCCCCTGCACCGGAACGCCTACATGAAACCTGACGCAGGTTTCATGTGGCGCAGGGCCTTACACCGTGACGCATCTCCATAGATGCGTCACGTTGTAAATGCCTCGTAGGGATGCGCCACGTTTACGCCGCCTTGCGTGACGCAACAGCGGCATAAACGTGGCGCAAGGGGCTTGTAAATCTGCCCCAAAAGGTTTAAGGATACAAACAAGAATGAGTCCCTCTTTGTGTCAATCACTCTAGCTATGCACAGTCTTAATATATCCTTGTACGCAGTCACTCCTCCATGTCAACACTGAACACAGTTGTATGTAAAAATGTCTCATTTATTAAAAAATCTTTTCTGATACAAAAAATGATTACTGTAATTCTTGTCATAAAGCAACTACATTAAAATCCATATATAGAAAAATCATGAATACACTTCTTCATTCAATAAAATCATACACATCATAGAATAAATTAAAACCGATACCATGAGATTCTCTCATCTGTTGCAAAATGCATCTTTTGCAAAACGCAAATTGTCAAGTCCATCAGAGCATTGTCAGTGGTTGATCACAGGTGTGCATCTTCCCAACACGGGAACACAGTGATTTCGTATTCAGCTGAGGGTTGTCTGTTTCCTTTGTCATCAGGGCAGTTTGTTAGTCAAAGCAGCTGAGGAAACAAGATGAGACCGCTCGCGAAGCTGTCCATGGAAACAGGTTATTCAAATGACGGGAGCAACCGCGAGGTAGGTGAGCAAAGGGGAGCCCGGGGTTTAGGAAAATCCCTTCTGTGAAAAGAACAGATTTATTTGCCTGGATTCTTTCACCTCACGGTTCTGTTTGATGATGAAACAACATACCCAAATGGTCGTTGGAGGGGCGTGCGTGGTCACCGCTTCACCAACATTGCACGGATAGAGTAAGGGGCGTGTGAGTAATTAGTTCAAAGTACATTTTCCATGATCGTGCATTGAATCGTGCACGTTTTTCTCTGTTTTCTTAGTGATTTTGGCGCCAAATCCTATGCTGCTATTGGGGTTTCTTCCATGACATTCTGCCCAGAAGAACCCCAAGCCAGGTGCAGTCAATTCTTGCACATTCTCCATCAGCATAAAGAAAACTCTTATCAAAGAAGTAACTATGGGACCTCCTGAGTCCATATTCTAAATTATACGTTTTTGCCTTCTGGGGAAGAGATTAGAAAGTAATTAATAGCTGTTAAAGACCCGGCAGCGTGTGAACAATAGAAAATTCCTAGTGGATGCTCCAAATCTCTTTGCTTGGATATTAAGCAATCGGATTGCAGCAGCATTCCGTAGAGGGTTGAAATTGCAGGTAACAACCTGCACATTGTTTAGGATCGAAAAGTAGGGGTTATCTTGAAAATGTCTTCATCGTTCCCTGTTTTTCGTCCCTTGTCAAGGCCACAGACTAAAATTCCCCAGAGCCGTACATTTTTCAGGAAGCAAATTAAGAGCTGCTCCTAATACCAATCTAGAGGGAAACTGCAGCTTTCTACTGAATTGACTTTACAAAACATGCACGTAATACTACAGACAGGGACAAAACCACCACGTCAAACCTGGTGGAATTTGCCAATGCAATGGATCCAGAATTCAAGAGCATCATACAGAAATTAAGGAGATATAACACACATTTCCACACGTAACTTCGCCTTCCTTGGGGGTCTCTAGAGATTACTCACAAACCTGCAGAATTACTGCATCCCATATTTCTGATAACGGTGGCTATACCACTAACAATTACAGGCCAAAGGGTGAAGAAACATCTGAAAAGAGATCACCAGCCTAGGAAACATGGTACTCTTAGCATCAACTTTTAAAGCATGGTGGCTGGCGGAACCTTGAAACTAATGCACCTGATACAAAAATTTGCCACTTATGTGAGAAAATTCCCCTTATCTAAACCCTTAGGTGGGGATCATGTGCACACTGATATAACACCTGCCAACACAATGCCAGTTCAGACAGAACTATAACATGAGTTAATTAGAAGCACAGGTGCACTATGAAACGAGCAGTTTTTCAATAATCACTTAGCAAAGATAAATGTCCAGAAAGTCTGTTTTGTTTAGATGATTTATTTTTCAACAAAGTGAAAATAGGACAGCCGACGCGTTTCGTCCCAGCCGGGACTTCTTCAGGGCAAGAGAAAAAATTCAATGTCCAGAATATGTTGTCAAACCCAGAAAGTGATGTCGGAACCAGCCGTGTGGCAGACCGCTCTGTCAATCCCTATTTCCAATAAAAATGGTAAGTATCCATATGGATGTTCAAGAGATGGTTCAGTCATGAAGAGTCATGTATACACGGGGTCTTGGTACCAAATACTATAAATATACTATCCAAGTATAGAGGATAAAATGCTTAAAGATCCAATTCTTCACACATAAATAAATATCCGGTGCACCAACCATTCGATGTGCACTATAATCTATAGATGACCAAGTGCCCCTTATAGCGGATATCCTGCCATCAAAGAAGTTTATTCGTGGTTCCACCTCCGTAGTTCTCGGAGAAGATAAAGAAAGCAGGAGATAGCCGCCCAAACGAAAGGTCCCCTCAGTGTGTATAACGCCTGATCTCTTAGCATCAACCCTGAATTTAACGTATGCTCATTTGTTTCCAGCTAGGCATGCACTTATGAAGACTTGAAATGGCAAACTACGTAATGCATATTGTATTTGTAATTGTAAAAACATTTATATAGCGCATGGCTACCCGGAGGCATCCCAGCACTTACAGTCGCAGCGGCATAGTGTCACTCAGTTTGGAAAGAGAAATGTTTTCAGAGATCTCCGAAAGGAAAGATGGTTGGGTTCTGAACGAAGATGGGAAGGGAGAGAATTCCAAAGTCTGGAGGCATTAACTGAGAAAGATCGGCCCCCGCTTCTGGCCTTACGAATCCTGGGGATGATGGCCAGATTCTTGGTTTTGGAGCGAAGGGATCTTTTGGGCTCATAAGGCTGAATAATGCCTTGGAGAATAGAGGGTTCTGATTTAAACAAAGACTTATGAACGATACATAAGCTTTTGAACTTCACTCTCTCATGGACTGGCAGCCAGTGAAGTGTTTTCAGGGCAGGTCTGGCTGGTTGATACTTGGGAGTATCCAATAAAAGTCTTGCCGCCCAGTTTTGTGTGGTCTGAAGTTTGGATAGCGTAGCAGCAGGCGCACCCAAGTAAAGGGCATTTGCGTAATCCAACCTGGATAACACTAGGGCCTGGACCGTTTTTTTTCTAACCTGAAAAGGAAGAAGAGGAAGAACCTTCCGGAACATTTTAAGGATCCCATAACATGACGCTGCTGTCTTCCGAGCCTGCATTTTAAATGTAAGTACATGGTCCATCCAAATGCCCAGACTCATATTGATAAAATTGGCTTCTGCAAACACCTACTCAGTTATCCTAAAGTCAATCATCGGATTTCTGCAATTGCTCAACACAGCTGCGATTACAATGAACATAGGAAAAGAGAACACGCATGCTTCGCTTCCCATAAGGCATCCAGTATAAACCATTCTTCCTATCTTGCATTGTCTTATTATCTCCACCTACATGGTGCACAGATGTCAACCCAAAGCCCTAAACATTCATAATTTTGCTTACTGAAACTTTAGTTGGGTAGTTAGATAATTACATTGTATGTGTGGTTCTCTATATAGCTACGGTTATGTAAATGTAAATGTACAGGAATTTATATAGCGCAAATCACCAAGCGGTTTCTAAGCGCTTGCTTAGGGAACCCGTCCTGGTATTCCCCTGTGAGATAACCCCGGCAGGGTATCCGCAAGGTGAAAGCCAGGCATCCCGCCGCGAGGGGCCGTTGTGGAGATTAAGCAAGCTATTGCCCAGAGTCGCAGAGTGTGAACCCATGAATCGAGTAGGCACCGGAGCGAGAATTGTCGAGTCCATGGACATTTTAGGACTCAAGACCCCGCCGAGCCGGGAATTGAACCCTGGTCCCGGGCTGACCTCTGCTTCCAGGTCTGCCTCCTCTAACCAGTGAGCCACACTTCTCCACGATTGGCTCAGGGTGCTGATCTGCAAGGGTTGGGATGCAGAGGGAGGAGGGTCAAAAGAAATGAAAATTAAAATAGATTTTCTGATCACGTTTGAACTATAAGAAATGTTATTTGGGCTGGTTATAGTTGAGCAGAGCATGCTTTCAAGGGCTGTCTCCCTCAGGCACTATGCCCATAGTGGTATGAGTGAAAGAAGAGGGATCAACAACCTCTATTCGCTGCAGACTCTTCGCAGGAACATATACACATGACTTGTGCTGGAGATAGTACTATGTGGATAATGCAAAGTCATTCAAAGTGGGTTCTTGACTTCACTAGTAGCCAAAGTAAGTCTCTTTTGGCACAGTCTATATCTGGTGTCTACTATGCCAGACTTTTAACTGAAAAGCGGGAGCGTGTGGAATGGAGCCACGCTGCTGAGAGGCTCTTTACACAGTGACAGTGGTTCTAACACTTTATTTCCAAAACAATCTGAGAATTTGAAAGGGCAAAAGTATGTTAGGTCATAATGGATGTTGGTCAGGAAACTAAGGTTAGCCAGGTACTCAGAGTGGAAGGCTGGCCTTGAGCTTTCTAGGTTCACCCTCCAATTTGTTGACTTGCAATTTAGGGCACGATTACGATGTCGGATGGACCGGAGTCCATCCAACATTGTTTGGGAACTGGAACTGGATCTGAACGCCCTCCTGTCGTCGGTTTCAGCCCAGCAAGTAGGATGCGACCGAACCCTGTTCGGTCACAATCCTATACTTTACAATGGGAGCATGCATTCCGAATGGAATGCATGCTCTCATGGTTAAGAGCAGAGGTGCCGTTCATCCCTGCACCCCGTGGAAGGCACCTCCCGTGCTCTCAATGCCACCGGAATCAAGCTATTCTAGCTGATAAGGGATGAAACACGGAACCGGTCCTAGGATGCTTGTTTTCAGTCCAGGGAGGACCTGGCTTGGCAGTTCAGGCTGGACTGTTCCCATGGGGCACAGGGTCAAGACTGATTTGCAAATGGCTGGGTTCAAACTGGAATGGCATGGTGAGCAAAAAAAAAGATACATTTAGGCCCAGATCTCTGTACTGAGGTGAATGTATGACATTGTTCTGCATTCTGTCCATCAATTGGAGGCAGGCGACCCCGGTGGCAGAAGGTTTGCGCCTGCAGTCAGGAACGAGACTGTGTTCTGCTGATTGCGACAGCTACGCCCTGCTGATTCAGAGTTGGGGCGTTGGACTGCTTAATTTGTTTTAATTAGCTCCGAGTCAACAGGAGACCAATTTTTAACTTTACCTCTTCAGGGCTCGGTGGAGTGTGGGCGCCATCTTCCTTTGGGCTGGTCAGGTGACCCAGCTCGGCGCCACACCCACCGCGCTCCGCCCCTATTTAGGAGTGGCTTCTTCTCATCACTCGCTATTGGAGGCAGGCGACCCCGGTGGCAGAGGGTTCGCGCCTGCAGTCAGGAACGAGACTGTGTTCTGCTGATGGCGACAGCTATGCCCTGCTGATTCAGAGCTGGGGCGTTGGACTGCTTAATTTGTTTTTATTATCTCCGAGTCAACAGGAGACCAATTTTTAACTTTACCTCTTCAGGGCTCGGTGGAGTGTGGGCGCCATCTTCCTTTGGGCTGGGCAGGCGACCCAGCTCGGCGCCACACCCACCGCGCTCCGCCCCTATTTAGGAGTGGCTTCTTCTCATCACTCGCTATTGGAGGCAGGCGACCCCGGTGGCAGAGGGTTCACGCCTGCAGTCAGGAACGAGACTGTGTTCTGCTGATTGCGACAGCTACACCCTGCTGATTCAGAGCTGGGGCGTTGGACTGCTTAATTTGTTTTTATTATCTCCGAGTCAACAGGAGACCAATTTTTAACTTTACCTCTTCAGGGCTCGGTGGAGTGTGGGCGCCATCTTCCTTTGGGCTGGTCAGGCGACCCAGCTCGACGCCACACCCACCGCGCTCCGCCCCTATTTAAACGCTCCCAATGAGGAAGCGCAGCGGACGAGCGCAGCGGGCGCGACGAAGGCGCGCCGAAGTGGCGCCTAAGTCAAGCCCGTCTGCGCCCGTCCGCGGCCGGACGGGGCTAGGGGCGCGTCCTAATGTTCTTTTTTATTCATCTGAGGACCTACGCACTATTCAGGGTCATTGGCCCCTGTCTGTGCCTACCATTAGGCACATCTCTGCTCTTGGCCTTGATCCTACCTCTCATCACATCATCCCTACCCACACGATCCCTCCGCTGTCCTTTGTTTCTGATCCTGGTTCCTAATCCCTCTCCCCTCCTCTGTCTATTATCTTACTTAACACTAGGTCAGCAGTAAAGCATCACCAGGAGTTATTTATGTTGCTCGATACTCACCAGCCTGACATGTTACTTTTAACAGAAACCTGGTTTTGTGAGTCCTCCCTGCCCTCCCTTTTGGCTGCCCTTCCCTCGTCTTATGTAGCCCTCCGTGCTGATCGATCAGCGGGCAAGGCAGGGGGTGGTGTGGCTCGTATAGCCCGATCTGAGCACAACTTTCAACTCCTTCCCTCCTCTCCTATCAACCCCACCGAGCACCTTGTGGCTCGCTCCCTTGCTTTTTCTCCCCCGCTTACATGCTTATTAATGTACCGCCCTCCCCAGCCCTCCCACTTGTTTCTGCCAGCATTTCAGGACCTATTGGCCACTTTAGCGATTAATCACGCTTCAGTCCTAGTACTAGGGAATTTTAACTATTGGCCCTCAGACCGTTATGAATGCACTGCCTCTAAGCATTTTTCTGATTCACTTGTATCCCTGAATTTTGTCCCTCACTTACAGACTCCCACACATATTCACGGCCATGTACTAGACCAGGTCTGGTCTCTTAACATCTCGGTCTCTTCCATGTCCGTGTCCCCATGTCCCTGGTCAGATCATGCCTTGATCTCCTTTTCCCTCCGCCTTAAATCGGCAGCAAAGATTCCGCTTGCCAAAAACACCTGGGCGCGAAACTGGAACAGGGTAGACCTTCCTGCATTGTCATCCTCCCTTTCGAACTCTGTACCTAACCTAGAGGGTTTATCTTCCATCTCTCAGGCCGTTGCCATCGATACCTGACTTGCGGGAGGCTGCGATACGGTAGCCCCATTACGTCGGATTTCAACCCGAAGATCTAAGGAGTCTAACCGGTGGTTCAACGATGACCTAACTATAAAAAAGCTGACCCTCAGGCAGGCCGAGAGGCAATGGAGAAAGGATTACTGCCCTTTATTAAAAACCCACTATATTACTCTGCTGAGTGACTATAAAAGGGCTATATTAGGCGCCAAAACTGTATACTTTTCAGCTAAAATTCTGGTGGCGGAGAACAAATCTAGGGAGATCTTCTCCATCGTTCATGACTTGGCCTATTCTGACAGGGCCACACTTAAGCCTCTCCCTACCCAGTCCCTCTGCGATTCTTTGAACTCCTACTTCCTGGAAAAAATTAGTAACATCAAAGCCAACATCCCATCTCCTTCCCCTACTTTCGTTGAGCCCCTTCCCCCGGCTGTTCACGGTTGTCTCTTTTCTATCCCCCGCTTACTGAAGAAGGGTTCCTTGCAATACTTCCCAAAATTAAGTCTGGTTCCCCGGCAGACATCTGCCCAGCCCATATTCTGCAACAAATCTATTCTGTCTGCCCCAAACCACCAATCTCCCTTCTCAATAGCTCGTTGGCTCAGGGGGTGGTAATCCCAGCACTCAAATCTGCTATCATAGTGCCCATCCTGAAGAAGCCTGGCGCGGACCCTTCTGCTCCAGCTAATTATCGCCCCATCTCCCTTCTGCCCTATTTGGGCAAGGTGCTGGAGCACGTAACATCGGTCCTCAGTGCCCACGTAGAAGCCAACGGGAGCCTAGCGTCCCGCCAGGCAGGCTTCCGGCCTAGGCACTCCACCGAGTCCGTCGTGGTGTCGGTCTTGAACAACCTTAGGGAGGGCATGGACCAAAACAACTACCAGGCCCTGGTGCTCCTCGATCTCTCCGCCGCTTTCGACACGGTGGATCATTCCATCTTACTTTCCCGTGTCGGAGCGGCGGGGGTCGAGGGCTCAGCCCTGGTTTGGCTATCGTCCTTCCTGAGGGACCGGACCCAGGCGGTCCGGTTGGGGGATTTTACGGCCACCCAACTCAAGGTCACATGTGGTGTCCCCCAGGGTTCTTCTCTCTCCCCTCTTCTGTTTAATCTTTACATCTATCCTCTGATTTTCGCACTTCAACAACTGGAGGTCACCGTTTATAATTATGCGGATGACCTCCAGCTTATCTTTAATCTTTCTCCTTCTTCTCACTCTATTTCTAATTTTCAGACTATTATGATTTTCATCAGGGACTGGATGGACCACAACCATCTGAAGTTGAACCCCGATAAAACAGAACTGGTCCTTACGGGTGGTTCCTCCAGTCCCTGGAACTCTTCTTTCTGGCCTTCTTCTCTAGGACCTCCCCCCACGCCTTCTTCCTCAGTTAAGACCCTGGGCATCAAAATTAATAACCATCTTAATCTTCACTCACAAATAAATTCAGTTGTTTCTTCTTGCTTTCTTGTCCTTCGAACTATTCGCTCTGTCTCTCGTTTCTTTTCTCGCCTAGCACTCAAACTAATCATGTCCGCCTTGGTGATTTCCCGGCTGGACTACGCTAACGCCCTATACAATGGCATCCCAGCGTATAGCATGCGGAAGCTCCAGCTGGTTCAAAACCAGGCGGCCAGATTGGTGTACGGTCTCCCCCGTTTCCATCATTCCACCCCCTTACTGAAGGCATTACACTGGCTACCTGTTAGGGAGAGATCCCTTTTTAAAACTGGTTGCATGGTTTTTCAGGCGCGCCAGGGTACGGCTCCTGCCTTCATTTCTTTTCTGTTAAAAGACTACACTCCTGCTCGTGAGCTCCGTTCATCCACCCAATCTCTTCTCCAGGTACCCCGTTACAGACGCAAGAAATGGGGCGGAGCCAATTTTTCATTCTTGGCACCTTCCTTTTGGAATTCCCTCCCCGATCACTTACGTCTGGCCAGACACTACTCCCTCTTTCGAAAAGACCTCAAGACCTTCTTGTTCACCCCGGCTTTTCCTAATGTAAACTGATGTTATTTTCTATCCCCCTCACTAGTTTTTTCTCGTTCCTACTGCTAAATTAGCCTCCACAGCGCCAAGAAACCGTATGGTGAATGTAGCGCTATATAAATATTTTAAATTCAAATTCAATTCAAATTCAACTGCTGTTTTTGCATTTGTCACCCAGAGTGGGACGGATATGCTCAGACGTGAGTCTCGTGCTCTCCATGCCACTGGAATCAAGCTATCCTGGCTGATGAGGGCTGAGAGTCCGAAACCGGTCGTAGGATACTTGTTTCCAGTCCAGGGAGGACCTGGCTTGGCAGTTCGGGCTGGACTGTTCCCATGGGCACAGGGTCATGACTGATTTGCATATGGCTGGGTTCAAACTGTAATGGCATGGTGAGCAACAAAACAATGGATTTAGGCCCAGATCTCTGTACTGGGGTGAATGTATGACATTTTTCTGCATTCTGTCCATCAACTGTTGTTTTTGCACCTCAAGGTGCCTGCCACTGGGTGCAGGGATCAACAGGGGGGCCTTGCATCCATGGGGGCCCTGCGGAGGGCCCCCAAAGACAGATTCCTAAATGTTTACTAATAGAATATCGACCCCCAAAATATCCCCATACAAAATATCGAGTTATAACTATCGATGTCAAAAATATCGACATCCTATATTTAAAATGGTAAGTAAAAAATATATCGGAAAAAAAATGTAATTGTAAAAAATATAGTTGTACTAATTATAGATTTTAATATCTGTATAAAAATAATATAAAATATATTAAATGATAAAAATAACTTACAAAAATAACTATATTTATTATACTTTTTAACAAATGTAACGTATATTTTTTTAACATATGTATATAAAATGTAATATACATTTACTTTAAAACAATTAATACAATATTATTTCTAATTTTATAAATATATACAAATTTGCAAATAAACATATATATATATATATATATATATATATATATATATATATATATACACCCACACCAATAACATGAAATCGAACAAAAAATACATTACATTATAAATTAAAACATTAAACTATATAAAGGTCTTTAAACTTACATTTTCCACTCCAGTGAGTGCAACAGTAGGGAAAGTGTTGGATAGCGGAAGGGTAAAGATTACTATTCCCTCCTCAATGAGTGCAACAGTAAGGAAAGTGTTGGATAGCAGAGGGGTAAAACTTATTATTCCCACTCCAATCAGTGCAACAGTAGGGAAAATGTTCGATAGCGGAGGGGTAAAAATAACTATTCCCACTCCAGTTTATGCAACAGTAGGGAAAGTGTTGGATAGCGGATAGCCGCGCGAGAGAGAGGACGTGAGGACTACATGACTTCAAATGAGAGTTACAGTTACCTCTCGACCCAGACGGCTCATGGGGCATCGACTCCCTGATTTTCTAGCCTATTTTCAGAAATACTGACAGGGCTAAAACATAACATACCACATAGGTATTGTATCCTTAACTATTTTTCACATATTGATAGTAACTAAGAGAGTGAGAGAGGGATCTAATCCCATCCTGACGAAGAGACTTTTGGCCTCGAAACATGTAGACATTGATGAGCAAGGATTCGCACGTAAAGCGACTTGCTCGTATTCAAGAACCTCGAATAAACCTTAATGAACTAAATCAATCTGTTTGTCTCACTAATTTCCCATTTATTCTGACATTTTGGGTGTCCCAGTGATGCTTGCATATGTGGTTACTAACCTTAATACGCTTGCCCTAAAATGGCCGCTGTTTAGCGGCAAATTTCTTCTGCGCATGCGTTGGTCGAATTCACGTGACGTGACGAACTCGCAGTTCTGCTGGGAAAACTTTGCGCTTGCCCACTAGTTTAAAATGGCTGCTTTGTGTTCTCACATGCCGAAGCTTGCCCTGCAGCTTATGCAATGCTGTTCGTCTTGCACTAACGTTAATGCTATAGTTAGTATAAAGTAAGGGGAGTCATATAGGGATTCCTGGTATACTGTGTATTCATTTATTTCTATGTTCTAAATTGTTTTCCTTTACTTTTCATGTGGCGAATCTTTTGGGCCTGGGAGGTGTTTGAAATTCCATATTAGAAGTCCCTACTGCGCATGCCACCTTGGCAGAGGGAAGAACACCTTGTACCAGTGGAACCCAGCCAGCTGGCAGCCACAGTCAAGATGCTCCTGGGAAGCAACCTGTAGCCCAGATAACGGAGCCGAAATGTACTGCATTTGAAACAATTGTAATAAAATCTGTGTATGCCATTGTAAGAAGGAGACCTATGTCATGGGAACCCCAAATTCAATAGGCGGTCCCAAAAGATGTAAATTGAGGCTTGAGAAAGTAAAATCCTGGTTGGTGTGTTGACCTGTCCTACTTGAGGACCAATCAAAATTGGGGATTCTTACACTTGCAACATTTGGAGGGTGGTACACAGACCCGAAAACAGTATAACTAGCCTAGGTTTAGCTAGAGAAATTGTCCGACTTGTCCGAATAGCTGACCTGTCACTGACCCAACGCACTCAATAGGTGACTGATACAGAGAGCTGCGGAGCACTGTGTCCGTAATTTCTATAGACCCAAGCGGGGTTTTGAGAACCTTAAGTGCTGGCGGAGCACTTTGCTGGGGAATTCGATAACCCAATCGGGGTTTTGACTGATAACTGCAGAGAGGGTGGAGCGCTGGCGTTGCTACCGAACTGTAGGTGCTGGTCTTACCTTGGTGATCCTGTCCTGATCCTAATCTGATTTTCCTGTCCTGGGTGTCCATTCTGCACCTGTTGGCCTACTGGCGACTGTCCTTCCTTGGGGTCCTTTCTCCTGTCCTAAAACTGACCCGTGGCCAGGGTTGGTCTTCACACCGTTCTAGGTAAATATAGTGCTGGGGAACCTATTCTGCATCCTTCAT
The DNA here is from genome assembly GCF_964261635.1 of Lissotriton helveticus. Classification (NCBI taxonomy): domain Eukaryota; kingdom Metazoa; phylum Chordata; class Amphibia; order Caudata; family Salamandridae; genus Lissotriton; species Lissotriton helveticus. Next base: position 836,585,621 of record NC_136070.1, read on the forward strand.
TCCTTTTCTTTGCTTTAATAAAGACGTGTTCTTGCATATTGATTTTCCATACTCTCCTTTTTGCACTGATAAATGAAAAAGTCATACATTATAGTTGTTATACTAGCATGTTCCAATTTTCTCCATCCTATAAGTACGGTCCTACGTACTGTTCATAAAATATAGCTGTTCCTTTTCTTTACCCTCCTTTAGCTAAATGAAATGATTGCTCTGGAATATTAGCGTGTTCCACTTTTACCTTCCCCATAGTTACATGTTACCTCGAGTTTCCATAGACTGACTAAATTCTCGTGCTTTGCCCACTTTTGAAGGGTATACCAACTGTGACATTCTAGCTTGTTCCTTATTTTTCCCTGTCCTTTAGTTACTCCACGTCAAGTCTAAATTCCTGAAAATTCTTACTAGCATGTTCCCTGTTCTTACCTTCCTTTAGAGTCCTAAATGGTTGGTCTTATTTACTTCCTATATGGATATGTGCTCTTTATAATCTTAGTTATTGACAGTTTACTTGCTGTGAACCTTATGCTTTCTGAACTTGATGAAAACTAGATAAAGGTTTTAAAATTTCCTGAGTCTGTGGTTATTGTATGCGTGCAAACATAGAAAAAGGTATTTTGTATTTTGGTGTCTGCCTTTCTTTTACAGCTAGCTCCCTGATCCATTGTGGTCATTAGGTACCCGTAGCAGTGGAGTGGTAAGACGGGTACATTGGAAATAAAATAGGAAGGAACAGGGTTACTGGTAGTAGAGTGTAAGGTTACCCGATTGATAAATATGGTGAATTAAATTTTATGGGCCCAATACGTATGTGGTAAAATTATAGTCGGGTGACCTGCGCGCTCTATCAGTAATTTTCTGGTAGCAGAGGTGATGGTTAGGGACTAGTTAAAGGTAGGTAGGACTAGTTAGGATAGGTAGGTAGGTTATTTTGCTGCTAACTGTGAAAATGTTTGCTGCTAAATCGATCGATCAAATGTACCATTGATGTTTTATTGCTTTGAGAAATTATGAAATGTTTTAAATTGTTTTTCTTGCTGATATATTGATATATGTTTTAACAAAACTCGTTAGTGATTGTTATATGTTGGTCTGGAATCCCCGGGGGCAGAATGGCGGGTGGTGAGGAGAATCCACGTCGCAGTGAGGTCAGTGGCTTGAGGAAAATTGGTGCAGTTTAGGCAGAACTGGAAGCACTAATTAGGGTTTTCTGTATAGAGTATGAATAAATGGTGGCAAAGAGTTCGCTGGCAAAACTTCTATTGTGATATAACCTAGTAAGGGTCACACGGAAGGAGTAGCAGGTTCGTCTAAGCTTGAGTGGTAGCAAAGGAGTTCACTGGTGAAACTTTTGCCTTAGTATATATCCCAAAATGGATGAGTCGAAGGAGTAGCAGGTTCACTAATGCTTGTGTGAAGAGTAGACAGAAGGGATCTACTCGTAGTAATTGAAAAGTAAATAGAAGAAGTTTACTTGCAGTGAAACAAATCTTTTCTTTTTTAGACACTCGAGTACAGTGGCGAATGTGTTTTCGTTGTAAATTAAACAGAGCACTTGCACTTTAAAGGGTAGAAATCGAAGTTGTTTCTTACCTTCTGAAGGAGGGAGTCAGTTGCGGAGCTGCGCTGATGTCACTCGGTGCCGTGCTGGTATTGGTTGAGACAGCGGGCTTGTAGCTGAGATGGAATTGTGAAGGAGGGGTGAGCACAGGAGCGTGCGAACTCGTTTGCGAGAAACGCCGCGCACCCATTGGTTGAATTATTTTGAAATCGAGCATTTGATTGGTTGCAGAAAAATAAAAGACGCATTTAGATTGGAAGTGATTTTGCAAACAAAGTCGCTTTTGGAAAATTATATGTGGCATCCGTCTAACCCAGAGACTAGACCTGATCCAAAATATATAGGTTTCGGAAAAGATAAGTGGAAAGGTCGTAAAAGCGTTATGTACGGAAATAAGAGGAAAATGACCTTAGTAAGCAAAGTGAAAAATTATTTCAAGAAAGACAAACCTATCAAAACTAGAGAAGGAGTTATCATTCCACCACCTAATACTCCCGTTTTATGATGTTTGACAGGGGCTAATTGGGTGGAATATACTATAAATGACGGGATTTTGGCATTTCCGTTAGATGGTACCTTTACTAGTAGGATTCTGTTCAATTTGAGGACCCGAATGAATGATTTACATCCCAGACCCAGACTAACGCAATATGAGGCCTTAGAAGAATGGGAGATAGAGGCTTTTGAGCGAGACAGACCCAGAATGGACAAGGGGTTGACTAAATGGTATCCAAAAGTAAATAAAGAGACCCGAGAAAAAAGAATGAAAGAGTGGAGACAGAACATGATAGTAGAAGGACTGTACCCTGTAATAGCACTAGAAGTGCCAATGGGAGAGAAAAGGACAGAGAAAACAAAACATTTGATGACCGGTGGGGATTCAGATGATGATTATTTGGAGGAATTATTAATGAAGAATCCACCTCCTTATACTAAAGGATCAAGACCCGCAAGTGCGAGAGACACCGGTCTAAGGCCTCCTTATCAGGAGGAGCCAAGACCTTTAAGTACAGGGAATCCATTCCTAAAACCTAATTATGGTGAGGGACCAAGTATGACACATCCAACTGCCCCAAATTACATTCCTACCCTAACTCCGCAAATAGTGCATGAAACCAGCCTGGAAAGGGTACTGCAGGAGAGAGAGCGAGAGGCTCTAGATAAACAAAGAACAGAATTAATTCAGAAAATCTCCCAATTGAATACAAGTCCTGAAGCTTTGACAATCCCAGTGACTATTGGACCAGTTGTTCCTTTGTACGGGGATAAGCAGAATAGCCCGAAGACTCCTATGATTACCCCATCTGTAGTACAGCCGAGAAAAGAGCCCTTAATTGTAGATGATCAGGCAAGTGAATGTGAATCTGTGATTTCCTTGATGGATTTACCGATAAGGGAACCAGAAGGGGGTTCATGGAGGAAGAACACTCCTTTCAATTCAGGAGAGGTGCAGATTGAGTCAGCTTCTGGTACTAGAAGTGCCACAGTAGTGACTCCTGAAGAGATTGAGAGATGGAGTCGAGAATTAGAGAAACAAAATCCTCAGTCGAAATCATTAGATATTTACAAACTAAGAATAGAATTGGAAGAACTGATGGCTGGAAATGTGGGGTTAGACAGACTGAATACCTTTACTGAGGAAGAATTATTAAACCTGTTGCAAAAATGGGGAGAATTAGAAAATGGAAAGCCAGGTGGGCAAAGAAAAAGGAGGAGATTAGATCAAAACAGATGGCTTCCGAGTATGTCTTAAAAGAAGCTGAAAAGGCAGAGAAATTATATCCTATGCAAGAAGTGCCAGGGGGAAAACATGTGCATGTTCTATGGTCCCGACAGGATATTGTGTCCTTTACCAATGACTTCCCAAAATTACGAGAAAAACCTGTAGATTGGTACAGACAGGTAGAAAGATTTGTGAAAGTTCAGAAATGCCTCTGGAAAGATTTGGATGGGTTCTTTGACATTGTAGTTCCCGTAGATTTGTGGACAGAATGTAAAATTGCTATTGATTGGCCTAGTGAGGAATTCCCGAGGGACCCTAACACAGGGGCTCCTTCAGCCGAAGTAATGAAAAAGTACAACCAGGTAAAGTTGCATCTCAAAGGAAAGGTGCATGCAAAGGAAACTGATTGGACCCGAATAGACAGAACTACCCAGAATAGAGATGAAACTGTGCATTCCTATTATGAACGACTGTTACAGGTATTCAAAACATACAGCGGATTGGACAACATTGAAATGAAGGACATGACCCACTTCATTTATAGATTTGTGCTAGGGTTAAGGCCTGAGATTTCACAATGGATCAAAGATAATAAAATCTGTTGGCAGTCTAAACCAATTGATGAGGTCCTGAAGTATGCTAAATATTGCGAGGATGAGATGGCAGACAAACGAAAAGCATTAAAAGAAAAGGTCATGTGGGTTCAGGTAAAATTAGCCGAACACCAGGAACAGCAGCTAAATAAATTGACCAGTAATCAGAATCAGGGCCCCGGGGGTGGGGGAAAGCCCAAAGTAAAAATGAGCCGGGAGGAGGCCAAAAAGAAGTTCCCCTGTCACGGGTGCGGACAGAGAGGTCACTGGAGAGACGAGTGTCCACATGTAAAGAATGGAAATATTCAAATTAATCCACAGACGCAGAATGAGAAACCACGAAAGACCCAGCAACAGGTAAAGCAGAATCAGTTGCCTCGTGCACCTAGACAAAATTATAGGAGCAAAGCACAACAGGGTGAAGACACCGAAGTGTGGGAAGTAAGGGAGAAAAAGAATGCAGCAACTTCACAATTTCTGTTAAATGACACGTTTCTCTGTGATGACACCTACTGACGGTGCCTGAGGGGTGAGGACGAGGAGTGCGTGCTTGGCGCCTCCTTGCCGGTGGACCAGTCAGGGCCATACACTGAAGGAAAGGTTGAAGGAAATGACGTCACTTTTCTGTTGGACACTGGTGCTACTGATCCAGCGGGCTATAGAAAATATATCATAAACTACGCTACCCAACTTCATAACCTATAAACAAAATTCTATACTAAATATGGACCCATTTATAAACCTGATATATTTTGGGCCTACTGAATCAGGTGGTCAGAATAAATCTATATACACATTATCTACACACTATATACATATTTATACATTTGCAGAAAGAATATTGTCATTAGAATAAAACCCAACCATTTAAACGACCACCATAGGCGACGTGATCTAGCTAATGGTAACCTATACTTCTAAATAATCAAGTCCAGCTTGTTTGTTAAAAGTAAGATTTTATTTTCTAAATTATGGTATATATGTTGTAAGTTTTATAAATGAAATTTATTTGCAATAAAGCAAGCATGATGGTAAGGAATATGAGAAAAATACAATTTAAGCAATTGAATCAATTTAAAGAAATTATATAAAGTTTAACATTTCTAAAACCTATTTCCCTAACTCAGCTAAATAGACAGAAATTAAAGTAAAGATCTTTGAGGATTCTTACGTGCTCCACGCAAAGTCCAGCAGCACATCACCCTCATCGGAAAGTCAGAAAGCAGCAGCCAGCCCAACCCTAAGGGCATGACTTTTTATACCTTTCTACGCTAACTAAACTGGCAAAGGAAAGTTTTCAGAATTACTCGACGTCCCATTGGCTGAGAGTGACAAGTGACATGTCACCCGTTTCTTAAAAAGTTCCACAAAATCATGTCTTACAAAGACCATTGTCTCTTCCACGTGAAGCCAGAGGCTTCCTGCGATTGCAACTTTGTATTAAGTCATCCTCGCAGCTTCCATAGTCTTTCAGCACGACTTCCGCGGATGCCAAGTTAAGGACTGACAAAAAGTTCACTTTCGACCTTGGCCATGTCCGACAGAATGATGTCAGCTCATCAGTTTTTGCTTTGTGAATGCAGCTTCAATAAACGTTTTAATTCAGAATGGGCGTCTCGTGACTTTCTGCAGAATTATGGATCAGCTCTTTTTGTGCGGCTCAATTAGCTAGGCCCAAAAGCAGGCAACTTATGTTTTCTAGTATAAAACAAACACAAGAAAAGTATTAATGTAAGAAATAATGTAGATTCTGTATCCACCCCATGTTTTACTAATTAATTAACCCACCCGATTAATAAAAATGTTACCTAGCCATTGCAAACAAATAAAGCAGCGTTTATATTTACCAGTCTCCGTTTATCTATGAGACCCATATGCACCTATAATAGTAGAAATGACATCACACAGACAAGGAAAAGCAAAACAAGCACATGCTTAATTTAAGTTTGCAGCAGTTAGTAATGACAAAAACGAAAACAATAAATTATTTTATTATTTTGCACGAACAAAAAAAGATGCAACAAATATGCACGTTTATGAGCACACATGTTAGTCCCCCCACGTGTAAAGTTTAATCTAAGTTGTATTAGCACGACATATCACAAATCATTAATATTTTTATTCATGTTATGGAAATGTGACTTTGCGAGTTTAAACAAAATTTTGTTTTCTATCTCGCTCCATCAACTCCCTCATCTGGTGATTAACAAATCACCACACCAGCACTCAAAATTTTGGTAAATTAAATTTTAAGAAATCGATTCAAATTCATTTGTATTAGTAAACCTAAAAATCTGTCTCAGCATAATCTTTGCAATTAACATGACGCTCTCTATGTAACTCCTGCAACTCAATCTCCCTTTCCTCTTCTTTTCCTTCATATGCTTCTTTCTTTTATGTAACAAACAACCTACTTTAGTCAAAATAAAAATGAATACTATTACAACCAAAGGTGCCAGAATCTTGCCAAGAATTGAACTTCCGATATTATGAAACCAGTTTTTAATTGCTTGAAACCTTTTTGAAAGTTTCTCTGTAAAATCTTCTTCTTCTAAAGGAATTATCTCTGAATGCATTTGTGTAATATTCTTAATATACATTTCAATATTCTTACTTTCATCCGGTATATATGTACAGCAGTGTTGGACATGTAAAATGCCACAGACTCCTCCCTCTTTTGCTAGGAGTATGTCTAAAGCAAGACGATCTTGAATTACCATGGATCTAATTGCAATAACTTCAACATTCACTAATTGAAATCCATCAGCAGTGTCAGTTGATAATCTATCAACTATAGTGGACAATTTTCTGATTCTCCCTGCATTTAAGGTTATACCAACAAAAGGTATTACAGCTTGAAAAATATCTCCCAGAACTTCAGTAAAAGTTTCTCTTTTAGCTCTATTTACATAATTATGAATTTTAAATAATCCTTCTGAATCTCTGTCAACATGAAACACTTTAGGAAAAACAATTCCCACATAACAAGTTCCATACCAATGGTCTGGAAGGTTGTAGTAGGCTTTGTCACCACAAACAAAATAAATTCCAGGAAAGATAGGATCTTTTCCACCTTTAAATCCCCAACCTCCCATTATCAGATAAGTATCTTCACAGTTGCTTGCACCTACAAAATAATTATCAAAAAGTGTATTATCTCTTCTAATGCAAAGCTTTCCACTAACTGGCTTGTCTATGTGAATTGCAATATTTTCAAGCATTTTGCCATTTAATTTCTCATCCTCTTTTTGCCAGAAGGATGACTTAGTCTGCTTGACTAATTCATTTCTCTTATAAATTGCTCTTCTCTCCTCAACCATATTCAGAAATTTCTTTCCTTCAGCACTTAATTTACAAGTTAGATTATTCTTATAAGCATACTCATAAGTGAGTTCGTTAGTAACAAGGAAATATTCTCTCATTTGTTTTGCTTTCTTATGCTTATTTAAAGCATTATCAATCTTAATATTAGCAAAAATTTCATCATAATTTGAATAGTAATATTCTAAACGACCAGTTTGATAAAATAAACTAGTTAATACACTACATGTAACAGCATAAGTGAGAGGAAGCATATTATATGTTACTCCCTCAGAAACAGAAGCAGGTAACTTAACACAGACGTAACAGTCCTTTGCATCCATTACCTTTACATATTCACTCAGAAGCTTTGTGAATGTATTGCTTGAAAAATCACCTATTGATTTATCTTGATGAATGTTAGGCTGATGATCAATTACTTTTGCAGATGCACTATGTTTAGTTTGGCTAACCAGAGCTTTGCTTGTTATGTTAACTTTGTGTAATTCTCTATTCATTTCTAAAGGTATAATCACAGCTAGTACCAACCAGAGCAGAACTAAAATGAGCAGACATACCAGAGTCATCTTACAGCATCTTTTAAAAACAGAACATTTTGAAGTGCTCTCCTTAACGTAAGGCATTTTTAGGTTAGTTTTAGCCTCAAAAATAAAAATAAAAATAAATTTTAAAATTTATATACACCCCCCTTTTAAAATATATTTTTCTTTTATAACCCTAAACAAGATTTCTTCGACCTTATGTCATACATAAGTTTTCTTCCACTAATCAGTTTTTCTTCGACCTTGTGTCAACTAACAAGATTTCTTCAGCCTTTTGCCAAATTAATAATTCTGTACTTTAATCATTGTCACTAATTTCTTGGATTTCGTTTTCTTCTTCACTACTATCATATATGTCAATAACGGGTGGAATTACTAAGTAAGTCCACTCAGGAGACTTGTATTTCTGGTTTGGTCTAATTATTCTCTTCCCTTTTCTCGATATTACTTCAATCTTTCTTCCAACTCCAATTTCTTTTCCTGGACTCTTTTGACTACTGATTTCTTCAACTTGTTCTATTGGCTTTTTAATCAATCTGACTCTCAATCTTCCACCAGGCCAGTAGTCTGCTTTTCTCACGTACTTCTTCTTTGGCTCCGAATTATTCGATTCTGACTTCCAAGTCCTTTTCTTTCCGTTTTCACTTCCACCTTCCACGTCACTTTCTTCAGTTTCGTAGTCTGAAATTTCAATTGACTCAGGAACTTCTCTATTCGGCAATTTCACTCCTTCAGGAACTTCACTTTGTCTTCCATCACTGGTACTCGGTAATTCATTCTCCTCCTCTTCCTCAATTACCTCTAGCTTCCCAGATTTCGGATTTTTGTTCCTTACTTCAGAGCTTGTTCTCTGCCTTTCGATACTCTCCTGGTCTGAAACTTCCTTCGGTTCAGCTTCTTTGTCTTCAATATAGACAACTGAATCCTCAGTTATCTTTCCTTTTAACAGATTCTCTTCACCTTCAGAATCTATTTCAATTATTTCTAAGTCTTTTCTTGTCAAATTTCCATTCACTGGCACAGTTTCCAGATGTCAACTTTCTTGTCGATCTTCAGAATCTGGAACTACTTCACCTTCTGTTCTGTCTTCTGCTTCAGAATCAGAGTCATCTGTGGTATCACTTTCAACATCAGAATTCTCAGGAGTTGGTATTGGAATAGTATGACTTGGATGAATCCAGCGCTTCAATCCTCTGCACTTCACAGCATTAGTAGTGATCAAGATTACCTGCCTAGGTTTCTGCCATCTAGGAGATAGACAATTCCTCCTCCGATGTACTTTCGTTCTGACCCAGTCTCCAGGTCTCAGATCATGTGTCAAAACTTTGTCATTTGATTGAGCTTCAGTTCCCACCTGATTAGACACAGAAGTTACCATATCAGATAACCTTTTACAGTAATCCAAAATCGCACTGTCATTTATGCTCAACAATTTACCTACAGGTACAAAAGCTTGCCTCATAACTCTTCCCATTAAAATTTCATGAGGACTCAAACCTGTCTTTTTATCTGGTGTACTTCTTATTGACATCAAAACAAGTGGAAGAGCATCAGTCCACTTAACTCCTGTTTCTAGACACATTTTTCCAATTCTGTTTTTGATAGTTCCATTTATTTGTTCAACTACACCTGATGCCTCTGGTCTGTATGCACAGTGTATTTTCTGCTCAATGCTCATAGCTTCACAAATTAATTTCAACAGTTTGTTATCAAAATGGCTTCCTCCATCACTCTCAATAGTGACTGGAAAACCGTACCTTGGGATGATTTCTCTGAGCATTAGTTTTGCTACTGTAATTGAATCACAATGTCGTGTAGGGAAAGCCTCTACCCATCTTGAGAATAAGCATACAATTACAAGTACATATTTCAAACAGTTGTGTAAGGGCATTTCAATGAAATCTATTTGTAACCTGGTAAAGGGACTACCCTCTCGACCAATTATTCCTGTCCCCACCACTGATTTTCTGTTTGGATTCATTTGTTGGCATGACAAACACCTTTGACAAAAGGATTCTGCAATGGTTCTAAATTTTGTATTGAACCATGTTTCTCTAAAAAGTCTGACCATAGAATCTCTTCCTAAATGTGCAGGACCATGATATAATCTGGCCATGTCAGAAATCAAACAATTTGGTAAAACTACTCTGCCATCTTTGTAAACCCACACTCCATCTTCATCACGTGGTCTACAATCTGATCTTAACCATAGGTCTTTTTCTTCATCTTCTGCTTCGTTTTGTAAATCTCTAATCTCATTCCATGTTTCTACAATAGTTGTTAGCATTAATGAATTTGAATCAGTTTCTGTACTTCTATTCCGATTGTAAGAATAATTTTTCCTTGCGCAGTACTTTGCTGTTTCGTCTGCGAAGGCATTTCCTTTGGAAATATAATCAGTTCCTCTAGTGTGCGCTGCACACTTGACTATAGCAATTTCTTTTGGCAATTGTATTGCTTCAATTAATCTTCTAATGAAAACTGCATTTTTAATTGGTGATCCTGTTGATGTCATGTATCCTCTCTGTGACCAGAGTTGTCCATAATCATGCACAACTCCGTATCCATACTGACTATCAGTAATGATGGTAACTCTTATATCTTTTGATATTTCACATGCACGAATTAAAGCAATCAATTCAGCCACTTGTGCTGAACGAACTCCTTCAAGACATGATGCTTCTTCAACATCTTCGACTGTACAAACTGAGTATGAAGCTTTCAAGACACCACCTTCGGATCTTAAGCATGAGCCATCTACAAAGTAGGCCGCTCGTGTTTCTAAATCTTGTTTGCCACAGAGACGCTGTGCTGCTGAGCTCTGCCTGAGGTCTTTTGGAGGCGGAGGAGCTGACTGCTGACCGACTCGTCGTGGGAGCATTCGTTAACCCCTGGTGACCGCAGCGGAGAGAGAGGCGCCGGCCCCGGGACTGCGAGGACCAGCAATCACCACCTCTCAGCTGGTCCTCTTCCCGCGTGAGCCGCGCCCCCTCCCAGAGTCACACCCCCAGCAAATCCAATAACTTCTCGCGGCCCCCGCTTCGCGGGTGCCGCTCGTGTTTCTAAATCTTGTTTGCCACAGAGACGCTGTGCTGCTGAGCTCTGCCTGAGGTCTTTTGGAGGCGGAGGAGCTGACTGCTGACCGACTCGTCGTGGGAGCATTCGTTAACCCCTGGTGACCGCAGCGGAGAGAGAGGCGCCGGCCCCGGGACTGCGAGGACCAGCAATCACCACCTCTCAGCTGGTCCTCTTCCCGCGTGAGCCGCGCCCCCTCCCAGAGTCACACCCCCAGCAAATCCAATAACTTCTCGCGGCCCCCGCTTCGCGGGTGCCGCTCGTGTTTCTAAATCTTGTTTGCCACAGAGACGCTGTGCTGCTGAGCTCTGCCTGAGGTCTTTTGGAGGCGGAGGAGCTGACTGCTGACCGACTCGTCGTGGGAGCATTCGTTAACCCCTGGTGACCGCAGCGGAGAGAGAGGCGCCGGCCCCGGGACTGCGAGGACCAGCAATCACCACCTCTCAGCTGGTCCTCTTCCCGCGTGAGCCGCGCCCCCTCCCAGAGACACACCCTCACTTTCACCAATAGGGTGTTACATCATTAACACATAAGGAAGCCCTATTACGCGCTTAGCGGGACGCGCGCGGGGCAAAGCTCGGGGCTAAGCCCGGGCAAAGGGCGGGCCGTCTGTGGCCGTCCGGGGACGACCGTGGACGGGACGGGCCATATCCCTAACATCTACGACCAAAGAACAACTCTGACCAACTCTGAGACTAAGCATCGGAAAAAGGTAACATTCTCTCTCTTTCTGTAATTTTTTTCTTCCTCTCCTGCGACAAAAGTGGCTCAAGACATCTCTTTAATGGGTTTAAAAAAACTACGCTCAAGAACTATTTTCATGAAACGATTAGGAACAGAGGAAGCTGTTAGAAAATCCACGGATAAAGGTTTAAAGGCTGGCCGTAACACCCTGACCCCAGCAATCAGTGAATACTTCTCGTCTTTATCAGTAAAAAAGAAACCGGAAAAAACAATGTCTGCCTCTGAAAATAAAATATCTGGGAGTTTGGACGATCGAACCAGTTTATCGGCATCCGCACACTTGCTTCAAAATGTCAGCGAAATCGTGTTTGCTAGCAAGTCTCCTAATAAAACAATGGAACAACAACTAGAAAATCCCAATTCTAGTTTGGTGAAATCATCAACGCCTTTAAAAAAACATGAGAGTCTACACAAAATAGAAGACCTGACTATTTTCAATTTTACATCGGAACAAAAAAGCTCGAACTCCGATCTACTCTTGTTAAAGGGCATTGGGAGCCCACAAATACGAAAGGATCTCAGTATATCCAACAAAAAAACGGTAGTGAATAGACCAGAGCAAAGGTCAACAATCATTGACGCAAAAAAACTTTCTACGTATGAACAAGATTCCTTTTTGGATCCCTTTTTAATAGAAGAAAATAATCGTGAAAAATCTACTCTTCCTCTTTCAAAGGCTCTATTCACATTACAAGAGATTCTCGAATCAGTTCTCTCCTTTTTAAGTAACATTCTTGAAAATTCTGACCAAACTTTAGATGTCCAAATTGGCATCTTGAAATTTCTAGTAGAAGAGAAAAGGAAAAAGGAGACCTCAAAAACCAAAGAAGGAAAAATAGAAGACAATAATTTGCGTAAAGAAAACGTATATAAGGAAAGTAACTGTCACTCTTCTACTCAGACATCAGATGACGATCTTAAATCAACGGATAAAAGGAAAAAAACGGAACCTTGCAATGAATCCACTATATACTCCTTAAAACGATTGTTTAGAGAAAACCTTCCAAAAAAACAAAAACAATTCCCGATTTTTAACAAAAAAACGAAAAAAGAAAGATCTCATATCAACTCAGTAAAAGAAGTCGAGGAACTGCATGAGGAAATTAACCCAGAAATTCTCTCAGGAGCAATAACACCAAACCTAGTTAAGGATGACTTGATCATAGGAAAAAACAAAAAGAAGAAAAAACCTTTAAGAAGGATTCACAAAAAGCAAAGCCGTAAACTGAAATTTCAAAAAATCATAATATCACAAAAAGATCAACAGGAGGAAAATGACGAGACAAGTAAGCCATGTTGGAGTAAAAAAGGAGAATCCCCTAAAGGAACAAGCACTGACATAAAGAGATCCTTGAATCCTAAGGCGGATGTATATTTCCCATCAAACACGGTTTTAACGACAAGACAAGAAAATGCTGATAAAATTGTCTGTGAGGAGGATAAAGACTGGAAGATTGACACTCAATCAAACGTCCTCCAATTTGAAGAACTATTTCCAACTGACAATACTCCTTTGAATAGAAGCAGGATCCTTCATCTTTTACAAAACATAAAGTCTCTTCAATTTATGACAAGTAGTGACATCGATTTAGTATTATTTCCAAAACGAGGTCTGAGCAAAATCGCAGTGGTCTCGTTCTGGTCTCCAGTAATACCAAGTATTATTCTGAAGGAAAAAGAGATAATACATCGATTTGGTTACGATGTCATTGAGAAAATCGAGCTTAAAGGAAACAAAAATAATCCAATTCCCAATATCAACACCCAACTTTTCTCCTCACTGCACCTGAATGAGGGGAAACAATTTTTGGGGACTGTAAGAGATCTGGAGGATATCCCAATTAGTGATATACAACAGGGAGAAGAGATTCTAAAAATTCGTATAAAAAAAGGGGAAAGGGAAGTGTGGCACATAGAATCGAAGGCAAAAAATGCTGATGAAAATAAATTTGAGAACTCCTGGACGTGGCTACCTGGGATGTTAAACTATAACAAAGGCTCAAATCAATTAAAGTACCCTGTTTAACCAAGGTCTAAAGGTCATAACGTGGAACATTGCTGGTAGATCAAGGGAAAAAATGAAGGAAGTCCTCGCTTCTCAGCCAGACATATTGACCCTTCAAGAAACTTGGGAAACCGAGCCCTTTGTACAACAAGGTTACTATGTGTATAACATATGTGCAAAACCCTCATATCGGGGCCATGCCAAAGGGGGATTGGCAATTTTAATGAGAGAGGATCTCCTATGGGCACAAGAGATAGTGGAAACCAAAAGTGAAAATGTGCAATGTATCAAACTGTCTCTGAAAGCCTACAATTCGACCTCAACGAGAACAACGTTGCTTTTTAACGTTTATGCCCCTCCAGGAAAAAAATATGACACTTTATATGATGATACCCTGCAAATTATTACACAAATAATAGAAGCCCTTATGTTCCCATATTACTTGATATTGGGTGACTTTAACGGGAAGATTTCCAATTTAGAAATAAAAAAGTGGGGAAAAATTTTGGAAGAGGAAAACTTGGATCCTTTAATCCCTCAATTCCCCAGAGATATCCGATCTAACAAAAGAGGGAAAACACTGTTAACAGTACTGCTTACCATAAATGGAACCATTCTTAATGGGAACGTGGAAGGCGACATCCCGGCCTCTTATACAAGGCAGGGTAACGGGAGACCGTCAATAATAGATTACATCATTTGCGGCAAGGACCAGTTCGAAACTATGTCCCATCTCTGCTCCAACTTCACCACTGATAGTGATCATGCCGTTATGCAACTTAGAATCAGTTGGTCGGTTCAGTCCGCAGAAGAAGGTCCGATGATTCTCGAAAGAAAAGAAACTTTGGTAAACAGTGATCGGAGACGTATCTTTTGGAATCCGTCCTCCCTGAGTAAAATAATAAATTTGATTGAGCATCAGCATTTCTTAAGGAACCAATATTCTGAAGATCCTATTGAAAATTTTGAGATCATGCTCATTGAACTTAAGGAGGTAATAACTAAAATGAATTCTCATACAAACAATACTAATTTACAAAGGAAAAATAACAACAAAACAGGGAATTCATTGATAAGGAAGACCCTAAATAAATTGATACGTGCTCAATACCTTCGCCCCTCTCCTACTAAAAAGAAGGAAATAAACAAAGTAAAAAATCAATTGAGAAGAGGAAAAACAAGTGAGAGAAAATCCCTTCAAGATCGAAACTGGGTCGAATTACAAATTGCTGCCAAAGAATCAAATCAGAGAACCTACTGGTCCATAATAGCTAAACTATCGGGGACAAAAAAGAAATTACAAGCAGTACCTGTTCCTCCGAAAGAGTGGGAACTCTACTTGGCAGAACTCTACAAAACAAATGTGGATAAATCACAAACAAACGGTTCAAATAAAGTGGAGGAAAAAGTCAAGGGAAAAGTAATCCCGAAAACAACAAATGTAATGGTGGAAACCCACATTAGGAGGGCAAGAAGTACAGGAGCTTTCGGCCCTGATCAAATTCCTATTAAGGCCCTGCAAACAAACTCTAAGGAATGGAGCCTCCTACTAACTCCACTTTTTAACCACATTATGTCCTGTGGTCAAGTACCCAAGTCATGGCAAGGGAGTACTATTATCCCAATTCATAAAAAAGGCTCCAAAACGGTAGCAGGAAATTATCGCCAAATAGCACTGCTGGATGCTACTGGGAAAATCTTCGCAGCAGAGATCCTCTTACAACTAAAAAACTGGGCCTTTTCGTTGGGGTTGATACCTATGTTCCAGTCAGGCTTCAGACCCAAACACTCTGTCACAGATAACATGGCAATTATTCAGTTTTTCCTGGACAAATATGTCACAAGAAAAAAACAGACGGTCTACATGGCCTTTATAGATTACTCGACTGCATTCGACCGAGTGGACCGTCCGACACTATGGAAAAAATTGAGGAGTTTGGGAATTAACGAACATCTGCTACAGGTCATCATTAGCCTCCATACAACTACTTGGTGTCGAGTCCAAATGGGGGGCGAAAAAGGACTAACGAAAGTAATATATACTGAAAACGGCCTCAAACAGGGCTGTTTATTAGCCCCCATGCTGTTTTCGTTATATTTAAACGACCTGCCTAAACAATTAGAAAAGGGCCTTAGCTTGCCCCCAAAAATTAACCAGCAAAGAGTTCATACGTTGCTTTACGCGGACGATATAGTCTTGTTCGATCTCACACCATTTGGTCTACAAAATTCCCTTGATATTTTGTTCAAATACTCAAAGGACAATTTCTTAATTCCGAACGTAGGGAAAACTAAAGTTGTAGCCTTTTCTGGGAGGAAGAAAAGTGCCAAATACAATTGGAGGCTCGGAGACGAAAAGGTTGAAGAAGAAAAAGAATATATCTATCTTGGCAGGATTCTTACCAAGAATCTCTCAAATACAAAGCATATTGAGAAGTTAAAGAAAAAATCTGACTTACATGCAGGAACTCTGTCCAGACTATATAGTGCCACAGGGAGCAGGCATTTTTCCTCATTAATAAAAATATATAAAGTAAAAATACCTGCAGTCCTGTCATATGCTACAGAATACATTCCCATTCAACAATGGGGCTTCATGGACCGTCAAGAGGGGAATATCTTGAAAAAAATGATGAGGGTTCCAACTGCAACACCAGTTCAGGTTTTACGGCTGGAATTCGGAATCACTAGTGCTTTTGCCACCGCAGTGGCAAATATAATTAGATGGGCCTATAATCTTCTTCATGCTACGGAGGGTACCCTCAGATTTCTGCTACAAAAAGAGACTTTCGGCCCAGATGTAGATAAACAAACTTTTCTAGTTAACATGTCTGCGGCGTTCCAAATGGCTGAAATTTCTATAGAAATCTTAAAGACTTGGTCCGCGTCACAACTAAAACTCTTTTTAAAATGTTTTACTCCTAGGTTGAGCTATGATTTGGACTATGCACACAGCCAGCGGCTTAAAATATTCAAACCCTTTACTACACTTATAGAGTACAAGAATATACACCCTTATATTTCATTTTGTCTTTCTCATAGTGCAAGGAGGGTGATTTTTATGTTTCGAACAGGGATTTTACCTGTACAATCTTTTAAATCAAAATGGTCACTTGGAGA
This sequence comes from Lissotriton helveticus, assembly GCF_964261635.1. NCBI lineage: Eukaryota > Metazoa > Chordata > Amphibia > Caudata > Salamandridae > Lissotriton > Lissotriton helveticus. Next base: position 836,602,302 of record NC_136070.1, read on the forward strand.
TCTCTCTCATCTATGTTTGTTATGTCAAGGGGGTGAGCAGACTGTGGAACACTTACTGTTTATTTGCCCCAACTTTAAAGTAGTAGCAGCTCGCGCTCAGTATATTTCGCCGATATACAGATCCTGTAGGTTAGTAAAAGATTCCGAAATATTAATAGCAGGTATCAACCCCCCGAATGAGTTTGTATGTTATAATTTGTACAAATTTTTTAAATCAACACTAGCTTTATATTAATTTGTGATGTACTTTTCTTTTGTTAATTTTTATCTCATTTTCTACATTTGTGGTCCTCGGTTGAGTACCTATACAAATAAAAACTTTTTGACTTTTGACTTTGACTTTGACTTTGACTTTGACAAAGTAGACAAAATCCGATTCAGGCAAAGGTCTGTCTTTGATGTCTTTTCTGGGTTTAGTGCAGAATTCCATGACATCTAAACATTCGTGTTCAGTTTCAATGTCATCAACAATTTCAGAATCAGGCAGTAATGTAGAAGGATTCAGATTCAAACATCTTGAAATCGAAACATTATCTGCTCCCAGTATGATTTTCTCATACTTTGTCAATCTGCTACTTGTTAAATGTTGAGTCTTACCTCTTGTCAGTAATATTTCAACTGAATGAGGCACAAAAACTTTCACAGGAAATCCCATAATGATTCCTTCACTTTGTTCTAGGCTAATACTTGTAGCTGCAACTGCTTTCAAACAACCTGGTAATGCTTTTGCAATTGGATCAAGAACTGCAGAGAAGTATGCAATAGGTTTCTTTAAATTTCCATGTCTCTGAATTAACACAGATAATGCACATCCTTCTCTCTCACTGCAATACAGTTCAAAATCTTTCTCATAATTTGGCATACCCAAAGCAGGAGCTTGGCATAAGCTCTTTTTCAGGTTCTCAAAAGATTCCATCTCAACATCATTGAGAATAATTGGATCCTTTACATCTGATTTGGTCAGTCTTTGTAGTGGTTTTGCAATTACTGAAAATCCACTTATCCATTGTCGACAGTAACCTACCATTCCTAGGAACATTCTGACCTGTCTTTGTGTTCTTGGCGGTAACATTGCTTGAATCATTTTTATTCTCTCTATAGTCACTTGTCTTTTTCCTTTTGCAATTCTGTGACCAAGATATTTCACTTCTTGTTTGCAAAACTGTAGTTTTGCTGGGGACACTTTATGTCCTTCTTCTGCAAGGCGATTTAACAGAATTATTGTGTCTGTTACACAATTTTCTCTTGTCTTTGCAGCTATTAACAAATCATCAATATACTGCACCAGTGTAGACCTACCTGGTAAGTCTAAATCTTCTAATGATCTTTTTAACAATTCATTAAAGATTGAAGGACTTTCTGTATAGCCCTGAGGGATTCTTGTCCATCCAAGGGTCTTACCTTGGAATCTGAAAGCAAAGATTTCATAACTGTCTGGGTGTAAAGGAACAGTAAAGAATGCATTGCAAAGGTCAATGACTGTGTACCATTCAGCATCATATGGAATCTGAAATAGAATTACTGCTGGATTTGGAACCACAGGACAACATGGAATAACAATTTGATTAACCTTTCTCAAATCTTGTACGATCCTAAATGTTCCGTTAGCCTTTTTAACTCCCATAATTGGTGAATTACAAGAGCTACTCTTCATTTCCTCTAATACACCTTGCTTGATTAATTTTTCAATTACAGGTGTAATACCTTCAATTGTCTCTGTCTTCATTTTATACTGTGGAGTGTTTGGAAATTCTATTCCCTGCTTCAATGCAATTTTAACAGGATCTACGTTTTTCATCAGACCCATCTCATTCCCAGTAAAATCCCATATTTCAGATTTCACTGTTTCCTTTAGCTCTTCAGGTAAATCCTTTTCTTCAAATGCAGGAAACAATTTTGTTTCTTCTGCTTCCATCATCATCATTGTCATTCTATACAAACCATCTTCCTCCATTGTTTGTAACTCAACTCCTTCAGGAGAACAATATATTCTGCAATTCATTTTACATAGGATGTCTCTACCTAATAGATTTACTGGACTGCTATTACAAACCACAAATCTGTGTTTGTCTCTGTAATTTCCAATTTCAACTGGTACTGGATCAGTTAAGTCTGTTTTAATTTGCTGATTACTTACTCCGACAACTTGGATGGTATCCCCAGAGAGAGGTAGGTTTTCAATTTCCACTGATCTAACAGTAGAACGGGTAGCACCAGTGTCCACTAGAAAAGTGATGTCTACATCATTAACTTTCCCGTTTACATAAGGACCGGACTGGTCAACCTCAAGAGTGGCTCCAACAACACACTCTTCCTCCTCTCTCGGGCACCGTCAGCAATAATCATCAGAATCACTGTCTTGGCTTTCTGTTAATAAAAATTGTTGTGAAGCATTTTGCATTTGAACCTTTTGCTGCTTTTGCTGTTTTTGTGGTTTTATTACCTGTTCACATCCCTGAAATCCCACGTTTGGATTATATTTTTGAACTCCCCCACAATTCGGAAAAGGTGGTTGTGGCAACTGGTCTTGACGATTATTCACCTGTTGTTGTTGTTGTTGTTGTAACTGTCGCTGAATATTAAATTCATTTAACCCCTGTTGCATCTGTAGCTGTTGCTGCACGTTAACACCATTCTGCATCTGTGGATTCAATAAGGGATTCTTTAAGTTTCTAGGAGGATGAGGACACTCGTCCCTCCAATGTCCAATTTCGCCACAATTAAAACAAGGTAATCTTTGTTTCAGCTCTTCTATCTTTGGGCTACATTTCTTTTGGAAATTATTACCTTTAAACTTTCCTTGTATCTGATTTGTATTTCCAGTTTGAACAAAATTAGTGTTCTTATTTCCCATGCTGGCAATCTGTTGCTCAGCCACCTTTACCTGAGCCCACATGGCTTTCTCCTTCAGCTTCTTTTGTTTTACTTCTAATTCATCGCTACAATATTTTGCTTTTCTCAGAATATCATCTATAGATAGTGCTTGCCATCCGACAATACTAGTTCTGATCATTTCTCCAATTTCAGGTTTTAATCCATAAACAAATCTATAGATAAAATGACTCATGTCTTTTTCATCTAATTTTTCATAACCACTGTATTGTTTAAAGATTAACAGTAGTCTTTCATAAAAAGAATGAACTGATTCTTTTGTTTCCTGTTCTGTTCTTTCTATTTTAACCCAATCAACTTCTTTGGGTGGAATTTTGTTTTTCATCCAAACAATTACTTTCTCATAAAAATCCATTACAAGTGGATTTGGGGCACCTGTTTCTTTAATTCGCTCAGGTTCTGCTTTTGGCCAACTAATAGATATTTTGCATTCTGTCCAAAGATCAGATGGAACAACAATGTCAAAAAATCCATCCAAATCAATCCACAGAACTTTTGACACTTTGATAAATCTATCGACTTGCCTGTACCACTCAACAGGTTTCTCTCTTAATTTTGGAAAGTCATTTGTGAATAACAGAATGTCTTGTCTTGACCATGGGACATGAACATATCCTCCACCTGCAACTTCCCTCATTGGAAATTGTTTTGACAATTTTTCCAATCTTTCATCTTCCTTCCTTTTGGTCCATTTCACTCTCCATTTGTTCAGTTCTCCTAGCTTTTTGATATAGACAATCAAATCTTTAATGTGAACTATTCTTCCCATTGAGTTCAAACTCTCAATGTCACTTTCTGAGAAATCTAATCTGTAATGCTTTGCAAAATTCTTTTGTTTACTTACATCGATTTCAAGTTCTGCAGCTAAATCCTCTAATTGATCATATTTATTTTTCGTTTTCCACTGAATACTTTTGCAAATGAATAGTAGTTCATCATCTCGATAGTAATTTAAACTATCTGGGCCAATTGTTCCAATTATTAATTCTTCTATATTCGCTTTTAATTTGGCCACATCAAGTTTTGGTGTGGTTACCCTAACTTCAGGACTTCCTACATCTGACATAGCACCCATTGGTGTTTTTGGAGATAAATCCTCATTAAACGTTAAATCAGGCATTCTCGATCTAGAAGTGTTTAATTCAGTCAAGTCTGAATAAAATTTTTCAGCAGGCTTTTGAATTTCTGTATTTAAAGGAATAGTTAATCCAGTTTTGTTTGTATTTCTTTGATCAAATACAGGCTGAACAGGACCTATTGTTACTGGAACTGTGACAGCTTCCATGCCTTTTGTCATTCTTTTAATTAATTCTTCTTTAGACCTTAAATATTCATTATAATCATCATCCTCAACATTTCTTGTCTCTCTTGCATAATCTTTTGGAGGTTCCCTTGCTCTTGGAGTCATTGAAAAATGTCTACCCTCATTTCGAGCATTCTCGAATTCTGGTCTTCTAGGAGTTTCAGTGATTTCACAATTATTTGGATAAAGTTTAGGAGCTTCACTAATTGGAGGTGCACTCGGTGAAGTTTCAGTAGAAACCACCGGAGTAGACCATGATCTAGGAGGTCTCAAAGGCTGATTAGGCTGTTTATTTCTAGCAGTTGTATATATTTCTTCCATAATTGCATCCTCAGATTCACTTTCCATAGATTTTCCTGTAGGAGAACCCATTACCATTTCATGAATTAAATATAATCCTTCACTCATGTTTCCCTGTCTCCACATTCGCAATCTATCTTCATGAGTTTCTCTTTTCCATGATGGATTTTTAGAAGGTCTTTTAATTCCACTAGCTTCTCTTTGTAACTGATACATCTCGTCTTCCCATTCAACTAAAGCTTCAAATTGAGTTGGTCTCGGTTTTGGAACAAGAGCATTCATTTTCTCTCGTAAATTTCTTAAAACCCTTACATTAAATGAACCATCATCAGGCCAAGCCAAAACACCATCGTTTTTAGTATAGCGTTTCCAACTGTCGAACCATAAGACAGTATGATATCCGTATTCACCTTCCATGTACGCTGCAGGTGTTTTATACTTATGAAGTAGTTTACCACCTCGCGTTTCGATTTTCTTGTCAGGTGAAAATAAATTCTTAAATTTCTGAAATAATGTTGTCTTTTTCTCAACATGTTTAAAATGATAACTCATTTTCAAAAGTAAAATTTAATTCACAAAATCGTTCGTAAAATATTTCCGGGATGTTCCGCAAAACAACCAATCCGTGCGCGAAACACACCAACAAACCAATGGCAGTTGAGCTACGTCAGTTTCTTGCTCAACCAATAAATTTGGAGATTTTCCCAACGACCAATCTGCTCATAGGCCGTCAGAGACTCAAGAGCCAATCAGAATACAGTTTGTGACGTAGGTCACCCAATCCCAGCGCGGCTCTGTGACGTACACAGCAGCTGCGGTTTCTCGCTTCTCACTCTTGGCGCTTACCCCTCCTTCACAAAATCTTTTCACAGCGCCATTTTAAGAACACTTTTCAGTGTAAATTAATTCTTAACAATGACTTATAAAGACAACATCTGTTCGTTTCACTAATTAGGATAGTTTACATACATTCAAGTATCCACACTTCGGAATAGACGGCGCTATTCACACTAAGGATAATATTCAATTGTCAGTAGAGTAACCTTACCCCACCCTTCTAACACGTATAATTATGAACTCGCTTTGCTCTGAACCCACCGCGAAGTGAAAGTTCTAAGAGTTCCACTTGAACATAAAATACAATTCAAACTCGCACTTTTACACGGAAAATTCCCTAAATTCAAACACGCATGAAATCCGTACAGGACTCTCACCTGTTTATAGAATTCATGCACCGTTAGCAAAATAACGACGTTATCCGTACAGGGCTCTCACCTGTTTATAGATATGAAACATGTACCCGTACAGGACTCTAACCTGTTTATAGATAATCATGTACCGACGCTAATTTTACCCTTCACTCAAGCTCGGATATAACTAATACTCTCATCACAGTGAGTTTTATGGAAGGCGCTTTGTCCCTATTCTCATGCTGCTCTAATTTCTTAGAAAATCCTCACTATACAAGATTCAGACCTAGCCCTAAAACTGTGCTGCTCGGCGACAACACTATGGTACACGGCGATACCTCTTGTGATACTCGGCGATATCACTACAAACTGAACAGATGGCTTGCGTGACTAATTTCTCGCCACACAATCTATACCGGTATAGCTTACAGATAGGCACGAAAAACGAACTTAACAAGTGTTAAAACATTGATCCTATTTGCATACCATGACGCAACCCTTAGCAACCAACATGTTACCTTGGTTACCCCTTAGCAACCATCCTCTGCTACCAGAGAATTGATCCAGCGGGCTATAGAAAATATATCATAAACTACGCTACCCAACTTCATAACCTATAAACAAAATTCTATACTAAATATGGACCCATTTATAAACCTGATATATTTTGGGCCTACTGAATCAGGTGGTCAGAATAAATCTATATACACATTATCTACACACTATATACATATTTATACATTTGCAGAAAGAATATTGTCATTAGAATAAAACCCAACCATTTAAACGACCACCATAGGCGACGTGATCTAGCTAATGGTAACCTATACTTCTAAATAATCAAGTCCAGCTTGTTTGTTAAAAGTAAGATTTTATTTTCTAAATTATGGTATATATGTTGTAAGTTTTATAAATGAAATTTATTTGCAATAAAGCAAGCATGATGGTAAGGAATATGAGAAAAATACAATTTAAGCAATTGAATCAATTTAAAGAAATTATATAAAGTTTAACATTTCTAAAACCTATTTCCCTAACTCAGCTAAATAGACAGAAATTAAAGTAAAGATCTTTGAGGATTCTTACGTGCTCCACGCAAAGTCCAGCAGCACATCACCCTCATCGGAAAGTCAGAAAGCAGCAGCCAGCCCAACCCTAAGGGCATGACTTTTTATACCTTTCTACGCTAACTAAACTGGCAAAGGAAAGTTTTCAGAATTACTCGACGTCCCATTGGCTGAGAGTGACAAGTGACATGTCACCCGTTTCTTAAAAAGTTCCACAAAATCATGTCTTACAAAGACCATTGTCTCTTCCACGTGAAGCCAGAGGCTTCCTGCGATTGCAACTTTGTATTAAGTCATCCTCGCAGCTTCCATAGTCTTTCAGCACGACTTCCGCGGATGCCAAGTTAAGGACTGACAAAAAGTTCACTTTCGACCTTGGCCATGTCCGACAGAATGATGTCAGCTCATCAGTTTTTGCTTTGTGAATGCAGCTTCAATAAACGTTTTAATTCAGAATGGGCGTCTCGTGACTTTCTGCAGAATTATGGATCAGCTCTTTTTGTGCGGCTCAATTAGCTAGGCCCAAAAGCAGGCAACTTATGTTTTCTAGTATAAAACAAACACAAGAAAAGTATTAATGTAAGAAATAATGTAGATTCTGTATCCACCCCATGTTTTACTAATTAATTAACCCACCCGATTAATAAAAATGTTACCTAGCCATTGCAAACAAATAAAGCAGCGTTTATATTTACCAGTCTCCGTTTATCTATGAGACCCATATGCACCTATAATAGTAGAAATGACATCACACAGACAAGGAAAAGCAAAACAAGCACATGCTTAATTTAAGTTTGCAGCAGTTAGTAATGACAAAAACGAAAACAATAAATTATTTTATTATTTTGCACGAACAAAAAAAGATGCAACAAATATGCACGTTTATGAGCACACATGTTAGTCCCCCCACGTGTAAAGTTTAATCTAAGTTGTATTAGCACGACATATCACAAATCATTAATATTTTTATTCATGTTATGGAAATGTGACTTTGCGAGTTTAAACAAAATTTTGTTTTCTATCTCGCTCCATCACTACCCGTTCTACTGTGAGAACAGCAGACGTTCCAAACCTACCCCTCTCGGGAGGAGCGATCCAAGTAGTGGGCATTTCTAATCAGCTAATTAGTACCCCAGTTACAAAACCTATGGAGATTAAAATTGGGAATTTTAAGGAAATGCATAGGTTTGTTGTCTGTGATTCCAGTCCTGTAAACCTGCTAGGACGAGATTTGTTGTGTAAAATGAACTGTACTATCTTTTGCACACCAAATGGCGTCGAAATTCAGACCCCAGACGAAGACGGAATATACAAATTAATGTTAGCAAGACCCGACTCAGAAATTAAAAGACTGACCATAAAGGACTTACCTGAAGAGCTCCAAGAAACAGTGAAACCAGAAGTATGGGATTTTACTGGAAAAGATATAGGATTAATGGAAAATATTGACCCAATTAAAATAGCCATAAAAGAAAATGCAGTATAGCCAAATATTAAACAATACAAAATGAGTGCAGAAGTAAAAGCAGGAGTTGCCATTGAAATAAAAAGATTGTTAGAAGCAAAAATCATACAAGAAGTGATGAGCAGCCCATGTAATTGGTCCTGTTGTGCCAAACCCTGCAGTAATTCTATACCAAATTCCATGGAATGCTGGATGGTTTACCGTCATTGACTTATGTCATGCATTCTTTTCGATTCCATTGCATCCAGACAGCAAATTTCTTTTCTCATTTGAGTTCAACAGTCACGTCTACGTCTGGAATCGCGTCCCTCAGGGGTATACAGAAAGCACCTCAATTTTTAATCAAGTTCTGAAAAAGTGCCTTGAAACCCTAATATTGCCCGGAAAATCAGTTTTGGTGCAATACATAGACGACCTCTTGGTGGCGTCTAAAAGTCGAAGAGACTGTGTAACTGACACAATTGCCTTGCTGAACCATTTAGGTGAAGGGGGCATAAAGTATCACCAGAAAGGCTGCAATTCTGTACCACATCAGTAAAATATCTGGGGCACCAGATAGAGAGAGGTATCAGGAAAGTCACCACAGAAAGAATCAGGATAATTCGAAACATGGGATTGCCAAATACCCAGAAGGAAATCAGAATGTTCCTTGGAGTTGTAGGGTACTGTAGACAGTGGATTGTGGGATTTGCAGTCTTACCAAAACCATTGATAAAAATGACAAAGAAAGGAGCAAGTGACCCAGTAGAGTGGGATGATGAAAGCATGACAGCTTTTACAAAATTACGAGAATGTCTGTGTACTGCTCCTGCACTAGGAATGCCTGATTATTCAAAAGATTTTGCACTGTTCTGTGACACACGAGACAATTGTGCACTTTCAGTCCTGACCCAAATTCATGGTTTGACTCGACGTCCAGTGGCATACTTTTCTTCCACATTAGACCCAGTAGGAGCTGGATTACCTGGGTGTTTGAAAGCTGTAGCTGCAACATGCATGAGTCTTGAACAGAGTGAGTCCATTGTTATGGGACATCCACTAACTGTGTATGTTCCACATTCTGTTGTAATTTTACTGACAAGAACAAAAACCCAGTATCTCACACCTAGTCGGCTAACTAAGTATGAGAGAATCCTTGTAGGTGCAGGAAACGTGACCCTTGAACGATGTAACATTTTGAATCCAGCTACCTTACTACCTAGCTCATTCGCAGAAGAGGTGAGGGGAGAATTTGCACATGATTGCATTGATTTGACTGAGTTCAGTACCAAACCACGCCCAGACATAAAAGAGAACCCCCTGTTTAGTGAAGATTATGAATTGTTTGTAGACGGCTCATGTATGAGACATGAGGATGGTGGCCTAAGCGCTGCCTACTCCGTGTGCACTCTGGAGCGTCCAGTGAAGCATCCTATTTGTATGGAGTCAAGTCTGCACAAATAGCTGAATTGATTGCATTGACAAAAGCTGGTAAATTTGGGAGAAATTTGAAAATAACCATATATACTGATAGCCAGTATGGTTATGGGGTTGTGCATGACTTTGGCCAGTTGTGGCTACAGAGAGAGTTCCTGACTTCTTCAGGTACCCCTATCAGAAATGGAAAATACGTGCAGGATTTACTGGAATCAATCCAGTTACCAAAAGAATTGGCTGTGGTCAAGTGTGCTGCTCACAAATCTGGCAATGACAAAGTGACAGCAGGTAATCGATATGCTGACCAGTTAGCCCAACATTGTGCAAAGTACAAAATTTCAATCAATATAAAGGTTGGGGGAAACGGAAACAGCTGCCAACTTTTGATGCTAGAGGGAGTGAATACATGGGCGGAAGTAAGAGACTTACAGGAAGCAGCAGAGCCACAGGAAGAACAAAGATGGAGAAATTTTGGTTGTCGAAGGAGAAATGCATATGGTGTCATTGTTTACCTTGATGATATGCCTGTGTTGCCAGACTGTATGCTTGCTCCTATGGCTAGGCTAATTCATGGAAACACACATGTAGGCAGAGATGCGATGATTCGCATGTTCCGCCAAACATGGTTCAATTCGAAATTTAGAAGCGTAGCAGTGGCACTCTGCCAGAGGTGTTTGACCTGTCAACAATTTAACCCTGGAAAGAAAACTATAGTATTGCCAGGGAAAATTGGAAAGGCAGAAGGCCCTTTTATTAGATTACAACTTGACTTCATTCAGTTGCCCCCTTGTCATGGAATGAAATACCTACTTGTCATTGCCTGCCTGTTTTCAAAATGGGTGGAAGCTTTCCCTGCACGTAGGAATGACAGCATCACAGTAGCTAAATTATTACTTAGGGAACTCATACCTCGTTACGGTTTCCCAGTCTTAATTGAATCTGACAGAGGAAGTCATTTCCAGAATGAAATAATAAGTCAAATCTGTGAAGCATTCAAAATCACGCAAAAACTGCACTGTGCATATCGTCCAGAGGCTTCTGGAGTGGTAGAACAGATAAATGGCACAATCAAATCAAGATTGGGAAAGATGTGTGAATACACTCAGCTGGAATGGCCAGATGCTCTGCCTCTTGTGTTGATGGGACTCAGAAGTATTCCAGATCGGAACACAGGCTTGAGTCCCCATGAAATCCTGATGGGAAGAGCAATGCGGCAAGCATGGGTACCAGGATACAAAATAATAGGCATATCTGATGATTTGGTACTGGACTACTGTAAAGAACTGGCTGACCAAGTGTGTTCTATCTCTCGCCAGGTTGGGGGAGAAGACGTCGCCAGGCCAACGACTCCAGCACATGGCCTGAATCCAGGTGACTGGGTCGTAATAAAGAAGCACACTCGGAAAAGTTGCCTTGAACCCAGGTGGGGAAAGCCACGACAGGTGATCCTGGTAACCACCACAGCTGTAAAGTGTGCAGGAGTACCTCGCTGGATTCATGCCAGCCATACGAAGAAAGTGACTGAAACTGCCGAAACTGAGGCTGAAGGTTGCGCAGCTGAAGTAGCTGAAGAAGTTCAACCGAGCTCCAGTCAAGAAGAGTGGGTCCCATTAATCGAACTAACAATCGACCCTATACGAACTAGAAGTCAAGCCCATTTAGATAGACAGTGGGATAGAGAGGACGAGACAGGTGAAGAAGAAGCTACTCAGATCATCGAAATCCACGTTAAATCTGATTCTGAGGAGGACTAGCTAGGGAAAGAGTAGGTAATTGACACACCTGCAAGAACACCTGCGTCAGAGGAGGGACAGATAGAAACTAGGGTGGAAGTTCAAGCGGAAGAAAATCAAGAGCTCGAAGAGCTTGAACAGGAACAGGTAGGATTAGACAATTGTGTTCAGGAAAAAGAGATTGAAACAGATCAAAACCAAAATCAGCACATACCTGAACAAGGCCAGTTTAGGGACCAGGCAGAAGAAACAGATGAAAGAGCTGGACCTAGTCAGCTAGGGAACAATACTGAAGATGAACTTGATCCCAATGTGCCACAACTGAACGAAAACAAAAGGGTGTTTGAAGAAGGCCAAGACACAGTGCCAGTTAAAAGACTAAAGAAAGGTGACTCAGTACCTAGATTTGTGAAAAGGCTGAGATAGCGTCCGAAGACGATAACCGAGGAGCCTGAACAAATAAATGAGGTCTCGAGTCAAACTGACCCAGCGGTGACAAAGCAAAAGAGAAGAAGTGCTCGTATCAAAAAGCTTAACAGCAAATACGCCAGTCCTGAATGGACTTACTTTGTACTGGAGGAATTTGAGAATTTGGAAATAAGTGACGAAAGTAATAAAAGTGATGAAGAATTGATTGCTGAACAGACCCGTGAAGAAGCAAACCCAACCTGAAAAGTTACTCGAGTAAGCAAGCTGTGCAGAGTTACTAAGAGGGGTTGAAGCTTCTTTTGAGCCAAAATGTCTGATTCTTCTGAGAATGGGAGACCGAGACGAAGTTGTTTTAAAACATGCTGCCAAGTATGTTTATGTAGTGTAGCAATAGTACTGATACTTTGGATAGGACTAACAATAACTATTTCTTCTATGATGAGTAAAAACCCGAGTCTATACCCAAATAATAATCTACCTGACGACACTGTAGAATCACACACTAGAATTACACCATGAAGAGCAGACGCATTGGACAAACCGCCTAGCCTGAAACAAACAAGCATAGATTTAGAAGCACCAGATGAGGAAGGATTACACTTAAACAAAATAAAGAACAAAACTCATTTAAATGTTTTCGCAAACCTGTTAGTACATTATGTAGAAACTATGGAAATAGACGACTGTTATGTCTGCATGAAGCTACCTACTTCTGTAGCTGAAGGCGTGACTTACCACCACTTGCCCTTAACCTAAGGAATTTTCTGTAGTATTCTAACTAGTTTATTTTTATAAAAGAGGACCTTTACAGTATTATTATTCAAACTCTGATGTGACATTTTCTGAACTTCCTGTTCGAAGAAACCAGAACCCTGTACATACAACTAGAGATGTAGCTAAATACATGAGTGATTATTTTCTAACTGTAGGAAAAATAAACATAGATGGCGCACACAAAAATAACTTGACCTGTTCTTTACATGAAAAAGAAAAGGAATTTCTGGATATGGTAGAAAAGAGAAGAGAAAGTTTCCAAAAGAAAGCCAAAGACAAGAACCAGAAAGTTCCTACATGGGCAGAGAGTATTGGGAGCACCTCAAATGGTGGAGCTAACGCTGCGATGCTTCTGGATTTTGAAAAGAAGGGGAAACTTTGTCTTAAAAGAGAGAAAACTAGTTAATATAACAATATTTTCATTGGTTGCAGTGAATGCGAACATAATTACAAGGCAATTGGAGGTTTCAAAGATGGGACAGAGCCTGTGTTTCCTGGAATTTATTTTATTTGTGGAAATAAGGCTTACTTCAAATTGCCCGACCATTGGTACGGGAGTTGCTATTTTGGTATTGTCCTCCCAAAGATATACCATGTGGGGAAAATCACTGGAAGCACTGAAAAGACTAATGAATTAGTGCGTACTAAAAGAGAAAGTGCTGGTGAAATTGTAGGAGATATTTTTAGTGCACTGATACCTACAGTGGGAGTGGTTCTGAACACACACAGAATTTGCAAATTGTCAACAGTAGTAGATCGGTTATCTACTGACTTCTGGAGGTTTCCTGAGGGTCAATACCGAAGTGGTTGCGATCAGATCAATGGTTTTACAGAACAGACTTGCTCTTGACACGTTATTGGTAAAAGAGGGCGGAGTCTGCAGAATGTTGAAAGCGCAACATTGTTGCACCTACATACCTGATAAAAGCGTAGAAATCAAAGGGTATGTGAGGAACATTACAAATTTGGGAAAAGAGCTTAAACCACTTGAGGTTGACAGTGCCTGGAAGAGACTTACTGATGGTCTCTCTGCCGTAGGTCATTGGTTTGCTAACTTAGGTAAAAGTTTTTTGATTAAAGTACTGATGCCAATTGCAGGAATAGGTTTAGTAATATTCACCATATTCATCTGTTGTAAATGTCGAAAGCACCAAAAGAAGTACACTGTGAACAACAGAGGGGTAAAGAGAAATGTGGATGAACTTGAATTAGAGGAACTGAATAATCAGATTTATAAAAGGGTGAAAAATTCTCACCCTAATAAAGAAACTAAAGAAAAACTGAACAGAACGTTTGAAGAGATTGAACTTGGGAAAAAGTGAGAAGTTGGCATCTGGTTCCATGAATTTGTGATGATATAAAATATCATCAAGAGGGGATTAATGGAGCAAGGATTCGCACGTAAAGCGACTTGCTCGTATTCAAGAACCTCGAATAAACCTTAATGAACTAAATCAATCTGTTTGTCTCACTAATTTCCTATTTATTCTGACATTTTGGGTGTCCCAGTGATGCTTGCATATGTGGTTACTAACCTTAATACGCTTGCCCTACAATGGCCGCTGTTTAGCGGGAAATTTCTTCTGCGCATGCGTTGGTCACATTCACGTGACGTGACGTACTCGCAGTCCTGGTGGGAAAACTTTGCGCTTGCGCACTAGTTTAAAATGTCTGCTTTGTGTTCTCACATGCCGAAGCTTGCCCTGCAGCTTATGCAATGCTGTTCGTCTTGCACTAACATTAATGCTATAGTTAGTATAAAGTAAGGGGAGTCATATAGGGATTCCTGGTATACAGTGTATTCATTTATTTCTATGTTCTAAATTGTTTTCCTTTACTTTTCATGTGGCGAATCTTTTGGGCCTGGGAGGTGTTTGAAATTCCATCTTAGAAGTCCCTACTGCGCATGTCACCTTGGCAGAGGGAAGAAAACCTTGTACCAGTGGAACCCAGCCAGCTGGCAGCCACAGTCAAGATGCTCCTGGGAAGCGACCTGTAGCCCAGCTAACGGAGCAGAAATGTACTGCATTTGAAACAATTGTAATAAAATCTGTGTATGCCATTGTAAGAAGGAGACCTATGTCATGGGAACCCCAAATTCAATAGGCGGTCCGAAAAGATGTAAATTGAGGCTTGAGAAAGTAAAATCCTGGTTGGTGTGTTGACCTGTCCTACTTGAGGACCAATCGAAATTGGGGATTCTTACACTTGCAACATTTGGGGGGTGGTACACTGACCCGAAAACAGTATAACTAGCCTAGGTTTAGCTAGAGAAATTGTCCGCCTTGTCCGAATAGCTGACCTGTCACTGACCCAATGCACTCAATAGGTGACTGATACAGAGAGCTGCGGAGCACTCTGTCCGTAATTTCCATAGACCCAAGCGGGGTTTTGAGAACCTTAAGTGCTGATGGAGCACTTTGCTGGGGAATTCGATAACCCAATCGGGGTTTTGACTGATAACTGCAGAGAGGGTGGAGCGCTGGTGTTGCTACCGAGCTGCAGGTGCTGGTCTTACCTTGGTGATCCTGTCCTGATCCTAATCTGGTTTTCCTGTCCTGGGTGACCATTCTGCACCTGTTGGCCTACTGGTGACCGTCCTTCCTTGGGGTCCTTTCTCCTGTCCTAAAACTGACCCGTGGCCAGGGTTGGTCTTCACACCGTTCTAGGTAAATATAGTGCTGGGGAACCTATTCTGCATCCTTCATTCCTTTTCTTTGCTTTAATAAAGACGTGTTCTTGCATATTGATTTTCCATACTCTCCTTTTTGCACTGATAAATGAAAAAGTCATACATTATAGTTGTTATACTAGCATGTTCCAATTTTCCCCATCCTATAAGTACTGTCCTACGTACTGTTCATAAAATATAGATGTTCCTTTTCTTTACCCTCCTTTAGCTAAATGAAATGATTGCTCTGGAATATTAGCGTGTTCCACTTTTACCTTCCACATATTTACATGTTACCTCGAGTTTCCATAGACAGACTAAATTCTCGTGCTTTGCCCACTTTTGAAGGGTATACCAACTGTGACATTCTAGCTTGTTCCTTATTTTTCCCTGTCCTTTAGTTACTCCACGTCAAGTCTAAATTCCTGAAAATTCTTACTAGCATGTTCCCTGTTCTTACCTTCCTTTAGAGTCCTAAATGGTTGGTCTTATTTACTTCCTATATGGATATGTGCTCTTTATAATCTTAGTTATTGACAGTTTACTTGCTGTGAACCCTATGCTTTCTGAACTTGATGAAAACTAGATAAAGGTTTAAAATTTCCTGAGTCTGTGGTTATTGTATGAGTGCAAACATAGAAAAAGGTATTTTGTATTTTGGTGTCTGCCTTTCTTTTACAGCTAGCTCCCTGATCCATTGTGGTCATTAGGTACCCGTAGCAGTGGAGTGGTAAGTCGGGTACATTGGAAATAAAATAGGAAGGAACAGGGTTACTGGTAGTAGAGTGTAAGGTTACCCGATTGATAAAAATGGTGAATTAAATTTTATGGGCCCAATACGTATATGGTAAAATTATAGTCGGGTGACCTGCGCGCTCTATCAGTCATCACCAGGAGAACTAGCGCATTATTAGCTTTGTTTCTCCGATACACTGCTTTTAGAAGTACCAGCCTATGACCAATAAAGTTTTTTGAATTCATAAGGCCAGGTATTTTTTAACACCACTTTTGCATTCACTCCTGACCCTACTTCACTCACCTCAATACATCTCACATAGCACTCACAAATTTAAAGTGCTCCAGCGTGGTCGCCAGTCGTAGCACGCCCCGTCCCGCAGCGGGGTGGGAAGACACCTATGATGAAGCATGACACCAAGGGCCCTTTTGGTGTGTGAGGGGTATTTTAACAAATACTGTGTATGCCCTACATCCCTATTATGCATTAGACTAGATACACCATCAAAACAATTTGGTAAAAAAAAAACATAGAAAACAACTGTATACAATCAAAATACAAAAAAAGATAATGTGTTGATGCAACGTTTAGGTGGCTCTTTGACTTTTATCCCACTTTTTTCAGGACCAATAGCTGAAAACCAATGATATTCTCCAAGATTTCATATCACGTATATTGAAGGTACCTTGCTTTTATTGTCCTTCTTCCATAATAGTACGAATAGTCTGTTTCTTTCCCAATGAGAAAAGAAACTAATATTTAAGAATGCTGCTCAAATTTCATGTGGGAAACCAACTATGGCAAGTCTGCTGTTTCTTTCCTGCCCCGAGCAAGACCACTGCTACGATAATGCAGATCTCAGCAGTCAATAAATTGCTTCTTAAAGCGGTATTTTCCATCACCTTTTTGTTTGGTGTGGTTCACACTGTTTGTTGTATCTATTAGTTTACCAACCAACTGAGGTCTTGCAGGCTACCAATACGGTGCCCTGTGCTGCTTGATAAAATCAGGGTCCAGCAGGAACACAAAACATAGTTCCTTTTTTTAAAATTTGAGTTGCCAAGTATAACTATTACTTTTTTACGTCATAAGTATTTCATGTGTATTTTATTAAATATTAATAAGTTTCTAAATTGTGTGGATGGAGCATAGTTTGCCATTTTTTACAACAACGTTATAGCTGTTGTTCTTGTGTTGGCAATTAAGCATCCAGGAGAAAAAACTTTGTATTGGTTTGGCTGACCCATATCCATTGTGCCTTTATAAAAGAGGTTACTCTCTAAATTGTTGATGTACGATACGATATGATTTATTCGATTTTTTTGTATAAAATCATAAAAGCGTTCAGTTACAAAATGCAATCAATAGTTAAAAATACATACATGTGAAGCACAAATTATCTACTGGTTAAAAAACAAACATTTGCTCACCCTGTGAATGTAACTTTCCTAATAGTAACATACTTTAAGGGTTCATTATGACAGTTCTTCCGTTACATCAAGAGGGAATGTGCAAGGGGTCGCAGTAGTTAAAAAATAGTATACGGTTTTTCAAGTCTGTTTGGGGCGGGAAAACTACAATAGGGCGATAAACACCTCTTCTACCCAACCTGGTACAATCCTTAGTCATAGGCCTGGAGGCAGGGATATATGATGTGCTTGGATAGAAGTCATGTAAATCCCAGATGGATATGGGGCCATCGTCTTCTTTAGGTTGCCAATTTCGGAGGTATGGGACAATGTTTCTACTCTTGAATCTTATTAGTATCAAGTCACCAATAATGTCTTTCGGAAGGGGTCCCAGTCACCCCACTCTCCTCACGCTCACAATCCCGCCCTCAAGATCATGGGGCAGGGGTCTATTTTTGGATAGCCAAAACTGGACCTTATTGAACAGGTCGTGTTGTCTTTCTGGTTTACCCTTTTTTAGTTGCGGGACTCCCGAGAGGACGCATACAAATGGGGCTGCCTGTGGAGGTAGATAAATTCTAGAATCCCTGTTGCGCTCTACTCTGGGGACAAGATATTTCGGCGTAGTGGGTTTAGGAGAGGCTTTGGAAATATTAGAGGGCGGAATGGTGGGAACTGGTGCTCGAGTTTGGGCAAGTTTATTTTGAATGGCAGGTTTAGGCTTATTTGGAGTAGCAATTGAGACGGGATGGGTAGGTATAGAAGCGTTAGTAGAGGCTAACAAATTAAAAGTGATTTTTTCCTCAATCCCTGACAGTCTATCCCCCAAGATGTTGATTTTATCAATTAGGGGGTGTATAATGGATTTGATCAAATGTTCGATCATTGGCAATAGGGCCATCTGGGAAGAAGGAACTAGGTCGTCTGATTTTTCAGCCGGCTCTGCAGCAAGGGGAAATTTGGTAGGGGGTAAAGGTAAGATTGGGGATTTGTTTTGTGTTTTTTGTACTTTAGATTGGCTCTCATTGTATTTATCGCCATTATGCTTCCTTTTGTTAGGTGTGGCCCGGACAGATACTGTACATTGTGTGTTTGTGTTTGTAAATATAGGGAAAGGTTCCAACACTCTCTCATTAGTTGATAGCGAAATAGTCTTTTTTGGTGGAGATGGTAATTCTGCAGGGGCATAGCTAGTCTTACACAGACTGTTTAACTCCTCCAACAATGAGAGTCTACAAACTATGTTGTTGATTTGAGGGGAGGAATGAGTACAAGGTGGACTAACTACAGGCTGATGGCAAATAAATTTATCAGCGTATGTACACGAAGGTAACAGTGTGTTATTTACGTGCTGTTTTTGCATCCTCAGACAAGTATCCGACCTAAACGCACATTTTGTAACAACCCCTTTCTGGTGCGTAATATGAGTTGGATGAAGATGAACTAATAGAGTTAAATGGTCAAATACTACAGTCCAACACAATGTCAAATAGTGGCTTAACCTCCTCCTGGAAAACCAAGTGGTGGGGCCCGTCCCGTCCTCCTCAGGCCTCTGAGGGCCACAGAGGGCCCGCCCTTTGCCCGGGCTTAGCCCGGCTTCGCCCGCGCGCGTCCCGCGACGCGGAAGGGGCTCTGTCTTTTTCTGCGCCTTCCGGGCGCGTCAGTGGTCGGGAGGGGGCGGAGCAAAAGCAGCAAAGGTTTGTGGGGGTTGTGGTCCCCCCGCTCGGCGGCCGCGTGGAGTTCCGGTCGCGGCGGCGGGGGGGACCAGCTGCCAACAAGGATGTTTGCGCAGACTGTGCCCTGCGCGATCAGATCCCCAGTTCCCCTGGTGAGTTCTCTTCCGGATAATTGTTGATGTAACAGATGAACTGCCACAAAATGGTCAATATTCCAGAAGAAGTCCCGAAATATCCCCAAACACTGGGAGGAAACTCCTGGCACATGGTGGGCATTTGTGCTATTTCCAAACATGAACAGCCAATTTGTGTGAGCCTGTATCTAAAAATAACATAAGTAACAAAATGTCCCTTTTCTTTCTACCAAGGAGCCCACATCATGGATGCAGGAGCTGTTTTGACAGAGAATTGTCAGCTAATCCAGCAGATAATAACACGTGCGGCAAGCCAGCCCATCTGGAGTGGTGGAGGTGCTGCTTCTGCTGCACCAGCCATTTGGCGACTGGCCAGCCAGGATGTCAATGATCCCATAATTATGATATTGGAGTGCGGCAATGAGCAAGGAGATTAGCACAAAAGGGCTGGGTGGAAGGAACACTTCAGTTAATCTCGGCCACTGTTAATCAATCTGAGCTTCATTCTTTATAGCTCATATGTGCCATTACAGACAGAGACTGCTCTAAAATGGACTGCCCAACAAACTACCCACTCACATCCCCTCTGTTTGGTAACATAAGCAAAGCAAGACCATTTTTGGTCTTGTTGGACATTATTACTGAGGTGCAGCTTAGGCACTTGAAGCAAAAAGTTGTCTTGTGTTGATTTTGTTTCCATTCAGAGGGGACGTGGTCTAATAGTTATGGCTGGACCCTTCCTATTGGAGCAGTACCAATGCTCATTTGCATAGGGTAGCTCCACGTCTGTAGTGCCACTGAAAGAAAAAGCGATGGACTGCAATACAGATGGGTAATTATCAATGGCTGACATGACCTAATGATGTCCAGCAATATTTTTTTTTCTTTTTCGTAAAAGGAAAAATTGGCATACTAGATGGTTCTGGTACTTACTCTGTTGTGGCATTCTGTCAATCTCTGAAAGTATCAAAATCAGCTACAAACCTACCAAAACTGAATGCATACTACCGGACTCTGGAAAACTGAGGCACCAGCTGTGACGATCTCAGGTGAAAAGTTGCACCTTTATGACAGACTGGTCATTTTCTGAGAGAAGAATGCTTGTTGACAAGGTAAAAACTCTTTCATGTCTTTTGCATCTCATGTAAGTCTGACTCATCATTGTGGCGTTTCCACCGTTTATTTTTCCATATATGCCTGGGTGCAAAAAGAACACTTGATGTACAGAATGCAGAACAATGTCATACATTTACTCCCGTGCAAAGATCTGGGCCTAAATCCAACGTTTTTTTGCTGACCATGCCAATCCAGTTTGAACCCAGCCATATGCAAATCAGTCTTGACCCTGCGCCCAATAGGAACAGTCCAGCCTGAACTGACAGGCCAGGTCCTTCCTCGACTGGAAACAAGCATCCTAGGACCGGTTTCAGGGTTTCACCCCTCATCAGCCAGGATAGCTTGACTCCAGTGACATCGAGAGCATGGGACCCACGTTTGGGCATACCCGTCCCACTCGGGGTGACAAATGCAAAAAGAACAATTGATGGACAGAATGCAGAACAATGTCATACATTTACCCCAGTACAGAGATCTGGGCCTAAATTGATCGTTTGTTTGCTCACCATGCCATTCCAGTTTGAACCCTGCAATATGCAAATCAGTCTTGACCCTGCGCCCAATGGGAACAGTCCAGCCCAAACTGTCAGGTCAGGTGCTCCCTGGACTGGAAACAAGCATCCTAGGACCGGGTTTGAGGTTTCACCCCTCATCAGCTAGGATAGCTTGAGTCCAGTGGCATGGAGAGCACGGGATATGCCTGGGTGAACACAAATTGGAGAGGACCACAACAAAAAAAGCTCCTAAGAAAAATACACTCTAGCTTACTTCACATGACTCTAGGAATGCAGGAATGTAGACATAGATTACTTTGTTGGTCGGCTTACCTCAGGATTTTTGAGCTCACAAGAGTGTATGTAACACTGCCACTTCCCTTCATTTCACTCTTTGTAGCACCAGCTTCAGATGGTGGAAGAAAGGAGAACAAACCTGTAGCTTCTGCTTTAGAGTGGTACCTTGAAGGTGATGTTGGCTCTGGGACCTTGGTCTCCATTCCAAAGCTGGAAGATAGAGACCTGTGAAATTTCTATCTTCTGAACCATGTCATTTCAGAGATAATTTAGCACTGCTAATGTACACGTCAAAGCTTCAGCATCTTATTCTAAAGTTCATGGTTAAAAAAAAAAACAGAAAGCTTGTTTAGTCTACACACCATCACACCCCTATTTTAAACGGGTAACGTTTCAACTCTGTTATGCAATGCTTAGAAGCTTGGGCTTTTTGCACGCAATATAAATACAATTATTTGTTTAATCCAAACTATCCACCATAGTTGGCTACTTAACCCCTTCCATGCTGCCGTCGGCCCGGCAGCACTACCTCGCTGGTGCTGCCGTCGGCCAATGGCCGACGCGCCCCAAACCGTTTTGCGGAAGTGACGCACTTCCGCAAAATCGGCGGCGCAGCCGAGGGGTTAATGCTCATAGTGCAGGCTGGCAACAAATTGCAATTTCTTTCTGTAGCCGGTAGTAAGTGACTGTGCAAAACTGCGCGAAAGACATAATAAAAATAGGCAAATCTGGAGTAAAACCCATTTGCTTATTACTGTTTCCGTTATCTGTACCAATGTTGTTACACTTGCTGTTACCTCTCGAGTCTAAACGATCACAAAACTCATTCACTGCCTTTGTTTTTTCTCTACAATTCAAGTGCTGCACTCGCTAAAATGTATTAGTAAGATGGTTTAAAAAAAAAAAAGAAAACAAATCTTCTTTGTCCATACAGAGAGTCTCCCAGCCTCCTTTCTTAGAACCACTGTCACACTCTGTAGTGGCAGCAATCAACAACTTCCTTTATTGTTCTGAGTACGTAACATCCATCAGATGCACTTCATAACAGTTGGATGCTCAGAAAATAAACCATATCAACATCCTGTTGCTGAAAAGAAAAAGAGAAATTTCCCCGGTGCAAAGAGAGTTTTCAACATTTATGTCATAGACTTTTTCATTTTGCTACCCAGGACAGTTATGTTTTGCATTGTTAGAAATTAGATATTTGGTAATCACTTTAGGGTTTAAGAGTTCTATAATAATTTCAAAAGGTGGTAATAGTGCTAAGATAATTACATAAATTGTAACAGACTCGTAGATCAGTGTACTAAATGGTGAATTCCTCTGCCCGAATTTAGCTCAAATTTATCTCCATCGCTTCTCAACATGTAGACCCAACCTCAGACATAATCAAACACACTTAAACTACAGAGCACACACTCCAACGTGCGCTCCTTAATGCCGGTTCTGCAGTACTCCTTGTTCATCTCCTACCAAAAGCATGGTGCACTCTTCATCACAGAAACATGGCTACCTACCCACCAAAATCCCATCCTGGATGTCCTTGTTCCCACCGGCTGCAGCATCCAGTGTGTGGACCAGTCACTTAAGAACAGAGGAGGTCTTGCGGTCTTCCATAAGTCCTCCTGGCCCTGTGCCATAGGCAATCAATAAACAAAATTTAATGGAGCTCCTTACATGTCACTTCCCACTCTCTGCAGCTCTGTCGTCCACCGACCACTTCTCCTACAGGCCTCTCGGGCAGAACAAGACCTGCATAGATTAATCCCATGAACCCCCTCACTACCTTGCCCATCTCGCATGACCACACAGCAATCCTCAGTAAATTCAACCTCCTAGTCAACTCAGACATGAAAATAGAAGATCCTCCTCCTGAACCTCATCAATACACTCAATGTGGTACAACATGTCATCTAACCAACAAACTCCAAAGAAGAGTTCTCAAATTTGTCTTCTCAACATCACCAACCACACATTGCAAACATTCTCAAACTCTGGACTATAACAATCATCTCACCGTCCCTATAATCCTGCTCCGCATTCAATAACACATCAATGTCAACCCAAAAATGTTTTCATAGTTCCCTCTTTTTCATCCCTTGTCAAGGCCACAGAGGAACATTCTCCAGCAACAAACCCTCACATCCCTAAGACTTCTCCATCAACAACCTAAAACCAAGGCTCACAACTTGCCACCGCTGCATCCATTGTCAACACATTTCTAAATGTCTTCAATGTACTTATGTCATTTGAACACCCACACTCCAACTAAACCATGTATATGAAGCCAACCCTTTAGTCCCCTGCTACTCTAAAGATGTCCCCAACGATAAATGCTCCACCTGCAGACAGTAAATAAAATGGAAGAAAAACAGAACTCTGATGATCACATGCATTTGAAGTTCCTCCATGCAATAGACAGATAATTCATATTAGCCAAAGTCAAGCACTATAGCAACACCACAATGAAGCTGTCAAGAGAAGCAGAAGACTCTTCGAGACAATCAATCATATTATCAGCTCCCATCTGACCCTCCAGTCCTACACTCCACAGACAATTTGAATGCCATCAGCCTTATATTTAGGAAAAAATATCAGACAATTTGATAGCACATCAAAAATACCAAGCCTGCTTCTACTTTGACACCCACCCTCCGCACTCAATCCATCCTACGATGGTCATCCTTCATACCCTTGTTTCTCACAGACTTCCTCAACTCTCTCAAATATATCTCCTTTGAAGATAATATCTTGCTGTCATCCTTCAGCAAAGCTGTCTCAGGGAGCTCCCTCCCCCCTACTCACCACCATCAGCACCTTTCTCACTCAAGAGATCTTCCAAAAAGCTCTCAGCATAGTTCAGATCCTCCCATTCCTATAGAAACCCATACAAGCTGCTGAAGACTTTGCTAACTGGCAGCTTGTCACTCACCAACCCTTCATAAGCAAGATCACTGAAAAAGCAAGTCACAGACAACTCCAAACCCCCATCAGTGTCAACTATCTTCTGCATGACTACCGATCCAGTGTCAGCTCATGTAACTGCACAGAGACAGCTACATTAGCAATTATATCGATGCTCTGCGACAGTGACCCTTGACCTTTAATATTGCTGCACCTCTAAGACGCTTTTAGACGAGCCTCATCAATACCCTGAAGTCTTCACTAGGATTCACTGACTAGGTCTTTAACTTATTCTCCTTCCAACTTTCCAACCAACATCATCAGTAACTCACATGAGAACCTCCAAGTCCCAGAATATTCTTATCATCTGTTAAATTACCCAGGGTTCCACCCTGCAATCCCTCATTGTCGGTATTTAAATGGAGTCCTGATACCAGCATCAGAATTCACCAATATGCTGACACAGAAATGGACCTGAAAGTCTCTTCCTCTTGAGACATCCCACACCTCAAGTATTGCCACACATCATCCAGACCTGGATGTTCAGGACCTACATAAAGCTTAACCCAGCCAAGATAGAATTCCTTCTATTTGCCATGAGCAATTAGCAACAACTAGCTCTAATCTGGGTCAACAACATGAGCCTGGAGCCTGGATTAATTTTTTCAGACCACGTTAGTGGGGAGTAAGGTCCATTGGAATTCAGCCATTGGCAGGGGTGTGGAATTCTTGAAAATGTGTACCTGTCCAATGTACACAATGTTACAGAAATGATCTTGCCTTGGAAAGAAATCTACTTATCCCATCCTGACACAGATGGATTACTAGTCTACTGCCGCTTCCCATGAAACCCCGTCCGTCTTAGGCCCTTGACTTCTTAACACCCAGTGATAAGCTATGCAAACGCTTAGAGTAACCTATTAGTACACACTACTCTTCATATGCGATAAGCTGGCTTCCTTTTGCCATACCATAGCTCCACACCACTTCCACTGGCTTTGTCATAATGTGCATTGTTTCTTTCTTCTGTATAGTATAGGCTTCATCCTCTTCTCCACCCCATTTACCACAGCTTCAATGTGCCTCCTTTCTTCACTTCAGACTGCATTGCATTCCCACTTCAATATATACCTCAATTCCAACTTAATTCTATCAGAAGCTTCTACTCCCATCCCCTAAACTTTCAACATAGGCTGAGAGTGTCAGTTAGCCAAGACTAACTAAAAAATATGAGGGGCTATCAGCGGCTCCATCTTCCATGCCTGTCCTCCACCACGCCTGCATTTTGCCACCAGGATAGCCCCAGGTATGCTGCGATGAGCTCCACATGTCTAGCTTGGAAAGGCTTAATGATCTCACAGGTGCAGAAAATGTAAAGTGATACTGGAAAAGACGTTTTAATAAGGAAAGCACACTTGCGAATAAGATTTTGGGATGCCATGATATTAATGGGTAGAAAACATGTACAAGTAGAATAAAGCTTGGCAAGGAGGTAATGTTTTAGACCCTGAAGCAGGCGGAGAGAGAACTGTGTTAAGTGGAGACAGACAGGCAGCAGTGGAAACTGGCTTATTGCATAGTGGAAGGCTTGGACTGGTTATAGAGGACAGAGTCACAACCAAGCTGCATCATGCAGGGCAGATATGAGAATGTCTAACTCAGCACTCCTCTGGCTGAATCAGTAAGTCTGTAGACATGGACATGGAACTGGCACCAAGTATAACCTGTGAGAGTCGAGCTAGAGAGAGAAGAACAAAAGATGATCCTCTTGTGCAATAGTCAACAGTAGATCCAGCATACTCATGGGAGACTATGAGGACTGGGAAAATGGGCACAGTCAACTTATGCAGTCAGACATGATCTCTGTGACAAATGAAGGTTGCATTGAAGGAGAAAAGTGCCAGGCAAAAGGCAAGGGTAGGGTAATTGGATGACACTGGGAAACCTTAGGGAAAGGGGAAGTATTAGACCTGCCATCCTTAGGCTGGTCTTCTCCAACGTTTTGCCTGCTTCCCTCCAGTTTTTGCTGTATCTTTTTGTTGTCAAAGTGCATGCACTTCTCCCTTAAATATAGTAACATTGGTGTACACCTGATTGCCATATTTAGTTAACCTATAAGTCACGTGTAATGTGGTATGCCATATACTTAGGACCTGTAATCTAAATGCTACTTGCGGGCCTGTAGCCCTGGTTGTGCCAACCACACAAGTAGGCTTTCTAACCATTGCAGGGCGTGTGTGTATAGTTTACTGACACCTTGACTTGGCATTTAAAACCACTCGCCAAGTCTTAAACTCCCCTTTTATCACATATAGGTCACCTCAAAGGTAGGCCCTAAGTGACCCTAAGGGCGTGGTGCTGTGTAACTAAAAGGCAGGGTATTTACTTTTATGTTTTACATGTCAAGGCAGTGACAAACAGCTACATTTGTTATTGACTACTACTGTGAGGCCTACTCCTCTTATAGGCAAGCATTGGGGATTTCTTAAAACACTTTTTAAGCTGTAATTACAGATCAGAAAGGAGTAGCCACATCATGTTTCATATCTTTGGAATGGGGGTGATAAATCCCCCTCAGTGGTAAAGTTGGATTTGACATCAATAGTTTAGAAATGCCTACAACCTACAGAGAAAGTAAAAGTTGTCAGGTAACCAACCATTAGATACACAGTACCTGGCCATGAACTGATGGGGAAAGAAGCATGGTCAGTTGATTTGATCCCCCAAGCTTCCTGCACAGGCAGCAAAAGAAAAACAAATGTGATAAGTGGACTATGTGCCCGTCCGTATCTCACATACCTCAAAATGCCTGGAAAGTTCAATCTCAACACCAGGTGGCTCAACAGGTTCTTGGGTTTTGAAAGAGCATGCCACAGGTACTTTCAGCCTTGGGGTGAACCACTCTGCTTATCAGGTGTACCGTAGTTACTGATGAACAGGTGAATGAACAATCATTTTAGATTGAAATCAGACTTAGTATCTTTGTGGCTAGACTAGGTGCACAAGAGCAAAAAAGTCTTCTTGTCCATTAGAGTGAATATACATCACAACTTCTTGTCCTTGAAAGTAATACTCATTTAACATGCGCCAGGCTATATGAATTCCATACCCCTTCATAAGGCTGTGGTCGTTTGCCTCTGATGTTGCAGGGTCCGTCCTACTATGCCTCTGCAAACTGGACCAAGTACAACCCCTTCAGCACTTGACTCTCAGTGGTAATGATGGCAAGTAGTCAGACATTTTTCAGGGAGTAGAGTGGGTATGTACAAACTGAGAACTCCAAAAACACCGATCAGTGCAATAACTGAATGCCCATCCCAGTGATTTACTTACATAAGAAGTACTTTAATACTCACACTTAAAATGGATTGCCACACAAATAAAGCAGCAGATACAAACTAATACTGATGCTTGGATTATTGTGCCTTGGTTACCACCATACCTTCCCCCCATCTTCCCAGGTGCGTCTCATCTTGTATCTTGTAACAGCCCGATCATCAGAGCAGAAAGTCATTAGCAGCATGAATCAAGGTTGTGGTACAGATACCTTAGTTCAACAAAAGCACTCAGTGCAGTGGAGTCTTCTTTTAAACAGTCTCACCCCACTGAGGTCTCTATGTGCTTTTAGGACTCTGGTGGTAAACCGGCAACATGTATGTAGGATCTCTTCCACTTATCGGAAGAGTGAAGCAAAGGCTGTGTCTGCCTCTAGCATCTGTCTGGCTACAGCAGGATGGGACAGTGAGTGCTGCCATCTGGAGTCCTTCACCATTGGTACTGGATGTAAGCTGGCGCCCTCAGAAGATGTCGGATGCACTTCTGGGCCAATCAGCAAGGTACAGAATGTGGAGCCCCACGAAAGCTGGGGTCATAGTATCCTGATGGCGCAGGTGGGCATACTATTTGGATGCAGCAGTGGCAACTGCCACAGGCACACTCTTGATTTTAGTGGCGATGACTACCACTGCCACAGTTCTTAATTTTGGTGGTGATGTACACCGCTGGCATAATTCTTGGTTCGTGATAGCAACATCCACCACAAGCACAGCTCCTGTTTTTGGTGATGACGCCCACCACTGGCACGACTCTTGATTTCAGCAGTATGAACAATCACACTAGACCTTTCCCACAATAGAAAGGCCAGCGCCGATGCATGATTCCTGCTCAAAATCACTCACCTGGAGAGATTGCATCCATGCTTGTAGGGCTTGCAGATCACTCTATGCAGTCTAACTCGGCTTGATAGACCCACATCACCCTGCTCTGGCTGCCTCTGGCACTCCTTTGATAGACGCCCCACCTCCTGCAGGGGTGGCAAGCCTAATCCCTCTCTGCAGGCAGATTTGCTTCCAGGCGCTTCATGTCAGGTGTACAGCTTGTAAGCATGGCAAACCTCCAGGTGATGTCTGGTCACCTCTTAAAGCTGGTTTTCAGGCAGACACCAGCTCTTGGGTAAACAGCAGGACTCCGTGGAAACACTCTCCCTTGGACAAAGAAAACTTGGAATTGGAAGAACAAGAAGGTCGGTGGTTCCCATGTTTAAAAAGTCAATGGAAACTGGATATGTAGATCTTTGAGAAGCGTCTCAGGATCAAGCACTTTTTCCAGGCTGTTCTGCAGGCACACCCTTTGTATATAGTGATGCTTCTCACAGAAAAGGTAGTTACCAGCAAGAAGCACCCACCACAGAGGTACAAGGAGATGGGAGCTTTCTACACTTGGCTATCAACAACTAAACCGAACTTTGCTAGGAAAGTAGTTAGCAAGTAACCTCTTGGGCAGACTCTGAATAAAAGGCTTCCTCAGTCTGATTAATAAGTATTTCGGTAACACGCTGTGGGGATTACGGAGTTGTCCAATGTATTATTTTTATAAGCCCGCAATAATTTACTTCATTTTTTAACTCTGGACAATAACTTTGCAGATCACAAACTATAAAACATAATTTGAAAAATAAAAGAAGTGAAGATGCTGACTTACCGACTGCTTCAACATTGAACTGTGACTTCAAAAATGTATGTTGTCTATATCGCGGGCGTTTGGTGGGTGAAGAATATGGACCTAAATGACCACCCTGACAAGAGAATCTTGAAAGATTCTCTTGCCCTGTGGAAATCTATATGCATAAAGGCTATAAGAATATAACTTTTTCACTGCTCAGATATAGCCTGGGTATTACATAGTGTAATGCACTTCCTGTTTGAAATTTAACAAGCTTATGATTTTTCATTGTCTGAGTTGTAAAAGAATAACTTTTCGATAATTAAAGGGATATCTTACTCCATAAATAGGCAGATACACTGTGCAAGAGGGGGGTTACTTGAGATCACAATGTTTACAAAGTATCGGTTTAAGCAGATATTAAATAATACAATTAATGGTTCTCTGACCAAAATAAACAACACTTGCAGACAAAACGTGTTATAATGTCTTCCTGAGTGTGGCTTGTCCCACTGGAAAACCCACCCACTGGGCTGACTCTTGAGCCACATCGTGGATGTATGCTCATGGTGCTATCAGCTAGGTTACTGTGGTTGAGGACAAGGCATGGTCACTTTGGGTCAAAAACTGCAAAATACATGAAGTTTTTACTTGCTTGAAATTATATAGGTCTGTCTTTTGTGCTATCATATTTGAAGAACAATGTAGTGGGTGTTTAGTTGAGAGTTATTAGAATGTTTAAAGTTTGGTTTGTGCAGATTAATATCTCAAGACTTTGGTTAACTGTGCTGAACAGACCGAGTTTAATACGTGATACACTAAGTTAACTGATCTTTTCAATATCAAATTGTGAATTACTGATTTTTCTAATGTTGTTAAAAGATTATACTTATTGACTTGATGTATTGTTTCTAAAACTAAATACACTTTTTATTAAAGTGAAATTAACCTGATAAAAACAGATAGGATCACATTTCTGGAGCTAGGGCGATGACTTGAGTGACTGAGCTTGCCCTCAGCGGTCTAGATTTTCAGATGGGGAGAACAGGAAGCGTCAAGACAGAAAGCTCGATGCAGACAGGTACGTGAGGCTGGGTTTGGGGTGGGGGGGAGGGGGGTAGAGGGTAGTTTTAGGGGTGAGGTAGTTTTTAGGGCTCAGGGGGTTCAGGGTTGTTTATAGGGCAGGGGGTCGAGTTTTAGGGCTCAGTGTGGGGGTTCGGGTAGTTTTAGGTTTTAGGGATGGGGTAGTTTTTAGGGCTTGGGTCAATTTGTTTATAGGGCAGGTCTGGGGTTTGAGGGCTCAGGGTGGGGGGAGGGTCGGGTAGTTTTAAGTTTTAGAGATGGGTCGTTTTTAGGGCTCAGGGCAGGGTGTGGTTGCTTATAGGGCTGGGGCAAGGGTTTTAGGGCTCAGGGCAGGGGAGGTCGGAGTAGTTTTAGGTTTTGGGGGTTGGGGTCGTTTTTAGGGGATGGGTAGTTTTTAGGGCTCAGGTGTCGGGTTGTTTAAAGGGCAGGAGCCAGGGTTTTAGGGCTCAGGGCAGAGGGGATGGGGTGTATTCTTTACCACACATCCCTTTACCACAAATTTGCGTGGTAAAGGAATGCGCTGTTCAGACTCATTCATTGTTCGGGCTGGGTTGTTGAGGCACGTGTGGTTTAGCCATGGAAGCCTCAGCCATACACCCAGCCACAACTAACCTATGATACCTGCTTTAAATGAAGATCAAGAAAGTGATGACAGCAGTGAAGACCTGCGCTTTAGCCTGAAGGTGTGCCTGCTGTGCCTTTTAAATCTCCTTGAGATTCTATAACACTCTCACTTTACAGCTGAACACAGACCGAAAGATTTTTCCCTTTTCTCCTTCACTCCAAATCTTAGAGCCGAATCTGGAACCATTTACTCCATCTCTGTACTTTTTATGACTCAGAAGATAAATCAGTTTAATTTAAGACTGGAACCCTACATTAAATCATATGTCTCCACTTGCTAACAGTGAAGCCGTTGGTCCTTGGCCCAGTGGGCACTGTTGAAAAGATACAGGCCCTATTGGAGCTTTGATCTGTATACAGTACCCCCTTTCACCAACAGCTGGACTGTCAGTGGCCCCAGTTAACCGGACACTGAAACATGGACTTTACAAATGGTGTTTAGGTTCCCAAATTGGGTTTCTGTGGTCCACCGTGGTTTTGAGGGCTTTCAAATTCTTTTGCAGCTTTTTGTATATTCTTAGCCATCTGGTCTTGCTCTATATTGCACCCAAGGCTGCTGAGAAACAAGGACAATGGGCAGACGTTTGTACATATACTTTTGTAACATTATTTGTGGAATATTTGCCCTATGAGAAAACAGTGCATTAGGGATGGGAAATTACAACTTTTGGTTTCTGAGGATAGCTGAGCACTCATCAACTTCACCATACGACACCATTAAGCACAGACAGTCATATAATATGAATTGCACTCCTTTCTTATATTTGGATGTATCTGAGCATTATCTGGCCTGTTGTTTTGTTTCTCATTTAAAAACCCTACACTTCATGTAAATAAAGAGCGATTCTTTTTAATGATATAGCTTTAACTGGACACAGAATGTATCATGTGAGAATACCATGTTATACTGTATTTCGGTTCCGAATTTAGCACTTCTGGGAGTCAGCCATGACTGCTTATTCTTGCTTCTGTTGGAGTGTCAGTTGTACTCAAGGGCCATCTAATCGAAATTGAGATTTGATGCAGTGATGAGGAACACGACTGAAGAGCATTTGCGCATGCCTTAAAAAAGTGCTCATGAAATTATATTATCATCTTCTGTATGGTGTGAGCAATATTACTTAAGTAATAAAAGGGAAAACTTCAATTGTGCTCAATAACATCCTATTTCAAAGCTACCTTTTATTGGTAGATTTCTTTTTATACTCTCATTTTTAAAGGCAAATCATACAAATGTGAACTAAAAATGGTGCTGACTTTTACTGAAAATGTACATATTCACAAATGTATAAAAATATTTTCTAAAGCTACTTGTCAGTCAGGCAGTAAGTAGTTCTTGGAGACCTCCAAAAGTAAATCGACATAGCCAAAGCTTTTGGCGATCCTCTGGTCCTTATTGCGCTGCACAAAGAACTGCAACTTTCCCATTGAGGTGTACCTGCATGCACGCTCCCTCTCTAGCTGCGCTCTCCGTTTCATGGCTTCCCTTTCGGGTCTCTGTGCCTCAGAGATAGGGATGGACACCTCGAGTTCTTCAGTGGGGCGTGGCAGAGCCGGTTTGAATGTCGGCGACATTCTTCCAGACACTGGAACCTGGTCAGGAAAGGATGCATCCGAGTCTCTCCTGCCAGCAGGTCGAGCAGCTAGATGTTTTTGAGCGGGTTGGTATGGCACCTTCGAAGAAGCAGGAGGATGGCGGTTTGAAGAAATCTGTATGGATTTACTGCTTTCGTTTCTTTTTGTAGGCACTGCCCAGAGATCATTAGGAGGATTAGTACCTTTATAAGATGGAGATCTAGCTTTCTCTTTGAGAGGAGTTTGGCTTGCTTCCACACATTTAGAATCATGGACATTAATTTTGCAGACCCTAGTTTCATTCTCCTTTCTCAATTCTTTTTCAGGTATCATTTTCACCTCTGTCTCTGTGTTACCAGAGGAGTCGAGGGGGATCCAACGGTTGTCAGCCATCATTTCACTGGTTACAGGTAGGACCGTCTGAGTAGAAGACTTGAGCTTTTCGGAATACATACGGTCTCGTTGTGTGCTCAGGAGTGGCTTCTCATGATCCTTTGCACTCCAACATCTGGTATTTGGAGGATGTTGTTCTGTGGAATGTGAAGCTGCAGGATTCTCATGAACGTGGGGGGCTCCAGGGTCCTCTCCTTTTTTCCCCAACCTGTGGAAAACCTGAACAGACTCAAGCATGTGCAAGCTTAGGTGGCTCCGGTGAGGTTTAAATGGGCCTTTTTCTAAACAACCTTTGCTTTTCTTGCTCTGATGTTTTTGGGGTTTCTCATTTACCTTAGCTTTACGCACAGTCTGAATTGTGGAGTTGCTAAACTCAGGCTCCACATTAGCACACTCTTTCTTCGGCAAGGACCCGTCCTTGGTAAGCACAGTACTCTGGCTCTTTGCTTTCTTGAGCGGCTGATCGTTGAGCTCGTTTTCCCTCCGTTTGCTTGCTCTGCTCGCTTTAAGTCTGGAATCACGTAGCAGAGCTTCATCTCCAGAAATATGTTTTGAGTCAATATTCTTGGCAGGTTTAGGAAGACTAATTTGAAGTGAATTTACAGGATCATGGTCACACGAGGAAGTAGGTATTTTTGTCTTGTTAAATGGGTTCTTGATATCTTTTTTGACAGAATATTGCTTACATGAGAGAACCTCTGATCCACAAGTAAATGAGATATCATTTGGCTTTAACATATTCAAGACTTGTGGGTTCTTTGTGACAACATCATTCACATCCAATGTCTTTATCTCTTTCCTCAAATGGGTTTGTTTCCTGCTTGTTTGTCCATCGGGACATTTAATTTTTTCTCCTGGTTTCAAGGGATGTGCCAATTTATATTCTTTTTGCATTGACATGACTTGCTCTTCGGTTGATCCTCTGGAAGAAATTTTTTTATGTGATTGTATGACCTCTGGCACACAGTCCGCCTTTCCAACTGCTGTACACATGGCTTGATGTACAGATGGATTTCTAAGTGCAGTTCTTGTTTGGTCTCCTTGGTGAAGACTACCCTTAAACAGAGAAACGCCCTCTGAAATCTGTGTGTCTTCTCTCACCTCTTTCCTGCAGGCATTGTAGTCTTCTGTAAACAAAGGTTTCTTGAGATGACTCCTGTGCATGATGTTTCCAGTGTTATGCAGAGGGTCAGTGTCAGCTAGTAGCTGTTGAATATCTGGTACCTCTATTTGTAACAATGGTGTCTCCATACATTCCTGCAGACTTTCAGAAGTACCCATATCATGAGACACTGTCCCTTCCAAACTGGCCTTCAAATCATCTTCTATTTGCTTTTCTCCCTGTAGAGAAGGGTGTTCCTTCCTTTGTCTGGGTGCAGCTGTTGCAGGCTGAGTGTGGATTGAGTGGGGTTCCCTCACTGCCATTTGAAAATCCATGGGAGTTGCACATAGGTGTCCTCTGTTGTCCTGGTAAGTGGCGGGGCAGATGTGGACATCACTTCTGTTGAGATCAAGAAGACCAGGGCTTTGCTGAATGAGATGTTTCCTTTGATTCTGGGCTATTCCACCAGTATTCTGCAGAACTGCAAGCAAATGAGTAAATAGGAAAATGAAATACTGCCTCAAATAGTTTGTCCGTTAACTCTTACAAGCTAATGAATCATCTTAATTTTACTACTAATAGTACTCAAATGCTAATGACTGTAAGTAAAGTAACAGTACATATTCCGTTTTGAGTTACAACCACCATGCCAGTTGCAATCCAAAACATCGAATGTTTATTACAGTGTTTCGCATGTCATTGTTTGATTTGAAATGGTTGAATTAGCTAGGAATGCTTCTATTTGCATTTCTTATATCAAAATATTCAGCGAGAAAGAACAGAAAATGGGTAAAATGTATTTGACATAAATAAAAAGAAATTAGTTCCGATGGCCATGTGCTATTGGAGAAAAATAAATTAAAACGAGAGAAAAGCAAAATTCTTCAGGTGTCACAGTAGGAAATATGTGAGGGTGGGATATTAAATTTAGCAGGAGGAAGTCCTAAAATACCACCCCTGACTTTCAAATTATATTCCATTGGTAACTCGTACTGGAAGACCCCTCTACCACAAGGCAAACAAGTGATGTGAGCAACTACATGGGACTAACGCCAGGCGTACTGCTCTGCTGAAAGATTACTACATAGGCGTAAGGGTCTTGGAGAGAAATGCAGATGCGGACCAAAACAGACCAACAAGAGTATGGGGTGGCAACCAAGGGTGCGATAAAGGACTGGCTGATACATTAAGGACTGGTAATACAGATGACAGCTGGGTGATAAAAGAGGGAATGGATAAATAAGGAAGATTTGCACAAGGGTCGGATAGAGAGGCCACGGAAAAGGCAACAAATAGAGGGAAAGTTTGCACACAGGTGTGGAGAAGAGACAGCACAGTGGGCCAAAAGCAGAAGCAATCTAATGCAAACAAATTGCATGGGCTTTCAACCAAACAAAATGGATTACCAGATTGACTATGGCATTCCTGACGTGTCCTGGATGCTGTAGTTCATAATGGGAACTGTGTAGGGATCCAAAACTTTGCCTCAAATGCATAACTTCAGAGGGAGGTTATCGGTGGAGTACCGATTACTTGTTGGATGGTGCAGTTCAGAGGAAGGATATCTGGAGCATCCTTGATTTACTCAAGCGAGTTCATCCAGGAGGTTTTGGATGCTCCACAAAAAGCTGGGAATTTTCAGGGACACAATGCTGCACCCCTTGAATCAAATACCAAGATGCCAGGGGCTGAACATGGTATGTCTAGCCTGTATGTCAAGTGACCCCAAGCGACTGTGCGGAGCTATGGAGAGGGGGAACTCTCCAGCCTTTGGCATCAAGCACAATAGTGATGAAGACTTCTGTTCATTCGATTTGTTGTTTTAAGAAGGTGAGAAAAAAGGCAATTATTGTCAGGCACTAATCTGCATTTGATGCAGCCATTAAGGCATAGTCCAGTCGATTGTTAAATGAGTCAGTGAGAAAGCTAAGAACAGAAACAATTACATTTCGAATGTTTTAATTTCACTGCTGTCAGTAAACCATTTAACTTCCATCCAGGGTTAATCCCCAATCTCATATTGAGCACAGTGTCTCGCATTAACAGGTTCGGAAACCGCTCTATTTTACTAAACTGTTCTCGAGAACCCCATATCTGTCTAACAAAGTCATTGAAGGTTTTGAGTTCAAATAATCACATTCATTTTACTAAACTGGAAAGTGGTAGGAAAAAAATTTAATGTCTGAAGGTGAAATAATATCTAATAGAGTTGTTATCCATTCCAAAATCTCTGGTTTTTTCAATCTTAGCAAGACAAAATCCTCTCATGGTTGAATTTGTATTCATTATAATACCGAGTGTTAAGCTCACTTTTTTCTCGGGTCAGGGCAGGAGATGCCAGAGAGTGCTGTCTTTACAGATTTTTACATTTGTAATTAAACCATAAATCCTGGGCCTTCACTCTAGTTCCTAAACTCCTGTTCCTTATGGATATACCTTTACTATCTGTCTGAAAACATTTTGCAACACAACTTATTATGAGCATGTGCCATTTCAATAGGTGTACTTCATCTGGTACTGGACACAACTGTAATTTAAATTTGATGGTGGATAATTTGTCCAACACATTCCACATACATTTAGCTTGCTTTGGAGATATTCAATTGCAAGGTCTGGTGCACAAACTTTATCCCACAGCACAAACCCCTCCACTATGTGGCTAAGGGAAAATTGGCCACCTTATTCTGATCTATAACAAATTATTACCAGTTAACGAAAAATGCAGGTGACACGAACATTGCCTATTTAACACTTACATTTTTTCAGTGTTTGTCGATCTGAAGAACACCAACCATTACTATGAACAAATTGCAGTTCTAGAAGGAATTCTACTGTTTTCAATGCTGGTATAGGGTAAATATATGAATTATAACAACCTAAAGGAATTTCAGAGGGCTCCAATATCCAAACCTCAAAGCAGATCATGTAAAATGTTTAGATCAACCTTTAAATTGAAATCATCTCTTAGAATCCAATGGGCCTTGAATATTTCTTTTGTAGGTGTTACTGTCAGGCATAAATCTTCCAGACCTTCTTCAAACACCTCATGTTGTGTAATTTGGTAGACATTTATAAGGGAAATCATATTATGTTAAGCACAGAGTTGACATCATTGAGCAGCCTGAGACATATAAGCCATTACAGAGTTTCACAGGCAAGGTCTTCCCATGGAATTTTCAATCTTCAAATCCCCACTCTGGTTCCCTACAATGACTCCTCACCTCCACCACACCGGCTACTTGGCCCCAAGATAAATGTCTGGTTTCAAAATTTCAACTTCCTCAGGTAATACAATTTGAGAGCCTGCTTTTCTGGGGCCACTAAATGGAGACCTTCAAATCTCAATTTGCAATTCATATTTAATTTGCTATGAAAGGGGAGTGAAGTGAAACTTTAAATATGTCTTCCAGATTTGGATTTCTTAAATTTAACATGTATAACCTGAATTGGCAATTACTGAAGGCACTTTACATCTTTTCTTGTAATATAGCTTTATTACCTTTTTCTACCATAACGTTTTCAATTACAGTTCATCTTGAAATGGAGTGCTGTTTCTATACCACGGAGAAGACTTACTTTCTCTAGAAGGGTACCTTGACACACACATATTAGATGCTTTATTTGGTTCAAACTTTGCTTCAGCAAATTAAAGGCTACGGTCTCATCTTTGTTGCTTAGCTGTTTCCCCTCATTTCAAATTATCAACTTGGTGAAGTACAGTTCAGATATCCAATAAAAAAAGCTTTTTCATTTTGCTACAGTGTAGCCGAATAAAGGAGAGTCTTTAGGATATAATGAGGGAAGCCCGCATAAGCATTATACAATTTATAAATGGAGGGGTGTTAGTTAAATTAGCATTATCCAAACCAATTCCCTGGTTCAGGTGCCCTTTTTGATTTCCAGTCAATCCTCTATATAATTTGCATAAACTAAATCAATTAACTCAATCTGATTGCAGAGATTTGGTAAAGTAAGTTTCAAAATCTAAAGAAGATGATCTTGCCTGAGACCTCTAGACATTGATAAAGAGACCCAGATGGGCCACAATTGCCTGCACGTTCATGGAATGGGGCTGCTTCCTATTGCAGTACAGATGTCATGTAGCTGCTGGAGGCCCAAATTGAACATGGATGCAGTCTATTGCCCCTAACACATTTGAAAATTCGACAATGGCATAAAAGCCTTACTTGTTTTTCTGATGGTCATGCGGTGTGTTGGGAAAGAAGAGGTACCGGGGTGCTTATGATGGCAATCAGGACAGAGGGGAGGAACCTAGAGAAGGATGCCTGGGATTCTCCTACCACTCTGGCTGTGGTGGATTGGAAAGCTCCAGACGTTAGCATGTGTCAGCCTGCGTGCCCTTGCATTGCCTCGTAGAGATGAAGTAAGGCAAGCCAGAGCAAAGTGCAGTATTTATTCACAGTACGTTAAGGATGTGTTCCATGGGCTGAGCAGTAGCTTTTCCCATGCAACACCAATGAAGATCTCACACATTTCTACATATCCAAGGTTCAGGGACCCTGGGACTGTTTGCAAATAGTGTGCCTCCCAAGGAGAGGTGAAATGAGGATACATAATTACATGCCTCTTTGTCATGCCCAATTACTATATGTCTTACATTCGGCAGACACAAAGAAGTAGGAAATAGCAACTATTTTTTGCTTATGGTGCAAGAATGTGTCACTTAAAGCATTAAGTTATTTGAGGACACAATGCTGACACATGTGCACCATGGTGCAAGGGGGGGGGGGTGTTGGCGCTAGTCACTACTATGTGATGGTGCATATGAGGACAAAGCATGGATGTGCTGCATGTTAGGAATATGGCACATTCCAGCCCTTCACTTTGGATGTAGGTTAGCGCAGCCAGATGTCAGTGGCAACAACTGCTAAATGAGGCTGTGTGTGCGTTCAATAGTGTGAAAGAGCCTCACAAATGCAACACCATGTGAAATGATGCGTACAAACACTGTGTTGAAGTAAGAGGTTCGCTATCTCTAGTCTGACTGTCCACAGGTAAATCCCATGGTCATGTGATGTATCCCAGACCTGTGAAACTGAGAAATAGTCATATTTTCAGCTCACAAGATCATGTTTACATTACACCACTCCTCATATATACACGTCACATCCTATGTGTACATAGTTTTGCAGCGCACAAACCACTCTATCAGTCCTCTAAGGCTCCAGACTGTGCAGCAACGTACAGCTTCAAGCACAAACTACATTTCCCATGACAGGCAACAACACAATCATC
Organism: Lissotriton helveticus; assembly: GCF_964261635.1. Classification (NCBI taxonomy): domain Eukaryota; kingdom Metazoa; phylum Chordata; class Amphibia; order Caudata; family Salamandridae; genus Lissotriton; species Lissotriton helveticus. The sequence goes on from NC_136070.1 coordinate 836,641,282, forward strand.
TTGGGAATAATATGCCTGTCTTGGAGCAATGCTGTACATTTTCTGTCAGCAAAGGCACTAAACCCGGTCACAGAAAGATGTGGAAAATATGTCCTACACTCTCCCCAAGCAGTGTCGCAGTGCAGTGTAGTCAGTCTACCAGTTGCACTGTACAGAACAAGATTCCCACATATCTCAAACCCCTTGGGTACTGTCAACATAGTGGACACTGTGCACTACCATGTGTACACTATCATGTCCCTTATTAATATACACTCACTATCCTTCCCATGGCAGTACACTTTGAACATTGACTCCAACTCTCACTGCCAAATATGTGTAACTGAAGTACACCATATCACCTAGTCCAGCTACAGTCCAGGTTGTAAAATCAGACATGTATCAGTTCAGGAATGGCAATAGTAGCCAATAACAGACACAATAGATGATTGTGAGAAATGTGTCTGCTCAATGACTAATTGACTCCTTACTGGTGACAAATAATCACCATAATGGCCTTGGTACTCACAAGCATGATAAATAGTAAGTGAATCACAGAAGACAGCACACCTGTATGTGTAGCAATGTGCCAGTCATATACAATTCCTACCTGGGTGTATGCTGCACAATGTCATATACCTTTCCTACTGTAAGAGATGTGCTATGAGTCATTCAGGATAATTACAGGATGGCCCCACATTTGTGTCCATTCTGTTGTGAAGAATCTTAACTAATTTTACCCCTCCAGGCTTTGCAGCTGACCAAGGATATTCTCTGCAGCCGCAGGTGATGACTCATTTTGAAACCCCCCAGATGGAACCCCAGCGGAGGTACAATCACTAAGCAGGACCCAGTCAATAGTCGAGCGGACATTCGGCGTACTAAAATCCTTCTTCCAGAGCCTGGATCAGTCTGGGGGCAATTGCTGTTTCGCCACCAATGGTGTGCAAAATTATTCTTGTTTGCTGCATATTGCACAATATTTGTGTAAGGATAAATGTACCCTGGGCTGACGGCAATGAGGAGCAGGAACCGCCGGTCAATGAGGAAGATGAGGAGCCACATCGAACAGTTCCACCAGTAGGGCAAAACGGTGGAGTAACATATTAACACGTTTTTCACTGATACATGCGTGACTTATATTACATCACAAAATGATGTCACATGTAACCGTCTACATATATATGTAAATAAATATATGAGCACTGCTACTTTTTATGCATTTTGCCTCCATAGTCACAGTAAACATCAAAATATTTAAATCACACCTGCTAATAATTGCCACAAAGAACAAGTATGTAGCTATGTATAACAAACCGCATTGAACAATATCTGGTACAAACAAAATAGTGTGCATGCCAACTACCTGTAGCAAATATTCCTCCATTGCCAGCCACAATTAACATGCTGTGGTAAAGTAGATAGTGTGCAATGACTGTGTGTGTGTGTCTCCTACAACTAGCCATTTTTACGGCCTCATACTTGTGGATGATAGAGCACACTCATAGTATGATGACTGTGAAGTGATCTAAATAGTATGTGCATGGGAACCCAGTCCCAAAACTACCGCCTACATATGCTACATCAAAAATAGTATCCACATATGAATTCCATTAGGAGATCTTATATCACACATACAAATGCTACATACTATACTTTTCCAGTGCAACAGGGTCTACCTGGTGAGAGTGTAGCCCCATTTGGCTAAGATGCCAGTAGGACTAGTAGTGATGTAGCCTACCATGTTGGTGTATTGCACGCAGATACAAACAGTGGCTTCACTCCTCTCGGTACAGTTTTACTGCGAATGTCAAGACACAACACCCAGATTCAGAATATGTAACAATTGAGCATCAAAAACCACATGAAGCAAGGTCAATAGAGCCAAGGTGCCATGCACCGATGCATCCCAAGATATGGTGGTCCAATGTGGTTAGAAAATTGCAGGGGAAATTCATGTCTGAATGCATAGCCATCACAAAACTTCTAGTTGCCACACAACCTAGAAACATATTGTGATGGGTCTCAATGGCAAACATATGTATGATTGTACTACACCTGACTAGACAGGTGGCTAGGCAAGCTGGCCTCTTGATCCACAAATCATAGGCTACGCTTGGTGGTAAAGATTATGTGCAATTGCAATATGCATTGCCCACACATATCCTTCCACACACAAGGCCACACAGCCAATGTATGTGTACGACAACATGATATGGTGGATTCTCTCAACACTTCCCTGCACATAAACCATTCTTGGACTAGTTCTACATATCCAATTTGAGCAATAGCATGCAGGACAAAAGGAAACAGATGAGACAAGGTCACATCAATTGAGGCATCCGTGTTCTGCCTCTACTGGGTATGTCTGTCAAGTTTTGTACTATGCCAGGTCCATGTGAGTCTCAACACCTGTCTCAGCGTAAAACTACATGAGTGTTTCATTTGAACACCCACAGCTTTGCACAAGCAACATCGCCTTGATGCAGAGTGTGGTTATGGTGGGATTTACACAGCCTTACTGTCAGCAATATGTAGGAGGTCTCGCCAAGGCAGTCATGGTGATCTAGCATAGCTCTATCAGCATGAATGGGAATCATGTTACCCACAAATGCTGACACTATTACATTCCTGTGGGATATGACCCTTTAATATAATGGCCTATACTCAACCAATCAATGGAGCCATCCATACATTCCCTCCCAGGTGGTTTCAGCCAATCGCAGCACTCGCCTGCAATGGGAAATGTAACCCTCCCAAGTTTCCACAGAGCCTGCTGCCTCCACTGTGGTACACAGCACAGATTGGCAGTAGGCTGTGCTGTTGCAGATGTGGGGCATTGACCCCATGGCAGTGCTAGTTTGTGGCATCACTGGGGGAAGCGTAAGCAGTGCCGTTGGGTACTAATGCTAATTTGGCACATGGGGCACCTCTTGTAAGGTGAGCCCTTACGTTCCTAGAGGGATTGGGCTGTAAGAGTTGTATGATTCCCAAATAGCATGAACTCAACAGATGTGCACACTGTCAAAACACATGGTATACATATGCAAAGACAGTAAGCAAGTCATCTCCACTATCCACAGCAAACACAGCAATACCTGTATGATAACATCATAATAAAAGGCTCACTGTTTTCCGTTTTTACTGATTTTTACAAATAAATACAGACAGAAAACATTAATTTTCTTCTCTGTATTTATTTTTAAATGTGGATAAAAACGGAAATTGGGGTGCATTTTGGGTAATTCTAAATACTGTCTGCCATGACTGCGAGGCCAATAGATGTGTGAATTGATAGACAAGGGGGTTAAAAAAAAAAGGCATTTTAGTAAAGAGGCTTTAACAGCAGTAGATATGCGCATGGTTGATACTGAAATTTGCATATTTTCATATAAGTGCACTGATTCATCTTCTGTGGGTGTTCACAGCACTGAAACCTGGCAAACATTCAAGCATGAGTGCATATTAATCAGTTAAATAAATATGGAAATATACTAATTTCAGCTTAATTTTTCCACAAAACCCAAAATAAATATGGATAAATACAGATAAAATCAGCAAATAATAAATATGGATAAATACAGACGAAAATTACAAAAAAATATATACCATAAAACCGGAAGCCCTAATCATAATACACCAAAATACTGACATTTGAATAAAACAAAAAAAACGCATAAGCATAAAGCTGCCACTGCGTCAGTCGAAAATGACGCTTCCCAACTGATGTATCTGAATGACCACATGGTGCCTTGTCAGGCCTTGCCTTGTGTGAATTCAAAGCATTAACTGGCAGCGTAAGCAAATGAAGCATGGGCCTAAATGCGTGAATTTTGCAGCTATCTCCTCTGCCGAACATGAAGCTTCCCAGCCGAAGCATCTGAATGACTGCACTGTGCCTTGCCAGGCCTTGTTTGAAATCGACACATTGACTGGAAGTGTAAAAAAAAGGACGCATGGGCTGAAAATCTAACACATCCGCCACGGAACTGATGTCATGGATCATGCATGCTGCAAACCAGGAAGTGTGCAGTTAATTTCATTAAGTCATTTTCAGTCTGTGCTTCTGAGTAGTTGTGTGTTGGCTGTGCTGGAGAGTGTTTGGGTGTGTCTGGAGCTGGGAGCTGGTTAGTTGTGTCTGCTGTCCCTGTTGTGTCCCTCAAGTCCTTTTTGTGCATTACTGTTGTGTATTGTCCTGTGTTCAGTCGGGTGTTTGTCTTCTGGGGTACTGTTGATATAGGGCTAGTTGTGGGTTTTTGGGAGTTCTGTTTTGTTTGGGGGTTGGCTGTCTTTGGGTGGAATCATACCTGGGAAGGGCAGGGCTTGCCCCATGAGCAAAGAGGAGTTGGTAGCTTCCTGTGGCAGGTGACCTATTACCTGCCTAACATGGTAGCCAGTGGGTGTTGTGTACTCCAAGGCTACCCCGTGGCAGTGCAGAGGCTAAATTGGGAGAAGGTTCAGCAACACATGCAGAGGTTGTTTGGAATCGACCAGATGCCCCATCAGCTGAAACATTGCTGAGGGGATGTGGTTGGCAGAGAGTCAGATCTGATAGACTATGTTGGCATTCAAGTTGGAGCTGAACTTGCGGGGCCCACTGGATGGAATAGGGTTGGCGCGGCTGGTAGCTCCTTCAGTTGCCATGAAAGGAGTGAAAAGCAGATGCGGGCCGGGAAGTTGGGGAGGCCCAAGGCCTTACCCATAGCCCGCAAGTCCTTGAAGCGCTCAAGGGCGGCATTTGCTTTGTCTCCGAAGAGACGGAAGCCACCAAAAGGTATGTCCATATGGTTGGTGTAGGAAGGTGGATACCTGACTATGGTTGCCCCCAACTTTTTGCCTAGTGTTTTGCTGGTTTCTGACTTAGTTGGCCTGGGATCCTGCTATTCAGGACCCCAGGCTTCCTGCTCTCTCTGTTAAAATGGACTCCATGTACCCTAGGTACATATCTAATTGGATACTGAGTCACCTTATCAGTCCCTGTACAGTGTACCTTAGGTACCCAGGGCATAGGTGTACCCAGGGCCTACCAGGGGCTGCAGCATGTATTATGCCACCCCTGGCTGGCCATCCAAAACTGACACAACTGGCTGCACGACAGCTGGGGTAAGGTGGTGTAATCACCCTTTGCTTTAGATATAGTATACCTATATCTAACCCTAAAATGGACACATATAGTCCTATCAGTCACTCCTATGGCAGGCCTTATCGATCCTGAAGGCAGAGTGCTTGGAATTATGTGAGATGGTGCTCTGGCATGAGCTGAGCCCGTTTGCAGCTTGCGGAACCAAGTCCAAATAGCTGTTCCATGATAACGCTATACCATATACTCTTAAGTGCATTATAATCCTCGCGGTTAAATGCTAACTTTGGTATAGCATTATCAAAACATGTCGAGTAAGGTGTCATACGAATTGGAATACTAACCCCTCGGCAATTCTGGCGACGGGGTTAGCATTCCACCCTTCTAGAGGGACACGACATGTATGTAACTGTGAACCCCGGTTAAAGTCAGACACAGCCTCAGCTCCACAAAATGGATGCTGCCACCGAGACACAAGTCTGCCCTCCTGCTGCTGGGAGTCCTTCCAGCAACGGAGGCCTGGACAAAGGGTTTCCTGCCAGGGGCGGTGCTAGCACCATCCCAGACAGGATTTTGTGTATCCCAGGTAGGCAGGGCTGAAAGGAAGGTGACTGCAAGTGGCACCCCGGTGCTCACTGTGCATATGCCGGCTCAAACCAGTTCCTGGGGCACACCAGCCCCTGAGCTGGGGAGAGACCGGACAAAGGAGAGGGGTGTAACCACCCCCCTCCTAGTCCCACCCATAGGGCAGGACTTAGTCGCGTGCCAGCCCCTTTTCTTAGGATAAAGGTAGGAGCAGGCCCCCTTCCCAAATTAGATAATCTTGAATCTTGAAACTACTTTCCACGAAAGGAACTCTTGACTCTTCTGAAGACTCTCCCTTGCGGCTAAGGAGTAGCCACCCTGCACCAGCAGGCACCATCGAAGCTCTTGCGGTTTGCTGTAAGTCCATCCTCCGGATCAAGACTGCCCAGCTCGACGAGACCTGGATTCCCTGCCATCTCTGACCTCTACCTACATCATCCAGCACAGCTGAGATTCGTGGGCGCGACGAGACCCGTGGGACCGGCCATCTTCAAGACCTGCACGACGCTTCTCCAGCACGACCCCCGAGAGACCCTCGAGTAAGTGCACTGGGGTTTGAGAAGCCCTAACCCTAAGCAGCTCCAGCACCGAAGTCCAGCCTCCCAGCATCCACGAGATCTGCGTGGGGCCCTTCTGCTTCCTTGCTGCTTGCCACGTTGTCCGGTCACTTGCCCGTTGGCTAGTGACCCTCTTGACGACGTACCACGACGATTTCACCGCTGGTCTGGTTGCTCCAGACTGGCCCTAGCTCCCCTCCAACAGAGGAGCACCCCGGACCCTCCTGGTCCACTCCAGACGCCATCTTGAGTCCACCGCGTGGGCTTGCCTTTGCCAAGGCTTGTTGCTCCAATCCTGGTTTCAGCAGCGCCGACAGCAGACACCTTCGTGGGACAGCTCGCCCCTCCATCCTGGTCGCCGACAACGCCTCCTGGTCCGAAAGACTGCAGAGCCAAGCGTCGCCCACTCACCTGGTCGAGGTGACTTCATCCGGTGCCATCCTGGTGCCCACATAATCACTGGCTAGTGATTAAGAACTGAGTCCCCTCTGCTTTCAGGTCGTCTCCTTCACTGATCCAGCCTTGGATCACACCGAACATCTTCGCTGGTCGCCTGCCAGCAACTTCTTCTTTCAGGCTCCATAGACTTCAACGAGGATTCCCGATGTCTTTTGAACCCTATGCAGCCGCGGCCCCTGGGCTAGGTAACTTGAGTATTTCGGTACTCCAGCACAGGTTCACTATCCAAGTGTCCAGATCCTTTGTCGTTTTTAGTCTATCTAGTCGGATTCGTCCGGAAACAGTAACTTAAGAAACGCTAGCATCCATAGACTTCTTCCCGCATCCCGCGTGAGAGTACACACTCTGCACCCGATCTCCCTAGGCCTCCTGCTCGTAATCTTAAGGTTCAGTAGTGTAGTCCTAGCGATCCTGAAGCCTATGGATCTTGTTACTTACCTGCTAGTATTTCGCATTCCACTTTTTGTGTATATGGTTTTTCGTGCCCCTCTGGCATTTGTGTAAATTGTGCAACTTAAAGTATTTTTGTAAGAGTTTTGTATTGTGCTTAGCTCCCTGACTCATAAAGAGTTCAGGGTAGAACTGTTATTAATAAATATCCTATATTTTTATAACAACTTGTGTGGTGTCCTTTCACTTGGTGTTCAAGGGGTATATGTGATGGTAAAACAGCTGGCTTAACACGCCCTCTAGAGTTTAGCCTGAAGACTGCTCGTGTCCATGCTACTAGGATAGCTGGTCTGAAAGGTTGACTTACAACCAATCATCAATAAGGGTTGTTTGGTATGATACAAAGTGATCACTAGAATAGTGAGCACTATATATCAGGCCAACTTCTCACAGTTGGCTTATACATCCCCCAAAAAAACAGATGTTCCCAGGTGTGGCGACTTTCAGATGCATGCTTCTCCTACAATTAAACAAAAAACGTCAATGCAATTGTTTAGTAGTACGCCTAACTTAAATTCACTTATGGGTTCCAAGTTATCAGGCACACAGATATTGGCCTACATGTCTCTGGCAATCTACCTGGTAACTACATGCAGTATTGAATATGCTACTTACCAGTATGCATCTGTTCTTGGCATGTAGGGCTGCTAACATTCATATCTTAGCATTAGATCGCCGCCTAGTGTTGGGCTCGGATGATTGCACATTGTTGTCCTGGAAGAGTCTTCGAAGTATCCTGAGATAGGTGGCTCCTCCCCTGGACTACAGTGCGCATGGGCATCGGCTCCATCCCCAGATTGTTTTTCGCCATTGTGGCAGAAGATGGAGTGAAAAGTGTAAAGGATGTCCATGCTAATGAATAAATACAATAGTATATCTGCAGCTGCGACAGGCACCGGGGAGGAGGGTGGGCGATATGAATGTTAGCAGCCCTACATGCCAAGAACAGATGCATACTGGTAAGTAGCATATTCAGTTCGAGGCATGTGGGCTGCTAAATTCATATCTTAGCATAGAATACATAGCAGTCCCTCCATCAGCGGCGGTTGCCCGTGCCAGCTGCAGAAACCTGAAAAAGTGTCTTGAGAACAGCCTGTCCTACAGCTGCTTGCTGCTTGGAATGCACATCAACACAGTAGTGTTTTGTGAAGGTATGTGGTGTGACCCACGTGGCTGCTCTGCAAATATCCTCTAAAGGGATGTTCCCTAGGAAAGCCATGGATGCCCCCAGTTTGCGTGTGGAGTGCGCTCTGGGGGGTATTGTTAAAGTGCGCTTGGCTTTTTGATAACATATCTGGATGCACTTAACAATCCACCTGGCTATCCCTGCTTTGGAAATTGGGTTGCCTTTGTGTTGTGGTGCGAAGGCAACAAAGAGTTGTTTTGTCTTTCTAAAGGGTTGTGTTCTGTCTATGTAGTACATCAACGCCCTCCGTACATCTAAGGTATGGAGCATTCTTTCCGCCACCGTTTGCGGGTTTTGAAAGAATGCTGGTAAGTCAATAGTTTGGTTTAGATGAAACTGTGACACCACCTTTGGAAGGAATTTGGGGTTAGTGCGTAGCACTACCCTATTTGGATGAATTTGAATGAATGGCTCTTGGATTGTGAGCGCCTGCAGCTCACTGACACGCCTCAGAGACGTAATAGCTATAAGGAAAGCTACTTTCCACGTAAGGAACTGGAGTTCACACGAGTGCAGTGGCTCAAATGGTGGTCCCATCAGTCTGGTGAGGACGACATTGAGGTTCCACACTGGAGCTGGCGGTGTCCTTGGGGGAATGACTCTTTTCAGACCTTCAAGGAAGGCTTTAATGGCGGGCACTCTGAAGACAGAGAGGTGCTGCCTGTTCTGAAGATAAGCCGCTATGGCGGATAGATGTATCCGAATGGAAGTGTACGCCAGATTGCACTTGTAAAGATGCAACAGATAGCAGATGATGTTGGGGATAGATGCATCAAGCGGGTTGATGTCATTGGCTGTACAGTAGATGACAAAACGCCTCCACTTCGCAGCATAGCATGCTCTAGTAGTTGGTTTCCTCGCCTCCTTGATGATGCTCATGCATTCTGGAGGCAGGTTAAGGTACCCAAACTCTAGGACCTCAGGAGCCAGATCGCCAGGTTGAGCTGTTGCGGATCTGGATGCTGAATTTCTCCATGGTTCTGCGTCAAAAGACTGGGCGTGAGGCGCAGTCTTTGATGTGGCACCACTGAGAGTTCGAGGAACGTGGTGTACCATGCTTGGCGCGCCCACGTTGGAGCAACTAGGATGAGAGTCATCTTGTGCTGCCTTAGCTTTCTTGCGACCAGCGGTATTAGAGGGGCTGGCGGAAAAGCGTACGCAAATTTGCCTGACCAGTTCATCCATATCGCATTCCCCTGCGACTGTGGGTGAGGGAACCTGGCGGCAAAGTGTTGGCATTTTGCGTTCTCTTTTGTGGCAAACAGGTCTATCTCCGGATGACCCCACTGCTGGAAGTACGGGTGGAGGACAGATGGGTGTAACTCCCACTCGTGCATTTGATGGCTGTACCTGCTGAGCAGATCCGCCATCTGATTGTCCTTTCCTGGGAGGTGTTCTGCCATGAGGAAAATGTTCCTCTGAATGGCCCACTTCCACATGCTCTGAGCCAGATGAGACAGCTGTGGCGAGTGGGTGCCTCCCTGCTTTTGAATGTAGTACATCGCGGTCATGTTGTCCGTCCGGACTAGCACGACCTTGTTGCACAGATGTACAATGAAGGACTTGAGCGCCATGAAGATCGCCATCAGTTCCAGATAGTTGATGTGCATCTTTTGTTGCTGCGTTGACCATAGTCCCTGCACTGTGTAATTGAGCACATGAGCTCCCCATCCCTGGAGAGATGCGTCCGTTGTCAGGACAATCTGCGGCACAGGCTCTTGGAACAGTCGGCCCTTGCAAAGGTTGTGTGGAGTCCACCAATGCAGAGAGTCGTATGCCCGACTGGTAACCAACACTAGGTCTGTCAATTGTCCACGAGCCTGTGTCCACTGATTCGCTAAGCACTCCTGGAGCGGGCGCATGTGTAGCCGTGCGTGAGGGACTATGAAGATGCAGGAGGCCATCATGCCTATCAACTGCATGAACACTCTCGCTGGAAGCGAGTGTTGTGGCCTGAACCTTTGGATCAGGGCCTGCATGCTGTTTATCCTGACTTGGTTTGGCTGAGCCATGGCCGTCAGGGTGTTGATCGTTGCACCTAGGAACTGCCGGACATGTGCCGGCTGAAGATGCGATTTTGGGTAGTTTAGGGAGAAACCCAGATCGTGAAGAAGGTGAATCGTAGTTGACATGTCCGCGGCGCACTGCTGCTCTGACTTGGCTTGTACGAGCCAGTCGTCTAGGTAGGGGTAGACATGGATGTTCTGCCTCCTGAGGTGCGCCGCTACTGTCGCCAGACACTTGGTGAACACCCTCGGGGCCGTTGTGACTCCGAAGGGTAGGACCTTGAACTGGTAGTGCCTGCCTTGAATAGTGAACCTGAGGTATTTCCTGTGTGACGGGTGTAGTGGAATGTGGAAATACGCATCCTTGAGATCTAAGGTTGCTAAGAAATCTCCTTGGTTTAGCAAGGGAAGAATCTGTTGCAGTGTAAGCATGTGGAAATGTTCCGATAGTATGTACAGGTTGAGGGGGCGTAGATCTAGAATGGGTCTGAGAGATCCGTCCTTCTTTGGAATAAGGAAGTACAGGGAATATACCCCTGTGCCTTCCTCTCCCACCGGCACTTGCTCGATTGCTCCCTTTTGCAGCATCACCACTACCTCCTGCTGCAATAAGAGCAAGTGCTCTGCGGACATAGGCCTTTGCCTTGGCGGGATGTTGGGTGGAGTGGACTTCAACTCTAGGCAATAACCATACTGGACTAGTTGTCTCACCCACCTGTCTGTGGTGATGTTTTTCCAGACGGGCAGGAACTGCTGCAGTCTCCCCCCGACAGGTGTTAGGTGGTCGGGGGGCAGTGACAGAGAGTCACTGTTTGCTTGGAGTAGAGGAGCGGGGGTTGTTGTTTCCTCTGCCGCGACCTCTGTTGCTGTTATTCCTATAACCTCCCTTGTTCTGTTTCGTGAACGAGGATTGCGCTCCACCTTTTGAGAACTGGGATTGTTGACCCATCTGTCCTCTGGTGACCCCACGTGCACCTGAGCGACGAAAATTGCTGCCACGAAACTGTTGAGACTGCAGGGCCCCCATGGATTTAGCAGTTTCCGTGTCCTTTTTTATTTTCTCTAGGGTGGTGTCAACATCTGGACCAAACAGACTATCAGGATTGACCGGTTGATTAAGAATTGTAGTCTGAATATCCGGTTTAAAGCCTGAGATGCGTAGCCACGCCTGTCGTCTCAGCATAACGCTAGTGTTGACAGCCCTAGCAGCTGTATCTGCAGCGTCAAGCGCACACTTGATGGCTGCGTTTGAGATTAGCTTTCCTTCGTTAATGAGCAGTTGTGTAGCTTCTTGGAACTGTGGAGGCAGGTGTTGTACAACCTGTTCTAGGGTGTCGTAGTGTGCCCTATCGTAACGCGCCAAGAGCGCCTGTGTATTGGCGATGCGCCAAAAGTTTGATGCCTGTGCAGCTACTCTTTTGCCCCCTGCCTCTAGCACTTTGGACTCCTTATCCGGGGGAGGAGCTTCACCCGTTGTCTGGGAGTTGGCACGCTTCCTGGCATTGGCGACCACAAGAGAGTCCAGTGGCAATTGTCCCCGGATGTAGGCGGGGTCCGCAGGTGCAGGCCTGTACTTCTTTTCAATGCGAGGGTTGACCACTCTCGCCCTTGTAGGCTCCTTAAAAATGTCCCCAGCATGTTTGAGGACTCCTTTTAGCATAGGAAGTGTCTTTACTGTCCTTTCAGAGACTGAAAAGGTGTCGAAAAGGAAGTCTTCCTCAACCGGGTCGGCATGCATGTCCACATCATGATTGGCTGCCGCCCTTTCAAGTAGTGCATGAAAGCCTGCTGAGTCCTCAGTCGGGGATGCACGTGCATTAAAGAGCTGCGGGTCCTGCCCCACACCCTGGGTGTTCTGGTCACCAGTGTCATCGTATGAATCCGGTTGTGCATCAGGTTCATCGATAGGGAAATTGTACTGCTCGTCCTCATCATACCCCTCACCCACAGAGTGTTCTGGGGAGGGAGTAGGGCTCCGTCTTGGAGGAGGCTGGATTGGCTCCGTGAGGCCTGAGGCGTCAAGGGGCACCCTCTTCTTTTTCAGTGGGATGACATAGGAGTCCACTGGCTCCGAAGTGATTTTCCTCTTATAGAGGGTCAGCTTGCCTGTGTCAGCGTCGATGAAATGCTCTGAATCGTCTTCTGATTCGAGTACCCGACGTGGAAGCGGGCCAGCCGGCGAAGAAACTTGTTTCGGAGCCGGTTTGGTTGAAAACGCTTTCGGCGCCTCCTTAGGTGGCAAAAGAAAGAGAAGTTTTCCAGAAGGCTTTGCTGGAGTGTCCTTTTGCGGCTGCGGCGATGGTATCGGAGCCGACGGGGCAAAGGCTTTCTCTCTGATTCTTTGCAGAGAGTCTGCGATGAGGGACGTCTCACTAACAGTGGGTTTCGTAGCTGACGAGGATGGTCTGATCGGTCCCTCGGATCCGACGTCCTTGTGGGCCTTGTGCGCTTTGGGCGCGGAACCCGCCTTCACCGCCTCCGATTCCTGATTCCGGGGCGCAGACTTCTTGTGCGTAGCCTCCTTGGAGCCGACTTTGGCGGGCTTGGACGGCGTCGGAGCCGCTGACCCATGCCAACCATCTTTCTCGGAGGACCCCTCCTTAGGCGTCGGTTTCGATTTTGCAGCATCGGAATCGACGGATTTCTTCGGCTTCTGCGGACCGGAGGTCGACGGAGCCGATGGGGTAGCGGGCACCGTCTTTTTCACCGGCACGGCAGCCATCTTAGGGACACTCGAGTCCTTAAGTTTCGGTTTCGTTTTCGGGTCGGCCATTTTAGGTGTCGTCGATCCCGATGGTTTCAGTTTCGTTTTCGAAACAGTCTGCTCAGCAAGTGAGTCCGTAGCCGGGCCCGAAGGCGGGGCTGTGGCTTGCGGCAACGGGTCTTGGGTAAGGCCGACAGGCGATCCCGTGTCCCGGTCGGTATCTTCGTAACCTTCGGGGCAGAGCTCGTCCCCCGAGCTGTCTGCCGCGGCCCCATAAATCTCATCGTCGTCTCCTACCTCTTCGACGTATTCAAGGCCTTGACCCGCGACTCCGTCGTCGTCTCCCGGATCCGCCTCGACCTCCGTCTCTGGTGGGGAGATTTGTAGATGGTGACCCTGGACCTCTTCGTCCTGGTCGCCGAAGATGTTCTCCGGATCCGGGGCCGCTTGCTTAGCTTCCAAGCGCACCGCGCGCCGAAGCTTGAGAGTTTTCTTGGAGCGGAACTGCGCACACAATTTGCACTTTCCGTCGTCGTGGTCAGGCGAAAGGCACTTGTTACAGACGGGGTGTAGATCGATGTGTGGGTACTTGGACCCACAGAGCGGGCAGTACTTAAACGGGCTCCGCTCCATGTCCGAAAAGGCTTGCAGTCGTGTCGCGATGAGAAGGCCTCAAAGTTCAGAGAGCGAAGAAAACTCCGCTTATTCCGGCTCCAAGAGACGGAAGACTCGAGACCGTGCGCAGACAATACCGACGCAATGAAATCGAGGCCTTTTGGCCGCTAAAAGTTAGTTTTACTTGGTTCCGACAGTAAGACGTCGAGACCACATCCGAACCCAATGGCGGAAAAAAACAATCTGGGGATGGAGCCGATGCCCATGCGCACTGTAGTCCAGGGGAGGAGCCACCTATCTCAGGATACTTCGAAGACTCTTCCAGGACAACAATGTGCAATCATCCGAGCCCAACACTAGGCGGCGATCTAATGCTAAGATATGAATTTAGCAGCCCACATGCCTCGAACTCTGAGTTTCAGCATTGTCTGGATAGAATCCTTTCATCTACTCTTTGCTTATTTTTCAAGTAAACTAACAGCGCAGATCATATCTTAGATGCACTCTCTGCAACTCTTTATAAGCTAGCTAGAAAGTATAAGCCTGTATATTCTGGTCCACCTGTGCCAGGAACCAGTGTGTTACAATGGTTTGTTTAATAAGGTTTCCCAAGTCAAAGCCCATGTTTCTCAACTGAAGTTAGAGATGTTTGGATACAAGCTTCAAACCCTCTGTAGTAAAAAGTGGAGTAAAGTGTAAGGTCAAGACCTAGGGATCAGAGATGTTCTCTTCAGTAAATTTATTTATCTAAACATCAGACGATGACCCATCTAAAGACGTCCCCAGGAATTTAGCTGAAATCAGAAGGACCTTATTATTATTATTATTATGCAACTTGTATCGCGCAAACTAAACCCGAAGGTGTCAAGGCGCCTATCAAAGAGGATCAGAAATTGCAAAGCACCATTACAGATATGCACGTACAAAGAGGTGTGTCTTTATGGCAGATCTAAAGGCTTGCAGAGTGGGAAGGGACCTTACCTCACAAGGGAGAGCATTCCACCATTTAGGAGCCAGATTGGAAAAGGCCTTCCCCCCCATCTGGCCTTCCTAATACGAGGAACAGAAAGAAGCAGTCTGTTGGAGGAGCGAAACCTCTAGTAAAAACTTGCAACATTTTTGTCTATAAGAAAAATGGCAAAGTCTTATAAAAAAGTGGGCAAGGAAATTATGCTTCACCTGTGTTGCAGTTTTAGAAGCCTTCCAGTCATTTGTGGAAGTGTCCCTGCCATACCATTGACATCTATGGATTTTTGTGCTTCATCTATGGATTCCCCTTCTGTTGAGGAATGCCAAGAGGTTGCAGCTCCTAGCCAGAAGTCGGTCAGTTTGAACCCTACTAAGAGAGATAATTGTTCACTTTACTCCAATGTCCTTAATCCATAAACAAAAGTGTTTCTGAATGGCAAAATGACTGAAACTCCTAGGGATCGATCTGTGCAAAACGTTGTTAATATTCCAGTTGTATCGTCTATGTTAGATTTTATTATCTTGTTTGACAATCAGATATTGCCATTGAAAAGATCATTTTGTTTGAACTATCTGTCTCACCTTGAAGCTTTAAGATGGTACGTAGTAGTGATATACAAATAGCTCAAATGTTACATTCAGCCATGGCAATCAGAACAAGGGTCAAGTTTACCTCAAGAGCTGTTGTAAATTTGATCGCACAAAACTGTGATTATGTCCTGGGGTATTGATGTTGTTCCTTACCTTCCCAGTAAAAGGCTGTCGGAACGTTCACAACAGATTATAAGAGACTATGAGCCAGGTGGAGAGTCTGAGAAGGGTAATGTCTCCACAAATGCTGTGTGGAGGCAGGTAGGAAACATGGTGGTTTCCATGGGTGAGGGTTGAAGGCGAGCATGTATTTTTGATCAAGGGAAAGCTAGGAGGGAGCCCAGCGAGGAAGATGCCTGCCAATGAAATAAACTATAATTGCCATCTGGGAACTCCACCACTCCAACAAAGTGAACACTGATTTGAGGGTGATTTCCTGAAATATAGATGGCTTTGCCAGTGATGATAAAAAACTGCCTCTGTTGTGCAACTTTGACGCTGATATATGTATCCTGGAATCTTGGATGACCTGGGATTTCAAGTGGATAATTTCTCTGTTGTAAATTGCCCTGCAACTCCCTCTAAGAGGGGCCACACAAGTGGGGGAAGAGCAATGCTATTGTCAAATAAGTTTGTTTTGTCATACAGATTTTATCCTCACACTTCAAATTTAGATCAATGTATAATGAGCAGCAGAAACTTTGACCAGGAGTCTGATGATCACTCTCTCCTCTTGGTGAATACACACATCCCTCCAAAGACATCATTTACCTCCTTGATTAAATCAGTATTTTTATTTATATTGAAGAGTGTTGAAAAGGAAAATTGTAAAAATGTGGTTTTGGTGGGTGTCTTGAATGCAAATGTTTCCATTCATGCACTAAGAGTTTTTGTGGACATTGAAAGGAGGAAGGCTCTTAATTTCTGTGAGAAACTGGGTGTGTTGCAGTACCCCCACACACACTTTTTGCCTGGTTTTTGATGCAACTTTGACTGAGGTGTACTGGGTTCCTGCCAACCAGGCTCCCAGCACCAGTGATCTTTCCCTAAAAATGGCCCACAATTGACACCACTTCAGCAACCCCTATAAGTCCCTAGTAAATGGTACCCCTGATACTTAGGGCATTGGGACTGAAGAGGGTCCTTTGAGGCTGCAGCACCAATTGTGCCACCTCAGAGGGCCCTCAGCAAGACTATACAAACTGCCATTGTAGTATGCATGTCTTGGTGCAGAGAAAATGGAAGAGTTGACACCCATACACTGCATGAGGTATAGGTAAGTCACAGCAGGCCTCACAGCCCTAAGGCAGAGTGTACTATATTCCATGTGTGGAGATATCTGCATGAGTATATGACTCTACAATATCAAGTTCATTCTTGGATATTGTAAGTGCAGAGATAAGCCACAGAGAGTACATGAGTTGGATACTTGTCATTTTGAGTTTCCTAGCTCCATGATAGCTTCCCTGTACCCTAAGATGTTTGGCACCCAATATCCCATCTTAATAAATGCACACAGGAGACCCTTTAAGGGCTCCCCAGGAAACCTAACAAGCACTGGTGTGGTCTCAGATTGGCTGCAACTAGACAGTCACCACCAGCCATGTTTCTGACCTCATGGGATGAGAGCCAGCATTCTCAGAGGCCAGGATACTCCGTAGTATTCCCGGACAAGAGTCAGTGAAAGCCTCACTTAAAATACTGCACTGGCTCCCGATCCAAGCCAGCATCAAATTTACATCTTTATGTATTGCCCACAAAGCTATGAACAACAAGGGTCCTGCCCTACTGAGAACTCTTGTTACTCCATATGTTCCTAGTCGGTCTCTGAGATCTTCATCAGACCTACTCATGAAGAAGACAACAAGTGGGAACATCCTTTACAACGCAACTGTTACAACGAAGTACCTTTACGACGCAACCATTACAACACAACTTTTACAACGACTTGCGCTGGTGGGCGCTCTAGGATAGGGAATAGTTTCCAACACCTTCCCTACTATCCACGGGGACTGGAGTTGGAATAGTAAATTAAACTATTCACTATCCAGCGCCCCCAACGCAAGTCGTTGTAACGACTTGCGTTGTAAAACTTGCGTCGTAAAGGCATGCGTTGTAATAGCATGCGTTGTAACGTCATACATCCGACAACAAGAATTAAGAGATCCAGATGGGGAGGAAGATCTTTCTCACACTTGGCTCCCAGGCTGTGGAACTCCTTACCAAAACAAATACGACGGTTAAGAGATGAACTAATTTTTAGGAAAAGTTTAAAAACATGGCTCTTCCCTCGTTAACTCCCCTTTTCCCTGACAGCACCTTCTCCTCAGCGCTGGGAAGTATTTGGGCTGCAATGCGTTCTACAAATCCATAAACATAAACATAAGTATCTAAGAAAGTCTGATGATTTAATCATGAATGGAAGGATAGATAATGATATTCAAGCTAAATATACTCATACTTTGATCAAAGGTTCTTCCATTATAGATTATGTGATTTTCTCCTAATATTCCTTCTCCTTGCTACCTGTCCTAAACATAATTGATAACAACTTTATCGACCATAAGACATTCTCCTTTTGCCTGGACCACCTGTTAATGTAATGTCATGGAATATAAAGGTGGATAAAGTGAAATTTATTAGTGCTCCAAGGTGGAGATGTAAGCATTTCTCCCTAATGTATACGCATAATGGTCTTGTTGCATATATATATATATATAATTCTTTTAAGGTTTTATGAATTTGCATTGAATTTATTGTATTATATGAATTGATGAGACAATATTATGTAGCTCTCCTAGTAGATCCAAAACTTTTAGTTAAAAAAACTGGACTTGACACCAAATCATAACTATATTATACTTTGATCCTCGAGTGGTTCCGCAGACCTTAAATTAATCCCATGGAATCGTTCTCTGAAAAGGCCAGTACCATTGATGCAATAAAACTGTTCAAACTCCAAAGCATCAGAAACCTTCCTTGACAAAATAATGGATCTGCAGGATCAAATTATCTGTAACATCAAATTCATACAGAACATCAAAGAACAAATTACCCAGTTGATGCAAGGTACAGGTAATCCCAACACCTCACAAAAATCTCAAAATCTCAAAAATAATCTCTAAACCTGTAAGAGAATATGGGAAAACAATTATTCGGCACCCTTGTGTCTCACTTTCTGCAATCTACATTCACAAATGAAGAGGATCGACACAAGAAACTCATGTTTTTTAGGATAGCAAAAGACTCAAAGATAAGATAGTCTGAAACAAAGTATTCCTCAAAATCACTCCAACATTTATTAAAATTGTTCAATCTTATGAAGTAAAGCCATATCATAGACTTCCTAAAGAACTGGGTAAATGGATAAAGCATAAGCCCAGATGAAGACCAATCGCTATGAATCTAAGTTATCAACATGAGGCAGCTATCATGAAAGCAGTCAAATCACAACAACCAAAATACAAATGAGAGGCCAGACTAGGGACAACAAGAATCAAACAAAGTATTCAGTTGTATGGGAGACCAACTATAGAAAAATAACACTCATATCTTGGCTCCTCATCAATGAGGGTTATGCAGAACTTAACAGGATTTAAATATCCTTCAGCTCCAAAACAATTTCAGTCTCTTGGTGACCCTTCAGCTATGGAAAATTGTCATATCCACTAATAATAATAAATGTTCAATAAAAGAAGCAATCAAATGACTATGTTGCTAACTGTAGAACCTGATAACCTGACTCCGGTTAGGGAAAAGGGGAAGCACAGGACATTAGAGACTCACTACAAATGTGAATATTGCATTTATACACACATGTTTAAGTATTGCTGGAGGATAAAGCCTAAGAAAATGAAGTTCTTCAAAGACTTGCCATCAGAACCGCCGGACTGGAGCATTGGTGCGGGTGGCATTGTAGTAAATTGGGCCTAATGTTAGTTGCGCAAACAAACCTGTACCTCTGGAGGAACAGATAAGGAACCCTGCACATACAGACGTGGCAATAGGCAGTTGAGGGCAAAGTGGAGCTGTAGAGATTGGTGCAGAGTGAGGTCCTATGGACCCGGGCAGACAACTGCGAGCCTGGGGCTGACCCTGAGAGGAAAAAAAGGTGCTGCCTAATAGAGTCAGAGTGGATACTAGTGTAGGCTGTTGCATTTCTATTCACTCCCTGGCATAATGCAGATGAAGAAAGAGGCTTGACTGGAATTGTGGGTGGTCTACTCTCATCTCTGTGACCAAACAGGTGAATAACATCCTAAACCTTTCGTTGTTGGGGATTGCCATTTCTCCCATGGGTGAAACACTAATTCCATTGGGGCATATTTAATAACTGAAGTTCAATGATGCCCACCCAACTGAGGTAGAGCACCAGGGTAGTGGAGATGACATTGGGTTTTCAGCCTACTCTGCTTGGCCGATAGGGCTGCTCTCTCATGCTCATGCTCTATGTCTTAAGAAAAAACAGGAACCAGCTCTAACGAGAGAGGCGAAGAAGACAAAATAATTGAACACATGGATCCACCCTTGGTAAGAGCTTATGACGGTGAGGGAATAATGCAAGCCTGGGATACAAAAAAGATAGACACTATGGCCTTGGACATCAATCTACAGGCAGATCTGCACTCTGGGGCAGATTTACAAGCACTGTATGCCACTTTTGCGCCGCCATTGTGTCACTTCTGTGATACAGCGGCGGTGCAAAGCCAGCGCCATGCTGCGGTGTATATACAACATGACACATCTAGTGAGATGCGTCACGTTGAAAAGCCCTGCGCCACATGAAACCTGCGTCAGGTTTTATTGTGGGCGTTCCGGGGCAGGGGGGTGTTCTGGCGCAGGAAGGCCTCGGAAAAGTGGCTTGAGTGAAATCTACAAGATTTCACTCTGTCACTTTTCCAACCCTGCTGCGTCAAAACCTTACGCCTGCGTGTAGCAGGCGTAAGGAGTGACGCATCACAGCTAGTATAGGGCGCCCCCGAGCAGTGCTGGAGTTGCGTCGTGCTTGCGACACAACTCCAGCACTGCATCACCTTTACGGCATCAGATGCGTCACGCATCTGTCTATTCTTGCGCCATGGTGCGCCGCATTGTAAATGGTGGCGCAAGAGGTGTCTGCTGTGACGCAAAATAACTGGCGCATCCCTGCCGATATGCAGAGATGCACCAGTTATTGTAAATCTGCCCTGCAGTCTCTAGCAAGGTGGTGAAGGTGGAACAGTCAGCATTGGAATAAGTTCACTCACATCAAAGGCATGAAGAAGGAGACACAACTCCTACAGGAAGTTTAACTATGTTTGGCAATCTGAGCTGAAGGCGCAGAGGGCCTCTCCACAGAATTAAGGTTCACACAGTGGGTGTTGCTGAGAGGTAAAGGCCCTACCATTAAATTGTTTATGGAGTCACTTATACTTGATATTCTGAAGCCTGAAAGTTTATCAAATTTCTCAGTAGAAGGGCAAACAGAGCCCCTGAGGCGCTACTTTGACCAAGGACCAAACCAGAATGATAATTGCCTGTATCCTTTACATCAATTTTAGATATGAAAAGGAACAGGCAGTACGTGTGAAAAGAACCCTAAGGTGCTAAAGGATTATCCTTACAACACTTTACCCAGGTGGTGCAAATACAACATAAAACGTTTGATGCCTTGAACCAGGAGCAGTTCACCACTGCCTCACTGCTGTCGCTGACGCCAGGGGACTCCAACCCCCAGCATACCTTGCGCCAGGAGGCACCAACGCAAATCCTGAGGGTCCGGAAGCGCATAAATTAATCCCAGCGCTCCCGCAGCGGTGGAGCCGTTCACTACTGCCTCACTGCTGATGCCAGGGGACTCCAACCACCACCATACCTGCGAACCCTGAGTGCCCAGAGGCGCATAAATTAGGCCCAGGACTCCCGCAGCAGGTGAAGCCTGGGCCCGTCTGCGCTCATCAGAGCCTGGAGGAGGCTGGGCTGGGCCAACGATCTGTCTTTATTAACCTCTTCCGTGCTCATGACGGCCCCCGCCCATCATGAGTCATGGTAAGCGTATGCGCACGACGGCCGGGGGCCGTCCGAGCCACGTCCAAGATTGGAATGTCCCAGCACAGCTGCGGAATTTGCACCGCAGCGAAGCGGTTAACTCAAGGTTCCAGGACTACGGCATCTTCTCCATACTACGGTACTAGGACTGATCTTGATTCCATCTAGTCCCACACAGCTCTTACCGTACTAAGCGACCAGCCTGGTGCAAATGGGAAAAAGGAAAGTGATTGAGGGACGGTTAGGAGGTGCCCAAAAGAAAAAGACCAAGAAACGGCCGCAGAACATTAGTCCCGGGTCATAGAGGGATGGGGAACTCGGGGGAAGTGTGCTAGATTGAGTAGATCATATATATTAAATGATTGTGAGGGTCTACTCACTGCATCTGTACCCTCCCACAAGGTCCCCCAATCTTCTACCCCCTCTGCCCTACCCCTTGTTAGCCCAGACTAAGGTAGTATCTTAAGTGCAAGTATAAAAAGGCCAATAGAAGTTCCTGAAGTCATTGAAGCACCCCCTACTAGCTCCCAGAGCAACCACAGCGAGTCCCAAGGTGGGATCTCAGCAGATCTTATATTGAGGAATAGATTGCCACCCCTTGCGGAAAAGCCAGTTAATAAAATTACACCTACTCATATGGAGAGAATGGGACCCGCGGGCATAGCATCTAGTGGGGCAAACATGACCCGTCACCATGGCGACTGCAGGGTGGTGGACACTGGATTATCTCCAACTAATCTCGAACTTCAGAGGGAAATCATAGCCCTTAAAGAAACAGTAGGGGCTTTAAATACACTCATTTCCAAATTATATCTCATAATTACAGATCGTAGCAGTATGGAAATAGTACCACCTTTGGGTCTTCCGGGTAAAACCATGTTTATAAAACCTAACCAGCTCACCACCCGTATCTCACAAACACTATGTAACACTCCTGTCATTAACCCTGCACCTTTGATTTGCAAACCTGGTCTCCATGAAGGGGTTCTCCGTAATATGCTACCCTCACATGACAAATATCAAGATGGCCCCAAAGGAAATATTAGGAGGGTGACTGGGTCCACGGCCGCCACAGTGCAAGAACCATTCAACCTGACCATAGGCATAGGTGTCCCCACTTCTTAGGCCCCATCCAGTCCCCCATTATGCCTCCCAGTGTACTATCTACATGACCAATGTCCCTAAAGTTGACTGTAACAACAAATATGAGTCAGGGGAGGCCCTTAATAACAAAGCCATACACTGGATTAGGCATGTAAGTGGCTGTCGATCAGTGATTAGGGACGATATTTTGAGGGTAAGAAGATAAGTCCTGAATAACAACACTGTTGACGCAGTAGAACTCACCTTCACAAGCGAAAATCTAGTGCACAATCTAATTGCTCTAGAAGCCAGAACTTGCCCTCCACCGACTACCAATATTCAACTGAAAATGAACATCTATCCCTTTGTGGCTATTCCTAAGAGCATAGCAGCGCCACCTAGGGACACATCATTTTCCCTTCTTTCGCAGAACGACTGACTGGATTTAGAGCCCCAACGAAATGTGTGTGTTCTTCCAATACTGACTAAGATGCTATTCTCCCTTTGTTGCATACGGGCCCAGAAGACTGCCTCGTTGAGAAGGAGCCCGTGCCTATGGAATCTACTCGCCTGTACACGTTCATTCTGCCACATATTTGGGAGATGACGATCAGGCTGGTGATACGATTGCATGCACCCATTCGCCCAGCCACATGGCAAAACCCGCTATGATATCTACCACTCTCCACTCATCGCCCTCCTTAGATGTAAGAAAAATAAAAATATCCTCATGGAATGTGGCAGGCATAAGGGAAAAACTAGATCTCCCGCATTGGCTTGAATTCATTAATCAAAATGAGATCTGTATTTTGTAGGAAACCTGGCGTCTGACCCCCATTTTTATTCCAGGTTTCGTAACCTTTCACAAACCGGCAATCCCTTCTAAACATGGCCGTCCTTCTGGAGGGCTCCTCATTTTGATAACCATTGCACTAAATAGTGCCTCTGAGGAGCTCTCTACTAACAACTGTTATATTCTTTGGGTCAGAGTCAAAGGCCCACTGGGCAAGGGCAGAGACATCTTTAATGTCTATGCAAGGAGCCCAAGACAGGCAGATTACCGAGGCCTTAGATGGGGTACTGGACACAAAACAGGCTGCGTACCCCTCAATCGTGGGAGGCGACTTTAATGTAACTTTCGAGCCTCTCGACTGGGAAGATATCCTAGAAGTTAATGCGGATCCCACCTTTGGAATTATCTCCAATAAAGAAGTGGTCACAAGCAGCCCTCCAGCTGACCATCTTAACGGTTGCACATAGGCTACGGGCCGCAAATGGAAGGACAACTTCCGACAAAAGTGGGGGAATTACTTTTATCAGGCCAAATGGGTCAAGCCCGACAGACTACTTACTTCTGGACCGTATGTTATGGCCTATTTGTAGTAACCACGCAGGCAGTGGTTAGAAAAGCATTTATTAATGAGTACATCTTCATAGTTGTACAGCGACCTCCAGCTTCTTCAACTGACTGTCTTTCTCAGAACTACTCAGTGATGTTATTCTATTACATCACTGAGTTATGCAATAGAAGAAAGACATCTCCACACATCTCCTCCCTTACATAGAATTTCATGTATTGCGCAGGGGGCAGATCCTCGTCGCCAAAAATTGTAGTAACCACGCAGGCAGTGGTTAGTGGATAAAAAAGCATTTATTCATGAGTACATCTTCATAGTTGTACAGCGACCTCCAGCTTCTTCAACTGACTGTCTTTCTCAGAACTACTCAGTGATTTCATTCTATTACATCACTGAATTCTGCAAAGGAAGAAAGAAATCTCCACACAATCATATTAGACATGTCTTTAATCCAGACATGCAAGAGCGACCACAATCCCCTTAGCCTGACAATCGAGCATTCGTGGGGCGAAAAGAAAAGGATTGCTCTCGCTCTTCTTGCCACAAGGGAGGTGACCCCCACAAATGACAAACACCGGCTCAAATGGCCCACAATCTTAGCTGATGTACACAAACATAGTATTTTAAAGGGCAACCTCAAGATCCACCTAGGGGTGCTTTTCCCCCAGACAAGCGACACAATTACACCAACCAGCTGTAGTGCTTTGCAGTCCACATTTTTTAACTACTTAGCGAGAAATGTTATTGTTCCCTTACACAAGGCCAGCCCTAACCAGGCAAAATCGACCCAAACGACACTATGGTTCTCAAAGGAGTGCAGATCCCTCAAATGACAGCTATCCCTAGTCATAAGGAAAAATGATATCCCGTTAATTCGGGAACTGAGGGGGCGATACAAATTGGCGCAGCATAAGGTTAAGAGGGAATGGGATGACAGGAAGTGGGAAGAACGTGGGGAATCCATCTTGCACCCAGATGCCAGGAGGTTTTGGTTACTTTTGGGGAAGGGCAACCACGAAAGGTCTCCACCACTGGCCAACAACATCCCAGCCAATGAGTGGCAAGAATATTTTGGAGACCTGTATTCAACCCTTAACAATTCTGATAATGATCTAACAGTGCCTGTCCCACACCAACTATCACACAATCTCCTATTCACCAGAGACAAGATATTGACCTCTCTGGATGCAATTGTACCCGCTAAAGCCCCTGGGCCGGACGGTATCCCAGGAGACCTCTTCCGTTCTGACAGGGAAAACTGGGCAACATACATTCTGACCCTGGCTAATGACATTGCTGGAGGAGAGAGGATCCCAGATTCTTGGAAGGGGGTGGAACTGATTCCCATCTTCAAAAGGGGCGACAGGTCTAACCCTTCTAATTACCAACCAAGTAGCCAGATCGGCTGGGTCTAGAAAGTTTTCTGCCGATCAGATTGGATGGAGGGGAATGACATCCTCTCTTCCCTCCAGGTGGGTTTCAGACGGAAAACTGCACAGTCAATCAGGTCTTTTGTATCCTTATGCTTCATTGGAAGGTAGTTGTGTTGGGCACGGGGAGCTTATACATAGCATTCATAGACTTGAAATCTGCTTTCGATTTCGTTCCCAGGGACAAACTATGGCGGGTGCTCAGAGATACGATTATGCCGCTGATTATCCTCACACTCCTTGTCAGGCTTCATGTAGAGAACTTTGCCAGGGTTAGATGGGGCAGCCAGGGCCAGGTTACCAACCCCATTAAAGTACAGCATGGGGTTTGCCAAGGTTGTGTCCTGGCTCCAACCTTATTCTCACTTTACATCAGCAATGTTGTTGAGCTTTTATCAGCCACTCCTGCGGACACCCCTTCCTTAGCCAAGCAGAGAATTGCCACCTTTCTGTTTGTGGACGATACTCTTCTCGTCTCAAAGACCCCAAAGGACTTGCAAAAACTTTTAAACCAATTCAAGCTCTTCTGCGATGGGAGGGGGCTTGAAATCAACACATCTAAAACTAAGCTCATGCTTTTGAACCCTCATAATTCCTTCAAAGGAAAATTGTTCCTAGGCAAGACTCTGCTAGAGAGTGTGAGCTCCTTCGATTACATGGGAATCCATTGTAACAACGCCTTTCTTAAGTTTTCACAGGTAACTGGGGTCTGCGCAAGGAGCACTGCCTCTCGCACACCAAGCCAATAGCACCGGTTTTGAAACTCTATAGTTGCAAGGCCGGGAGTAGTTCTGTCTATGGAGCCAAGTTGTGGGGCATGGAAAGAGCAAGTGACTTGACAACCCTGGAGAATAAGTTCCTCAGAAACCTGCCCTCTCTCCCGCAGAGCACCTCCCTTTGCCCACGTTTGCTTGACATGGGTATTAAATCCATTAGTGACCTAGTGAAGCTCCGCGCCTTGTTGTCCTGGCAGCGAATGGTCTCTACCCTGGAACTGTCATCCTATGCTGCGGCTTTTGAGGAGTCTGTGCCCTAGACACTGCGAATAAAATAGGCTGTATAAAATATGTTAAAAGCCTCTTGTCCAGCTTAGGCACCCTGGCCGTAACATCGCCTGTCCTCCAACTCACAATAAAAGACAGATCAAATCACTATATTGGGACTGGGTTGAGCTTAAAGCATATACAGATGGCACAGAGGGTAGATTAACTGAAGAATTTAGAGACTTCAAAATCAGCAGCACTCTTGAAAGCTACCTTGACATAATTACAGTGCCGGCTGATAGGAAGCTATATATCCAATTTAGGTATGGCAGCCTGCCAGGTAATGCATTTACCAATTCATGGCTGGCCAATAGAGCACTGCAAAAGGGATGTTCCTGCTTGCACGAAACCATCGTCCATTTCCTCTTTGCCTGTACAGCATATGCAAATCCTAGGAGCAAATGGCTGATTCATTTGCAGGCAACTTGGCAACAGAGATTTTAGAGAATCTGTGCGCATAGTGAAATCTGATGTAACACAACTATTCGTGTGCCCAACTGCGAAATATTTAGGCCACTCTTGGGCGATCAAAAGGAGGGGACAGACAGCCCCCCAGGCTGATTACTGAGAATTGCAGTTATGAACCCCCGCCTCTTTAAGCATTTTACTGGCCGCCTAATTTTCAAGATGTAAATAGAAACTTTTTACTTCCTGCCTAACGCACATCCTTGATTGCTGCCCTATTGTTTTCATTGTGATGATTGGTCTTATAATTGATTTTTTACATAATTGTGCGCTGCTTATGATTCCATCTTTTTATTAAATGCATATGCACTTTAGACAAGGGAACCCGTCAAATTTGCACATCAACTTTTCCGTGGCTGACAAGAATCTATAATGTAAGTTTGAATTGCAAGACACTTGTTGTTTTTAAACTTTTATTGTTTGCTATTTTAACTTTTTATGGATTGTCATTTTTAACTGCATTGCCAAGTCTTATCATATGTTCTGCCTTGTCCCCTTACTGACATGGGCGATGTTTATCTTGAATCTTTGTTTCTTTTATGGTATTTTACCGAAATAAAGAGTTTTGACTGACAATATGGATATGTGTATATAGGCTGAAAAATATGTATATGAGGAGAGGTGCTTGCCCAAAGAAATGGGAAAAATTTGGAGCCTTTGGATGAGTTATAGGAATATCCCACAGGGAGGAACTGATACCTAAACTGAATCTGTCACCATTTGAATGTGTTTACTGATTAATTTATGATAAACAGGAAGGGGGGTTATGATACTGAGACACTTTGGCTTTTCTTTCCGTATAAAAGAAAATGGCACTTATTTCTGCAGGAAATATGAATTTGCAGATAGTTCATATACATCTGTTTCATTTTTCTGGAAAATATTTTAAACAAGTAGTAAAAGGCATCATTGCCTCCACGGAGTATGGCATTCACCACTGTGTAGCTACAGTTAGGTCAGAGCTTCCATAGGTTGTGTATTTTGTTTTGCTAATAACTTTGCTGCAGTTTGACAAATCTAGGCAAAACTATCTAAAACAAAAGTTAATTCACCTCAACTCCTTCATGGAAAGTTTTGCGACAATGCATCATATGAGGAACAAGCAATAAGAGGATTCTCAAAATGATAATTTCCTATGTTAATTTCCAGAGGAAACTTTCCTCTCACGTACAAAAAAACCTGCTAAACAGAATTCCACCAGATTTGGCAGAAATGTAGAACTTTTTGTGGCTTGGTGTAAATTTGTTTTGTTGTTTCAAGAAATTTACATTTAAAGAGGTCCTCAGGGTGAGCATGATGGGGTTGCAGAGTTACGTATACCTGGACAGTTAGTCCTGCAGGAGTCATGCGGTACAGAAAATTTAAAAACAGGGCTTCTGATTGGCTGATGAAGCCTTTTTCTCTTGTTGACTATTTTGGCACTGCATGAACCAGATTGCTGGCAGCAACACTGATGAAATTGTTTAGCAGCTGCCATTATAGTACTCAGGGACTTGGCCCCTGTATCCTAGAAACTTTTTAAGTAATAGGGCAGGGTAAGGACATGCTGACCCCCAGGACTTCTTTGGTGGCAGGCAAAAGAAGGCCCACAAGGACCACCTAAGGGCAAAATTTAATTTAAAGGTCGGGCCATGGATACTGCAGTACTCATGAGGAATCCAGTGGAACTTCCTGTGAAGTTCTGCATACTCCTGCAGGAGTCACTGCGCAAACGTCAGTCTCATGGCACTGTACAAGCTTCACTGAGGGAGCTTGCACAGTACCATGGGGACAAAGCTTGAGTGGCAGATACAGTAGGAGTGCTGCGGTACCCTGCAAAAAAATGTTCAATAACAAATAGAAGACAAGAAAATATGGTTTGGGAGCAGGTGGATTGGATTGGGTGCAAGGCCTGGCCCAAGGCAGCAGGGGATTGGGCACATTTGGGGGTTGGGCACCTCTGGGGACTGGCCAGGGTCTGTAGCCCCCACCACCCCAATGTGCACTGCCAAATGTCATGCACAGCAGGGATTATGATTAGAAAAAACTGAAATGTACTGAAAAAAACAAAGGTAAAGGTGATGTTATAGTTAGGTATGGTAGCAAGATCTTAGCTTACATAATAAAAACACACACAAATTAACTAAAGAAAACAAACGTTAAAGTGATGTTATAGTTAGATAAGGTAATAAGATCTTAGCTTATGTTAAAAAACTGAAATTTATTGGAAAAAAATGAAAAAACAAAAGGTTAAAATTATAACATGGTTTAGAGTTAAAATGAGATCAAAAATAATGTTTAAAGAACAAAAAAAAACACAATTTGCCAGTAATAGTTTACTGAGCTAACTATAACTTGCACTCCTGCCATGCACTGCTTATGATCTCACGTATTATATCACTAATCGCATCTATCACTGATAGCTTCAACCTTTTTTTAAATTTAAATAATAGTCCTTGTGTCTAGTGGGCTTTTGACACTGTAGTGTGGGCTGGGCCTTGTTATTCACACTGATAAGTTAGCATAGTCTTATTAGAAGTTTTAACGCCATTTTTCCTTTTTTCTGCTTTTGCACAAGACACTGCATATAACTGTTGTTGTAAGTTAGGCTGCGTGAAATGCTTCACATGAGACTGTTTTCAGCATCCCTAGACTTACATCGTGACTCTAGTCTGCACACTTAGTACCAAAGCCTTCAAGGTTATCATAACAAGGTAGCTGTTGTCCGGGCTGATCGGCTAACGTTCTAGCCATAACATATATGCAGCTGCAAGCCAACGCGATCCTGGCGCCTTTATTATCACACTGTAGGCATGATTTCAGACACTTGGAAGATTTCCTTTTCCAGAGAGAAAGAGCTTTTGCAGATCCTGATGTGATTCATCCCTGCTGATCTTAGTGGTATGGGGGTCCCCCAAACAAGCTTAAGATACCTTCTTTAGTTTATAAAACATAGTTCCTAGCTAGGGAGGGTGATTAACTAAGCGATATAGTACTTATTTTCACCATCATTGTAATAGGAGTTCTCCTTTTGTGTTTTATGGAATTGTAGCAATGCTGATCATAATATTTCTAATCATATGTCTGCTTATGTTAGCAAAGATACTGCATCTAAGGGCACGTTGTTAAAATAAATATTTTAGCCCTTCCCGTATCTCTTTTTTACTCCTGTTGTGGACTGGTATGAGAGTATAACGAAAGAGTGTTCTTGCTTCCCACCATTCCTGAGTTTAATCTAAGTCGCATGTTCTGGGTTGTCTAATCATTGGTTCCTTTGCTATAGGACAAAGAGCTAATGTGACACTGATGCTAGCTGATTAGGGTTTCTAGGTACTAAGGTGAGTTTTTTGGTACACCACAATTC
The DNA here is from genome assembly GCF_964261635.1 of Lissotriton helveticus. Classification (NCBI taxonomy): domain Eukaryota; kingdom Metazoa; phylum Chordata; class Amphibia; order Caudata; family Salamandridae; genus Lissotriton; species Lissotriton helveticus. The sequence goes on from NC_136070.1 coordinate 836,671,212, forward strand.
ACTGAGGTCCTGGGTCTCTGTGCACAGTTCTGTGTAGAAGCAGAATCCTTGCGACAACACACTTGCGGTAGGACTGGCTTGGAGTCAGGGCTGGACACCCCTGACAGGGCCACTCCGTTGCTTCTTGAAAATATATATATGCCAGGTGGTTAATGAGCTTTCTGCCCCCCTTATGGAGCACTGGGGTGACCCCCCTCATTTCCCCACCAGGGTCATTTAGTTTGATGGTGGAGCCCGTGCCCTTACCATGTGGGGGCTGCAATCCATCCCCTTCAAAAGTATCCCTGGTGTCTTGTAGCCGACATCGTGGTTGGGGATCGCTCCCAAGCAGAGATCCACTTGGCAGAGGTACCTCTACTGTTTGGATCGGTGCTCAAGAGCAGAGTTATGTCTCCATGAGCACAGATCAAAGTGAAACCAGTCAGTGCCATAAGGCGAAAAAGGAGCTCACTTTCAGTATGACCTCAGCACGCTGTGTGTCACACTAGTTGAAAAAACAAAATCTTTGGAGACAAGGGAAGCTCTTCCTTTGCGTCCCAACATTGCTTTTAAAAAGAACATTTTCTTTTCAGAGTGCTTGACGAACTGTTGACATCAAGTGCACTACAAAGATGTTTGTAGCTTTAGAGATAGCACCCTATTACAGAGCTGAGCCTATAAAATCTGTGTAATCTGAGGTATAACTTTCCTATAAGTAGCTTGAACTCGTAAAATAACAATAGCCTGAAGGTTGTCTATGCTGCCAAAGGCTTTTTAGCCTGTAAGATCTCTGCAACCAGTGAAAAGCTTCACTATCAGAAACAACATCCTCACGTGAATGGTGTGTCAAGCACTCTTAAGAGGTTAAGAGCTAAATAACCTGAAGGATAGCTATACTTTGGCAAGCCTGATCCTATTACATCTATGTAAGCTGGGACACAGCTATGTTGTCCAATCTATGTGCCCATAACAGCTCTGTATCCTGATGCTTTCAGAAGTGTAAGCTTGTTTGACCTGGCATCTTTTGGCGTGTTTCCCCTGTCTTTTTGCTTCTGACCTCCTGGTTTTTGTGGTACTCTTGATCTTGTTTATGTGGTTTAGGGCTTCTGCACACTTATATACTGCTGATCAGTACTAAAGTGCAAGTGCTCCTGCTGTAAATTGTGTTCATGGATTGGTGTTTCCATGATCTGATTTACTCATAGGTCCCCAGTACAGTGCACTGTGTGTGCCCAGGGCATGTAAACCAAATGGTGCTAGTGGATATGCAGCACTGATTGTGCCACCTACACCTGCAACCTTCCAAAGGGTTCTAAAACCTTCCACTGCAGTGTCTACATGCTGTTTCTACTGCCAATGTGGCAAGTACATCCACTTGACAGGCTTTAACCTTCCATTTTCTTACATGTAAGACACTCCTCAGGTAGGCCCCTGGTACTCCCATGGGCAGGGTGCAGTGTATGTGAAAGGTAGGACATGTACTGGTGTGTGTGACATGTCCTGATAGTGAAATGCTGCCAATTTCGTTTTCACAATTGAAAGGCTATCTGCCCTATAGGTTAACATGGGAGTTGCTTTGCAACATCTTACAAGCATAACTTTCCATTGGCTAGCTAGAGAAATGGAGTTCAGGCTTCATGAATTTAGCATTTAAAAATACATCTTTTATTGAAGATGATTTTTATGTTGTGTGTTTGAAAATCCACTTTTAGAAAGTGGGCATTTTCTTGCTGAACCGTCCCGAGGGCTCAAAAAATCCTCTTGCATTGTCGAACAAGATTTAACCAGGAGAAGCTATTTTTAGGGACTACTCACCCTTTCTGGGGAGCTGAAAATCAATTCAGTAACAGGACAAAAAGTACATGTAGGAAGACAAACTAATGTTTGAATTTTGTCTCTGAAAGCAGAGCAAAAGTGACAGATAACAAGATTTAAAGGCATATTTATTGCTCAGAAAGTGAAAAAGCAATAAAGATGCCTTTAAATATTGGTATCTTGTCACATTTGCTGGCTTTCAGAAACAGAGGTCAAAAGTCAGTCTGTCTTCCTGCATTTATTTTTCTTTCTGTGACTGAAGATAGAGGATTTCACAAAGTGAACTGTCTGACAACTGAATTGTGCAAAGCATGTGAAATAAAAGATTGTAAGATGTCAGGCATTTTTCTAACATAACACTGAAATAGCTAAGGGAACTGTTCAATCATTTCAAATATATTTCACTAGTTCCTAAGACACATTTTTGTAATTCTGTAGCGAAAAAAAAGTGTTTATACGATCAAAACAAATTAGAACACTTTACTTGGTGATGTGCACATTTGAAATATTTTTGCTGAAACCCAATTTCCAGACATTGTTTATGCGCTATTATCAGTAAAACTGCATGTTAGGGGAATGTTTTGTGGACATTTTAATTGAAAATATGCTATCTGTAAATGACAGTGCACTACCACTGGGAATTATAACTGCTCCTGCCCGATGACAATGCTATTAGTGAACTAAGAGGCAAGCCAGGGATCATGTGTACTCTATATAAGGGCTTGATTCTTGTTATATATGGAATAAACAATTAGTCTAGTAAATTAAAAGGTTTTTTTGCACAGCAGAAATAGTGAACTTGCATATTTGAAGGTGCTCTCTTATGTGATAATGAAGAAAAAGGCAGCTCCATAGGACAAAATATTTATCTAGGAACGCACAATTTGAGACCAGTTAATGGGTCAAGTACATTACCGTTAGGTCGAGTAGATTATTCAAGTTACTAGACCTACAGGTCTAGTAACATTTTTATGATTTTTCGAACCCTGATCATATGTGCTTCTTCCATTTGTGTATTCACTGTCTAGGTTCAGAGCAACAGGAATAGGGATATGCATTCACACTAGACAGACACAAGTGGGGGTTGGGGTGTGCCTTGCCTTTCCTTGGGTGACTCATATCCAGGCTGAATAGACCTTGCTGCATTCAGATTCCACAAAGCTGTCTCCCCCTCCTGGAGTGAACCTGGCCTAAGCCAGGCATAACCGGTTTATGTATGCCAGTGGAACTTGGTGCCAACTTCAAAGGGAAATTTGGTATCTATATTGGGATCCTGACCCCAGAACTTTAGAACTCTTTTGGAATAAGAAACCTGCCAAGAAGAATAAATGGACAAGATGTGAGGAGAGACTACCACTTTGCTGTGTTCTTTGCTGTGTGCTTTGCTGTGTTAGCCTGCAGTGGCTGATTCTGTCTTGGGCAGTTAAAGGACTCGACTGGACTTTCTGCATCTGTTTTCCCTGAATTTCTCCAAGTGCTTGAGGAAGAGCTTGCCCCCTGTTCAAGAAGTCTCAGGTACAATAAAGACTTCAAGTTCATCTGCTACTAGTACTGGGAACTGTGTATTTTGTGCTGCAACAGAAGAAAAAGCAAGCTGGCGCCGTCAACGACACCTCTGCCGGCTCTGTGACCCTAAGACACCACAGAGGGCACCGGCGCAATTCCCACCGCAATACTGGTCTCACCGACAACACCGTTCAACGCCACCACCGAGCCGCTGCTTACACCGTGGCCTGTGGACACCACACTCTGCACCACCTCGCTTCACACCGCTGCCCTGGTATCACCAATGACAACGCATCATTGTCACCGATGCCGCTGCCTGCACCGTGACCAGTGGATACCTCTAGTGGAGAACAAGGAACACCATCCCGCTTTGCATCAGAGCGCTGGTCTCACCAGCAACGACACTCCATGCTGACATCGACTCGACTGCCTGCACTGTGGTTTGGGGACACAGCTCGTAGATTACAAGACACACTGCCACATCCCACACCGCAGCCGTGGCTCACCGACATCTGCGCCATCGACTCCAGCTGGTAAGCTAATGACAGATCTTCAACAACAATGATGCCACTGCCTGCACCTCCGAGCACCGCAACAGGCACTGCCCCACTTCGCACCGCAGCCCTGGTCTCACCGACACTGCAGGACGCCGTCAACGAGCGGCAGCCTGCACCGGAACTTGAGGGCACCTCGGCCCTGGCGCCTCTGACTTCAAACGAAAAGAGTTCGACCTGCAACGTGTGTGACTTCAAGGGGTCCGACGACTCCAGCACCAACCTACGGAACCGACACCTGCCGACGCCGGCTCTTCGGAGCTCACCGTGAGGTCCCACATGTCCTGCATTTCTAAAAGTATTGTTTTGTGGATCTTCCCGACACCGTAGCTGGCCTGCAACGCCGCAGTCAGCCAGAACTGTTGGATTTGTTGGTTCACAACACAATAATTGCTCCGTACGGAGGTATTTACTTCAAGGGACAGTTTCTAAAGTCTATTTTTGCTTTATGAGTATTTTAAATAGCTGTATGTTGGATTTTTATCATTTTGGTCTTGTTTTGCACAGATAATTATTGGCTATTGTTCTTAAACTGATGTGGTGTCCTTTTGTAGTGTTTTCACTGTATTACTGCTGGTTATGTGCAAATGCTTTACACACTGCCTCTGAGATAAGCCTGACTGCTCATGCCAATCTACCAAGGGGGTGAGCAGGGGTTATTTTAGGAGTGTAACTCCCTTATCCTGACTAGGAAGAATGGTCCTTACTTGGATAGGGTAACAACCTGCCAACTAGAGACCCCTATTGATTGTTATATTAGCTGGCAATGCATATGACTTTAAAATCTGTGTAACATAGCTGATGATGTCGCTGTGATAGACCGCTCCTGTACGTTTAATGGAGTATGTGGAATAGTCCTGTTGTTAGGGACTAGATCCAATAGAATCAGTATAATCCAAGCAAGGGATTAGATTTGCTCTCAGAAGCTGAATAAAGGCTTTGCAATCAGAAACCTGCACCTGTAAGCTTTTTGTAGCTTGAACAATAGCACCCTATTACAGACCTAAGACTGTAAACTCTGTGTAACCTGAGGTATTACTTTTCTGTTAGAACCTTGAATTTATAGAATAACAATAGCCCAAAGGTTGTCTCTGCTGTCAAAGGCTGTAAGATCACTGCAACCAGAGAAAACCTTCAAAATCAGAGAAAAGACTCTTTAATATTTCTATAACCAAGGCCACTGGAATTGTGCAATTGGGCAGGAATTGCGTTTTCCGCATAATTATGGATTTGCCGCATTTGCCACATAATCCATCTTATGCTGCATATTTCCAGATTTTACCTAAAAAATAATTTGTTTCTACCTCAAATGGATCAAGTGTTACTGAAAAAGCAGCTACACATCTTACTCACAATGGAAGCCCTTTCGCAAAAGTTGACTGCTCACCTATCAATTGTCTATTGCTGTATTTGAGCTTTAAGCTATTACTAAGCAGGTGGAACCTTTCCCCAGACAGTTAACATGCTTAAAAAAGACACAATCATGTAATAAAACTGTCAATTTACCTTTTCTTGCCGCATAATATAGTCAGTCTTGCTGCCTAATGTGGTTCTACCCCTTTTGCATAATTCCAGTGGCCCTGTCTATCACCTTACATATAGCAGTCCGAGTCCTTGGTCAGAAAAATCGTTCTAACTTTCTAGATAGGTCATCTCTCTGGGCCCATAAGATGCAAGGTTTCTGTATAAGGAACAGCATATTTGCTGTCCAACATAAGAGCCTATGAGAGCTGTGAATCTCCGGAGGAATAGTTTGGGTTCAGATGTCTGAGCCTATAGGAACTGAGGGATAACGTTGCTGTCACATGTAACAGCCGTAAGGTATGTGCAGACTTACTAACACTATAGTACACCGGTAGGACTGCCACATTGTCCTCCATTACCTTACATGTAAAGATTGTGTAAGGTCCAGAGCTCGTTTTGAATATTATGTTTTGTAAAATACACTTTTTTTTTAGGAGCAAACCTGCCTCTGTTTTATTTAACATCTATTTAGGATTGGTTTAGAAATCTGTAAAACACATCTGGAGAGATTTCTTATTGAATTTGGTGTTTAAGGTGTATATTTGAAAGGGAAAAATTAAGGCAATACAGGTTATTTTTCTAATTTTCCTTCAAGCTTTCACATAAAACTACTGGTCGTATCGGTACTGGCCTGTTGCTAACCCTATTCGGTTACCCTTACTGCAGACCAAATGATAATGTAAGTTTCCCCCCCAAAGGTTAGGTAGCACGTCTACATTACATTGAAGTGAGTGACGTCAATTAAAAAACGAGGTAATCTGCCATGACTGTGGGTGGAACCATAAAGATGTCTCTACCAAGCGGCACCTACATTGTCCTTTCTGCCAGAAGGGCCTTCTCGTGTCCCTGCATTCCTTCCTGTGTCACTGATGCCCTTAATCCAGCAGGCCCCTTCATTCCAAAACACTAGTGAAGCAGCGAACGACAGAAGACAGGCTCAGCTTCAAGAGAGGCCTCCTGGGCAGGCCAATCCTCATTGAAAGACAGTGAGGTGCCACCTAGTGGACAAAATAGGGTCCTGCACAATGCGAATCATTACACTTCGTATATATTGCACTGCAACTCCTCACATAAACAATAAACACATCTTGCTTCTTCCGGAAATGGAGGATGTGGAGCGGCAAGTTCACAGTCATCATCATTTACTGTTATTTCATTATCAGGTTAAAAGAAAAACATCCATGTGAGTTTCTTACTTTTCCAATTAGTTTATCGCAATATCACCAGTCAGGCTTTCAGACACGGTGCAATTGATCCTTTTTAATCGATTTTTACTTTTTTTTATAGCTTTCAAACCATATTCTGATTCGTCATGTCTTTTCTTTGCCTGCCCTAATACTATTCTTCTGATGTTTCAGGGCAGCCGTTCAGTGCTGTACTTAGTTTTTAAAAGTCAATGGTGCACTCGAATTCAAATGGATTTGTAATAAGAGATTTTTGGAATGTATTTTTACATATTCACTTCCTCAAGCTGGCCATCACACAACTGCTACCAGACATTCAATGGTAGAGTATGGAGCTTCCAGTAGCAAACAGGTACTTTGAGATAGCAAGTACCTTTACTTAAATATTTACATTTCAAGCACTTGTCCTCATGAATCATCAAGGAAAACTCCAATACCTTATTCTTTGTAGAGGGGTTGAGCCCGATCCACAGAACTAACTTAAGACAAAATCCTAAACTTACTACCATTTTGGTATTCACAGAAGGCACTTACTCATGTTGGTATTCACAGAAGGCACTTACTCATTTCGGTATTCACAGAAGTTAGGAGTCCTAACTTTAGGACTCCTAAATGCCTTCTGTGAATACCGAAAGTCTTAAAGTTAGGATTTTTCTCAGTTTAGGAGTCCTAAAGTTAGAAGTCCTAACTTTACTACTCCTAAACTGAGAAAAATCCTAACTTTAAGACTTTCGGTATTCACAGAAGGCATTTTGGAGTCCTAAAGTTTGGAATCCTAACTTTACTGCTCCTAAACTGAGAAAAATCCTTCACAGAAGCCATTTAGGAGTCCTAAAGTTAGGACTCCTAACTTCTGCGAATACCGAAATGAGTAAGTGCCTTCTGTGAATACCAAAATGAGTAAGTGCCTTCTGTGAATACCAAAACGGTAGTACATTTAATATTTTGTCTTGTTAGTTCTGTAAATCGGGCCCAAGGATTTCAACTGCAAAGCAAAAAGCAAAAAAGCTAGCCTTGATAGAGTGGAGTATTTGTATCCTATATGGGGTACCTGTTAGATGTGCAATGTAACTGTTTGTAGAACGCATTCACATATTATTCAATGTTATGAGAGAATTAGATGTTAGAGCAAATGTGAATCAGCTAACTTGTTCCTTTGAAAGTTAATGTAATCCAATTTAAGGGTCTGTAATTTTTACTAAAAACATGTACTGACCATTGTAACTTGTTCTTAGGTCTCACTAGTAAATGTGATTCAATGATGTGTTAATGATGATGAATGCTTACTTAGATACAAGATGTTTATTAATTTAGTTAGAGGAACTGCTCCTATCAAATGTTAACAGCTGAAGTATTTGCTAGCTTACATTGTATGGTGAATTTATTAATTTAGCTTAACTCGTAGGCCCCGATTTGTAATACACTTTGAGTGTCTTTGTTTCTGAAATTAATGTTCAAACTGTTATGTGAAATTCGTAGAATGGTTCTGTCTCACATTTGCTTCGCAGGTAGACAACGTTTACTAGAGAAGAGTAGGGGTATAGTTTCATTAGAACGAGTTGCGGGACTGAAGGAGTTACAGTTAGCCTGGACGCAGGTGATAAGGTGGAGAGAGGTGTTTTCACACGGGAGAAGGAGAGAAGATCAAGGACGAGCTACTGCAGAAGAGCGTGTGTGTGGAGAAGGCTGGTGAAGGGTGTTGACGTCATGGAAAAGTTTGTGGCAGAGAGAAAAGCATTATGGGACATTCAGTAAAAGCAATTTTCTGTATATGATCCCTTGTAGATAGGGATACCTGGCCCAAATCCTGCTTCACCTCTTGAAAGAGGGCACCTACGTGCTGCTGTGCTTTCTCTCCCTGCTTGTGGCTCCTTGCCCCAGACCCATCCTATGGCAAAGTGAATTCTTAGGAAGGCTTTGCCCACTGACACCTTTTCCTCTCTAAGGCCTTTTACTTATTCCTTTACTTAGGGATGCCACTTTAGAGTTAGAGTTGGGGCAGTTAGAATCAAATGCTGTATACAGAAGAAGTGGCGATGCAAGGAGGCTTGAACTTTTGTTTCCTCATCTCATACATATTCGTCATTGAACTTCTTCTTCTTTTCATGTTCCATCGGGTGAACCTTCTCAGGAGGCTCGGCTTCCTTTTTTCCCCTTGTATTTCTATGCTCTCTTTTAAGATTTTCGTATGTCCAACTATTTTTGAATTTGTAATAAAACTGACTAACCTTCATTCGGTTGGCGATTTGGGTTCTTATGTAACCGTTTATGTTACATTGTATTTCAAGTGATTTATGACCTTTTCTTCCCTCTACGCATTCATGCTGCTAAATAGAACCATCAGAGATTCAACATTTGATTGAACTGAGCAGGTGGACACAGGCTCCTTCAGCCTCAAAGCTCTCAAATTCTAAATAATCTTAGGAGAGACAACTAATTAGCATCTGATGACAGTGCTGAAAGTGATTTCACAGGATTGTCAACAGTGACATCGGTGGTGACACAATGTAAAGAAAAAATATATATATATATAAACTTAACAATGAGTCATGTGATCGCTCCCCAACCCTTGCCATGGCTCTAGAGAGAGTATTATCAGAATACCCTCTGTTTTTTAATCTAGCCATCATTTCTTTGGCACAGCTATCAAAGTCTTGCGGGGAACTGCAAATTTGTTTTAATCTTAACAATTCACCCAGTAGAATGCTTTCTATTAAATGCCGGGGATGGTTACTGCTGGCATGCAGTATACTGTTGCCAGCAGTTTCCTTTCTGAAAAGGGTAGTTGCTAATAAGTTGTCAGAAACTGTAACACGTACATCCAAGTATTCCACTGTTGTTTCCCTAATATTGGATGTAAAATGCAAATTGCATGTATTGTCATTTAATTCATTTACACACTCTTTGGCACTTTCCACATCTCCGTCCCAGATTGCAAAAATATCATCTATAAAGCGGAGCCAATATTTTACCTTGTGTCTATTATGGGTGTTCTTTAGGACCTGTTTCTCCTAGCAGCCTACGTGTAAACACGCATAGCTGGGGGAGAAACAGGATCCCATTGCTACACCTCTCACCTGTTTCCAATGTTCTTTATGGAACAGGAAAAAATTACTATTCAGACAGCATGCGGTTAAATCACATATCATTTTGTTGTGACTGTAGAATTCACACGACTTTGTATCTAAAAAATACTTAACCACACGTAGGCCCGCCTCATGTGCAATACTCGTATACAACGACTATATACCATTTTATATATATCACGTTAAGGTTGATCATAGTTAATGTAAGCCTGAGTTTAAATGGCTCATGCTATAATGAAATGCTCTCTGTTTACTAGGTATTTGATTCTTTATTGTCTCATTTCAGAAGTCAAGCTACAACAGCATTTGCTAATTAAAACTGTATCCCTATTGTTTTAATTTGTGTGTGAATGTTTATCTGTATATGTTCCATGGAGGGCTGAATAATAAACCGCTGCACCTGCACAAATAACACACTCACTGTATTGCATGATCCTGCAGCCCTGCCAAGTCCAACCCATTGGGGGTTATTATAATGCATTTTAGTGGGGGGCGGGGGGTCCACTCATTGCCACACTAAAAAGCATTCTCACACATTCATAGCTCCTCTGAGCATGGCTCAGAATGCTTTCATTTCAGCCTGGCTCATTAGTTTTAGTGCTTCTGCAGTGCCCCAGGCAGTGATAGACCTGCCCAGAGAAGAGGAGGCTCTGGTTTCCACAGAAACCTGATTTGGGCCCTGCATGTTAAAATTGATCAACACGTCCAGAACCCTCACAGCTTCTCACTTGAGGCACACAATTTGAGCAGCAGCTCTTGAGAGCACGTTTTAAATGTGTATGCACCAGTACTCTGTGAACAATACCCATCCAAGAACTCTGCGCCACAAGGCAGCAAGTTTAAGGCCATCATTGCTCCGCTCAGACTCACAGTCTGAGGCTTTTCAATCAATCAATCAATCAAAGCATTTGTATAGCGCGCTACTCACCCGGAGGGTCTCAAGGCGCTTGGGGGAGGGGGGTCTGCTACTGTTCGAACAGCCAGGTCTTGAGTTGCTTCCTGAAGGAGAGGTAGTCTTGGGTCAGGCGGAGGTGGATGGGTAGAGAGTTCCACGTCTTGGCAGCCAGGTAGGAGAAGTATCTTCCTCCCGTTGTGGCTCTTCGGATGCGGGGAACGGCGGCGAGGGCGTGGTTGGTCGATCGTAGCTTGCGGGTGGGAGTGTAGAAGGTCAGACGGTCGTTGAGGTATCTGGGGCCTTGGTTGTGGAGAGCTTTGTGTGTGTGGGTGAGGAGTCGGAACGTGATTCTCTTGCTGACGGGGAGCCAGTGCAGGTCTCTCAGGTGTCCAGCGATGTGGCTGTGTCGGGGGATGTCCAGGATGAGTCGTGCTGAGGCATTCTGAATGCGTTGGAGTCTTTTCTGAAGTTTGGCTGTGGTTCCGGCGTAGAGGGAGTTGCCGTAGTCCATACGGCTGGTGGCGAGGGCCTGGGTGACCGTCTTCCTGGTTTCGGTGGGGATCCACCGGAAGATCTTGCGCAGCATGCGTAGGATGTTGAAGCATTACGAGGAGACGGCGTTGACTTGTCTGGTCATTGAGAGGGAGGAGTCCAGGATGAAGCCCAGGTTTCGTGCGTGGTCCGTTGGGTTGGGTGCGTTGCCCAGGGCAGGGGGCCACCAGGAGTCGTTCCAGGCGGAGGGTGATGATCCTAGGATGAGGACTTCCGTCTTATCTGAGTTCAGTTTCAGGCGGCTGTTCCTCATCCACTCGGCTACGTCCTTCATCCCTTCATGTAGGTTGGTTCTGGCGGTTGTGGGGTCGTTGGTGAGGGAGAGGATCAGCTGGGTGTCGTCGGCGTAGGAGATGATGTTGAGGTTGTGTTGGCGTGCGATGGCTGCGAGGGGGCTCATGTAGACGTTGAAGAGGGTGGGGCTGAGTGATGATCCTTGTGGTACGCCGCAGATGACTTCGGTGGCCTCGGAACTGAACGGGGGGAGGCGGACTCTCTGGGTTCTTCCGGAGAGGAAAGAGATGATCCACTCCAGTGCCTTCTCTTGAATTCCGACGTTGTTCAGGCGTTGCACTAGGGTGCGGTGGCAGACCGTGCCGAACGCTGCGGAGAGGTCCAGGAGGATGAGGGCCGCTGTTTTCCCGTTGTCGAGCAGGGCTCGGATGTCGTCGGTGGCTGCGATGAGGGCGGTCTCGGTGCTGTGGTTGGCCCGGAAGCCGGACTGCGAGTGGTCGAGGGATCCATTCATCTCGAGGAAGGCGGCCAGTTGTCTGTTGACAGTCTTCTTGATGACTTTGGCAGGAAAAGGAAGGAGCGAGATGGGGCGGTAGTTTTTGAGGTCGGTGGGGTCCGCTGACGGTTTTTTCATTAGGGCGCTGAGTTCGGCGTGCTTCCAGCTCTCTGGGAAGGTGGCGGTGTCGAAGGAGGTGTTGATGATGTCCCGGAGGTGGGGTGCGATGACGGCGTCGGCCTTGTTGAAGATGTGGTGAGGGCAGGGGTCGGTTGGTGATCCGGAGTGGATGGAGTTCATCGTGCGGATGGTGTCTTCGGTGTTGATCGGGGTCCAGGCTCGGAGGGTGGAGGTGGGGGGCGTTGGTACGGTCGTAGGGTGCGTCGGCTGTGTGCTGAAACTGTTGTGTATGTCTGAGATCTTGCTGTGGAAGAACGAGGCAAGCGAGTTGCAGAGGTCTTGCGAGGGAGTGATGTCGTTGTTTCTGGCGCTGGGGTTCGAGAGCTCTTTGACGATGAGGAAGAGTTCCTTGCTGTTGTGGGCGTTGTTGTCCAGTCGTTCCTTGAATGCGGTTTTCTTGGTGGTGTGGATCAGCTGGTGGTGTTTTCGGGTGGCGTGCTTGAGGGTGGTCATGTTGTCTGCAGTCGGGTCTCTGCGCCATGCTTTCTCGAGGGCCCGGCAGTTCTTCTTGGATCTCTTGAGTTCGTCGGTGAACCAGGATGCTTTCTTGTTGCCGGGTCTGACGGGGGGGTCTTCAATGGGGCGAGGTCGTCTGCGCAGTTGGTGATCCATCTTGTGAGGTTGCTGGCGGCTTGGTTGGGGTTCGTTGAGCTGGCGGGAGGGTTCTGGCTCAGGGATGAGGTGAGTTGGTCGGTGGTGTTCTTGTTCCAGCTTCTGCGGGGAAACTGTTGCGGGTGGTGGTGAGTGGTGGTCCTACTGAAGCTGAAGTGGATGCAGCTGTGGTCTGTCCAGTGGAGTCCGGTGGTGTGGCTGAAGGAGTTGTCCTTGCTGGAGAAGACGGGGTCAAGCGTGTGGCCAGCGTAGTGTGTGGGGGTGGTCACCAGTTGCTTGAGTCCGAGGTTGGCGAGGTTGTCCAGCAGGGTGGTGGTGTTGCCTTCGTTGTTATTCTCTAGGTGGAAGTTGAGGTCCCCAAGGAGGATGTAGTCAGCCGAGGGGAGGGCGTGCGGGCTGATGAAGTCGGCGATGTCTTTGCTGAATTGTGTGCGTGGTCCTGGGGGTCTGTAGATGAGGGTGCCTCTGAGGGTGGTCTTGGGGTCGGTGTGTATCTGGAAGTGCAGGTGTTCGGCGGCTGTGAAGGTGTCGTCGGAGTTGCTTGTGATGCGGATGGGGTTCTTGTGGACGATGGCGATGCCTCCTCCGGTCTGGTTGACGCGGTCCCTTCGGGTGATCTTGTATCCGTCCGGGATGGCGATGGCGATGTCGGGCGCTGAGGAGGCGTTCATCCATGTTTCCGTGAGGAAAGCGACGTCTGGTGATGTGGAGTCGAGCAGGTTCCATAGTTCCACGGCGTGTCTGTGGACGGAGCGGGTGTTGAGCAGGATGCACTTCAGGTGGTTGCTGCTGGTGCTCGGCTTGGCCGGTGCGGTGCAGGTCCGGAGGCAGGAGAACTTGCAGGATTGGCAGGCGAAGGGTCCGTGGGTGCATCCTGGGGTGGCACGGTGGCAGCCGGGGATTCGGCCGGTGTTGAGTGCGTGTTGGTCTGGCAGAGAAGCATACATGCCAACATTTTAGAAGAGGAAAATCGGAGATCTTAAAAAAATAATGGGGAGAATGTATTTTTCCCATTGACTTCTATTGCGGCCTGCATCGGGCCTTGCAGTGGGTCTTGCAAATGTGCTGCTGCAATCAATCAATCAATCAGAGAATTGTAAGTGTACTAATCACCCCTGAGGGTCTCAAGGCGCTGGGGGGGGGGGGTATTTTGTCATGGCGTTCTTGTGGGTGGTGTATTTTTCAGGTGTCTTGTTGTTTCTCCAGTTCTTCTCCAGGCGTCTGCATGTGTGCCTGGCTTCTTGCTGGATCGCATATCAGATATGCAAAGAAATGTTTTTTCATTGCCAGTCCGGAGCATGGAGATAGCAATATGGCAGGCAGAGAGAGCATGACAAAAATGCTGTTCACTACCCTGCAGGAGTAGGTTATTGGCAGTGCATAATCCGAGTCATAAAAGACGAGTCCCTGTCAGCGGAAGCCCACAGAGGAATCAGGTTTTTGCATGCAGTAAACAAGAGGTGGGATACTAGCCTTGAAATCTGTAGTCTCCCGTCTGAATCGGGAGTGTTGTCACATTACAAGGCCGGACTGGGAACCTAAAGCAGCCCTGGCAAATGTTGTCAGACCAGCCCTGTATGGTGTGTAGCGACCGTGCGAAGTGAGCAAGCCTGACCACTATAAGAAGTGTCTCACCTAAGACAGTTTGGGAAACATTATGCATTCTACAACAAATTTTTCATTATATGTCAATTGTACTAGCATTTAAAGCATAATAAATGATGACATTCCAGTGCACCAGGATGCAGCAATCTTTGTCGGGGCTCTTCAATGATTCCCTCACTATCACCCTCCAAAAGGGCCTCTCATATCTGCATAGCCCCTCTCTCATGCATTTCATTTATTTTATAGCACCTCTCTTACCAATGTAGGGTCCCAGAGCACCTTACATCACACATACATACTGAAACATGTAATCAAATTTGTGTAAATCAGTGTATAGAAAATGTTACATAAGACAAAATGGACTAAGGGCCAGATGTAGGTAGGCTTTTACCGGTCGGTAACGGCCGAATTCGTCCGTTACCGACCGGTAAATGGAATTTGAGATGTAGGGGGCATATTTTTACAGAATCGGTAAATTTACCGATCGGTAAATTTACCAATTCTGTAAAATACCGAATCGGTATTTTTACCGATTCGGTAAATTTGATATGTAGGTGGGACTCTTCTGAGTCCCACAAGCCTTACCGAATCGGTATTTTACCATCAAATTCAATTTGATGGTAAAATACCGATTCCGGTGTGCATGCACATGTGTGCATGCACACCTGTGCCATATGACAGGCAGACCTGCCCTCAGGGCATGTATGCCTGCCACATGGTACCCGAACCTGTTTTGGGGGTGCTAGAGGGTGTCAAAGTGACACCCCCTGCACCCTTGTGAAATTCGGTATTTACCGATTCGGTAAATACCGAATCGGTAATGCCCATTCATTCCTATGGGCTTCAAAGCCCATAGGAATGAATGGGCATTACCGGTCGGTATTTACCGAATCGGTAAATACCGAATATTACCGATTCGGTAAATGCACATCTGGATTTACCTACATCTCAGTACTTCTATTTTACCGATTCATAAATACCGAATCGGTAAAATTCGGTATTTATGAGTCTGTAAAATAGATTTACCTACATCTGGCCCCTAATGTTATAGGGCTCACATGTCATCCATTCTAGAAGTTTTTTTTATGATTGCTTGCTCTGGAGAAGCCCAAACTCAGGATTCAGAACATAACACAGTGGGTAGAGTGGCATAGCTAATTAGAAATATATTTCTACCTTAACAAACACTTTTTAGCAACATTAGGACAATAAAAGACCGAGAGAAAACACATCTTTCAAACCTGTAGCATGTAGTTTGCAGGCACCTCTTTGATAGCAGTTCATAGCTCACGGTGCTAGATTACAATTATAACTTGTGAACTATACAGTAATAAAAGGATCTCTGTGACAGAAGTAAAAACCACCTGAGCAATGTACATCAAATCCAGTTTTGTGATCATTATCATACACGTTCCTTGCAGTAGCCATAATAACCCTCTGTGCTACATTAGATGCGTCAGTCAGTCAGTCAGTCAAAAGTACTTTATTCGGTTCATAACAAAAACCATAAAAGTATACTAATCATAAAAAGTCAAGGCCACATTTAAAAACATTAGATGAGTCAAAACTGCCACTAGACAATACTCAGATCTCTCTCCAGCAGGAAGATTAATCACCATAGACTTCATAACACTTTTATTGTTACATGAAAATTGCTGGATATAAAAGGAAGTCTGCAGTGGGTGCTTTTAAAACTGTTGCACTGCTATAAAACTGGCCTCCATTAACAAAACGTGCCCTCCCCCTCCTTTCCAGCCTCCCAGGAAAACACCTGATTCCTGGTACGGCCAGTCCAGCCTTTATTGCAGCAGCCCGGCCAGTGCACACAGACTGCATCTGGGACTGTTTGCCATGTTCCTTCTCGACCCCTAAACCTAGTAATTTATGTGAATAATTTAGACCAGTTTAAATTCCATGTTTTACTTCTTCTTGCATTTCCTAATTGAATATGTTTTTCCTGGATGTGTGCCTTTAATTTATTTACAAGCAACCTGTGAGTGCATGTAAGAAGCTGGCCTGGTATATGATTTCCACTAATGTAAGTGGGCACCTTGCACCAGTCCAGACAACCCTTATGGTGATTTACGAGGTCTTACACAACCTTAGAAAGCTCTCTGGGTGGTAGCTGTGAAGAGAAGCCTTCAGGCTTAGTTTTGAAGGAGTGTAAAGCAGCTTGTTTTACCAGTTTGCAATCTTATGGTATAGATTAAATGAAAAAGAGCCACACAAAGTATTTATAAAAATATGTATTTATTATATAACACTATCTAGTATGTTACAGTGGAGATAGACACAAAGCAAAGGTGATTACTTCGGCTGTCCTTGATGCTTCACAGGCCTTGGAAGGTTCCTGTATGATGCACAGGCACAAACGATGCAGCGGACTGGAAGGGAGATGAAGTCAGTCCCAAACGAAGTCCAGCGAAATCCAGAGTGCCCAAAAGGTGGAAGTGCAATGGTGTCTGATCTGAATCTTATCCCACAGTGAATCTAAAGACCTAGACTCAGGTGCGCCCTTTAGCACCCTAGGGAAAGGATTGAGAAGATTCAGGGGACCCTCTCAGGGGAGGGTCTGGACTCAGGGGGAGGTTACTCCCATGTCCTTTGTCCAGTTTCACGGCAGAGCGGGAGCCAATGGCTCCCAGGACTGGTTTGAACTGGACTATACACAGTGACACAAATGTGCCCCTCATGCAGACTTTCTGGCGCTGGCAAGCGCACCCACCTAGCCCTAATATACTAAATCAGGATGCCTATTGTTCCACCTTCCTCCACTCAGGCTTGGTTTGGCAGTAGGAGGGCAGAAATTTGTCTCTAGTCGGCAGCAAAGATTTTGTGCTATCCGGGTCAAGAAGGCTGGTACCGGGAACACCGAGAATCTAACAGAGGGCTCTTCCAGCAGTTGGAATCATACCTCCCACACCATTTACAGTGTGGGGGTATGATGCCAACATGTTTGATACCAAACAGGATAGGATAAGTTGCAGCTGTTTTTGAGATGGTCATCGCTCGATTACGCGGTGCCCCTCTGTATAGTATTTGGCTGCTTCACTGACAACCCGGAAGAATCGATTCCGTAGGCTGAAGGGGTGTCCTGCTCATGCAGGGGCACTCTCTCACTTAGAACTATGCACCCAGCCCTCAGGATTGTAAATGCCTGCTATAGGGGTGGCTTATAGGTTTTAAGTGCAGTGACCGAAGATATAGAAAGCCTATATCTTTAGTAAGGGGTGCAAGCACTGACTTACACAGGCTGCAGGCTGTAGTTCCTATCTGAATGGTCTCCCATGGGTGGCATAATACATGGGTATCATATACTAGGGACTGACAAGGGTACCTCAGTATCCAATCAGGGATGTACCTAAGTACTGAACTTACCAGTTTAGGGAGAAAGCAGATAGACTGATTAGCAGGATCCCAGCCAGACTAGTCAAAAACAGCATCACATCAAGCAAAAAGTGGAGGTAACCATAAGAAGCAGATCCTACTTTCCTACAGTGCATAAACTGTGAACTGAGCCTCCTATATATGTCTGAGTAAATTCAGGTTATGAATAGGAGTGAATGACTGAGCACAATTGAGAGCTGTGGAGTTAAGGATTAAGGCAGTGAGAACTTTTCACAGTTCTATTGGTGGCCCATCTAACATGCTCATCTAATTATTGGCCTTTCTACAGGGTGCACAGAACAATGGTAAACTCTTCCTTCAGGGTAATCCTGTTAGTGAAGTTGTCCCTGTTTTTCATTTCACATTTTACTCCATTTACATTGTCTTACGAGTATATGTATTGTCTAGGCCTTTTTTCATGCACCATGTGATTCTTGTATTCTGCATTCTTCAAACCAGTGGTGGCCATAATGTGCCTGAGCAGTTGAGCCGGCCACATGCATGCACACACATACCAACACACCTGCATCCACATGCACACTGGCACACACCCATCCATTCTCAAGCGTGCACACATACACGCTCCATTCACAAGCATATACACATGCTCACACCCATTCATAGCATGCATTTACAAATACACATATATTCATACATACACACACTTTGTGTTTATCTGAGCTGCTACTGTCTTTGGATCACAATATCGCCTCAATCGCGCGTTCGCGCTCGACAATTTTAGATGTATCTTACTTTCACTAGTCAACCTATTCTTTCCTTCCTTCACCGCCACAACAGATGCATCAGCAACCAAAGTGGCATTTTCAGATTTGCAATTTAAAAACCAACTTCACTAAAAGATGGGTATTTAAATTGTGAGTCCAGAGACACCAAACTTACCCTTCCTATATTTTTCCCAATTAGAAGTTACACTTGTAAAGCGTTACAAGGCAGTGTCAATGATAACCTGTGAGAAAGATAGGCCTTTCTACAGTGAAAAATGAATTTAGCGTTTTTCACCACCAGGACATGTAAAACTAATACGTACATGTCCTACCTTGTAAATATACTGCACCCTACCCATGAGGCTACCTAGTGCCTATCTTAGGGGTGACACATATGTAATAAAAGGGAAGGTTTGGGCCTGGCAAGTAAGTGAACTTGACAGGTCGAAATGGCAGTTTAAAACTGCACTCACAGGCTCTGCAGGCCTGAGACAGGTTTGAAGGGATACTCATGTGGGTGGCACAATCAGTGCTGCAGACCCACTATTAAAATTTGCTGTACATGCCCTGGGCCCATGTTGTGCACTGTACTAGGGGCTTATCAGTAAACCAAGTGTGCCAATCATGGCGAAACCAAACGCCTTTACATTTTATACACATAGCACATGCACTTTGTGCACCTTTTCACTGCTGACCAGTGCTAGAGTCCTAAAGTCAGCAAAAACAAAGTCAAACACAGAAGACAAAGAAGACAAAATGTTGGGGTGACCCCCCAAAAAACGCCATTTCCAACAACCATCCATTTCATATTTTCCAGAACTTCTTGGGGCGTCCTCTGCCCTCCTATACCAGCTTTTCTCTAACATAGCACACATTCATTTCCCTCACTCAATCTTATTTTCATGAATGTGCTGCTCTCTTCCATTTGTTTGCAAATTGCTCTTTTTGCCAGTAGGAAACCCAGGTTAATAAGGAGTCTATTGTACAATGTTATGTCTGCATTCTCCCATATTCCCAGCAGCATGAAAGATGCCTGCCCATCTCTTCGTGCACCCGGTGTTCCTTCTAATCTGTTCTGTACCCCCTCCCAGAATGATCGACATTTGGGGCAGTCCCATAATGTATGCAAAAAGTGCCCATCTGACGATAGGCACTCTTTATCTCCCTCCCTTGGTATGTTGTGCAAGAGTACCCTGGTATCATATACTCTGTCTAATATTAATAATTGAATTAAGAAAAAGCATGCTTATATTGCTACATCTCGTGGGAATTGCAACGCGTCTCTCCAATCATCGTCGTTTAGCTGTCCTCTATCTGTGCAACAGATGGACCTCTAGCCCTGGACTAAGGCTTGACACAACAAATCGTAAAAGTTACTTACTTTCGGTAACATAATATCTGGGAGAGACACAGTCTTGCCGCAGATTCATTAACTTTTGAATTCCTCACAGGCGCCAGTCTGGATTTGGAAATTTTTCAGCAGTACCTCTGCGCGCCGGGGTACGCTGTTGAACAGCTTGGCGATTACGTTGAATCCGGTAATGACGTCATTGGAGCCATATGCGCGAACATCAGTTTCTTCTGTTAAAACTTCCGGGCCAGAACGCGGAGCCACAATAGAAACAGGTTGCGGAAACAGTGTACCACTGTTGCATCGGTGGACTAGTGACAAGGCCTCCGAGAGCCGCTGCAGATCGGCATCTCTGCTGCCTCCAAGCCGGGGAGAGATCAGGGCCAAGCACGCAGCCTACCATGAGACCCCTCTGCAATATCTCTACTCCCCCCAGCTTTGTCTCCTCAACTCCAGAGGCCACAAGCGTTATGGTCTTATGGGAGGCAACAGCCCAGGCTCCTCGACAATCGCCATGGCCACTGTTAACTAAAAGACTCCAAAGCTGCTGACAAATGGCAGGGTGGTTCCCCATGCACCTTGCCGCTTTGCGCCTGTAAAATGGAGAGGGCTGGGCCCACCTCCAGTTGAGGCTTCACCGCACTGCCTTGATCCCAGCAGGTCACTCCAGAGTGGGGGGGGGGTAATAAAGAAAGAAAGTAAAGCCACTGGAGCTTTCGCCTGCAGCCCCAGCCCGGCAGGGGCGTAACACAGGCCCCTGCAGCCTCCGCAGTGCGGGGGGCCTCAAGCTCCAGAGGGCCCCCTCGGCACTGCACTCTGCCCAGAGAGCTCCTGATTGAGCCTGGAGGGGGCCCCTCTGCATGCCGTGCAGGGAGGCCCCCTCAGTTTTTGTTACGCCAGTGCAGCCCGGGATCCAGACCTCTCTCATGGATTTGTCGGCACCGCCCTCCCTCTAGACCTCTCGGAGCAGCAAGGAATTCACTTGCGGAGCCTTGCTGTCTGCTAGGGGCGTCGCCTGATGGCCGGACATGCCAGCATATTGTTAAATATAAGCAGAACACATAATGATCAGGATGTAGGCATGATTTTGCACGGGGCAGGATGCAACTCGGGAGTTACACGTCCTGCTCTGCTGCTATCTTGGCCACGCCCTGTTATAGATCAGTTTTGATATATGAAAGCGAGGTCTAATTATTGAAGGCATTTTTTCCATGTTTTTCAAGGAAAAGTTAATTTTTTGGGTGAATTGTTTTGGCTAACGTAGTATTAGCAAGTGACAGTAGAACAAATTGGCTTCTTTCTCTGCCTAAACTCTGATTGCCCAGGATGTATATTTGGAGAGCTGTAAAACACTTGTAGACCTTGAAAAATATGGTATTCAGATCAGCAAAGCACAGAAAGTGGCACGTTCCCACACTCTGACACTTGCAACGAAACTTGCTAAGCATGAAGCAGTGGAACAACCTGTAGAAACCATTTAAAAAGTGGAATACATGTACACTTGAGCTGAAATACTTGGTCTATTATTGTGGCTCAGTAAAAGAGTGCAGTGATAGCATAGGGTATTACATCCCTGTTTAAGTAACATAGAAAGTTCCACATCTGGAATGCATTATCAGTGTTATGACATCGAATTCTACATGAAATTACCAAATTCGTCCTTTTTTTCAGGTGCGTGTCGACCAGGTTTGACTGCTACATTTGCCCCTTGTATCACATGCAGAACTGCCACCTGCTGTAACAGAGCATGCAGTAATGCTACATGATTCTTAATTCAAAGTCTAAACTAGGAGGCCACTTGTAATGAGGTAAGACAGAAGGAAATTGAAAATACGAATTTCAGAACATAAAAGTAGAATCAGGAACAAGTCCACAACCTCAACATTAGCTCAACACTGGCTAGAAAAACACCACACCATAGCACAACTCAGATTTCAAATTGTAGAAGTAGTGTTGTCGCAAGAGGTTACTGACATAACCAAAAAATTATTGCAGAGAGAAACCTTTTGGATAAAAAGGTTGAACACACTGACCCCTGGTGGGCTCAATGACCGAATTGAATATAGCTGTTATTTATGAAATATTACATTCATATTGCAAACATCATATCAAGTGTTATAAATGAATATTTGTAAGCAGAATTGGCAAAGTATTTCATGCTTTAAACACCACTATTTTTTAATTTTTCATTCATCATTCATTTTTTATTTATTTCGGGGATGTAGCACTTCGTTCACACTCTATTGTTCACCAACCGTAGACGGGTTGTTTACGCGTTGGCGTGATTACATTGATCGCTATTTTTTTAGGTCGACAAACTTGATGTAAACACAAAATTGTTCGCGAGATTAATAAAGATGAGTTCAAGCGTTTCCGTGATCACCTAGGCAACGTTCATAAAAATGAACTTGATTATATGATAGGTGACCCAAAGTAAGAGGACGGCTCTGATTGGTGGAGGCCTGAGGACTTGTCACCAATAGGATGGCTCAATAGACTGTAACTCTATGGTTATATATATACTATCTTTACGCATTTGAAGTGAACTCGAATGCCTTGGATTTTGATGGCCGAAAATACGCGTTGATCGGAAGAGGTTTAGAGTAAGAGTAGGAGCATGACTTGCTTTAAAGATATTCTTTAGAGTAATATGGAGCTTGAGTGACGGAGGTCTTAATTTTCACAGGGTACTGAGAGAGAAATACTGGTGAAGGGTTTGGAAGTCGAGAGAAGTGCCAGTCTCTTGGGTAAGAGAATATTTCAACATCCTTTTTTATTGTGGCTTTGTAAAGAGTTAGAAATAGATTCGTCAATGCTGGTTTCAATTTGCCCTTAGGTGGAAGAACGGCGAACAAATTGGGCCCTGTGGTGATCCTCGTATAGGTATGGATATTGATAGACTCGTTTTTAAATAAGGCTAGCACGAATAACACCCAGTTCAATAATAAGAATCTATTGGATTTTTTAACACAGTGTTTCTGAAAGATCAATTGTTTTCAAGCTGCAAAAGAGGGAGAGGTCCTCTATATGCAGATGTGAGTTACAAGGCAGTATTTCTTCGTTTCTTTTTCTTTTTTTTTTCTCAAAAAACACTAAGGTGACACTGGTGATGGTGGTATTTGATTCAGACATTCAACTTGAGACATGTTGTTTGCTTTTATTGTATTGTTCATAGATGATGTTTTCAATGATGTGCTTGTATACCATTATTTCTAGATTACAACGTAACCCCTGACGAAGGGACTACGAAGAAGTCCCAAAATGCATTGGGTTTTGCTGCAACTTTAAAAATACGTTGTTTTGTATAAATGTATTTGATGATACATCGTATATGTAATTGTTCACAAAGAAATGTATTTTGATTGCTAAAATTGATTCTGATTTCAACCTTTGAGAAAAAATAAAACTGTCAAGATTAACAGTTAAAAAAGTATAGATTGTGATTTAATAGTGTTAGAATTATAAAGGTAGTGCGCGCCTAAGCTCAGGCTAGCTTAGTTGCTAGCTGACCACATGTCTACATTTCACTTGTATTGAGGGCCATAGCGTTATTTAATAAGTGCATAAACACAGAGTAAGAACCACCGTTATGTTTCACATTGATCAATCAGGCAGGCATAGACTTTGCATTTCTTTGTAGAAACAGCAACGTTTTTATTAACCATATGTCTAACTAAAAAGTGATGCCAAAGGTAGTTAAACATGTATCACTAAATTACTCTAACAGTATATTTAAATATGCATAAAATTGTTTGCTGCGGTTATTCATAGTTTACACTTAACAGTAGCCAAAGCACTACTAATTGCTTACATATTTAATTTAAATCAGGACGATCTTGATTTTTCACTGAGCAAAGCTGTAATCCTGATCTCAGCTGATTACTAAACAAATCAGTAATGCTAACCTTAGCTGATTACTAAAGCAAACAGTGAGCTGCTCTAGTCGGATATATGTAGAAGCCGCCACGGTGACAATAGCAGACACATTAGGATCAGGAAATCACATAATGGAATGGTTAAGATTTGAAATATTGCTGGCCGGTGCTGCTCATATTTTAGTGCCCTGGTGATGAATGAAGCCCAAATGAGTACTTGCATTCGATCTCGTCGACCACTCCATTCTTTGGCCCACTCTGCTTGGACTTTGTGTACCAAACCAATTATTTGTTTTCTTGCGAGGCTCTATTAGAAGCTATCGAGTAAGTACGATACGGGCAGGGAATCGAATGCACAAAAAAATTTGAATTGAAACGAGGCATTCGTCAGGGTTGTGTCCTCGCCCCACTCCTCTTCTCTTTGTTTATCAATGAGGTGGATAAGGTCCTGCAACTGGTACAAGCTGATGCCCCACAAATGTCTGGAAGCCCTATCCCAGTGCTGCTATATGCAGATGATGCTGTTTTACTATCTAGTAGCCCGGTAGGCTTACAACGATTAATCAACAGTTTTAAGGATTTTATCAACACAAGGAAACTGGCAATCAACAAAACGAGGACATACACTATGGTATGCGGGGCTAAATTAAAGAAATGCAAAACCTTTTACATTGATAATACTCTGGTTGATACTTTTAACACATTTTGCAACCTGGGAGTAACTTTTTCAGGTAGTGGAAATTGGTTATATGAAATAACCAATGTTCAATCTAATATGAACAGGAGTGTTCAGGGGTCTTTAGATTTGCGACAAAATTAGGCAATTGCCCAACTAAGGATATGCTAGCCATCTATAGGGCTAGATCTATTGCCACCGCCTTGTATGGTGCAGGGGTGTGGGGCTACTACTGTAGTCAGGTATTGCAGCGTGAAAAAGATGATTTTTTAAAGCGTCTTTTAAATGTATCTTCTTCAGCATGCACTGAGATAATACACCGGGAAATAGGATTACAGTACCAAGCAGATTTGATCTCACAGAGACTGTTGCTGCTATGGAGTTCCATTTGGGCCAAAGATTAAACTAATTTTACCAAGTCAATTATCATGGACTATTGAGAGTTTGAGATTCTAATTACAGCACTCCAAATGGTCACCGATTGTTCAGTCTGGGCTTAAGTGCTTTATTGCTTGGTCACGTCGCCGTATTTGAACTGATGTTGCCGTCATTACTATACTGAAATCTATTCTGATGATTTGCATGCAGATCTTTACTCATCATTGAAATTTATTGATGCTCTGCCCTGTATAGACTGCAGCTTATATCTACTAACCTGGTGAACATACAAGATATCTCTCCACCATATTTATACCTTGATGAAGTCTCTGTGTGGGACGAAATACGTGTTGGCGCTGTACATGCTGGGAGAATCTATTTTATGAAATTTGAATATTAATAAAGAAAAATATTGAAGAAACTTAAAGTGGACTCTACTTGAATTCATCCTGGACTATTTGGATCCTGGTTATCTATTGGAATATTGTCTGTCCTCTTGATTCCAATCTATATGATAGATAGAGCTTCTGTGCTGAGGGCTCCATACTTAAGCCCAGACTGAACAATCTGTGACCATTTGGAGTGCTGTAATTAGAATCTCAAACTCGCAATAGTCTTTGTGGCATTCACTTTCTGTGTATGCATATAGCACCTTGGGGTAGTAGGTGCCTTGAGTTTCTTTAGCACCCTCTGTATATTCAATTATGTCCTGTTGCTCCATATACATCGTGTATTATGTGCATATATAATAATACTGTACTTTAAAGAATTGTGTGGACGCTTCCCTCGGGAGCACTACTACCTAATCTTTGATTTCAATTATCATGGACTGTCTACTTCTGACTAAAACTATGTGTATCCCTTGGCTAAAATATATCAGTAATATATAAGCTGTTTAATCTACCAATTCAGTTGAACCCTGTATAGGTGACTACCCTAACCAAACAGGTAATCAAGGATTTTTTTTAAAATATGAAACAGAAACTCGTATGAGAGTGGCAGGGGAAAAATCGACTTGGTGGGAGGAAAAAGAAAGCCCCCAAAAACACTAGAGTAATTCCAGCTACTCTGGAGCGGCCAGTTGTGGGCGATTCTGCAAGCCCTGCTCCGGGCTCAGTAGATCCTACACTGCCTAGAAGGGCACACCAGGCAGCAGATGGGTTGTCAAGTCAATGCGGCAGGGAGGGGGTTACGGACGTTGAGTCAACTGTCATATATGACACACTTAGAGTTCTCTTACGCCCACTAGAGGATAGATTGAGTAAAATTGAAGTACATCTAAAAAGGATTGAGGGAATTGTAGAACCCTCATTAAGGGATGCTACTCCCATGGCTACTAAATCACTAGTTAAAACCAGTGGAATAAAGGCTCCGGTTGTCCCAAAGGTCGCGGTAGCATTGAACACTGTCCATGAGGCTCCAGTTGCACCTCTTGATAAGGACCTAGCAGCTGCTAATATAAGTAGACCACGTAAGCGTAATATATCCCAGGGCAGTGAAGGTGGTGAGGTTCCCATGGCCCAGACTCCCAAGGGGAGAAATACCTTAAATCTACCCCGGGAGGTTTGTCCACTTGTGGTAATTTTAGCAGGGGTACCAGAGTTGGGTAAATATGAGGTGGAGACCCCTACAACTCTGCGGAATAGGGTTGTCCACTGGTTAAACATAAACAGACCACTGCCCCCTCACATTGTGGGCAAAATACTTATGATTAGGAGGGTGCCATGGGTCGGCCACTTGGCCAAAAATATAAGAGGAGATTGCATCCTGATTAACTTTAACAACCCTAGAATTGTTGAGTACATTTGTAATTGGAGATATCCCAGCCCAGATGTGACTATCCACACTCTTCCACTGACCTATTTCTATCCCCCCGGTCATTTTACTTCTCAGGCAGATGGTTGGACAATGGTGCAGCGGAATGGGAGGGGGCCACCCCAGGTGGGTTGGCCCATGCCTTCTCTACACTTGGACCCTATCTCCACCTATAATCGTTTTAACTGTCTGGAGGCCGTTGACTGACTCCATGATGGAGTAGGAGTTTTGACTAGTTCCTCTCCCCCCCTGGGTAGTTGTTCTCCCCATCCTTCTGTACCTCCACAGCCCTCGGGCCTAGAGGACTCAACTTTAGTCTTGGAAACTATGAGGGTTAATAACATCATTAGTCAGGACTTAAGCCTAACTCCATGTGCCCCAATTTCCTGTAATGCTAACATCAATAATCTCAAACTTGTCTCGTGGAATGTGACAGGTCTGCGTAACAAGCTCCTATTACCGGATTGGAATTACTTTATTGATGGATATGGTATATGTTTATTCCAGGAAACTTGGTGCCTTGAACCTCTATACAAGCCGGGTTTTTCTTGTTTTCATGTACCTGCTACCACGGTTGGGCGAGGTCGTCCCTCTGGAGGGCTTATGGCATGGGTAAGGGTAGACCTCAATCTCAAGATTATTCATCACACTTGCTCATCACTGGATGTTATGAGACTTTCTATCAAGGGCGTGAATGGTACTTCCACTTGGGAATTTTTTTATGTTTATGCTAGAGGTACCCAAGGGGGGGCCAAATCCTCCACTATTTCTATTCTATCTGATTTGCTCAAATTGTGCCCTCCTGATTCCTTAGTTCTGGTTGCCGGGGACTTAAATTGTTTGTTTGAGCCTCTGGCAGCAGATGACATCCTTGGAGTTTATGATGAAGATGCCCGATGGGGCATTCCGTCTGTCTTGCTTATGCCTGTGAGGAGATGGTCACCAGTTGTCATCCAATTGAATGCCCTAATGATTGAATCAGGACTAAGAGTTGTAAATGGGCGTACTATCTCCGATGCTCAGGGGGCTAATACATACAACAGGGTATCGTGTGAAAGTAGAATAAACTATATAATGGTGGATAGGAGGGCATGGAAGTCAGTGGTGGATATGGTCATTATACCATCAGTAGATAGCGACCATAACCCCTTGTCCCTCACAATGGCGGATCTATGGCAGAGAAAGGAGTACATTCCCTCCATTAGTGCAAGATTAATAACCAAGACAGTTGTACCATCCAATTGTAACAGGTTTCTTAAGTGGCCAAAGTTCATTATGGATGAAACAAGATTAAGAGCATTGGAAGGAATCCTTAGTGAGCAGTCTCTAAGGCTTTCTGCAGCATTGTAATGACGCGGCTGGGCCTGCGGCGGCAGAAACAATTTATACTGACACTATAGGCCAGATTGGTAAACTGTTCGTAGTTCCTGGTAAAAAGAGCCCAATGATTGTCAAGCCAGTGCAGAAGTGGTTTGATAGCAATTGCAGAATGAGGAAGAATAGCCTGATTATTGCTATTAAATCTAGTAATCCAGTTGCTGTTCAGCTGGCCAGATTACACTTCAGACAAGCTATTACAACTGCTAAAAGGGAGTGGGAAGAATCGCATTGGGATAGTCTTAGAGCTGCTAGCAAAGCTAAGAATGGTGACCTATTTTGGGCCTTAGTTAGAAGATCCAACGGCTGTGACCCGGATCAAACCCCCAATCATATAACAGATAGGGAATGGTTTGAGCATTTTAGGATACTCTATGGGGGCGATGAGCAGCCCGGTATTCCACGGCCCTTTTGCGGTGCCATGGCTATTGACTTTGGTCAGGCTGCATTCATCAGAGTAGACAAGAAAGAGGTGCTGGCTGCATTAACTAAGATTGTACCTGCTAAAGCCCCGGGGCAGGATGGTGTACCGGGCGACTTTTTAAAGCCAACCCCGAAGGATGGGCCTCTTACTTTGTAATTCTTACGAATGCTTTGTTAGAAGGCTCACCTGTCCCGAAGTCATGGAAGGCGGCCGAAGTGATCCCCATATACAAGAAGGGCTCCAGAGGGGACCCTGCCAACTACCGCCCAATAAGTCTTATAGATGCGGGGCAGAAATTGGTTGGCAGGGTACTCCTGGAGAGGATTCTTTCCTGGGCTGATGAGAACAGTATTATTTCACCCTTCCAGGCGGGCTTTAGGGCTTGCACAAGCACGATAGACCAGGCATTTAGGTTGGTACTCTTACACTGGAAGGTGGTTACCATTGGCAAAGGTGGTCTTTATTTGGCATTTATTGACCTGAAGACCGCCTTTGACTTGGTCCCCCGAGACCGCCTATGGCTGGTCTTGGAGGAAATGGGGATTCCCTTACCCATTCTGAATCTCTTGGCTCGTATGCATGATGGAACTTATGCCCATATTCGATGGGGATCTCAGGAGCAAAAAAATGATAAAATCCCTGTGAATAGAGGGGTACGCCAGGGTTGCGTACTGGCCCGACACTTTTCACGCTATTCGTGAATGGCGTAGTTTCCTTTTTGCTCGAAATTAATGCTGATGCCCCGGTCTTGGCGGGTGATAAAGTCCCCTCACTACTCTTTGCGGATGATACGTTGTTGGTATCAAAAACTCCCGCAGGATTGCAGAAGCTGTTGGACCGCTTCTGTTTGTTTTGCAAGCTCAGGGGCCTTGCCATAAATACATCAAAAACTAAGCTCCTTTATTTTAACCCGAGTAGATCGTCTAGATCCACCTTATCTCTTGATGGGGTGTCTCTGGAACGTGTAAAGGAATTCGACTACTTGGGAATTAGAATTTCGGACAAACGTAAATGGCAGCCACATATTGACAAAATGGCGCTAAGCCATAAGAGGGTAATTGGAGCACTAGGGAGGGAACACCGAGCATCCACTTCTAAGCCCATTGCTCCTGCTTTGGATATCTATGCTGCAAAAGCTGTAGGCTGTGCCCTCTATGGCGCAGAGCTCTGGGGCTTTGATTGTGTTGATGCCCTAGTCATCGCAGAGAACAAGTTCTTTAGGGAGCTTGTATTGCTCCCGAGGGGTACTCCTACCAAACCACTTTTGAGTGACCTGGGTGGTCGTTCCATTAAGGACCTAGCCACCCTACGCCCTCTTTTATATTGGGCCCGGTTATGGCGCACCCCTGAGCTCTCAAGGTATGCTGATGGTTTAAGAGAGGTTATGAACCTTCATGGAGCCCATAAAATTAGTTGGATAGCTACCATAAAGAAGCTCTTACTGGTAACGGGCCTTGCAAATGGCCGGGAGCCCGGGGTATCACTATCTAAGACTCAAACTAAGCGAGCCTATTGGGCATGGGTTGATGATCACGAACAGAGGGACCCAAATCTAGGTAGGCTGACTGAGGCATTCCGACAGCACAAGTCAAAGGTTCGCCTGGAGCCCTATCTAGACTTTATTAAGAAACCCAGAGACAGATCCCTTTTTATCCAGTTTAGGATGAGAACACTCCCCCTCCGTGATCGTACTTGCAAGTGGAAGCCACCACACCAAACTTCTCCTGATTGCCCAATTTGTGTAGGTGTTACTGAAAATATTGCTCACGTCTTCTTTGTATGCCCAGCCTATACAAAACCCAGACAGAAATGGCTCAAACCTGTGTGCCGGTTGCTTGGAACCAGGGACTACTCCGTTGCACTTAGAATACTTAAGGCTGATGCTAGCACAACCTTAGTGTGTGGGGTGGCCAAATTTCTTAGTTGGGCTTGGCTGATTAGGCTGAAGGCTATTTGATGAGTTAAGATCAAGCTGTATCTCTTTTTATATGTCTAAATATTCACAAAGCTGTTAAAGTTTAATACATTTTTAATTATTTATTGTAATATCAAAGGTTTTTATAAGTAATCTTTTTTAAAATGTATTGTTAATGAATTGTGTTTTTATATTTTTAATGTGCTTTTATGATATTATACATAAAATAAAGCTTTGATGATTTTTAAAAATCGACTTTTATATTTTACCAATCAATCAAGCTTAAAATGGGTTTCCAAAACTATTTAACTCAGGTGACGAGGCCAACACATCGCTTTGTATTGACCAGATTCAGACTAGGGTTTGTACGCCATCTAGTCTCTTTCCCTGCAATGAAATCCTGCCCCCCAGATTTTACCCCTTGCCCATGTGATGGGCAGTCTAAGCAAAGCACAGTCCACTGTACGCTCTTTTGCGATTTTTAGGTGTAATTATCTAAAACTGTTATATTTAAAACAAAATGTGAGAATGTACAAAGCTGCAATGAACTTATTAGCTGATCTTAATGATCCTGGAGTCTGATTTAATGTAGCCTTATTTATTCTAAATGCTATAAATGTAAGGAAAAGCATTGTTCTCTAACAACTAGCATGTACTTGATAAGGATTCGTTTATGTAATTTGCTGCTAAAACCTTTTAAATGACTGTTTTTACTAATATATTTTTAAATTGCAACTGATTTTATGGTTGTCTGTACATACCGAATAAAGCTTATATTGATTGATTGAGAGCTCTAGATGAACAATATATCACTCTCTTGTTTACCTACCTGAGATTATGCTGGCTCCTTTACTTCTCCCTCTTTGACCTCTTCCCATGCATTAACACTTACTTGAGATCCCAGTTACTCCTTGGCCTTCTTTCCTGAGGTTGTCTGATGAGGTGGCCGTAGGATAATAGGTCACTTGATGTGCTAACGTTTTCTGGCTCCTCATCTCCTGAAGCTCCTTCAATACAAATACCACTCCACTATAAGGAGGAGGATGCTCACCAGCACTGCATGCACTCATGTCTATTGCTGGGGGAATAAAACTACAGGACTGTATTATGGAACTAAGCTCTCCTGGTATCAGCTGCCCTAGTATTGGTTGGTTGTAAATGTAGACCGCATTTCCACTATGGAAAGGAATTTGTTGCTGCTGGGAGTGATGGTCCCAAGCTTGAATCAAATTTGGAGGCTGTATCCTTAACATTTGCCTGCTGGAAGGGGGCTGAAGCTGCATGGGTGTGTTGGTCTTCATATTGGCTGTATTGTCTTTGCTCTGCTTGGAGATAGTGCTCTGTAGTGCGGATAGAAGTGGATACACAACTTCATGGTGCATTCTTCCTTCTGGAAGTTGCTGTTCAAGTGACTTAAGCTTCCTGTTGGTAACATGGTTTTGGCTACCTGGTACCATCCATTCATGGACTGCTGGGTAACAAGAAGATGTTTCAGGGGTCTGTTCCAAATACAACATGCTTCTAGGGTTCTGATGGATGTGTTCAGGCCTGTACACATAGCCCACATCACTCCCTGGGTTGGAATGAAGACAGTAGCTCCTTGGTGAAATCATAAATGATGGTGTGCCTTCTGCTGAAGACAAGAGACTGTGTGGTGAAGCTTTTTCCATTGGATCTAGAAAAAATGGAAACAATCAAGATACCTAACTTGTACTGTTTCACAACACACAAAATACAAAACCAAAGACCAACTACTTGTAGTACACCACCCACAACTGTCTATCAGTGTACCAAAGCAATGCTAAAGAGAAAAGTAGCTTTTTGAGGTCTACCATATTTCTTTACATGAATAAATATCTAATCAGGATAAACAGTATCCTATTAAGACTGAAATGGTCGCTTGATTTTCATGGATGAAAAAGAGAAGTTATTTAGTTGACTTTAAAGCGTAATGTCAAAGAACAAACCAATGTGAACAGATGGGAAAAAGGCACACTCATGTGGTTCTTATAACTGGAGTATTCAAAGTTGGTTGAGTCGCATTATAGCAATTTAAAATCAGTTGAGTCATATAGATTCATAGTTGGTTTGGTCACATTTGATTTATGATGATATGGCCAAGAAACACTCAACACCAAGTATATTACAAAGCACATTACTTGGAATCAACTAGCAACCAACTAAAACTCAGTGTTTCTTTGTGATCTTTGTTGCTGCGTTCTTCAGAAAACTACACATTTTATTTCTCAGTTGAAAGAGATAGGGTCCTAAAAGGATCCTAATGCTTAAATTATCAAATTGATCTTATCAATACAGACTCACATATGATATTGGAGTTGAGATATCTTCAGCCACAGGTCTGCCATATTATTAAGGTGATGGAGGGAGCCTCCATGTCTATTTGCAATTCAAAGTGGGCTACAGAAACAAGATCTTAGTGGGAGGACAGAGTAGTGATGCTAGGTTTTGTGTGCCAAAACTAAGATGGAAACGCTTCACACATGACTCTTTGCTACTGAGGCGTGATGTGGGTAATAGTTCATCTCATGGTCGATATGCAGGCTCCTTGTGAAGGCAACAGCTTAGAGAAAAAAGGGGAGACAAATGGTTAGATACACCATTTTCAAGTGTACTAGAACCATTATAGTAATGTGCTAAGTCACAGAATCAGTGTGCATGCATCGATTATTGTACATTATAAAGTGCAGGAGAATTGGTACTTTTATTTGCTGCCATCTTGATCTCCTCATTCAGTGGTACAATAGATCAAAACACTTGCTATTACAGTGCAGTTACTGCTTGGATTTAATTCTTGCTGTTAGAAATTGTAGGTTAGCTGTAGATGGTAAATGTCATGAAGGCCTTGAGATCCCACAGGGCACAGAGGAACTAGGCCATGTAGGATAATAGTTACAAAACAAGGAGTGGTAAATTGGAGATTGGAAATATTCAGATATACTGAAAAAATAGCAAAAAAAATATTGATGTGCAAAAGTATTGTGTTGGGCCTAGCCCTCTCTGCTGGGTCACCCCAGTATTTTTGCCTTCACCCCTTCTGTTTTGCTGATTTTATTTTGCTTTATGCTCTGTACACTTACTAACTAGTGCTAAAGTACTTGCACTCCCTCTTTCTGCTTGGTAAAACTGGCTTACAGCCAATTGGCACATTTAATTTCCTTATAAGTCCCCAGTAAAGTGATACTAAATATACCAAGGCCTGTAAATGAAATGCTACTAGTGGGGCTGTAGCACCTATTGTGCCACCCGCTTAAGTAGCCTTTTTAAACATGCCTTGGGTCAGCCATTGCAGCCTGCATATAACGATTTAAATTGCCATTTATATCTGGCAAGTAAACCTTTTATTAGTCACCCCCAGGGTAGACCCTAAATAGCCCCTAGGGCTGGGTGCATTGCATTTTAAAGGTTGGCCATATACGTATAAGTTTTATATGTTCTGGTTGTGAAAAACTCTCAAATTCGTTTTTTACTATGGTAAGACATACTTCACTCATAGGAAAACACTTTGTTACATTATTACGTGTTACATGTGATACCTTTTGTTTGGGGGCAGGCAGCAGAGCCATGGTTCGTGCCTGAGGATGTGTAATTTAAAACCTTCTTAAATGGTAACGTTGGATTTTAAGTTGCAATTCTGAAAATGCCACTTTTAGAAAGTTAATAATGCAAGGGGTGAGCCCTATACCACACAGCTAGATTGGGCCAGTACATATTAGAAAAGTCAAAACATCTAGCTTACCATTTGTTGGCTGCTAACTTTTAGACAGACTCAGACCAAATTCACAAATCAGTTGGTCTATTATGTTTACTTATTCATTTTCAATCATTTCATTTTATAAGTCTGCAAGACAGAGGTCAGATAAACATAACATTCACATTACATCAAACCAAACACAATTGAGACATAGTGTCAAGTAACAAATAACAAAAACAATTCAGTACATATATTTCGCTAAGTTGCTACACATT
This sequence comes from Lissotriton helveticus, assembly GCF_964261635.1. Classification (NCBI taxonomy): domain Eukaryota; kingdom Metazoa; phylum Chordata; class Amphibia; order Caudata; family Salamandridae; genus Lissotriton; species Lissotriton helveticus. Next base: position 836,705,344 of record NC_136070.1, read on the forward strand.
CTGATTTAAATTCTTCCCCTGTTGGTTGGTTAGTGCCAACAGGGGAAGAATTTAAATCAGAATGTGTAGCAACTTAGGGAAATATATGTATTGAATACTGTACCCCTTTGTTACATGAAATGTTGTGTCCCCTCCGTTGTGTGGTAACCCCAGTGCTTCTTGAAAATTTGATTTATGGGCTACTTGTTTTTCCTGTTTTAGGACTGGAAACCATCTCAAAAATGTTTTTGTTATTTGTTACTTGTCACTTGTGAGGACATCACAGTGGAACAGCTCCGCATGCGACTCAGTGTGACATCATAGGAGCCAGAAGAAGACCTCAACAGCATGCTGACGTCCCTTTCACCCATTTTTGCCGTGCTCTCGAGGCAAACGGGTGAACCGACAACATTTTCACAAGTATATATAGTACACAAAACACAACCAAATCTGGAAATTCTAAATCATAGAAATGTCCTAGTGCCAACCATCACATTATTTCAACAGTGAAATACATAAAATACACATCAATTATTTTTCGGTATTAGACAGGAAGGCAACGGGGAGGCGGGTGTGTCAGTGCGGAATCCACAGGCAGATACAGTATCAACCAGAAAAAGCGTTACCGAAGGTAAGTAACTTTTTTTCCTCTGATGGATACATCTGCCTGTGGATTCCTCACCTTGTGAATTGAATCCCCAAGAAGTCCCGCTCTTCAAGAAGGGTGCCTGCCTACCTATACCAAAAAATCCTGCAGCATTGAACGTGCAAAATGGCCATCGCTCCTCACCACCGACCTCCGAATCTAAGCAATAGCGCTTCGCAAAAGTGTGAAGGAAAGCCCAAGTTGCCATCTGGCAGATGTCTACCATAGGGACACATATAGCGAAAGACGAAGAAGACTTAGCTCTGGTAGAATGAACTTGAATACCTTCAGGAGGCTCCTTCTTGGACAAGGCGTAGCAAATCTTGATACAGAGGATGTTCTACCTGGACAGTGTTCTCTTGCGGACATCCTAACCCTTCATCTTGCCCATATAGCCCTTGAAGAGTTGATTGTCCAACCTGAAGTCCTTGGTCCTGTTCAGGTGAAATCTGACCATCCTCTTAGGGTCCAGGCAATGAATTCCCTCCTCCTCCTTAGAAGGATGAGGGGAAGGGTAGACAGTGGGTAAAGTGATGGATTGCCCTAGGTGGACAGGAGTGAGCACCTTAGGCAGGAAAGCAGCTCTGGTCCTAAGAACCATCTTTTCCACATGGAATGATGTAAAAGGAGGTCTGGACCTAAGAGCTTGCAAATCACTCACCCTCCTAGCGTAAGTGATCACAACCAGAATTATCATCTAAACGCTAGGAACCTTAAGGGGCAGCTGTGTAAAGGTGCAAAGGGAGAACCCATCAAGAAAATGAGAACCAAATTCAAATCCCACTGAGGCATGATAAAGGGAGTGGGAGCAAACTTATTTGTGAGACCCTTAATGAATCTTATAACTATGCGAGATTTAAACAACAAGGGTTGATCTGGTAAAGAAAGAAAAGCAGATAAGGCTGACAAGTAGCGCTTAACAGTAGCTACTGTACCACCCTGTTGTGATAGGGAAAGAGAGAAACTCGGAATATAAGACAAATGGGCCTGCAAAGGATCTATCGATCTCTCTCCACATCATTTAACAAACTTGGCCCACCTACTAGAATAAACGGATTTGGTGGAGTGTCTCCTGGATGATAAAATAGCATCCACCACATCCGGTGGGAGAGAGAAAGAACTAAGGTTGCCCCATTAAATCTCCAGGCCTGAAGGTGCAGGCTCTTGGAGAGGGGGTTTAGAACCTGCCCCTGCGACTGCAAGAAGAGGTCTGCCCTGAGAGGGATATTGAGCGGAGGGTGCGATGAGAGGTAAAGGAGGTCTGTGTACCACAACCTTCGCGGCCAATGCAATCTTAGCAAATCTTCCTCAGAACTCTAGGAATTAAGGATATGGTCAGAAACGCGTGAAGAAGTTGTGAACCCCAATCAATTTGAAATGCACCCTGCATCGGATACTGGAGACTGCTAAATGACGGGCAGTGCGAGTTCTCGTGAGTGGCAAACAGGTCAAGCTGAGGAAACCCCCACATCCTGAATACGTGAAGGACCACCTCTGGAATGAGATGCCGCTTATGATTGGCCGAATACTGCTGACTGAGACTGTCTGCCCGCACATTCAGTTCCGCAGCCAGATTATTTGTGATCATGCAAATCTGATGGTCCTAAGCCCAGGACCAGAGTCACAGAGCTTCTTTGCAAAGAAGCTGCAACACCACTCCTCCCTGACTGTTGATGTACCACATTGCGGCAGTGTTGTCCATCAGGACCTGAATCAACTGACCATGAAGAGAGGGAAGAAAAGCCTTGATAGACAAACATATCGCCCACAATTCCAGAAGATTGATGTGGAACAATCTTTCCTCTGTAGACCAAAGGCCTTTGACCTCCAGATCCCCCAGGTGAGCTCCCCACCCTAGAGTGCAGGCATCCGTTATCACTGTGGCCTCCGGAGAAGGAGTTTGAAACAACTTCCCTTGAGATAGGTTGCCTGGAACACAACAGATCCTCTGCAGTTTCTCTGGAGATCCTGACCACCTCTTCGAGATCTTAGTTGTGTTGAAACCACTGCCTGCGGAGGAATAACTGTAGGGCCCTCATATGCCAGTGTGCGTGGTTGACCAGCAGTATGCAGGAAGCAAACAGACCCAGCAGCCTTTCAGGACTGGAATACGCACTCCATTCTGAAAAAATTGAATCATAGCCTGGATGTCTTGAATCCTCTGTAGAGGCGGGAAGGTACAACTCACCGTAATGTCCTGTACTGCCCATATGAACAGGTTGCGGTGAGAGGGCACCAGGTGCGATTTGCGTACATTTATCGAAAACCCCAAGTTGAACAACATTTGTGTTGCTACTTGCAAATAATGCAACATCATCTCTGGTGACTTCACTTTGAGACGCTAGTCATCCAGATGAGGGAACACAGAGACCTCCAATGTTCTGAGATGTGTTGCTACCACCGCCATCACCTTTGTAATGACCCGAGGTGCGGAAGTAAGACCGAACGGAGGGACCGCAAACTGGTAGTGTTGAGACCCCACCGTAAAACGAATACACTTCTGATGTGTGTTCAGGATGGTAATGTGAAAATACGCATGCTGAAAATCAGGGTCAACATCTTAAATTTCTCGTGTTTGAGGTAAAAATTCAAAACCTTGAAGTCTAGGATCGGCGTCAAGCGACCGTCCTTTTTGGGAAACAGGAAATACCAGGAGTAGCATCCCTGACCTCTTTCCTGCTCTGGAACCACCTCAATCGCACTTTTTGGAGTAAAGACAGAACTTCCTGCTGGAGAAGCAGATGGTGCTCTTCTGAGCACAAACCCTAATGGGGAGGGAAAGAAGGGGGAAATCCCGAAAGCATATGGCGTACTAATTCTCTATGATATTCAACACCCAGAGATCTGCAGTAACAGACCTCCAATGTTATAGGAAATGGGACACCCATCCTCCCACAGGACAAGCATGCTCTAGGATAGCGGAGCTAGAGCTGCTTCCCTGCCGTACCAGCTAGAGAGACAGAAGAGGAGGTGGAGGAGGAGACTTTTTGCCATGCTGCATCCCATAAGCAACCTCTGCCCTTTCCCCTGTATTACCTGTACAGGGGGTGTGACTGCTGTTGCAGCTGCTGCTTGGCACAAAAGGATACGGTCCTGCCAAAAGCAATGAAACTTGCAATAACCAAAGCCCTTGGATTGAGATTAGAAATCCAAAGATCATGCTGCTGTGACTGAGTCCGCTTTGGCCCCAGATAGACGAGATCCTTCGAAAGGCAGGTCTAACAGGATAGCTTGGACATATGGGGAGGTCCCCGAACCCCATAACCAAGCGTGTCTCCTGGTTGCTACAGATGAACCCATCACCCTGGCAACCAAGTCAGCAGTGTCCAGATCTGATTGTAAGACCTGGCAGGCCACAGCTTGAGCATGCGAAAGAACCTCCAAAAAATGTCCCTTAACGTCCTCCGGTAGTTTAGTGAGCACCTACCTGGCAGCAAAAGGCAAGTAGCATTAGTTGACTTGAGAGCCGTACTGCCTGAAGAGAATACCTACTTTGCAGATTGCTCCATGCGTTTGACTCCCTATCTGCCAGTGTAGATGAGAATGACCCTGCAGACTGCTTCAAGGAGCACAAAGCCTGGATGACCAAACTTTCTGGTGAAGGAGAAGACAGGAAAGCAGGTTCCCCCGGAGCCACCTTATACCTCCTCGTCACAGACCTGGACACCACAGGGGCAGTTATCGGCTTCTGCCACACATCATGGATGGGCTCAATCAAAGGCTTGTTGAAAGGGAGCAAGGGCTCTGAGACAGAAGAAGGGGAATGGAGCACCTTCGTCAAAATATTAGACTTCACTTCTGCTATGGGCAGAGTCAACTCCAGCAGATCTGCTACCTTCCTGCTCACAGAGTAATAAGAAGTCACCTCCTGCATTGGGAGACCTCTTAGAGTCAAGGGTTCCAATTCAGGAGTTGTATATAGGTACTAGCTTCCTGCAGACATTCGAAATCCTGATCAAGGTCCACAATCTCCCCTTCCTCAGCCTTCTCATGTAGTTCCTCTTACATCAACCTCTGTTCTTCTCTTCTAGACTTAATCCTTGGAACTGGAGTCAGAGGCGCAAGACACCGCGCAGCGAACTTCGGGATCGAGGTCAAAGGGAGATCTACCGGGACAGTAGTCGACGCCGGTCAAGGTCGAGTTGGTGCCAGTTCGGAACCAGACAGTGCAGGGTAAGATCCACCCAGGGTCACTTGCCCCTCCAGAGATTGTACAGGCATTGAAAATCTCGGGATCAGGAGAGGCCAACTCCCTGGAGCCATCGGCATAGAAGGCCTGAGAGGTGCCTGAGGGAAATGAGATGGCAAACCTTCCAGGGAGTATGACAGCGGACCCATGGGGCCCAGCAGGGTTTGCCGCTCTGGCGAACAAGCCAAACATTGCATTCAGAAAATGCGACCTATCCGTACCCAGAGACGTGAAGGCAGGATACACTGGATTCAGCACTGCAGGCTCTGAAACACCTCAAGGCAGCATATTTGGCTCCAGTTGTGACACCGGAGACCCTGGATCCAGAGGTGGAGTGATTGGTAACAGTGGACGTGCTGCTCCTCTTGGTGCCAGTGGAGGCACCACTCTTGGAGCCAGAGACAGGGCTGCAGAAACCTTAGGAGAAGGAGACGGAAAGACTTCATCCTTCCGATGGTACTGTGGAGCCGAAGGCACCAACTTCGTTGTCTAATCTTTCGGCAAATAATGCTGAGACCCATGGCGCCGCTTCTTCTTATGCTTCCTTGACGACTTCAAGGTATGCAAAGCCGGTGACTTGGATCAGGACCTCAACCTTCTTCTGCCCCATTTTTGTTTCTTAGCTTTGGCCGTGAACAATTTGGCCTCGCTCTCCTTCAAGGTCTGAGGTTCATGCACCAGGATGACGAACACTCTCCAAAGTCTTGACCGACGGGAGCCACCGCAAACAGTCATCATGAGGGTCAGTAATAGATATCTGACCCCCACATTCCCTGCATGGATTGAATGGGATTTCCTCTGAGTAGCCATGTTCGCTGCAACAAAGATCTGAAGATTTGCAACAAAGAAACTCCCAGAAATAGAGAGCTCTGGAAAAAAACGTAACGTTTCGACGGCGTGGAAAAAAGGGAACAGACGTCAGCACGCCGGCGAGGCTTCTTATGGTTCCGATGACATCACGCAGCGTGTGTGCGAAGCCGTTCCATTGTGATGACCTCATTGACGTGGGAGAGCTGGGAAGAAAAGTTTCTGTGAAAAGCTGCTCATGAGGGTAATTCAAAAGGTGAGGAATCCACAGGCAGATGTAGCCATCAAAAAGAAAACCAATGAGGGTAAGAAAGAAAGCTGAATCAAGATTGAAATGAAAAGAATAACTGTATAAATGAGCCTTTAAATTACAGACGTCATCCATGTACTGATGGGATACAGAGGTAAGGATTTAGCCCTGATACTGTTGTAATACCGGAAATTAGTGCAGCAGGAGATAGTGGAATTGATCAGACCCAGGGCATAACTACACCTATGGCTGTGGGCACCTAGTGAGTTTCCTGCCTGAGACTGCAATGACAGCATGCTGTTAGACCTGGCCTTTTTGATAGGTTTATCCCCAAATGTTTTGCCTTTTGTCTCCTAATTTTTCTGACCCTGTTTTTGTTGGCTATAGGATTCTGGGCACTTTACCACTGCTGATCAGTGCTAAAGTGCATACGCTCTCTGTATAAATTGTGATATGATTGGCATATTTGATTTACTGGTAATTTCCTAGTAAAGTGCACAGTGTGTGCCAGGGCCTGTAGATCAAATGCTACTAGTAGGCTTGCAGCACTAGTTGTGCCACCCACAGGAGTAGCCCAGTAAATGTGTCTTAGACTTACCATTGTAGTGTCTGTGTGTGCAGTTGAGAACTGCCATGTTGTCCTGGGTGTCAGGTTAGGTGAGGTATGTGACATATCCTGATAGTGAAATACTAAAAATGTTTTTCACTATTGAAAGTCTGTCTTTCTTATACTTGGGACTGCGCTGTAACATTTTACATTTGTAGCTTTCCATAGGGAGAAGATAGAAAAATTGAGTTTAGGCTCTCTGAACTCAGAATTTATTAACGCACCTTTTGGTAAAGGCGGTTTTAAAATTTCTGTGTTTCAAAATGCCACTTTTAGAAATTCAAAACACAAAGGCACGTACCTAACACACCGAACTGGTGCACTGCTTTAAATGGGATCTTTAAATGTTACCATACTAGTTCCCCTCAGCTAGACAACGAATAAATAAAAAAAAACGTGAAAAAATTAAACAATTCAACAAAGTGCATGACAAAACAATTGAAATACAACAGTCCCATGTTATACAGTATGTAATGTCCATGCGTAATCAGGGATCTCTTTGATGTAAAATCTTCAGATGTATCTGTTGTCCAGATCTTAAACGGATAAATCAACCATAGAACTTTGGGGTGCACCCATCGTCGGAACGGAAATATTGTGAACAGTAAGAGAATCTAAACCAAAGTGCACTCCTTCCCTTTCGTATCATCCATGTAGTAATGCGTATTCTTGAATTGCGTGCAAACCGTTCTAGGTGACCCGTCCCCAGTCACTTCTTGAAAATGAAAACACAAAGGCACGTACCTAAGGCACCGAACTGGTGCACTGCTTTAAACGGGACCTTTTCCCTTTATAATACATTATTTTTATCAATATTTTGCATGTGAGTATGTGATTTTGTTGAGGGTTTGATTAGGTTTTGAAAGAGATTCGGGAAGGGGAGGTTTGATGTGGTAGTATGATTCTTGTTTAGGTTAGGGGAGTGCATTGTGGGTGTATTTGGAGTGTGTTGGGAATGGTTTGTATAGTTGGATGGCTCAGGATGATTGAGGACATGTGAGTGGGAGCACTACTTTTTGTAACGGTTCGTTTGGGAGGGCAATTGTGAGAGCAGTTTGCGGGAGAGCCAATTCGTTTTAAAAGCACAGGCTTTTGTTTTACAAGGTAAAGAGCGGGTACAGACTAGGACGTTTTTTCTTCATTTAGGGTGATGTTTGGGATAGTTTTGGGGCTGGTATCAGTTAGTTGGCTTCAGTAGGGGATAGCACAATTACAGCGTGTGAAAACATTTTGGTAAAAGGTTTGCATGTCACTAGGGGGGTGGTAGGATAGCAGGGTTTAGTGTATTTTGTTGTTGCTTAAATAGCACATATGTTTTGCGCAATTGGTACAGTTGATCTCGTTGTATTTTTTAGAAACCCCTGATGAAGAGCCCATGGCTCGAAATGCATTGGGTTGTATGAACAGGGCCCACGTTGAAGTTTATTAAATCACACGTGCTGTTATTTAAAAGCCTGGAATGGAAAGCAGCAGCATTTTGAAAATGTTCAATAAACATCTAAATGGGATTACGCTGTCTCCGTGATATGTACAAGAAAAAGATGGAATTAATCAATGATTACAATGTTAAAGTTTTAATGAAATATGAAATGAAATGAAATGAAAAATTATATTTATATAGCGCGTAACTACCCAGAGGCCTCGCAGCGCTTTAACTGATTACCAGGGCGAAGTACTGGGAAGGTTAACAGACTTTTCCAAACAAGTGGGTTTTTAAAACTTTCCTGAATGCCATCCGGTTGTTATTCTCTCTAAGATCGAGAGGAAGGGAATTCCAGATTCTCGCAGCCGTGTGCGAGAATGAGCGGCCGCCCCAACGGGCTTTATTTATTCTGGTAGTAGCGGCTAGATGCAGTGTGCTCGAGCGAAGGGCTCTAGAAGGAAGATAGGGCGCAATTAGGGGAAACATAATGGCAGGGCCTGTACGATGAAGGGATTTATGCACAATGCACATTGCCTTGAATTGTACCCTTGCAGCCACAGGGAGCCAATGTAGTTCTTTTAAGGCCTTCTTGGCTGACTGCCAGCGAGGAATATTAAATAGTAGTCGAGCCGCGCAGTTTTGAGTGACCTGGAGTCTATTAATCACTCCCACCGGGGCTCCTAGATATAGTGCATTTCCGTAATCCAGGCGGGAGAGTATCAGTGCCTGAACCATGATTCTCCTCGCCTGGAACGGAAGCAAAGGGAGCACCTTCCGGAGCATTCTCATTAGACCTACACACGTAGATGCCGTTCTGGAGGCCTGGACAGAGAAGTCTAGCGATTTGTCAAGCCAGACTCCAAGGCTCTTTATCTGAGGTTTAGGGGAAGGAGGAGAGCCTAGACATGTGGGCCAGATGGAAGCCAGAGTGGTCGGTGCAGGGTTGCCCAATAACATAATCTCCGTCTTCTCCCCGTTTAGTCTGAGACAGGAGGATTCCATCCACTTGGCTACTGCCTTTAATCAGGGGCCTAGTGTACTGGACGACCCCTCAGTGTGGTCCAAAGAGACAATACGCACACCAAAGGGATGGACTATCTCTGAGTGGTTGCTTGGAGGAGACTACCTCACCCTCAAACACCTGGAAGAAGCGCTCATCCAGGAAGGAAGTCAGCCATGCCATGCCATTCAGGCGATGTAATAAAGTGGCATGGTTAACTGTGTCGAACGCGGCGCTGAGATCAAGTAAAATGATGGCTGCTTTCCCTCCCCGGTCCAGCACGGATCTAGTTTCTTCCGTCACTGCCAGCAAAGCTGTTTCAGTTCCGTGTTGAGGGTGGAATCCCGTCTGGGAGACACATAGCAGATTCTATATAATCTACTAAGATCTTATTAATGTGCCTCTCCAGCAACTTGCTCATCCAGGGAAGTAGGGAGATTGGACGAAAGTTAGCCAAGTTGTTTTGATCTAAGGTAGGTTTCTTCAGAAGGGCTTTGACCATTGCACATTTCCACGAGGCTGGAACGGTGCTCGAGGTGATAGAAGAGTTAAGGACATCTAGGATGACCGGGCGAATGGCATCAATGACCTTGGTAAGGACCTGCGGAGGAGCTGGATCATTGGGAGATCCTGAGGTGACTTTGGGGATCATTCTATCTAAAGAGATTGAATCTAGGAGCGGAAATTCATCCAGCACACAAGGAGCTAAAAGGTCAGGACTTAATCCGGTGGCAGTCTCAGAGTCACTTCTGCCTGTGACAAAAGAGGAATAAATGGTCTGGATCTTCTGAGAGAAAAAGGTGGCCAGATTGTTGCATCGGGCTAGTGCACCGTCAGATGTCAAATGCTCAGGGGAGGGGAAAATCAGTGACTTGGCAATCTTGAAAATCTCTTTAGGAGAATTTGCAGCTAAATTGATTTTAGATTCATAGAATTGAGCTTGTGCAGACTTCATTTCTTCTTTATATAGCCTAATTGCAGCTCTATACTCTGCCTTCTTAGGCTGTGAATAGTCCTGCCTCCAGGCTCTCTCCAGTTTACGACAGGATTGTTTGTATGGATGAAAATAATGTATTGTAAAGGGAAAAGGTCCCATTTAAAGCAGTGCACCAGTTCGGTGCGTAAGGTATGTGCCTTTGTGTTTTTATTTTCAAAAAGTGACTTGGGACGGGTCACCTAGAACGGTTTGCACGCAATTCAAGAATACGCATTACTACATGGATGATACGAAAGGGAAGGAGTGCACTTTGGTTTAGATATTTTTAAAAATTGGGCATTTTTTAACTTTAGCATTCTGTGGGCCTCTGGCTGTTTGTGTATTCATTGTCTGGTGTTTGAGTGACAGGAGCTGGAGATGCGCATTCACTCTAGACAGTCACTGGGGGGGGTTGAGGTGTGTCCTGTCTTGCCTGGGTGACTCATCACTGGGCTGAATAGACCTGGTCTGCATTTAGGATGGTGGGAGGAGTTTTGCTTGCACCTGAATAGGCTATATCTCCTTTTTCACAATGCTGTCTCCGCCCTCTGTTGTCATGCTGCACCAGGGAGGACAGGACTCGTATGGACTGGGTTTACAGACCTTTGCAGCAAAGAGAAAAATGACAATTTGAGGTATAAGTACTGGACCTTAAGTAAAATTTGCTTACCTTCGATAACATAATATCTGGTAGAGACTCAGTCTAGCCACAGATTCAATAACTTTTGATTCTCCCCAGACGCAAGTCTGGATCCGGAAATTTTTCAGCAGTACCTCTGCACGCCGGGGCATGGCGTCATACAGCTCTGTGATTATGTCAACTCCAGTCATGACGTCAGTGGATCGTGCAGACGTCAGTTTCTTCTGTGAAACCTTCCACGCCAGAATGCGGAACCACTATAGAAACTGGTTGTGAAAACAGTGTTCCAAAATGATCAAAAATCTTTGAAACATTAATAAAGGAGTGTTAGAAATGAGATGTCTGGCTGGCTAAGGCTTGCGACAAAAGCCAGGCAGAAACCACCACTCTAGTCAGGGCAAGGGAGTTACACACCAAGATAACCCCTCCTCACCCCCTTGGTAGCTTGGCACGAGCAGTCAGGCTTATCCCGGAGGCAATGTGTAAAGCGTTTACGCAACAAACTCACACAGCAGCAGCAAACTAGGCGCACCACAAAAGGAACTCCGCACAAGATTATATAAAGAAAATAGCCTTTGTATTATCATAAATGCATTAGAAACATCATCACATAATATACACTGTGCCAGCTGGCACTAGGCAATATTCACAGGGGGATTACATACATGACCAGGCCAATCGGGCCCTGGTCATAACAATTGGAACAGGTAAGTAAAACACAAATAATGAAACACCCAATACCTACTGTTATAATAATGAACTTAGGCATCACATTAGCATAACCACACTATGCATAAATCACATTTGTCCTAGGCATCACATAAATGACATGGGGCAATAAATCACTTCAGGCCCGAAACCTCATTAGCATAGACGTGGTATGCATAAAATCCTCAGCATCAATGTGGTACACATTAGGGATCACATTAGGGCCGTGTGCCCTACCACATAAAACGGACCCCCAGGCCAACTGGACTTCTCCTGGGCTCAAATGCCCTATGTCCAGAAATGTCAGGCTCTACAGGACTGTCTACCGGCCCTCTGGCTGCCAATGTAGCAAACCAAAAAGTCTGCAGGTACGTAAGCCTATTCGTGGCAGCTGCCCACTAATTGTAGAAAAACATGAACCCGGGCACCAGCGTGCCTCCTGAGCCCTTTTCTGGGACTGCGGTGCCCCTGTAAAAATCAGCAAGACCTGGCAAGTTGGAGCCCCCTTTGGGCCTCTGAGTAAAAGTATGCAAAATGTGGCAGCTGCCCACTGTCAGGTGGGACAGCTGGAAAATAAGCGTGGGCACCCACAGCACCCCAGGCACGGTCACAGGGGGTGGACACCGGCAATGTGCCCCGACACCCTCCCAACCACCATACAATTGAGCCCCACTCACCGGGCTTTTCTGTGGCTGTGCAGGCTCCGTCTCCTCTGGGCTCCAGCCGGCTACACAACACGCGGAGCTCTTCTGGCTGCCATCCGGTCTCCTCAAGACTCCCTCGGGTCGGCTCCAAGCATGGGCACCACCAGGCCTGGTTGGAGCTCCACGCACCGGAGCTCTTGGCAGACTCCTCTGGTCTGGCAAGACATGGGCTCCCGTCTCCGCGCTCTTCTCCTGGGCAGCATGCGGGGTTCCCTCCAGCTCATGGGAGCCCTGCCTCGCCTCACTCTGCAACAGGCGCTGCCTCTTCGGGTCCAGTCGCGCTGTGATTGGCAGCCACAGTCACTTCCTCTTGTGGCCCCGCCCAGAGTCAGGCATGGCCACCTGGCTTCCTGGTCGGGCCGGCGGCAGCCTCTTCTCGGGCTGGGCTGCGGCAGTGATCCCTCTTCTGATCTTTGAGGCGATGCGGGGTGGGCACCCGCTTCCACAATACTTATTTAAGTGAGGTGGGCACACGCCAAGCAGCACCGCATGCAGGGGTGGGCACTCGCCAGTTTAAGCACACATGAAGTGGGGTAGGCTCCCGCTCTGCACCAACATGTGGGCACCCGCGATTAAAAAAAAATCATAAGTGGGGTGGGCACCCGCTCATAACCACACAATTGAAGGGTGGGCACCCAGTCGGAATATCCAGAAAGCAGGGTGGGCACTCCGGATTTTCAGCATCACGGAGGAATCGCTACAATGGGGATTTCCTCTCAATGGGCTGCAGCTCAGCGCTGCGCAGCCCACGCTCTTCCTCCTTCTTATTACAATATAGCACTCATGAGGTGCTAGGTGCAGCCAAAGCTCCAGCAGCAAAAGCCTTTAGTGGTCAAGGAGGCAAAGCTGGGCCCAGGCAGGCCAGCTCACAGGGCCCTCCATCAGGGACGCATCTCCTTGTGGCGGTTCCTCCTGGAGCCCAGCAGCAGCACCAGGCCCCCAAGTCAAAGGAACAGCACAACACACTCATGGGGTCACAGGAGCCCCTACATTTATAGGTCATTTTCCTTTGTGTCACAGCACAGGGTTTGGGAAACCAGATGAAACTGGTTTTGGAGCACTCTGTTTACCAGGCTCCTTTTCTCGATTGTTAGGTGGGGGCTCGTCATTAGACACACTACAGGGGGCGGAGCCAGCATTGACTAGGACAGGCACACTCCTATTTAGGGGCCAGGGACATCTCCTCCCACTACTCAAAATGCAGATGTCCATATTCGGCCTATCGCTGACTCACCCTGAACCTCCTGGAACCACCCACACCTCACCAGCCCCTGTCACTCAAAAGCCAGACATGCAATTCATATCAGACAGGCAGACACATAGCACACAGAAATGCCAACTTCTAAAAGTGTCAGTTCTAAAATAACTATAACAAACCTGCGCACACCATTGTCCAGCATTTATTAATACCATTTCACACATACCAGACTTGACCACACTGTGCCTCTGATATCTTGATTTACCACTGCCCCACATCAATCAGGGAATCCCCCATGCATTCCTATGGGAGGGCAGGCCAATCTCACTACATGTAACCCAAAGCGCATGCACTTTACACTGGACAGCAGTGATAAAGTGCCTAGAGGCCTAAACCCACCAACACTACACAGGGAAAAGGCTAGGAGACAGGCAAAAAGTTTAGGGGTGAACCCGCCTAAAGGGCCAGGTCCAACAAGGAGAAAACATCAAATGGTATGTTAATACCCAATATGGATTTTAAAGAGAAAAAACCCAAAAGAATCAACGAAGCACAGGGCTACGTGAAACCCTGCACCCTGATGAATAACCACCATACAAGGGAAGAAAACCTTATACTCTACAGACCATTCATCAAAATCTTTGAAACCCTGTACCTTGGTAAAAAAAAACCTCATGTAAGGGAAGAAACCCTTACACTCAATATCCCATTCATCAGAAGTAATGTGTGGCATGATAATAGCAAAATAAAACCTTGAAAAAACAACACCAAGCTGTTTGTTGAATCACACCATTACGTGACATATTGGTAGTTCAAATAGAAGGTATGATGTTAGTGAACAAAGACTTTCAAAGAAAGAACAAATAAATAAATCAATACTGCCCACTGGTGTCCAATCCAGTGTGAAACAGAAAACACCCCCCACCCTACCCACCACACACATTTGGAAATGGACGGTATGGCAACATCTAAACAAAACATATGTGACCAAGACAAGGGGTCTGTTGAGTCCCAAAATAGGTTGAGATAGTGATCACTGGTATATAAATAAATATAAAAATTACGGAAAAGACGACCTGACCAAGGTTCAGCACAACCATAACCTAAATACAATGAGTATCAGTCTGGTGCAGCACACTTCCCGTGCCTGTCGCCACAAGGCACAAAAAAGGTCAACAGATTTCTTCAGATAATGGAAGGCGCACTTATTCAAATATAAGATAGAATCCTCTTTAGTCCAAATTGTTAAATTCTTTATTGCAGCAATTATGCCAAACAAGTTGTACAGCCAACGCGTTTCGTTCCTAGGCGGAACTTCGTCAGGGCTGAAACAAAACCCAGAAAAGTATATATGTTACAAACAATGCATTCCACAGGACATACATATATACAGTACAAAAATACAAAACTGGATGGGATTAAAAACAGACACACAAGCCAAAAATAGTTTTTAAAAAAGTTTAATAGGCACGGCAAATAGCCTATATACAATTGCTCACATCGGAAATATATATACATTGTGAACACATTCAACATAAATATACAATCATATAAGACATAGATATATACAAATGTATTCACAATACACATATATTAATTTAAAAGACTAAGACCATGTGTTCTAACATGATCAGTGGACAGATCCTATTTTACATTGGCTATTGGTCTTCCACCGGGCGGTGGAAGACCCCGCTGAGTATCTCAAAGATTTATCTAAAAAGCTAACAAATTAAGATAAGGGGTAAACCCGGCCACCATCATGGTAGTACAAGAAACAGAGGAGGAAGAAGAACAAGAGAAAACAATGAGAAGAAAAAGAGGGAACAAAAAAAGAAAATATAGACCATAGTGCATTAAACCTAATAATACAAAATTAAATAATAACCGAAACAATCATAATACATAGAAATTGACGAAACACAACTTGGTTAGCTTTGCAAAAGTTCATATATAGGGACCATCAGTAAAGAATTGCCTATGTAGATCGAAATATATAAAAAGAGTAGTCCATAATGCCATTTCACCTGTACTGTGTAGATCGAAATATGTAAAGAGAACAGACCATAGTGCCATTCCACCTGTACTGTTGACCCTAAACTCATAATTAAATTCAAACACAATTCAAGAAGATGTTAAGCGGGCAGCGTACATCAGTGTAATATGGAGGACAAGGTGGTCATTGGCTAAAGAAGGTCCAATCTATTCAGAAATGTCCAAAGTGGAACATAGAAAAGAGAAAAAAATAATAGGAGCACTCACCAATTCAAAATGTAAAGAAGGGAGTCTCAACAGTGTGTGGACCAACCGAAGTAATTTGCGTAGTCAATCACACGAAACCCGGATCCCTGTGAAAAACCGAGTCTTCCCAGAGTAGTCCGCAAGCAATAAATATGAACTGAAAATAATAAAAAAAAAACATATGTACACAAATGTATAAAAGGTACCTTTTATACGTTCCTGTACATATGTTTTTTTTTTTTTTTTACATATTTTGATCTACACAGTACAGGTGAAATGGCATTATGGACGGCTCTTTTTATATATTTCGATCTACATAGGCAATTCTTTACTGATGGTCCCTATATATGAACTTTTGCAAACCTAACCAAGTTGTGTTTCGTCAATTTCTATGTATTATGATTGTTTCGGTTATTATTTAATTTTGTATTATTAGGTTTAATGCACTATGGTCTATATTTTCTTTTTTGTTCCCTCTTTTTCTTCTCATTGTTTCCTCTTGTTCTCCTTACTCCTCTGTTTCTTGTACTACCATGATGGTGGCCGGGTTTACCCCTTATCTTAATTTGTTAGCTTTTTAGATAAATCTTTGAGATACTCAGTGGGGTCTTCCAACGCCCGATGGTTACCAATAGCCAATGTAAAATAGGGTCTGTCCACCGATCATGTTAGAACACATGGTCTTAGTCTTTTAAATTAATATATGTGTATTGTGAATACATTTTTATGTATCTATGTCTTATATGATTGTATTATTATGTTGAATGTGTTCACAATGTATATATATTTCCGATGTGAGCAATTGTATATAGGCTATTTGCCGTGCCTATTCAACTTTTTTAAAAACTATTTTTGGCTTGTGTGTCTGTTTTTAATCCCATCCAGTTTTATATTTGTGTACTGTATATATGTATGTCCTGTGTAATGCGTTGTTTGTAACATATATACTTTTCTGGGTTTTGTTTCAGCCCTGACGAAGTTCCGCCTAGGAACAAAACGCGTTGGCTGTACAACTTGTTTGGCATAATTGCTGCAATAAAGAATTTAACAATTTGGACTAAAGAGGATTCTATCTTATATTTGAATGAGTGCGCCTTCCATTATCTGAAGAAATCACTGGTATATAAAACCAGTAATGAAAAAGGGTATAACTCTTACCTCATAGGTCATTCGCAGAGTGGGGAGGATGGGCAGGGAGTTAATGAATCTGTGGCTAGAATGTGTCTCTATCAGATATTAGGTTACCTTAGGTAAGAAACGTTTACATCTGATAGAGACATTTAGACAAAGATTCCATAACTTTTGAAATAAATACCATAGCTACACCCCCCTGGAGAAGGGTCTGCGAACCAATCCTACAAAAGTTCTCAAAGAGAAACAGCAGTCATAACTAACAACCAACCAAACATATGTAGGAATAGCAAACAAGAGCTTGGCTCTTAATAGAGTCCATGATCATTGTCATAGAACATATAAATAATAAACTACCCTACAGGCCCGAAAGAATTGGCCATTGAAGGAAAAAGGGGAACAAATCCTTAAAGAACCATCTGTTAGTTATCAGACATTAACCTCTATCCCCCAAGGGGAAAGAAAACTTGTTGGCTAAAAGGGCGGAGTGCAAGACAAAAGTTATGTAATCTACATTCTTCACAACAATAAAGAAATATCAGCGCAAGAACTGTCCTGATAACATCCAAAAGAAAGACTCTCAGAACTCATTCAATTATACCAAGATGAACACCAAAATAAAGATGAACAATAAAACCTCTATGCCATTAAGAATTTTGTTTGAACAAAATGACCACTCGAATGTTACATACTGCACTGTAAAGACACTTAAGTGAAACTAATGAATTTGAATTTATCCCTGGACCACATTTACAGCAGGACCGCAGGTATCTACAAAGTCTGCGCCTACATGGCCTTCAGCAGTGTCATGGTCCAAAAGTCTGAACACAACTCCGCACTGTGGGCATGCTCAAAATACCAAGGCAAGCAAAAGAAGAAAAAGGAGCGCACCTATCAGTGCGGTATCAAAACATTAAATAAGGAAAAAGTGAAACATTAAAAGGAAATAATATATAATATGAATCCTTGTTAGCAACAAGCGCATGCAACAAAACTTGTGAAACAAAACACAATTTGATCACAAGCCCACCTCAAGAAGTACCGGCCATGATTTCCTAAGGACTTGTAAAACACAGTGAAAATAGATATACCCAAAAAGACAGGTGGTATATAACCTTTAGACAGATGCAAAAAGCATTGTGGGAGAATAAAAAGAAGAGTTTCTTATAAAGCCTAAAAACTCCAACCATAAATTGAATGGCCGAAAACAGTCAAGGAAACTGCAGCTAGAAGTCTCCATCAGACTGTTTCCGACACTACCTGTAGGAAATTAGGATCTGCTTTCATGGTGACCCCCACTTTTAGCTTGTGTCATTATGTTTTACAGACCAGTCTGACTGGGATCCTGCTAATCAGGACCCCAGTCTCTGTGCTTCCTCCCTAAATTGGACATGGTGAGTACTTAAGTACACTCCAGATTGGCTACTGGTGTACCTCTGTAAGTCCCTAGTATATGGGTCTGAGTTACCCAGGGCATAGGTACACCAGGGGTCTCCCTAGAGCTGCAGCATATATTATGCCACCCATGGGAGACCACTCAATTTGTTACTACAGGCCTGCCATTGCAGCCTGTGTAAGCTGGTGCTAGCACCACCTATTACAGCACTTAAAACCTATCCGTCACTCCTAAGGGAGGCCTTTCAATCCTGAAGCCAGGGTGCAGTGTGAGGGTGCCCCTGCATAAGCAGAACACCCCTACAA
The DNA here is from genome assembly GCF_964261635.1 of Lissotriton helveticus. Taxonomy (NCBI): domain Eukaryota; kingdom Metazoa; phylum Chordata; class Amphibia; order Caudata; family Salamandridae; genus Lissotriton; species Lissotriton helveticus. The sequence goes on from NC_136070.1 coordinate 836,723,541, forward strand.
CCTTAGGAGTCCATTCTCCCAGGTTGGAAATGCATCAGCCTTTACGATATATAGAGTGGCCATGCGTAATGACCATCTCTAAACTGGCTGTAACAAACCCTGTCGTGTTTGGTATCAAACATATTGGAATCATACCCCCACACCGTAACCAGTGTAGGAGGTATGATTCCATGCACTGTAACGCTCATTTGGGAGGCCCTCGGTCTTCCAGACCCAGACAGAAAGCTAGGGCAGCTGCCGGCAAGAGACACGTTTCTGCCCTCCTGCTGCTGAGCCAAGCTCGAGCAGAGGAAGGCAGGATAATAGGTATCCTGTCACAGGGAGGTATCACCGCCTCGCAGACAGGACTTTGACTATTATGACAGGGCAGGGGTGCTTACCAGCGCCACTAAGACTGCTTGAAGGGCACATTTTGTGCCCTCCTTGCATACTCCAGTTCAAACCAGTTCAGGGAGCTGTTGGCTCCTGCTCTGGTGCGAAACTGGACAAAGGACATGGGAGTATCCTCCCCACTGTCCATCCCCTCCTCTGGGAGGGAACCCTGATTTGTTCAAACCCCTTCCTTAGGGTACTTAAGGGCTTGCCTGTGGGTGGGTCCCTATATTTGTCGTGGGACAAGATTCAGATCCGAAACCACTTCATCTTCAACCGTCTGGGCACTCTGGACTTTGCTCTGTACTTCAAGACTGTGCCTGGGAAGAATCCTGCTGCTCCTGGTCTCTTCGTCCCGTCAGTCTTTAGGCAACGTCTGTGCCTGTGCTCCATACTCCTCACCGGGCCTGTGGAAATCTAAGACGCCTGAATGAATCTCCCTTGAAGTGAAGGAGTCGCTTCCCTGATCTACAGGCACCGCAACCCAGCTGACTGGTCTGCTGTTCCCAAGCTCCTCTGAAAGGTTCAGAAACACAGGTGGTGGCTCAACAACTCCTTTGAAGCCTGCACTGTCTTCCTAGCAAGTTGGGGGCCAGTATCCCCATCTGAACCACTGGAGCAGCAGCGTGGTGCACCACGTCGACTTGCCTTTGCAAAGGCATGTTGACTATTTTCACCAGGCAATTTCGAGCTCCAAGAAGTGCCAACCTTAAGCATCTCCTGCAGCCAAGATCCTCGCCTACACCGCATCCTTTGCACTGTGGGCCTTCATCCTTTGGTGAGCTGCTCGAGGTCCTCTTGCCACTCCTTTGACTCCGGCCTGTGGGTCCTCTTGAGGGTCTTATTTGACTTCAGTGGACTGCCCCAGCTTGGTCGGGCCTGCTCTGACTTACCTGCTCGTGGTTAGTCACTTGGCCCTTTGCTAGTCCCGACACTGCACCTTTTTCTCCAACTATGTTGTTTTCTGCTGCCAAGGCTTGTTGGTGCCCCTGCTGGCCACTGACTCCCTGGCTCTTGACATCCAATGTGGGAAAGCGTGTGCACGGCTCCTGGTCTGCCTCAGCATCGCCTGGTCCGGACAGCTGCAGCTCCAAGTGCACCGTCAACTCTCCTACATTCCCGGCATCGGAGGTATTTGTTTTCCATGCACCTGGTCACTCTTGAGTGGCATAGACTCTGTCCCCTCTGCTTGAAGGTACTTCTCATCTCAAATCCACCTTTGGGTTCCACTGGACACTTTCACCTTCTGCACCAGCTGCATCTTCCTGAAGTCCTCCAATAGGGTCTACTGCCTTTTCGAATGCCACTTCGCACCTATGCACCTGGCTTCCCTGGTTCTTGGTGTATCCACAGGTCGGGTGGCTTTCGAACCTCCCGTCTTCCACAGGGTTTCTTCTGGGTCCACTGGGAAGGGTCCTTCTTCATTAAAATTGCAACTGCGACCTACCAATAGACTTCCATTGAATACGCAGTTGTGTCCCTACACTACACATGGCCTCCGTGGGGTTCCTGGCTACTCACCTTGGGTGGTTCTTTGGGTCCATGACTCTTCTATGTCTTCTGGGTCCACTCTTGACTTAAGTCGTGGTTTGCAATCCACTATTTTAGTATCTGGTTTGGTCTCCGCTTGGAGACCACTGTCTAATCTGTGCTATTAATCTATTCTATTGGCAAAGTATTGTGTGTTTTGTACATATATCTCCAGGTAGTAGATAGTGTATTGTGTTAGTGACTGTTAATAATAAATTCATGTTTTTTTATAACTACACTGTGTGGTTCTTTTTCACTTAACCCATACCATAGGATTAAGTGCTGGTAAAACAAGCTGTTTTACACTACTTCTGGACTAAGCCTGAAGGCTGCTCTCCACAGCTATCACTTAGAGAGCTTTCTAATGTTGTCTAAGACAACTTAAATCACAATAAGGGTTGTCTGGATTAGTGCAGGGTGCTACACTTACATACGTGAGCACCATATACTAAGCCAGCCTCCTAAAATACCTATCACACAGTGTAAGATACAGGGTTCATCCCATATGTTCTAGGAATGAGCAAATGAACTGCCTATCCCCTCCACAGAGGAGAAGGCAACTAACGTGTATCCTCTAAAGAATGCACCATAGTTTTCCAAAATGTGAAGCACATTGAGGTTCCGTGACGATTTTACTCGTGTTTGTAACATTGTCGTAAATACATAATTTTGGTATCAGTGAACCGCAAATGATCCATTTAGTATATCCTGGTGTTTTCGCTATGCTACGAGCAAGAGCACTCCAGTTACAAACACATTTCTGTTCTACCCGTGGCATCCATCTTAGAACACGGAAGCCATTTTGTATTCCTTGCCCTCACATAGTCAATGGACACGCAATGACCTCTTTTTCATTAAAGGACACGTAGGCCTTAACCGGCGATTCACCTTGCTAGTGACACGTGCACCTTAGGCCAGCAACGCTGTGGCAGCATGACTCGGCAAGACTGCCTCCCCAGCCTGAGGCCAGTCCTGCTATACTGGTTCTTGTGTTCGTTGGCCTGATCATGATTAGGCGGCCGAAGCTGGTAACCGTGCCCATTTACGACCCACAAACATTTCTTATCCTGTCTTTCTATCTTCTGCACCTGGCTCTGCTCCTTTCCTTCTGGGCCTTTATTAGGGGGAGGTAACGAAATTTACGATGAGGCGGTCCGGGTCTTGAATGAAGAATTGACATGGGATTATGATGGACTAGTGGGAACCCCTCATTTGTAATGTTTTGACATCAGATACTGTTGACGATCCCTGTGCAACGCCAAATATTTATTGTTTAAGACACGAATGTTTAGAACTGTGGTAACATGTAAAGAATTTGCCCGAAGCCCAATATTTATTATATAAGGAGCAACCCTCTTTGTACAAATCGAACAGGCTCCTAGACACTGCCCATGTGTAGTTTCTGTGACTTCTGTGTCCCTGCAGTAATAAACCTTTGGTCTTTGACGCCACCATCGAGAAGCCCGTGTTTCTGTTTGTTTGTGCACCAAGACAGGTGGAACTCCGGGGTCTTCGGGTGTTATCCCTGACACCTCTGGACGGAACCAAAAAGTCCAGAACTCCAATTGGCGCCCAACGTGGGGCGACGTCATTCGGTACCGGTCCAAAAGCCTGAAGAGTTCGAGGAGCTTCGTGTGAAGATTTCAGAGGGAGGCGCCCCACTTCATCGATCCCGGCATATCGCAAAAGTGGCCCCGACGTTCTCTTCCACGAGGGTTCCCGTTCAGACGGCTGCAGTGGTCCGTTGCCTTGACCGTCGCCCTGTCTTGGACCCGAGGTGCAGTCCTCAGTACGGCGAAACGTGACGGGTTTCTCCTTGGTGACGTCTTCAGTGCCTCAGTTAAGTATTTAGTGGTTGCTAGTTGGTTATTTTGTAAGGGTTGCTCCTATTTGGATAATCCTTTTAGTTCTCAGTTCAGTTCAGTTCTGTAAGGTTATCACTGGTTATTCTGGTTACGATAATCATTCTGTTCAGTTCAGGTATCGATACATTTGTCAGTTCTGGTAGGCCTAAGTTCTTGGTTCGAGTGCGCATCTTTTCTGTTTGTGTCTTGTTTGTTTTGTGTTCCGGATTATAAAATGGTAAGTCGGAAAAATTGTATATTGTCTTGTTTTAGTTGCAACAGTGATTCCCAGTTGGAGGACTCGTGTTTGGTTCCTCCGATTGGAACTCCCCTTTATGATCTATATTGCAAATTTGGTGTGGGCCCTATCTCTTATAACGAGGTATGGATCCGCTACACAGAGAAAGATGGTGTCCTTAGTTGGCCACTACATGGTAGTTTTGAACCTGAAGTTCTCGATAATCTAGAAAGAAGGTTGTTTAAGAAGAAAGCCCGGCCGGCAATGTTTGATTCTTTCCGTTATTGGCGAAAAGAATCTAAACAGAGAGAAATTAAAAAGTTGAAGAAAGAACAGAAAGAGCAAGAGTTGACTTTAGAACAGTCTGCTAGACAGCTGCAACTCAACGAGTCTGAGAAAGCGATGGAGGTGGCCGATAGAGAGCGTAATTTAGCGATAGACAAGTGCTATCCTGCTTTGCCATCGAGTACGGCTAAGATAGTAGAGGACCCTGAAAAGGATCCCCTGTTGTCTTACTTGTTACGATCACCCCCACCGTATGCACAGGGTGCTACGGCTCCACCTATACCGAATGTTCAATTACCGGTTGCTGGACAACCTGGTGTCCCTGTTCCCGCTCCCCTGAATCAAGTTCCTGTACCTCCTGTGGTCAATATTAATGTTCCTTCGACAACCCCTCTTCTAGGGTTGCCGGCTTCTTTACCTATGCCTGTGTCGCTCACACCTGCTACTTCACAAGCTATTTTTCCTGCTACCCCTACTGTTCCTGATCTATCTGTTCCAACTGCTACTCTATTCACTGCCTCTGTTAATATTATGACTCCGCTTTCTGTTCGTCGAAGAATCACTGATTCTGTCTCCAATATTCTATCTCCCTTCTATAAAACTCTGATTAAGACTCCTACCTCTGACTCTGTGCAGAGACGTAGTCTGCTTCCCAGTACTGAAGAAAAAGGAATATTAGATTCTATGTCAGGACCGGAGGCTTCAGATTATGCTTTTCTTCCTTCGCTTTAATACAAATACACAAAACACAGCAGCCTTAGAAAAGCTCAAATCCATGTTTAAAACTGTAGGAAAACTTGAAACCAAACAATTTTTCTTTAAGAGTCTGTAATCCAACGAAACTACAGCTCCCATGAGCCTCTCAGTCTTAGTCCTTTCACTCTGTTCAGTCCCAGTATGATAGCCAGTCCCTTCTCGACCTTCCTCCTCTTTCTTCGCTGCTCCCGCAGCAGTCAGTTAAGTGCAATATTTCTCTCTTGATATTTGCTGTTTTTGCCCGTCTGGGGGTTAGACGGGGGTTTGTGAGGGCTCTGTTTTGCTTCTGTGCCTTTTTCTCTGCAGAGCCCCTGCCGCGGGAGCGTTTCTCGCTCCTTTCGCGGCGTTTGTCCGGCAACAGTGCGGTGTTATTATTGACCGCCAGAGGGCGCCCGTTCGTCTCGCCTGCTCCTCGGCGCGCTTCCCCTCACTCTGAGGAGACGCGCGGAGGAGCCGGCCGGTCACGGAGCTTTGCCCTCTCCACCCCTTGACGCCCGGTGCTCCGGGTCTGTATCTGGCCCGGAATTTGCTTTGTTGACGCCCTGTGGGGTCTGTACAAGCGGCGGAGACCGCGTAAATAGCCGACTGGCATCTGCACGTTGTTAACGCTTACTGTGTGGTGACGCGCTGTTGGGGGTGGATCGGCCCGGTCCCATTGTGGAGGGTCGGCGCGTTGGGGGCTCTAACGTGCAGCCTACATTGCCAGTGTGCTCCTGGCCCAGAAAAGTTATTGCAGTCCGAGTTTGTCTGCCCATATTGCTTCCCTGACGCCCTCTGTGTGAGAGGGTCTGGTGCTGAGTGCTAGGATAGTCATGGATCAAGGGGATTATTTTGAGGAACCCCACTCCTATCTACAGGATGAGGAGTTTTACCACGCGGTCGACAGCTCTATCTACCGCTGTGTGACTGAGGTAGTGGGTCCCATGGAGGACCGCCTGTCTGCGCGCATTGTGGAAGAATGCGCCAAATTGGCGCAGGGCCATTTGGGGGCGCCTACTGGCCCCCCTGGCCCCTCAAGTGAGGGCCCCTCCGCGCCTAAGAAACCCTGCAGGGAGGGGGCTCGGGAAGTGGGGCAAGGGGTGGACAGAGGCGCCTTTGAGCGTCTCAGAGACGCTTTCTTGGCCAAGGCGACTGCTGGCCCCCCCGCACCACTTTCGGACCCTGAACCTTCTGTGGTTTCGGACACTGCGCCCCCGTCTCCGGGGCTGGACTCCCCTGATACTGATGACGACGGGGAATCGGTCCGCTCTTGGCGCCCCTCGGGCTCGGCCGCTGAGTTGCCCCGGGACAGTTCCGGCATGCTGGACCCGGATGAGATCATGCATCCGCGGTCCGCGGCCTGGACGCCGGGGGACTCGGTGGCAAAGTTCGTGGCAGGTCGCCTGCGTAAGCCTTTAGAGAAAGAAGCCAGGGGTTGCCTACGGGGGGAATGCCCAAGGCCCTCTTTGGAGGGTAAGGTGGCCATGACGCCCGAATTGGACGCGAAAATGGCCACCTTCCTCGCCAAATTTATGAAGGACCCACGTAAGGGCATCGACCGCTCCTGGCGGTCATGCCAGGATAAGTTGTTGGATGCTGTAGGGCCCGCCACGAAGATCCTTGACATGGCGGAGGAGGCGAAAGCTAATGGCACGGTGATTTCCCCTGAGGTCTTGTCTAATTGGGCGCAGAGGGTAATCATTTTTTTGGGTAACGCCAACTGCGCCCTGTCTACCGAACGTCGCAGGTCCCTGCTTATCAAGCTGGACCCGAAGCTAGGCGATTTGGCTTCTTCGGAGGCAGGGGCGGTCGCCCAGGGCGGCCTCTTTGGCGAACCTTTTATTAAGGAGCTTGGCAAATTTGTGTCCACGTTTACTTCACTGGACAGAGCGCAGACCAGCATTAAGCGGGTATTCCACCAGCGTTTTTCCCAAGGGGCCGGTCGGGGCAGGGGCCGCCCGACCGGCCGTGCAGGGCAACAAGCCAACGGTAGAGGGCAAGGCTCCGGCAGAGGCCAGTACCAGACCTCCGCCAACTTCAACAACTTTTACCCCACGAGGGGGCAACGCTTTGGCGGTCGTGGCTACCGCAAGAACCCTGGACCCAATAATGCCAACGGTAAGTGTACGGTCTTCGGACCAAGTTCTTATGGGGGGCAGGTTGGCAGCCTTTTACGAGGAGTGGGCGCTGCTCACTGCAGACGCCTGGGTTTTGCAAACCGTACGGGGTTTCCACATAGACTTCTACGACCGACCAGTTCAGGTGTGGCCCCCGCGGCCGATTATTTTCTCAGAGTCCGACGCGCGTTTGATAGACGAAGAGGTCTCGGAGTTGCTCCAGAAAGGGGCCATTCGCCTATCAACGCGGCATCCCGCTGGTTTCCTCAGCAACCTCTTCCTGGTAGACAAGACGGATGGGGGCAAGCGTCCGGTGATCAACCTCAAGGAATTCAACGGTTGGTTGGTCTACCGTCACTTCAAAATGGAGGGGATTCACCTCCTCCGGGATGTGCTCCTAGCACGGGACTGGATGGTGCGGTTAGATCTGAAGGACGCTTATTTGGTGGTACCCATTCATCCTCCCCATCGGCGTTTCCTTCAATTCTGCTGGAGGGGCAGGGTGTTCGAATTCACCGCCCTTCCCTTCGGTCTTTCCTCGGCCCCTTGGTGCTTCACGAAGGTGCTGCACCCGGTGGTGGAATTCCTGCGAGCTCAGGGTATTCGGATGATCGTCTACCTGGACGATATTCTTTTCATGGGCCAGTGCCCGGTGACCTTGACTGGTCAGCTCCAGCAGGCGGTCCAGCTTCTCCAGCGACTGGGTTTCGTCATCAACGAATCCAAGTCGGTTCTGGTTCCGTGTCAGAAGATTACCTTTCTAGGTTTCGTCATAGACTCCGTCGGAGCCTCCCTCAGTCTTCCCTCGAAGAAGATGGCCAAGATCAAGCATGCGCTACGCCAGACGATTTCCAAAGATCGGACTTCTCTGCGCCAGGTGGCCAGAATAGTGGGACTTCTGTCATCCTCTATTCAGGCGATTTTCCCAGGGCCGTTGCATTACAGAGCGCTACAGCGCCTCAAGGCCCAACACCTCCGACGGGGCATGTCCTACGACCAGATGGTACCCCTCTCGGAGGACGTGAAGGAGGAGATGTCCTGGTGGCTCTCACACATGGAGGCCTGGAATGGTCGGGCGATCTTCGGGTCGGTCCCGGATCTAGTGATAGAGTCCGATGCGAGCAGATCCGGATGGGGTGCTCGTTGCGGGGAGTTCTCCACCGGAGGCACTTGGTCGTCCGAAGAACAACGGTTGCATATAAACTGTTTGGAGCTTCTGGCAGGGTCCTTCGCGGTCCGCTGTTGGACCAAGGATTCAGTGAAATCCTGCGTTCTTTTGAAGATGGACAATGTCTCAGCGGTTCGATACGTCAACCACCTGGGAGGCCCCCGCTCCAAGGCTCTAGCAGACATGGCGAAGGAGTTCTGGGATTATTGCCTCTCTCATCACATATCGGTGACGGCAGAATACCTGCCGGGTCAGGCCAATCAGGTAGCGGACTGGCACTCCAGGCACCTGAGGGATGCCAGTCAGTGGATGTTGAACGTCCCGGTCTTCCAGTGGCTGAATACGCACTGGGGTCCGTTTTCGGTGGATCTGTTTGCGTCTCGGCTGGACCATCAGCTTCCGAGGTTCTTCAGCTGGCGGCCGGATCCGCTCGCGGAAGCCACGGACGCGTTCCTCCAAGATTGGAGCCAGGAGAGGCCTTACGCGTTTCCTCCGTTCTCGATGATTGTGCGGACGGCGGCCCAGGTGCGCCGTCAGGAGGTGGAGATGGTGTTGATTACGCCACTCTGGAGGTCTCAAGTCTGGTTTCCAGTTCTTCTGGAACTTTCTTGGGATTTTCCAATCCTACTCCCCCAGTTTCCTCACCTCTTGCTGAATCCACATCGGGAACATCACCCTCTCATCATGAGGGGCTCTCTCCGCCTCATGGCATGGAGGCTTTCCGGAAACGGTGGTCACTCCCGGGCCTTTCGGGATCGGCTGAGGGCTTGCTCTCCAAAGCCTGGGCTGATAGCACGGCGAAGCGCTACAAATCCGCTTGGCTTAAGTGGATGCGTTGGTGTTTTCGAAGGGACCTGGATCCCGTGGTCGCAGGAATCGTTCCGATCTTGAACTTTCTAGCCGAATTGGCATCTAAAGGCCTTGCCTATAGGACGATTAACGCAATGCGTTCAGCAATCTCTGCGGGTCATCAACCTGTGGAGGGTTCTTCAGTAGGAGAACATCCTTTTGTCTGCAGACTCTTGCGGGGGGTTCGTCTCTCCTTACCTCCGGAGCCCCGATATTTGGTCCTTTGGGACGTGAATGTGGTCTTGAATCTGTTCCTGTCCTGGCAGGCTAACGCTTATTTGTCTTTGAAAGAACTTTCAGCTAAATTGGCTATGTTGCTCTGTTTAGTTTCTTGCCGACGTGTGTCGGATGTCCGTGCCCTGGATGTGTCAGCGCGCGTGTTTTCCCCGGACGGGGTCACTTTTTCAGTGGGACGTCGCACAAAGTCTGCGTCACGCACGATTTCGTACCCAGCCTTTGTGGACACTCCCAAATTGTGCGTCGTGCAATGTTTGAAGGCTTATGAAGACATGACGCTAGATATTCGCCCTCCGGGCGAACGACAGTTACTAATTGCCTTGCGAAAACCACACAGAGCAGTCTCTTCCCCCACCATTGCAAGGTGGGTGCGTTGGGTCATGCAGGAGGCAGGCATTGACACCAAGCGTTTTGGAGCTCACTCTGCCAGGGGAGCTATGGCTTCTAAGGCGTTTTCGGTGGGAGCTCGTTTGGAGGACTTAATGCGAGCGGCGGATTGGTCCTCGGATTCCACATTTAAGAGGTTTTATTTTAAACCGGTGGTGGATTTGGCCCAATTGGTGGTGAGTAAGCTTTGAACTAGCATAATCTGAAGCCTCCGGTCCTGACATAGAATCGAAATTTGCCTAGCTTATGTAACGGTAAGTTTCAATTCTATTAAGGACACGGAGGCGAGGATTATCCCACCCTAGTGTTCGGTAGTGCGAACCCGCCCGTATCTCAGTAAGTAAACTGTTTTCCAGCTATACGTTGTACATGCTTTAATGCCAGTTCCTGATGATGTTTTTCTGTTTGCATGCGATCAGTGGAGTGGTCGATGCTTCCCTTACGCTGTCGTTTTTTCTGATAGGAAATGACGGTTCCAAAAAGGACTAATGCGGAATGTGCGTAACCAGCGCGAAGAAAGAGGAGGAAGGTCGAGAAGGGACTGGCTATCATACTGGGACTGAACAGAGTGAAAGGACTAAGACTGAGAGGCTCATGGGAGCTGTAGTTTCGTTGGATTACAGACTCTTAAAGAAAAATTGTTTGGTTTCAAGTTTTCCTACAGTTTTAAACATGGATTTGAGCTTTTCTAAGGCTGCTGTGTTTTGTGTATTTGTATTAAAGCGAAGGAAGAAAAGCATAATCCTCGCCTCCGTGTCCTTAATAGAATTGAAACTTACCGTTACATAAGCTAGGCAAATTTCGATTCCACTGCTCTTAGATGGGTTTCGAAAGTTGGAAGATATAATGTACAAAATGTATTAGATACATTTATGCAATGGAACGAACCGACACAACGATATGTGTTCGATGAAATGTGTTTCCTTCTACGTGAGGAATTGGAAGAGGATGACCCTGAATCAAATCTAGGAGAATTAATTAATGTTCAGAAAGAGTTTGCTGCAGGTATGATAGTTGGACAAAATATAAAAGAAGCGATGGAACTGATTTTAAGTTATAGGAATGACTCATCCCTTCGTTCACCGAGAGAATTAGAGAAACGTAGTACGAAACGAAATCGTCAATATCCAATGAGAGAGGTCCCACCAATTTGGCGTGAAGCTGTGCAAGCTAATGCAAACCTTGGTATTGCAGCCGCTCCGGCCCAATTCCAGAGAGTCTGGATACATATTCCATGGAAGCGAGCTGAAGTATTAGCAGTGAAACAGGCCTTGCCAGATCCGCGTAAAAATCCTGCAGGGTACTACAAAGAGTTGGCTCAAACAGTTGACGCTTGTGTATTGAATCTTGCTGACATAGATCTGCTATTTGGTAATGTAGTACCGCAACCAATTTGGGCTAAAATTCGTAAAGAGAATCATCCAGTTGCCCTAGGTGGTGACTGGGCAGCTATAATTGCAGCGGATGGTCAACAAATAGGTGGTTCCAAACCTGAACCTTTAATTGCTAATTTGCCTGGTAGAATAATCGATTTAATGAAAACCTTGATGCCAGCATTACGCGTTAACTGGGACAAATTGTCCGCGTGCAAACAAAAGAAAGACGAAAGCGTCTCCGACTTTTTCACAAGATTCGAGGAGACTTTCGTGGATCATAGTGGTCAGGATATGAGCACAGAAGGAGGCCAGAGATTATTTGTTGATAAATTTGTGCACAATCTGTTGCCAGAACTTAGTGGTAAATTAAAGAATTCTGAAAGTGCGTGGGCTGTCTCTACGACTGCGCAAATACTTGCGACTGCTCAGTACTATGAAAATAGGGATAAAGAAGAGAAGGAAAAATCAGATAAAAAGACGAAAGATTTAAAAACTAAAGTACTTTTACAGCAAGCTTATCCGCCTCGCATGAATCAGACGAATATGCAGCAAGGGTCATATCAAAGAACGGATTATAATTTTCAAAGGCCACAATACCAATGGAATCAATGTGCTTATTGCAAAAGGGAAGGTCATTACAAAAGTGAGTGTCCAGTTCGAACGCAAAATAATGCTGCGGCAGCTCAGAGAGGTCGTGGTAGTTCTATGCAAAACTCTAGAGGTCGAGGACGAGGTGCTATGCCTCCGCAGACGAGTGATCGCCCCTCTAATTATTTCGACCAGCGAAATGGACAATCTGCCCAACAGAATAGGTCTCCACAGTATCATGTCGAAGACTACTATGAAGCTAGTGAGGAAGTTCAGCAAGGTGAATACTAGGACAGCCATGGACAAAGAGAGGGAGTAGTATCAGTTCCAGTAGATCAGAGTGGGCCTTATGTCGCAGTAGCAACATCAGGTATAGTCGAACCGTTTCTGTTGGATACTGGTGCAGCAAAAAGTTCTATCATTCATGCGAAACTCCCTGGCGCACCTTTGTCTGGCTCAACAAACGTTTCAGTAGGTTTTTCGGGCGCCCCTGTTCATAACCCTGTTTCTGGTCCTTTGTCTATTTCTGTTGGACCCCGTCAATTGAAAGCACCCCTGATTTTGACGACAGGTTGTAACGAAAATCTGCTTGGTTTAGACTTGTTAAAACGCCTGTACGCGACATTGTACTGTTCTCCAGCAGGAGTACAGCTTACGTTGGGTAAAAGAATAATCTCCCCGATGTACTTGTCGATGGATGCGCTCCCACCAGAGCTGCGTTCACTCCCTGATACTCTTTGGGCGACTGGTCCTAATGATGTAGGTCTATTGGAAATTCCACCCTATGTAGTAACTTTGAAAGCAAATGTCAAACTTCCACGAATTCCACAATACAGAATCTCTAATGAAGGCGAGCGTGCGCTCCTACTGATAGTACAAGACCTGATCAAGAAAGACGTTATAGAAGAGACTAGAGGTAATGTCTGTAATAGTCCTGTACTGCCTATTTTGAAACGAACTGACCCTACAAAGCCTCCAGTATATAGGTTCGTAATTGATCTCAGAGAGGTTAATAAAATTGTGATCCCACAGTTTCCTGTGGTTCCAGACATTACTGCATTGTTAACGTTGATTCCTGCTACAGCAGCATGGTTTTCGGTTGTCGACTTGAAAAATGCCTTTTTCAGCATTCCGATAGCCGAGGAAAGCAGAGATATCTTCGGTTTCTCTCTAGGAGGACGAAGTTTTAGATTTAAACGCGCTCCACAAGGTTATTGTGAAAGCCCATCCATTTACAGTCAAGCATTAAAAAGCCAGTTAGATTCCTTCGTACTTCCTAGTGGTTCTGCTTTAGTACAGTATGTCGATGATCTTCTAGTGGCTGCCGATGACAAGGAAACTTGCAAAACAGCTACGATTTCTTTATTGCATCACTTGTCAGATTTGAATCACAAGGTGTCACCTTCAAAAATGCAATATTGCTGCCAAGAAGTGACCTACCTAGGTCATCTCTTGTCAAAGGAGGGAAGGAAGTTGACCCCAGAGAGAATAAAAGCAATTACACAGATGAACGTTCCTAGCACGCAGAGAGAAGTACGTGCCTTTTTGGGTATTACCTCATATTGTAGGCAATGGATCCCAAATTTTTCTCTTCTAGCAAAACCATTGGTAGCCTTGACTAGGAAAGGTGTTCCGAGTCCGGTACCATGGTCTGCTGAATGTCAGCAGAGTTTTTCTGAGTTACGAAATGCACTGTGTTCAGCACCTGTATTGGGTACACCCGACTACAGTAAGCCATTCACGCTCTACGTCCACGAGAGAGAAGGTTGTGCATTGAGTGTTTTGACGCAGAGATTTGGTGATAAACAACGCCCTTGTGCGTATTTTTCATCAACATTAGATCCAGTAGCTAGAGCATTGCCTAGTTGCTTGAGAGCTACAGCCGCAGCTGCAGCTTCCATTCGACAATCTGCTGGTTTAGTAATGAACAACATGCTAGTAGTCATGGTTCCTCATGCTGTGGATACACTCATGAACCGAACCAAGACGCAACACCTTACCAGTGCTAGATTATCAGGTTATGAACTGACACTGTTAGCTAGTCATATTCAGATCAAAAGATGCAATATATTGAATCCAGCAACATTGTTGCCGACTAGCGAAGAGTCGAGTGATTCCGAACCACACGACTGTTGTTTCAGAACTGAGGAAGAAACAAAAGGACGAATCGATCTAAAAGACACTCCGTTGTCAGAACCAGATGGCACGTTGTATGTTGACGGGTCTTGCTTCAAATTGGAGAATGGTGATGTGACTGCTGCTTATGCAGTAACAACTTTGAGTACGATTGTGGAGACTGCAAGAGTGAGTCAGAATTCTGCCCAGGCTGCAGAATTGATCGCGCTAACAAGAGCGTGCGTTTTAGCTAAGGGAAAGAGAGTGAATGTGTTCACAGATAGTCAGTACGCGTTCGGCGTGGCCCATAGTTTTGGCCGTTTGTGGAAAGAAAGAGGTTTCATTACGTCCCATGGGACTAAGATTCAACATGGTCAGCTAGTTAATGACTTGTTGGAATCTCTAACCTTGCCGACTGAAGTTGCGATTGTGAAATGCAGTGCTCATAAAGCAATCACGGATGATGTTGGTCGTGGGAATGCTTTTGCTGATGAGATCGCAAAACAGACAGCTAGAAATATGATGAGTAGAATGTATGTTGCAACGTCTGCAAGATGGATTTCTGAGTCTGGAATGTGTGAGAACACAGTGGAAAGCGTGAAGGAAATTCAGAAAGAGGCGACTGAGGAGGAAAAACTTGCATGGAGAGAGAGCACGGGTAAATTGGACTCGAGTGGGTGTTGGATTGACTTGTCGGAACAACAGCGTTGGATGTTGCCTGATGCGTATGTGCTTGCAGTAGTAACGATGGCACATGGAACAGCGCACATCAGTTCAAAAGGGATTTGTAAGATGTTGGCCCCGGTCTGGAAGAATGACGGGATTAGTAAGTGTGCAGAGAGAGTGGTGAGAAATTGTATGGTATGCTTGATGCATAATCCTGGCAAGGGAATCCCCACACCTGCAGGTCACTTCGCTCCTCCTTCCTGCCCCTTTGAGGTGATCCAGCTAGACTTCATTCACATGGATCGTTGCAATAATCTGAAATACGTCCTAGTGGTAGTTTGTGCTTTCTCCAGATGGATCGAAGCATACCCACTGAAGGACAATACTGCCTTATCCACTGCCAAAATTCTTCTTAAAGAATACTTCCCCAGATACGGAATGCCACGGATTGTATGGTCAGACAACGGAAGTGAGTTCGTAGGGAAAGTTATGCAGAGTGTGTGTGCCGGCCTAGGGATTAGACAGAAATTTCATAGTGCGAATCATCCCCAGTCCGCGGGTTTAGTCGAGGGTTACAATGGCACCCTTAAACTGAAACTCGCTAAGATACAAGCATCCACGGGTTTGTCCTGGCCAGACGCATTGCCTCTGGCTTTGCTATCAACAAGAGCAACTGTACATTCTAGAGTAGGGCTTAGTCCTTACGAAATAGTTTTTGGCCGTCCTGCAAATGTTTGGGGGGTACCTAGACCGAAAGAATTTAAGCAGCTGGAATACCCAATGTTAATTGATTACCTTTTCGACTTGACTGCTAAATTGAGTCTTATTCACCAACAGGTTTTCGATGCATTGCCAAAGCCACCGGAGAGTCCAGGCCATCAGCTGAAACCGGGTGATCAGGTGGTCATCAGAAACTTTGCAAGAACCAAAAATCTTCAGCCCAGATTCATTGGCCCATTCCAAGTCCTGCTAGCAACGAGAACTGCTATTCGTGTGGCCGGAAGGAAAAATTGGATCCATACGACACCTGCTAAACGTGTGCCTCTGCCACTTCCTTACGACAACTGGGTAAAGAAAGGAATCGGTGCCTCTGAAACGGAACAAGTCCCCAGGTTCATACCTTTCAGCGATGCAGAACTAATCGCGGATTCACCAAATTCTGACTCTCCTCCTGAAACTGCTCTTTTGAACCCTGAACATTTGTCATCCACACCCAATGAACATTTGCCATCTGCGAACGTGAACATTGCAACGTCAGCTGAAAATACATTGTTTCCAGATCAGACAGCTCCTGCAAAACTGAGATACAACTTACGTTCTCGCAATATGGACAAATAAAGCAGGAAACTGCCTATTTTCAGATTTGAATTTGCTATACATTGCCTCCAGCCAGGAAGTTTGCTAATACTTTGTATTGTTTCTTTTTGTTTTAAAATTGCCTTGCCGTCTGGGTAGCCGTAGGGTCGTGGCTGTGTGCCTAGTTGAATCTGCGGGGGTCCGACACAAGGTCGATCTTTCTGTTAGTTCTGGGAACTCCCAGGGCTGATAGAGGCATTTTCATCTACGTACACATCATCAGTGGTCGCGAACGGTCGTAGAAGATGGAGCTTCCTGAGCTACAACGAGAAAATGTAATTTATGTTCGCAGAAATAGACTGTACAGAATACTACACAGCAAATGCTTTCTAATGCAATGTGCAGTTACATTTTTAATTGTTTTGATAACGTTGGTGGGTGGAATCGTCTTTGGTGTACATTTGATTTTTATGCCAGTAACTACAGTACCTCCCCTTGATCCTACTACTTCTACGGTTTCTTCTATGCATTCTTTTCACTCATTTCCTGAACACGAACAAGCTCGACGCTCAGAATTTATTAACAATACATTTGTACAGCTCTTGCATCAACACCAACTGATAGTTAATACTACAGACTGCTGGGTGTGTGGCTTGATACCTCACACTATGGATAAAGGCATTCCCTATCTAGTCTTGCCTTTCAGCTATAATGGATCATTTCAGGCCTTTCAGACCATTTTTTCATATGCCCTTGAGACCTATCCTCCGCGTCCACCACGGTCCACTAAATACAACTCAGCCAACAAAGCTTTAGTCCAGGGAATTATTGATATGATTAAAGACGTCAATAATACTCCATCTTATCCTAGAGATGAATTACTGGTGTATTTGAGTTGGAACTCTACAGAGTATCGCCTTAGTTTGGGAGAAAGCAAGCGTAAAAGCTCCACTTCAGTTTGGGTCGTGCCTCACCGAGGTCAGGTCTGTTTGCAAGGAAATGGGAGAAATCCGAGAGCTCAGCTAGGGAGGAGTGAGTGCGTTGAGACTTACGTATTTCCGTCTAACTCCTCCCCTGCCTTTCTGACTGCTAGGGGTACCTACTTCATTTGTCAGGACAGAGCATATACATGGCTGCCTGCTGACTTTTCAGGTTCATGTTATATTGCTCGATTGTTACCCCCGACATACACTGCTTCTTCAGATTATCACAAAACCAGAGTAGCAAGAGGTGTCTTCAGCAAGGAAGATACCGCTGGTCAAGAAGCTGGAGACTTCTTCAAAGGTTTTCTTCCGTTTTGGGGGCCTATGGCCAATAGTAGAAATCTTCGTCAACTAACACGGGTAGTTGAATCTACTATTACAGAAACTGCTGGTGCCCTTAGTAACTTAACAGCTGAACTTCAGGCGGATCGTCTCATGACGTTGCAGAACCGTATGGTTCTAGACGTAATACTTGCAGATCGAGGTGGGGTATGCAGAATGATCCAATCGAGCTGCTGTGTCTTTATTCCAAATAATGCTCCAACAGTCTATGAAGCAATCTCTAAGCTACATAAGATTTCCGACTCTATACACGTAGATAAGGGAAACTGGTCCTTCATGGAGTGGTTTTGGACTCTGGTATCAGCGTGGGGATGGAAGGTTCTGATGGTTATTGGTGTCATCCTAGTATTTCTGTTCTCGTGCTGTCTTATTATCCAATGTGGTCCCGCTCTGTGTAGCCTCTGTGCTGCAACCTGTTTCAGAAAACCACCTGCATTAGGAGAAAAGGCACGAGACAGGATGATGATACAACAACATGTCACTAACCTAATGAGCATAGAATTAGACTCTGACTCTGATATAGACTGAGTAATTGCCTATGTAAGGGCAAAAGGAGGGTCTGAGGTTCCGTGACGATTTTACTCGTGTTTGTAACATTGTCGTAAATACATAATTTTGGTATCAGTGAACCGCAAATGATCCATTTAGTATATCCTGGTGTTTTCGCTATGCTACGAGCAAGAGCACTCCAGTTACAAACACATTTCTGTTCTACCCGTGGCATCCATCTTAGAACACGGAAGCCATTTTGTATTCCTTGCCCTCACATAGTCAATGGACACGCAATGACCTCTTTTTCATTAAAGGACACGTAGGCCTTAACCGGCGATTCACCTTGCTAGTGACACGTGCACCTTAGGCCAGCAACGCTGTGGCAGCATGACTCGGCAAGACTGCCTCCCCAGCCTGAGGCCAGTCCTGCTATACTGGTTCTTGTGTTCGTTGGCCTGATCATGATTAGGCGGCCGAAGCTGGTAACCGTGCCCATTTACGACCCACAAACATTTCTTATCCTGTCTTTCTATCTTCTGCACCTGGCTCTGCTCCTTTCCTTCTGGGCCTTTATTAGGGGGAGGTAACGAAATTTACGATGAGGCGGTCCGGGTCTTGAATGAAGAATTGACATGGGATTATGATGGACTAGTGGGAACCCCTCATTTGTAATGTTTTGACATCAGATACTGTTGACGATCCCTGTGCAACGCCAAATATTTATTGTTTAAGACACGAATGTTTAGAACTGTGGTAACATGTAAAGAATTTGCCCGAAGCCCAATATTTAGTATATAAGGAGCAACCCTCTTTGTACAAATCGAACAGGCTCCTAGACACTGCCCATGTGTAGTTTCTGTGACTTCTGTGTCCCTGCAGTAATAAACCTTTGGTCTTTGACGCCACCATCGAGAAGCCCGTGTTTCTGTTTGTTTGTGCACCAAGACAGGTGGAACTCCGGGGTCTTCGGGTGTTATCCCTGACACCTCTGGACGGAACCAAAAAGTCCAGAACTCCAACATATAATATCAATGTAGATATGCAGTTCACTCAGAAGGAGAAAACACCCTACACAATAAAAACACATAGTCCAAGAGGACTTTAATGAATGATGAACAACAAGAACATGTATTCAAAGAATACAAAATGTAGGCCCTGAATCCTTTCATCGCCCTAATAAATATGCTCCCCACAAAAGTAGTGAGGACATACTATGCTAATTATTCTAACAAGTAAAGACAAGGACGTCCCTATATACCAGGCTTACCACTGGCATACCAACATGTCCCTATGAGAGACAACGAAAAGTTGAAACCATGCTCATTTCAGCATACTGAACTGCTTCAAAGACGTTTGCATCAGAAAATCTTCCATACAAGAGGACATATCTCTTGACAATAGCCTCTTGAGCCCAAAGCTCATCATCAGAGGTCAAGGGACAAAGGGAAACCTCCCTTAGTCATCTAAATCAATACCAGCCTAAAAAAGGGAAAAATGGTACTGAGAATAAAACATCTGCTCTCACAGGACACCAAGTGGTCAAATCAGCAAAGGACATGTAAAATGCCCTAACAAAGCTTTCTCGCTTTGATAGAAAAAGCCTACCTTTCAAGTATAAAGACAAGTTAAACCAGTAAAAAGCAATGAAAAGCTATTACTCTGAAGACCTCTGTCTTTCACAAAAGTATATTAACGTGAGATCAGCTTAACCCCCAAAAAGAAGAGCACAATCAAATGGCATGTCGACCAAAGTTGACTGGACAGCCTCCCGGAAACCCGAAGTTGCCAACCAAGCCCAAAGACTTAATGCCACTGCCAATGCCATAGCGCGACCTACAGAGTCCGTAGTGTCCATACCACACTTTATGGTAAGCAGAGCAGCCTGCTGACCATCTTTAATCAAATCACCCCTCTCCAAGTGGACATTATCTGGAAGAGATGGTGATGAAGACAAACTGGGCCCTTAGGTGCAGGCAGGTGTCTACATGCAATATCTGAGGCCCCGACTCAGGCTGAGCCCAAGTACCTAATAAAACATCTAAAAGAGCCTCCCCAAGTGGTAGAACAGGATCTTCACCAGTTCCTGAAAAAGGATCTTGATCAAAGGGTCTCTGGACCTTTTTACCATAGGAAGTGACAAATTTAAAACTGTAGCCACTTTCCTTAGCATGTCTGCAAAGGGGGGACTTGCCTTTGTGGCAAGGCCAGGGGGAGAAAGCAACCCTGAAGCTGGAGAAGAATCCAATAGCCTCTACAGAGCAGACAACCAGCTCTCCTTCATCTGAGGCACACAAATATCAGAAATGGGCAGAAAGGTGCCCTACCTCAATCGACACAGGATGTCTTTCCACAACCTCTTCCTGAGAAGGAATCAACACCTGCCTATCCCCCTCAATCTGAATAGTCAACAGCGCATCCGATGTCATATGTCGCCTACATGGTGGAGGAGAAGCAACTTCGCCCCACGCCGCCGTTCTCAGTATCGGAGTCGGCTGATAGAAGTCTGGAGTCGTAGGTCAAGATTCCAAAGGACTGTGGACCTGAGCCAAAGCGGCGCCAGCCATTGACCGGCACAGACTTCTTGACTCCAAAGGCTCAACTGGCTCAAACCCTCCGACGGCAAATGACTCACCTACTTGGGGCCTAAAGTTACTCGAGAGGGAGATGAGGTCCGAAAGATGAGGTGCAAGGAATTATAACATTCCTTCATCTGAGCCATCGACGCACCGGCTCACGGAAAAATGGGGTTACGCAGTGTGGAGTCGTGTACGGCCTCCTCAACTGTCGAGCGGGAGGAGCCATGGAAGAATGAGTCTCCATATGGTGAAGTACGTGAATGTCGCAACTGCAACCGCCCCTTACCTTTTGACTTCCCCGGAGAGCGACGTCCTCCAGATCAGCTTTGGCTTCTAGATTGACCCCACTTTTCCCATAATGACAAAGATCGAGGCTGGGAAGCCTCCAAGGAGCGTGACACATGCGCCGCCAACAACTTCAGATGTCGCTCCTTTAACAACTTTGGTTTTAGTTTCTGGCAGGAGCCACAATCTTCGGCGTTGCGGTGCTCGCCTAAACACCAAATACAAATTATATGCGGGCCTGTCACCGACATATGCCAGCTACAAAACACAAGGTTTGAAACCAGTAGAAATCAGACAAAGGTAAACAGTTCCACTGACACAAAGTGTCGAAGCAGGTTGAGAAAAAAACGACCTGAGGAACCACTTCTCCATATCCGTGTTACAGCGTGGAAAAGAAGTCACTGACAACTGTCCCGCATAGGGGACTAATATGGCTCAACTGATGTCATGAGCGCAGTCGATGTAATTGTGGAATAAAATGACTCTGTCCCCTGGCATGCAGAGGTACTACTGAAAAATGTCCGGATCCAAACTGGCACCTGGAGACAATTCAAAATTTAAGGAATCTGCGGCTAGATGCCTCTATCAGATACCCCAGGACTTTAGATTACTTTGAGGAACAAGAGGACCCTGCCAAGAAGAAGAGCGGAAGGACTGTGTGCGGAGTTCTGCCTTTTCTTTGTGAGGGGTGGGTTGGCCTGCAGTTGCTGCTTCTGCCTGTGGTGGAGGAAAAGGACTGACTATCTTTTGCCCTGCTGTGGTATCCTGCTTGGGAACAATCTCTAAGGGCTTGTGTATCCAGGCAATTCTGTTAGAAATCTTAGACACATAAAAGATTTCAAGAACAATCCTTGCTGGATCTAAGTGGAGGTTGCCTGTGGGGAGAGCTGAAGAGCTGTGTGAGGAGCGCTACCCTTGCTGTGTGTGGGGTGGACTGGCCTACCTGGAGCCAGGGAGAAAGGACTGCAATGTTCTTTCAACTTACAAAACAGTGCATAGTAAGCACTGTTTTGCTATATCAAAATAGGAAACCAGCAGAAGCGAAGTATTTCTTTTTTTGGTTGTTCTTCAGCCTAAGGCGTGTGGAGCAATTTGTTCCTACAGTTAGAGCGCTTTGGGCAGTTGCCAACCTCCCAGCGTGTGGAGCGCCATACTTGGTCATTCACTACCCCCTTTCCTGTCAAGGAATAGCCCACGCGGAGCACTTTACTCAGTTCCTCGGATAGAGGCAAGGGCTCAATCTAGCAAGTACTGACGCTTCCTCACCAGCGCCGGTGAGAGGGAGGTGCTGCACCAGCTAAGGCAACCCCCAGGAACGAGTGGCAGAGGACGCTTTGCCAGGCGACCGGGGCTGACCGGAGTCTTTCACGTCACCACTCGGAGGGCTACATGGAAGCAAGAAGCCTGGGCCTGGGCCTGGGCTCTGTAGATTGCCGTAGCAATGCAGGAGCATGCAGCCGAATAGCCAGCCGCAGGGCAGAGACCCCCTTCAGTGGGGCCCCGCCTACCAGGAAGAAAAGCCAAGAAGCATGAGAGTACAGAATCAAATCCCCGGGGTGAGCTGGCATTGCGAGAGGATCAGGAGCCGGAGCCCTGCCACACCAGCTGCACAGGACCGCCGGGCTCTGCTCCACTGGCAGGAACTGGGGCATCGCATCTCCTGCCTTGGAAACCTGATGGAGTGCTTCCAGCACAGTGCTTCCAGATTGTGTTCCACCTGGGGCACTGTGCTCACTACAAAGATTGTGGGCAGCTGCCGCTTTGTACACATTTGGGCGCTTGCTTTGCTCCTCTGGCTATTGCAAGGCAAGCCCACGAGGGCCCCCCGCTGCAGTTGGTCTCGATGGCTGTGCCACGCATCGTGAGCAGGTGCCACTCACTTTTGATGGCACTGTTTGGCAGGCATTACCGGGAAATATCTCGACAGAGGCCCCTGGTTAAAGGATCCCTGAGTGGGAGAGGAAAGCCATTTAAAACAGGGCCTTACTGCAAGATGCGCACAATATGTGCAGTAATATATCCATGATGTTTATGAAAGGTGCAGCTTACAAGTGGCTGCTTTATAGCTCCCACTGGGATGTTATGCTAATGTTTCCATGATGATTGATAATACGTGCACACTTATCTGTATTTCTTTATTGCTCTAAATTAATTGCGACAATTGCCTGGTGGCAAAGTAATTTCTGATTTATATGATGTTATGACACTTGCCTGGTTGGCAAGCCAATTGTGATTTATGTCAGGGTGGTCTAATGTGTGTTATGTACACTACAACGTGATTTACATTATTCTGACCATTGCCTAGTTGGCAAGGTGATTATTGATTTATGTGACAGTGGTCTATTGTCTTTGGTATCTAATACAAAGGATATTTTTAAATAACCTTGTGGGGAGTATCCTGTTGTGGTGTATGTAGGAAAGTGCCCCTTTTTGCATGGCTATCCCCTACTTTTTGCCTGTAAATGTAAATGTATTGCGACTTATATAGCGCACGTATCACCCGAAGGCATCAAGGCGCTTGCCT
Organism: Lissotriton helveticus; assembly: GCF_964261635.1. Classification (NCBI taxonomy): domain Eukaryota; kingdom Metazoa; phylum Chordata; class Amphibia; order Caudata; family Salamandridae; genus Lissotriton; species Lissotriton helveticus. The sequence goes on from NC_136070.1 coordinate 836,746,546, forward strand.
TGGGAACCCGTCCTGGCTTTTCCCTGTGAGATAACCCCTACTGGGTATCCCCAGGGTGAAAGCCAGGCATCCCGCAGCAAGTGGGCCGCCGTAGTGGAGATTAAGCAACTATTGCCCAGAGTTGCAGCGTGGGACCCCATGATTAGAATAGGCACAGAGGCGAGAATTATCGAGTCCATGGACATTTTGGGCTCAGGACCCTGCCGCGTCGGGAATTGAACCCTGGTCCCGGGCCAGACCTCTGCATCAGGGTCTGCCGCTCTAATCAGTGAGCCACACTCCTCCTACCTGACAGTGATGAAACCTGACTTGATGTGTCCTGGTCATCTGCCAATCAGGATCCCAGAGCCTGTGTTCTTGCCCAAGACTGTACTTTTGTATCCACAATTGGCACATCACTGGTCAAAGGTAAGCCCCTTGTAAAAGTTACCATGGGTACCAAGGGCACTGTGACCAGGGAGGCCCTGCACCTTAACACACACACACACACACACACACACTGCCACTGCAGGCTGTGTGTTTTGGTGCAGAGAAAAGTGAAGAGTCAACATGGCACACAACCCTGTGTGCCATGCCTACAATCCACTGTCTGAGGCCTAGGCAAGTCACCCCTCTAGCAGGGTGCACTAGCCCTATGGTGAGAATACAGAGGCATGAGCCCTCTACCCCTCAGTGTTTAAGTCCATTCTTAGACATTGTAAGTGTAGTAAATCCATAAAGAGTATATGGTCTGGCAGTTGGTCATTACAAAATCCACCGCTCCATAATGGCTTTACTAAAAACTGGAAAGTTTGGTAACAATTCTCAGCACATTAAACCCACACTGATGCCAGTGTGGGATTCAATGTGAAAGGCACGCAGATGGCATCTTAGAGATGCCTAGCAAAGAAAGGTACGTAGTTCCTCCCAAGAGGTTGGTAAGTATTTATGAAGGGTCCTTAAGGGGGGCCAATCGTGTGTGTATGAAGGAGGGGAAGGAGGGGGAATTCTCCTTTCGGAACTAGGGCTTTCACACACCCAGCAAGTTAGGTGTCATGCTTCATCATTTGAGCCTGCCCCTCGTCAGGTCGGCGCTGCAATACCTGACGGGCACCCAAACTGGGGCTCTTTGTTGGGATCTTCTGTTCCTGCCGGTGGGTGCAGTGGGGGTGAGGGGCCTAGTGAGTGTAGATGTAAATCTACACTCACTAGGCCCCTCACCCCCACTGCACCTAGCTTGCTGGGTGTGTGAGAGCCCTAGTTCCGAAAGGAGAATTCCCCCTCCTTCATACACATACGATTGGCCCCCTTAAAGACCCTTCAAAAATACTTACCAACCTCTCGAGAGGAACTACGTACCTTTCTTTGCTTTACATTCCCCTGGGGTATGTACGTTGGACCTCATTAAACTGACCCCGAGACCCCTCATTTGTTGAACAAAACATCTTAGAGATGCCCCCTGAAAATCGGTCAGCCCTAGTGTGGTTCCCGAATGGCTGCCTGCCATTTGCTACTACCCCTCCACTCTCTGGGTCTAGAAACAAAGCCCATTCTGGACAGAGGTGTCATGCCTCCTCCCCCAGGATTGGCTGGGTCCACAAAAAGGGAAGCTTCAAAGGCCTGCAGCCTTTGGATGCTCTCCCTGCCTTATGCTGCCCCCAGCAAGTGGTTCCAACTGGTTCTTGCCCCCACTTTGGGTGGGGGATTCAGTGTGAAATCCAAGCTAGGAAGAGAGGTGTGCCCACCTTTGCCAACCACACCCCTCAGGTGGGGGAGGCGAGGTAAAGCACACATCTCAGTCCCCTTCATCTTGAAGATGAGGGGACTCAGCCAATTAGGAAGAGGCTCATGCCTCCTCCCACTGGAGGGTGGCATAATAGGGGGTTTACCCACCCCAGGGAAGGGACCCCCTTGGTCTGCCTGCACACCCTATTAATACCCCAAAAATTAGTATCTAGGGAGAACCCTGAACCTTGCCTCCTCAGATTCAAGGAAGAAAGAACGACTGAAGAGCTGTGCTGACCCAAGAAGGAGAAGAGTTCACCAACTGCGTGGCCCCAGCCCTACCAGCCTGTCCTTCTATGACCGGCCTACAGCAAGAACCCCATCGAGTCTAGCAGCCAGCGACCCCCGGAGCCCCGAGTACCTGCCCTGCGACTTTCTCACAGACTCTGACTTCTGTGAGCACTGGATTTGATCAACCAACAATTCGCCTTCAGAATCTGGATTACAGTAACTCCTTGATTCTGCACCACTCTGCACCCAAAGCCTAGGACCGAGTTTGAGTTGCCCAACACCCGAAGGAGGTCTCCACAGTGATCCTGAGCTGGGATCTGGTGATCCTGACCTCCCTCAAACCTCACAATGATGCCTGCAGCCTCAACCTGAAGAGTCCCCCCGACTGCGACCGGAGCTGGTAAGAAAACACGATGCCAGAAGACACCCCTGCACCTGATGCCCCACTGCCTTAGGTGACTGAACTGACGTTGTTCAGGTATCCTCCCAGATCCAAATTTACCTCTCCAGCTGCTGGTCACCTTCAGGAAGCCTCCCTGCCCGAGCCTGCAGCATCTTTGTGAAAACAAAAGTCCCCATTGGGAAACACAGGGTCCCTGATGTCGTTTTGCACCCTGCACCTGGCCGCCCCAGTGCCGCTGGTGGCACAGTTCCTGTGCTGGTCATTGGCCCCTGCAGTGTTGACTTTATCCCCGGGAGATGTGCTCCCACGCCAGAGCAGAGTGGTCTGCTTGTCAGTAGTCCCTAAGTGAATACTCCATTGGCTAACATTGGGCCCTTATACCCAGCAGCCCTAGTGCCGCAAGTAGTGCAACTTGAGTCCCCATCAAGAACTTGTGGAATCTTGGTCCTAACCCCCAAAGCTCACCCTCGTAGGTCAAGTACTTACCTCCAAAACCGATAACCATTTTTCTCCCATAGGAACCCATGATAGCTTTTGGGCCTAAAACATTCTGTGTGGAACTGTTAATGTATGGGGAAAGGTGAACTCAATTGCAACGAATAACAATTCATTCTTACCTTCTATGTAGAGATTCTAAGGTGTGGTATCTAGGCTTACCAAAACTAGTACTCAAAGTAATGAAAAAATAATTTCTGTGTAATTGAAACTGTCTTCAAAGCATTTACCAACCTGTAACAATTGTCATTTCAAGCCCACATGCATTACCTTGAACAGTCTTGCATTTTGAAAGTATATATTACTTACCTGTGCCCAGTCCTGCTTGGCTCTAATGTAAAATCAATCAATCAATCAATCATGCCATTTGTATAGCGCACTACTCACCCGGGAGGGTCTCAAGGCGCTTGGGGGGAGGGGTATGCTACTGCTCGAACAGCCAGGTCTTGAGTTGTTTCCTGAAGGCGAGATGGTCCTGGGTCAGCCAAAGGTGGATGGGGAGGGAGTTCCAAGTCTTGGCAGCCAGGTAAGAGAAGGATCTTCCTTCGGCGGTGGCTCTTCGGATGCGTGGTACGGCTGCGAGGGCGAGGCTGGTGGACTGTTGCTGTCGGGTGGGCGTGTAGAAGGTCAGGCGGTCGTTGAGGTACTTGGGGCCCAGGTCGTGGAGAGACTTGTGTGCGTGGGTGAGGAGGCGGAACGTGATCCTCTTGTCGACGGGGAGCCAGTGCAGGTTCCTCAGGTGGCTGGAGATGTGGCTGCGTCGGGGGACATCCAGGATGAGTCGGGCGGAGGCGTTCTGGATGCGCTGGAGTCTTTTCTGTAGCTTGGCTGTGGTTCCGGCATAGAGGGCGTTTCCGTAGTCCAGTCGGCTGGTGACGAGTGCCTGGGTGACAGTCTTCCTGGTCTCGGTCAGGATCCAGCGGAAGATCTTGCGAAGCATACGCAGGGTGTTGAAGCACGATGAGGAGACGGCGTTGACTTGTCTGGTCATCGAGAGGGAGGGGTCCAGGATGAAGCCCAGGTTGCGTGCATGGTCGGTTGGCTTGGGTGCGGTGCCCAGGGCTGGGGGCCACCAGGAGTCATCCCAGGCGGAGGGCGAAGATCCCATGATGAGGACTTCCGTCTTGTCCGAGTTCAGTTTCAGGCGGCTGTCCTTCATCCACTCGGCGACGTCTTTCATCCCTTCGTGTAGGCAGGTTCTGGCGGTGTCGGGGTCTCTGGTGAGGGAGAGGATCAGCTGGGTGTCGTCGGCGTAAGAGATGATGTTGAGGTTGTGCTGGCGTGCGATGGCTGCGAGAGGTTTCATGTAGATGTTGAAGAGGGTGGGGCTGAGTGAAGATCCTTGCGGGACGCCGCAGATGACTTCGGTGGCCTCGGAGCGAAACGGGGGGAGGCGGACTCTTTGTGTTCTTCCGGCGAGGAACGAGATGATCCACTCCAGTGCCTTCTCTTGGATACCGATGTTACTGAGGCGCTGGACTAGGGTGCGGTGGCAGACTGTGTCGAACGCAGCGGAGAGGTCCAGGAGGATGAGGGCCACTGTTTCCCCCTTGTCGAGTAGGGTCCGGATGTCGTCGGTGGCTGCGATGAGGGCGGTCTCGGTGCTGTGGTTGGCTCTGAAGCCGGACTGCGAGGGGTCGAGGGATCTGTTCGTCTCGAGGAAGGCGGCCAGCTGTCTGTTGACGATCTTCTCGATGACTTTAGCAGGAAAAGGGAGGAGCGAGATGGGGCGGAAGTTTTTGAGATCGGTGGGGTCCGCTGTAGGTTTCTTCAGGAGGGTGCTGACCTCGGCGTGCTTCCAGCTCTCCGGGAAGGTGGCGGTGTTGAAGGAGGCGTTGATGATGTTCCGGAGTTGGGGTGCGATGGTGGAGTCGGCCTTGTTGAAGACGTGGTGTGGGCAGGGGTCGGTCGGTGATCCGGAGTGGATGGTGTTCATCGTGCGGGCTGTGTCTTCGGTGGTCACCGTGGTCCAGGTGCGAAGGGTGGCGGTGGGGGGCGTTGGTTCAACGGTTGGGTGCGTGGGTGGGGCGCCGAAGCTGTTGTGGATGTCGGCGATCTTGCGGTGGAAGAACGAGGCGAGGGAGTTGCAGAGGTCTTGTGATGGAGTGATGTCGTTGGTGCCGGTGCTGGGGTTGGAGAACTCCTTGACGATAGTGAAGAGCTCTTTGCTGTCGTGGGCGTTGTTGTCCAGTCGTTCCTTCAGGGATTTCTTCTTGGTGGTGCGGATGAGCTGGTGGTGCTTGCGGGTAGCGTGTTTGAGGGCGGTCATGTTGTCGGTCGTCCAGTCGAGGAGCCAGGCTTTCTCGAGGGTGCGGCAGGTCTTCTTGGAGTCCTTGAGGTCGTCGGTGAACCAGGATGCCTTCTTGCTTCTGGGTCTGCTGGGAGGGTTCTTTAGTGGCGCGAGGTCGTCGGCGCAGGCGGTCAGCCACTGTGTGAAGTTGCGGGCTGCTTCGTTGGGGTCCGTTGTGTTGGTGGGTGGGCTCTGGCTGAGGGAGGTGGTGAGCTGGTCTGCGGTGATCTTGCTCCAATTCCTGTGAGGTACCTGTTGCGGGTGGTGGTGTGTCGTGGATCTTTTGAAGCTGAAGTGGACGCAGCTGTGGTCGGTCCAGTGGAGTCCGGTGGCGTGGCTGAAGGTGATGTACTTGCTGGAAGAGAAGACGGGATCAAGCGTGTGGCCGGCGTAGTGGGTGGGGGTGTTGACCAGTTGCTTGAGTCCGAGGTTGGCGAGGTTTTCCAGCAGGGCGGTGGTGTTGCGGTCCTTGTTGTTCTTCACGTGGAAGTTGAGGTCCCCGAGGAGGATGTAGTCAGTGGAGGGGAGGGCGTGCGGGCTGATGAAGTCTGTGATGTCTTCGCTGAATTGTGTGCATGGTCCCGGGGGTCTGTAGACGAGGGTGCCTCTGAGAGTCGTCTTAGGGTCGGTGTGAATCTGGAAGTGGAGATGTTCGGCTGCGGCGAAGGAGTCGTTGGCGTCGGTCGTGATGCGGATGGTGTTCCTGTGGACGATGGCGATGCCACCTCCGGTCTGGTTGATGCGGTCCCTCCTGATGATCTTGTACCCGTCCGGGATGGCGATGGCGATGTCGGGTGCAGAGGAGGCGTTCATCCAGGTTTCCGTGAGGAAGGCGACGTCCAGTGAGGTAGCGTCGAGGAGGTTCCAGAGTTCCACGGCGTGTCTGTGGACGGAGCGGGTGTTGATCAGCATGCACTTGAGGTGGTTGCTGCTGGTGTTTGTCTTGGCGGGTGCGGGGCAGGTTCGGAGGCAGGTGTACTTGCAGGTGCAGCAGGTGAAGGGTCCGTGGGTGCGTCTCGGGGTGGCTCGGCAGCAGGCGTGGGTCCGGCCGGCATTGAGTGCGTTGAGAGTGGCGGCGTCGTAGGTCAGTCGGGTCGTCTTGCCTCGGCGGGGAGGGCCAGGGGTCCTGGCGCTGGGTGCAGGCCAGGCGCGGACGGGCGCAGACGGGCTTACCTTTGGCGCACCTTCGGCGCTCAATCGGCGCTCCCGCTGCGCGCGTCTGCTGCGCGGTCGCTCTTGGGGTGTCATAAGTAAGGAGCCGGGAGGGAGGAGCAGCTGGGTGGCGGGAGCGGGGCGGCGAATGGAATCACAGGGGGGCGGGGCCGCAGGGAGGCAGCGGCGGGAAATTCCAAGAAGCAGCGGGCAGCGGGAAATTCCCAGGAGCAGCGGGCAGCGAGCGAAGGAGTCTGCAGGCAGGAGGCGGCAAAGGCAGGCAGGAGCGGCAGCAGTGAGTGGGGCGAAACTACCTAATTGGCCGGGATTCTGTCTCTGAGTGTGTGTATCAGACCTTGATTGAGTGAACCCAATAAATGCTTAACAAACCCTCTAGATAAACCTAACTGCTCGCCTACACTACCAAAAAGAGAGCTATTAGTACTTTTCTCATTTAGCCTCTGCTATATCTCTGGGTCCTCCCTGGACTCTGTGTGCACAATACATCATTTTGTATTAGTATATACAAAGCCAGCTTCCTACAGTATGTCTAGTATGTCACTGGTGTGTGTGTGTGTGTGTGTGTTTGTGTGTTGGGCAAAAGCTTTACACATTGCCTAGGGGATAAGCCTGACTGCTCTGCCAAGCTACCAAAAAGGTGAGCAGGGATTATCTTGTGTGCGTAACTCCCTTACCGTTAGTAGATTGGTGGGTTCTGCCTGGTTTAGGTGCATACCCCATCCAACCAGAAACCCTGTGTTTAACAAATGCGAAGTATTAGCAGAAATCCCACAGCTGTTTCTCAAACTAAAACTGATCCATTTGTTACTGTAGTTTTAATCTAAAAGGTTACTACAGAGGGAACTACTGCTTTTGGTCTTTTAAACATTGAATTTGGAGATATGGGACAATTGATTTGAATAACTGTTGTCATACAACTTTGATGAACTGCAATATTTCATCAAGAAAGCAGTTAGATGGCAAATGAGGCACATAGCAAACACAATAGGATGATGGACAGTGTGCTGAAACTTTTCAGTCACTCACCCCCAGTCACAGATCTGGATTGAATCCATCATCGTTCTTCTGCTCACTAAGCCACCCCAGTTTGGATCCAGCTATCTGCAAATCAGCCTTCACCCTGCTCCTCATAGGAACAGTCCAGCCCGAACTGCCAGGACAGATCCTCCTGGTCTAGAACAAGCATTCTGGGACCAGTTTCGGGGTATCACCCTTTGAAGAAAATAAAAGGGACCCACGTCTGGGCAAACTCTTAGCCACTTAAGGCACACATAACAACATCACGCTCCATCCATCATCTTATTGTGTTTGCTGAGTCTCCCCCATTTCAAAGGCCCAACCCGGTACAAGTACTGGATCTCCGACACCACTAATTCAGTACGTTCCACGAACAGAGGCTATTCTACCAGGAAGAATTACTGCTGTGCTGCTGGAGGGACTGCCACTCTGCTGGAATGCTTTGTTGTGCTGGCATGCTGCCTGATGCCCTCTTGCCTGGGAGGTTCTGGGATGTAGAGATGCAGGTCCAGTCCTTATCACAAAGATCTCCAAGGGCTTGTTGGCTTGCCTCCTGTTCTGAAGTCACAGGGACATCAATGACTCCCTCTTTAACCTGCAATAGCACCTGGAACTTGCTTGCTGCAAGTCTTGCCCTTTCAAGTGGTGCCAACCCAGTCCTGGGCCCTTGGGAGTGGGTACACCTACCAGAATCCATGCATCAACCACTTTGCGCTGATTGGAACCAATGCATCTCCATTGACGTAGATGCATCTCAGCCGCTGCAAGGATCAAGTACATTGCTTGGACAACCATTTCCCGTCATTGTGCCATTCAAAGCCGGCGCACTCATATCGAAGACGACGCTTCGCTGCAGCTGCAAAGGTCAAGGACATCATTTTGCAGCCATTCCCGATACATCTTCGACTCTGTGGCTTGGAATCGATGCATCGCCTACATACGAAGGATAGACAATGCATCGCCTTCCCTACTCCTTGCATCTCAGCCTCAAGGTCGACGCACCCGGGAATCATGGTACTATTTCAGCGGGCCAAGGCTTGTTCCTGTATCCAACCCATGCTCCATCACTGTCAGCCTAAACATTTGGATTTACACTGGTCTAGTGCGACCAGATTGACCCGATTGGCGCATTACACTTTTAAGCATTGTAATTCAGTTTATTCTTTCAAAATTGATAACTCCAGTTATAATTATTGGATTTTTGTTATTTTGATCTTGTTTTATTCATAAAATATGTTTTCTTTTTCTAACCTTTGTGTGGTCTCTTTTTTTACTGTGTTACTTTTCGAAGTGTTGCACAAATCTTTACACATTTCCTCTTAAGTTAAGTCTGACTGCTCTGTGCCAAGCTACCAAAAGGTGAGCACAGATTAATTTAAAATGTTTCTGACTTACCCTGACTGGGATTGTGTTTCCTGCTTATACAGAGTGCATACCTCTGCCAACTAGAATCCCAATTTCTATCAATGGTGATAGAATCTCCATTGAGCGACGTACAAGGATGGAAACCATTTCTGTCACTCACTCTGTGCTTCCCCCTGCACTCATCCTCTCTCCACAAGCTCTGCAGAACACAGTCAAGCTGCAATATTTTAGGAATATCTTAGGATATTTCCATTGTTGTTCTGTTTAGCCTGAATAGTCTCTAACTTGGATGCAACTGGAAATATGTTGCTATGTCCTCTGCTTCTCCAATTAGATGATTTTAGCAGAGAGGGTGCTGAATAATTATTCAAATAATGGGTTAGTATTTAAGTGGTAAGGTAATAACATTATTATTATTTTTTGTGCCTTGATTTTCTATGCGAAACTTGTGTATAAAAACCCTCTATTTTGGGGTGAGTCAGAAGACTTTCCTGTTTCACTAGGGATGAGGTCTGATTCCTTTTTTATTTTACTGCCCATGATAACTTCGAATATTTTCTGAACTTTATATACTCGGTATAAATCTACATTCAAGTATCTTTATGGCATTGATTTGTATTGCTTATTTTTCACTTTTGTAATGAACCGCTTAACTTTTCATTGATCTAGATATCAGTTATTTGATTTGGCTCCTTTAATTTCTATTCAACTCAAATTAGTTTTTTAATTGTATTTTGAATGATTTTGATGTTTTGGGAGGTGCCTTAATATTAATGTGGGGCAACAATGCCTCATGAAATTGAAGTTAACGCTACTATTCGATCCAGTAAATTTTGGGAAGACTGATCGAGGTCAATTTGGGGTGTCTCAGTTTTGGGGTACCCTTTTTTGTTCCACAAGAGTGAGTTTCTTTCTACATACTTTGACCTTCCCTCAATGATTGCTGTGATTAGGAATTGGAGGATCTGTAAATTCGAAGATAGTCCAGAGACACTGTTTTTCAGAACCTAGATTTAGAAGGCCCAGAATAGGCAGTGCATACTTAGAGATTTGATCGAAGAGACTTCCAACATACCTTTTTAAGCGTTTCACACTAGTGTACACATGGTCTCTTCGTGGATAGTTTGGAAGTGGATTCCTTCACCAAAATAGAAATAAATTATGGGTGGAAAACCAATGTCTCCTTTATAGTCAACAAGACATCGAAGGAAATTAGATCCTCAAATCATTGTTTTGGAAACTATAAGGAATGAAAGAGGTATTCAAACAGACCCTTGATGTAATGCAAAAATTGATTTCAGGACTTGTTAGGTGCTTGGGAAAAATATTTACTAGACCCAAAGAGCCAGTGGCAATAAATAGCATTCTCAATATTCCTTGTATGAGAAAAACTTTCTCAAAGACAAGGATATACATCAAATTGTACTTACTAACTTCATTGATGCAGAGTGCCCTGTTAACTAATTGTTCGGGATATTTCTTCCTACTTCTGTTTTGCAAATATCATATTTGATTTCTATCTACAAACCTGTTTATTCGACTAAAGGATCCCTCTTCAAGATAATAAATCAGCTTGCCAAGATGAAAAAGAAGCACTGTTTACCTGACATGGCACAGAGAAAAGGAACAGAAGATTTAATGCTGTTGAACAGTTTAGGGTGTTAATTCCTGGCACAGCTCCTCTTGCAAGAGGGAGATGTTATCATACTCTTGTCTAGAGATATTCTTGTTGCCATGCAACCCAATGATGAATGAATGAATGAATAGCATTTTTATACCGCGCAAACTTAGCCCCAAAGGGCATCAAGGCGCAAGACGAACAGACAAAGAGGTCCACAATACCAGATAACTGAAACCAGGAAGCCACTAAGGAGCGCAGCCCTTAATATGCCTGAGAGAAAACCCAGGTCTTCAGCTGTTTCTTGAAGACCACCAGGGAAGATTGGCTAGTGAGCTCCAGAGGGAGAGAGTTCCAAAGTTTAGGTGCCAAGACAGAGAAGGCTCTGCCTCCCCACCTTACCTTCGCAAACCTGGGAGCCACAAGCATGTTCTTTGATGATGACCGGAGGGTTCTACTGGGAGTATACGCACACAGAAGAGCCCTAATACCTTCTGATCCTGAGCCATGAATAGCACCGTGAGCTAGGCAAAGAAGTTTAACAGAAATCCTAGAGGGAATCGGAAGCCAGTGGAGATCCTTTCTGGCCATTGTTACAGAAGCTTGCCTAGGGAGAATTAAGACCATACTGGTCGCGGCATTCTGTACCATTTGGAGGCGATAGATGGAGGCTTTGCTAATGCCACCATAAAGTGCATTGCAGTAATCTAGCCTCGATAATACCAAGGCAACTGTTGCTTGTTTCCGAGCTGCCAGGGACAGAGAGGGGGCAATCTTCCTAAGAATTCCAATGATGCCGCAACAGGTTGACACCATCCTGTTTACCTGAGAGTCAAAAGATAAAGCAGGGTCGATTAAGACACCAAGATTCCTGGCAGCGAAGGTAGGGCGAGGACATTCTCCCAAGGACGGAGGCCACCAGTCCTTAGACCAAAGATCCTGGCTCCCTCCAAAGACCATAATTTCGGTCTTATCGCCGTATAGCTTTAAAAAATTACGCACCATCCAATTGGAGACTGCTTCCATACAGGCTCTAAACTTAGAGGCAATCTCACTGGCCGGCTGAGTGATAGATACCAGGATCTGAGTGTCATCGGCGTACGATAGCACATCTAGACCAAAGGATCTTATCACCTTGGCAAGTGGGGTGACATAGATGTTGAATAATAAAGGACTCAGTGAAGAGCACTGAGGGACCCCACATTGCACTTCTTGAGGATCGGAGAGGAATTTGCCCATTTTAACTCTCTGCTCCCTATGGTGGAGAAAGGAGGAGAGTAGACTAAGGGCAGAGCCCCCTACTCCGATATCCTTGAGCCTGGAGATCAGTATTGACGGGGCCAGGGTGTCAAACGCTGCTGTGAGATCTAATAACACTAGCAGCGAGGGGTGTCCCCTGTCAACCTCAGATCGGATTCTGTTAATCACGACCGTGAGAGCAGACTCAGTACTGTGAGATTATCGAAACCCATGCTGGGAGATGTCTAACAAGTTGGAACTCTCAATAAAACCAGATATGTTACGATTTATATGGGACTCCAGGATCTTGGCTGGGGCCGGCAGTAGAGAGATAGGGTGGTAATTTTTTAATATTCCTGGATCCAGGGAGGGCTTTTTCAATAAAGGTCTAACAACGGCAGTCTTCCTGGGGGAGGGCAAAGTCCCCTCACGAATCGCCAAGTTCATAACCTCCAATAAAGGAGGAAGAACAGGCCCTCTGCAGGTCTTCAGAGTTCTTAAAGGACATGGGTCAATGGGCGAACAAGCCTTAGTAGCATCGAGAAGGAGATTGAGATCTTCCAAGGACAGAAGGGGAAAGCCTATAAACTGCGGTTTAGGCAGGGCATCGACCTTCTCAACAATACAGGGGGTTGAAAAGGAAGATCCTACTACATTGGCATTGAGTTCTTGATTGCTGATTTCAAGAGCGCTGTGAATATCAGCAATCTTAGAATGAAAGAAACTTGCAATGTTGTTACACAGTACCTGTGTTTCAATGGTAGGATCAACTGATCTAGGTGTTGACAGAGAATCAAGTATGTTGAAAAGATCTCTAGGGGATTTAAGAGAAGTTGTAAGGTTAGTGAAGTAACACCTTTTTTCCTCCAAAATCGCCTTCTTATAATCTCTGAGCAGAGATTTATGCAGGACTTTCCCCGGTAGATCAGGATGAGCAGTCCAGGACCTCTCTTGTTGCCTGCATTGCTGACGCATAGATCTTAAACGGTCAGAGAACCAAGGTTGAGAAGGGCTCTTGCGGGCTGAGTAGTAACGTTTTGCCGGCGCCAGAGAGTCTATAGCACTGGCTGGGGCATTTGAGAGGTCAGAGGCAGCCCTATTTGGATCACCGAGAGGAGGGCAGCTGAGGGCATTCAGGAAAGTTGACACCGTGTCATCATTGACTGCCTTATAATTCCTTCTGATTTCCCATGCACTACTCTTGGGTTTATTAAATAGAGAGGAGTTAACTTTTAAATGAAATGATAACACCAAAGATGCTGCTATGTCACAAATACATCCCCATGTAACAAGAATCAATGAAGTTTCAACATCTGACATGGCAACAAGAAAGTAGTTATCAAGAACAGACAGCCCCTTTTGATTTTTCTGATTGTTAGTGGGAGATAAACGTATTTCCGTTAGTGTGTGGCTGCTAGCTACTGAGGCATGTAAGAGTACTCCTGGTAGTGTGTAACTTCTTGTCTGTGAGGGATGTGATAGTGCTTCAGATAGTGAATAACTGCTACTGTCATTGGTGAGCTAATGCTATTTGGTAATGAGAGATCGCTAGTATCTGACATATAAAAATCCTGCTAATACTGTCTGATTCCTACTCCAAGATGGGTGCGAGAGTCCTCTAAGGGGTGTGGGATAGCTATCGGTGTTTAAAGTGTTTTGCTTTTTACCATACTGACTTTAGAATTCCTGTTGCATTTTTATTGAGGTCATGGCTGCCTGTTGATACAAAAGTACAGAACATGTCTTCAAACACTACTGATAAGACAGCACTGCAGCATTAAATCCTGAGTGGTTTGCTCCTTTTCGATTGCTTTTATTATTAAAGGCTCCCAAATATGGGGAAGCATTATTAATCCAACATGCCCATCTATTTAATTTTGAGAACCTTTGCCCAGTGGTAATACGCGAGTCACATTGACACAATAAGAACCTCTTTCTGATCACAGCCCTCAAGTCATTGCACTAACAGTTGTCATCAAGCATTCAGTGAAAAGAGATTCAGCCCTCTCCCCTCCTACTCTTCCATACAACATAGTGCTTGTAGACACTCATCCTCTGCTTGAGTCTCTGCCTCCAGCCTTCAATAAACAGCACTGGATTATGCACAGAGAAACACCATACATGCTCACTAGACAAGCCAACATAGTTCGGCGGTCGCCGTTTTTCTCACTTAGCCCCTGCATTCTGGAACCCCCTCCCTCTTTCCATCAAATCCTCGTCCTCCCTCTTGAACTTCAGGAAAGTACTTAAAACTTACCTCTTCCCTACCCTTTGTTAAAACCCCGCTCCTCCGTTTTCCCCTCACTCATTCTGTCTTTCAGCGCCAGGAAGCCTCGGCGTCAGTGCGCTCTACAAATGGCACCTAAGATAAGATAAGATAAGTGTAGCAGAGACCATCCACCTCTGTCATCCCTCACTAGAAAGAAGGGGAGGAGGCTGTAAGTGAAGCCTGGAAGCCGTCAAAACAATACATAACATGATCATTGTTGGAGGGAAGACACCAAAACAACTGAGTTGTTGTTTTGCTTACTGTAATCCGAACTCCCACCAGCCCACTCCACATGCCTCTGCTTAATTATGTCTGCAACACAAATGCCCAAATGGCCCTACTTCATTATTTTCCGACACAGCAACAATAGTAGCTGTAGGGAATACACAGAATGTCATGCTACACCATACCTTGATAGCATGGAGCACTCTGGATGTTATTAGCAGCAACAGGCAGTGTAGTGTTTTGAGCCTGCAGTTTCATTGTAAGGGACACTGGAGAGGTGATTTATGTTATGCTTTCCTGCTATAACTGTTAAGTGTAAGATGGAAATGTCTCACAAGGATGTGTTCTGTATATGCCTCATTACATTTGTAAATTGTAGAATGTAGTGAGCTCATAGAACATATGAGCTCACAGGACGAATGGTGAGTGGATTGCTGGGGTGGATCGGTGTCACTGACCGTCTAAGTTAGCACTTCTGGTGCAAGGGATTCACGCTGAATAAACCTTTGGACATTCACCTGTGTCGTGTGGTGATTCAATGTAAGATAAAGTAGCAAGGCTGATTTCTTCTTGGGCAGTGGGCAATAACAATAGATCTCCACAGCAGTCCACCCAGAAAGGTGAGAACTGGGTTGGGAACAGCCATGGCAACCAGGGGTTATTGGGCTCCAGCTGTGACACACTTTTAGATGCAAACGGAGAACCAATTATACTCCACTCTTTTAGCTCTTGACACTCATGGGAGTGAGGCAGACCAATCTAAGGATTACTCATGGAGGCAATGTGAGTTAGACACTCCGAACTCCACAAAACACATAGTAACATTTAATACATCAATGTCCGGTAAGTGTGTTACATTTTAGAAAGAAAATCACACATTCATACTCTCCCTGCACATTACTGAACATAGCATTACAAATGTGGATCACGAAAACCAGATCTCCTAGGCACCTCCTGAACTAAAGATCCAGAGAGGTAATAAACAATTTAAAACCACTTTCTGCGTTTTTCCTCCAAGGGTTCATGATGTAAAACACCGTCATATTATATTTGGCACAGTATAAGTGGAGTGATGTGGCTCACTAGTTAGAGGCGGCAGACCCAGAAGCAGAGGACGGCCTGGGACCAGGGTTCTATCCCCGATGCGGCAGGGTCGTGGACCAGGGTCAGCGGACTCGAGAATTCTCTCCTCGGTGCCTACTCTAACCAGGGATCACACTCGGCAACTCTGGGCATTAGCTTGCCTCATCTCCACAACGGCCCCCCACATACGCCGGGGATGCCTGGTTTCACCTTGGAGATACCCAGTAGGGACCATCTCACAGGGAAAGCCAGGACGGGTTCCCCAGCGGTCTACAGCGCAGAGATACTCCTTCGGGAGTCGATTCTAGCGCTTTAGAAACCCTTAATTAATTAAATAATTATGGTAATTGACAAAGTATGCCCAGTGTAAATCCACTTGTGACAGTATGTGTCACGGGGTCACACCATGCAATGCCCCTATCTGCTGTGTTCAGCACATGATCTGCCTTAACCATGTCCCTTTCTGTTATGAACAATGTAAAACATTTATAGACGGGCTAACACAACTGCTGCCTGATCAAATGCCAGAAGTTCAACAAAAAGGTAGGTTCAAAGACCAGCTGATTTCCCTTTTTCTTTGTGCCAAGCCAGACCTCATAACTTTGTGTTGTGGCTGCTATTATATTTTCACTACATTGCTGATGGTATGCAGAGAAGACACTACCAAGAATAAGACCCACATTCTAATGTTCATATTTTGAATGAGGTGGACTGCGTACTAGTGAGTGTCCCCTAGATCTGAGAGGTGAGCGAGGTTCTGTTAACCTGGGACTCATCTCAGTCGTAGAATAAAGGTCCAACAGATAAGCTGCATTGAAGGAGTTGGGTCATTACAGTGCCCTCTACTATCCAGCAATACAGGGTAAATTTACTTTTTGGCCAAAAAGGAACCTGTAAAAATGCAATGCAGTATGTAACTAAATGAAGTTGCAACTGAAAGAGTTTTCACCTTCCTCTGGCCTAGTGAAAAACAGTAGATCCATGAGTTCATGGAGAGACATAAGCAAACTGTGTTTATCCATCAATCTGCTTATTGGCTTATTAAGTGGAGGTAGGAGTTCCATATTTCTTAGAATAAAATGCTGATGTTTGTTTACAGTTTGCTGTTCTGGAACACCCAAGAGCTTGGGGGGTGAAAAAGAATTTGTAAAAAATTGTCAGGACTTTTCTCTAACATGGTAACTATCCCTCTGTTTGCTCTAATCATCATTTTGAAATGATTTACTTAGGTCCCATACCTTTCTCTATGTGTTTGCTCTTTCAGGTTTATATCGCAGTAGGGAAAAATACTGGATTTCTCTACTTTCCACAATATTTTTACTGGCTTGGATTTAACATAAACACACAGGCCAGACCGGTAAAAAAGCAGCCTGGAGGCAACCCTAAGTGGAGGCTGTTGAACTAGAGACTGCAATTGGTTGTATTAGAACTTCTTATTTCCCTAAATATTTGTCTTCCATTCCTGGTGGGCAAAATAGAGAGCAGAACCCAACTTCTCTTCCTATTATTTTTTTTATTAATTTATTTATCAATTTTCTCATACATTCAAAAGAAGATATAACATGAGCGGCACTTACACAGCTTCAAATGGGAGAAACACCAGATCTGAACAGGCTCCCAGCGGATGATTTTAGAATAATGGTAGGCAGAGTAACCAAACCACTGCAGGAGGCACAGATACCTGCAGGCCATACTGGGAAGCTGTCAAAAGACCTAGGAACTAGCCCAATAGTGCTGATATATAATGAATGAAAACCTAGACATCGATTTGAGTCTTATTGGCCGATATCACTGCTAAACACTGATACCAAGCTATTGGTCAAGGATTTTGGGAATAGGTTACGGTTGTGATTGCTGATCTTGTCTACCCGGATCAAGAGGGATTCATGCCTCAACGGTCTACTAAATGAAACCCAAGGCTACTCAATAATAACTTAGCCATGGTGGTGGGAGTGGAGGTAGCAACAGAAGTAAGCCTTTGACTGGGTGGAGTAGTCATTCCTGTTTGCCATTTTAGAATGGATGGGGCTGGGACTCAGATTGCTAATGTGGATTGAGATTCTCTCCTAGGAACCCAAGGGAAAGGGAGAGAGTAAGAGAAAATGAAGTATTGTCCACAGAGTTTCTAACTGGGATGGGCACAAGAGTGGGCTGTCCCCATTAACAATGTTCTGTGCCCTGCAATAGACACTTGCAGAATTAATCTGTATAGACACATAAGTATGGGGCTGAGCATGGGAGGATAGATGGGAAGAAAGAATATCCCTATATGACGATGATATTTTACTATACTTGGCCACCCCTGGTCCCCTCCCGCCCCCCCTCGCAACTTCCCTTGTTAGGCCAAAAAAATGTCTTCAGCATACTTGGAAA
Organism: Lissotriton helveticus; assembly: GCF_964261635.1. Taxonomy (NCBI): domain Eukaryota; kingdom Metazoa; phylum Chordata; class Amphibia; order Caudata; family Salamandridae; genus Lissotriton; species Lissotriton helveticus. Next base: position 836,764,091 of record NC_136070.1, read on the forward strand.
GTATGCAGAATTCAGAATTAACTGGGAGAAGTCTCTGATATAATTGATGGGTTGATGGATACTAGTGGGGAAACTACCACTGCCATTTAAGGTGGAACTACAACACTTTAAATATTTGGGCTTATGCATTTCTAGAAATGACAAGGCGCATTACAATGACTATTTAGCCCCACTGATCAGTAAACTGCAGATAGGCATAACACATTTGAGTGCCTTGTCGATATCTATTGTAGGAAGGGTGGCAGTATTTTAAGAGATTGACTTACCCGGCTTCACCTCTACATTGCAAAATAGGCCATACAGCATACCAAAAAGTAATCAAATGAGAAGGATACTACTCTGGGCAGGTGGCACATCGATAATTGCATTAACCACATTACAGTTATCGATTTACAAGTTTGGAATGGTACACCCCAACATTCAGAAATACTATGAAGCAGCCCAAGTTAGTTCTGTGAACAAATTAGCCTATGCACCAGTTGACGAGCTGGCGTATAGGCTAGATTTACTAAGGTTGGGCAAGAAGGGATGTATGCATGTGCATTGAGGGAGGATTGATGGCATGCTCTCACCAGCTACTGACACAGTAATACATGCATAGCACAGATTAAACAGAAAAAATTGAAGGGATTAATGACTACCCCCTTAGGACTCATCTAAGGACGGGAACATAACTCAAGGAAGTGGCATGACTAAAGGTGTTTAGAAAATGAGATGACAAAGGATTATAATCATGAGAAAATGCATCGGATCCGAAGGAGATGGTACCTTTTGAGCACCGACAGATGGAATACGAGATGACTGCATCACATTATTAAAAAACTTACAGCGGCATCATGTATTACAATCATGGATATCTGACTCCACATTAGAGAGCAGGTTAATGGATAGAAGAATGATAACATATACTATGGTGATGGCAAATATACAGCAAGAACTACATGGGCTAAGGGAACACTGGCAAAGTGACATCTGAGACCTAGATGACCATGATTTGGAAGACAAGATTAGATTTCCAAAAATGTGGCAATAAAAGCTAGATTCTGCCTTATTTAGCTCAGAATTCTGCATAGGATTCATTATAGCAGGACACTGCAATATAAAATGGGCAGAACAGGAACTGATAAATGTCTGCGAAAATGTGGTCATACACACAATATGGGAATGCTCCAAACTCCAGGATTATTGGAGAACAGTGGTGAAGAGATTAGATGACTCCTCCAACACTAACATTGAGACTGACCCATCCCTTGCACTTTTGGGGATATTGAAAAGCTAAAATGCAACAAGTTATAAAAGAATACTGATAAAGCTAGGTTTTGTTACAGTGTAAAGAGATATTGCCCAAAAATGGAGCAATGTGATACTTCCTAGAATACTGTGCTAGGTGTTGGGCATGGTGATGAAAACGGGGTATATTCGCAGGATGGACATGTCCCCAAAAAACTACCTGGTGGGGATGGGCACTGGATGCCGAACAGATGGAGCAGGGCAGACAACACTTTAAAAAATACATAGATCTGTGATGTGAGCTCTGGATAAACAATGTACTTGGTGGAATGATACATTGGAATAATGTTAAAAGGGGTGGGCGGAATTTGCGTAATCGCGTTACACAAATCTCCACGAAATAGTAAAAAATCTCCGCGAACATGCAGAAATTCCGCGAACATGCGGATTGCTTGTTCGTGATGCTTTTTTACTGTTCGCAATTGCTGTTTGCATGCTCAGGGGGAAATATCTCGCGAACACGCATTTGAGAAGGCGAACATGCAAAAAATTTCGCGAAGTTGCGGAACGCAGAATTTTGGTCAGTTTCGCGTTCTCCGTGGAACGCGAAATTACCCAAATTCCGCGAGTGGAACGGAATTTACCACCCAGGCCTAGTTAAACCATGCCCTATCCATATGTTGGCAAAGGTGATACCAAAGTATTTTTATATATGATATATGAATATGTGGGGATAAAGAGCTAAATGAATTTAGTAATGAAGATATTTCGGTGTTATGTTATTACACTAAAAACAAATAAATTGTTATCTAAACAAATTACATTTATTACCTACTGGCGGTCGTTATAAAGGTAGCTACCAGTAGGTAGTTATAGTGAGGACCATGTTTCCATAGGAGAATCATTTTTTTGACTCGCCTATAACTCTGGTGCCATTGACAGATTTTTACAAATGCTCCCAAAAAAGTGTCACGTAAGGTCTTGTTGTGGATGAAAGGTTCTGGGGTGATCTGTCAAGCGGAGGCTGAGAAAAAGGGGCGTAAAATACGTGTATTTTCCATGTTAATTCCCATACTGTCTATAGACACTCCTGCAGCCTGAACCGCTGGTTGGAATTACACCAATTTGGCAGAAAGGTAGCATTTGGTTACACAGATTGTGCTTTTTGTTATTTGTTGTAAATCTATTCAGTAGTTGTTGAGAAATTTAAGAGAATACAATTAGTGATTTATGTTACTGAGGATATTTCATGATGATTTTGTGATTAATCGCGAATGCGCACACCAACAGGAATGCTGTGATTGGCCTGTTGAGACACTTGCAGCCAACATATTATGGATCGTAGAATGGTTCCTGGGGTTGAAAGTTTTGTGTCAAAAACTTTTTTTCTCTTCTATATGCGATATTTGCGAATATGGTGTGCATCCACCGGTGTAACAGTGCGGGGATTTCATGAATATCGCGACGTCTCTGTGAATATTGATGGAAAAAAAATATAGACACACCCACCATCAGTTTTACTTAGATGCTCACACATCCACTCACAGACACTCACACACCCAGTGACTGACCCATTCAGAGAATCATACCCCCACTCACATCCCTTCTCTGCCATTAACACACCCACTCACAGACCCACTAAGACACTGATGAACCCACTGACAGAGCAATTCATAGATTCAGACATCTACTCACAGATGCACATAGACAATGATGCAGCCATTGACAGACCCCCTCAGACACTCATGCACCCCCTGACAGACCACCCTCTAAGAGCCTCAGACCCCGCCCCAGAGACCTAGTCAGAGAGTCATGCACCTGGTCAAACACCTACTAAGACACAGATGCACCTACTCACAGACGCACCCACGGACCCATGCACTCAGTCACATGCCCACTCAGACACTAATGCACCTAGTCACAGATCCACTCAGACTCTGACACACCCACAGACAGACCCACTCAGATACTGATGCATCCACTTGCAGACCCACTCAGAGACTGATCCATCCACTGACAGACCCATTCAGAGACTGAGAGATGATGCACCCACTCACAGACCCACTGTGAGACTCAGTCACCCAGTCAAAGACACACTCAGACTCTGATGCACCCACTCACAGATCCATTGAGAGACTAGGGGGCACATACATCAAAGGAAATTGCATTCGCAAATGGTGCGAATCGCAAAATTTGGCCGTTTGCGAATGCAATTTCCATTTTTGGGATGCATTAACATTTTAGTAATTTTCGCAATTTAAGAAATCGCAAAATTGCGATTTCTTAAATTGCGATTGCATTTAAGGAATCTCAAATTGAGATTCCTTAAATGCAATGCATCAAACTCTAAAAATTTGCGAATTCGCAAATAAGGGGAGCAAATTACCATGAAGTTGACCTTCATGGTAATTTGCGAAAACTTTGAAAAATGCACTAAAGTGCATTTTTCAAAGTTCCATTTTACACATGTGAGTGTGCAAAATGTACTTCTAAGCAGATTTCAGGGCTGCAACAGGGTGTCCTTTGGACACCCCTGCACCCTTGAAATTGCATTCTTAATTTGCGAATTTCTAACGGTGAATTGCAAATTAAGAATGCCTCTAGGCCCATAGGAATGGATGGGGAGGTATTCCTTAATTGCGATTCGCAATTAGAGAATCGCAATTAAGGAATTTTAAGAAATCGATATTTTTATAGCAATTTCTTGATGCATTGCAGTTTGCAATTCCTTAATTGCGATTCCTTATTTTTCGCAATTAAGGAATCGCAAAATGCAATATTGATGCATGTGCCCCTAAAACACCCACTCACAGATGCATGCAGACACAGATGAACCCGCTGTGCTCTAAGAGCCACTCATATTCGTATTGAGTCACTCAGACACATGCAAACACTAATGCACTCAGTCACAGGTTGATATTGTCATGCAGTCACTGACACACCTCACTCAGACACTCATGCATGCACTCACAGATCTACTCACATGCTGATACAGTCAGTGACAGATACACTCAAATACTTACGCACCCACTCACAGAACCACTGAGTCACTAATAGACCCTCTCAGAGACCCACTGACACACCCAATCACAGTTGCCAGTCGAAGAGTCATACATGCTGTGCCAGACACATTGAGTGAGCCATTCATGTTTTTTTTAGAGTTGTTTAGATAGTAATGTATTTAGTGTGATGGTTAGAATCAATTTTTGGGTTACAAATTTTGAATGTGCTGTTGGATATTGAATGACTGCTTTTGTTTTGCATTTTCACAACGTATTCATGATCATTGCAACGTCATTGCACATATTAAAAAAAATGGGGAATAAAATTATTTATAACAAAAATTAACAATACAATATTTTGCACACTAGGGAGGCTCTGACTAGAGCCATTGTGTGTAATGACAGCTACTCATAAGACCAGATACAGACTTTCAGGTTGCTTAGACACAACTTGTTGCCTTTGTCTGTAAAGTGAACTTCGTCACTTCTATAAATTACATGCATGTTGAAACGCAGTTTGTTGTTCCAGATCGAGCACATGTTATCTGAGGAATGTAGAAACATGGCAATCTGTGGACAGAATTGATTAAACCACTTCCATTTCTGCCTTTGCCATATGTTGGAGTATGCCAAGACAGTGCGAGGGAAAAGAGTAAATAATTCTGAATCCTTCTGGTATCTTTCATTAGGATGTCCAGCTCTAGCCCAGTCAGTGTGCCAAAGTCATTACCACCACTGTGCACAATCATGAGGTTAGGGGGTTGGGCTCCACAATGCTTTAAACCAAAAGCAGCAAGTGATGACACTAACCTTCTCTGGCCAATCCATTTAATGTCCACATCAGCCAAACCCAAGTCTCTGTCAGTGTCATTCTTTCTAGCAGTCTCTCTACTCTAGCAGTCTCTCTAGCCCAGACAAATTAGATGTGGTCCACAATCCATACTCTAACCACTTTGAAGTGAAGCAGCAGTAGCAGCCAGGAGAAGGCTGGAGTTGAATGAGGTAGTTTTCCAAGTGAAAAGGCAATTAAAATTGAGGTGTTCTCCTGGTTTTAAAAAAACACATATTTGATTGGATGTTGTGAAGATGTAGGATAATAAAATTAGGTGGTGTTTTGAGAGGATTAGTAACTAGATCTGTGATTTGCTCTGGTAAAGAAAATGTAATACAGACATGCTTTTTAAGGTGTACAGTAAACCACACGTGCTGCAGCTAATTTTGTTACAAATCCTACTAGAATGTGATATGAATTGTGACCACCTGGTTCCAGTGGGTATATAGAGCCTGTGCTAACAGTATATTGGGGAAGGGTATGAAAAAAACATGTGACTATTTATGTAAATCTGAGGTGTTTAGACTAATTTTTCTATAAAACGGTTTTCGTTTTCTAATGAGGGCTTGCTAAAAAAGTGTAGTGCACTCTTAATGTCATACAATTATGAAGGTAAATATATTTTTGGACTCCAGTTTTTTTCGCAAGGAAGTTGCGATTATACACAAATGCGCATCCATTTTGGTGGTGTTTGGTGGGGTTTGTAAAAGTGGCTGAAAGGGTTAACACATACTAATCTTTGAGAATTGCAGTTACAACACTAAACTGTGAAAGGAATGTTTTCATTTGTTGCCTTCTGCAGTATTAGGCAATGCAAAGTTGAAAAGGTTGCCATTTATGGTTGCTTTGTTTGAGATTGGAGTGCCATTCTTATGCTTAGTTTCTACAAACCCTGGGACTTTTACATCTATCTAATAAGAGCACAAAAAGCTATTTGATCAATGACCTCAATCTTCTGGCATGTGATTTACATTTCTTTTAAAGCAAAAATATTGTTTAAGAAGGTATATGTGTATGTGAGATTCTGAAAAAAAGTCTCAAATCTGTATTAAAGTATTTAAAGTACATGAGATGGTTTATGACTGATAGTATGAGTGCTTTTAAATATTTATTATAAGGGGACTAAGACACAATTTGTGTCAGATGCTGAGTAGGTGTGTGTATGAAGTCAGTTCACAATGTGTTGCCATGGAGCTCCATATTCCCTTGTGCTGCTTTACTCCATTCTCTAAATGGTAGAAAAAAACTGTACTTTAATGTTTAAAGCTATTTGCAACAGTGTATTTGAAGATGTGATCTGCCTGTCACAGAAAATGTATTTATTTGCCTTCTGGGACTTGTAGTCCTATTTATTCCATTGTAAAAGAGGACAAGAACCCTTAGAATTGAAAGAGGGAAAAATGCACTCTAGGTGTATATGAATCATCATCTTGTGAAACTTGTTGGCTATCTATGAGCAATTCTTTAGTGTAGCTCTCTCTAAATTATAAGGCAGGTTTGTATATGCCTAGTACAAGCTTAAAGAACATATCTCACCATCTAAGTTACATGTGTAGTATGAGGCTGCTAGGCATAGTTAAACATGCACTGTTTAAACATTGGTCAGGTTTACTAATACAGACTTCCCTGTGGAGACTCACTGCCAGCTTGAATGTACATGAAACATCGCTTGATGAACTGCTGAAAGCTTATTTTACAACAGATAACTGACTTGTGAGATATGCTGAAGATATGCCATAAAGCATGGTCTTTAGTAACTTAGACATGCGAAAACACACACTCTTATTGCAAGCAATACATACTCTATAGCAACCATTATGCAGGTGAAAAAGATGTTTCGAAAGCATATATGCTCTCTCTCACCCACTGATGGACCAACAGATAGAGTTAAACATTCATTAACTTACTCACAAACTAGTAATACATCCATCAGTCTGCAAGGCAGTTGTGCAGACGCCTATATTACTTTGTACTTTCTAATAGAGACATTGAGATATTCATTCAGATATTTACATACAGATTTAGAGAGCTATAGAGCTTTCAAAACAGACAATCAAATACTGGCACATTTCCTTAAACATCTCATGAGTGTGCTACCTAGCCTATAGGGCACGGTACTATGTGTTTAAAAAGTAACACATGTATTCTAAAGAATCACTGTGCTGTATGCACTCCTAGAGACCCATGTGGCCAATTATACATCCACCCTCACACCTACACTTCAATCTCACATACCTTAGTAGAAAAGCAGACACTAAAACATGTTGTGAAATACTGACAGAAGCACCTAAACATACACTCACATAGACAAGCACAAATTATATATATGTACCGTTAATGGAGGCAGTTGCACACAGAGTTAAAAACCTATCACTGACTAACACAGTCAGGAGGCAATCTGCAAAGTCCCTTAGACACACATTTAGAGAATCATAGATGTCACAAAGAGAGGGGGTTATATACCAACAAAGTTAAATACATGTTTAAGCACACTCCCACACTGAGACACTGACTTAGATATCTGCTGAAGAACAGATCCTTTTAAATCTATCATACAGAGAAATCACCCTTGCATCATGTCTCGGGCCTGCTACACTTGATCCTGTGTATGTAGTTTTACTGCTTGTGCTATCCTGTCATTTAAAAGTCCTAGACAAGGTTTAAACTGCTCTTCTACTATGAATAACTCACCACTAAGGAAGCTTGTAGCTAGGCCAAACAATTAGGGTGCTGTGTGGTTAAAAGGTAACACATGTACTCTATAGATTGATTGAGCTATATGAACTCCTGGAGACCCATGCCCAATTATACATCAATCGTGCTACCCAGACTTCAATCCAACATACCTAAGTAGAAAAGTAGACCAGCACTAAAACACCCAGTGAGCTCGTAACAGAAGCGCCTAAACATTCACTCACACAGACAGGCAGATCTGATATGTGTCTAGCACTAAAAGAGGACACATTTAAATGGCCCAGTACTCACTAATGCAGCCAGGAAGCAATCCTTGCAGCCCCCTTACAGACACATTTAGGGAAGCATACATGTCATAAAGAGAGGCAGTCATTTACTAAATCTTACATACATATGCAATCACAGACCCAGATAGTAACTGAGATACTCATTTAGTTATCTGCTAAAGAACTGACACTTTCAAGTCTACTATGCAGAGAAGTAGCCCTTGTATTATGTCTCGGGTCTACTATACTTGAACCTGTGCATGTAGTTTTACTGCTATGGTTATTTTGTCACTTTAACCTTCTACAGAAGGTGTAAACTGCTCATGAACCACTATGGTAGGCTGGGGCCTAGGACATGGTGCTATGTGCATAAAAGGTAACACGTACTCTGAAGATTGACTGAGCTATATGCACTCCTAGAGACCCAATTATACAGCCACCCTCCTATCCAGACTTCAATCTGACATATCTTAGTAGAAAAGTAGACAGTCCGTAAAACTGCCAGTGAGACAGTAAGAGAAGCACCTAAACAGACACTCACACAGACAGGCATAACTGATCTGTATCTAGAGGTAATGGAGCCAGCTGCACACAGACTTAAATAAACCAATGCTCAATCAATCAAAAATCTCTTTATTCGATTCAAAGAATCCTTGAAGCATTTCAAACACATCTTTTAAAAACATTATAATGATAATAATAATAATAATAATAATAATAATAATAGCCCATGCACTATATCCATTAAAAACTATTTTCAATAAAAACTATGATCGAAAATACAAGAAGTGTAAGCAATTTGATTTTCTCTTTTTAACGAGATTCTAGTAGTCATAGGATGACTGAAATTAATGTAATTACAAAGTAAAAGTGCCTGTTCTGTTGACACATAATAATACCAGGGTTGATTAAACATCTAATAAAACAAATAGTTAAGCAGGGTCCTGATTAACAATAAGAACATTCATGTTATTTTCCTTTGTCCCAACATAAACTGTACCATTAGTTCAAATGTAGGCTAGTAAAGCAATCTGTAGGACAGTATATGTAATATGTTTACGTTAATAAAAAGTAAACATTTTTGCCCTTTCTTTGTCCTTATGTGACTGGCCGCCATCAGAAATGTACTGACGCCAAATAAGACAAGTTGGGAACTATCTGCTTTTAGTAAGCTAAGTGTCTCTATATAACTCCTGCCGTTCAACCTTTTACACAGTGGCTTAAACGATTTGCATATGGGAGTTAGATATGCTGTACAGAAGAATAAAACATGCACGATATCTGTATTGCACCTAGTGAGCATATTGTACATTTGGGGTCCCTTGCCTTCAATTGAGCATTTGCCCATTTCACTGTAAAGATATTAGCTGAAGTATCTCATATCTGAATTTCATGTAGAGAGTCTTTGCTAATTGGGGTTCGATTTCATCTAGAAAGGGCTCATAGCTCGGGGTGAACTTAAATGACAGAAATTGGGTAGTGAGTCTCCCTGACTCACAGTTTAAGGTGACCTCGTGCAATATAAAATTCCCAAAAATGTACTTGATCTCTCTCCTTGATTCAGGAATGAGCAGGCCCAGATTTACCCAGTACCTGTTTAGACCTAAATCAAAGAGCCATTTTCGGATATGAACCAGCCAGGGAAAAGTAACATGTAAATCCAATTCTAACAACTCACTCAGGGTCTGCCTATAAACGTCTAGTTCCACAGTTTTCCAAATTCTGACCCAATATGCCAGTAACATTCAGACAGCAAGATGTTCCAACCTTGTTTATCCCAATATCAAATGTAAGTGAGATTATTGTTTTTTTTTTGGGAAGACACGTTAACATTCGCACGATTTTGTTTTCCCTAACAATTAAGGGCTGAAGGGTTTCGCCTCCCCATAACTCAGATCCATATTGAGCGGCGGGTTGAGTTCTGGATTTGTGTACATCTAGAGCAGTGGTGATTGCCTTTGACAGAGTCAGATATTGTTTCTTCACAATAGGAATAGAGTTTTGCATTAAAATTGTTTTGACTTCTTTATTTGTGGCTTCCATGAGAGCTTTGAGTCTAATGTAACACACAGGTATACAAAGTTAGAAATACACTCCAAGGGCACACCGTTCAAAGCTAAACTTTTTGGGAAGTTTTTATGAGGTTTTATAGCCATATATTTGGTTTTGTTTGGGTTTATCTCGAGACCTTTTAATTTCCAATAATTATTAAGGCTGTCGAGTAAGTTTTGTAGACCCCTGGGTGTTTGGGGCAATAAAATTGTATCGCCTTTAAATGTAAGGGCACAGACATGGGTGCCTCATGAGCAGCTGATTGCAGGTACTCAACCATATCATTAACATGCAATAAAAACAGTGTTGGCGCCAAGATGCATCCCTGGCGCACTCATCTCCTAATCGAGATTTTGTCTGTGAGTTCCCTTCCAGCGCCCCATCGGACCTTAGCGAAAAATCCATCATGAGGCTTCATAATTTGGTTTAAAATCTCCTTCGGCACTCTCTGGTCCTGTAAGGATTTCCATAAAAGAGTTCTTGGGATAGAATCAAATGCTGCTTTCAAATCGATGAAAGCAACATATACATGTCCCTGTTTTAGTTTAGTATACTTCCAGGCTGTGCTCAAAAGTCTAAAAACGTGATCGATTGTACTTATGTGCTGTCTAAAGTCAGGCTGGCAAGGTGAGAGAATGCCTAACTCTATCATCCAGTCATTTAGCTTGGTCAAGATTTGTTTAGCAAACACCTTTTGCATAATATCTATAAGGCTTATATGCCTGTAGTTTGCGGGGTCGTCCCTATTGCCCTTTTTGTAGATAGGAATAATCTCAGCTCTCTTCCAGGATTCTAGGATAGGCTCTCCACTGGCTATTGCATTGCACAATCGATTCGCATACGGGACCCACACATCTGTAGCATGTTTCAGGAGATCTCCCGTGATCTAATCTGGACCGGGTGCCTTTGCTGCTCCTATAATAGCTATAGCTTGAGCAGTATCATCTAGAGTAAATTGAAGAGGTACATTTTGAGCTATCAACGGGGACTCTTCATTAGGGATTAGCGAATCTATCGCAGACCCGTCTAGTGCAGCGTAGAGGCATGAGAAGTGTGGTCAGTGGTCATCTTACTCCCTTTGTTCCCCAGCGCTATTATTTTCCAGAACAAAGACTGGTCTCTGGCTTTTGCAGCATTTAAGAGATTACTCTAACTTGCATCCTCCCAGTGCCTCAAAGCTGTCTTTGTTTTTTTTCAATATTCTGCTCTTTCTAGTTTAATCTGAATTATGTTTTAAGTTTTAAGGGATCAGAAGAGTCTACGTTTGACTATGACACATTCCTTATTGAACCGAGAGTTCAAGGGCTGCGGCCTAGGTCTTGGTATGTTAACCAGTACTCATTAATACACCCAGCAGGCAATCCATGCAGCCCCTTGCAGACATGTACCAGATATAACTGACCACTAAGGTAGGCTGTAGCTAGGCCATAGTGCAGGGAGCTATGTGCGTAAAAGGTAAGACATACTCTGACATTTCAGAAAGCTATATGTACTCCAAGGCATCCATGTGCCCAATTATACATACACTTTCCCACCCAGTCTCCAATCTGAAACATTTAAAATATGCAATATGATATTATCCTTGCTTCTGTTTCTTTCTTCTCTGACTTTTTGATGGCATTTTTACTGTCTCTACATAACTACAAATTGATGCCTGAAAAGAAAAACAAAATAACTACATTTACCTTTTAATTAAATACTATCTCATCACAACTTAGAAACAAAAGGGGCAAACTGCAAAGAAAGTGGTGAAAGACCAAAGAGCAACTGATGAAAGAACAAAGAAATTTCTTCAAATAGTATGGGGACAAGTCAGCAGAATCAAGTAAATACAAAAAAAGTTTGAGATCACGTAAGGAAGGAGGAAAACTACATGATATGACGATTAAAAAATCGTACCAAAAAGCAGAGAGTTTACTCAAAAGACAGAGGCAGTTTAAGGAAATCTAAGTTAGAATTCTCCAGAGTAGAGGAATTCTCAATTTATTAAAAAGCATGATAAAGTATGCAAGAAGAAGAGAAGCAGTCAGACAAAAGGAATGTATTGAGGGTGTAGTCGAAAAGCCTTTGCTCTAAAGAAGAAGCTATTTATTTTGATTCTAAGCAGAATGAAGATACTAAACAAAATAGTGTTATCCATGAGGAGAGAAAGCCAAAAGAAAGGACTTGTCAATAGAACTAACTTTTGCACAGTTTTCAGCGGGGAATGCTTACATATTTCCAGCACTGAGCCTTTTTTTAATGATGAAAGCTACTTGCAGGAGAAAAAAATTAATTCATGCAGTTGACCAATGTGGACGATGTAATGAGATGAAAGACAGTTGCCCTATTCCAAGAAAGGTGATGGTACCTAGGAATGTAGAGCAAATCATAGCTGAAGTAGCACAGGGAAATTAAAGGCAGGCCCCTAAATATAAATGAAACTGTAGCAGTGTTTGTACTGTTCAGCAGGCATCTATTGAAAACGTTCTACATATATGATATGTTTCCCTGCAGAAGTCTGCAGCAGAAAATTGGTATGTTGCAAGGATTAGATCCATGCAAAGTTAGGAAGTATACTACTTAATAGGGCCATTCGCTAGCATGAAAGAAAGTGTGCTGAAGCACCTTTCATCACTTTAGAATGTTAGCTGTTCAGCACTCTGAAATGCAAAAACTAGTTAGGGCAGGACTTTTAACATACCAAAGCCTCCTATGTTAAGGTGAAATGAAATGAGCTCTTTTGCATGGTACAACATCAAAGGTACAAAAAGTTTGTGATGATGTTCAAGTTAATTTCTTTGGTCCGGAATGTAGAGAAAATGCCTACTTGGTATCTGCAGTAGTAGCAGAACAAGACACAGGCATTACTGTTGATAACTTCCAATAAGAGATTAAAAAGATTAACAGTGTTTCTTCAGAGATACCAAACTGTGTTTGCATTTGTTGTGGACACACTCACTACAAAAGTCAAACTCAGAATGTTGATTTGTATTTAAAAAGTGAAAAGTGAACAATGATAAGTGGCAAGAATTTGAAACTTATTTATTTTAGACGAATACTTTGACTATTCCATTTGAATATGTAAGTACTGTTATAGTAAATTAGAGGATAAAAAATGTCAGCTAGAGCAGTTCATAACAAGTCAGAACTAGTTTGAATTCCAATATAACTTCAAAATCTAAATGTGTATGAATCAATCCTTATCCAGTGTACCCATCCCTTCCAAACTACAGTTCGTATGGAGCCAAGGACAGGAATGTTACCTGCAACTGAGCTCCAGAAAGGTCTTAAAGGCAGAGTTGTATATTTGCCATTAGATGTCAAACACAATCTGGCAGATGCATCAAAGTAAATACCGGCAGCAAAGGGGCAGATTCTCAGAATCTGCCCCTTTGCTCCCGGTATTTTTGCATTTGGGATGCATCATCCCAAATGCAAAAATCGCAATTTAAGGAATCTCTAAATTGAGATTCCTTAAATTGTGATTGCATTTAAGGAATCCCAAATTGAGATTCCTTAAATGCAATGCATGAAAGTCAAAAAAATAGCGAATTCGCTAATAGGGGGAGCAAATTACCATGAAGTTGGACTTCATGGTAATTTGCTAAAAGTTTGAAAAAAGCACTTTTGTGCAATTTTCAAAGTTCCATGTTGCGCACACACATGCCCTTAGGGCATGTGTGTGTGCAACATATGTACATAGATCAATTTCAGGGGTGCAACAGGGTGTCATTTTGACACCCTTGCACCCTTGAAATTGCATGAACAATTTGCGAGTACCTACTGGTGCTTGCAAATTGCTCATGCAATCTCCATTACATTCCTATGGGCCTGTAGGCCCATATGAATTAATGGGACAGCATTCCTTAATTGCGACTAGCAATTTGCGAGTAGCAATTAAGGAATGTTAAGGAATTGCTATTTTAATAGCGATTCCTACATGCATAGGCTTTTGCTATTCCTAAATAGCGATTCCTTAAAAATCGCTATTTACGAATAGCAAAAGGCTACGTTGATGCATCTGCCAGAATATTGAAACTGTAGGGGTACAGAGAGATTTGGAAGAAGCATTTGTAATTCTAGTGAATGGAGTTCATACCAAGAGCAAAAAGATATGGCAAGAGTTAGTGGCTGTTACCCAAGTAAAAAATGCAACATTATATCTGGTATAAAATAATATTTATTATAAATATATAGATGTTCTTCAAAATGTAGCACATTTGGAATATGATACATCATCAAGAGGTCAGATTGAAAAAGTAGATCGATCCCAATCAGAAGAAATGTATAAACACTACAGTATTCACTCTCTGCATTCTAAAGAGATTATTGGCGACGCAATTGATCTCTATCAAATGAAAGAAGCAAGAGGAGCTCCCTTAAGTTAGTGGTAAAAAAGTGTAGAAGCTTGGTGTTTTCTGCATCTCTTTCCCACACGTGTAGGTGGTAGGTATGATGACCGGCCTGTACAGCTGAATACAGATCAACTAGACTATACTCAGAGGATCCCAGATTTCACCAGTGTATCCCTATATATTTAATCTATTATTTGAGAGTGACTTGTCAAGTCTAGCTTATGCAGCAAACCACATTCTCGAGACAAGAATAATTCTGCAACATAGGAATTCATTGACAAAAGTAATTCATTGACAAAGTTCAAGACAAAGATGAAAGCCTGGAATACAACTTGATTAATTTGATGGCATGCCAGCATGGCAGCAATGAGTATTGGTTTTGTCATCATGGGGAGCTGAAATGCATGTTAAGAAACCTAGGAGCACTGACTTGGTTTCTAACTCTCAGTTGTGCTGAGTATGCATGGGATGACTTGCTTGAATCCCTGTGAGAAGCAAACTCAAAAATAAAAGCCACCAATTTAAAAACACCAAGAGAACTTTGTTTGCTGGACCATGAAAATGTTTGCAGATATTTTAACCACAGGTTTCAAGTGATGATGGGTTTCATCTGCAACAAAAGTAATCCTCCTCTCAGTGAAGCAACTGATTTCTTTGATGCAACGAGTACCAAGCTAGATGTGCTCCACATATTCACAAGCTGCTATGGGTAAAAGATGCCCCAAAGTTTGGAACAGACACTGGTGAGTCTGTGTTGTCTTTCATACAACAATATGTGACATGCGTCATTCCCCAAAAATTGTTGACAAGGGTCTGAGACAACAAGTTTTACGATTTCAAAATCATTGGTGTGAGAAATAATGCCGAAAATACAAATCCAAATGAAAAGTTTACATGAGATTTTGTTTTGGATTCCTGCAACCTATGATCACAGAAGGAAGAGTGAACAGCTTTTTATCTGCAGTCAGACATACCCTCACTTGGAAATCATCCAAAAATATATACATTCTGAGACGAACAGAGGCTTCAAAATATATTAATGACTATAATCCTGCCATTCTTAAGATGTGGAATTCAAATATGGATCTACTTCATTGTTGTTACTTGCTACGTAAATTCATATTTAATAAAGTCAAAAAAGACAGAGATGAAAGAGATGTGGGAGGTACTTTCAGTAGAAAAGAGTCTTACCAGGAAATTGTACAATTTCAGCTAGAAAATGTTTTCCCACAGAGAAATAGGTTAGTATGAATGCTTGGACGGGTTAAGCTCTGCTAGTTTATTCTCAAAGTCAAGAGAAATTGCAATACAGCAAGCAAGACAGGAAACTGTAGATTTCAAACAGTTAGTAAAACAACTGAATAATGAACAGAAATAAATATTTCATGAAGTTAAAGATAAAATAGAGATTGGATTCCTGCATAGGAAGAGACGGCGTGAATGTACTTCATTAAAGTTGGTTCTACTATACATAAGTGGTCAAGTCAGCACTGGAAAAAGTTTCTTAATTAAAGTACTCACCATTTCTCTACAGAACACTACAGATTTAAATTGGTCATGTGCAGTTACTACACCAACAGGATTAGCTGCACATCATATTAAAGAAATGACTCTTCTTCGACTATTAATGCTACCTGTGGAACATGACAATAAACCAGAAATTATCTGTGACTCTTGTCATTAGGTAATATGGGTTGTGAAATAAATGACGCTTCTAATTATTGATGATGTGAGCATGGTTTCAAACCTAATGCTTGCCTTCATACTTTTAAGAATGCAGCAGATTTTGAGAACACATTATAATGTACTGTTTGGTGGGGAACATGTATTTGTGCTTGCTGACCTACTACAACTAACACCTGTAAAAGGACATTCTGTTTTCAAAACACTTCTTCATAATGAAATAAGTAATTCTCTTGGAAGTATTGGAAATGTGAATATTTGGCAAACCTTTGAATGCAAAGAATTAGAGAGAAATATAAGGGAAGCATCAGATGTGGAATATTGAGATGTACTGAAGGACATTAGAGTAGGAGTTCTTACAAAAGAAGGGAAATGTGTTTTAGAAACTCACCTTATCAAGAAACTATTCCCATTTAATATTACAGCAGCACAACTAATGCATAATTTCATTAAAGAACAGAAGGCTGCACTTTGTTTAATACCAACCCTTTAAGAGTGCTCGAAATTCAATGAAGAATTAGTAAAGCTGGAGAAAGAAGATATTTAATTACAGCTACTGATAAAATGGAACATCAGGGAGTCACAATTTCACTCACAGATACACTATAGGCAAAGTTGGATTCTTTGGAGAAGTGTGTATCGAAAACTGCAGGGATAGAAAAATATCAAAGAAGGGTTAGTAAATGGTGCAATTGGTAAAGTTATTGATTACCTAAACAGAGATGAGGTAGAATACTTGGTCATAAAATGTGATGAGGTTGATGGTGTCAAGCAATGCAGGCAATGCATTGTGTATTTTTTGTTAGTGAAAGACTTATACGTCCAGTGAAAGCAGTTCCCACTGTCTATAGCGTATGCTGCAATCATCCACAAGTCGTAATGTTAAATGTAGATGCAGCTTTTGTTAATATTGGAACTACTCTATTCAAAGAAGGAATGTCATATGCAGCATTGTCGCAAATTAGAACGTTGTCTGGTTTGCTTTTGATTGGCTTTGAAGAGACAAAAGTTAGTGCTGACGCAAGCTGTGTAAGGGAGTTCCCTTGGTTAAGAAGTCTATAAGCTCCTGATTTAGGCTAGTACCCTATTTATGAGAAACAGTTAATCTATCCATAGCAGAAGATTACAAAACGTTGCATGGATGCTGGAGAAAAGGAAGGACAGAAGGGGAATCCGCAAGGATCAAAGAAGGGAAAACTGCTAAATGATGGAGAAGTTATAGGTTCCCAGCTCAAAAACAGTTCAGGGGGTCAAATGCTATGCAAATGCTGTTCTGAATTTACTGTTCTATTTACCACATGTAGTAAACCAGAATATATGGTAAATGCTAATTATGTTTTTTGTTATTGGTAGTCATATATGTACAATTATTTAAGCTTAAAATGTCTAACACTATATATAAATATATTTTTCATATTGAAATTTAGCACTATTTGGTTAGCGATGTTCTTGTTGTCTTGGTTTGGCTTGTTTAATTTGTTTTGTTGTATTGACAATATTTTGTGTTTCTTTGTTTTTGATATTAAAATGTATTTTCCATTTTTTACTACAATATTTTAGTTGTCAATATTTGTGCTTGTGTAGTTTATGGATAGGATCTTGATATTTTTTACCTGAAACGTTTGCCTCAACATTATTCATCTTGATATTATGTCTTGATATTAAGCATAATCACGATACCAAGTACAAGACAAGGCGAAGCATCCTTATGTTTGATCTTGGAACAGCTGTTCATGTAAGAGTGTCAAGATGTGTCAAGTGAAGAGTGTAAGTTATGGGGAGGATCCCTAAAATTGCATGTTCAGTTTAAATGTCCATGAATAATTCTTGGGAAGAGAAACTGCAACAACTGCTTCCCAAACGCCTTGTCAAGATGTTACTGTGTGGCTGAAAAACACATCCTCTAATTAGTGGACTTTGCAGAGGACATGGTCTTTACCCTCACCGTGTCCACTGTGCCTCTTGGAGATTGCTGCTGACAGTAAGAAACTATCATTGCATAAATGAGTTCTGGACACAGCAGCATATCATATTCAGTGAGCAGTGATGATGGGAGCACTGGGCAAGGCTGTAGATAGTGCTGCCCAGGAGGTACAGTTGGCAATAGTGCTCAGAATAAAGCATGGCCATTGGCCACGCTTGCACCCAGTACCCACGGAAAATGCTTACAGGTCTTGCACGGTAAGTATGGAGGAGGGTACAGGAATAGGTTATGGATGAAGGCTGTATACTTGTGATCAGTTTATGACTATGCATAGGAAGTAGCCATTGTCAGTGGGTGTTGTGTACAGTGCATACTGGAACAGGACCCAGCTGTAGGCAATTCCCAGATCAGACCAGAGCTAAGGTATAGGACTGAAAGATACGTGATTATGTCTGCACCTAACAGCCCCTTTGGGTATACTACTTGGTATAGGAGTCTTGCTTCAGCCAGAGACCAAACCCTGTGCCAATATCCTTGAGTACAGGAAACGGGTGTGACAAGTGGAGTAAATGTAATCAAGGTAGGGCATGCTGGAAGCCTTAATGTGTCTATTGGTCATGAGGGCAAAGACGTTATGAGTCCTAAATCCTGTATTGTTCCTTAAATTTACATTATTCCCCAAAACCCATGAATTGTTATATTAAACCATGGATGAAGAAGCTGCACTGGCTTCCTGAAGCTCAATCTACCATCTTTAAAACAGGCTGCATAATTTTTCAATCAGTTATAATAAAAGCCAGAATTTTATATCCCAGAGAATCCAGACCTATACCCTGATCACAATCTCAGATCACCCACATGAAATTCTTAATGGTACTAAGATTCAAGCAATTGAGACTGGGAGAAGCAAGTGATAGTTACCCATACCTGGAATTCACTTCCACTTGAAATTGGATTTGCAGCAAATTATATGAACTTCAGGAAGCTCCTGAAAACTTGGATATTTACACAAGCAACTTGCTAAAATTCCATCCTTTCTTTACCCCAGCACCAAGAAACCTTTTTGGTGTACATGTACTATAAAAATACGGTATAATATAGCAAAACAAAAGGTCTGAGAAAGTCAGAATGTTACATTTGGTTCTCAAAGTTCATGCCAATTGGGTGGTGCTAGGCGAGGTACAGGGCAAAATGTTTGACCACAGACCACACTCTTTCCACTGGACACTGTGGGTAACCACACAGTACAAAGGCTATGTGCTTCACCACACTGTCCTCCAGGTGCTCACAGGGAATGGCCAAAAGAAGTTATTGTGGCCAGAGAAATTAGTAGGCAACGAGGCTAAGAGTACTAGAAATGGCAAGTCTCTGGCTCTGCATAGCTCGTTGTGCAAGTTGTGGCTTTGGTTATAACGTGTGACCAATGTGGGCTGGTTACAACCACACACCATACCCTGCCTGTGTAGGGAGCAGTGGAAATGAGAAAAGATCTAGGCCATTACCAGGAGGTACTTGGGCCAGGGTCCTGCACATGCTCAAGGTCACACCTGTTGTCAGTGCCAAGCAAGTACGAGGCATGAATAGCTGGCTGAAGCCGAGACCTGTCCCCAGTACCCAGACAGCGCTAAGGCCAAGAGTGCCTGCAGAGGACTAAACTACAGACTGCACTCTGTATTCAGTGCTCTACATGTAATGGGTTGAGAACACTGGGTAAAGGGAAAGGAAGAAGTCTGTGCTTTGTACATTACACCACAGTACCGGGACCTAGTGGGTAGTAGGAGAACCACTGCTAAAAAGAAAGGCTAACTGCCTCACTCTGTGCCCCTTACTCAATGAGCAACATGTCTAAACTGACCAAACTGCCAGAACCATGGATTTTGCAATGCTTCAGGAACTTCTAAGAATTACTTCCTGCAAATTGTGTTTTTTGCTATTGTAAGAGGATACCGATTCCATGAAAATGTTGAATTTGCACTTTGATTTCATTTGAATTGCGCATCTGCATAAGCCAACAAAAAATAAATCACTAAGCTCTAATACTAAGAGGGTGAAGGGGGCTAGATGCTGCTCTGAAAGCAAGACTAGAGGACAATCCTAGTGCAAACATATGGTATGTCCCCCGGTCCAGTCCCAAAAGGTACTAGAGGTAGGTGGACGTGGACCAGGAAATGGCTAAACACTGAGGGTATACCCAATGTATACTGGATGTTGTGGACTGGTGAATAGGGTTCAAGGCTTTGTGAAAGGCCATGCCCTGAAACCACTTACCACTGACTAACATGAAGGCTGTGCTCAGAAGGAACTCGGCAAAGGGGTTTATATTACAGGACATCAGGGGCACATCCAGCAAGTACAAAACCAAACCAAATAAATTCATTACGAAACATGGTTAAGTGGGTGTTGTAGTTGGCCATTAAAGTCAGGAACTATTGTTTGCTATAAAATCCCTCAAACAATTATTTGAAAATCTTCACTTCACAAGACATAGCATTACAGTCCAAATGCTCAAGCATGTATATTAACTAGGTATGTTATGGGGTGCTGTCCCACCATAATGCCCCTCTCAATGATTCACTAATGATTTCACACATTACATCACAGATGACAATACAAATGACATAATTGATTACATTACTGGTGAGATCAACAAAGACATAATAAATACAGGGGTACTCGACTGTATGTTTTAAATTTTACATGCGGTTAGCGGACACACTGGGCCAGGTTTACAGTTTGTTGAACAGAGCACTTAACCATACACCTAGCAGAGTACCCTGTCTGCCAAACTGATATCCGCCTATTTAGAGTCAAGCAGACCGTCATGTTTCTGTCAGCGGGGTTCTCTGCTGGCAAAAACTCTCCATCTGCATTAGGACATTGGTGTGCCATAAATGTAGCTACATCAGACCATCCGTCCTATTTAGAGCCAACGGTCTGATGTACTTTTATTTTTTCAATTTAGAAATACCAGCCAAACTGAAAACGATCTCCCTGGTTGTTAGGCTTTTGCTTTTCAAAAATAAACTCCTGCTTTGGGAGTTGGTTTTTGAAAAACAAAAAAGTTTGTGAAGAAACCCCTAAAACATGGCAGACGCTCCGCAAACTTTCAGTACCCAGGGAGACATCACCGTTTAGGCAGCTCGTCTACAGGCACAAACATCTCTGTCGGCTGGTATGGATCTATAAATATGGTGGTCAGTAGTCCGTCTGCGGTGGCACAGGTAGTTACCTCCATCACTCTGATGGATTGTGATCCCCGCAATACCCAAAGTGGGACAGACTGACTTGAATGTCCATGCCTTCTGCATGACAAAATTGTCTCAGTGCATTTGCACCTTTGCTCCCTAGTTATTTTCCTGTGAGGATATCTAGTTGTTCAAGGAGATACGGATGTTTTTATCTCCACTACCATCTTCATAAGGACATCTGTTCAATGCAATCACATCCTATTCTGTCTACATATTCTCCTTGAGAGCATCTAAGGGAAGACTGTAGTCTGCTTAAAATATCTCAAATGAACTATGATCAAAGGAATACCTTTCCTCCCTTTCAATATAATTTATTTCATGGGCATTGAAGGGACATTATGGTTTTGTAACTAACGATACCAGGATAAATTCAGTAGGTTAGATTTTAGATTATAACTGTAATGTCCCTTCAAATGAAATATGTTTAAGTGAATAGTATTTATATTTAATACATTTTTATTCCTGTCTGCTAATTTATTAGGGATTGTGGTTCTACCTCTGTCTTTAAACTACTGTTGTTGATTTTGACAGTCTCAAAACTACTGGTATTGATTCAGGCCTATTCCCAGCCTTTAGTCCAATTCAGCATCTACAACTCAATAAATCAATAGTTTGATATAAAAAGGCAGTATTCCTTACCTGTCATGGCGCAAAGGTGGACCAGCAAAGATGTAGTGCTGCAGAAGCTATTTAAGGTCTTGCAAAAGCATTTTAGTAAACAAACTTCTGTCTCCAGACCATTGTTTGACAGAAAGAAGCCATTAAAGTATTGGTTGGAGATAGTCCTATTGACAGACAGTCAATGGTAATCCTAAAAAGTGTGATTTACAAAGGCACCTCCTTCAGATCAGCCTCTATGGTAGGAATGCAGCAGATTTCCACAGGAAGTAGTTATGAGGTAATCTGAGGTGCACTTCGACAGGAAACATTGTGTACCTCACCAACACCTGGATAAGAAATTAAAGTTTGCTTTCATGTTCTGTAAAGTTGAAGGCAAACAAATTTAACATTAAAGGACAGGCATGTGGTCGCAATCCCTATTTCTTGAAACTGCATAAATCTCACACTTGTTCATTCGTATTGTGAATTAGTAATGATATAAACATGCAGTATTTTATCAGTAAAAGTACAACAGTCATATTTTGTAACTAAATACTAGCTTTGCTATTTTTAGAATGCACACAATGTTTGTTAAAATATTTGTGTATTCTATTTCAAACTTTGCCCTGAGTAAGTTCTCAATAAGTAAGAAAGAGGCTTAGCATTGCTGCGTTTGTCCTCACTCTTTCATCTTCTCCTAACATCTTATAGATAAGATGTATTTCACCATTTCCTCTTCATAATTTCTTCGTTACGAATTTCCCCTCATCGTTAGCATCAAGCAGTTTATTTTTTTTCTTGTCAGTTTTATTGACAATTTAAATAAAATAAAAAACTATATTTAAAAAAATGAATGTGCCTTTATTCTAAATCTTATCCTTGTGTTTTTACTTAATTTTAGTAATTTTATTTTGTATATGAATTTGAAAGAGGTGTAGCTTAATTTTTAGAGTGTTTTGGGCTAATGTGGAAATAAAACTCTAACATCGTTATGATGAGTAATTGAGGAATTACAAAACTGTACGTTTATCTATAAAAAATATTGAAACATGCCCCTGGCATTCTCAGGTTTGGAAAATACAAGGTGACTGCAATGACTATAGATCACTGGCAAAAATGCTACAAGGAATATTAAGCGCTGATGCATTAAATAAGTTACCATTTTAGCTGCAGCCCTTGGGCACTATTTGACTTGCAACTAGCCACTATTCTGATGGCCACTAGCCAGTTCTTCCTGAAGAAGCGGACACCAGCAAAAAAAGGTTGAAGAAGTTAGGAGACTGCAAGAGGAAGTGCAGGAAGAAGAACAGAAGGAATAGGTTACAGCAGGTTGTATGAAGAATGGGGATGAGATTTGCTTTCAGCTGATGGATGACCTGTGCTACCAGTTTGTGATGCCCAACTGCTAGGCACCTTCATGGTCCTGCACAAATATGAAGAGATGCCATGATCTGATTATTTAGGGAGAATTGGTTCAACCCTCAATTTATAGTTATGGCCGAAAATGTGTGCCACCGATGTGTTGCCTGCCAGCATATAAATGTCGGGAGGAGAATCCCCATTACCATGAGCATGTAGGAAAACCAAGAGGTCCCTTTAATAGAATGTAGTTTGATTTTATTGAGATTCCTGTGTGTAAAAGACTGAGATATATCCTGGTTATTGTGTGCTTTTTTCCCCGTGGGTTGAAGCATACCTGACTAGGAGGAATGACAGTCTGACTGTAGCCAAACTGCTGTTCTGAGAATAGATAAAACATTTTGGGTTCCCGATTTCTTTAGAGTTAGATGAGGGACTCATTTTAAAAATGAGGTCCTGAGAATGCTGTGTTTAGCTCTGCAGGTGGAACAGTGATTGCACTGCATTTACTAACCTGAGGCTTTTGGCATTGTTGAACAGATCAATGGGAAGCTGAAGTCCCAGCTGGTGAAGATGTGTGAGTCTCCCTCATTGAAGTGGCTGGATGTGTTGCCTTCGGTGATGAAGAACCTTTGAAGTCCTCCTGACTGGTGAACAGGATTGTTGCTCCAATAAATTCTCATGGGCCAAGCTATGAGACTGCCTGCTGTGTTTGCTTATAAATATCACAGGTGATATGAGTATTGACTACTTAAAGGACTGGCTGATGTGGTAATTTGTTGCTCATCAGGTTGGAGAAAATCTTTTCTTCCTGCATCAGAGGATGTGTCATAATCTGAGTCCAGGTGACTGGGTCCTCATCAAAAAATATGTTCAGAAGCTAGGCCTAGAGCCACGCTGGAAAGGACCCTTGAAGGTGATCCTTGGGATTAACACAACTAGGAAGTGTGGCTGAGTGCCTAACTGGGTGCATGCCTCGAATACTCAGTAAGTGAAATGCCTTCTGAAAGAAGTGACAACACCTGTTCCTGGGCCTCAACCATCACCTTTAGCTCTCCCTGATGGAGGTGGGAGGTAGAGAGTGAACAAGGTCCTTAAAGTCCATATGTGGGCCAAGATCCCGAAATAACACAGAGTGAAATTGAGGTGATTCTGCACCTAGGCGTACATATTACAGTACTATTAAACTTGATTGGGTCATCTATGATTTTGGTGTTAACAGTGCAGTGCCAATCGAATCTCTGAGATTCCTGGTGCTGAAGCAAGGTGTTTAAATTTCCCTGGATAGATCTACAAAAACAAAACTTAACTGTGTGTATGAATTGATTTTGTTGATCTCAAATGACTGAACTTTATAAAACTTTTGCTTTACTGAATTAAGAAGATTCCCTAAGGAAAAGGCTGTATTAGAAGAGTATTGAATTTCAATCCGCACGAACAGGGTGATTCTTACAGAGCTAAAATCGATCTCTTTAGATTCACCAGGGGCCTTAAACTCAAGAAATACTTCTCTGTGGTACCGACGACCAGTAACACCAACATTTTCAAAGTATTAATGATCTCAAGGACACACACTTACTTGTATCCTTAGCTGACTGTGACAATCACACCAACACCTTGGAGGATCTTTTCCACAACTTAGATATAGACACTAACCATACCATAGCGAGTGTACTCAAAATTAAGTCCAAATGGACAACCACCCTACCGGGCAGGAATCCAGTTGACACTTTTTAAAACTTAGTTCTAGAGGACATAGAGAGGCATGACAACAAACTCAGTGCCAAAAAACACAGGGTCTGGGACAATCTGTCAAGAAATGAATGTTTGGCACTAAACACCTTAAGTACTGACTCTGAAATCATAAGTAGGAAGGCGGCCAAATGTGGGAATGTGGTAGTCATGGACAGGTCTGACTACCATAACGAGATCCTTACCCAACTTCAAGACGATACTTGTTATGAGCTACTCAACCACAACCATCCTTATCAACAAACACTTGACAGAATGGCATGACCTAGGAATCATTGACGATGATGAGACTCTGTACATGAAGGTCTCAAGAACGATGTTCCCATGGCTGTACACCCTCCCTAAAATTCATAAGCAAGCTGAAATCCGACCAGGCAGACCCATAGTGTCCTGTATGGGAGGACCCATTGAGAGACTTTCACAGTATGTTGAACTGTTTTAGAACCCCATGGTCCAAAACCTTGCTTCCTTTATACAGGACACGAAACACATCTTGAGTGTCCTGGCTGACATACAGTGGCAACCAGGCTTGGTTATGGCCACTTTGGACGTCGTATCGTTATACACATCCATTAAACCTGACATGGGCCTACAAGCAGTGACCAAATTCTTGCACAATAGACCTCCAACTCTCTGGCAACACACCAACATGCTACTCTCTATGATGAACATCATACTCAATAACAATGTGTTCATGTATGACAAACAGTGATATAAACAGACGAAGGGGGTAGCCATGGGATCGAAATTCTCCCCGTCTTTCGCTAATCTGTATATAGTCTCCCTTAAATCTGAGTGGGTTTTGGGTAAGAAGGGGTCACAGTGGACCAACTCTATCATCTACTGGGGGAGGTACATCAATGATTGCCTCCTCCTTTGGTCTGGCACCCAAGGCAGTTTAGAGGGATTTTGTGAACACTTGAACAGCAATGACATGGATATGAAATTTACTTGTGAATCCAGCACCACCAGGGTTACCTTCCTTGATATAGAATTATGCACTAAGGACAACTGCCTACACAGCCGCCTTTACCCCAAAGAAACATCTTGCAATGCAGTCCTACATGCGGAGAGCTCTCACCCGCCACATCAGACAGACAATATCCCCTACGGTGAGTTTGCCCGAGCTAGAAGCAATTGCAGTGAGGATTTAGAACTCCAAAAATGCATCAAGGACATGGAGACAAGGTTCGCTAATAGAGGTTACAAACCGCACATTATACGAAGGGCATCCATGAGAATCATCAAAGTGGATAGAGGCACAACACTTAAGAAAATAGAACCAGTAGTGCACAAAACACAACCCGTCAGATTTATAATGGATTACAATGAAATGAGCTTCGTATTGAAACAAAAGTCTCAATAAACATGGGAACATTCTTCTTGGTGACAGGACTTTAAAAGATGCAATTGTTCCTAGACCACAGATCACATATAGGCGAGGCAAGAATCTGAAAAGTAGGCTTAGTCCTACTGTTCCACGGACCACCAAGATTACTTCATGGCTCATGCCACACTCCAAAGGCTTCTTTAAGTGTGGATGATGTGGTTTCTGCAAATGGGCGTGCCATGGGACCAAGAACTTCTATGGTTTCAACAAAAAGAATTATGACATAAATCACAACATCACATGCAACACTAAGTATGTAATTTATGTTCTAAAATGTACCTGCAAAAGCCAGTATGTAAGCAGCACTATTTGAGCTCTCAAAGAACCTATCAGTGAATACGCAAGAGCCATCCACCAACAAGATGCACGCTACCCCATGGCTTTACAGGTGTCTTCCTGCCCCTCACAAGGCTCCCACAAGAGTTTTCAGTTTTTTGGTATAGACGTGACAGAGGCGAGCATGAGACCATCTCGCTCCTCCCGTTCCCGGCCAAAGTCATCGAGAAGACCGTCAACAAACAGCTGGCCGCCTTCCTCGAGACGAATGGATCCCTCGACCCCTCACAGTCTGGCTTCCGAGCCAACCACAGCACCGAGACCGCCCTCATCGCTGCCACCGATGACATCCGAACCCTGATGGACAACGGAGAAACAGCGGCCCTCATCCTCTTGGACCTCTCCGCGGCCTTCGACACTGTCTGCCACCGCACCCTAGTACAGCGCCTCGGCAACATCGGAATCCAGGAGAAGGCACTGGAATGGATCACCTCCTTCCTCAACGGAAGAACACAGAGAGTCCGTCTACCACCGTACAAGTCAGAGGCCACCGAAGTCATCTGCGGCGTCCCCCAAGGATCCTCGCTGAGCCCCACCCTCTTCAACGTCTACATGAGCCCCCTCGTGGCCATTGCACGCCAACACAGCCTCAACATAATCTCCTACGCCGACGACACCCAGCTGATCCTCTCCCTGACCAACGACCCCGCCGCCGCCAGAGCCAACCTGCACGAAGGGATGAGAGATGTAGCCGAATGGATGACGACCAGCCGCCTGAAACTGAACTCAGACAAGACGGAGGTCCTCATCCTGGGCTCCTCGCCCTCCGCCTGGGACGACTCCTGGTGGCCCCCCGCCCTGGGCACCGCACCCAAACCGACGGACCACGCACGCAACCTGGGCTTCATCCTGGACTCCTCCCTCTCCATGACCAGACAAGTCAACGCCGTCTCCTCGTCATGCTTCAACATCCTACGCATGCTACGGAAGATCTTCTGGTGGATCCCCACCGAGACCAGGAAGACTGTCACCCAGGCCCTCGTCACTAGCCGACTGGACTACGGCAAAGCCCTCTACGCCGGAACCACCGCCAAGCTCCAGAAAAGACTCCAGCGGATCCAGAACGCCTCAGCCAGACTCATCCTCGACATCCCACGAAACAGCCACATCTCCGGACATCTGAGAGACCTGCACTGGCTCCCCGTCAACAAAAGAATCACCTTCCGTCTCCTCACCCACGCGCACAAAGCCCTACACGACCAAGGCCCGAGCTACCTCAACAACCGAATCAACTTCTACACTCCCAAGCGCCACCTCAGATCAACCAGCCACGCCCTCGCCGCCGTCCCCCGCATCCGAAGAGCGACAACAGGAGGAAGGTCCTTCTCCTACCTGGCCGCCAAGACCTGGAACTCACTCCCGACCGACCTGCGCCTGACCCAAGACCACCTCTCCTTCAGGAAGAAGCTCAAGACCTGGCTGTTCGAGCAGTAACGGCACCCCCCCCCCACCTAGCGCCTTGAGACCCTACGGGTGAGTAGCACGCTCTACAAATGACTTGATTGATTGATTGATTGAGTGAGGAGGCAACTGTGAACCCAGGCTTAGACGACAGGAAGCTAGCTGGATTATGCGTCTCCAATCAGTCCGACATGGCAAAAATTCTGATCATGAGTTACAGTACTTTTTGGGAACCTCATGAATAACATTCCACCTTTCCGTTATTACGACTCAACATGGCTATCGATGGATAGCTAGCGTCTCCTTTTCCAGAGCTCTCCCTTCCCCCAACCACTTATTGCAGATACATGCCTTTGATTATACTGTATCATGCTTTGTATCTTTGTTCACATAATGACCTGAGTTCTCACTCAGTATATTGAGAACATTATAATACACTGCATAATGTTTACCATATGACCCGTGCTTACAGACATTTGTCATGAGTTTTGCACATCTTACTGTATGATTTGCAGTAGTTTCTTTTGTTTTATTTCATCTACTGTATTTCAATTCTCTTGGATTAAAGCAATTTACAATTTACTTTGCCACTTTTCATGTTTAAGATTTGTGACCTCTGCTTTCAGTTCTTATAATTGACATTTTGCATATAATCGCTGTTTTGCTCTCATATTTGTTATTTCCAAGCTTCTCTCCTTTTAAATCTTGCCCTTCTGTCTCTTTCTTCGAATATGCACCCCCCAGCCTAATAGCGCTATTGCTGTTTGCCGCGACTTTCGCTATTCAGACCTTGTCGCTTTCCAATGGCAGAAAGCTGTTCACCGCAACTTTTGCCATTTTGACTTCTTCACTTTCCATGGCATCAGATAGCCAGACTCACTTCCGTTTTCACGCACAGCTAGGTTAGTGGTCTAGCACCAGAAACCACCGTGCTAGGATTCTCCCGCCCCCTCCGTCACTATACAGTGTGGCCGGCCCCTTCACTCGCTCTCCAGCACTGAAGAAAGACACTACCCTTATTTTCTTCGCCGCATCTACAAGTGAGCTCGCTCTCCATAATTGACCCACAGACTTCATGGTCCTTTTGTGCCGTCTCTGGTGCATGTCCTGACTCTTAATCCCTCATTGTTAACTTTATACAGATCTCCGGCAAGACATATGTACCCGCCCATCCCGTAGTGTTTTTTTTCTGGATAAACTTCCACTGGTACTTAACCTTTACCCTCTAACGCCAGGTCGGAATTATCACGGGCTACATGGTGAGTGAACCCTGTAACTAGCTTCATATCCGTGTAGTGTGAGGCTTGGCAGGACCTTTGCCCTCTATTTTTTACTTACTCCCCCCTCTCTTTCCCTTAACAGAACCTGTATCTGTTGACATTTAACAGGTATTTATGCTTTTTCAACCGCCGCGCCACCGTGCACGTTAGCTTTCTCCATTTTCTATCTATATCTCTTGACTACTTTTCTCCTAACAGCGTGATTCCGTACTGCTCTATGACAATTAGGTCAACTACTGTTTTAAGATATTAATACTGAACTTGTCGCTTTTGATGTCTTGATGTTTTTGGAATTGGTTATTCTCTGAGACAACTCCGCATTTGGAATTGGGTGATTAGTATTCACCATTTCCTCAATTGATTCCTCACTGTAGGATTTGTTGTAACAGTGTTTTCCTTATGCGTCTCCAATCAGTCCGACATGGCAAAAATTCTGATCATGAGTTACAGTACTTTTTGGGAACCTCATGAATAACATTCCACCTTTCCGTTATTACGACTCAACATGGCTATCGATGGATAGCTAGCGTCTCCTTTTCCAGAGCTCTCCCTTCCCCCAACCACTTGTTTTATGTTATAATTAATATAAATAAATATATATATAAATAAAATAAATATAAATAATATATTCATGTTATAATCCGAACAAATACTCCATGTGACAGTTTGAGTTTCGGGTGCATATAAAGGTTCTATTTGTATTGGTTAACATTATTTATATAACAGTTAGAGAGTCTCAAAGTCTAGCAGATATACATGCCATGTCGATTTTCGAATGTTTCACCCACTCACGCGCCACGCCACAATTTTTCCTTTTTTCAACAGTATTATGCTAAAAGTTCTTTACCTACCTAGTTGTGTTTGCACTACTATTTAATGATTTTCTCAATCTTTCTCTCCTCGCAGTATCGTTTTGAATTTTGAGTCTAGAATTTCACTATGGTGTTAGCCTATTAATTGTGTGATGTCACCAATACCATTTGTTTATTATGTCGCTTTCACTTCCATAGGGTTTCCACTCATGTGAGGTGTTTTTCAGCGCTATTCACCTCTTGGTAGTCAATACGTCATGTGTATATTTTCCATACTGTACCATGTCTCTTATTCTACCCCCAGCCCTGAAGAGTCACAGATTCACTGCCCGCTTGACGAAACACGTGTCGGCTGGTTGTTTTCTTTGATGTCACCCTTCCAGAAAGGAAGGTTCAATACATTTCATTTTGAAAGAAATCATTCAATTGTGTCTACCTTGTTTCATTCGCTACAAATTGTTTTTCACTTTTGATGACATTTGTATATGCCTACCATAACGTGTGCACAGGACTTTTGTTGTTTTTAGAAGAGTAGAGTTCCATTCTCAAAGAAGGTGGAGTAGACCTAGGGATAACACATGAAGACTGCTGCACATAAGCTAATCTTATTGTCTTACCAAAGAGAAGATTTGAGTTTTTGCACACGTAGATATGCTTCAGAGTTCCTAAATTTGCTTGCTGTTAATTCTACTTTTACTGGTCTGGTTACAGTGAAATCATGGTGTCCTTACCCTTGATAAGTACAGCTTAGTAATAGCTGGAGTATAAATTTTTGCTATCATATCATGGTTGCTTTGCTTATTGGATTACATTCCCTAGTTGACAATGGCCCCATTTGATCCACAACTACACCAATTGCCCAGTCTCTCCCTATAGGGAATATTCATAGTTTTGGTTTTAAGCTTTTACACAATGGAGATTTTTCAACAAACACATTTTTAGATAGGTATATGAGTACACTGATGTGATGAATGCCATGAATTGCTATGTGTACATCCAGTTGTCTGCTTCAGTAGCTGAGGGTATCACATATCATCGCATTCCCCTTTCCTATGGCATCACTTGTAGTATTTTACTTAGATTTTTATATCGTCAGGGTCACAAAGTATTATTTTTTTTCAATTATGTAATTAATGACTTAGTGTTTTTAGAAGTACCTATGTATAAACATTTCAATTCCAATCCAAATGGTAAGGCGATGGAGACAGTTTGGAGTTTTGTTTGGTCCACAACTAAGCTTGACACTGCCCTTGCCCATAGACAGAACCTGATTTTCTCATTGAGTCGAATTGAAAATAAATGTATTGATGAATTGGCAGATAGGAGCAGGCTTAATGAAGAAAGGAAAAAAACAGGGAAAGACCATTGGAAAGATAAGTAGGGAAAGGAAGAGTAGAGATTTCAAAATGTGGCCCATATTGAGTTTTGATTGGCAACACCAAGGGAAGTTGTGTGTAAACAGAAATGTGGACGTGGCACATAACAGGTTCATGGGAGAAAGTAAGTGTGAACACACCTTTGAGTTAGGGGGTAATGCAGAACAGAGTCTTGGGGGGGAAAATATCCTGTTAGTCGTGGAGTCTTTTATGTATGTGGTCCTTATGTGTATTTTAAACTACCTGGAAACTAGGCAGGTACGTGCTACTTAGTTGTCGTTTTTCCAAAGATTTATCATATGGATAAGTTTGATGCTCAAGAAATTGGGCTTCCTGCTAGAACCAAGCATAGTAGTGCTACAGAGAAACTACAGGATATTTGTTGAGCTAATATTCCCTCTGTAGGACTTGTTTTAACCCCTTGGCTGCGGGGCACATTCCCCTGCTGTGCTGGGGGGAGGGGGAGGTGCGCGCAGCGCCCCGGTGCTCATGACGAGCTCAGCTCGTCAGGAGCCACCGTTATCGTGTGCTCATGACGAGCTGCGCTCGTCACAACCACGCCCATTTAATGGAACGCTCAGCGCAGCAGGGGAATTAGCCCCGCGTGTGAGCGTTCCACGGCTCATGACGAGCTCAGCTCATCATGAGCACACGGTAACCGTGGCTCATGACAAGCTGAGCTCGTCATGAGAATGGGAGGGGTTAAATAATCTGAAGATTAGTGACTAGGACTGCTGGAGCCTTATTGGATATTGACACTGAAATTATAGCTATTAAGTGTATGGTTCTGCAAAAGAGTCTTGTATTAAAATATATTGTTAGCAAAGGAAGGCGAAGTCTGCAAAATGTTGAAAGTTTAACAGTGTTGCACTTCCATGCCAGATAAAAGCAAGGAGATACAACGATTTGCTGCTGTAGGTAGTTGGTTTGACAATGGAGGTAGTGGGCTATTAGGTGCTATATAAGGCCTAGTTTTATAATTGCCAATTGTGTGATTTGTCTATTTGCTATGTATAAAGGATTTAGGTATAAGAGATCAAGGAATGTTGTGGTTGAAAGAAAGGGGGTCAAATGGAAGAGAGGGGATGGGAAAAGGGAGGAGGTTCAGTGTAGATCTATGCTGAAATGAAGGCCTCGGTGATAACAAGGCATAAGATGTTGAAATCAACAACATTTTAATGTGGTCTTACATTGTTTGATAGTTTAGTGTGATGGCTATCCTAGCCATTAAAGGGGAGGATTGGAGCATCATCTTTTATCTATCACAGATAAGCAAATTTACATTGAAAATGTGTTTTAGCACCTTCTGTGTGCACTGCATTAATCGAACAACATTAGGTCACTGCATTTACTTTGAGTTAAGGGCCACGCATATAAACGAATTGTAATCATTGTATCTCTCTTTTAAGGTACTTGATACTCACATATGTTAACTGTATTTATTTGCAAAAACAAGTTGATCGATTGAATGCTCAAATTAATCTCAGCCACTGGCAATGACTGGGCCTCATCCCAATCCATTAGTTTTTACCCACTATGCCACCTCAGCATGGACCCAGCCATATGCAAATAAATCTTGAACGTGCTCCTCATGGGAACAGTCCAAACCAAACTACCAGGCCAGTTCCTCCCTGAACCAGAACACAAGCAACCTACGGATGGTTTTGTCCTAGTTAGGGACCTTAAGTCAGGTACAGCTTGGTTTCAGTGGCACAGTAGCATCCATTTCAAAGTTAATGTTAGCCTGGCTTTGGGCCAGGCTTGGTTGCACTTTTTGAAATGCTTGACAGAAGTTTGTTTCTTTCGCTTTCCTTTGCAAGTGTGCTATCAGACTCCTCATTAGTTATAGAAAGTTTCTGGGACATATTCACAAGGAGCTATCACTGAATTATTGGCACTTTATCGCAGCCAAACTCATGATAAATGTACCCCACTATTCACAAGCAGGTACTAACATCCCACAGCACCAGTTTACCCGTGATAGCAGCTGGAAAAAACATCGCCAGAGAGGACCCCCGAAACTATGGCTAATGAGATGCAGAGTAGGCGTTCCCGTGCAAAAACCAGAGACAACACCACAACTCAACATTCACAACTCAACATTCACAACAACCAGACAGATTGGCTATAAGAACACAAAACACGCGATAAGGTGCGTTAGCAGAAGGAATTTTACACCTGCTCTGACCTGGTGTAAAGTTGGACGGCAGCCTGCACCACAATAGGGAGCCCTGCTCAGGCCATCATAGGAGGGGCAACAGATGCCATGGAGCAACTGAACATGCAGCACGGACACCCAAGAGGGCCACAGCACCAACCCGGCACCTGCCCCGGACCACCACAGAGGCAGCACAGACAAATGCAACAGCCCCCCAGGAAACGCACCTGCCTCACAGGCACAACATCTGACAATGTCACTGTCCACTACAGGTTGAAAGGGACAACCATCCTACGCATCCTGGCCATCATCGCCTAACAGGCCTATGGCACCAACACAGCGGACAACCAACATCCCACCCCACACCAAGCTGCAGGCTGTGCACCACCAGTTGGCCCCTGGCACACCCCAAACAATACCCGCCAGAGTTGGCAGAGTCTCACAGCCAGCCACATCCAAGACCCCCACGCATGTCCTGGAAATCACCATTGTCCTGACACCCCATGCCCCGTATGGCCAACACAATCCACAGGAACCGCTGTAGACCAAGCAAGGACCATACGCTATAGCAGGATGCAGGCACGTGTAGGGGCCAATCCACTGCACACATGTCCCACCTGTGCCCCCTGGTGACACAGCACACAGTCAGCACAACAAGAAGCACATCAATGTGCAGGTAACATCTGAACACCGTGGGACCTTCACCAATGTTGCCTCAAAATACGCAGCAAGTGTGCATGATCCCTTCATCCTTCGAGAGTCAGGATGGCACCAAGGGAAATGCACAGCCCCTTAGCAACTTCTCAATTAACACCCCACTCATCTCAACTCCACAACTATGCAATCCACAACTCTGGCATTGCACACATCACAAGTTCACAACCAAGATGCACAACAACATGCCCACCCACCAGACACGATAGAACAACTCACAATGGTAACCTGGGCAAGCCGTGAACATGACCAATCAATGGCATGGCACCTCAGCCATACAATATACGAATGTTGGGAGAGGAAGTGGCAACCAGGCATATGTGAAGGATGCAGTAGAACCATGATTTGGAAAGTACACAATGCCAAGAGTGTCGGCGAAGTGCTGAACAAACCGCAGTCTGCAGAACACACCCATATCCACGGCGACATACACCTCTGGTGAATGTAGTGTAGTGGACAGTGGACACAACCATGTCAACGCAGCCAGTGGGGGAATGTTGCCTGTTACGCCCCACCCGTAAGCGTGAGCAGAGTGGGATGTGCCAGCGTACGCCAGGGCAGCGTAGGGGTGTGAAAAATAATCACGTAGCCCTGGGCGTTGTCCTCTTCCAGAGACATACACCTCTGGTGAATGGAGTGTAGTGGACAGTGGACACAACCATGTCAACCCAGCCAGTGGGGGTATGTTGCCTGTTACGCCCCACCCGTAAGCGTGAGCAGAGTGGGATGTGCCAGCGTACGCCAGGCCAGCGTAGGGGTGTGAAAAAAAAGCACGTAGCCCTGGGTGTTGTCCTCTTCCAGAAAGCCCAACGTCTCTGCCAGGGTGGCGCCTCCCCCCGCCACAAGGCGGACGCCGTCCTCATTAGTGGAGTTGCCTGTGATCCTGTGGGCCTGCCATACCCTGGCCCGCTGGACCACAAACCCATCAGGGCCAACCCTACGCAGCCAGGCCACACTAATCTGCATCCGACATCGGTGTGTGTCATGGAGGGCCCACCACATGCCAGTGTAAGCTCCGAGCCCAAGGCCAGCGACCCGGCCAGTCTTTCAGACCACCGCTGTCCCCCCAAAGCTGGCCCACCTTACTCCTTTCTCGTTTACACATTCTACCTGCGACCTCTGCGATCCAGTGGGTCCAATATGTGATACTGTGTCCTGGCTCATGAATGGCAGTGACCCCATATCCGGGACAGCGGCCTCAGCACCAGACTCCCTTTGCTCTGTGGGGCAGAGTGCCATATGCGCATCTTGCGACACATCCTGCCACAAACCCTGTCCAATGCCACCCGGTGAGCCGTGCTGCCACAAACCCTGTCCAACGCCATCCGGCGAGCCGTGCTACCACAAACCCTGTCTAACGTCATCCGGCGAGCTGTGCTGTCACAAACCCTGTTCAACGCCATCCGGTGAGACATGGATGAGAGACCAGGACAACCCTGTGGACCAGTAGGTCTCACATCCAGCACCCAGTCGCGAATCACGAATGGGTGAGTCCTCACCAGTGGACGCACGGAGAGGAGTAAGAGGAAGATGGGGCTCAGTCCGGACGAAAGCCGGGTCACAGTCACGGAGGTGACCAAACACGTGGTGCCACTGAGCCTGAACTACGCAGGCCGGTGGGGCCACTAACCTATGCCGACGGCACTCTGAATGGCCCGTGCTGTGCTCCAGTAGGCCACAGATTTGGAACTGAACATCGAGTATGTAAAGGCAGATTACACATCATTGCACACAAGGAGAGGCCTAAGAGGATGTCGCCTTGCATCTTGGCGGAGAGAAAAGGATCATCGTTACAGAGGTGTTCGTACACAACCAACAACTGCCCTGGTGTCACTAGCACTGTGCATTGCAAGCCAAAGACACGTGGCTGTGGGCCACTGCTGTCCGCTGCCTATGGCCTACATTGCGGTCCAGTAGGTCATATATCAGTGCACCAGCATCATCGCAGTCTGCATCCCCACTCAGCCCCGGTGCCACTAAGTCTGTTCCCCGACATTCATGGGCACTCTCTGGCCGAACAGTGGTTGCGTCTGAGCCTATGGACTAGGGGGCAGTTTTCATCCCCATGTAGCTGAAACGGAATTGGTGGTGGCAACGGGCTGTCGCATTCAACTCCTCTATTTGCTGCTTACTGATAAAATCAAACCTTTCGGCGTCTTGCCCTGGAGGACACCTTCCACTGTCCCCGAAAACACTCAGAAACATACACCTAGGGCAATTATTGTTACCCGCTTAGGTCGCATGGCCCATCTGACTGCACCGCAAGTCACTGTCATGTGGCTGGGTGCCTATGTTGGCCGCAGTGCATCCGTGGCCACTTACTCTGTGATGGTCAAGTACGGGACCCCTTCTCTGGAGACATAGGCTGGCCCCTGAGGCGTGGGCCTTGGGCTCATCCAACGTCATGACTCTGTGGCCTTGCGCTGTACGCAGCCTCCGGGCCCAAATGCGTCCCACCAGGGTTCACACACCAAAGCGAGTCTAGACCGGCCCGGTCAATGCATCACTGCAGGAGGCACACGCCACCACCGCAAGGACCACCTCCAAACGCCATCTGCCAGAGTTGAAACGGTGACCCTGACAGACTTCGTGGTTGCTCAGGCCTGTCGTGGGTGCCATCATCGGCCTGATTCCCTGCTCAGCACTCCAGGTGCCAGTGCCTCAGTTCACCGCAGACCATTGGCCATAGCTGATTGTGTTTTGTGCTGTGGAGTGGTTGCGCAGGTATGTCACGTAAAACAGTGTGGGGTCCCTGAGACGTTGATGGTGAAGATGATGCAGGTCTGACACACCCCACTGCATCTGCATCAGGAATAGACTATTTCTGCTCATCTCTAGTGTCCACAGCCCAGTGCACTGCGACTCACGGACACTTCTGTTTGCATTTTGGCTGTCCTCTGGACTTTATCCGGCTCACCCCATGTTGCTCAGCAGTTGACTCTGTATTGGATGTGTTTTCTGTTTGTGTTGCACTGGTGTCCAATGTCCAAGTGGTTGCCAACACCAGACATTCCGTGCGGGCTTGCCTACACTCACCCCACACACATCCAGTTCAACATGATTTCTGCATGTGTCCCTGTGGTCTTGTAGTATGCATGTGGGCCCTGGGCCCTACGACTTTACATTTTGTGGTGTACATCAGATGCAGACATGTTACCGGAGGCAGCGGGTTGGGGCTTGGACAAGCTTTGTCGTCACCCACTCCATTTGGGAGGGGAGTGGCCAGGGCTGTCGTACGCACAGCCAACATGGGTGTGTGACTGCTAATTGCGCGCCCCTGGGCGTGGTTCTGTGCTGTGCATGTGCATCTGCATGTGTCTCTATGGCAGCGTGGGTCTCCTTAGTGGGCCCTGTAGGGTGATAGACCCCTACGTATGTGTCCTGGTTCGCCTTATTTGGGTTTGGCCCCCACCCACACCTGTTGGGCCACCTCCTTTTATCGTGCTGACACATGCCATTGGGCTGCCATGTGTGGGTGGGTGAAGTGTCGTGAGCCAGCTGTGCCGGCAGTTGCTTCCTGCTGTGTGGTATGTTGCAGGCTCGGTGTTCTCCTCTGAGTAACTTGGCTGTCCGGGTCCTGGTGGGGGGTTGTGTGGGATATCCATGGACTGTTGTAGGGCGTCAGTGTCGACGGGGTGGTGGTCCTCTCAGGCTTCACAGATGCGTTGTATTATGTGCTCTGCTGCAGGTGTTGTATGTCCCTCTGCGATGAGAAGGGGAGGTGCGTGTTGCCTTTGTGTTGGCATATAATTTGGCGCATTGTGCTAGTTTGCATGCAGACTGTATGGCAGTGTATATTGTGACTGTTTGGGGGTGCTGAATTCTTCTGCTTGTGGGTCAGTTGCTGGTAGTGTTCTGTCACCTCCGTGACGCTGGTCTTGTTTTTACTGTGGTCTGCACCCCGTCTTCCTCTCCCTCTTCTCCTTGGCCTTCACCTACCCCGTTGTTCCATGCTGGTGGTCTGTGGGGGTTGTGGGGTTTGAGTAGGCCTCTGCGCTGGGTCAGGGTGAATCCATGTTGCTACGTGTTTTGGCTTGTTTTTGGTGTATTTTTCACAGGGTTTTTATGGTGCATTCTCCCGCCAGACGGGTGGGATTTGCAGGCCTGTGGCTGGTTTTCTCTACTTTTTGTCCCGCAGTTGGCCTCATCACATTTTTTTTGCGTTCGCGTATCGCATTTTTGTGGCATGGCGTTGATTTTCACGCGGACATTTGCCGCCTTATCTGGTGTCTATCGCATGCTACCGCTGTGTTGTGAATTCCACGTTGAAACAGGGTTATTTTCCCGCAATGGCCTGCGATGCTGAAAGTTGCGTTACGCTAATCTTGCGGTAGTTATCAGACGTTCTTGTGAATATACCCCTCTTTGTTTTGCATTAAACTGATAGAGAGTTAAAATAATGAAGGTTTGGTGGTGGAAGTGGAGATGGGATGTTAAAAAGAGCCTCCTGTACCAGGCAGTTCAGGCAAATGTTACTTTAGAGCATGGGTACTCATAGTACGGCCCGGCAAGCCTTCCTTGGCGACCCGTGGGCCTTGCAGACATCGTACCAGTGATTTAATTTTTTTTTTAAGAGTGTCTTCAATCCTTGCTACTTGCAGCAGCGCGACTCGGAGACTCTGCTGCTCTGTGGGGGCCGTGCAGGGGTGCTAAGAGGTCAAATACAACACAGCCTCATTAACATGCCAATGGTCCTTTAAAGATCTGTGAAGTGCTTGTTTGCGGCTGTGTGTGTGTGTGCCCGGAAGCTGTCTCAACCCAGGCACACACAGGCAGGGTAAGATGACAGAGGGAGAGGGAGGGAGGGAAAGGGAGGGAGAGGGAGGGAGGAAAAGGGAGACAGAGAGAGAGTGAGGGAGGGAAAGGGAGACAGAGAGAGAGTGAGGGAGGGAAAGGGAGACAGAGGGAGACAGAGTGAGGGAGAGAAAGGGAGACAGAGGGAGAGTGAGGGATGGAAACAGAGACAGAGACAGAGTGAGGGAGAGTGAGGGAGGGAAAGGAAGACAGAGACAGAGTGAGGGAGGGAAAGGGAGACAGGGAGAGGGAGACAGAGGGAGAGTGAGGAAGGGCAAGGGGGACAGGGAGAGGGAGGGAAAGGGAGACAGAGGGAGAGGGAGGAAGGGAAAGGGAGGGAGAGGGAGACAGAGGGATAGTGAGGGAGGGAGAGGGAGACAGAGGGAGTGTGAGGGAGGGAAAGGGAGACAGAGGGAGAGGGAGGGATAGTGAGGGAGAGAAAGGAAGACAGAGGGAGAGGGAGGGTGGGAAAGGGAGGGAAAGGGAGACAGATTGAGGGAGGGAAAGGGAGACAGAGGGAGAGTGATGGAGGGAAAGGGATACAGGGAGAGGGAGGGAAAGGGAGACAGATTGAGAGGGAGGGAGGGAAAGGAAGGGAGAGGGAGACAGCAGGAGAGTGAGAGAGGGAAAGGGAGACAGAGGGAGAGGGAGGGAGAGTGAGGGAGGGAAAGGGAGACAGAGGGAGAGGGAGGGAGGGAAAGGGAGACAGAGGGAGAGTGAGGGAGGTAAAAGGAGATAGAGGGAGAGGGAGGGAAAGGGAGACAGAGGGAGAGGGAGGGAGGGAAAGGGAGACAATGGGGGAGAGTGAGGGAGGGAAAGGGAGACTGAGGAACAGTGAGAGAGACAGAGTGAGTGAGACTGACTGAGTGAAACTGAGTGAGGGAGGGAAAGGGAGGGAAAGGGAGACAGAGTGAGGGAGACAGAGTGAGGGAGACAGTGAGGGAGAGAGAGGGAGAGAGGGAGGGAGAGGGAGAGAGAGAGAGAGAGAGAGAGAGAGAGAGAGAGAGAGAGAGAGAGAGAAAGATGTGTGTATGCCAGGTCTGGTGGCTCAGTTGACGAAGGCGTCCGCTGCAGGGACCAGTGATCAACCTCATGGTCAGTTTTTTTGTTGCTCTAGCCCCTCCCCCTCCCCCACTGACCCCACCCCCACTGGAGCGGCCCTCAGACACAAACCACACTCTAAATTTGTCCCCCGAGAGAAAGTTGGTGAGTACCCATGCTTTAGAGGACGAGCAGATGTGCAGTTTATTGTGTGGATCTGGGAAAATAAGAGAGATTACTTATTCCCAGAGTACTCTGTTACAGGATTGGTTCATTTTGGTGGGAACCTGATAATGATAAGTTTTCAGAAATGTTCAGTTTAATTTATGTTCTATAGGTTAGTTTAGTTAGATTCTATCCTGACTTCGAAGGGAGAAAGACTCCTACCCCGGAGTGGAATGACTCTGTTCTTGAAACTGCGTTCACGTCCTTTGAACCTTAATGAGGTTAAGATAATGCTGATACATTCTACTTCCTGTCTTTAGAAAATCCCCAGTTCCTTTCAGTTCTTTATTTAGAACTAGCTTACCCGTCGCGCATTGCTGCGATCTCAGAAGAAAGGAAATTTAAGGAAACTTGTTATGATAACATTTAATTTACATTGTGTCATTTTTATTGAAACTTATTCTTTTTAATATGGAAAACATTTTAAAGTGTTGTTTTAATTCTGTTTATTTATTCGAGTGCTTGTGGATACACAGTATTTTTTGTTTTTCTGTCTGGTGCGTACACGAATAAATCAGAAGGCTTTCCGACTCATGAGCTGGCCACATACAGTTGTCCATGTGAGAAGCACGTATTCTCCAAATCTAGTCCACACACTTGCAGCGATTGTCCTTATGCTTTGTTGATGGTCATTGCAAAAGCGAGTCTCACCGGAAAATGTAAACGTTCAATATTGGAAAGATTATGAGGGCCCTGGGGGGACGATATTTAACTTTTTTTTTTTTGCCAGAAACCTTTGCAGGAGTGTACTCAACAACTTTTAACAATTAAAAAAAAAAAAAAAAAACATTTTTTGCCAGAAACCTTCGCAGGAGTGTGCTCAACAACTTCCCAAAGTTTCATGCCGATCGGATTAATGGTGTAGTAATGCATAAAGGACAAACAGACATACTTTCGTTTTTATATATATAGAAGATAGGGAAGTTTCTTTATGGAACACTAAATCTGGGTATTCTGCTTTCTTTGTGGCTGTAGTCAACTGTGTGTTCTTTATAATACTCAAATGTAGACATGTAAATGTAAATTCTATACTTATATATTTCCTAGGTTTTTGCAACCTAATCTGATTTGTGAGCAAATGTGTTAATATACTTTTATGATTTAGATAATCGTCTTTGTCATTTTTGCGGAGCCTTAATAGC
Organism: Lissotriton helveticus; assembly: GCF_964261635.1. NCBI lineage: Eukaryota > Metazoa > Chordata > Amphibia > Caudata > Salamandridae > Lissotriton > Lissotriton helveticus. The sequence continues at coordinate 836,805,739 of NC_136070.1, forward strand.
TTCCCAATTTATTGAACTGTGCTGCCAATGTTAGCTCCTTTTACACACCATAAGTCGACAATCAAAAGTCCATACGACCAGTGGGTTATTTTGTATGACGATTTTTACTCGGAGATTCGGATTCAAGAACCCCAGCTCCATCACAGGAATATAGCAGACCTCAACTGTGGAATTTGTTACTATACCTTTCTGGTGAATTATCTGTCCAGTTAAATTATTTTTTACGGGTTTTATTGTTTTTAGCTCCATTTCTCGACTTTTCGACTATTTAAACCACACACGCTTGTCTAAAATAGAAGTGATGGCTCCAAAATAGAAAGTGAATAATTCCTTACCTGTGGTGACATCAGGGAAAGGAAGCAACGCTACCACTCCGAGGATGCAGTATTAAATCTGTCAAAAACTATGAACCAAATGAGCTGCGGCAGTAAACACCTCCCATGGCGGAGAGATGCCAGAAAAGTCTCGGCTAGAGACGATTATCTGCACGTCATGGCATCTCTAAAGATTCTATGACGTCACAAAGGTGTCTTATAAAAACTAAAGACGCCACAATCTGTGAGAGAGCGCCACATATCACTTAGAAACGCTAATCTGCTTCGCCATTCGAACAAATCTCACCCTTTCTCATCATCATGAATTGAAGAGCACTTTTGTGTTCATCCTTCCCGAGCAACAGATATTTTGCTAAGGTCGCCATATTTCTTGATACGTGATCGAATCCTTCTTAGTTGTAGTAGTTCACTGAAGCCCCAGCAATTAAAGAAGATGTATTTTTAAATGGTAGTGTTTTTTTGGGTGGGGGGGTGGTTGCCTTTTTTACTGTAAAGTTTTAGTCTTGCACAAAGATAACCTCAATGAGCAATGGAAGGCTTTACAGCGAAGACATCTATTGCCCCAGAACCATCTCAAGGATGAAGTGCTGAACATAGGACAATATTGTGCCTGCACGGTGTAATTGGCACTATACTGCAGAAACCGGAAGTGTGCAGTCGGTGCGCGTGGGGAATATTGTAGGCTGATATCATCAGTATTGTATTGGACAGCACATTGGGAAATCTGTTTATACGTCGCATGTAATTTTACAGTTTAACAACAAAAACAGTAAAGTGGTTTGCCAATATTAATATATTAATTCTAATTTCAACCTAAGTGAGGCGACAGGACTGTGATGGCGGGTAGAGCATAAGCATAGTAATCTGATGACATCTTTTGCGCATACATTAAACAATATTTTTAAATGGTGTCACATCATTATACCGAATAGGTCCTGAACACTTACTAAAGAAGATGTTTTGTGTTGTTAAGCACAACATTGGGGGCAAAAGCATAAGTTGATATTACTGAGTTCGGTCTAAGAAACAGGACTTTCGGCACATTGCCAACATATCATAACTATGAGCATTTGTTGCTGAGCAACGTACAACGTACGTACAATTAGTACAACATCAAAACATACCATTTAATTTTATGAAATATTTTAGATCACAGTATCGTTGGCTAGGTGACAAAAACATAGATATGAATTAAATTGATAGAGCGCGCGGGTCACCCGACCAATAATTTCGCCACTTCCGGCTTCGGGCCCATATATTTCAAATCACCATATACATTGATCGGATGACCTCACGGTCTGCTATCAGATATTTGTGAGTTCCTTTCGTTATTCCTCAGAGTACCCGACTTACCATCCACCGACGCGGGTACCTATGACCACAATGGATCAGGGAGCTAGCTGTAAAAGGAAAGGCAGCAGAATACAAACCCAGCAAATAACATTCAATACTCTTTGTAAAATGACCACGGACAACTGGAAGTTTTAAAGTCTTTATCTAATTTAGTAAAATTCAGAAATCATCAAATTCACAGTAATTAAGCAATCGATAATCAGAATAACAGAAAGTACATAGCTAAAGAGCAAATAAGTCAGTACAACCATTTATAAACTAATGGAACCAGGACACATTCAAAATGAAGGATCAGGAATTTAGAACGTTTAAGATGAATCACTAAAGATGGGATAGGCTTTGATTAGGACTAGTATTCTAGAATTATCTCAAAAATATGAGACAGGAGTTCGGGACATTTATATAACTATAGGAGAGTCTATGGAGAGAGAGACACGCTATGCTTTAAGGCAAAAGTTCTTTAGACAATTTAAGTAGGGATGTTCTAGACCATATCAGGAAATGACAAACTGCAATGCAAAATATAATTTCTAACAGGTAGGGTAACATAGGAACACGTTATGAAACAAATGCAAATGATTTTATAACTCAATGGTTGCGAAAAAGCATGGAAAATTAACATATGCAAAGGTATGTCTTTATTAAAGCAAAAGACAGAAATTCAGAAAGGTGCAAGATTCAGAGTTTCAGAGTGATATTTACCTAGACTGGTGTGGAAACCAAACCCTGGCCACGGGTCAGTTAAGAACAGGAAACCCTCAAGGAAGGATACCCCTCAATGGACAGCAGGTGCAGAATGGACACCCAGGACAGGACAGGAAGACCATATTAGGATCAGGACAGGACCCTCAGGACAGGACCCTCAGGACAGGACCGGCACCCGCAGTTCGGAAGCAACGCCTGCGCTCCACCCTCTCTGCAGCTATCGATCACGACCCCGATTGGGTCAGCGAATTCCCCAGCAAAGTGCTTCGCCAGCACTTAAGGTTCAGTAAAACCTTCAGAGTCTATGGTCAAATTTCGGACAGAGAGCTCCGCAGCGCTCTGTATCTTCAGTCACCTATTGAGTGCGTTGGGTCAGTGACAGGTCAGCTAAACCAGACAAGTCGGACAATTTCCCTAGGTGAACCCAGGGTAGATATACTGTTTTGGGACGGTGTACCACCCCCCAATGTTGCAAAGTGTCAGAATCCCTCAATTTGGATTGGTCCTAAGGTAGGGTCTGGGTAACACACCAATCAGAATAGACTATTTGGAGGCCTATTTTGCATCTCTGGGTACCGCCTAGCGAGATTGGGGTTCCCATGAGAAAGCCGCACAGAATACAATGAAAAGAATACATTTCGATACAATAGAACATAATCATGATGCCTCGGCTGGGTGAAGGTGCCCTTTCCCAGGGTGGCTCTGGCATCAACCTTCTTTGGCCTGAGTTCAATGCTATGGCAGCTTCTAGCGATTCTGCGCAGAAATACCCTCCAAGATGGACTCCCCAGCCCAGCACCCCTCCGAGTCGAGGATACATGAAAAGTAAGCGAAAACAAATTAAAACATAGAAGTGACGGTATGAAAAACACATCATTGGTTTTGTACTTTAAACTTATCATTATAAAATTATACAATGCAGTTTAAATGTTAGCAACATATACACACTCACAAGAGCATCACCACGTTATTCACGAAAGCTGTGTATTACGCATGCGCACCCTTTCCCACCAAACTTATAACTACGTCAGGTCACGTGAGTGTGACTGACGCATGCGCAGAAGCCATTTACCAAGCGGCGGCCATGTTTAGGAACACGGATTAGTTGTATTAGAAATACACATACGCAAGCTTCCTCTACTTCGTTCGAATATAAAAAATAAAAGATTAGTAAGACGTACAAATTTTATTAATTGATTACACACGGGCGAGGTTCATGACTCGAGCAAGTCGCAATGCGAAGCTTGCTCTATCAATCCCCTCTTTGATGATATTTACTATCATCACAAAAATAATGGAACCAGATGCCAACTTCTTCACACTTTATACAGCTCTATCTCTTCCAGCAAGCGATCCAGCTTCTCTTTTTCATTTTTGGTAGGGTGAGAATTTTTCACCTTTTTGTATATCTGATTATTCATTTCCTCTAATTCAAGCTCATCCACACTTCGTTTCACTCCTCTGGCATTCACTTGATGCTTTCTGGTGTGCTTACGGCATTTGCAACAGACAAATATGAAAAATAGGATAAGACCTATAATTCCAATCGGCATCAGTACCTTGAACAATAAGCTTTTACCTAAGCCAGCAAGCCAATGACCTACATTTGAGAGACCATCTACCAGTCTCTTCCAGGCACTGTCAACCTCGAGTGGTTTGAGTTCCTTTTCCAAATTAGTAATGTTTTTCACATATCTTTTGAGCTGCACACTTTTGTCCGGAATATAAGTGCAACAATGTTGCGCCTTCAACATCCGGCAGACCCCGCCCTCTTTTGCTAATAAGGTGTCAAGAGCAAGTCTGTTCTGCAAAACCATTGATCTGATCGCAACCATTTCGGTATTGACCAGCAGAAATCCATGAGCTGTGTCCGTAGACAACACATCCACTATAGTGGATAATTTGCAAATTCTGTGAGTGTTCAGAACCACTCCCACTCCAGGTATCAGTGCACTGAAAATACTACCCATTATTTCACCTACGCTTTCTCTTTTACTACGCACTAAGCAATTAGTATTTTCACTGCTTCCAGCAACTTCATTCACATGGTATATTTTCGGGAAGACAATGCCAAAATAGCAGCTTCCATACCAGTGATCCGGCAATTTGAAATAAGCCTTGTCTCCACATATATAATAGATTCCAGGAAACACAGGCTCTGACCCATTTTTGAAACCCCATCCTCCAATTACCTTGTAATTATGTTCACATTCACTGGAACCAATGAAAATGTTATTATAATAGCTAGTCTTCTCGCGGTGAAGACATAGCTTTCCCTTCCTTTCAAAATCCAGCAACAGAGCAGGTCCCGCCCCACCCTTTGAGGTGCCTTCCATGTCCTCAGCCCATTTTGGCGTCATCTGTTTTTCGTCATCTGCCTTTCTTTTTATTTTTATTCTCCTCTTCTCTGCCATGTTCAGGAAAATCTTTTCCTGCTCACGCAAAGAGCAGGTCAAGTTATCTCTGTCTGCGTCACCTATGTCTATATTACCTATAGTCAGAAAGTATTCACCCATATAGCGAGTAACGTCACTTTTGGTATGTACAGGATTCAGGGTTCCCACGTATAGGAAGTTCAGAAAAGATCACGTCATTGTTAGAGTAATAGTACTGTAACGGTCCTCTTTTGTAAAATAAGCTTGCTAAAATGCTACAGGATATTCCGTATGTCAGGGGCAAGTGATGGTATGTCACGCCTTCAGCCACAGAGGTAGGTAGCTTCATGCAGACATAGCAATCTTCAATTTCCATAGTCTCTACATAGTGTATTAACAAGTTTGCGAAAACATTTAAATGTGTCTTGTTTCTAACTCCGTGGTAATGTAGTCCTTCCTCATCTGATGCTTCTAAGTCACGTTTTGTCTGTCTGAGTGCTCTCTCATGTCTTGCTACACTCTGTGTTGTCAGTTCTTCAATGTCAGTATTTACAATCTCAGTAGGGTCAATATTAGTATTTTTGCTCACCGCAAAAGGAATGAAAACTGTTAGTCCTATCCAAACTAATATCACTATAATTACACTACATACACATACCTTGCAGCATGTTTTGCAACAGCTGCGACTAGGTCTACCACTCACGCTTGAATCAGACATTTTGGCTCAGAAGAAGTTTCTCGACCCCTCTTTGTGTCTTTGCACGAGTAGCTTACTTTGTGCAAGTTCACGGTGGCTCGTCTTCTTCTTCGGCAGAGTACTCAGCGACTGGTTCTCCGTCGCTTTCGTCAGTTATATCAAGATCCTCAAATTCTTCCAAAACGAGCGTCCATTCAGGAGACTTGTACTTTTTGTTTTGTCTTTTTATTCGATCGCTCCTTCTTTTGGAAGTGTCTTCTGGTTGTTCTGCTATGCGAGAACTTCTCCTTTCTTCTGCACGTTTTTCTTCCACCGTTTTTATCCTTAGTCTCAATTTCTTTATGAATCCAGGCTCAAGGTGCTTTCTTTTCGTAAGTCTTTTAGTTGGCACTGGGATTTCGTTTTCTTTTATTGCCCTTTTATTTTCATTTGTTTGTGGCAATTCTGCTTCCTTGTCTTCCCTTCCTATCTGACTAGTTCCAGGGCTCGTATCTATTTCTTCTGCCTGGTTACTAAACTGGCCTTGTTCAGGAGAGTTTTGTTTTTGCCTTTCAAATGTCTCTGTTTCTGTTTCCTGAACACGTTCTTCTAACCCTGTCTGATCCTGTTCGAGCACTTCAATCCCTTGATTTTCTTCTGCTCGAACTATTACACTATGTCTAGTCTGTTCCTTTTCGACATCAGGAGTCAGTGGAGGTGTATCAATTACTTGCTCAGTCCCTGTCTGACCTTCTCCTTCCTCAGGTTTGATGTGAATCTCAATAGTCTGAGGTTCTTCACCTGTGCCTTGCTTTTCCTCTCTATTCCACTCTCTACCTTCCCAAATTCGCTCTCTTGTTCTGATTGGGTCTTCGGTGAGGTCAATCAAGGGTATCCACTCATCTGGCCATATGCTCAGCAGCTCGTCATCAGCTACTTCTGGAACAACTTCTGGGCACCCCTCAGCAGGCGGGACTCTTGGTAGCTCGTCATCAACTACTCCTGGACCAACGTCTGCGGACCCCTCAGCTTGACTGGTACTGGGCTGTACGTTGTCAGCTACTTCTGGTCTTGCTTCTGCAGGCCCCTCTGCTGGACTGCCTTCTTCTCCAGGCTCCTTGTCTGGTAGTACCTTCTGGGTGTGGCTGGCGTGGATCCAATGGGGAACACCTGCACACTTCACTGCTGTGGTCGTCACCAGGATTACTTGGCGCTTCTGTCCCCACCTTGGTTCCAGGCAGCTCGACCGAGTATGCTTCTTTATTTTGACCCAGTCCCCTGGAACCAGTTTGTGGAGAGGAGTCGTTGGATTGGTGACGGCGTCTTCTCCGATCTGGCGAGAGATATAACGTACTTGGTCACCTAATCTCTTGCAGTATTCAAGCACCAAATCATCAGTAATACTCAACAGTTTGCTTCCTGGTACCCACACTTGTCTCATCACTCTTCCCATCAGGATTTCATGTGGGCTCAGGCCTGTCTTCCGGTCTGGAATACTTCGGAGTCCCATCAGAACCAGAGGCAGGGCCTTTACCCAGGTCATGCCAGATGCATCACACAATTTCGCTAGTCTTGTTTTGATAGTCCCGTTTATTTGTTCCACTACTCCAGAAGCCTCTGGATGATATGCACAGTGGAGTTTTTGCGAGATCCCAAATGCCTTACAGAGTTGGTCGATCACATCATTCTGAAAATGTCGGCCTCTATCTGATTCAATAGTGACTGGAACCCCGAATCTAGGTATCAGTTCTTTCAGTAAACACTTTGCTACTGTCAGTGCGTCACTTTGGGGAGTAGGGTAAGCTTCCACCCACTTTGAAAATAGGCAGACAATGACAAGGACATAACGCTTCCCCTCACAACGTGGCATGGTGATGAAATCAACCTGTATTCTCACAAAGGGACCCCCTGACCTCCCAATTTTCCCTAGTTCCACCATTGTTCTCTTGCCTGGATTCATCTGTTGGCATGACAGGCACCTCTGGCAGAGGGACTCTGCTACTTTTCTGAACTTTTTGCTGTACCAAGTCTGTTGGAATACCAGAATCATGGCGTCCCTACCAATGTGTGATCCCTCATGTATCAGTCTAGCCATTGTGCCAAGCAAGTGTCTGGGTAACACAGGCATACCATTTGGGCCCAAGATGACACCATCCTCACGTCTTGGTCTACATCCTTCTTCCTTCCACTTCTCTCTTTCTTGCCAGGGTGTCGCCTGCTGCCATTCTCTCACTTCATCCCATGTAGGCACTTCTTCAAACACTCGAAGTTGGCAGCTGTTTCCAGGCCCCCCCCGTTTTGGATTTATAATCAATCGATCCCTGGCGCATAATTGTGCCACTCGATCAGCGAAATCATTTCCCAATGATACAGGGTCAAAGTCCTTCTTATGGGTAACACACTTGACCACTGCCAATTCTTTTGGCAATTGGATTGCCTCTAAAAGGTCTTGAACAACTTTTCCATTTCGAATAGGGGTACCTGATGAAGTCAGGAACTCCCTCTGTAGCCATAATTGGCCAAAGTCATGCACAACTCCAAAACAGTACTGACTGTCAGTATACACTGTTAGGCGTACGTTTTTCCCCAATTTGCAAGCTTTTATCATAGCGATCAATTCGGCTACTTGTGCAGACTTTACTTCAAATAAATAACCTGCTTCTACAATTTTGGATAAGGAGACTACCGCATAGGCAGCACTCAGGCCTCCTTGTTCATGTCTTAGGCATGAACCATCCACAAACAATTCCATGTCATGTTTAGGCAAAGGTGTTTCTTTAATGTCTGGGCGTGGTTTTGTGCAAAATTCTGTTAAATCAATGCAGTTATGCTCATCTTCCTCCCCATCTTCCATATCCATTGAGTTGGGAAGCAGAGTGGCGGGATTCAGAATGTTGCACCTGACAATTGTTATATTTGCAGCACCCACGAGAATCCTCTCGTATTTAGTCAGCCGACTAGGGGTGAGATACTGAGTTTTCGTTCTGGTTAGTAAAATCACCACTCCATGTGGAACATACACGGTTACAGGATGTCCCATGATAATGGATTCACTCTGCTCTAAACTTGTGCAAGTAGCAGCTACTGCTTTCAGACATCCTGGTAATCCAGCAGCCACTGGATCCAGGGTGGCAGAGAAATATGCCACTGGCCTCCTGGTTGTGCCATGCTCTTGGGTTAGGACTGACAACGCGCAATTATCGCGAGTGTCACAGAACAGGGCAAATTCCTTGGAATAGTCTGGCATTCCTAATGCAGGGGCTGTACACAGACAATCTCGCAATTTTGTGAAGGCTGTTAAGCTTTCATCATCCCATTCTACAACATCCGGTGTTCCTCTCTTGGTCATTTTTATCAAAGGCCTAGCTAGGACTGCAAATCCCAGAATCCATTGCCTGCAGTATCCTATCACCCCAAGGAACATTCTGATTTCTTTCTGAGTACGGGGTAACTGCATCTTTTGAATTATTCTCACTCTTTCTGACGTTACTTTCCTGATGCCTTTCTCTATCTGGTGCCCCAGATATTTCACTGATTTTGCACAGAACTGTAATTTTTCAGGGGCCACTTTATGTCCCTTCTCACTCAGGTGATTCAGTAGGGCAATGGTGTCAATCACACAGTCCTTATGACTTTTGGACGCCACCAAGAGGTCGTCAATGTATTGCACCAGGACAGAATTTCCAGGTAAGACCAAAGTTTCCAAGCATTTTTTCAAGATCTGATTAAAGATAGAGGGGCTCTCTGTGTACCCCTGGGGGACCCTATTCCAGACATACACGTGACTGTTGAAAGCAAATGAGAAAAGAAATTTGCTGTCTGGATGCAAGGGAATGGAAAAGAATGCATGACATAGGTCTATCACAGTGAACCACTCAGCATCCCAGGGAATCTGGTACAGAATCACTGCTGGGTTCGGGACAATAGGGCAGCAGGGAACCACTATTTTGTTTACCTTTCTTAGGTCCTGCACTACTCTGTACTTGCCACTAGGCTTTTTGATGCCCATAATCGGTGAGTTGCATGGGCTACTCATTACTTCCTGTATGATGTTTCCTTCTAACAGTTTCTGTATTTCCAGGGCAACACCTGCTCTCACTTCTGCATTCATTCTGTAGGGTTTAGTATTAGGGTATACTGCATTGTCTTTTATGGCTATCTGTATGGGGTCTACGTTTTTCATTAATCCTACATCTTTCCCGGTAAAGTCCCATATCTCTGGCTTCACTGTTTCTTGGAGTTCTTTGGGCAAATCCTGCATAGTCATTCGTTTAATTTCTGAGTCAGGTCTTATTAACATTAATTTATAAATGCCATCTTCATCTGGGGTCTGAATTTCAACACCCTTTGGTGTGCAAAAGATGGTACAGTTCATTTTGCACAGCAAATCACGTCCCAGTAAGTTCACTGGACTGGTGTCACAAACGACAAATCTATGCATTTCTTTAAAGTTTCCAATTGAGATCTCCATGGGCTCGGTAACAGGAGTACTAATCAGTTGATTAGATACCCCCACTACTTGGATTGCTTCTCCCGAGAGGGGTAGGTTTGGAACGTCCACTGTTCTCACAGTAGAACGGGTAGCGCCAGTGTCCAACAGAAAAGTGACATCATTTCCGTCAACCTTTCCTTCAATGTATGGCCCTGACTGGTCTACCGGCAAGGAGGCGCCAAGCACGCACTCCTCGTCCTCCCCTCTCAGGCCCCGTCAGTACTGGTCATCACAAAAGAAGGTATCATTTAGTAAATACTGCGAAGTTGCTGTATTTCTGTTCTCATTGCTCCCCCAGACTTCTACGTCCTCACCCTGTGTGGATTTTCCCTTAAATACTTGCTTTGGTGCTCGGGGCAACTGGATCGTTTTTACCTGTTGTTGGGTCTTTCTTGGTCTTTCATTCTGCGTCTGTGGAGTTAAATCAGGTGTTTGGGAGTTATCATCCTGCAAATAGGGACACTCATCTCGCCAGTGTCCAATTTCTCCGCACTGGTGGCAGGGAAATTTCTTCTTAGCCTCCTCCCTGCTCATTTTGGGCCGGGGCTTTCCTCCTCCCCCACCCCCAGGACCTGGATTCTGAGTAGTTTTGGCCATTTTATTCAATTGGTTTTCCTGCTGTTCTGCGAGCTTCACTTGAGCCCACATAACCTTCTCCTTGAGAGCCTTTTTCTTTTCTGCCATTTCGTCCTCACAGTACTTTGCGTACCGTAGGACCTCATCCATCTTTTTAGTATGCCAACAGATTTTGTTATCTTTTATCCACTGACAAATTTCGGGTCTTAAACCATTTACAAACCTGTAAATAAAATGTGTCATATCCTTCATCTCGATGTTATCTATACCACTGTATGTTTTGAACACCTGCAACAGCCTTTCATAAAAGGAGTGCACTGTCTCGTCTCTTTCCTGCGTGGTTCTATCTATCTTGGTCCAATCAGTTTCCTTTGCTGGCACTTTTAGTTTCAGATGCTGAATTACTTGTTCATATTTTCTCATCACTTCTTTCGATGGTTCCCCTGTTTTGTCATCTCTCGGGTATTCCTCACTAGGCCAAGCTATGGCTATTTTACACTCGGTCCACAGATCTACCAGGACCACTATGTCGAAAAACCCATCCAGGTCTTTCCACAGGCATTTTTGCACCTTTACGAACCTTTCCACCTGCCTGTACCAGTCGACTGGCTTTTCTCGCAATTTCGGGAAATCGTTAGTAAAGGACACAATATCCTGTCTGGACCATGGAACGTGCACATACTTTCCACCGGGTACCTCGCGCATAGGGCATAACTGTTCTGGCTTGTCAGCTTCTCTTAGAGCGAATTCGGGAGTTGCCTGCCTAGACCTGGCCTCATCCTTTTTCTTCACCCATCGGGCTTTCCACCTTTCCACATCTCCCCATTTTTGCAATACGGTCAATAGTTCCTTGACCTGTGCTTTCTTCCCTGAAACATTCAAGTTTTCCAAATCCTTGTCTGAGAAATCTGCCCTATATGGTTTCTGCAGCGGTTTCGATCTTGAAATATCTATTCCCATGCTCGCAGCAGTGTCGGTCAGTTTTTCATGAAGTACTCGGGTATTTCGGGTGAGACTCTTGCAGATAAACAGCATCTCGTCTTCGGAGTAGGTATTTAATCTGTCTAATCCTACGTTTCCTGCCATCAATTCCTCTATTTCTATTCTCAGCTTGTAGAGATCTAAAGGTTTCGTTGGGGACGCTTGTTTTTCAAATTCTTGACTCCATCTTTTGATTTCTTCAGGAGTCACCAATGTGACACTCTTAGTACCTGAGGTCGATTCCATTTGAATTTCCCTCGCATTAAAAGGATTATGTCTTTTCTGGATCCTTTTTCCTGTATTTCTAACGGGCAGATCTAGCAGTGAGACCTCCGACTCACACTCACTTGTCTGGTCATCTATGATTAAGGGTTCTGGTCTGGTCGGTGCAATGACAGGAGTAATTACTGGAGGTTTCGGACTCCCTTGACGGTCCCCGTACAACGGAACCACCGGTCCGATAGTTACTGGGATCGTTAAGGCTTCAGGACTTGCATTTAGTTGTGACATTTTCCGTATTATTTCAGCTCTCTGATTTCCTAGCGCTTCTCGCTCTTTCTCTTCTAATAACCTGTCCAAGGATTTGTCATGTAACACCTGCGGGGTTAGAATGGGAGCATAACTCGGGGCAGTGGGATGTGTCTCACTCGGCCCTCCACCATAATTAGGTTTCTGAAACAAACTTCCTGTGCCTAGGATTCTGGGATCTTCCTCATCCCGGGGCTGTAATAACGGCATTCCTGAACCTAAGGACCTCACCTCACCTCCGTAGGGGGGACGAGGGCAAAAATCTCCTTCACGTGAATATCCCGTCTCCCCACCCACGGGTCTCCTTGGGTAAATACTTCTGGTTTCTACGGGTCCTAGATTCTCAGTATAAGGAGGAATTAGATAATCCCCTCCTACACTTGTGGACCTGACCTCTTCCCTTTGTAGGGGTCTCCGGGGAATATCTCCTGCACTCGAAGGTCGGTGTCCCTCATTATAAGGAGGCGGACTTCTCATGCATATGTCATCTAGCAATTCATCATCTGATTCTCCGAGGGGCCCCCAGTGCTTGGAATTCTCCGTCCTTTTTCCCCCCCCAGGAGGATCTTCTGCTGGCATCATGGGAAACAGACCCTCAACAATCATGCTCTGTCTCCACTGTTTCATCTTTTTGTCTCGTGATTCTTGTTTCAGTTTTGGGTAATACTTTGTCAGCCCTTTGTCCATTCGGGGCTTTTCTCTTTGGAAAGCCTCAATCTCCCATTCCTCTAATGCCTCATACTGCGTTAGTCTCGGTCTGGGATGTAATTCATTCATTCGGGTTCTTAAATTGAACAAGATCCTACCATTAAAGGTACCTTCTAACGGAAAGGCCATTATTCCGTCATCTTGTGTGTATTTCGCCCAATTTTCTAACCACACACATGTATTGTACCCTCTGTCGAACATCATGAAAGAGGCGGGAGTATTTGGTGGAGGAATAACAATGCCCTCTCTAGTTTGAATCGGCTTGTCCTTTTTGAAGTAATTCTTTACCTTATTTACAAGGGACATTTTACGCTTATTTCCGTACATAATGCCGTATCTATTAGCCTTCCACTGATCCCTTTCAAACCCTAGGTTTCTTGGATCGGGTCTAGTCTCTGGAGTATACGAGTGCCACATACGATTTCTACGCTTACTTTGTTTACAAAATTACTTCCAATCAGAATGTGTCTTGCAACTCCGTGCAACCAATGGGGTGCACAAGTTCAAATATTTTCGGCCAATGGGTGCGCGGCCTTTTCGCGAGACAATTCTCACGCTTCGGCGCTCACCCCTCCTTCACAATTCCAGCCCCGCTACCCGCCCGCTGTTTCTACCAATCCCACCGCGGCACGGAGTGACGTCAGAGACGCTTCGCGACTGACTCCCTCCCTTCACAAGGTAACGGAAACTTTCTTTCTTTCTAAAGTGCTTAGTACTTGGTTATTTTACGACGAATACACATTCGCCACAGTGCTCAAGTGTCTAGACAGGAAAGATTTGTTTTACTGCAAGTAAACTACTTCCATTTACTTTTCACACACTACTGGTAGATCTCTTCCGCCTACCCTTCACTCTAGCATCAGTGAACCTGTTACTCCCCTAGACCCATCCACTCTTTCCGGGATATATCCGAGTCTAAGGTTTCCCAGCGGACCCCTTTGCTTTCACCCAAGCTCCGATGAACCTGCTACTCTTCCGATGTGACCCTTATTAGGTTACGCCACTATGGGAATTTTGCCAATGAACCTCGTTACTAACATTTATTCACACATGTATTCAGAAAAAACCCTAGTTAGTGCTTCTGGTTCTACCTAACCTGCACCTAACTTTCCTTGAACCTGCGACCTCAAGGCAATGGATTCTATTCACCACTTGCCATTCAATTTCCCCGGGGAGTTCCGACAACACTTAACAAAACGTTTTACATACGCATGGATTAATACATATAACAATATAAGAACAAGAATAACAATTTTCAAACAATTCATATATTTCAAAAGCAGCGCATTCTCAAGAGAGTGATCAAGTCCCCCGAAATGGCCGCTCTTATAGCAGCAATAATGTTTAGCAGCTACCGACTTGACTAGCCTAACTAGTCCTACCTAACCTTTAACTATTCCCTAACCATACCTCTGCTACCAGAAAATACTGATAGAGCGCGCGGGTCACCCGACCAATAATTTCGCCACTTCCGGCTTCGGGCCCATATATTTCAAATCACCATATACATTGATCGGATGACCTCACGGTCTGCTATCAGATATTTGTGAGTTCCTTTCGTTATTCCTCAGAGTACCCGACTTACCATCCACCGACGCGGGTACCTATGACCACAATGGATCAGGGAGCTAGCTGTAAAAGGAAAGGCAGCAGAATACAAACCCAGCAAATAACATTCAATACTCTTTGTAAAATGACCACGGACAACTGGAAGTTTTAAAGTCTTTTTCTAATTTAGTAAAATTCAGAAATCATCAAATTCACAGTAATTAAGCAATCGATAATCAGAATAACAGAAAGTACATAGCTAAAGAGCAAATAAGTCAGTACAACCATTTATAAACTAATGGAACCAGGACACATTCAAAATGAAGGATCAGGAATTTAGAACGTTTAAGATGAATCACTAAAGATGGGATAGGCTTTGATTAGGACTAGTATTCTAGAATTATCTCAAAAATATGAGACAGGAGTTCGGGACATTTATATAACTATAGGAGAGTCTATGGAGAGAGAGACACGCTATGCTTTAAGGCAAAAGTTCTTTAGACAATTTAAGTAGGGATGTTCTAGACCATATCAGGAAATGACAAACTGCAATGCAAAATATAATTTCTAACAGGTAGGGTAACATAGGAACACGTTATGAAACAAATGCAAATGACTTTATAACTCAATGGTTGCGAAAAGGCATGGAAAATTAACATATGCAAAGGTATGTCTTTATTAAAGCAAAAGACAGAAATTCAGAAAGGTGCAAGATTCAGAGTTTCAGAGTGATATTTACCTAGACTGGTGTGGAAACCAAACCCTGGCCACGGGTCAGTTAAGAACAGGAAACCCTCAAGGAAGGATACCCCTCAATGGACAGCAGGTGCAGAATGGACACCCAGGACAGGACAGGAAGACCAGATTAGGATCAGGACAGGACCCTCAGGACAGGACCCTCAGGACAGGACCGGCACCCGCAGTTCGGAAGCAACGCCTGCGCTCCACCCTCTCTGCAGCTATCGATCACGACCCCGATTGGGTCAGCGAATTCCCCAGCAAAGTGCTTCGCCAGCACTTAAGGTTCAGTAAAACCTTCAGAGTCTATGGTCAAATTTCGGACAGAGAGCTCCGCAGCGCTCTGTATCTTCAGTCACCTATTGAGTGCGTTGGGTCAGTGACAGGTCAGCTAAACCAGACAAGTCGGACAATTTCCCTAGGTGAACCCAGGGTAGATATACTGTTTTGGGACGGTGTACCACCCCCCAATGTTGCAAAGTGTCAGAATCCCTCAATTTGGATTGGTCCTAAGGTAGGGTCTGGGTAACACACCAATCAGAATAGACTATTTGGAGGCCTATTTTGCATCTCTGGGTACCGCCTAGCGAGATTGGGGTTCCCATGAGAAAGCCGCACAGAATACAATGAAAAGAATACATTTCGATACAATAGAACATAATCATGATGCCTCGGCTGGGTGAAGGTGCCCTTTCCCAGGGTGGCTCTGGCATCAACCTTCTTTGGCCTGAGTTCAATGCTATGGCAGCTTCTAGCGATTCTGCGCAGAAATACCCTCCAAGATGGACTCCCCAGCCCAGCACCCCTCCGAGTCGAGGATACATGAAAAGTAAGCGAAAACAAATTAAAACATAGAAGTGACGGTATGAAAAACACATCATTGGTTTTGTACTTTAAACTTATCATTATAAAATTATACAATGCAGTTTAAATGTTAGCAACATATACACACTCACAAGAGCATCACCACGTTATTCACGAAAGCTGTGTATTACGCATGCGCACCCTTTCCCACCAAACTTATAACTACGTCAGGTCACGTGAGTGTGACTGACGCATGCGCAGAAGCCATTTACCAAGCGGCGGCCATGTTTAGGAACACGGATTAGTTGTATTAGAAATACACATACGCAAGCTTCCTCTACTTCGTTCGAATATAAAAAATAAAAGATTAGTAAGACGTACAAATTTTATTAATTGATTACACACGGGCGAGGTTCATGACTCGAGCAAGTCGCAATGCGAAGCTTGCTCTATCAAAATCATCATACATTCAACATGAAAAACAGCTAGTTTAGAAAACCATAGCAGAAATTATTTTAAAAAAGAAGGAAAAAAGAGTAAAATTTATTTTCGCTTTATTTTTTGGGATCACAAACAGTAGAAAGCCCCCCATCTAAAGAAGAAAGGTGCCTAAACCAAAGAGAAGAAGGAACCAGAAGAAAACCCAACAAAAAATCCAGGGGCATGTTATCAATTGGCGGCGATAAATATTGCAAAGCGCGCTTAGCGCTTTTTTATTTATCGCCGTCTGTCGCTGGAAATTATCGCCCGATTAGCGTGTTAATAACAACGCATATCATCAGCGCGATAAAAATTCCAGCGATAGCGGCTTTATTGAGGGGATATCGCTGAAAATCCAACGAAATTACTACATAGAGGGCGAAAACGTTAATAAGCTAAGGTGCACTTAGCCTTATAATCCACCTGCCATAGGATAACTAGGGGAAGTCAGCATTTTATCAGATGTTAGTTTTTGGCAAAAACCGCAGTTTTCGACAAAAACTAACATCTGATAAAATGCTGTGGGCCGCCTTGTAAATATCGCAATGTGCACTTAGCAATATTTTACATGTCTTTCTGTGTGAGGTACGCCCTGTGACGCCCACTTTGCATCTCATTGGAAAACGGCTGCTAACGTGCGCTAATGCATGTTAGCACCACCTTGTAAATAGGGTGAAAAGATTATTTCCGCTTTTTTGGCTTTTAGAGCCAAAAAAGCAGAGATAAGGCCCTTGATAATATGCCCCCCAGTTTGTGCAAAATATGTCCAAAATTATAAACAAAATTAGTGCAAATTTTCCTAAGAGAGGAATTTCTCGAACCAAGGAGAGAAAGAGAAAAGAACAGCCAGTAAGTCATACCGGTTAAAGTGCATATGAGCCACTTTATAATTCGCCATATTGAAACATTACCCTAAGATTTTATATCAAACAGACTATTCAGGGTCTTACCAATGTTATCAATCCACTGGCCTTCCTAAGACCTGTAAGGAGCAAAGGACAAAGGTCCACCATAACACAAAAAATATAATCATATCTTATAAATCATCATGATCACAACGGACAACGCCTTAGTCAAATACAATTCATCCTGTGGTCGAGGACCCAAGGTAAAGTGTGATGTGTAAACGCTCCCCACAAACCTCCAGAGTACCACAACTTACAGGCATATAAAAGCAATTGCTCATGGCAATTTGTAAGCGAACTTCGGTCGCAATGAACCGTGATCCAGCTGTCAATTCTTGCAAATAGTTATGCACATAGAAAAAAGAGTAATACACCATTAAGAACCCGTGAGCCCCATATACCTCATGCTCAAGCAAAACAGCTCTTATGTGCAAACCTATAGCATGACACGACATTGCTGCAGCAATCCTTACACTGCAACCCCATTATCGAAAGCATTACACATGGGCAAAAGTTTTAGCAAGCCAATAAAAAACATGCACACACCCACATTGTGCAAAAGAATGCTACAGCAAACTCTTGTTGATAATCCCAATGTCACGAGCTTTGAGGCATTCTTGTAAAACAACAAAGCTCCAGGTGTCCTAAAAAAACGTTACATACCTACGGTAATGATGTATCTGGTAGAGACAGGCTCTAGCTGCAGATTCCATACTCACAATCCTCCCCAGGTGCCATACAGGATGTGGAAACTTTTTTCCCCACACTACGTCTGCACGCTGGCAGAGGGCATCGAGCGACTCTGCAGTGACGTTGTTCCCGGATGCGACATCAGCGGAGTCCATCTAACCCCTCCGCCAACGCGCTGATATCAGTTTCTTCATGACTATAGACCGTGCCTAAAACGAGCCACCTACCGAAACTGCCAATTGGAACAGTGTGCCAAGACAATAGACACCTTGTGTCACAAGTGTCACATATCTGTTGAATGGAAAAGAACGAAGGAAAGAGCCAAGTATGCAAGACTCAGGACAGAAACCAAGAACAGCAATGTCCTGCCCCTCCAGGAAATAGACATAACCACCAAGCTACCACCATATTGAACAGAGGAGTATTCAGAAATGAAGAAGGAATGAACGTGCAACACAGCCATGATATCCCAAGGAAAGATATCTCTTGAGACTACAACACAACAAGAATGTCTACAAGTAGGACATCCCAAACACAGACTCAAAATAAATTAAGAAGAAAGAAAAAATAGTTTGCAGTGCAGGGAGGATCGGAGGGGCGTAAGGAATCTGTTGCTAGATTCTGTCTCTACCAGATTCATCGTTACCGAAGGTAAGTAACTTGTTTCTCTGCTATAGATGTCTAGCCACAGATTTCCTTACTTAGAATCAGATACCCAGCCAAACCATCCCCGGAGGAGAGCCTGCAAACTGGCACTTTAAAAAATGTACAAGTAATATGAACCTGGTCGGAAAACAAAGACCAGGGGAAAGGAGGACCTAGGAGATATCACACTCAGTTAAAAGTCCAACACATAGTAAATGAATCACCACAATCCCTGATAAGAGGCTAGGTGTCGAATAATTGTACACCGAAAGACATGGGAACAGAATGCCAGTTGAACTGTCACAGCAAGGAAAAAGAAGAAGGTTCAAACTCGACAGCATCTGACCCAGGTATATATGGTGACCACAACTGAAGTCACCACTGGGTAGACAAGATAACACCCACAGTGTAAAGGGAAATTATCCATGGCAAGAAGAAATGCCAGTAATGGACCTAATAAGGCCATGGTGATCATAGGGCAAATCTGGGTAAACTGAATAGGACATGTGGAACACAGAACCTCCGAGAAACCACTAAGCAATCTCTTAATATCGCAGAGTAATCACAATAACGAAGAGAAACAATCGCAATAACTATCTGCAAGAAGCGCCATGAATATAATAAAGAGCTATAGACAATCCCTTGAAATATACATAGATCTGGGAGTATACAGACATAGGATACTATTAAAATACACAATGGGTATGTAGCTATAAGCGTATATTCCCTTGGAAAAAAGGGGAAGCGCAAGACAGTGCTACTCGACCCCAAGGGTAAGGTATACAAATAATATGGAAGAATGACAGAAATAATGGCAGGATGCACCATTATGACAACACAGCAAATGGAGTACAACAGTGCACAGAAAACAGCCCTATACCCACCATGAAGGAGAAAGAGAGATGCATAGAAACCACCATAACTTGAGGTAACATAATGAGGAAAAAGAGGTGCAACCGAAGGTAACCCCCTATAGCACAATGCAGTGTCGGATCGCAAGTGCAGCCGAATTAGATCACAAATGTTTCAAATAGAAGCAACCAGGTGACTTAGAAAAACGTCTCCAGACTGCAGAAGGAATAGATGAATTTGTAGCAATGAATCCGTAAGGAAGAAAGTAACAGGTATGTAATACAAGGTAGCCAATAGAGATACCAACCAAGCCACATATAGGTGAATAGAGACCATAACAGAAAATTCAAGTCCCCACTATCTGCAATGGAGGCATCAAAAGGAAGGGATCACCCCCGAGGGACAAGAGCCTGAGTGAAAAAGGAGAAGAAGAGGAAGAAGTAACCAGTGGCAGAACCAGGCTAGTGCCTCTACTGCTGATGGACAATGGTTCATCATAGTCAGAAAAATTCCTAATAGAGGAATTAATGCTCCGGAAAAGGGAAGGCAAGCATAGCAACGCAGAGCATCACACCACTTCAAGGCAAAAGCATGTAAAAAGCAGTCACTTGATGGGGTAATGGTGAGGAAACCAGCATAGCCATATAGAACGCCCAATAGAGGTACTAATGCTCCTGAAAAGGAAGCAGAAAGAGTAACGCATAGCATTGTATCACTCCAAAGGCAAAAGCACATGCAAAGGCAGTGTAGGTTACAGCCCAGGCATTTGGCAACCAGGATAAGGGAACCAAAACACAACTAAAGAGTGTTCCGATCTATAACTTGAAACTCCCAGAAGCAGGAAGGATCACTGGGGCCCCAATAGACAGCAGGGCACATGCCATCTACAAGAGGCCAACATGCCGCCTACAGGCTGTCCCATTGAAGTAAGGATGGGTAGACAGTTTCAATGTGCAAGAGGAACTGCAACACAGAAGACGATGCATGTGAACAAACATATTAAGGAATGGGCCACTATACATAACATACCAGAGTGTGTGTGTGTCTATCTATCTATATATATATATATATATATATATATATATATATATATATATATATATATATATATATATATATATATATATATCTATCTATATATATATATATTTATTTTTTTTATATATATATATATATATATATATATATATATATATATATATATATATATATATATATATATATATATTTATATTTTTATATATATATATATATATATGCTCCAAGATGGCTCCTGATTGCAAGACCCCTGGCGCTCCAAAGATTCGGTGCAAAAACTCCTCGGCTGAGCCCAGCCTTAATTATCTTTCTCACCCCCTCACTGCGAGGGATTAAGTTTGCACTCACAAAGGTTCCACAGTTTTCCAATTTTTTAGTTTATTTTCTCGATTTTCAGCTCATCAGTCAAAAACAACCGACGCGTTTCGCTGCTCCCACACGCAGCTTGCTCACGGTTAAACATTAGACTTATTCTCAACCCCACCTATTTCTACAGGGTAGGGCGCCAAATACATTACAACCATTTCCTGTATCACAACCGGAAGTTACCTGGGAATTGTAGTTTTTAGGTGTCATAAGGAACTACAGAAGTACGTTATGCATTACATGATCTTATTAACATTCATTTATGTTTTTCCAATATTGTGTGCAACAGTACCATGATATAATACAATTTCATGCGTATGTGTGTCATTATGGCTACTATTATATATACTTCCGTATAATTCATCCTCATTGTTTTGTGCCCCCTAGTGGGCTTCAAGAGTTAACGTTATTGAACCAAATGGCATAGAGTTGTTAATTTCTCTTTTTTTTACTCTCTACGCATCAGTTACGACATTATCTCCGTCATACTTATTCTGCCCTCTAGTGGGCTGATCATATGTGTTGACCCATAACGTCTCTATTTGTTGCACACTCATTTTCCTTACAATATTTACATCTATCCCAGGCTGCCTCTCCTTGATTGTTAAATGCAAAACAATTCCTGCATATGATTCAATTAAAAAATCCCCTCTCTTAAGAAAAACATTCTGAAAATTGTCTGCTGTCATTCAACTTTTTGATACCACATATTGTCCCAAAGTTCTTTTGTCATGCGTCAAAGGTGTACATGCAGTTCTTCACTCTGGTTGAGCCCCCTAGGGGTCATCGTCCTAAAGTTCAGGATTTGACGCGATTCTCTGCATCTCAAAAGTTTTTCCCTATCACCTCCCCTTTCATGTGGGAGAATCGTTTCCAAGGCATAGAATTTCAACAGTGTCCAATCACTATTGTGTGAAGTTTCCATATGCTTTGCCACAGCATTATTTCTGTCTTTATTCACTGTGGCTCTGACATGTTCAAGGATTCTTTTCTTCAATTCATTTTTGGTACTGCCGATATACTTTAATGCACACGGACATTCTATCACGTATACTACATGTGTACTCAGACAATTAATCAGTTCTTTGATTTGCCACATTTTATTGTTGGGCATCAACACCTCCTTTTTATTCACTGCTATTTGGCACACCTTGCAGTGCTGACATTTTATGAACCCTTTGGTTTTCATCCATTGAATCCCTTTTGCTTTTTTTGTATGATCTTTATAGTGGCTTTGTATGAGTCTATCCTTGAGATTTCTTGCCCTTCTATAAGTGATCTCAGGGTGTTTACCCATGATTTTGTTAACAGTTGGGTCCAATTGTAGCAGTTTCCAGTTTTTTCTGATGATCCTTACAATTTGTTTGGATTCTCTTGTGTAATCCAAAATCAATCTTATTTTTCTGTCTTCTAATTTATCAGTGGATACTGTGTTGTTTTTCCGTTTCAAAGTTAGTGCGTCCTTTCTTTCTTTGTCGTTGGCTCTGTTCCACCCTTTTTTGATGACATTTTTGTTGTATCCCCGATTTTTGAACCTCTGTGCCATTGCATAACTTGTGGTTTTCCATTCCTTCTCCTCTGAACAAATTCTTCTCACTCTTAAAAATTCACCGTACGGAATATTTTCTTTTACTGAGGTTTTATGGAAACTGCTTGCGTGTAAGGTTGAGTTTGTAGCAGTATCCTTTCTGTGTAATGTTGTTTCTACACGTTCATTTCGGATGTATATTTCAGTATCCAGAAATATAGCTTTGTTTTGGCTGATACTGTACGTGAATTTGAGGTTAGTATTTGACGAATTCAGGATTTGGAAGTATGCATCAAACTCTTCTTTGGTTCCTTCCCATATAATCAGGAGGTCATCAATATATCTGACCCATTTTGCGATTTTATTCACATAAAAGTCATTATCAGGGTGCCATGCAATCTGCTGTTCGAACCAGCCCATTGTAAGACAGGCGTAGGCTGGGCTGAATGAAAAGCCCATCGCGCATCCTTTTACTTGTTGGAAGATCTCTTCTCCAAATAAGAACACATTTTGAGTTAAACATAGTTCCACCATATCAATAAGCATTTGATTATGTTTTTTAAATTGTATGTCTCTGTCTTTCAGGAAATGTGCGCATGCTTTTAATCCAATATCATTTTCAATGTTAGTATACAGAGATACTACGTCCATTGTGACTAACATGTAGTTTGTCTGCCAAGGTAAATCTTCGAGATGTTTTAATAGGTCAGTGGTGTCACGTAAATAAGAACTCAAACTGGTCACAAAAGGCATTAGGAAAAAATCAATATAGTTGGCTATCGGTTCCATCAGTGACCCTTTCGAAGAAACGATAGGCCTCCCTGGTGGTCTCAGTGGGTTTTTATGCACTTTGGGTAGAAAATAGATTGTTGCTACCACTGGATGATCTGTTGTGAGAAATTTCTTTTCATCTAGATCTATGAGATTTTGGTCATTCCATGTTTCGAGTTTTTTATCTAATTTCTCTTTAAAGTGGTTGGTTGGATCTTTATCCAATTTTCTGTAGTATTTTTTGTCTCCCAATTGTAGATGTGCTTCTGCCACATAATCTTCGGTTTTTAAAATAACAATATTACCTCCCTTGTCCGCCATTTTTATTGTTATTGTCTTATCCTTTGTTAGATCACTCAGAGCCATTCTTTCTTTATCATTTAGGTTGTCCTGATATTTTTCTCCCTTGATTTTGTAAATTTCATTGATGATGGCTTCCTGGAAGATGTCGATTTAATTGCCTGGTGGTAGTTGTGGATAAAATTTGGATGGTTTTTTCATACTGCTTAGGCCTGCACCCTTTTGGGGGCATATTCCTGATTCCGGGATTGTTTCATCCTCATTCGTTATGTCCAGATTTACAAGGTTCGCCAATGCCGGTAGATCTCCAGTTGTAAGACCTTGTTCTACTTGTATGTTGTCCATTCTTTTTTTCTTTTTCTGTTTGGTAAAGTTTGCCATTTGTTCATTTTCCTCAAAAATTTTTGCCAATTTTATTTTCCTTACGTACTTATATACATCGATGCGGGTTTGTGCCATGTTTAATGATTCTGACGGACAGAAATTGATACCTTTTTTCAAAAGTGATGTTTCATATTCACTGATGTTTCTACTTGATAGATTGATAATTTCCAATTGTTCATCATTGTCAGCTATATCAACCCACTCTATTTCTGATTTCTTTTGCGCATCGATCTTGTCTCCGTTCCTATGTTTTGCGGGCCACTTCCTCCTTTTACCTCTTCTTGTTGATTTCTTGGGGCTGTCCCTGATCTTGGGACCCATTTGCGACCTCTTCCCCTTCCTCTTGTGGTTTGTGATTGATTTTGTTCCCAAAACCTCTGTTTCAGAACCAGTCTCATGTCGTCTAAAAAATCATTCTTGGTCATATTTTCATTCTCTGATCCCTCTTCTGATGTCCCTGTAGATGTCATTGATGTTCCACTTGTTGCGGATTGATTTCCTGTGCCTTTCCCGCTTTGATTTTTGAAAATATCGAACTTTCTGGCATACGTGAAAACTCTTCCATACATATAATCAAATATAATCAAAGCTATATTTCTGGATACTGAAATATACATCCGAAATGAACGTGTAGAAACAACATTACACAGAAAGGATGCAAGCAGTTTCCATAAAACCTCAGTAAAAGAAAATATTCCGTACGGTGAATTTTTAAGAGTGAGAAGAATTTGTTCAGAGGAGAAGGAATGGAAAACCACAAGTTATGCAATGGCACAGAGGTTCAAAAATCGGGGATACAACAAAAATGTCATCAAAAAAGGGTGGAACAGAGCCAACGACAAAGAAAGAAAGGACGCACTAACTTTGAAACGGAAAAACAACACAGTATCCACTGATAAATTAGAAGACAGAAAAATAAGATTGATTTTGGATTACACAAGAGAATCCAAACAAATTGTAAGGATCATCAGAAAAAACTGGAAACTGCTACAATTGGACCCAACTGTTAACAAAATCATGGGCAAACACCCTGAGATCACTTATAGAAGGGCAAGAAATCTCAAGGATAGACTCATACAAAGCCACTATAAAGATCATACAAAAAAAGCAAAAGGGATTCAATGGATGAAAACCAAAGGGTTCATAAAATGTCAGCACTGCAAGGTGTGCCAAATAGCAGTGAATAAAAAGGAGGTGTTGATGCCCAACAATAAAATGTGGCAAATCAAAGAACTGATTAATTGTCTGAGTACACATGTAGTATACGTGATAGAATGTCCGTGTGCATTAAAGTATATCGGCAGTACCAAAAATGAATTGAAGAAAAGAATCCTTGAACATGTCAGAGCCACAGTGAATAAAGACAGAAATAATGCTGTGGCAAAGCATATGGAAACTTCACACAATAGTGATTGGACACTGTTGAAATTCTATGCCTTGGAAACGATTCTCCCACATGAAAGGGGAGGTGATAGGGAAAAACTTTTGAGATGCAGAGAATCGCGTCAAATCCTGAACTTTAGGGCGATGACCCCTAGGGGGCTCAACCAGAGTGAAGAACTGCATGTACACCTTTGACGCATGACAAAAGAACTTTGGGACAATATGTGGTATCAAAAAGTTGAATGACAGCAGACAATTTTCAGAATGTTTTTCTTAAGAGAGGGGATTTTTTAATTGAATCATATGCAGGAATTGTTTTGCATTTAACAATCAAGGAGAGGCAGCCTGGGATAGATGTAAATATTGTAAGGAAAATGAGTGTGCAACAAATAGAGACGTTATGGGTCAACACATATGATCAGCCCACTAGAGGGCAGAATAAGTATGACGGAGATAATGTCGTAACTGATGCGTAGAGAGTAAAAAAAAGAGAAATTAACAACTCTATGCCATTTGGTTCAATAACGTTAACTCTTGAAGCCCACTAGGGGGCACAAAACAATGAGGATGAATTATACGGAAGTATATATAATAGTAGCCATAATGACACACATACGCATGAAATTGTATTATATCATGGTACTGTTGCACACAATATTGGAAAAACATAAATGAATGTTAATAAGATCATGTAATGCATAACGTACTTCTGTAGTTCCTTATGACACCTAAAAACTACAATTCCCAGGTAACTTCCGGTTGTGATACAGGAAATGGTTGTAATGTATTTGGCGCCCTACCCTGTAGAAATAGGTGGGGTTGAGAATAAGTCTAATGTTTAACCGTGAGCAAGCTGCGTGTGGGAGCAGCGAAACGCGTCGGTTGTTTTTGACTGATGAGCTGAAAATCGAGAAAATAAACTAAAAAATTGGAAAACTGTGGAACCTTTGTGAGTGCAAACTTAATCCCTCGCAGTGAGGGGGTGAGAAAAATATATATATATATATATATATATATATATATATATATATATATATATATAAAAAAACACACAGTTCCGGTATTCGGCCAGTACCTGCTCGCGAGTGGGTCGTTGTTAGGGTCCCGGAGGCCCAAATCTCATTCAAAAGGTTCTCCCATAAGAAGAAACGTGCAACGACACTCAAGGAGTTGCTGTGCTTCAAAGTATTTATTCGGCAGCAAAAAAACAAACAACGCGTTTCACCTCACGGCTTGCTCACGTTTGTTGTGGATTCTGATTGATAGTCCTTTTACATCATACAGTGAAGACATAAACATAGGACTTCACAAATACACCCCCAAGTGAAAATGTGTGGCGGACATTTTGGAATAGGTAAGAATATAATGATTCATACTTGAAATATTACAAATGTCTGCAACCCTCATGCCATATAATCATCTTAAATATGTCAGAGATACATGTTGAAGATGTAATGTATTACCCAGTTGTACAGCTTATAAATTAATAATCATATCTTGATGCTGTCACCATGATTTGATTAAGCCTAATGCAAAATGTAAAATGTACATTAATGGACATTTGCAATCTATTGCCTGCGGAATTGCCCAAGTGGGCATAAATTACCATATTGCAGCGTAGCAAAATGCTAAAAATAGATGTTACGCAAGGTCACATATATATTTCTAAATTTGCCCAAGTGGGCATAAATATATCCAACATCACAAATACCCATAAATTCAAATTCTGTTGGCATATAGGCTCATATCACTGTGTTCAGAGTACAGCATCACAAAATTATGTCCAAGTGGACTCAAAAGTTCTTTCATACAACTATATCTCATATCCTCTGAGTAATCCGTTATGTCATGCGTCGCATGAACGGGTCGTCTCTGATCTCAGAACATTGAGTTCAAATCCAGGTTTAACAAATGTCTCTTGTTTCAAATAAATTCATTAATTGAAATACCAATCCAATGTCCCTAAGTGCAGAAAATCTGTGAATTTAAAACATAATTTTACTATTTAAAAGAAGACGTATATAGAGTGCGACAGCTGAAAACAAGTTCATAGAAAATGATATGATATTGCTAAAATGCTAAATCTGACATGGCTCAGTATTTAGAAAATCATTATCATAATTCATTGGTCATTTATCAAGGTGAACAGAAAGTTCTTCATGATTATTCAGACCCTGCGGAAACATACATTCAAAATCAATAATGAATCTGGATTCTAGTTTACGAAGGCATGTGGTTCTGTCTCCTCCACATATACCCAAATCCACTTTGTCCAACACAACCATTCTTAATAGGCTTGCATTTTGGTAGTGATGTTCAAAAAAGTGCCTGGCAACCGGGTACTGTGCATTATGGTTTTTAATAGCTCTCAGATGCTGTAACACTCTCTCCTTTGCTTTCAGGGTAGTGCTGCCTACGTACCATTTGTCGCAAGGACATATCAGCAAATATACACAATATATGGTGTTACATGTCAGAGTTTTTTGTATAGTAAAAACTTTTCCGGTGCTGGGCACAATTATCTCTCTACAATTGATGCTGTTGCGGCATGCCTTGCATGACCTACAGCATCTAAAGCCCGGTGTTTCTTTTGGTTTTGTAGTACCTGTCACAGAGTTTGGACTTAGCTCATCCCTCAATGATCTACTTTTTCTGAAAGTTACTTGTGGATAGTTGCTCAGATGAGGTCTCAGATGGTGATCTGTTAACAGCACATGCCAGTGTTTGTTCAAGATCTTTTTCATTTCACTTGACTGACCTGAGAAAGTTGTTATGAATCTGATATTAGATTCTATTTTTTTGTCTGCATTGGTATCTAGGAGATCCCTCCTGATTTTGGTGTCAGCTCTTGCAACAGCCCCTTGTATTGTCTTTTTGTTATATCCCCTTTCCCTGAACCGTTTGATCATTTTTTCCTTTTCTGATTCAAAAGTCTCAGTTGTGCTACAGTTACGTTAGCACGTAGTAGTTCCCCATAGGGGATACTATCTACCAGTTTTCTGGGGTGTGCACTCCTTGCATTTAAAAGGCTGTTACCTGCTGTGGTCTTTCTATACAGACTTGTGGTCATCATGGTCCCTTGTATCTCAATGGTGACATCCAGGAACTCCATTTTTGATCTGTGTATTTCTTCAGTGAATTTCAGATTCATTGTATTTTTGTTTAGCTGACATACAAATTTACTAGCAGATTCCTCTGTGCCATCCCAGATCAAAAAGATGTCATCGATATACCTAAGCCACAGGACAACCTGGTTGTTAAAGGCGGCCACCTGGCTGGACACCTGCTCCTCCCACCACCCCATGAAGAGGTTGGCATAGCTGGGGGCGAAGCAGGTGCCCATCGCCGTGCCCTGTGACTGTCAGTATATCAACCCATCAAAGACAAAGTGATTGTGTGTTAGACAGAAATCGATCAATTCCACTAACATATTGGAATGTTCCAAAAATGCAATGGACCTTGATTTAAAAAAATGTCTCACTGCTTGTAGTCCCAAATTGTGTTTGATACATGTATAGAGACTACTAACATCTAAGGTAACTAAGATGTAAGTTTCCTCCCAGACAATTCCCTCTATACTTTTAAGAAAGTGTGTTGTATCTTTCAAGTATGTGGGCAAAGCAACTACAAATGGTCTTAGGAAGTGATCAATATACTGAGAAGTTTTCTCGAGTAGTGAGCCCATAGATGATACTATGGGCCTCCCTGGTGGATCAGTGGCATTCTTATGTACTTTGGGGAGAAGGTATAGAATTGGAATCTTGGGATGATCACATTTGAGAAACAAATATTCTTCCCATGTAAGTAAACCTTTGTCATGATAATTCTGTAATTTCATTTCAAACAGACCCTTTGTTTGTCTGAAATCCGAAAAAGTGCTCAATTCATAACAGTTTCCATCTCCCAACTGCCTATGCCCTTCTGCTAGATATTTACATTTGTCCAAGATTACAACATTTCCACCTTTATCCGCATGTCGGATAACAATACTCTCATCATCCTTCAAATTTTTGATTGCCTTATGTTGTTCAAAGGACAGATTTTTCTTGTTGTTGGGCATATGCTCTGATCTCAACTTCTTAAGATCAGACAGAACACCTTTCTCAAAAACTTCCACAGCTTCACATGCAATCTGGGGAATAAACTTAGATTTTGTTTTAAAATTACTCCCTGGATTTAAATTAGTATCAACCTCCTCATCAGATAGATATTCATTGCCAACAATCACCCCGGAAGAATATATATATATATATTACTTACTGGCGGTCGCCAGTAGGTAGTTATGGTTAGAACCTAGTTTCCATAGGAAAAGCATTTTTTGTTTTGCCAATAACTTTGGTGCCGTTTGACAAATCTTCACAAAATTTTCAAAACTAACTGTTCACTCAGGGCATCTCCTGTATTGAAAGTTTTGGGGTGATTCATCATGGGGGGTAGGGCGTGAAAAAAGGTCCCAAAACCTGTTTTCTCCATGTTCATTTCCATAGGAAACTTTAGACACGACTACAGGCTGAAGTGCTGAACGGAATTACACCAAATTTGGCACAGAGATAGCTCTTGGTTCAGAAAGCACACTTCTTTTTAAATGGTATAAGCTGTTCAGTAGTTTTTGAGATATTTAAAGATTTACAGATATGTATATATTTGAGAATTCTGAGATCTAATTGGCTGAGCCCTCCCGAGCATGAGCTTGGGTCTGATTGGCTGACAACACTTCAAATCAGGAAGTGATGGCATCCATCTTGTGCTTCGGACTGAGTGAGAGGGGAAAGAGGTAAGAGAAATGTTAACAAAACAAAAGAAGGGGGCAGGTAGGAACACCCTGACCCCCCAGGCCTGCTCAGGGGGTTCCACAGTGACCCCCAGGCCCAAACAACATTTTTTTTACAATTTTTGGCTGGGTCGCGCTGGGTGCGCAAACCCAGTTAAAAATGAAAAAAACCCGAAGTGCGGGCTCTCACGCTTAGTTTTTTAAAAGCCCCGGGTGGGCCAGGTCCTGGGGGCATTTCTTAATTGTGTAGTGGAGGACGGCAGAGGCCCCCGCAGCCCGGGAACCGCCACTTCCCTGGGGCCTTATAATATATGCATGGGGGCACGCAGGGGCCTCACGGGCCCCCCAAGCCCCGGGGACCGCCACCTCCTTGGGGCTTTAGCATTATTGGGGGGGCTGCTTGGCCCCCCAAGCCCCTGGGACCGCCACCTCCCCAGGGCTTAATTTCAATAATTAAAGTGTGGGGGGGCTCCTGCCACCCCACACTGCCCCGGGCACCACCACCTCCCCGGGGCACTAATCAATTGAATGCGGGGGTCCGTTGCGGACCCACGGGCCCCAGGGACTACCACCTCCCCAGAGTCCTGTAGGGAGGGGTGCTGCGCAGCCCCCCTCCTGGAGCCCTTGATGTTTGCTGTTTGCTATGACAGGGCGGGAGCACGGCTCCAGCCCTGTCATAGCAAACTCTGTTTCGGTTTTTGGAAGCGAGAGCAGGAAACCTGCTCTAGCTTCCAAAAACCGAAGCAGAACTGCTTTTGCCCAAGGGGAGCTGTATTTCAGCAGCTCCCCTTGTGCAAAAGTAATGCCGGCTCCTGCAGGAGGGGGGGAGCCGGCGGGACCGTGGGGGCATTCGGTCTCCGCCCACGGTCCCCAACGGAGAGGCTAGGCCCAGGGGTATGGGGTCCACAGGGCCAGAAGTGCCCCGGGAGAGGTCCCCCTCATAAGTAAAAAATTTAAAAAAACACTGAAAGGCCGGGCCCAGGGGATGGGGTCCCCAGGGACATAATTGGCCCCAATTTAAAAATAAATACATACAAGGCTGCCAGGCCCCCGGGGGATGGGGTCCCCGGGGCCAAATGTGGCCCAGGGAAGGGGGGCCACACAGCCTGTGGTTTTTTTCAGTGAATTTCCAAGGTTTTTTAAATGCTAATTTCTAACTATAACGTCCCTGCAAACCTATGGTTTTTTCAGTGAATATGTATATATTTATGAATGTCCATACCTTTAAAGAGAGACAGAATGTGTGTGAGGGAGCAAGAGAGAGACTTTCGCCATTCAACCTTCAGAAGTTGATGCAATTAATTTAACTGAATTCTGTATGGTTAACATCTGCTGTTGCACATAGCGATAACAAGCTGCGAGAATGTTCCAACATCCGCATTATAAAAAACATAAGATCATTTCGATGACATATCTTGGTGGGTTAATGCGCCTCTTGTAGATACCCATTTGTAACATTTAGACTACAGGTTTGAATATTTGCTCAAACTTGCCTTCCTCCGTAGTTACCGAAACAAATATTCACAATAAAAGTTGGGTATACAAAGGCTAAGTGTTTGTGGAAGTGAAAAAGCATTAAATAAATATTTCAGAGATTTCAGATTGACTCCTGTCAGGTGTGAACAAACCAGCTACTCAATGCACCACAGAACACAAAAATCCAAATAAAAAAGATAGCGAGCCGGTGTAGGAGCGCTATTGGCACGTGGCACAGGCAGCTGCAGGTGTCTGTCTATCCCCGGTCTGTCACGGCTCTTTTGTGCCGCTTGCACGGAGGGACCCAACTCCTCCCCCAACTACCCCACTTCCTGCCTCAGGCTTGTTAAAAGCAGATGGGGCCCGGCCGCGCAGCAGGGGGTAGCGTGTGCAGCGTGTGGTTTTAAAGCGGATCTTTTTAAAACATATGTGTGATAACTTGATGTAACTTGCAATTTTGCACATTATTTGAGATTTTACTTACCTGTCCTCGCTATCCCCGGTCCGTCACAGCTCTTTTGTGCCGCTTGCATGGAGGGACGCGACTCCTCCCCAAACTACCTCACTTACTGCCTCAGGCTTATTAAAAGCAGATGGGGGCCCGGCCACACAGCTGGCACACCACTGGCGCGCCAAAGGTAAGCCCGTCTACGCCCGCCCGCGACCCGAACGCGGCCAGCGCCAGCCATGATGCCAGTTGGGTTGGGGAGAAGAAGGCTATATGCTGGTCTAGAGAGGAGCTGCTGTCTTGTAGAAATGTAACTTGCCCTGAGCTTTATCAGATAGATCCTAATATGACTCAACTACCAGACAGTTGCCACTCTTGTGTTTAAGGGCTAAACTGTGGAAAAAGGTTGCATAAAAAGACCGATTCTGGGACAACTAGTCCACAGGGCACTTTGCCGAAGCACAATGACATATTTCGGGCATGTGTAGTCAACTGTAGATCCCTCCCGAAACACGGCGAAGATATGTGGTTGTTCCTAGTGGAGTCCACCTGGGCCGCCAAGTTTTTAACAGAAACCTGGCTAAATGCGGACACAGTGGCAGCTATCACCCTGGCCATCTCGCCTGGTTTCAAAATGTGCTTCACAAATAGAGAGGGTAACAAAAGAGGGGGTGGGGTGGCTATTATTTTTAATGATTTAAGGAAATTGGTCTCCTTCAGTCTACTCGACCTACAAGTCATTGAAGGCCTCAATTTCTGTTTCCAGATTAATCCCTTCTCATCTCTAGCAGGCACCCTTATCTACAGACCACCTGATTGTGCCCCAAACATCTGCCATGATGTTTGCAACCACATTGCCCAAAAATCGCTTGCTTATGCCAACTACATGGCCCTTGGTGATTTTAATCTCCATGTGAACGACACCAATTGTTCTCAAACAGCCCAGCTGATTTCCTCTTTGGTGGCTGCTAATTTATTGCAAATGGTTTCTGCCCCTACGCACAAGGCGGGCCACACTCTAGATGTAGTTTTCTCAAACATCTCCTCAATGGTTATGGAAGCTCCCTGCCTCTGGTCTGGTCAGACCACTATCTGATTCCTTTTTCAGTTATGTTGTCTAATTCCGGCCAGGCCTGGGGCAAGCAGTCCACCATGAAGAGAAATTGGAAAAATTTGACTGCAGCAGCGCTGAGTCCTATTTTACATAATAATCTCCCTTCTATTTCTTCAGACCCCAATATAGATGTCTTGGCAATTAATCAATGGATCTCCTCGGCGGTGGAGGTTGGTGCCCCAGCAAAAATGATGTTATCTCGTAGACTATCCCCATCGGCCCCATGGTTCTCGGAGGCACTTAAAGAAGAAAAAAGGTGTTGTAAGAGACTAGAACGCCTGTGGAGAATAAACTATTGTGACCTGGCTAAAGGACTTTATACAAATGCCTTGAAAAATGTACATAAATCACTGAAAACGGCCAGGAGAAATTACATTGTTTCCTGTATCCACAAGGCAGATCACTCCAGTAAAGAAGTGTTTAAGGTAGTTCAGACCTTTTTCAAGCCAAAAGCTATAGAGCCCGAAGTGCAACCTTCTCCAGCTCTGTGGGAAGACATTTCTAGTTTAAAAATAAAATAAAATCCTAAAGGTCTATTACTCCTTTTCAGCACCTAAGGCAACAGAAAAACCGGACTCACCTTTGAGAGGGGTGGAGGTTCCTACCAATCTCGCATCAGGATGCAACGGCGGACATTCAAAAATGTAGATCAGGGGTCCCAGATGATCCATGCCCCCCCAAACTCTGGAAAATAATATCCCATTCCCTTACTGATACCCTAACTCATGTCTGGAACTCATCCCTTAATATTGGTGTCTTTCCCTATAAGTGGAAGCATGCTACCCTTCTCCCCTTGAGAAAGAAACCTACCGGAGACCCAGGAGACCTCAACAATCTTAGGCTAATCTCTCTACTGCCCGCTCCGGGTAAAATGCTGGAGAAGTTGGTCCAGCGTCAAATGACCAACTTCACTGAGTGTACTGCCATTCTGCATGAAACACAATCTGGCTTCCGGTCGGGTTTGAGCACGGAGACTGCCCTCCTTGAGGTGGCAGAATCAGTGAGATGGGCGTTAGATTCAGGGGCATCAGCATTGCTGGTGCTCCTGGATCTCTCTGCAGCTTTCGACACTGTTGATCATGCTCGGCTGGTTCAAAGATTAAAAGATATAGGCTTGAGGGGGAAGGTGCTGACCTGGTTGCAATCTTACCTCAGCGGCAGCTCTCAAAGAGTCGCCCTACAACCATTTACATCTAAACCTAAACCTCTTTGGTATGGTGTCCCTCAGGGCTCTGTGTGGAGCCCTTTACTTTTCAATGTGTACTTAGCTCCTCTCTTGATTGCCAACTGGGGTGTTAAGGCAATTTGGTACGCTGACGACACCCAGTTGGTTTTCTCTTATCAGGAGCAGATGGCAGAGAGTTTTAAGAATTTTAAAGGGTGTTTGCGCGACATTGACCTCTGGATGAACATAAATTAAAACTCAATGCGGGTAAAACAGAGGTGCTGTTTTTTGGAGAGGGCCCAGTACCTGCACCAGATGTGTGGTGGCCCTCAGAAATGGGACCTCCGCCCCCCCCCCCCAGCTCTAACATCAAAAATCTGGGGGTGAGATGGGAGGCCGACCTCTCCTTCGCAGCCCAAATTCAACAGGTTTCCGCTGGTTGCTTTAGTAAATTAAAAAAACCTCCGTAAATTCTTACATCTGCTACCAGAAGACTGCCGTAAATCTGTAGTCAATGCCACTGTAACATCCAGGCTGGACTACGCAAACAGCTTATATCTCGGCCTGCCCAAATATGCTATTAGAATTTTGCAGATAGTGCAGAATGCGGCTGCGAGACTGATCAGATGCATTCCCTTTTGCCATCATGTCTCTCCGCACCTACAGGATCTGCATTGGCTCCCAGTAGCAAAAAGAATAGAATTCAAGGCCCTGACCCTGGCCTACTGCGCACTGAAGGGAAAATGTCCCAGCTATCCTAAACTAAGACTCTGCTGCTATAAGCAGAATCGGTTGCTGCGATCAAACACTCAGAACCTGCTCTGTGCCCCCCGCTTTGCGAAAGCCCAGCTGGGTGGTAGGGCATTCTCCGCTAGAACAGCTAAAATGTGGAATACCTTGCCTGTGTTCCTCCGCCATGCAAATACAGAGTCCTGCTTCAGAAAAGCACCGAAGACATGGCTTTTAAACAATAACTAGGTCTGCCCCCAGTTTCCGAAACTACCGTGCATGCTTTGCTTGCTACTTGAGCCCTGGGACACCTCCGTTGTTGAGGTAGCTGTGCACCTGCCCAGGTAGAGCGGGAGCTGACCAAGCCTGGGGTCTAGAACCCCAGTCCCTTCGGGACCCTGCCTCGTTAGGGGGTCCCGGGTGGGCACCCGTTATCTCATGTCCTCGTGGTCTGCGTGGTTGGTCGTGCCGAGCCCTCGGACTTTATCTGCTGAGTGGCTGGAGGGGGAAGGAATCCGCCTGCTCTGCGGGAGGTCTGTTCCATCATCTGATGCTGTTGGCAGGGATTGGGCGGCTTCTAGGCACTCCCAGCTCCATGAATTTGTATTTGGGTGGGCCAAGGATGCATTCGGGTGGGCCACTGAGGGCCTGATTGTTACTTATATGCGAGGCCTGCTTCAGGGCCATCCTTTATCTCTTCTTAGTCTTACAAGGGCCCAGTAAAACACATTTTTTCCCAAATTTCTTTCTAAGTGTTATCACTGTCAAAAAGTGTTTTTTCCATGTAATGTCCCATTGATGGGAAGAGGAAGATTCTGAGGTGGGAGTATCAGGCAAGTGACACTTCTCGGGCTTTCCCTTATGACCTCCTCCTCGGATTCCCTCACTTCCACCCTCCACCAGTGCCCCTTCTCTCTCCTTAGCCCCCTATTAACCTCCTCTTTGGATTCCCTCACTGCCACCTTCCACCAGCACCCCCCCTCTCTGCGAGCCCCCCCATTTTGATCTCCTCCTCAGATTCACAACCTGCCACCCTCCACCAGCACCCTCATCTCTCCATAGCCACTCTCTCAGATTCATTTCATTTGTTGTATAGTGCTATTCATATTAGTGTAGGGTGTCACAGTACTGTACATCACGCAAACATTATACAGAGACAATCAATCATGCAAGTATGTAAATCAGTCTACAGGGAATGTCACATAATCAAATGAAGATTACAAGGTGTAGTAATCACATGTCATCCATACTGGGGGAAAGTATATTTTAAGAGGGCTTGGTCTAGAGAAGCGAAAACTCAGGATTTAAAGCATACCCCAGTTGTTAAGGGTTGGTTTTACTGATAAAACTGTATATCTGCCCAAACAAACTCTTTTTTAGCAACATTAGATTAGTGAAATACTGGAGAAGTTCTAACTATATTACAATACACACACAAAAAGCTAAGTTCTAACTATATCATTGAGGTTTGCATGCAGCTCTTTGATGATAGTTCATAGGTCACTGTCCTATGATAGGATTGTGACTTATGAAATGCAAGTAACACAAGAATCTCTGTGACAAAGGCAGTAACCCACTGAGCTATCCACATAAAATACAGTTTATCTGCATTTCAAAAGTACCAACAGACAAAGGATTGGCAGGATCATTAATCACCAG
The DNA here is from genome assembly GCF_964261635.1 of Lissotriton helveticus. Lineage (NCBI taxonomy): Eukaryota > Metazoa > Chordata > Amphibia > Caudata > Salamandridae > Lissotriton > Lissotriton helveticus. The sequence continues at coordinate 836,842,262 of NC_136070.1, forward strand.
TTATCTGGACATTTTTATTTTAGTCTTACATCCGAGGCAGAGACGGCCTTGATAATGATAAAAACTGTTTAAATAAAGCATACAAGAAGTATGTGTCTTGCTGGGCCTTCCGCGATGATTTTAAAAAGAAAAACAAATAGCCATTAGACACAAATTCTCTTACCTGCTCGGTTCCTCTCACAGCCCGATCTAATAAGCAGCTGCCGGGGCCAGGAAAGGTGGATCCGGATAACCAAACTTTTTTTCTCCAGGGAGGAATAGAAAAGGAAATACCCACACAGTAGAATGGTTAAGGTTACCCGATGCAAAGAGAGGATTTGCCCCCTTCGCCATGCCCCTATTTTACTTGCACCAGTGGGCGGAGACACAGCCCACGTTTCTAAAAGGAGATGCATGATTGGGGGTGCCTTTGAGAGAGAGCCCAGGCCCAATAACACAACTTCCTGAACAGAAAGAAAAACAACATTCAGAGGAACGTTTTAAATAAAAGTGCCCATTTACTAGTGGCTTTGTGCCATCACTGCCAGGGCCAAGGCTAATTTTTTGGTGGTATACAAATCAAGCAAGAGAGATTACTCGCTTGGTGAAGGGCCGAGAGGAATTCAAAAGGGGAGTGGACCCTCCCATTTTGTAGCACTATTTCACAAAGAGTACTCCCCTGATTATTTAACCATTGATAATGGTAAGTTATTAGGGCAATTCCTGAACTAACACTGGTGGAGAATCCTATGTGAAGCTATGACTATTCCACCACTACGAAGAGGGAAAGGAGGCACGTCCTTTTGTTTTATATTCCCTCACACAGCCTAGTGGTGTCATGCTTCACCATCGGGACACCCTGACAGCGAAAAGTCAGGATGGGCTCAACCATATAACAGGGAGCACTTAGTGAGATGTGTTTGGCCAGGGGAACCTTTACCTCTAGGGCGTGCACGCGTACCTCCCCTGACGTCAGCGCGCACCGCCTCGCGTGGAGCGCACACACAGGACGTCGCGCGAGAGAGTCCTCGCTGCCGGCCGCTTTAAAGAAGAGAGCGGCGCAAGCATGAGGCACTTTTCCATGCGGTGGCGGCTGAGCGGTCGTGAGGAGTGCGGAGGCTGGTGGGGCTTGTGGGGCTTGTGGCTATGTGGGAGCGCGGGGCAGACTGTGGCCTTTTGTTTAATCAGAGCCCCTCCACGGGCTCTGATTAACAGCAATACTTAAACAAAAGGCCACAGTCTGCCCCGCGCTTTACTAACAAAAGCGTAGTCAGTTTCCAAACACAGCGCGTACTTTAGCACACACTGTGTTTGGAAACTGTCTCTACGCTTTTGTTAGTAAAGCGCGGGGCAGACTGTGGCCTTTTGTTTAAGTATTGCTGTTAATCAGCAATACTTAAACAAAAGGCTACAGTGGGCAGTCAGGGGGGCGGGGCCGCAGGGGGCATAGCGGCTGGGGAAGCCAGCGGAACAGAAGGCAAAAGGGGCACAAAAACAAGGAAAAAACAAGTGGCACAGAGGGCAGAAAGGCACAAAAAAACGAGTGGAACAGAGGGCAGAAGGGCACAAAAAACAAGGGGAAAACGAGTGGAACAGAGGACAGAAAGGCACAAAAATGAGTGGAACAGAGGGCAGAAAGGCACAACAAACGAGTGGAACAGAAGGCAGGAGGGTACAAAAAATGAGGGAAAAACGAAGTGGAACAGAGGGCTAAAAGGCACAAAAACGAGTGGAACAGAGGGCAGAAGGGCACAAAAAACGAGGGGAAAACGAAGTGGAACAGAGGGCAGAAAGGCACAAAATACGAGTGGAACAGAGGGCACAAAAAATGAGGGAAAACGAGTTTAACAGAGGGCAGAAAGGAACAAAAAACGAGTGGAACAGAGGGCCGAAAGGCACAAAAAACGAGGGAAAAATGAGTGGAACAGAGGGCAGAAAGTCACAAAAACGAGGGGAAAACGAGTGGAACAGAGGGCAGAAAGGGCACAAAAAACAAGGGAAAAACGAATGGAACAGAGGGTAGAAAGGCACAAAAAAACAAGGGAAAAACGAGTGGCACAGAGGGCAGAAAGGCACAAAAACGAGTGGAACAGAGGACAGAAAGGCACCAAAAATGAGGGGAAACCAGTGGAACAGAGGGCAGAAAGGCACAACATACGAGTGGACCAGAGGGCAGAAGGGCACACAAAAAAACGGAAAAACGACTGGTACAGAGGGCAGAAAGGCACAAAAAACGAGGGAAAACGAGTAGCACAGAGGGCAGAAGGGCACAAAAAACGAGTGGAACAGAGGGCAGAAAGGCACAAAAAACGAGGGGAACAGAGGGCAGAAGGGCACAAAAAACGAGGGAAAAACAAGTGGAACAGAGGGCAGAAAGGCACAAAAAATGACGGGAAAACAAGTGGAACAGAGGGCAGAAAGGCACAAAAAACGAGTGGAAAAGAGGGCAGAAGGGCACAAAAAACGAGGGAAAAACAAGTGGAACAGAAGGCAAAAGGGGCACAAAAACGAGTGGCACAGAGGGCAGACGGGCACAAAAAACTAATGGCACAGAGGCAAAATACAGAATACAGAAATATAGGGGCAGCTAAGAACAGAAGGCAGAATCGGCAGAGAGGCACGGGAGCAGCGAGGGGAACAGAAGGGAAAATTGGGCAGAGACACGGGCAGCAAGGGGTACAGAAGGAAAGACCGGGTAGAGAGAGCACGGGGACAGCGAGAGGAACAGAGGGAAGAAAAAGGGGCACGGACCACGTACAGGCAGTGGGGAAGACAGACAACAGCAGTCACAGACACGATAAAGAAAATACAGGCAATACAATACATTTGCAAACTGCCCTTAAGACCCTTATTGTGGCGCTGCATGTGTGAAAATGCACCATCTTTTCACTTTTTAAAGTAAACGTTTTGAGTGCCATTTGGCACCGCAGACACGCGCGGTTTGGTTCCTGGCACACATAGCCATGGTTGCAGCGCACAGAGACCCTCCACTGCCGCACACAGAGGAAATAAATTAGAGGGAATATTGGCCAGGGTGTTAAAGATTTAAAAATCCACTGTCAGATCCCAGTTTCCCTTTATTCTTGGATCTGCCAAGGACATTAAAAATGGAAAGTCTGGATAAAAAGGGATATTATGGTCCTAAGACACTATTGCAAACATGTTTCAGTCCGCTGCTGCCCCATAGAGGGTGCTGGACTTTCTTCAGGGTAGTAATGGTTATCCCCTGGAACAAGGAATAGTAAGAGAATTTCCCTATACTATTTTGGATAAGGGCAGATAGCTGCTCCTTAGTTGAACTTGGACTTTTTGCTTTTTGTGTCACTCCATCCTGTTTTGGGAGAGGTTATACTCCACGTGGGACCTCACCTTACATTGGGGTAGCCGCGTAGTCAAACAGCCATAAAGGGTCCTGCCCCGTGATGCTTCCTATTTGGAGAGGGTTCCACCGCTTGGACTTTTAGACGTCAGGGTGTCCCAATGATGAAGCATGGCACCACTAGGGTGTGTGAGGGAATATAAAACAAAAGGATGTGCCTCCTCCACTGGAACCAGGCCTGTTTCTAGGAGCTGTGTGTGCCGTCTGTCGCCAGGTGCCTTTGGAAGAGAGAGGATCCGACTGTGGTGGTGTGCGGCCACCGCTGGAAGGGGAGAAACCTGCTTCAGTTTCTGTGGTCCTGTCGATTACTGTTCACCAGGCACTACTGGGAGAGAAGTATACCATTAAAGGGTACAGCGGTCCTGTTCATCACTGGTCACCAGGCGCTACTGGTAGAGAAGGAGCTTCTTTGGGGTGCAAGGGTCCTGTTCAACACCACCATACTGGGAGAGAAGTAGACTATTTGAGGGGCTGCCGTCCTGAAAGGGGATCTTGGATGATTGCTGGAAGATGGGTCAGCCTGTAGTTGTTGTTGGAAACTAAGGTACCACTCGGGGTGCCGCTGGTCCAATCTTTCACCAGCCTAGAAGCGAAACTAGAGCCACATTTCGGGGGGACTACTAAAAGTTTCAGGGGGGGATAATTCTTCCAGCGATAGTTAGAGTGGAGATGCAGGGGCGAAAAAACAACAAAGCTTCGTTAGCAAGTAAATGGTCTTTTAAAGACCTGTGGGGTACTCAAGTGCAGCTGTGTGTGTGCCCGGGCTGCTGTCTCAGCCTGGGCTGACACACATCCGGGGGGGCTAAAGCTCTTTCAGCCCAATGGGCGTTGCGCGTCTGCACTACGCCCTGTTGGAACAGAAGAGCACAATTTGGGGTGCTGCATGTCCTATTTGCCACCAGCCGCTGTTGGGAAGTGGATGGTCCAGTTTTGGGTGCTGTAGGACCCATTGGGCATCATTGGCACTGTGAGTAACCAAGGGAGCGCAGAGGCCGAAGGACAAGGCACCCAAGGACCGAGGCAACATGAAGCCTCGTGGCTTGTTCCGGAGGAAGTCCCTGCACTCTATGGGGGAGTTCATGAGCAGGGTACTGAAGACTGGGCACCTTGTCTCACCAGGGGGCCGAGCCCGACAGGTGCGGAGAAGCGGAGAACGACAACAGTGGTTTCAAGAGAAAACACATGCCCGCCTATGCCCCCTGTCCCGCAGACGCCCGCCCAAAAGGGGCCAGCCACAATCCGCACCCACGTGGAACTATCCATAGCAGTGACGACAACAACAACCACCTGGGGAGGCCGGAGGTGTCCAAAAAAAGGCTCTCGCTTGGATCAGGAGGCCGGATAAGACCCAAGGGATCCTGGGGATGAAAAACCACGGGAACACCTTCTTCATGAACGCGGTGGTCCAGTGTCTGAGCAACACCGACCTGCTGGCCGAGTACCTGGGGCTGGGGGTGAGCAGGGAACAACCCCACCAGGAAAAGGCGAGGTGACCCAGCAGCTGGCCTCTCTCGTCCGGGCCCTGTGGACTCTGGACTACACCCACAACTTTCAGTGGACTTTAAGGTAAGAACCTGTGGCACTTGTGTTTTTACTGAGCTAATTCTGTGGGGTTCACATGTGCTTGCGCCTGTCTGGGGACAGAGATCCAGGCGAAGCGCTCAGTGACCCACATCAGAGCTGGAAATGGAATGCACTGGGATTCCATAAAGTGGAAGTCAAGGGTGGCAGTCCTGGAGGCGTTTAAGGATCCAGACAGTCAATTTATGTATTTTTGTTTTTTAAAAGAAAGCTCTTCCCAAAATTAACTGGCAGGAGATGTGAAGCGAATCTGCCCTGGCTTACTATATTGGTCTAAAACAGACTGCATGTTCAAATATCTTATGGGCCAAGGCACCTGCTGCACAAATTATTAGGTGCCCGGCAATGCCCAGGGTATAATACCACAACTGAGGGTTAATTCACTTTATGGATAAATCTATGAGCAGCATTCTCACAGGTTTGATTTATCATAAAATGGCATAACTGGTTATCTGCACAGCACACCCATTAACATTCAGGTCACGGGTGTGTATCTTATGTAAACCGGTCCGTCGGTTACTACTAATTCCGCAGATATTCTTGTGTTACTGCAGGTTAAAACGTATTACTCATGTAGAGAAATATAGGTGGCATTGTGACTGTTCTGCATCTCTCTTGAATACGGTGCTCGGAAATCTCCTGATGCTAAAGCGTTGTTTAGCTGACATACTTGCGAAGTGACACGCTGGGTGTCTCTGTTTCTTGGATGACATTGGCATTACAGTGTTAGGTTCCAGACTGCTCCCATCCAGTGAGACTGGAACAAGAGGGGTGTTGATGGCCCTTTAAGTGAGGCATTTGTGTTGGACTCACCTGGAACTGAAAATTGAGAGACCTCCCTGGGCTGTTGCTCTGCATACAATGCAACAAACTCTCAGAGTTCACATGTCTGCAAATTCCACAGAACACACTAAGAACCTTTCACCGAGCTCTACAGACCGGGTTTCCAGATACAGCTCGATAAATGCTGCCGGGACCTGGATGAACCCCTCTCGTTTGCAGCGCTGGCCCCGGTGGAACAACAGTAATGAGAAAGCACTGGGGCTGTATATAACTAGCTGGTCGTGGATACCATCCAAGTGATGTGGCTGAGGTATAAGGACAGCTGCAGAGATCTGTGAGCAGCCAGCAGGTGGCAAGTTTGAATCCCAGTGCACAGACAGTAGGGTAATACACCTGCAGCAGAGAGATGGGACAGAGTTCTTAAGTTCAATAGTTGCCAGGAACTATTCTCTCCTTGGTAAGAGGAGTTTACATTGGCACTGTGAGCTAGCTGATATGCAGCCGAACATATCCAGTGGGGGTGTCTGGAGTTAGCCTGGACACCAATCCCACAGTTTATGTTGTCTAAATGTGCAGATCCTATATAGATTTATAGGAACTACATGACAAGGTGCCCAATGTTGGTTTGTTTCTTGCCCCGGCTCACATCTACCTCGAGTCGTGTGGAGTGGGAAGGGAAAAATCTGCCACAACTGAGTAGGCATATCCTATGTGTTGGCTGTAGGTTAAATCAAGCTTGAAGGATAAATAGTTCCTATTTGTGCATAAAACCTTATCTCAGTTTCCTTGAAACTCTTTCAACAATGACTGAGGAAGACCACACTGCAGAGACATTACGTATGAATGCAGCGAGGGAGGCAGAGCAGGAAAGAGTAATAAACATTTCAGAAAATGTTAGACCTGCCCTTACTTTAAAACTAGAAGACTACGGAGTCCATCTATAGATGGGACACTAACTTTTGCGATTGAGGCACATGAGTCATACAGAACAGAGGTATTCTATTTGTGGGTCAGATTCCCACTAGCAGATGGACGTACAAAAACATTTAATTTCTGCATTGAAGATGAAATGCTGCCATAGGACTTCTGTCCATATGAGGACTTTGAAGTTATGTTCACCTACCAGGGGCACATAAACTTTTTTAAAGGTGCCCTCCCACATTCAACAGATAAAGTAACACTCGGTCTGCTCGGCAGAGATGGAGCGACTTGACTGGTCCTAGCGGCTTACACACTGTATACAGACTTTGACACAATGCTAGTAGCAGGCTTACATCCATTACACAAAGAAATAATAAAACTTTACAGAAATCTGACACAGTTTGTTATGAGAACACACACACTTCAGCCAACAAAGGCTACACCAGCAGGAAAAATTCAGGGGTCTGCAATGAAAATAACTCCACCAACACTAAACGCAGTTATGGTTAAAATGCCCTCTAAGCATGAGCAAATGCGTGAGGAAATGCCATTCTGGATAGCTCAGAAAATAACACAGTTAGAGGCAGTGTTTCCACACACAAGCCCTCAAGAAAAACATAGAATGCTAACAATATGCTCGCCAATGGGATAGCTCCCCAGATAGAGGATTGTACCTCTTGGGGTACAGTTTTCACTGCCATTTAAACTAGAACTCATGGTACCCCTTCAATAGCAGTAATACCAGACGTATTGAGACAGATTCAGAATGAGTATGGATCAGAACCTGCTCTGAACTTCGGGGTGAAATTGTTAGGAAATTTTGCCCAGGTATCAACTATTATGTTGGCTAACATAAAAAGGGAGGCAGCAACAGTGGCAATACGCCAATGCCTGAGGAATGTCACTAACCCTGGGCTGAGCTGGTGTAGTGCCACTAGGCGGAGTTCCACAGAAAAACTCTGCTCCGGTCCGCTCAACTCCACTCCACTCTGCTCCACTCCACTCCCGCATGCATGTGTAGTTCTCGCAAGACGCAGGCTGGACGTAGGGGTTTGTGGGAGAGAGACCACAGCGAGGAGGAGGGCAGCCCGAAAACAGCACGGTACAGGTAAGTGCATTTTTACTTTTTAAATGTGTGTTTTAATATTTTTTATAAGGGGGTGGAGGTGGAGAGCCTTTTTTTGTCGGGGGGGCAGGCTAACTCCGCTCCGCTGCAGAGTCAAAGGTTTACCTAAACTCTGCATTCTCAGTGGAGCGGGGGGTAGGCAAGACTCTGCACACTCCACTTGCGAAGGGGAGTTGTCTCCCCGCCTTTACATTTCACTCCTATACAACAGGAGCATTAATTGCCGAATTAGGTAGAGATAATTTAGGAGTCAGAGCAACAAAAACTCAACTTGTGGGTGGTCCTGAAAAGGATAACACCAAGCAATCACCTGGTTCTTCTAAAAAGAAATGAGACACTAAAAAACAAAAGAATAGAGATAAAGATCACAATCAAGGGGTGGGTCTCCTTAACAGGAGCCCTCCAAAAGGAAGTACAAACTTAGGAATCTGATAACATTACAAAATCTGGCAGGTATCAGGATAGTGAAACACGTTCTTCTCGTTCCTTTCAGGGTTCATCAAAACACTTCGAGAGGGAAGGACAGTCAGAACCCAGACAAGAAGAACAAACAACGTCCAGAGATACACATTGTACTTCAGACTATAATACCAAGAGAGAAGATAAACAAAAATCAAAACCTTCATTTAAAAAGAAGGTAGCTGGCCTTAAAGTTAGAAACTTCCAAGGATACTGAGGGCTCAACTTCTGAAAGGGGAATGGGCTCTGACAATGCTAGACAGCGCAGCAGAAGATACAGTAGCTCACCAGAACCTGATGGAATTTCAGGAGACAGCGGCATTAAATAAATATATCACAGTGGAGACACCTGATACTAGGGTAAATATCCCAAAGGGGCACAAACCCAGAAAAATTAGAGGTCAGTTTTGGGAGAACCTGACTTATGGCTATGACATCCTTTTGGCTGAAAAAGATTGGCAGCCTGTGATTGTTAACGAGTGCCCAAAGGGAGAAACAGTAATTTTGCCGACCTTTTCTGACCTTATTCCAATATCACTAAAATATTTGTTCGTGCAGGAGTGGGCGGTAACACTTGCTCCAGCATTATATCGCAACCATGAGATACTGAGTCACCATACCATGTAATCCCAGTAAAAACTACTCCAACTCCACAGAGAAAGTACCCAATAAAACAAGAAGCAAATAAACCAGTCAGGGAGATCTTTGATCAACTTGAATACCAAGGTGTAATAGAGAATTGCACCTCCTTAATTAATAATACTTTGTTTCCCGTAATGAAGCCTAACCATTCATACCGTCTAGTTTTAGACTATAGACATCTGAGCACATGCACAGAGATATTTGCAGTACAGAATGCACACAGTGCCGCATTAATGAATAACATTGTGCGGAAAAAATACAAAACAATGCAAGATATCTCAAATGGATTTTTCTGCCTAAACATAGCACCCGAAAGCAGATATTTGACTTAATTTTCAGCCCTAGGCTCTGCGTCAATTTTGTAGCCTGCCCCAAGGTTTAATCCTCTTATGCTTTTTCTTTCGTATGTTTATTTTCTTTTAATTTGTTTTAAGTTACCAGCAGTGTGCTTACACAGGGGAGCCAGTGTGTAGTACTTGGTGTTGCTGAACCCTGGTTAAGGGCTGACAAGCCCTGAGACCACGCTCCCCCTGGCACGCACCCCTTCAATGGTGGGCTATTTTAGCAAACAACCAGTGAGTCTGCACAGCTCTTTGTAAGGCCAGTATTGAATGCTCACTTTTAAATTCCTAGTAGCATGCTGGTGCACCGTTTGAGGAAGTGCCTGCCTCTCAATCTGTGAGTGCCATCCTTAAGGATTTTTTTATTCCAATTTTAGTCCTTATATGCTTTTGATTTCGCATGTTTAAAAAATACTAGTATCATGCCAATAACATGGTCTGATCACCATGCAATAATCTTTGACTTATATTTCATCTTACAGCCCCAAATAGGAGAAACTTCCTCTAGTGTACCTACTATTTGCCCACGGCACAAGATTCTTCCTGACCAAATGAATCAGGTCCTGATGCAGTCTCAGTCTGTGGTGATGGAGGACTTAGATACTTCAGCCATTAACTATTCAGCGTGGATTTGTTCTGCGGTAAATACTCTGGCTCCTGTCTAGATATGCCATCCCAAGAGACAAAAACCTACTGCACCTTGGTTCAATGAAAATCTCAGAATGGAAAAACAACTCTACAGAAATCAGGAACATAATTGGAAAAAAGACTATTACCAGTATGAAAAAGAAGCATATAAAATGTATATGGCCGAACACAAAGTGCTACAAAAAAAGAAAATAGTTGATATTTTATAAAAAATATCAAGACTGCACAAAATGTAAATGTAGGTGTACTTATATAGCGCAAACCTGTCACCCAAAGGGCATCCTGGCGCTTGCTTAGGGAACCCATCCTGGTATTCCCCTGTGAGAAACCCCGGCAGGGTGTCCACAAGGTGAAAGCCAGGCATCCCGCCGCGAGGGTCCGTAGTGGAGATTAAGCAAGCTATTGCCCAGAGTTGCAGAGTGTGACCCCGTGATTCAAGTAGGCACCGGAGCGAGAATTGTCAAGTCCGTGGAATTTTTGAGCCCGAGACCCGCCGAGGTGGGGAATCGAACCCTGGTCCACGGTCAATCTCAGCTTCCGGGTCTGCTGCCTCTAACCACTGAGCCACGCTTCTCCACCAAAATTCAATGAAAGAACTTTATCTTACTATTAATAAGTTAGCTTTTTTCAAAATAAAGTGGAAGAGGTATATAATAAATTCTCCTTCACTAAAATGTCTTCCTTGTATGTATTCCTTTGAGGTACCAACTCCTGCCCAGACATGTCCTGCTGGAGGTTTTATGTGAAATTCATAAACCCTACAATTAAGCAGGTCTCATCTCTCATTAAATCCATGAAGTCGGGGTGCCCATTGGATCTACACCTTTCAGTGGTGGCCAAATTAGCACCAGGCGTTATTGCTGCTAATCTGTCAGATATTTTCAATCACATGTTTGAGACCGGTTACTTTCTGATGCAATGGAAGATTGCATCAATACTCCCACTAATTAAGAAGCCTTCTGTCAGTTCCACTGATCGTAATAGTTATCATTCGCTCTCTCACCTGCCACTTCCTGCCAAGATGGTAGAAAAAGCCACGAATTTACAATTGGTAGCCTACATACAGAACAATGATATTTTGGCCACGCCCAATATGAATTCAGAACTGGCCACAGTACTGAGACAGCCTTGACCATGGCCACGGAAGAAATCAGAGAAGCCCTTGATCACTGTGGGAGTACAGTCCTCATATTATTAGATTTTTCAGCAGCTTTTTATAAGCATAAGCTGCTGATCATCCGCCTCCGAAATCTCGGAATGAAAGGAAAGGCTCTTGCCCTCCGGAGATCCTTTCTCTTGGGCTGAATACAATCAGTAGCTTAATGACTTTACCTATAGACAATTCTCCCTTCCTTGTGACGATGTACAAGGCTCTTCGTTAAGCTCGATGTTCTTTAACGTCTATGTCACAAGCTTGGCCAATCTCATCAGATCGTTTGGGTTATTACTTGCATCTTATGCCAATGTTACCCAGATTTTGTTTTACCAGACTAAAAAGAAGCAGAGTTGGGGCACTCAATTTCATGACTATATGCAGGTGGTTAAAGTTTGGATGGCTGGGAGCTGCTTGAAGTTTAAGTTGGGGAAAACAGAAGTCATCCAGTTTGGAAACCAGCCCTCTTTCTGGTCACCTTCATGCTGGCCGCAGGAACTGGGTACCCTCCCTACCCCAGTTAAGAAAGTCTGTAACCTGGGAATACTAGTCAATGACAAACTTACTTTTGGGGCCCAGGCAAATGCAGTGACATCCTCTTCTTTCTACACCCTTAAGACCGTAAAGAAAATTCTTCCTTACATCCCTGTAGATCTACAAAAGACAGTAGTCACCTCTTTGGTTCTGTCTAGAATCAATTACTGCAATGGCCTCTACACAAACATACAACAGCAACATACAAATAAATTGCAAACCCTGCAAATGCAGCTGCACTGCTGTTGCTAGGAATTCCTCAGTTCAAATTGGTCTCCATGGCATTAAAGAAGTTGCATTGGCTGCCAGTTAGTTAGAGAGTTATTTTTTAGAGCACTTTCTATCACTTTTAAAGCCCTTTATGGGCCAGACTATTTTAAAAGGAAATTCAAATGCTATGCACCACCCAGGATATTATGTTCCTTCTCAGCAGTTTTAAAATTCAGACTCACCTCCTGGGGAGGAAGAAGTTTTGTGATATGTGCATCTAAAAGTCTTTACCACCCACATCAAGTCGATAAATACTCTGCTCCCATTCAGGAAAGCTCTCAAAACATGGCTTTTTATTTCCCAAGGAGCACTCATATTAGGTTTCCGTCAAACTAGCGCTAAGACACCTCAGGGTATACATGTGCTTTAGAAATAAATATAATATACCAAAACATCTTATGGTTCACCCTCATTAGCTGTTTTGCCAGAAGCCACCATAGTTCTCCTGAGCTTGATGGATTATCTGGTGGCAGTAGCATTGAGTGACTATATCCATGAGGAGACACCGGATACAAGGGTAAGTGTCCCACATCCTTTATACGATATCAACTCCATTTGGATGGGGACATACTGAAATATATTAATGTTCTCTTTTTGGCAAACTTGTCATTTGGCTACAATATTCTCTTGGCTGAAAAGGATTGTCCATCTGAATTTGTGAGAACTGTAATTTTACTTGCCTTCTCTGACCTCGTTCCAGAATCAGTTAAACATTCATACGCCAAGGATTTTGTATTAGCGCTAGCTCCTGCGTTATACCGCAACCATGTGGGGTGGGATGACGGTTCCCCTTATCATGAAATACCATTGAGATCGACACCACACCCTCAAAGACGGTACCCCATTAAAAATTATGCTAAAAAACAAGTTAGAGAGGTTCTCGCACAACTTGAATTACAGGGTGTAATAGAAAGTTGCACCTCTCCTATGAATAATCTCTCATTTTCAGTAATAAAACACGACCATTCCTATTGTCTAGTATTAGATTACAGACATTTAAACACAGCTACAGGTACATTCACTGTACAAAATTTGCACAGCACAGTACTAATGAACAATATAGTGCATTAAAAATACAAAACAACACTAGATATCTCAAATGGAAATAGCACCTGAAAGCAGGTATTTGACCGCATTTTCCGCACTGGGTTTTCAACGTCAGTTCTGTTGATTGCCCGTGGTATAAATATTGCCCTGGACTTTTCTCAACATGGGTCACTATGTCGACGACATTTATTTGATGAACTTTCTACACAGTTGTAAAGAGTAGATTGCACAGTTCTGGGATTAGCTCACCTGGGCTACAAATGACACTTCAAAAAAACAACCATTGCCCACCTCAATGTCCTGTTTCTGGGAAACGAGTCAGCTTGCATCACAGAAACAGGACATTGAGGTGGGCAATATTTGCCTAGCGTCGCACTTGCAAAAGCCATGCGACAGACTTCTTGGAGAAGTGTGTGCTTTACAACCACCAAACATATCGAAGAAACTTCAATCCATATTGGAATTACTAAATTATGGCAGAACATACATTGAAGACTATGCAGAATGGGTTAAACAGTTCCACAACTTCATTCATCCAGACCTTTCAGGCACACTTTGGACAACTGAACACACACAGATTTTACGTTGAGTACAAGATGTCATGCTAGTTTCAAAACACCCAAGTGTAAACACCACAAACCTTGTGATCCATATCACTGTGCAGGTTTCAGGGTATTCCTATGTTACATTCATTGAAGGTGATACAGTACCATTTGTATTTAAATTGCATTGATACACCAATGCTGAGATGGCTTTGCACAGACCCAAAAACATCCTGAAGGCAGTACAAACTGCTGTGGAAAGAGAGAGCATTGGCTCAGGGCAAACAAATGATTTTTGTGACTCCAGTGCCAGCCTTAAAGGTTGTCACAAAAGCTAGCTGTCCCAGTGCAAAAGCATTACATCTGAGATGGATACAATGGGTCAACTCTCTCACAGCAACAGATGAAGACTATAGATTTGAATCTAGACTACAAAAACAAACATTTCTGTAGTATGAGCACGAGTACACTTTGCCTTATGAAGTCATGCCTCTTGATCAGTATGATTACATAATCTATACTGATGGTTCTGCACAGCCTGTGGTAGGGACAAAGCACCAATACTCAACAGCATACTCAGTCGTGAAGGGGCAAATGTGGGATTGTGAATTCCACCCTGATAAACCTACATGGAATCACTTGGTAACTCCACAGCGCAGCTGGCAGAACTTATAGCCCTGATTCTGGCACTTGATAATACGGATCCTGAATTCCCCACACTGATAGTGTGCGATTCGTATTACAGTGTCCAGTCTTACAATGAGTATTCCAGAGGGTACAACATAAAGCACAATACGCACTTGGGACATGTGGCTAAGATTAAAGAATGCTTGCCACAGACTCATTTGATTCCCATCTTGAGTCATCGGCATGTAGGAATACACGTTGCAGGGAATTCAATGGCTGATGTAGCCACAAAAACAACAGTGCAAACTATCACTGCGATTACTCGTTCTAAAATGAGGATAGATAGAGACATCATGATGGTTGTCAACACTGCACATGAAGACACCCATTTGCAAAAAGGCTTTCCAGCGAAGTACGCCCACCAGTTAAGTGCACAAAACATACCATTTGCTTGTATTCCCAGAGTGGGGAATAGAGTAATACAAAATTCAGATCGCAGGTTAGGTATAATCCTAGCAGCTCACAAGGGGTTAGTATCTGGACACACAAGGGCGGTGACTGCAATTTCACTATTGCAGTAACGCTATTGGTGGCCATGTCTTTACAAACAGACTAGGGGCTTTATCCTTAAATGTGACATCTACCAGCAGATGAAGGGTTCCACCATGTCATGGCCACCATAGACACCTCTAGTGATCTCAGACAAGCCTCTTGCTTGTATTTATCTGGACCACTGCAGTTCCTTGGTGTCGTATCCTCATCGCCTGACCCTGGACACAGACAGGGCAGGCGGAACAGGAAAGGGCGGGGGGAACGCCGGAAGGGAAAAAGAGGAAGTTAGTTACAGGTAGGCACGGGATAAATAAAGACGTGTCTGTACCTCACTCCTGGCTCCTGGTTTTTATTCAGGGACGAGGTGACACTGGCGACGAGGATGGGATGCTCAAAACCCCCTCACACCTCGGAAATCCCTGCCGCCCGTGTACGGCCAGAAACACGGTGAGCCTGCAGCCTGCCATCGGCATCGCGTGGAAGAGCGCTAAAAGTGAAGAACGCTCTGCGCGCCACATCCGAAGCTGCCTGGAAGCACAGCGACTTCCTAATCACGGAAATTGCCTGCGTGGCCCCCGATCGCTGCCTCGAGTCTGCCCGACTCTGATCTGCCCGGATCTGCCCGCCCGACCTGAAAACGGCGCCAAGCCGTAGAAAAGCGCCGGAGAGCGTCCTTGATCCTGCCAGCTGCAGCAGAGCGCATGAGGGTGAGTCCCGCTCGCTAAAACAACCGGCAAGAGTAACTGTCCAAGGGCTAAAAGAACAGGAAAGGAGAAAATCCAATTTCGAGTGGGAAACAGTTGTCCCACGCGGTGGCCATCTTGAGGTCAGGCGCCAGCCATAGACACCCATTAAATCCATTGGGTCGGCGATCTTGAAGTCAGGCAACCCCGAATTTGCACCAAATTGCCAAATAAATCAAGTAGCAGTCAGTTAAGTGACTGGACCTAAGTCACGATGTCAAACACCAACCCGACAGGCGCTCCAGGAGCAGGAGCAGCGGCCCCGACTCTGCCACCTCCCCAAGTGCTCATGGGGGTACCATACCTGCGGCCACCAGATCCACTAGAGCTGACGTCCGGAAACAGCATGGGACCCAAGTGGAAAAGCTGGGCGGAAGATTTCTAAGACTACATGACTGGGTCTCAGGTGCAAGACCATAAGCAAAAACTAATAGCTTTGCGAAACTTAGTTGGAAAAGACATTGCGCAGATCATCCAAGAACTGCCTGCTGCAAATGCTACCTCCTATGATGACGTAAAAGGGGCTCTCGATCGGAGATTCCTACATAAACGCAACCTGGATTATGAGTGCTACACCTTTAATCTAGCGTCCCAAGAAAAGGATGAACACGTGTGACTTCATTGTGCGCATCAGGCGTTTGGCCCGACACTGCGAGTTCGACGCCTTCACCACTGAAGATGCGTTGCGACTGCGCATAATTGAAGGCTGCCAATCAGAATCTCTGCGTCGGCGACTACTGAAGAAACACTATACTCTCGAAGAGATCGAGGAAATGACACGGATCAACGACCAAGCAGAAGACCACGCCAGAAAAATGGAAATTAACAAGACTGAAAAGAAAGAACAAGCATTTAGGATGCAAGCACACAAGGAGAAGAAACACCGCTCGGACCATCATAAGTCAAGTAAACCTACATGTTTCACGAACTCACGAGGAACGTCATCACGTCAGGAGTCGCGACATACCAAGAACAGCAAGACGGCACCGACGTGCTACCGGTGCGGTCAAGAATACCCCACTCGGGACAGTGTCCAGCCATTGGTCAACGATGTCATCGTTGCGGAAGGGAGAACCACTTTGAAGTAGCCCGTCAAACTCGACCATCAGGGCGAAGATCGTCCACGTCGCGGTCAAGGAAACAACACCATGCTCGAGCGGTAAAAGGTAGAGAAGGGCGCTCTTCTAGCTCGTCCAGATCGAGTGTACGCTCCGCCAGTTCATATCGCTCACGAAGATCAACATCTAGTGAGTCATCATCACCCACACCTGTGTCGCAGGATAGTGACGAATACATCTGCATGGTGTCAGATCCAAACCGACTGAAAAGATACCCGAAACTGGATATTCGAATAGGAGATCACCCTGCCAAGTTTGTATTGGACTCAGGAGCGTCTTTGAACTACATCTGTGCTCTTGAATACCAAAGCATGAAGCCAAGGCCGAAACTAGAACCTGCGGCTGTCCGGGTATACACCTGAATGTCCAGAAAACCACTGCCATGCTTAGGTCGTTTTAGCACGACCCTCTCCTACAGGGATTGACAGATTCCAGCTTATATTCATGTAGTTGAAGGCCCAGACCCGGCCGATTGTCTACTTAGTCTGCCAACAGCGGAACACCTGAGACAGAGGATGACAGAGGATGCCCCAGACATTGTCTGCAAATTTCCAAATCTCTTCAAAGGGCTAGGAAAACTCAACCAATTCAGAGTAAAGTTACATATCGACGAACAAGTGACCCCAGTGGCGCAACACCACAGGAAAGTGCCTTTTTACTTGCAACAGGCAGTGGATGATGAACTCCAAGAGTTGTTGAAGACAGACATCATTGAACGCACATCAGGGCCCACCCCTTGGGTATCACCCGTGCTGGTAGTGCCCAAGAAAGGGCAGGACAACAAAGTACGCCTGCTTGTGGACATGCGCGCGCCCAACACGGCCATCGAGAGGGAGCACCATCCAGGACCACACATTAGTGACATGATCGCTCGTCTTAATGGTGCTACTGTCTTCTTGAAGCTCGACCTCAATAAGGGTTATCATCAACTGGAATTGCACGAAAAGTCACACTATATTACGACCTTCACGACCCATCAAGGACTCTTCAGCTACAAACGCCTAAACTTCGGTATATCTTCAGCTGCCGAGATTTTCCAAGAGGCTATCCGGCGAGTAATCCAGGGGATCCCAAACGCTTTCAACTATAGCGATGATATCCTGGTGTTCGGGAAAGACCAAACTGAGCATGACACCGCTCTGGACAGGGTATGCCACGCACTACTGAACGCCAACCTAACCTTGAACCCAGACAAGTGCGAATTCCACAGATCGACCCTGAAGTTCTATGGTCACATTTTCTCCAAGGACGGCATGAAGCCAGACCCAGAAAAAGTATCTGCTCTCACAGACACTCCGACGCCACGAGACGTCAGCGACCTTCGATCGTTTCTGGGGATGGCGAGTTACTGCGCACGTTACATCCGGGATTACGCTACCATCAGCTATCCCCTCAGAGAACTCACCCGTCAAGGCCAGCAATTTCTGTGGACACCTGCCTGTGACCATTCCTTCGACAAAATTAAGAAAGCTGTCAGCTCTGCCATCAACTTAGCCTATTTCGACACCAAGAAAAAAACTGAAATTACCGCTGATGCCAGCCCGGTGAGCCTGGGCGCCATCTTGGCCCAATACCATGAAGACTCAGACCAACGCCACATCATCGCTTATGCCAGTCGCAGCCTCACCAACACCGAGAAGGCATACTCTCAACCTGAAAAGGAGGGTCTCGCGGTGGTTTGGGCCTGCGAGCATTTTCATCTTTTCATTTACGGCAAACATTTCACTCTCATTACGAACCACCAAGCCCTCGTCACCATATTTGGTAATCCCAAAGCCAAAATACTCCATGCGCATTGAACGGTGGGGACTGCGTCTTCAAGATTACGTGTACACTATCATCCACAAGCCAGGGAAGTCGGAGAACCCGGCGGACTACATGTCCAGACACCCCCAGACATACACCACTGAAAGGTGCTCATTGGCTGAGGAGTATATCCACTTCGTCATTGACACCGCATGTCCGCCCACAGTGCCCCTGGAGGCGATCCGTGAAGCATCCAGTCAAGACCCCGTCTTCCAAGATGTCATGGCTCGTATACGCAACAACTCGTGGAGACACGTAAAAGACAACCCCCAGAACCCTACTCAGAGTGTCCAAGAACTCGTAGCATTCAGACACATCCAAGAAAAACTGTCCATCAGTGCCGAGGGGATAATATTGAGAGGGGGGAGGATAGTGATCCCCCAAAGACTACGGCAAGGAGTGATTAACCTCGCCCATGAAGGCCACAGAGGAATAAGTGCAACCAAGAAGGCTCTACGGGAGTGTGTCTGGTTCCCGTCTCTCGATCAGATGGTGGAGGCCACCCTCAAAGACTGTGTCTCATGTCAACTGGTGAGCCGTGAAGAACCGCCAGCTCCTCCGCAAATGTCTGAGCTACCAGATGGAGTATGGCAGCAAGTAGCCATTGACTTCTTCGGCCGCCTACAATCGGGCAAGTACATTGTCGTCATCATGGATGAGTACTCCCGTTTCCCGATTGCGCATCTAGTGTCATCCACCAAGGCGACTGCAGTAATCCCAGTCCTTGATGAGACCTTTGCAGCGTGGGGTATTCCGCTGAGAGTGAAATCTGACAATGGACCACCGTTCAATGGCCACGAATTCGCAGACTTTGCAAAGCACCTCAAATTTAAGCACAAAAGATCACACCGTTATGGCCTCAAGCTAACGGCATGGTAGAGCGCTTTATGGGGACTCTCAAGAAGGCGGTCCAACAAGCAGAACTAGCTCATCGAGACATACAACAAGCCTTAAATGAGGTACTGCGAGCATATCGCACCACACCTCACAGCACCACCAACCAATGCCCAGCCACCCTGATGCTATGGAGAATTCCTCGCACACGGCTGCCTACACTAGACTGTGCCCTACAGCCCCGAGCTGTGAACATTGATCATGACACATTGGTCAGACTGGTTCATGACAAGAAACTAAAAATGAAGACCTATGCCGACCAACGCAGACACGCGAGACTTGCAGACATCCAAGAAGGAGATTGGGTAATAGTTCGGCGTGACCGAAGCATGAAAGCGGATAGTCGCTATCTTGCCCATCCCTTGAGAGTCAGTAGCCGGAAAGGGACAATGATCACAGCAGAGGCAGATCACAAACGGATAACTTGCAACATTTCGTACTTCAAGAAGTGTAATTTGAACAATCATGATGAGGCTCAATCACATGAGTCTACCACCGACTCAGTGAGTCAAAGTGAAAACAGTGACAGAGACCATTCCAGTCCGGTAAGACATGAAGAAGATGCAAGCCACCGAATCCGGACACCGGCACAGCTCAGCCGCCCCCGGCGACATGTCAGACGACCAGTCCGCCTCATTGAAGAAATCTGAGAGACAGTAAGACTCTTTGTACAAAAGGGGGAGGTGTTGTATCGTCATGGCCTGACCCTGGACACAGACAGGGCAGGCGGAACAGGAAAGGGCGGGGGGAACGCCGGAAGGGAAAAAGAGGAAGTTAGTTACAGGTAGGCACGGGAGAAATAAAGACGTGTCTGTACCTCACTCCTGGCTCCTGGTCTTTATTCAGGGACGAGGTGACACTTACAATCAGATGGAGCTAACAAATACACCTTGGTTGCAGTGGATTCCTGCCCTCGATTCCTATGAGTTTGGCCATAGCAATTGGCTCACGGGTGAACTGTTATCAAAGACTTGCAAGCCTTCATTGGGACATACGCAGTTGACACATTCCATTTGGACCAGGGCCAGCGTTCATCTGTAAGTCTTACAAAGACACCATGGAAAAATAGGGTGTGATTGTGCGGTACTCCTCTCCTTACCACCCAGCTGGAAATTTGGTAGTGGAGAGAAAGAACAGGGACTTAAACCAGTCTTTAACAGCGAGGGCTAGCAGCAGGTCACAGTTGGGTCCATCATCTCTATGGAGTCTAAAGAGCATTTAACAATCTGGCTAGGAATTCCCTGGGTGGAAAACTCCCAACGAGATCCTGTTTTGGGTTAAGATGTGGGTAGCTGACCTTGACAGTCCCAGCACAGTAGCGACAGAAACACCCTTTGACATCATTGAAAGTTTGGCTGTTTTACAGGAACTGAACAGTTTCCAGGACGCACAGAGCAATGTCCAAGTAAAGCGCAACAGAACTGGAGAAGTGAAGGAAGCACCAGCAACCTCTGGCTGGATCCCCTAGATCAGCAAACTGCTCAGGGATATAATTGTAGACAAGAAAGAATGTAGGCCATGTAACAAAGCGTTGTTACCCGTCCTGGCAGTTGAAGGTACCAGAACTGTACTTTTACAGCCCCTTACTGGTTGCAAAAACAAGAGATTTGTGTTAATAGATCTTATCAAACTGCATCATGTGGCTGGTTCTATGCAGTAGGCCACGTGGGATCCTGAGTAGTTACCTGTCATCCTCTCTCTACTATCCAGGATGTCACATTGGAAGCTTTGATCAGTGATGGAGCTCCTAACTACAGGTTGGGGATAGCAAATAATGAAGTATCTCTTCTACCCTCTCCAACAACCATACAAACTACTTGTGCCGAAACACAAATTTCTATTCGGAAACCCGACACTCACGGTGTCTATGCCGATGTACCACAATTTGAGTCAACTCCAAGTTCCACGCAGCCTGATCTACCGAAAATTGATCAAACAGCCTTAACCTACTTTAATGACTTTGATGACTTCTGTTCAGATTCATCAGAGCCAGTACCACCTCCACTTCCACCTCTCTGAGGTAGATTGCATGTGTTCTACTTTTGGCTGAAGAAGACATACTTTGTTCCTCCATGGCTATCCCTGTGGATTGCAATTTCCTTACTTTTCCTTGTCTTATAGATTGTTTTTGAGACAGTCTTTTTCTTGTTCCTGAATGGACACTATCACCCAGAATGCTCTCCTTCACAAACGGTGAACTTGGTTTTAATGCTTCATTCTTCATCACACAAAGTGCGAAGAGACCTTTTCCTGGTGAACATCTCTGCTGTTCCAGTTCCCGTTGGAATTGTTTGGGATAGGGTATTGTGTGATATATTTGGACCAAATGAAATTCTGCGAATACCACAAGTATTTTGCATTTCTTTAAATTATATTATCACCGCTAGTACTGTCTCTGATGTTTGAGACATTGAACAGTATATGAAATGCTAGTAGATCTAAAGAATTCCACAGTTTTTAACACTGAAGAAATGGATGACTAATTTTGATGAAATGTTCTGTTTCAACATTTTGGTCTGTATAAGGCAAGTATTCCATTTGCTGTGTTTAATTACATGCAATGGGAACTTTGCCCTACACCACCACAGGGTAGCTCACACACGTTTGCGCAAATGTTTGCACATTTTTCTGGTCTTAACACCACAGACCCAAGATCATATTACTATAGGCTCATACCATCACAAGCAACAAAACTATTCTTACTGACGCAAGGCTGAAATATTCTGAATATTTTCTTTTCCAGCTGTCTACACAAGGGATTGACTTTTGGTGGGATACTGTTGATTTATAATTCATTTGGGGTACACAAGATTGACAAGTTCAAGGACATTAGGCATTATTTAAGGCATGCCAGATACCTCATCCACTAATTTTCTTGAACAAAACAATGCTGCAAAAGTCATGTCTTGAGCTAGCTGAGAATTTTTTTTAATCCCCCAAAATTCCCACATTTGCATGGTTTGTGAGGAAACATAAGACACCATGCTTCGCAACAGTTCATACAATTCTTCGGATCCTAATCAGGGGGAATTGTTAGTGTGGCTGGTAAACACTAACGGATGTCATGCATGTTTCCTGGGTGCCACAAAATGGTTTAAGATCAGCAGGCCCGACCCATGTTACTCACAGACGCAACACTCGGGGGTGGTAACAACTTACAGTGTTGGGAAGTTGTTCCTTGATTGGCTAAAAAACTCAACATTGTCCCAGGTGAAACAACACTTGCCCCTTCTTTTTAATGATATGGGACTACAGGATTTTTTATTAGGTCCTCGAAAACCACATCAAAAGCTCTTCTTATATGCGATATATAATGAAGTATGGAAAATTTCCCAGCAGGAGGCTGCTGAGAGACTGTGCGATTTTGACAGCATAAATTTAGAATGGGCTCATCCATTGGTCAATAATGGTATGTTTACATTGTCCGCTAGGATATACTCTCTGGGTAACATCGTGTTATCTGAGATAGACATCATACAGAATGGGATGTCCTCTTCACAACATGGACAGTCACAGCTTAGATCGATTATGTTTGTTGTTTGACAAAGGCCTAGGAACCACAAGTCCCAGGCAGCTAAGCGGCTTCACGCCACCACCGTCACCACTGACGTTTCGCACCAGGAGGTGCTTAAAAACTGCATAGAGCTCCCGCAGGGGCATGCATGAGCCTGCTGTGCCCGGGCCAAGCCCGTGCCAAGGGCAGGCCCATCTGTACCCATCATAGACTGGAAGAGGCTGGGCTGGGCCACTCCTCTGAGGTCTGCCATCAGAGCGAACTGACAACGATCCTAAGTCGCTGCTCTGATCTGATGCTGTTCCATTTTTACAGCTCAATCTTCTGTGCTGTATAGCTCTAGTTCCCAACACCTCTTTTTCTCCATATAGGGCTTCACCCGTACCTGTAGGGGGTGCAACATGGTGCTGGGAGTACCAGTAGCAAGTATCACTTACACGCCCTAAAGAGTTGCATCCAGGCATAACCGTAACAATAGGGAAATGAACTTACAGTGACAAGAAGCAAGTGCCACTCCCACCACCCTCTTCATCATTACACCCAACCTCCATTGACAGGATGCTACAGAGCGATATAGGGGTGGTGGCCACTGAAACTGAACTAACTGAAAGGCGGCTGTACTTAACCCGGGAACTAGACATTTCCACGACTGGCACTGAGCCCCAATGTACCTGGCCCTGGTCACTAACTCTCCCAAGGACCTGCCGATGGGCTGTGTTACGGCACATGAAACGTCCAACATCCATCCACACCAGGGGGGCGCTAGTCCATGCTCTGTGAAAAAAGGGAAAGCCAAACAAACTGTAAGGTCTGGGGCCAAACGGAAAAAGTGTGCAGATGGGTCCCAGTCCCTAAAGATTTCATGGAGGGGGGCTCAGCAGGTTATCAACAGATGACCACACACTATCCAGCATGGGTGACAAACCTGGTGGGGGATCTCCAGGCACAGCTCAGGTCTATTGTGAAGACGCACTTAGTCCTTAGGTAGCACGCGTAGACAAAATGGCTGCTTTGCTTGAGGTTAGGGCAGGTAGCAAAGTAACCACAATAAGAGCGGGAGTGGATGTTATTTGAGAGGTAGATCTGGTGGATGCTTCCCCTAGATTAAGGCCAGATCCCCCACCAGTTCAAATACCAACCACCAACTCAATCCAGGCTAACTATGTTGCCTCCCTTGCTCACTTGGCCACTGGATTCAAGATAGCCTGGCTGATGAGGATTATGAATCCGAAACCGGTCCCAGGATGTTTGTATCTGGTCCATGGAAGACATGGCTTGGCAGTTCGGGCTGTACTGTTCCCATGAGGCACAGGGTCATACTGATTTGCATATGGCCATGTCTGAAATGGGGTGGCTGAGTGGGCTAAAGAATGGTGATGGATTAAACCCAGATCAGTTGACTGGGGGTGAGTGTTTGATTTGCTCAAACGCTCCGTCCATCATCCCCTTTTGTATCGCTTTGTTCGCCCTAAGTGTGGCAGGGTATGCTCAGACGTGAGTCCCTTGCTCACTTGGCCACTGGATTCAAGATAGCCTGGCTGATGAGGATTATGAATCCGAAACCGGTCCCAGGATGTTTGTATCTGGTCCATGGAAGACATGGCTTGGCAGTTCGGGCTGTACTGTTCCCATGAGGCACAGGGTCAGACTGATTTGCATATGGCCATGTCTGAAATGGGGTGGCTGAGTGGGCTAAAGAATGGTGATGGATTAAACCCAGATCAGTTGACTGGGGGTGAGTGTTTGATTTGCTCAAACGCTCCGTCCATCATCCCCTTTTGTATCGCTTTGTTCGCCCTAAGTGTGGCAGGGTATGCTCAGACGTGAGTCCCTTGCTCACTTGGCCACTGGATTCAAGATAGCCTGGCTGATGAGGATTATGAATCCGAAACCGGTCCCAGGATGTTTGTATCTGGTCCATGGAAGACATGGCTTGGCAGTTCGGGCTGTACTGTTCCCATGAGGCACAGGGTCAGACTGATTTTCATATGGCCATGTCTGAAATGGGGTGGCTGAGTGGGCTAAAGAATGGTGATGGATTAAACCCAGATCAGTTGACTGGGGGTGAGTGTTTGATTTGCTCAAACGCTGCGTCCATCATCCCCTTTTGTATCGCTTTGTTCGCCCTAATTGTGGCAGGGTATGCTCAGACGTGAGTCCCTTGCTCACTTGGCCACTGGATTCAAGATAGCCTGGCTGATGAGGATTATGAATCCGAAACCGGTCCCAGGATGTTTGTATCTGGTCCATGGAAGACATGGCTTGGCAGTTCGGGCTGTACTGTTCCCATGAGGCACAGGGTCAGACTGATTTGCATATGGCCATGTCTGAAATGGGGTGGCTGAGTGGGCTAAAGAATGGTGATGGATTAAACCCAGATCAGTTGACTGGGGGTGAGTGTTTGATTTGCTCAAACGCTCCGTCCATCACCCCCTTTTGTATCGCTCAGATAGAAGCAGGGCACATCACAATACCCTGACTGAGCAAGATTGCATGCAACACCAGGGGCCCAGGTGTAGGGAGGGGGAAGGCCCTGCATTTGGCACAGAGACCAAAAAAGAGAGGTCAGTCCTTCCCTGTAATAATTTGCCTCCATCCTCATCTGCATATGTCATTGTCTTGGCAGGTGTACCCAAGCTTAAATGGGGACAAAGGGAATCATATCATGAACTAAGGAATAACTGTATGTTCTGGTTGGCCAGGCAGAAGCAAAGTGCCTACAAAGAAGCATGTGAGATAATCATGGTGCGCAGAGGTGGCTGGGTGGGAAAGAGACCGAAAGATGTGTAAGGGGACAATATTGTGATTAATTTAAAAATCCAACATTTATCCAAGTCCTCCTAGGCAGGATCCATCTTAGGTGAGAAGGGGCTATTAGATCTCTGCCACTGGGATACATTTATACCGCAGGTCAAGCCCCACTAATCAGAGGGAATATTAGAATGGGGGTGCTGAACCAATACTGCCACCATACCCATTTATGCCAGGAACAGTCCTGTCATTTTCTATATAGCATTCCAACTGCAAATAGATTTTGGGTCCTAGATGCAGTTATTTAACTTAGATCCCCGTGGCACCAGGAAGCAAAACTCCACCAGCAGGGGGAGGCCCCCAGGAGGGCTTTACCAACAAGGGAATTCCATCACTGTAGTGTGCTATCTTGACTGTGGGGGGACGGAATGAAAGCATACTCCGACTCAACGGATGGAGGATATAATAAACACATCTCCGAGGAGCATACCTGATGGGGCAGTTCAGGCTTGTGATTCCTCCATTTTAGTGGCCCCACAATTTTTGTTTTCCGCAGATGGAAAAAATTATGTCAGTATTAGGTCCAGGGCAAAGTGGGTGAGGAGGGATAGCGCCGACCAGCGGGAAGTCGGTATACCCGGCGATCGACACCCAGTCCCCAAGCCCAGGTAGCCAGTCAGACCCATCTAGGTTGCGGGTACTGTCTTGGAATGTTGCAGGACTTATGTCTAAATTGGATAACCCTGACTGAGGGGTATTTATAGACCAATGTGATGTCTGCATGTTTCAAGAAACCTGGGCAGGGGAAGACTCAAATGGCTGGGATTTGCGTCCTTTAGAGTAGATGCCTCTCTTCGGGGAAAGGGTAGGACTTTGGGGGGACTCTGTACCTGGGTTGACTCACACTTGGGATGTACAGCAAAGAAGCTGGAGGCATCCTCCAATGACATTTTATGCATTCTTCTTACCTTCTAACCAAAGATTAGATTTGGGGGCCCCAGCATATCTTTGCCACCTGATGAGGCGGTTGCACGAAGGCAACTATGCCTAAATCAGGTTTGTACAACACAGAGAACTTAGTGCCCCCATACCCAAAGGTAGAGGCGTTCACCAAGGCTGTGTCCTTGCCCTTTTCTGCCTATTTATAAATGGCCTTGTAGAGTCTCTAACTGGGGGGAAGGCTACAGATGCACCAAAATTGGTGAATCACAAAGTACAGGCAATGATGTTTGCCGACGGTACCCTCTTGCTCTCAAAGTCACCAATGGGCATACAGAGGATCCTCAACAACTTCAGTGCCTTTTGTAAATATAGGGGGTTAGAGATTAACATTCAGAAGACCAAATATATGGTCTTCAACCCAGTTAGTAGTTCACAGCCAAACCCCTGTTTAGAAGGCTCCCCTCTGGAGCGGGTGTCCTTATTCGAGTATCTGGGGATGACCCTAACTGAAATAATGGACTGGGGTGCCCGAACTGAAAAAGCTAGTTTAAAGCTGGCCCCAACCACGGGGGCCTAACAAAGGTATTCAGGAATTCTACTCACAAACCTGTTCGCCCGATGGCTGAAATATATAAAGTGCAAGCCAGGGGTGCTGCCCTTTATGGGGCGGAAATTTGGGGGCGTTGTTCATCCTGTCACATAACCAAGATTGAGAACACCTTTGCTATCAGCTTTTTTGGTCTTCCCCCTAACACCCCTCTCACACCACTTCGCCTGGACCTTGGGGTTAGGCCAATTGCAGATCAATTACATTCTTGCGTCGCCTATGGGATATCCCACAATTGGCTGATTAAAGGGCAGAGCTGATGGAGGTCCTGAGCATTCAAGGTACAGGCAAACTACCATGGTTAGCCTTTGTCAAGGATACATTTTTGGCCATGGGCAGGGCTGCTAACCTATGGTACAATACTGAGTTAACCTGCCCTACTATATCTAGGAAGGATCTGGTACAGAGTTATAGGGAGAACAAATCTGCCCATCTGTGGGAGAACTCAACTGGCTCTCTTGCCGTTGCGTTCCTGGGAATGAAAGACAAGTACAGCCTAGAGCCAGCATTGGATGACATCCAGCCAGCACTTGCCAGGAAGCTATTCTTGCAATTTAGCTACAGGGTCCTCCCACTGCTGGCCTTCACAAGCAAATGGGCTGACTCATCTCCTTTTGGCTGCCCTGCTTGCAGCAACACAGTGAAGTCAGAACTCCATGGTCTTTTCTTTTGCCCAGGCTATGGGAAGGCCAGGCATCGATGATTGACGCAGCTATGTAGAAATCTGGGAACCAAGCGCTGCATAGAGGCCTTTAGAATACTGAAATACAACACCCATCCGCCTATTGTATTTTCAGATTTGCACTTTTTATTCTTCATGTGGTGTGTACGCAGAATGCTCCTAAAGACTAATCCATAGGCTCTAGTTGATAATCATACAGTATTTTTAACTTGACCCGGAATGTTTTAAATCTGTTTTTAAATATTTAAGATCTGTTAGTGTGTTTTTTGTGAATGAAATATAACTCATATTTGCTATTAGAAATGTTGTATTTAGACGTTTACCATCAAATTCGACATATGAGTTCTGGTCCCTGTGTTGGATACTGTAATTAGGACGGGGCTTGGGTTTGAGCCGACATGGGCTGTTTTTATTGAAACACCCTTGCTTCAGGAACTGAATGAACACTGGTTCTTGCCCTTTTGGCCTGTGTGGCTACACGGCGTGCAGCCCGTATTCCGCTGTCTTCTGTTTGTTTTCGAGTGAGCACTAGATGACTGCCTAGGAACGCAACTGGTGAGCCTGTTCACTGCCCACATGTACTGTTGTCCCTCATGCTTACCTTTGCTTCTAAATGCATTCCATGAGCCTAACTGGGATGCTTCTGTTCCTAGTGATCTGGATCTTGGCTCTGCTACTGTGGATGTCACACTGTCTTAGCACACGTGGTGGACATCTCCAGCTTTTTCACTGTTCTTTTAATGCTAATTACGCTAATCTGTTTAATTCTACTAATAACCGCAATGCACATATTTTATGCAAGAATCATAATGGTTTAATAAATATTGATAAGCTTTGCTGAGTATTTCTTTGGGTATGTATGAGAGTCCAAACGAAAAGGTTCTAGATCTGTTACCACGATTTCCTTGGCGGATCAGAGTTGTCTGGTTCTGAGTTACACACACATTTGTTACCCTGTAAGGTTAGGGTAGCAAATGGTGCACTGTGGCTTGCAGGGACATAAGTAAACAATGTTTGAGGGTGTGTACGGATTCAGTCTGGCAAAATCCTGATGTTTCTGTTGCCCAACAAAAGCACAGTTTTACAGCACAAGGTGCAAGCCGTATGACAACCTGTTCTGGATGTACACTGGGCCTTTTGGAAAGAATGCTGTATGTGTGATCAAAAGAGTTTTAAATGTAATTCCCAACCTGATTGGTAGCCATGAAGTGGTACTAAGCTTGACCTAATATTTATCGGTACAGGATGGGCGGCAGCGTTCTGGGTGCATCGAAGCTGCGTAAGCATGTCTTGAGAGGTTCCCAGATAGAGAAGCATTGTCCAATCTAGATGTGAGCAGGGCATGTATAATCCCCTTCCAGGTGACTAAAGGGGGATATTTTAAAAAAATTTAGTGATTTCAACAGCCCGAAGCAGGTAGCAGCTGTGGCATGTACTTGGGGTTTGAAGAATAAACTCGAATCCAACAACACCCCAATATTTCAAGCAGTTTTTGAGGGTGTTGGTACTTTCCCCTTATTAGGAGGCCATAGTATTGAATTCATAGGAGAAAGTGTACCAAATTCAAGATTTCAGTTTTGTCAGCGTTAAGCTGTAGCAACTATTTTATATCCAGTTGGCAATGGCAGTAAGACAGCCCTGAAAATGACTGGCCACAGAATCATCAAGCTGTTGAAAGGCCAGCACAAGTTGTGTGTCATCTTCATATAATACCATGTTCAGGCCCCACTGTTGCCCCACCGGGGCCTATGGGGCCATGTAGATGTTAAAAAGGGTGGCGCTCAAAGCTGAGCCCTGATGGACACCACCACATACGGATCTAGACTGGGATGTAAAAAGAGATAAAAAATACTGCTTGTTGCCTTTCAAATAGGTAGGAACACAGCCAATATAAGGCCCTGTCCACTATTCTTATTTTGGCATATATCTTTGAATGAGACACAGTGCTAAAAGCAGTGGAAAGATCTTAAAGAATGGCTACTGCCTTATGTCCCAAATCAAGATTTGTTCTGATATGTTCAGTGACCTTCAAAAGGGCAGGTTCCGTGCTAAACCCATTAAGGAAAACAGCATGGGAAGGATGGAGAACGTTATTCCGCACCACATAGTTGAGGATTTCACAAATCACCAAAGATTCCAGCATCTTCCCTTAAATAAGGAAAGAGGGGTTTGGTCAATAGTTGCTCCAAGTGAGTGGGACAGAATTAGTTTTTGTTTTAAAGTGGCGCAATAAGTGTTCTTTTCCAAATGGGAGGCACTTCGCCCTGCTCAAGAGAGAGGCCGAAGAGAGAGTTAATCTGAGGATTAATGATGGAACCTGCCTTCAATAGTATGTGGTGGGGACATGGATTAAGGGGGTATCCTGATTTGAATTTTTGCCCGGTTAATTGAGATTCTGCTAGAGAGCTTTTTAAAAAAAAAGATTCCAGCAGTGGACATTCACGTTTGTGGACAGGACGAAGGGTAAACCTCGTAAAGGGGGGCTTGTCAGACTGATCAAAATTAGCACAAAGTTTTTCCACTCTAGAGTGGAAAAAAATAAGATAAACCATCTACAAACAGCTGAGAGGTTGGAATGTGTTGCTTACATGATTCAGATTTTAAAAATGACCTCTTTATAAAAAACGCTCTAGGGACATTTTCTGATGCGGCAATTTGTTGAGTGAAATAAACCTTTTTAGCCTTTTTTCATATTTTTCCTGAATTGCTATAGGGCTGCACAGTAAATCTGCTTTTTCTCAACATCTTAGTTTACCTTCCATTTCCTTTCTAGTTGTTTACATTTACGCTTTTCCGCCTGAAAACAATATCAGGACCAACCAGTGGAAGACATAGTTAAATTATCCTGTACTAGTTTTTAAAGGTCCCATGGCATCTAAACCTGACAGTAGTATGCTCAGGGGCGGCTCCTCCATGATGGCAGAAGAGCGTCGCCTCACTGCTCAGAGCCAGCAGATGATAAATAAAATGATAGTAAAACAATGTTATTATCATTTTATTTATCACTGTCTAACTAAGCGCTGAATCTGATGGATACTCTAGGGTGGGGTGGCGCCGGGCCATTGCAGGGAGGAGTGGTGGGCACTTATAAGTGCGCATGTCAGTTTGGTCGGCTGTCTTATGCCGACCAAACAGACATGCACACTTATATTTCGACAAATCGAGCTGTGCTGTACAGCCAGGTGGAGAAAAAGTAGAGGCTCCCTGTCCCTGAGCAAGCATCAGAACCTCCTTCCCCGTGTGTGCCTCCCCACCACTTTAAACTGGCGGCAGCTGCCACTGAGTGTGTTATTAAAGGAATTAACTGGTGCATTGATTGCCATAGACACATTTTTCAGAGAAAATTATTTGATTTAACTCAGATCAGAGATAGACTTCCAAGCTCTAAAGGTCACTTCAGAGTTATGTGTAGCTGTCTGGTTCATGCCCTTATTAACGTAATAAAAAAGGCACAAGAAAATGGTCATTAAAAATAAGTTGAAGAGGAGTAACTAGGAAAAATTAGGTTGGCCGTATGGTCCCCGATATTGGTGGCATCTTAGACAAGCTGTGTGAGGTTTAAATCAGACATAGAGCCCATTCCATTTCTAAAAGGAAAAAAAGAACAAATGCAATAAGGTATTTTAAAGATAGACGGTATGTAAGAGAGTGGAAAAAGACCACCTTCTTCACAGTGTCTCTCAAATTTCTTAAAATATTATTGCTATAGCAATCCACTGTGTTTGTTGGTAGGATCATCTCAGAATTGTCACATTTATACCACTTAGAATTTGGCCCAAAGTTATACATTCTGTTAAAAAAAATTCCCATTACCCAATTTCACTGCAACTTGTTTTCTTATTAGTTGCGATGTCGTGTCCTTTAGGCTAGTCCTGTCATGTATACCCTTATTACATAGATTTGTCCTGTCCACCCGACAATAATGATTCTAAACATGTGACCTTTTACCTAGTAGCTTTCTCCTGTCTCTTCTACACCAGGCTATCGGTATTCTATCATAATCCCTGTACCTGACGTGCATAAACATGTCCCCAGGCACAACAGAATTATTCTATGTAAAGGTTACCTCTTTTTTCATCCTTGGCCATCAGCCAGCTATGCATGATCACATTTGTTTAGAAAAGCATTGGTGATTGTTTTCAAAACATTTAGGATTTTTTCAAAACTTCCATGAGTGTTTCAAAAACATATTGATTCTAGAAAAAGCCCTGGAGTGACCACTTTAGTATAAAAGACCCTCACTCCCCCCTACAAATTAGAGGAGAATTCCTTCCAAGCTGAGACAGGGTGCTGCATGCTGAATTTACGACACGCAGGGTGTCATCCTTGAGGCAGAGACGGGGTCCTTCATTCTCAACCAACAGGTGAGGGGATTGGAGCTTCCCTAGGGATTTTTTGGCTACATACACATATACACATATCCATGCTAGACATACAGATCTAGGCTAGATGCATTTAGGCAAATTACTTAGGTATCAGTGCAATCTCCCCTTTTACAAGTCAGACAGCTTTATACATTTTACTTTAGTAGGACAGACAGCAGTGGAAGTTTGCATTGTGCAGGACAAATGTCAGAGCAATCTTCCCTTTATCTGGATAAACAGCAATAAAAGGTTGCCAGCATTTTTTAAAGTATTACGTCATCTTGTTTTATGCAGGTTTGTCCAAGTATAATTCAGTATGAGGTGTTCATTTAGTTAACCATTCTATGTAAGCAGGCATGTTTTGCACTGTTTTCTACTGTGCTGGGTGTATTTTTTGTAACCCTTTTTTATAGGTGGGGTCGTATTTTAGGGACAGGCTGGATTGTGCAAATGTGTGTTTGTTTTGTAGGTGAATGTTTCATATGTAATTAAATTCTTTGTCACTGTGAAGGTAACACACCACACCACAACATACCATTCCACATAATTACACTCCATAACACACACTGCTTCTGCACATACTTCCAGTACACTCAAAACCACATAATTACTATCCACATAATTCCACAGCACACCAGGCCACATACTTCCACTACACAAATCCACTTCACACCACACAATTCCACGCCACACAATTCCACAACTAAATAATCCAACCCACATAGAATCCTCTACACAAAACATACATACATTCCATATCACATAGGTACGACAGAATTATTCTATGTAAGGGTTACCTCTTTTTTCATCCTTGGCCATCAGCCAACTATGCATGATCACATTTGTTTAGAAAAGCATTGGTGATTGTTTTCAAAACATTTAGGATTTTTTCAAAACTTCCATGATTGTTTCAAAAACATATTGATTCTAGAAAAAGCCCTGGAGTGACCACTTTAGTATAAAAGACCCTCACTCCCCCCTACAAATTAAAAGGAGAATTCCTTCCAAGCTGAGACAGGGTGCTGCATGCTGAATTTACGCGGGGTGTCATCCTTGAGGCAGATACGGGGTCCTTCATTCTCAACCAACAGGTGAGGGGATTGGAACTTCCCTAGGGATTTCTTGGCTACATACACATATACACATATCCATGCTAGACATACAGATCTAGGCTAGATGCATTTAGGCAAATTACTTAGGACATGCATTTTAGGAATATGCAAGTGCTACTGTTTTTATCTGAACTGCTTATGTTCATCTTATTAGCACTATGGTAGAAATCTATCTACTATTTACTATATTGGTACAAGCAATCGCCTTTGTATGCTTCTGTCTTCTGATTGTCGCAGCACATATGTTTTACACAAGGCTGTCGCTGGACCAATAAATACTTATTGAAACATCCCAATCGCCATCCTGTGTACTTTCTGAGAGAAAGCAAGCACGAGTGTCTGAGCGAAAAGTACTGTACTGTTTTCCACGATCCCTGAAGAATCAGGGTTGTCATGTTCAGTGGTTGACAAAAACTACCTACACCACTGTAAGATACAGGAGGATGGTAGTGGCACTGTAGAGCTAGCTGGTCTAATGCCTGACACATCCTGTGGGTGTGTCCGCAAGTGGTTGGGACACCAAGCCCTCAGTTTATGTCATTCAAAATGTGCAGGTCCTGGGGACTCCTAGGAACCACACAACAGTTCACCAGGCCACATATTTCCACTACACAAATCCACTTCACACCACACAATTCCACGCCCACAATTCCACAACTAAATAATCCAACCCACATAGAATCCTCTACACAAAACATACATACATTCCATATCACATAGGTAAAGACATTAACGTTTACAATGCTAATAGCTCTAACTCAAACAAATGCGAGACTGAATAATTTCAAATGTTGTTTTTTAGTGGCTTTCTGTGAGTAAGATGGTTAACAGCAACAAACTCCTATGTTTGTGGGTAGTCGCATCCCTCCTGTATACAGCTTTCCTCCATGGAAATGCATTTCTATTTACTCCAAGGAAAGTCAGATTAAATAACTTTTCATAGAAGGAAATGGAAAAGAACAGCTCTTTGTCTAACGGGGAAGTAGTAGAAGGAAAAGTGGCTTTCCAGGGGGAAACCTGTTTCCCTTACGGAGACCAAAACATTTAGGGGCCGATTAGGATGGCGGACGGACTTGCGTCCGTCCGCCACCCTTGAGGAGGAGGGAACGTCCGCAGGGGCTGCGGCGTTCCCTCCGTGCTGATTAGGATGTGACCGCCAGGGTGGCGGTCACATCCTCTATATTTAACATTGCGGCGGGTGCAGCTTCAAGCTGCACCCGCCGCAATGTTAAAAAAGCATGTTTTACATTTACATGCACAAAGCGGCCGGCACCGCACGGTGCCTGCTGCTTTGTGCACGCAAATGCAGGGGGGTACCATAGGTACCCCCCATGTGCACCCCCCACCCCCCATTCACCCAGGGGGCCCGCAACGGGCCCCCAAAGTGAATGTCCGTATGCTTTTCCATGGCGGAAAAGCCGCCGTGGAAAAGCATGTATTCACGAACATCCTAATATGGCGGACGGTGTCTCATAGACACCGCCTGCCATGTTATAGCTTTTCCGCCACGGTCGGAAGCCGACCGCGGCGGAAAAGCGGCGGACGGAATTCCAGACCCACCAGCCATCCTAATTTGGCGGTGGGTCTTTGGAGGCTCCGCAGCGGTTTTTCCGCATCCTCCAGGCCGGCGGACACTTCCGCCGGCCCGGAGGATGCGGAAAAACCGCCATCCTAATCGGCCCCTAATTGTGCAAATGCAAATTTCAGATGTTTTACTCAAGCAGGTTTTCCACTTCATGGCAAGTCTGTATGATTAAAGATTGCAAATTGGAATACTTCCTCAAAATCTATGTTTGTTGTAGAGTTCAAGCTGTACACTGGAAATTCTTTGTGAATCCTGTAAAGGTTGGAAATTTAATGTCAAGATAGGAATAACCTACACAGGGAGATTTGCAACTTTTATTTGCAGGTCTCTGTGAATCAGCCACTGTTTATTGTTAGTGCACTATCCAGTATATCTGTTATCTTTGAAGGAGCCTGGGCCCATCTGTTCAGTTTCAATCCACTGCAGGACTTACCTCCGATGATTCTTTTTAGCTGCATGAATGCATGGAGTTAAGAAAAGGTCATGAGTCACTTGAAATACAGTGTAACACAAACGGCTACACAAGAACTCAAATCAACAACCAATTGAAGGCTATTCAGCTTATTACAAATCCAAAAATAGTTGGACATACACAAATCTTGGCATAAGACTAAAAATACAGAGGAAACAGAAGTGCACTGAACCTCCTAAAAAGGTTCACCTGATGGAGCATGAAAATAACTATACGTTCTGTGGCGATTATGCATGAAATGAGAAAGCAAAAGTTCAAGTCCCATTGCATCAGCCCTTCTGTAACCAGCATTTATTTCTAACTGTCCCTACTCTACACTAAAGTGGCATTCCCTAAGTTAGGCTAGAAGTAAAGGACGTTAAAGAGAAAAGGTGTCAGTTGGCAAATCCTTCCTAAGAAGCCGCTCTACCATAGTATGGGTCTGGGCATGAAGCCACAAGCAAAGGAAAGGAAACACATTAGCATGCATGTGCTCTCTGTCAGAAGGACAAGAAGAAATGGGGTGTCTGTCTCTCTCTCAAAAGGCATCATAAACTAAAAATTGTGTTCAGCGAATGACCCATAATGTTTTTCTTCTCATAGACTTCACAATGGGCTCAGGCACCAACTTTTCCATGACGTCAACTCCCTTCAAGGCTTTCTACACACATGCGCCTCTGTAGCAGCTCATCCTTGGTCTTCTCTCCTTCTCCTGTGTGAAAATGCATCCCTCCAACGTATCTCCTGCTGCCAAGCTAGCTGTAACTCCTTCATTACGCAACCTTGTCGATTGGAACGATACCCCTACTCTTCCCTAGTAAACGTTGTTCATCTGCACTGCAAACATGAGACAGAAAGCATTCTACTAAACTCACATAAGAATTTGAACATTAATTTCAGAAACGAGGACACTCCAAGTGTTCAGTTCAAATAACTTTATTCGATTGTTAGTTGTACAATCATAAAAGCACAGTTGATAAACATACAGTTAAAAAAGCAGGTGATCCAATTCATGTGTAAGACAGGATTATGTGAACGCTATAAAACACGAATAACAGGCAGAATATACACGTTAAAAATATAAATACTTATAGCAAAGTTAAAAAGTTTGCATTATACCTAGCAGCAGCAACAATATTATCCCTCCATACTTTTTCTGAATCTTATAGCTAACTTCATGAAGCAACATACAAACAAAGTGCAGTCACAGTTCAGGAGTTGAAGGTAATAAAGTGCTGGCTTAATCTGTGCAAATTTCAGTTCCTTAAGACAAGGTTTTAAGTATAACTTCCGGGGTACTGTATAAAAAGGGCAAATAAATAAAAAGTGCGCCAGGTCTTGCGGAGACTTTCCGTCGCAGCCGCAAGCTGGCAGCACTTGGCCTCGATGGGCTCCACCCGGTACTGCCAGTAAAAGGTGAAACAAATCAAAACGGAACCTTGTTAGTAAATAGCGTTCATAGCCTGTCATGGGCCATGATAGATATGGTTCCATTTGAAGACAGGTTTTGAGTAATACATGTTTCCTAACACTGTCTTTCTGTAACTCAACCTCTTCCCGAGCTAAGTACCTATTTGTCAGAAATGTATTTTTCACAAGAGTGACATCCAGTTTGGTAATAGAGTTTGGAATTAGAAACAAATCAGCCCGTCCTATTGCGGTAAAACAATCACAGATATACTTCAGCCACGGAACCTTGGACCTACACTCCCATGTTAGGGCTTCTTTTAGTATATCATGGGTAAGCGGTATGTCACTATTTAACCAACAGTTCATCCAACACACCAGGGGGTTAACTGCTATTCTATCGCTTAGGTAGGACACCCCTAGTTCCTCATGTACAGAGAAGTTACCTGTTCCCCTTGGCAGCCTCAGTAACTGCTTCAGGAAATTATTTTCAGCAACCTCCAGATCTCGCGACCGACTATAGCCCCAAAGCAACGGCAATGCTCTTTGCCTGGTATAATTTAAGCAGGGCAGCAGCCGGGCTGTTACCAATTTTTCTTGCGAAGTTAAGTATAGCCGCGTTCACACGCGTTACCTCGCCCTTCTTTCTCATTATAGCGGGCCCCAGGATAATTGGTGGTCAAAGAGGACCCCGAGATATGAGAACGTTTTGGTGCTTGGAATTTTTTCCCCGTTTATGTTAAAAAGATTGGTTTTTCACAGCCCCAGGCCTGTCTTCATAACGTAAGACTTAGAGTTATTGATACTTAAGCCTCGGGACTCCATGAATTAAAAAAAAAGAGTTTAAAAGTGTCTGGAGGCCGATTGCTGTCCTAGCAATGAGGACAGCGTCGTCCGCATAAAGCAGGACCGGGACGCCTTTCTGACCTACATATGGGTAATCTGCCCCTGTTTTTAACAAATGTTCCTCTAACTCATTGATATACAAGTTAAAAAGGAATGGGGCTAGGATACATCCCTGCCGCACACCGCAATTAATTCTAAAATCCCCCGTCACTTTCAGGTCTTGGGTGTATCGAACGTTAGCTCTAGTGTCAGAGTGCAGGTCAGCCAAAAAATTAATTAAATTCTGCTCTACACCCATCTTTGATAAGGTGACCCATAACTTGCCTCTGTCCACGCAGTCGAATGCGGACGATAAGTCCATAAAGGCCATGTGGACTGTTCCCTGCCGGGCCATAGTATATTTTCCTATGATCAAATATAGGTCCAAGTGTATTACAAATTCAGGCTATGACTTGGGCTAAATTAATTAATTCACCATACTATGTAGGTTAGAAATTACATCAACCGTTAACATTTGATAGGAGCAATTCTCGTACCTGCAATAATATACGTCTTGAATCTATATTATTAGCCTAAGAAAACATTTATCAAAATTAATATATCATTGACTCACATTTACTAGTGATGCCTAAGAAAACGGGTCACATTAGTTACAATGGTCATTACACGTTCTAAGCGTTAATTATAGAGCCTTTCATTGGATCGCATTTGCTTTCTCAGGAACATGTCATTTAATCTATGTTTTCCCTCACATTTAATTCTCTCATAAAACTGGATAATATGTGAGTGTGTTCTACAGTGGTTACAACACACTCCTAACGAGTACCACATGTAGGATACAAGTCATACACTCTACCTGTCCCTCCTCTGATAATGTTAATTCGACACAAATCATACTATCTCATCAAATACGTCTATCAATTATCATTTAGGAAGGTAACCAACCAGAAGGACAAATCTAAACAGATGTGATTGCCATTTTCTGTTGCCTAAACTTCTCAATATGCCTCAGATTATTGTAGTAACTGTCCTGCAGCCTCTCCATTCTTTTGTCCTTTTCTCTCTGATACCTTTCTCTCCGTCTCACTCTATACCGCTTATATATATTCTCACCATACCAATCAAGATAATGAAACAGATGGAGAGAATCAATATAGGCCACACAACATAGCCAAACAATGTACTTCCTAGAGTTGTAAACCACCTTCCAACTTGCACCAAACCCTTGTCCAACCTTATCCCAAACACCTTCAGCAGCT
The DNA here is from genome assembly GCF_964261635.1 of Lissotriton helveticus. Lineage (NCBI taxonomy): Eukaryota > Metazoa > Chordata > Amphibia > Caudata > Salamandridae > Lissotriton > Lissotriton helveticus. Next base: position 836,880,927 of record NC_136070.1, read on the forward strand.
AGGTTCCTAAATTCTTGATGTAAGTCTGTTATGGTTCTAATCTACCTCTGCAAACCTTTACTCCTGTCAGGGATGTAGGTATAGCACTGTTGGACCTTTAGCATGCGACAGACTCCACCTTCTTTTGCAAACAAAACATCTAAAGCAATTCGGTTCTGCATCACCATAGACCTGGTTGAAACCATCTCGACATCTATGGACAACAGAGATCTAGTAGTGTCAGTAGATAGCTTATCAACTATGGTAGACCATTTCCTAATATTGATATTGATGCAGCGCTCCCCCAGAAATATCACCAACCCAGGGTCCAGGTCACTCCGGTGGGGCCCATAACACCGAAGTACAACACACATAGTCACACACACTTTACCCCAGACATTTGCAATTATATATATAAAAATGGGTTGAGTATATTTTCTCCTATGACAGGATACCTTTAAGCACAGATTTTTAACACCAACATTTGATTTCATCAATAATTCTACTAACTAATCTATGCATCAATGTACCCCGCCAATTGGGTCGATGGACCATTAGTTGAGTAAGTTGATGGTGATTGTCAAGACCAGCTTAACCTCACTACAACAATACATTGATTTGCATAATTAATTGACTCTAAAGAATCACAAACACCTGAGATCATTTAAAAGATTTTAAGTAATTAATTTGCATACAAGAAAATTAGAATCTATTTTGTTATTGTTAATTCTCACTACGCATTGCCATTTATCTAGGAAATAAATCAAGAAAACTGTTTAATAAAAGACATGAAGAGAAAATTCAGGTTCACATTAATTCCATTATTCTCTAAAATAAAAAGCTCAATCAATCTTTGGTCATGTAACTGAATGAGAAATTCTTCATGAAAAAGATCAGAGAACCATAGTTAAAACATGCATTTAATTCTAAAGATTTCTACACTAAAAACCTTCCTACCCAGCACTAAACCCCATCTATACTTACTAACCCAGGCCTCCTCGGACGCAACTTCTTACCCAGGCTTGTTTTCCCGTAATGATCTCCAACCTACAGGGGTTATCAGTGAGACTTCTGGCTAAGTTTCAGGCTCCCAGCATCTCTGCAAACAGCTGCAGTGCAATCAGCATCTCTCTCTCTGCGTTCAGCTTGTCTCTGACGGACCCCAATTTTGGTGTGATATTTATACTGTATTTGCTGGCTCTCTACCCTCAAATGTTTCAAGTCTTGCCGTTTCCCTTTCTCTGATTGGGCATGACATTGCAGTTCTTAGCTCTCAGGATGTCCGTTAATTGACAATGTATTTGTTAATTTTCAGGATGTCCATGAATAACTTCCTGATTAAAAAGCTAACAGATACAAATTTGACTGTCCATGTATTTCTTAACTTCCAGGATGTCCGTGAACAACTTTGTTTGACACACTGATAAATACAAGTTTGACTGTTCCGGTTCATCATTAGGCCTTTAAATGTTCATTTTCAGTGATTCAGCTGTTTCCACATGGTCATTTCTGGAAGGCATTTGACTTTTATCCTTGGCAGACATTCAGCTGTTCTAGTGGTTATCATTTTGGCCCACAGCCACTCACCAGCGTTCATATAAAATGGCCTTGAATATAGTCAGATGAAGTTGCAAAGTTTTCAGAGAAGCACAGAGCATGGGCGAGCTTCTCTCAGCAAAATGATGTAAGTTTTTTCTACTGCGCAGAACAGGGAAAAGCGAAGCCATTTTGGAATTGGCAACCAACCAAAACTACGATAAACACAAAAAGAAAATGTAACTACACAGAATATTAGTGTTCTCTGTTCCCCCACCCACCAGTGCTAATATTTATCCTTTAAAACTGTTACCTAGCAGAAAAGCATCACACTGCAAGCCATTAAAAAATGAAGCAGAAAAGCAGCATGCAGTGGACAATGTACATTACAACATAGACATGCACTATTACACTACTTAAATGTACAAAATAGATTAAACATGCGTTTTACATCATTAATTAATATGTTAATCAAACCTGTTAGTGCAAAGCATTTCCCACATGTAATGTGTGTGTTGTTATTAATACACAGCAATCAAAATTAATATATTTAGTTTGTTATGGGGTGATTGATCTGAATGGGGTACACACAAAATCTTCTGTACCTCACGCCATCAATTCCCTCCTTTAATGATCACAAATCCTAAATACCTTAAACGATTTGTGAATCATCACCAAAAAAACAAGACCACCCATATATTCCACTAAATTATACTCGATCAGACACTTCTTCTCAATAATTTTTGTTAGTTCAGCAAATTTCTTTCTCATTTCCCTTGTTCTTGACAAAAATGTTATCTTTAGTTCTAAATCTGAAATGTACTTATCCTTATGAAGTGCAATTCTATTTACTGGTGGCAACTATTGGTACATTGTTAACAGTCTCATTAGGAAAAATGATACAACATAAACACATATTATACCTAAATCAAAACATATTATATTTACTATGATATCTAAGTTATCCTATAAATCTACTAAATATGTACTGTCTGTACAAATTGTGTTTCCACACTTGAATGACTTTCAGTCCTTTGTCCCTTCTTTTATTTTAACTACTTGGAAATGGTTCGTCAAAAATCGTCTTCGTCTTGTGTGCTAAACCGAGAATGGTTTTGTGTAACACTGTTATGGTCACCTCAAGTAATCCCAGAATTCATGTGTAAATCATCCCGATCTATGGGTTCACAGTCTTTGTTTGGATTTTCCTGATCATCCTTGCCTCCTCTAGTGTCAGATAAAATAACTCTCAGTATTTCAGAATTTTCTTCTTCCTTGACCTCCTCTCGTACAGTCACTCTCAGACTTTCCTGGCTATCCTCTTCCTCTTGTATATCTGGAAGTGCCACATATGTCCATTCCAGTGATTTGTACTTCAGATTTGGTCTCTGTGTCTGTTGTCCTAGGTCTGTTAAATCGTTGTCAGGTGAAAAATCATTAAGTCTTACACCATGCTGCACACTCTCACAGTCTGTTGGTCTTAAATCACCAGTTTTACAGTCTGTTTCTCTTGTATAACAGCTTATGGTTGCTTGGCACCTGATTCTGAACATGTATCCAAGATCTGCAGTCTATTTCTCAGTGGCCTATCTTGTTGATCAGGTATATATGCTTTTCTCATTGCTTGTTCCATTAGTATCTTGTAAGGATTTAAATATGTCCTTCTATCATTTGTATTTCTCATGGTCACTAGAACTAGGGGCATAACATCCAGCCATTTCAAGACCGTGGAATCACACATTTTTGCTAATTTGATATTCAGTTTCTTTTTAGTGCTCAGTATTTCATAAATCAGACTGATAACTTCGTTGTCAAGATCAGTTTTCCTATCTGTGTGTGCGTGTCCATGATACATTTGTGCAAAATGGACAAACATACTATTGGCATAACAGCTCTTTCATCTTGGTAGACCCTAACATCATTCTCTTTCTTTTGTGTGCAACCTTCTCTTACCCGTGTTTCCTTTTCCTCATCTCTTGTCTGATCCTGCACTTCCCTCACTTCTTCCCATGTTTCTGCTGTGTTAGTAAGCATGTGATATTGGGAAAAGTGTATTTCTTCACCCATATCTGATTCAAAGAACAATCTTGTTTTGTGCAAAGTTTTGTCAATTCATCTGCAAACCAGTTCCCTCTGGTAATGTAGTCAGCTTCACATTTGTGAGCAGCAGGAACTGCTAATAATCCCCTATCAGCTATTCGTTTTTTCTTCTTTCTCCACCTGCTTCTCCATTTTTTAACTTTCTTTCTTTTTCTCAACAATTCTTTAATTTTAGCTTTTCTTTCAGCTTTGTTTACATTTTCTATGCCCTTCTCTGTGAAGTTTGATCTATATGGTTTTTGCAAATCCCTACATTTGGAAATATCTACTCCTGTCTCACTGGTAGCTTCTTCAAGATTTTCCTGCAAATGTTTATTTTTCCAGGTAATGTTTTTACTCATAAAGAGTTTCTCTTCATCCTGGTAACATTTTAATCTGTTCATACTTACCTTTCCAAAATGTAATTCTTTAATTTCTACCTTTAATTCTGCAATATCTATCTGTTGGTGTTCTGCATCTTTTCTATACCCACTTTGTACCCACTCTCCCAATTCCTCATTTGTCAGACCCAAAGAGGCTTCATTTACTCTTTCTCTAGGTTTCGTTCCCTGCAACCATCCAGTCTATTTTTCAACTATCATCTCAGTTCCATTTGCGAAAGTCAGAGTTTTTGTCAGATCTGTCGTTGTATCTAATTGGTACACACTAGGCAGTTTATTCCTGACACTTTCAGATAATAACTCTCTTTTAAGATCTGGTTTTGCCTCATTTAACGGTATGGTCAGTGAATGTTCTTTCTCTTCCTCACTTTTGCAAACAGAAATTTCAGAATCTATATCAATTGGGACTGTTAAAGCTTCTATATTCATAGGTAGTTCTTTTAATTTTTCAGACATTTCTTGTGTTTTGACTGCTAATTCAATTTTTTCTACTTCATGATTTGACCTATTTATCACTTGTCTTTCCTGCCAAATACTTGTACTACTCATTGGAAGGAGTTCTTGCTTCATTACTGTACTATTAATTTGAACAGGTTCCTGTCTATTTATTGCATTAATCCCTATGGGGACTGGAACAGTTTGGAAAACCTTTGTAGTTTCTGCTGGTGATGCCTTTGGCACTACTGTTGCAAACTCTCCTTGATATGGAGGTGATCTGTTATCCAGAATATCATCTAGCAATTCATCTTTTGTGTCACTGTATCTACATTCTAAAATGTGAACATTGTCGCGGGGGCTCTGTCTGTCATGGGCAGGGTGAGGACTTTAACGACTCTTCCTTTCCACCCTGTGCACAGGATGCATACAGCCCCTTTAACGCTGCATGGGCCTTCCCGGGGGTGGAAACCTCTCCCACGACGTCACCAGCGTTCTGCCAATCAGGGACTGAGGAGGCGGTCATAACGCTGGATCCTGAAGAAGATGGCGCGAAAGCCGGAGGAGGAGTATTAGCGGAGAAGCCGGAGCCGAAAAGCGTTATCCTCGAAGCCCCCAGGAAGTCAGAGAGTGGAGAAGCCGAAGAGCGTGAAACCAAGAGGACCGACACGCCAGGAGGCCACCGTCACCACGAGTCGCCCCGCCGCATTTCTGGAGAAGTGTGGCTGGACAAGGTACGAGGGCGCATACTGCGACTGGCGTTCTCATGGGGAGGGACTGGGTCAGGGGAGGGTTGAGGGAGGTCATGGGGCTTTGTGTGTGTATTCATTCGTATATCTTGGTTCTCACCACGTTTGGTACACACTGTCCCCCTGCGTCTTACATGGTTGCTACGAAACCTTTTGTTTTAAGAACTGGTGGCAGACCCTGGTGATCCCCCCTCTTCTACGTTTAAAAAAAGCTAGACCCAGCAGTAATCGAGAGGTCTTTGTTGTTTTCTTTTCACGCCCATACCGGAGAGACGTGGTGAACCCAGTGAGTGAAGCCCCGAAGACAGGGAGAGGAACGAGTTCAGAGACCAGACCAAAACCTTCTCACGAAGCCACCGTCATACCTTCAAGACATCAGACGGATGTTTATTTACATACGTTTTTTTTTTTTTTTAAGAAAGAAAAATAAAAACTCGACTCAGAAAGTCTATAGTTGTTGGACAGTCCTTCCTCTGTCACCCCCCCCGCCTATCACCTGTTCACAAACATGCTTCTCTTCCTCTTTCTTTTTACCTTCTGTACATCCTCCCATACTCCTGACAGGAAACAAATCATTTGGTACATCTACCTGTTCCCATCTACATATTTTGTCCTCAATAATCTCATTCCGATATTTAGCCAAACCAAAATCATAACTTCTTCCTGATCTGTGTTGTTCTCTCTTATACACCTCACCTTCCCATCCCATTAACACTTCAAATTGTGAAGCTTTAGGTGTAGGCTTATGTTTCATCATTGTTTCTCTCAAATTTCGTAAAACATCTATGTTAAAAGAACCTTCTGGAGGAAATGCAAGCTCACCATCACCTTTCGTATATTGCACCCAATTCTCAACCCACAAACAAGTGAGACAGCCATACTTCATTAGCATGTGAGATACAGGCGTTCCCATGGAAAAAACTAATTTCCACTCTGGTTTTACTATAGGCTTGTCTGCCACAAACAATCTTTTTAGCTTTATAAACAGTGAAACTCTCTTCTCTTTACCAATATAATAAATTTTTCTGTTAATTTCCTGTCTTTCAAAAGATTGCGCACTCTTCTGTTGCTGTTCCGTAACACCAGCCTATCACAGCACGGTTTACACTAGCGTACCAAGATACGTCTCCTAAGTGCTTAACCAATAGTTTTGCTGCTTTCGCTGATGCACCAATCAGCCCTTACTCTGTCTTGGTCACAAGGACCAATCTCTGCGCAACACTTTTGACGTCAGCTCTGCTCCGGCTTCTGCAGCTTCTGCTGACCCCTCCTTTACAAAATCTATTGAGAAGCCGTATTTACAAAATATTTTGACTGAATCAGTTAGTAACTTACACAAAACAACTCCATTCGTCTGTTTCGCTAAACAAAGTGATAATTTTCTCATTCACACAAGTAGTCTGTATTTCCAGTAGGCAGCGCTTACCTCTTCTCTACCACAGAATTTTACAATCGCCGCTAAAGCAGCGCTTACCTCTACCTTTACCCTTCTCACAAGCTCGGGTTAAGCTCTATTACACTCCCAAAAACCACAGTTGATGGACAGAATGCAGAACAATGTCATACATTCACCCCAGTACAGAGATCTGGGCCTAAATCCATCGTCTTTTTTGCACTCCACACCACCCCAGTTCAGACATGGCCATATGCAAATCAGTCTGACCCTGTGCCTCATGGAAACAGTCCAGCCGAACTGCCAAGCCATGCCTTCCCTGGACAGAATGCAGAACAATGTCATACATTCACCCCAGTACAGAGATCTGGGCCTAAATCCATTGTTTTATTGCACTCCACACCACCCCAGTTCAGACATGGCCATATGCAAATCAGTCTGACCCTGTGCCTCATGGGAACAGTCCAGCCCGAACTGCCAAGCCATGCCTTCCCTGGACCGGAAACAAGCTTCCGAGGACCGGTTTCTGGCATTTCAGCCGTCTTCAGCCCAGCTTCCTTGAATCCAGTGGTGTGGAGAGCATGGGACTCACGTCTGAGCATACCCATCCCACTCGGGGTGACAAATGCAAAAACCACAGTTGATGGACAGAATGCAGAACAATGTCATACATTCACCCCAGTACAGAGATCTGGGCCTAAATCCATCGTTTTTTTGCACTCCACACCACCCCAGATCAGACATGGCCATATGCAAATCAGTCTGACCCTGTGCCTCATGGGAACAGTCCAGCCCGAACTGCCAAGCCATGCATTCCCTGGACCGGAAACAAGCTTCCGAGGACCAGTTTCTGGCATTCCAGCCGTCTTCAGCCCGGCTTGCTTGAATCCAGTGGTGTGGAGAGCATGGGACTCACGTCTGAGCATACCCATCCCACTCGGGTGACAAATGCAAAAACCACAGTTGATGGACAGAATGCAGAACAATGTCATACATTCACCCCAGTATAGAGATCTGGGCCTAACTCCATCGTTTTTTTGCACTCCACACCACCCCAGTTCAGACATGGCCATATGCAAATGAGTCTGACCCTGTGCCTCATGGGAACAGTCCAGCCCGAAGTGCCAAGCTATGCCTTCCCTGGACCGGAAACAAGCTTCCGAGGACCGGTTTCTGGCATTCCAGCCGTCTTCAGCCCGGCTTGCTTGAATACAGTGGCAAAGTGAGCAAGGGACTCACGTCTGAGCATACCCTGCCACACTTGCATGGTCGGTGCAGCTGTTGCTTCAACCTGATGAGACACAAAATGAAATACATCAGCAAATCCTTCACAATAGTCTAGAACCAAATCATCTGACATGTTAACAAGCACGTAGGCAGGCATGGCAGGCAATCCCACTGCTCTCCCCATAACAATCTCATGAGGGGACAAGCCAGTTCTTCTATCAGCACAAGACGCAATGCATTGGGCCATTTCTAAGAAGTTGAATCGCACATCTTTGCTAATCTGGATTTCAGGGTACCATTGACCTGCTCAACTATTCTTGATACTTAGGGCCTGTAACTGCAATGTAGTCTCTGTTCAACCTACAAAGCTTCACACAACAATTTCAGGACCTTGGTATTGAAGTGATTCCCTTGGTTTGATTCCTATGTAGTTGGAAATCTGAACCTCGGAATAAGTTCCCGCAACAAAAGCTTAGCTACTGTGAGACTTTCACAACTCCGTGTTGGATAAGACTCGACCCAACGGGAGAATAGACACACCACAACCAAAATGTATCTCAATCCATTGCACATAGGCATCTCAATAAATTCCAACTACATCTTGTTGAAAGGCCCTCCTTATTTCCTTAGGTGAAATAGGGTAACAATGGTCATCTTTCCTGCATTTATTTGCTGACAAGTCACGCATCTGTGACTCAAGGCCTCTGCAACCACTCAAAACCTGGGATTGAACAAGGTCTGCCTGAACACCCTCACCATTGTGTCTCTTCCTACATGCAGTGCATCATGAATCTGCTTTGTCATTGGGTCCAATAAACAGTCGGGCAAAACCACTCTCTCAGCAGTTGATACCCAAATATCATCCTCTCCCTTCACATAACCTGCTCTGGCCTAACCTGACTGCTCCTCCTCGGACACTTCCTCCTGAAGACGCTTCACCTCTTCCCATGTATTGGCCACAGCCAACATCACATTGAAATTGCTCACTTCTGTTTCCTCGTTTCTGTATTCTCCATTGAAATTACAAACATTCAAAGCACAGTACCGTGCAACCTCACCTGCATAGTTGTTCCCAGCAGTAACACAGTCCATTCCCCTGCAAATCGCAGAGAACTTTACGACTGAAACTTCCTTCAGAAACTGTCATGCTTCCAACAATTTCCTCACATTCTCTCCGTTTCTGATAGGAGACACAGATGAGATCATGAAACCCCTTTGAGACCACAACTGTCCGAAGTCGTGAACCACTTCAAGCCCATACTGGCTGTCTGTGTAGACCGGCACTTGAAGGTTCTCAGAAAAACAACATTCACGGGTAGGAGCAACAAGCTCAGCCACTTGCGCGGAGTATACTTCTTGTAACCAAGCAGCTTCCACCACTCCAGAAATGGTACAGACATCAAAAGCTGCTTTCAAATTGTCTTTGTTTTCCCTTAAGCATGAGCCATCAACAAACAGATCATAGTCAAAATTGGGCAGTGACTCATCAACAATGTCGGGAAGGGGTTTGCTACATAGTTCAGTGACATCGAGACAGTCGTCACCTTTCCTCCCCATCTGGATTTGGAATAGGTAACAATGTAGCGGGGTTCTACACAGAACAGCATTTCATTGTGACGTTGTTGGACGCCAAAATTACCTGCTCATATTTGACCAACCGATTGTTTGTCAAATGTTGCATCTTAGTCCTGTTTACCAAAATTTCCACTGAGGGGGAACATATACCGGTAGTGGGTGACTCATTGCGATGCTTTCACATCGTTCAATACTTACACCGGTTGCAGCAATGGATCTGAGACATCTGGGAAACGCTGACGCTACAGGATCCAAGGTAGCAGAGAAATAGACAAATGGTGTATGGGCACTTTCATGCAAATGCGTGAGGACAGAGAGTGCACACCTATCACGTTCCTGGCAGAATAGCAAAAGCGCTTTGTTGTAATCAGGCATTCCTAAAGCTGGAGTGAGACACAGGCTCTCCCTCAGCTCCAGGAAAGCAAGCAAGCAATCATTATCCCATGGCACCAAATTGACAAGTCTTTGTGCATCAATGTCTGCAATGGTTTTGCCAACAGATAAAAATGTGGAATCCATTGTCGACAGTAGCCTACCATTCCCAGAAACATCCTGACCTTCTTTTGAGTGCACGGTGGATTAATTTGCATGATCGCCGACACTCATTCAGGTGATTCCATTCTCTTGCCTCTCTCTATTCAATGTCCCAAGTACTGTACCTCATGCAGACAGTACTAAAGCTTACTCTGGGACACTTTATGCCCATTTTCGGCCAGGTGGTTCAGCAATGCAATGGTATCATCTCAGCAAGCCTCTCTTGTATTTGATGCGATCGAGAGATCAACAATATATGGGACCAAGACTCAGTTGTGAGGCAAGACTAGGAGCCAAGGTTCTTCTTCAAGATCTTATTAAAGAAGGATGGACTTTCAGTATATCCTTGTGGAATACGATACCATGTTAAAACACGGTTTCCCAGCCAGAAAGCAAATACAAATTAGCTCTCCTCATGTAGATGATTGATTGAGAAGAAGGCCTGACAAAGGTCGATAACTTTAAACCATGCAGCTTCACATGGAATTTGGAACAATATCACTGATGGATTTGGTACCACAGGACAACGAGGAACTACAATGTTATCCTTCCGTCGGAGATCCTGAACAATACGGTACTTCCCGCTAGGCTTCTGCAAGCTCATAATAGGAGAATTACATGGACTCCACGGGATCTCTTTCAGGATGCCCTGTTCAATCATGGAGTTGATCACATGTGTTATACCCGCCACAGTTTCAGGAGTCAAACTATACTGTAGGGTTCTTGGGAATTCGGCATTTGGCTTAACCTGTATGCAAACTGCTTTGACTCCCTTGCTGAGTCCTATCTCCTCACAAAGCGCTCTGATACCTTCGGGTCTAGCCAGCGCTACTCTTCTCCACTTTCCTGCTACTGACCTTTGCCCTCACCTGTCCTGGCCCTTAGTCCCCACCCTGTTTATCTGTGAACTTTCCCTCGTAGATTTAGACCTAGCTATTTTGTCTGATGCCCGATGGAGCTACCTGGTTTAGCTATAGGGGAGACAGGTTGGGGATTCCCTCCTTGGACGTCACCTGCCCAGTCGGACTTTAGACAGACTTCCTTTCGTCTCTCCTGTCGTCTCCTCCTGCATCCTCCCTCTATTTATGTCTCTCCTTCTCTCCTCTCTCAATGTATTGAGACTGAACTATTCTGTCTGATGCCCGATGGAGCTACCTGGTTTAGCTATAGGGGAGACAGGCTGGGGATTCCCTCCTTGGACGTCACCAACCCAGTCAGTCTTTAGACAGACTTCCTTTCGTCTCACCTGTCGTCTCCTCCCTCAAAGTCCCTTTCTCACCTCCCCTGCCCCATACACTACTTTTCTCTCTCCTTTCTCTCCTCTCCTAATTGTATTGCCTATTTTTTGATGTATTATGTAATTGTTGATCTTTTTCTGTTACATTGTTGATTCTCATGTAAAGCGCTCTGATACCTTCGGGTATAGCCAGCTCTACTCTTCTCCACTTTCCTGCTACTGACCTTTGCCCTCACCTGTCCTGGCCCTTAGTCCCCACCCTGTTTATCTGTGAACTTTCCCTCGTAAATTGAGACCTAGCTATTTTGTCTGATGCCCGATGGAGCTACCTGGTTTAGCTGTAGGGGAGACAGGTCGGGGATTCCCTCCTTGGACGTCACCTACCCAGTCAGTCTTTAGACAGACTTCCTTTCGTCTCTTCCCCCATCCTCCCTTTCTCACCTCCCCTGCCCCATCCACTACTTTTCTCTCTCCTTTCTCTCCTCTCCTAATTGTATTGCCTATTTCTTTATGTATTATGTAATTGTTGATCTTTTTCTGTTACATTGTTGATTCTTTTGTAAAGCGCTCTGATACCTTCGGGTCTAGCCAGCGCTATATAAAACTATTTAAATAAAATAAATAAATAAATAAAAACTTGTGAAATCCCACAATATCGGGACAGTGTCCCTGAGATCTATAGGCATATCTTTCACTGTTAGAATGGGAAACATGGAGACATAGAAATTTGAGTTTGCCAACTTGAAAGTGCTATCTTCATTGTTCGTTTGCAATTGTATTCCCTTCAGTGTGCAGTATATGGTACAATTCAATTTGCATAGCAAATCACGACCCAATATGCATACCGGAATTGAATCACACACCAGAAACTGGTATAGGTCCTCAAAGGACCCGATCTTCAAAGGTATCTCTTCAGTCACAGGATTAGACCTCTTATTCGCAACACCTACGACTTGGATTGATTTCTCGAGATGGGTAGGTTTGGGGCCTCTGCCTTGTGCTTAATATGTAAAAACACAAGTGCCAGGACCTTTTTCGGGAGGCCATTGGAGCTTGCACCACACATTGTCCCTCCCTGCCAGCACTGCTAATAGCAGTACCAATACAACTACTACACATCACTCACCTAGAAGTGTGCAATTCAGACTATTTTAAGTCACTCAAAGCTATAAAAATGGTGTGAGCAATAGATAGTATTCATATATATTGTATATTACAGTATTAAACATATGTTGCTGTGCTTAACTTAAAATTAGACAGACAGCACCACCAGGTGCCAGACTTTTATAGGTACTGGAATACAGGTGTTGAGAATTGAGTACCGGTACTGAGCACCGGAAAACACCAGCTGAAATTAAGCACTGGGTGCTGCCCTTACTGCACTGCTTAATTTGTGCCAGTTGCAGGTGGTGGTAACAAGCCCTCGTTTTTGAAGACTTGGACTGTTCAACATCAGACTAACTTTGACTCAGAGCAGGAGAGAGAAAGGTGAAAAAGATTGAATGGCAGAAGAGTAGGGAAACAGAGACACAGGGAGAAGGACAGCTTGAAAAGAACACACACGAGAGAAAGTAGTGCAGAGTGAAGAAAGAGCCATGATGAGGTGGAATCAAGATCAGACAGCCTTCGTAGTTTGCAACACTGGCATTCAGAAGTTCTCCCAATGGTCTTGAAAGACAAACTTCGGGCCCCTGCATTTCTTTTTTTCATACATTAAGCCCTAACTGGCTTTCATAGAGCTTGCCTTGTCAGCCATGTTGTAATTGCACAGAGACCTGCAACAAGGCCTCATCTTTACACTTTCAGGTTCTCTTCACCAGCTCAGCATGGGACCAGAATACAAGAGGGTTCAATAGGTCAAGGGCCTTGTGCTCAATTTTTAAGGTCATTAATGAGGCACTTCTCCTGACATTTAAACAATATTTACAGTTCCTCTGAAGTGGGAAAGAAATCTAGGCCTCACAGGTCAGTCAGGCATAGAGGACTCCTGGCTGAAAGCATTCCTAGTGGGCAACGCTTCAGTGTGTTTCTGGAATAGATCGAAGTTTGCGAGGCATGAAATGTGTGAGGCCTCGAAGTGTAAGTGAAATTAGAGTCACTCTTGCGCCATCAGATAAATAGATAACATTAGTCTCTATGTTTGGCACTCGCTGTGTTCACCCACTTTATAGAACTGATAAACTAAAACTGGAGTGCGGTTTAAAACAGAGCTCCTAATGACTACATTACTTATTCATAATGGTGCCCCATTATCAGGAATGTGACATTGTAGAAACGCCGCCACCGCCGAGAGTCACTTACCTGCAGTGAAGGAGTTCATTTCTTCAGCCGCCGCCACCGCCAAGAGTCAGGAAGGCACTTGACTCCGCGCCGCCGCTCCGGGGAACTACAGCACCCGGCAGGCCACGCGGCGGCGCGTTCAGGGTGACGCACACGCGCCAGAGAGCGCCAACGAGGAAGATAAAGGGCGGAGAAGCCCGGCAGAGCGGGGGAGACATTGTAGAAACGCCGCCACCGCCGAGAGTCACTTACCTGCAGTGAAGGAGTTCATTTCTTCAGCCGCCGCCACCGCCAAGAGTCAGGAAGGCACTTGACTCCGCGCCGCCGCTCCGGGGAACTACAGCACCCGGCAGGCCACGCGGCGGCGCGTTCAGGGTGACGCACACGCGCCAGAGAGCGCCAACGAGGAAGATAAAGGGCGGAGAAGCCCGGCAGAGCGGGGGAGACATTGTAGAAACGCCGCCACCGCCGAGAGTCACTTACCTGCAGTGAAGGAGTTCATTTCTTCAGCCGCCGCCACCGCCAAGAGTCAGGAAGGCACTTGACTCCGCGCCGCCGCTCCGGGGAACTACAGCACCCGGCAGGCCACGCGGCGGCGCGTTCAGGGTGACGCACACGCACCAGAGAGCGCCAACGAGGAAGATAAAGGGCGGAGAAGCCCCGTGTCGCGGGACGCCCGGGGCTAAGCCCGGGCAAAGGGCGGACCCTCTACGGCCCTCATCGGCTGGAGGAGGCCAGGCTAGGCCATCTCTCTAAAATCCACCTTTGTGCACCACGGAGTAGTTCCTATTAGTTCATAGATAGTGGGGGTGTAAAAGCTCTTGGTTGACCGCCTCCTAAATCCAAGATATCCAGACGGGGGTCGCCAAACCGGCCGTATAGCTGATACCGATTCGCCCAGGAGCTTGGATAAGGAAGGGGTCATTGTTGTAAAGCGGATAGCAGATATAACACTTCCACGAACCAGGAAACAAGTCCGTTGGAGTTCTGCACAAGGCATTGAAGTAAGACTTCTGTTTTAATTTCTGAGAACAATACCTTGTTATTTTATTGAGTTGTGGGTATAAGACTATCAGACATCTTGTATAAATTATGCCTAAAAGAAATCAACATATGGTATCTGAAATACCAAAGAATACTATGGAAAACTATCTTGTCCAAGTGGTTAATAATATAAACAGTAAGCGCAGACAATCATTGGGTCTGTCACAGTCACCTATTCTCCATTCCTTGAGCCCACCCACTTCCTCACAATCAAACGAGTCTTTGCTATTAGACTCCAATAACGATGTTCATGAAACAGCTCCCTCAGTAAATGTTAATATTGACACCAGCACAGCGAATGTGGCGGACATTGAGCAACATGCGGATAACGACTTAGATGCACAGGTTGTCATTGAGGTTGTAGATAATGATGATAAAGAAGAAGTGGAAGATGAGGCACCTGAAAAGCGGTCTTCAAGGGCAGTTAGAGCCTGCCGCATATTACAAAGTAAACGTGGGGGGCCACGTTCAGGAAAAAGCAAGGTTATATCACCGCAAAAATCAAAAAGTACCTGCAAGAACAATGAGGAGAACAATCTGAGGGAAATATTGGACGAGGACCTAATGTCAAGAATAGCGGAGCTGTTAGAAATAAAAATTCAGACAATTATCAAGCCACTTATTAGCAAGATTGATAAACTCTCTGCAGAGATAAAGAAATTGGGAGGTACCCAAAATGTATTAGCAGATGCCATAGGAAATGTTTTAAGTAATGTCAGTAAGGGCCACGATTGCCCAAAGGAAGACAACGAATCTGGGTCAACTTCAGACATCACCCCACCAGGGCCAACTCTTCCAGAATGCCCACAAACTGGCCATATTATTAATGACCTACCATTAGAAGCTCCAATTGTCCAATTAATTGACTCATCACATGCCATAGTGCCCCCTACCCTAGAAGATAATTCCACACAATTTGTAGTTGAAGCTTCACCACTAGTGTTAGTGCTAGCTAATACACCAATACTAGCACCGGGTCAAACTGAGTCAGCCTCGTCACTAACAAGCAAGGCATTATACTGGCTGTCAAATAACATGCGGATAGCACAGGGGGGAGAACAACGTCTGGCTGATGAAATTAAAATGGTAAGGAGGGTTGGATGGATAGGAAATAAGCAAAAAAAATGGAAGGGCGACTGTGTGATACTAAATTTTGCTACTCCAGCTGCTCTTCCTGATATTCTATCCAACATACTTCCACCACAAAGAAGAAGTAGTTCCATAATCCCCCTTACATTAGAATTTTTTTATAATGAATTGCAAAAAGCCAATAATTATAAGCCCCCGAAACCAGCTTGGTTAGTGAGAGATAATGGATGGGGTGGGGGACCTACAATGTGTGACATGAACCATGTTTTCAAAAATAGGGCTGGCCCATGGCAAGTCAACCAACACAACACCCCTCGTCACATTACTCCAGGACAAAACTTGAATTTAATGGGTAGACGAGGGCTCGGTATACCACCAAATAACCGTGGAATTTTAGGTAGTGTTGGTTATAACGGAGGATGGCCAGGTATGCAGCAGAATCTATTGTACCCTAACACCCCGGCACCCATAGGTAATGGCAACTATAATGGAGGATGGCCGGGTACTTACCAGAATCCACCGTTTCCTACCACACCTGCACCTAGATGGAATGTACCTGTAAATGGTTGGGGTTTTGGGGCCCCATCTTATAATTGGGGAGTCAGCACCTCAAATAGATTTGAAGCTTTAGCTGGTTTAGCCGATTGTGATTGACTTGATGGAGGGGTTTCGACAATGTCATGTGGTGCAAATTATACATATTCTGGGTTGCTTTCTGAAATTGCACCAAAACAGATTGTACTTGTCGAAAATCCTCAACAGTTATTGCATCATGTAGACACAATGGCACGAACACCACATCTAGATGTAACTGGATCAATGACTCCACAGCAGGTAACAGAGGAACTAGGGGTTTTGGATTTAACAAAAATTATCTGTTGGAACATTGCAGGTCTGAAAAAAAACCTTTCAGATCCGGCCTGGCATGATTATCTGGCTAGTGGGGACTTAATTATGTTCCAGGAAACTTGGGGGCTCGAGAACTATTTTAAGGTTGGTTATAGATCCTTTTTCATCCCCGCAGTAAATATAAATGGGGGAAGACCTTCTGGGGGCCTAACGATCTGGGTAAAAATTACAAGAGGCCTGTCCTTCAAGCAAATTGATACAAATAATCCCGACCTGTTATTACTTGAGTTAAAAAACATTATGGGTTGTAGCATATACGTGATCAACATCTATAGTAGACCACATCGATCATGTAGAGAATCGCCAGTTGTAACCCACCTGAGTAATATTGTGGCAGGGTTTGATCAAAACGCAAAAATGATTATAGGTGGTGACTTCAACAGAGGTTTTGAGCCTATCATAGGTCTAGAAGACATCTATAAGGACGAGGACAGTGCCAACAATATCCCTTTAGTTGACACAAATTATAAAGCACCCTGTACAGTGAGTGCCTTACAACTATTGAATCTGACTCTAGAATCAGGCCTACGTGCCTGTAATGGGCGGTTGCCATCAGACTCCCCCAGCAAACCAACATTTACTAGAGGGGTGAACCACAGCTATTTAGATTATTTGTTGGTTTCCTTGAATTTATGGCCCATGACCATCGACTTAATGGTGGATGATCGCACAGAAAGTGATCATTATCCCCTGATCTTATCTGTCCAGACTCAGATCTTCAAAACCCTCGATAAAAGCGTTAGTAGTACAGTATCCTTGCCACAGGACCCTCTAGTGGCAAATAACCGTAGATCCCTGAAGTGGCCAGTGGTATTAGACAATACAAAAATCATTAGCCAAATATATAATGTATTTGTGAGGCATATGTCTGCCCTCTTAGGAAACAGTACTGTCATCCAAAATCCTCGTCTGGTAGAATCCCATGAACATCTAATTAACCAACTTGGTGAGATCCTGACCAGGGCGGTAAAAAGATCACATAACGCCCGAAAGTGCAAACAAACCGGGATTACCTGGTATAACCAGGAATGCCGGAAAGCTAAAGCAGATCTAATCACAGCAGTCAGGGGGGATTCAGTGGATATTGTGAGAACTAAGAGAGTCCAGTACAAAAGAACCTTGCTAATGGCCAAAAAAGAGTGGGACAAAAGGGTTTGGTCAGATCTGCTGGACGCATGTAAGTGCAAAGACCAGACCTCCTTCTGGAGTCTCATTGCTAGAGGCACCAGGGGGGCGACTGAATGCAAAGATAAATTTCTAGAGGAGAAAACATGGGTCGAGCATTTTACCTCGTTATATTCTTGTGAAAGCCCAAGTGAGATTGAAAGCTGGGATAGTTTGCAGGCTCCCCTCGTAGTTCATGATACACCTCTTGTCTTCTCTTTGACAGAAACAATTCTAGCAATCAAGGCAGTTATGACTGGGAAAGCGCCAGGCCCTGATAAAATACCAGGTGATCTTTGGAAACACGAAAATTATATTTGGGCTCCTTATATCAATTTATTATCTAATGAAATCGCTTGTGGAGCTCCTGTTCCAGAAACCTGGAAGGGGGCGGAGATTGTAACACTGTTCAAAAAGGGTGACAGGTCTAACCCTTCGCACTATCGGCCTATCAGCCTAATTGACGTGTTGCAAAAAAATGTTGCCCGACAAGTTCTTGGTCGGCTTTCCTCTTGGATTGAAGAACATTCTATTTATACAAAATACCAGGCAGGTTTTAGATCAAAGATAAGCACTGTAGACCAGGTTTTTAGATTTTTATGTTTAGTCTGGAAATATACGATTATAAGAAGTTCCCACATATACGTGGCTTTTGTTGATTTGAAGGCAGCTTTTGACATGGTTCCAAGGGCAGCCCTATGGAAGTCACTAAGTAAGATGGGCGTCCCTGTGAATATCCTTCAAATTTTAATTAGACTCCATGAGAATAATTATGCACGAGTTAGATGGGGACCAAATGGAGAAGTCAGTGTGAAAATAAAAATAGCAAAAGGGGTAAGGCAGGGGTGTGTAATGGCACCTACCTTATTCTCCTTGTAGGTCAATGACATTCCCGATACTCTTTTGGGCTGCGAGCATGACTCTCCCAAATTGAGCGGGCAAGCCGTTCCGGCATTGTTGTTTGCAGACGACACGATTTTAATTTCTCAGACACCTAGGGGGCTCCAAAACCTTTTAAACACTTTTAGTTTGTATTGTCATGACAAGGAATTAGAAATTAATTCCTCAAAAACAAAAGTTATGACAATCAACCCTCATAAAGGTTTTAATAAGGTTTTTAAGATAAATAATGAACCCATTGAAGAAGTCCCCAATTTTAAATACCTGGGCATTATTTTAGACAGCCACGTTACATGGAAGACACAATTGGAGAACTCAAATCTAAGGCTGACCCAAAATCAGTGTCCGATTTTAAAGAGGCATAAGAATAGCCATTTTAAAGCAGTCTCCCCAGCCATTGAACTATTTAAATACAAAGTACAAACTTCCTCACTTTATGGCGCGGACCTTTGGGCCTATGCCTCAAAGGATACTTTTCGAGTGAGGGAAAATTCCTTCATTAGGCAACTTTTAGGGATACCTGGGTCAACACCACTGACACCCGTATTATGGGATCTTAACTTTCGACGTACAGATGACTATGCTTCTCTTCGTCCGCTCCTTTATTGGATCCGTTTATGGTCCGTTGAGGAGCTGACTGATTATAGAGAAGCATTGAAAGAGATATTGGCCATAAGGAATATAACGCATTTGCCATGGTTAGAGTACGTCAAAAAATGGTTTGAAAAACTAGGGTTAAGTGACTTTTGGTTTGATCCTGATTCCCTCACAAATAGTTCAAAAAAGATCTTGAAGCAAAGGTACTGGGATTACATTAGAGACTCAGTACTATCAAACCCCAGAACAGGGACTCTAACTTCGAAATTTTTCTAAATTAAAATGACTATGCAATTAGAGCCCCTTATGGATGAAATTTACCCTCCACTGGCCAAAAGCCTATACTTAAAGTTCCGGTATGGTATTTTACAATTAAAAGAAAGGACAACCAGCTGGAACTGTAATAAGGGGTTGGCCGGGGCCGCTGGCTCTAATATATGTGAGCTATGCGAGATGAGGCTGATAGAGGATGAGTCCCATGTTTTATTCATATGCCCAGCATACCTTAGAGCCAGGAAAAAATGGCTCAAACCAATTGGTAAAAGGCTAGGCTTCAGACAAATTAAGGTTGGATTTAGAATTTTTAAGGGAGACACTGCACAACCGATTGTGTTCAGCCTAAGTCGTTTTCTCTTATGTGTAGCCTTGATTAGGAGGATGAAAAACCTAAAAACCTAATGAAACAGGCTACTTCACCATGTTTCTGAGTCATTGTTAGCTGCTAAATGCTGTTTGCTTCACTGTCCTGATGTGTATTCTTCTTTTTAACAAAAAAACAGATGTTTAATTTATTTTTTTATCAAATTTGTATAATTAGTGTTCTGTATACTGGAGGGGCCAATCATGATCTAGTCAATTTTAAGTGGATGACTTGAAAAATGAACTGAATTTTAGGTATTTTTAAGCAAAGGAAATGTGTTGATATTTTTACCCACTGCTACTGTATCATTATGTATTATATTATATTATGATGTATTTTGATTGAATGTCTGTATCTTACAAGGTTTTTTAAACCGAATAAAGATTGAAAGATTCCCTCCCCGCGCCCCACTCCTCCCAAAGTTGCCGATAGCAGGGGTGTAGGTATTCTAAAAATCATTCAAATCAAATCAAAGATGCTTTATTCGGTTTGTAAAAATATTACAACCATAAAGCAACAGACATAGAATTTACACAATACTGAACAGGCTATGGAGAAAAGAAGGAGCATGTAGCAGGATGGCGTTTAAAAATATAGACAATTAGCAACATTATAGTACAAAATCATTAGGTCATTTGGAAAAATACTTTTAACTGTAATATTAATAATTATACGACCTTTGATAATGTGCAAATATGCAGTTAAAGTGCTAAGTATCATCTTTATGTTAATATATGTACAAATTAACAATTTCTAAAAGAGAATTCAACAACATCCTTCCTAAAGTGCAATATGCCGATAGCAGCACCTAGTCAGGCTGTTCACAGAGAATAACTATGACAAGAGGGGTTAGACAGGGGTGTATTTTGGCCCCAAGGCTATTTACTTATTACAACATTCCATGAAAGAAGTGAATTAAAAACGGGTACGTTGCTAATGACCCCACGTGTGCAGCCCGCATTCGCACAAGGTATATCTGCTTGCTGAGTTGGAGTGATACGGGTAAGGGAAAGAATGGGAGGATTAGAAGTTAAACAATTAAGCGTGGACGGTTGGGGCAAGTATTGGGTGGAGCCAGGTAGCAAGGGTTCACCAGGAGAATCCATCCCCACCACCATACTACCCTGACGGCTCTTAGGCTGCTTTTTAGACTGGCTAGATGACAAGGAATGGGCCAATACGCACTGACTGTACTGCGAGCCTACAGCAGGCTTAACTTTATTAATCGACTTAAGAAGTCATTCATTGTCATCTAACCCTGAGAGCGGCTGGTAAAAATTAGACAGGGGTATATTCCAAAAATCGTTGGGGATGTGATGATTTGGTTCGCCCCATTGCCGTCTGGGGTTATAAAGATTTCTCAGTGGTGGGGGTGCCTGACTGGGCTGCAACCAGAAATCATCGGTAATATCGTAGTGATTCCAGCCCCTTGGTGTTCGCATAACATCCATACTATATGGGGCAACTAGTCTGTGCGAGATTGGGGCAGAGGTGTGTAAAGGGTAGGGAAAGGGAGTGTTGTGGCCCGTATGGTGTTTATGAGATGTAGAGATGATGGGGCCGCCGGGGGTTTTTAGGCGACCATACTTATCGGAGTGGTAAGGTTTTGACCGAGCTGATGGTTGTCTCAGCATACCCTCGGGATAGAAGTAGCTCAGGTTGTGGGTTGAAATTCCCCCCTCTTCTGATCCAGGATACCAGTCACTGATGTGAGTGACCAATCTGTGGTTTTTAAAATTAACTAAGATCACATCACCATCAATATCCTTGGGTCTACTACCTACCCAATTGCATCGCCTGGCCGAGACGATATCACCATTTAAGTGTGGCGGGAGTGGTCTGTTTCTCCTCAGCCAATAGATGACCTTGTTATTTAGATTGGCCTGATGTTCAGGGTTACCTTCTGGCAGGGGCGGGACTCCTGTAAGTGCTATAACATAATTTATGCACTCGGGTGGTAGGTCAGCAATATTCGTTGATCTTCTCTTAGATTGATGTGTTAAAGTAAGAGGGGTTTTTGAATTAGTACTATTATTGGAATGCGTACTATGGGGCCTTGTAATGGTATGAGATTTTCCTGCGGTCGGCGATTTATCCAATACAGTGGTATTGGTCTTACAATTATTACTATTTGTGGCATGGGGCTAGCCAGTAAAGTTCATAATAAAGCCTGGCTAGATGTTATTCACATTCACGACATCATATGTCTCCAAGAAACTTGGTGTTGTGAAGAAGTCCATCTTCTGGGGTACCAAACTTTTCACTCTTCGGCCACGCGGTCAGCTCAGGGTCATAATAGGGGGGGCCTCTGTGTCTATGTCTCAACAACAGCAAATGTTAAGATCTATAAATTCTCCTCCAACACCCACTTTCAAATTGTATCTTTTAAGTGGGGCAAGTCAGAGAATATTGTACTGGTCAACTTTTACAATAATATGTCTGATATTGAACTGGAATCCACCATGTCATACATGTCACGTCTGATTTTGCATTCTGTGGATCGCTTTAAGGGGGCAAAAATAATTTGGGCAGGGGACTTTAACTGTACAATTTCCCCACAGTCCGATTCTCCTTTGTGTGGTCTCGCAGATTATGGTGAGGAAATCCCAACTCATTTTGTTCACTCAAAGAGGGGGATGCTGTTAAATACTTTTGCTTTTAATTTTGATCTTGGTTTTGCCAACCAGATTTGTTCCGCACCTGTGCAGTTCGAGCCAACCTTTTTTGGCAGAGGTTGCAACTCAACCATTGACTTTATACTGATAACCTCTGCCAATCTTGGGTTCTTGACCTCGTGGGTGGTTGGCAAGGATGTATTTAGCGACCACTACCCCCTCTCCATTAGTGTTAAAGTAAAGGAGCGAAATGTTAAAAATCCTACCCATCACATGTATCCTTATAGGGTAGAACTATCTAAAACTAATGGTTATGTGGTGAAATGGGAGAAGATCGTCCCCAGTGAGTTTCTGAAAAAGCTAATCTCTGACTCTGTAAACGATGTTAATGTTTGCCTTGAGGAAGAGGCGGACCCCTCCTTAGTCATGTCAGCTTTTGCCAATATACAATACCGGATTAAAAATTTGCTGACCCGGGCAGCTAACAATTACACTCCTAGAGAAGGGTGGTTTGATGGTAAGTGCACGAAAGCACTAAAAGCCCTTAAAAAAGTTTTGGCCATTAAACCGAGGGATCCCCACTTAATCCGCAGCTTTAGGCAAGCATATAAACGTGTATTAAAAGAAAGAACCCTGGCCTTAAAAAAGCAAGCTTGGGTTACACTAAGAGAAGCAGCCTCCCAGAAAAATACCACTAAATTTTGGAGATTGGTCAAATCTTTGTACCAACCGAATCATAGTGGAAATAAAATAGATCTGGCAATAACGGGCGACAGATGGCTCACACATTTCAGGCAATTATATAAGCACACAAAGCCTGCTGACGCTACCATCTCGATAGGGCTGACCCCAATATCTCCCCAAAATACAGAAAGTAGGAGGGTCACCCATCTCCCAGTCTGCCCATATCCGATTGATATTATTTTCTCAGTAGGTGAAGTGCAGGATGCAATTAGGGACAGTGCAGCAGGCAAAGCACCAGGGCCAGACTGTACCCCGGTTGACGTGTACAAAGCTGAACCACACTTCTGGGCCCCTCTGCTTACAAATGTGCTGAATAAGGGCAATCAAAAGGGGTTTATTGAAACTTGGTCGGACGCAATAGTGGTCCCCATTTTTAAAAAGGGCAGGCGAGATGACCCGACCTGCTACAGGCCTATATCTTTATTGGATGGCCTCATGAAATTAGCAGGGAGGATTATTTTGAAGAGGCTCCAGGACTGGGAGGAAGAGCACAACGTTGTCTCACACTTCCAATATGGATTTAGGAAGGGCCTAGGGACTGCCGAGCAGTGTCTAAACCTGGCGCTTTTATGTGCGAAATACACTCAGGCTAGAGGTGGGTCACTTTTTATAACTTTTGTTGATTTAAGTTGTGCTTTTGACTGCGTGGACCACATTTTTCTATGGTCAACATTGGCCGAAATGGGCATTGATGCACGCATAATCACCTTCATCAGAGAACTGTATCACAACTGTGGGGCAAGAGTAAGATATGGCAAGCAGGGCGAAAGCACCGATAAATTTGTCCTGTCTTATTACATAAATTCAGTGGGCAATTACCTCGCTCTTTTTCAAAATGATTACCCTACCGTGAAAGGTTCACCAGCGCCAATTCTCTTGTACGCCGATGACGCGGCAATAATGTCCCAGACTCAAGTGGGACTACAGAGGGCGGTGACTAAATTCGCAGGGTACATGCAGGATAGAGGGCTGAAAGTGAACATTTCAAAAACATATACTATGCCATGTACCAACAAGCGTAGGAGGGCGCCGTGTAATGTCTCCCTGGACAAACAGAATATAGCCACTGTAGATAAGTTCTGCTACTTGGGCATACTGTTTGACAGGCGATGCCGTTGGAAGCAGGCGATTGAAGCGAGGAAACTGGCCTTCATTCGCACCATAGGCGCTTTACGCGCTTTTTCCAACAGAGTGGGTGGTAAACCTATCAAAGAGCTGGTACAGATATACCGGGCGAAGTGTGTGCCCACAGCCACCTATGGGGCGGGACTTTGGGATATCGAGAAGGATCAATCTTTGCAGGGCTGTGAGAATCAATTCATCAGTTATCTCCTAGGTGTAGCAAAAACCTCATCCTCATTCATGACGCACATAGAGACAGGGGTTAAGTACCTGAGCGATATAATTAAGATGGCCCCAATTCTCTTGTGGCACAAGGTATGGACCACAAGGGAAGCCAGTTTCAACAGAGACCTCTTAGAGGATTGCCTGGCCCTAGATGGGGTTGCAAGTTTCCGATGGTTGTTGTATGTAAGATCTTTACTTAATGAGTTGGGCCTCCCAGAATATTATGTAAAACCTAGAACCCTGGAGGGAATATCTAGACCAGCTCTCAAAAAAATACTAACCACCCATCTGGAAACTTTGAGATGGAATGCTGAAAAGAATAAACAAACCATCTTAAATTTTCAGGAAGTTACCCCCAATGAAGGCATCCAAATGTACCTAATTGTGGATCCCAGCCCGTACAACAGAATGCTTTTGTCCCGTCTTCGCCTTGGGTCCTTCTTTCGCATGGTATCTGTACCAGAGATGAATTATTGGTCTACCCCTAAATTGCCCTGCACCTGTGATAATACCGCTCTGCAATCTAATTTGCATATAATGTTCTTTTGCACTTTCTATTCCACCCCCAGAAAACTTTATCTAAAACCTCTTTTAAATCGGTGGGGGGTAAGAAATTGTAGGCTTGCCTTCTTAAGACTATTAAAACTTGAAGATGAGCATGTAATTTTTGCGGTATCTTGTTTTTTAAGATCTGTCATGCTGTTACGGAAAACCATGTGGTAAAACATTCTTGCCTGGGTCCCTCTATGCTCATTGTGTTAGACAGTACAAATTGCACCTTAAATCATACTGTATTTGCACGAATTTTTTAATGATTTGATTATTACATTTGCCGTTTTTAATTGTTAACGCATACGTAAACAGATATTAATTGTGATTATATTTCGATGTATGTGTTGTGCTTTTATGATTTTTTACGAAAATCGAATAAAGTTTATATTATTATTATTATGACAAAAGTGCAAGTGCTTGGTCATTCCAACAATGGATATTATACCATAGCAGCAATTACTCCAACAAACATATATGTGCAAATTAGCATTATAATACATGATGTCAACAACATCCTGTTATAAAGTGCATAATACATTTAGCAGCTTGTATAATTCATGTAATAATTGATTTTCTTGCAAAAATACATTTTAAAATATAGGTGGCCACGTAAAAGCATACATCTGGGGACTCTAGGTTAAACACTAGTTTCATTGCTGTTTGTAGATGATGCGTTTCATATTTTAAAAAGATGGGTTTCAAATAATATTTCCTAAAAGAAGTATAAAAAGTGCAAAATAGCATAAAGTGACACGTGCTCTGTTTAGATTTGCCATCACATGGACACAGACAGGTTCCAGGTTATTTAGGCACAGGGAAAGCCACAAGGTGATGCACAATTCCTAAGCGGAGACGGGTTAACACAAATCGATGGGAGGGAATATTAACTGTTACAAGATAAAATTGGAAACCTACATTGATGTTATATTGTTGGTAGAGATTGAATGTACTTTGTATGTTATATTTGTCCAATCTAGTCTCTACTGTATATTTCAAGAAAGAGACCTTCAACTCCCGTTTTGATAATATAGGATCCATTTTAAAATCATTATAAATGTCCAGACCATACAATGTTTTATACCAATAGTGTATATGGTTCAGCCAAGGAATATTTGATCGATGATCAAGATTAATGCAATCAGTTATTACATCCTGTGTAAACTTTGTCTCCTCCTTTGCCCATATTGAGCGCCATAAGGACAAGGGACGGAGAGTAATTAGATCATTAACATAATGCAGGTCTAATTCCTTGTGTAATAACTCCGTTGAAGCCGTAGCTGGGGCCTGATTAATCTTTTTAAAAACACATTTTCCTTCCCCTGGACAGTTTTAGCACTCTGTGCATCGTACCCCCAAACTCCAGCCCCATATATGGCTGACGAAATGCATCTGGCGTTAAAAAGGGTCAACATTTCATGAATTCTGCGGTCCCCTAATTTCGCAGCAAATCTAAAAATACAGTTAGTATTCCTTGCCATTTTAAAAAGAACACTTTTTTGTTCATTAATCCATTTCCCATCTCCCGAGAAGTTAATACCTAAATAACAGAAACTATTAACAGATTCTAATCTCCCCCCTTCTAAGAAAAAAGGCTTGTGTTTTCTTTGTTTCTTACCACACACCATGGTAACCGTCTTCCCTTTATTGATTTTTAATTTCCTGTTTTCTATAAATACGTTGAATTGATTAATTAGATGTTGCAGTCCATTATGAGTCCTAGAGAGGAGGACCGCGTCGTCCGCGTATAACAGGATTGGGATAGGTTTACCTTTTATAGTTGGTGCGTCTGCATTAATCATTCTTAAAGTTGTATCAACATGGTTAATGAATAGGGAAAATAATAGGGGGGCGAGTACGCATCCTTGACGGATGCCTCTCTTGACATCAAAGAAAGGTGTACACTCACCGTCTGTTCCAAACCTAACTTTGCTTGTTAGATTGTTATACAAGCGGGCGAGCAGATGGATAATCTCAGTAGGGGCGCCCATCGCCAGTAATGTGGGCCAGAGCAATGCGTGTTCCACCAGATCGAACGCGGAACTCAAGTCGGCAAAGCATAGATAAAGATTGCCAGGTTTAGCTTTGGTATACTTGCCGACTAGGAGTTCCAGGTTCATGCACTGCTCCATTGTTCCTATTCCCCTACGGAACCCATACTGCACAGGGGACAAGATGTTATTCTCCTCTGCCCAGGCTTCCAGTCTCACTAATAGGGCTCGACTAAGGATTTTAACTGTCGAGTCCAGAACTGAGATTGGCCGATAATTCCTTGCCTCTGACCTGGATCCTTTTTTGTAAAGGGGTATAATGATTGATTGGCCCCATGTCACTGGTAAATTACCTTCCACCGCTGCATTAAAATAGCGAGTCAGGATTGGGGCCCATAGTGATATTTCATGTTTATAAAAGTCCATGGGTACCCCATCGGGCCCAGGAGCTTTAACCCCCTTACTGTTTTTAATTGCATCTGTCACTTCATTTAATGTTAAAAACAACTGCATTTTCTTCCATTTAAAACATAAAGTAGACCCATCTGGATTAAAATCAGATTTAAAAATCTCAGAAAAGTGTGCAATCCATGCAAGACAACTAACGTGGGAACTGACCTCAGGAATATTTTCATTCTTTAAGAATGGGCCATTTATAGTTTCCCAGAACAATTTATGGTTTTTAGTTGCAACAGCCATATCAAGTTTGTTCCAGGCATCATTCTGTAACTCCCTTTTCCTAGTTAACAAGGCCATTTTGTAATTAATGCGCTCTTCTCTAACTCTTTCTTTATCTCTAGGTTTAACATCAAGTACACTTTTCAACCTTTTGAGAGCCTTAGCACAGTGTTTGTCAAACCAGACAGTTTTTTTCCTTTTAATCCTACTATTTCTTTTTAACAAGGTATTTTCAACTGTACATATAATTTTCATGAAGTTAGAGAGAACGGCTGATGCTATCACATTAGATGCAAGACAATATTCAACTTCTCTAATGCATTTACAAATAACATCCTTCGTTAACTTGTCAGGGTCAATTTTAGCCCATTTAATTCTTATGCCATTTGGTCTCACAGCAGAAATCCCATGGATAGATCTACCGTGCACAACGTTTTTTGGGCCCCAGCCCATTAACTCCACTGAAATGCTGTTGTGATCACTCACAGGCTGTTCTGTTACCCAAACGTTAGAAAAAATCGAACCGCTAGACAATAAAATATGGTCAATATTAGAATGGGCATCTCTCCCCCTGAATGTTGGGCACATTTCGTTATTTTTATTTTTTGTACATTCAAGTAGTTCCAAATTAAATTTGGCTATTGAGTTATTCAATGCGCTGCCATAATTACTGTGCGGGAAATGGTATCACCCCCTGTATAATCCTCATGATGACCACAAATCCCCTTCCGGGCATGTCTACAGGCTTGGATGTTAAAGTCACCTGTCCACAGTATTACAAAATTGTGCTTGGAGAGAGTAATTGCAGCTTCAATAGCACATTCAACCTCGGGGACTATCTCATCTCGTTTAGGGCCCACAATATTATTATAAAAATTTACAATGATTAAGTCCCTACCATGACTATGTGTTAGTCGCAGTACAGATGCATGCTGGCAAACTACAGTGTGCCACCCAGCATTAAATTCCGTTAGTTTAGTTGAAACTAGAGTCAGTAGGCCACCCTTAGCTCTACCAGCCTTAGAGGCTACTGCTGCCACACTATGGGAGGTATAGCCTTCCACTTCTACTAATTCAATTAGCAGTAGGCTGGGGAGAAGAGGGGCTCACAGGCAGCTTTGCTACAACAACCCACACCCCCTTCAAACACACTGTGTGAAAAGCAATGATGAAATTTGAGGTGTAAGAGAGGCTTGCAGCTCTGCGGTGCTCTTCACAGCTGAGAGGGTGGTCTAAGAGGGGCTGTGCAGCCTGGGTGTGCCGGGACTCTAGGGGCAGAGGGTTTGGAGATAGAGACAGGGCCGGCGCTAGGCATGGGCAGTGTGGGCAGCTGCCCAGGGCCTCGCGCTCAGCTCAGAAACATGGGGGCCAATTTCTGTGTGACTGTGAAAGGTCACACTTTCCCAGTCAGCCCTCCTGCTCCTTCAGGGCCCCCTCCCCAAAGCAATCACACTGCTAATGTGTTTTCGAGTGAGTTGTATCGACTTCCTTGCTCACGGCGTGGGATCATTCATAGAGGTGCAGTGGTGAGGGGTGGGGAAAGACTGGAGGTGACAGCAGCAAGGCCAGCAATTATGCCACCTCACAGGATCAAGGGCGGGGCATCACCTCTGTTAAAAACCTGTCTGCCCTTTGTGTATTCCATTTACCTGGCAACAGAAGGCTCTTTTGTTTCATGGACTAGCCGGACATTAACAAGTAAGGAGAGGTGGCTGAGGGGAGGAGGGAGCATCCAGATCAGACTGTCAGGGCACACTAGTGCAGTGTTTAGCAAAGTGTCTTGCTACTGTTTTGAAGGCACAGGGTGGTGTTTTTCCATCCCATGGGCCTCGAAGCACTGGATCAGGCTACATTGTCATCTGTGGGGCCCCTTTCACTGGGACTTGCGAAGCCCAGGGCAGGTAGGCCTCACAGCATTCCATTAGGCTGCAAGGTCCTGGTGTGGGGCCCCCTTTGCAGGGCCTTGTATCAGTTATGTAGTGCTGGGAGGCCCAGGGCAGGAGGGCCCTGTCCTTGGCCTCGCAGCACTATACTGTGAGATCACTACATTTTATTCCACAGAGGGACTAGCATGTTAGCTTCCCAGACCAGGCCACCAGTGCTTAACTTAGAGTGCTAGAGAGGTAAATGCAGCTAAGTGCAAAAAAACTGATAACCACCCAATTCCCCAGCAAGGAGCTCTGTGGCCCCTCTTTTCATGATTGTAGCAGATTAACTGCTCCATGACACAATTTGACTTCCCGGCCCACTTCTGTCTGTTAATTAGTAATTTCTTGTCCATATAATTACTTGTAGGAGATTTCATAGATACAGTTTTGTCAGCCCATGGTTAGTGATGCTCCTGGGTCTCGTTTAACAGGGCAGTGAGGGTGCAGTACAGGGGCAGACAGAAAGGATCTAGTGTAGCTAGACAAGGTTTCTTTTTGTGGAAGAGTGCGACACGCTGTCAGCCAGCAGCCACGAAACCTCACTACCTGCCTTTTCAAATGTAGAAATAGCAAGCAACTTCCTTGATATGATGAGTGACCAAGCACTGATTGAGTCAACTTAAGCAGTGCCCGTCCATTGCTCCGGACGTCATTGAGGTACTAGTCTGTTCTCTTGAACTTTTAGTGACCTGCAAGTAGAAGGCATGCGACTGGCATAAACATGCCCAGCAGGACAAACAATTGCAAAGATGTATCTTCTATAGTCAAGTTGCTTTTATTTTGCCAAGTCTTCTTTTCTTAATTTGCACTCATGCTTTCTTTTGTTTTTGCTTGTGGACACTGTTCTCAAAAGACCAGGATTATTTTATTGCAAAGCACAATGTTGTTTCTTTCTTATGTGTATTTTCTGAAATTATGCTTTGATACGTAATTGTGCAGTACACCCCAATCTGCCCCACTCCAATCCATCCCCACCCACTTCACCTCACCCCACCCCACAACAATCCACTCCACTTAATACAATCCACACCAAACCAATCCACCCCACTCCACCACATTCCAATCCTCCCACCCTAATCTGCCCCACTCCAATTTACCCCACTTCAATCCAGAACAATCTGCCCCACTCCAATTCACCCCACTCCAATCCAAAACAATCTGCCCCACTCAATCCAAAGCAATCTGCCCCACTCCAATCCAAAACAATCTGCCCAACTCAAATCCAAAACAATCTGTCCCACTCTAATTTACCTCACTCCAATCCAAAACAATCTGCCCCACTCTAATCCAAAACAATCTGCCCCAATCCAAAACAATCTGCCCCACTCCAATCCAAAACAATCTGCCCCACTCCAATTTACCCCACTCCAATCCAAAACACTCTGCCCCACTCCAATTTACCCCACTCCAATCCAAAACAATCTGCCCCACTCCAATTTATCCCACTCCAACCCAACACAATCTGCCCCACTCCAATTTACCCCACTCCAATCCAAAACAATCTACCCCACTCCAATTTACCCCACTTCAATCCAACACAATCTGCCCCACTACAATTTACCCCACTCCAATACAACTCCAATCCAAAACAATCTGCCCAACTCAAATCCAAAACAATCTGTCCCACTCTAATTTACCTCACTCCAATCCAAAACAATCTGCCCCACTCTAATCCAAAACAATCTGCCCCAATCCAAAACAATCTGCCCCACTCCAATCCAAAACAATCTGCCCCACTCCAATTTACCCCACTCCAATCCAAAACACTCTGCCCCACTCCAATTTACCCCACTCCAATCCAAAACAATCTGCCCCACTCCAATTTATCCCACTCCAACCCAACACAATCTGCCCCACTCCAATTTACCCCACTCCAATCCAAAACAATCTACCCCACTCCAATTTACCCCACTTCAATCCAACACAATCTGCCCCACTACAATTTACCCCACTCCAATACAACACAATCTGCCCCACTACAATTTACCCCACTCCAATCCAAAACCATCTGCCCCACTCCAATTTACCACACTCCAATCCAAAATATTCTGCCCCACTCCAATTTACCCCACTCCAATCCAAAACAATCTGCCCCACTCCAATTTATCCCGCTACAATCCAAAACAATCTGCCCCTCTCCAATTTACCCCGCTCCAATCAGCAATATTCTGCCTCACTCCAATCCACAACAATCTGCCCCACTACAATCCAAAACAATCTGCCCCACTCCAATCCAAAACAATCTGCCTCACTCCAATCCACAACAATCTGCCCCAATCCAAAACAATCTGCCCCACTCCAATCCACAACAATCTGCCCCTCTCCAATTTACCCCACTCCAATACACAACAATCTGCCCCACTCCTATCCAATCTGCCACACTCAATTCCGCCACATTCTAATCCGCCACACTCCAATCCACCACACTCCAATCCACCACACTCCAATCCACCACACTCCAATCTGCCCCACCTCACTACATTCCACCCCACTCCACTCCAGTCCAGTCCAGTCCACCCCACTCCTGTGCACAACACTCCACTCCAATCCACCCCAACCCTTTTAAATCCACCCCTCTCCAGTCCACCCCACCCCTCTCCGGTTCACAGAACTCCTGTTCACTCCACTCCATTCCACCCAACCCACCCCATTTTAATCCACCCACTTCAATCCACCCCATCAGTCCACCCCACTGCAGTCCAATCCACCCCATCTGCTCCAATCCACCTTACTCTACCCAATCTAATCCACCCGCCCCATTTCAATCCACCCCACAAAATCCAATTCCTCCAGGCCACCACATTCCAATTCACCCGAATCCAGTCCAATCCACCCCACTACACCAGTCCAATCCACCTCCTCCAGTACAGTCCAATCCACTCCCTCCAGTCTACTCCAAACCACCCTACTCTAATCCAATCCACCCAATCCAATCCACCCTACCCCAAACCAATCTATTACACCCTACTCCATCCACCTCAATCCAATCCAACTCACCCCATTTCAATCCACCCCTCTACAATCCAATCAAGTCCATACACTCCAATCAACCTCACTCCACTCAATCAAACTCACTCCACTCAATCAAACTCACTCTACAGTCCAATCCACCCCTATCTTCCTCACTCCACCCAATTCCAACCCAACCCACTTTACTCCACTCCACTCTACGGCACTCCACTCTATCATACTACACTATACGACACTGCACTCTGCCACTGAACAACTGAACTCTACTCCCCTCTACTTAACTGTATGACACTGTACTCCCCCCTACTCCACACTGCAATACTCTACTCCAACAAATCCAGTCTATGACACTCTACTCACACCACTCCACTCAAGGGCACTCTGTGCCACTACCTTTTAACCATGCTGAACAGCAGCCACGCTAGTGTACAGCATGCCAAATACACATTGCCAAAGCCAATTGCTCTTATAGGCGAGACTTATTGGCTTTGCCAATGCTTGTTAATGGCGATGTTATTCTGAGCCTTTGCCTAGAATATTTACCAAGAAAAGATTCACACAACACATTGGGTACTAACACAGTGGTGAAAAGCACAATACCTATGTGATGGTGTGCCAAAGGTATTTTTAGCTGTCCTTTGAATTACCACTACCTTATCAAAGTGTTTAATTCCACTTTTTCTAAGGAGTTGCTATTATACTATTTAATGATGCTCAGATAATGGACCCTGGAAGGATGATTGTGCATCACTTAGATTCAAACTACTGATCTGCAGTTATACAGCCAGAGTGCAACTCACCAAACTATTCTGCTATCATCTGTGAAGAAACAGAGGCCTTTGCTTGCCTCCTCTCCAGGCTTTGTTGGTCAACAGATTTACTATCCAAACCAATTAATCAATTATTATCGACCACACACAAGGATCCAGGCCTTGCACTTATTTAGCCATGTTTGTTGCATGTACAGAGCACAAACACACTTTACGGAGCGGGGGAAAGGAAATGAAATTTTAAAAAAAATACGCACTTACCTGTCTGCCGCTCGCCATCACCTCCGCCTCCTCTCGGTCTTCTTCCCCGCTCCAGGGCAGGAAGCAGGATGCATCCCGCTCCCAGCCTCCTGATGGTCAGTCACAAAGCTGCAATGCAGCGTTGTGATTGGTCTGAGCACTATGGATCGGCACTCAGCCAGAGAATGGGAAGCTGGGCATGTTCTCCATGCAGGCTGTAACGCAGCCTGCAAGGAGAACATGCAAAGTGCGCATTAATGTTAGGTTGGCCCCAATGGCCAGCCAAACTTTCATGTGCACGTTAGGGAGTGCAAACCACTCCTCCAGTCCCCTGCTCTGTCAGCAGAGCAGCCACGCCCATCCCTCCCGCAAAGCTACTGCAATAATGACAAAATTAAATAATTACTTAGCTATAATAATTTTATTTTTCCTTAAGTGACACTGCTTAAAAGCAGTGGGGCGACCCTCCTCCGCCACTGGATGTCGGATTTCTATGATGTCACTTCTTGTGATGTCACATGCAAATTAGAGGGGCCTCGCATCTTCCATTTCGCCCAGGGCCCCACAATTCCTAGGACCGGCCCTGGATAGAGAGCGCAACAAATGCTAAATACAGGGGTCAGAAGGGGGTTGTCTCGTGCATAAGAAGGCGCTTTCCGTCAATATGAAGAGATGGGCCTGCAAGTAATCTGCAATGAGTCAGGTGATACAAATTACAAAGGATCACTCCT
The DNA here is from genome assembly GCF_964261635.1 of Lissotriton helveticus. Taxonomy (NCBI): domain Eukaryota; kingdom Metazoa; phylum Chordata; class Amphibia; order Caudata; family Salamandridae; genus Lissotriton; species Lissotriton helveticus. The sequence continues at coordinate 836,915,258 of NC_136070.1, forward strand.
GCTCTCGTGTTGCTGCGCTCGCTTGATGAGAATCCAGGTGACAATGTCAGGCCCAATATGGTAATTATCCACTGTGCAGACTGCAACAGTGACGGAACAAAAGTCCATAGTACATAGAATGTAGGCTATACGATGCTCTCAAATACCCCTGGTGCCGCTAGGCCCCTTGTCTACAGCGTGCTAGTCGCCGGCTACCACAACTTTCGCTGCAACCACTTTTCACTGGCCAGGACTGTGAACCCTCCACCTTCCCAGAACCACTTTATTCACCTCTGAGTCTTCACCCACACGACTCATGCATATCAAGGGAGACCGGGTAACAGATTTGGCACGGTGCACAACAAACCTTAGTGAGCCAAGATTAACATGGTGTCAAGCTGCATAACTATCACAGACCTGGCACAAATAGCAGGTGCATCAGTCTTTATGGAAAACAGACGTAATGCGTCTTTGCAGTCTTACCTGTACACAGTAGTTGTAAGCTGAAGCCTGTAGTTTCGGCCGAGTACGGCTAGAACTGGCGATGGCTGCTGCCTTTTACCTTCTGCCTCCACACTGCCTGCCAGAGCTCCACAGGCTATCACCTGCCAGGGCTCTCCGTGATTAACACTCTCCCAGGCTCGGCACAGCCATAATTCAATTTGCAGAGGGCGGCGGCCATAGTTACAGACACAGTGCGGGCAGGCCAGTGCGAGCAGCAGGCAACGCTGTGAGGCCAGCGCCTGAGTCCCTTGAACCAGTAGCCGTGGGACCTGCACTCACTCTTTCTGCCCTTTTGCGGGAACTTCACTCACTCTCACTTCCCTTTTGTGGCAGCTGTTCTTACTCCCTCTGCCCTTTTGCGAGAGCTGCTCTCACTCCCTGATTCCAGCTGCAGCAGCGCAGTCAGTGACTGCCTCTCCCTGAGCCGCCTACGCCCCCTCACTGGAGCCTGGATGTGAAAGCTGCACTTACGCCTTGATTCAAAGCCCAGTTAGGTTAATGGCCCAGGTAAGACTTGTGGAGGGGGGCACCTCCAGGCCTCCTGTCCCAGATTTATGGAGTCAACATGTGTTCCTCTGCTCTGCCAGTTGCCACCTCTAGCCGTGACATTATTTGTGATTTTTTTGGCTGTGTCTGGACAGCTCTTCGTGAATATGCCCCCAGTTCTTCCTATCTTTCCTCCTTCTCTCCCCGTACCCAAACACATCTTGTAGCCAGCTGCCTTCTTTGCAAACTTCCCGCTCTGTCAACAGGATCGGAGGTGACGTCCCCCCCGCGGTGCAGCGGACAGACTTTGCATTACATCCTACCTCAGCGGCGCCTCAGGTATCAGAATAGGATACATTGTAGCAGCAATGCAGCACAGTCAGCCTGATAGAAGCCTGTAACTCAGCTGCATTCACCACAAGCCTGCAGGAGCACTGTGTGCAGGCCACAGCGCTTGATTGGAGTGACATGTAATTTACGACAAGGCAGGGGCCCTGGCAGTTTCTGAGTGTGACAGTGTGCCTCATAAGGCGGGCTGCTGCTGCAGCATCCAATTTGTACGATTTTACACACAATCGCATGAAATATCAGCTCTTCACCGGGGAGACTCGTGTGAATTTAGTGAACAGCCCATATCGCGTGTGGCCCCAGCCCTGAAAATAAAGTGCAGTGCAAAGCACCGGAAAGCACCAGCACAAATTAAGCACTGCCTCTGTCGTTCTCACAGTACAGCAGTTAGCATCAGTGTCAATTAGGAATGTTATTGGATGCCCGTCAACATCAGCATCAATGTACGCCCCTCAGTGGTCTACCTCCAAGACTGCGCCAAGTGTAGTCGTCCTCCCCCCTCATGCACCGTCATAAAGATGGGTCTATGCTGAAATCATCAACTGACTCCATTAAGGGCATTTGATGGTAACATTGACTTCCCTGTGTTGAACCGTAAATGAAAAACCCTTGAGACGCCATTTTGTGTTGCCATGCTCTCGGCAACTTGACGAAGGCCCGTTGAATCTTGCACAAACCCTTGTTTACTTATGTGTTCAAACCAATTCCCAGAAACTGCCTGTGTGCTTCACCACCCCCAATGGTGTCAAAAGACTTAGCCACGTCCTGTGCATCGTTGGTGACTCAGCCAGTCACGAACCAACTGCCCCGTGACCACAACGAGAAAGGGGAAACAAGCAGATGCCTCATGATCACGCCGGATGAAGCAAGGTAGCACAAGGCTGTGCCACATGATCACGCCGAATGAAGCAATGTAGCACGAGGCCACGTCACTTGATCACGCTGGTTGGGCAAGACAGCACGAGGCTGAGGACATTGTGTATACAGGGACGGATGTCCCCCGGCACGATCACACCATGCGAGGCTGATGAAGCACATGTCAAAAGAAGAACTTGAAAGCAGAATTTGCATTGTGTAAATGGGCGTGGCTAGCACTAAAAATATGTGTAATGCTGTGGAGTAAAGCAGCAGTCTCTGTAGAATTGTCTTTGTACCATTCTGGGACCTCTGTCCTTAGCTCGAGCTAATAAATTACTGGCTTCCCTCCACGGCTGGTTGTCCTGGTCTCTTTGGTAATGTATGATTGATGCAAGAAGGACCCGCAGATTTAAGGCATCTCCGCGCGCCACTGGCTGAGACTCTCCTAGTAGGGGAGGGTCTCAGAAAAGCCAGTTATACAATTTGGCGCCCAACGTAGGGCGTCTTCGGTGGTCGTCATCGAGCCTGGTGGTCGTGAGGAGTCCGTAATCGAACGCTAAAGGAGGCGCGCCACTGCATTGGCTGAAAATTGTCATTGTGGACCCGAGGTCTCCGATTGCGTGACTATTCCCTTCAGTGGGCTACCCGACTGCGACCCCGACTGACGCCCCAGTTCTGGTTCCTAGTCTTTGGAGATCGAGATCCTTGTGACACCTGCCGTGCGACGGAAGATTGATGGTCAGGTAAGAGTGGGAGTGGCCCACTTCTTTGGTGAATTGGTATCTTTGTTTTTGGTATTGTGATTCGACTTTTGCAAAAGCCGAAACCGAAGGGTAAGTACAGTTCTAGGCTGTAACAATTGAATTTTGCCCTTTGACGTTTAGAACCAGGATACACGTCTAGAGATGCCTGGGTTTAGAAAGTTCCGGAAATTGTGTTGTTGTTATTGTTTGCAGGACTCCGCATTGGAGGAATCTTGTCCGATTCCCCCTTTGGGGACCCCTAATCATGAAATTTATGCTAAACATGGTGTAGGCCCGATTATGTTTTGCTCACTTTGGCATAAGTACACGAAAGGTAATGCCGAGTTACAATGGCCCATGTTCGGTAGTTTTGAAACTTCTGTGCTAGATAATTTAGAAGAAAAATTGTTTCAGAGAAAAGCTAGACCTGCAATGTTTGATTCCTTTCGGGTTTGGCGGAAGGAGTCCAAGCAGAAAGAAATCAAACTCAAAAAGAATGAAGCTAAAATAAGGCGTATGAATGTGATCCAGAAAGCCCAAACGCATGATAATCAGAAAATAGAAGAAGATATAGTAATACGTGACAGATTGTTCGGAATGCAGATAGATGGATGTTATATTACAAAGAAGGTTCCCGAAAAGGCCCGGGACAAGGAAGATGACCCTCTTATGTCTTCTATGTTGAGCACCCCTCCGCCCTATACCCCCGCCATGTACCCTGTGCAATTACCTTTTGCCACTGCTCCAGTTGTTTCCCCTGCCCATGCCCTGGTTTGCCCGAATCCCCCGCCATCTGTTCCCGACGCCCCGACTATTCAGAACACTGTATCCATGCAAGTACACCCTTCCTTTCTCCCTGTCACACCTTCCATCAATTCCGTGTCTGCCCCTTCAACTCCTGCCACGACTAATCCTCTCCCTGTTGGCAATCATCTGACACCTTCCCCTAGTGCAGGAATGATAGAAAATGCATGGTCAGTAGTCCACGAATATATCCCTTATGTAACTCCACCTAGGCCACCCACTCCCAGATGACACACTTTGCGCAGCCTGGTAGGGGATTGTCCAGAACAACTAGCTATAAGCCAAAAGGCCCATAGGTGGATGGAGAATAACGCTATATACACTGCCCGGGATATATGGATGACAATGGATCAATGGACACACATCCAACAGATTGATAACTTTTATGAAATGTGTGATATACTAATCAAAATGTGGGAAGATTTTGTAGAGTCAGGACCACCCCCGGGTCTGTCTGTGCTTCGCCAAAGGGTTAAGAAGGGGGACATACAGGGCCCAGCACTATTATGTGACCTAATCACACTAGTGGCCCACAGAGACTCCTTGTCTGGTGTTGCGCTAAATAAAGGTTTTTCCATGAGGGAGGTACAGCCCGTTTGGAGGGACCGTGTTGTTGGCACGGATGGCCAACCTGAAATACCGGCAGGTTTTAGACAAATGTGGGTTCATGTCCCTTGGAAAAGGTCTGACATCCTCCAACTTAAAAACCAATTGCCTGACCCATGTAATAATCCTGCAGGTTACAACAAAGAATTAACTCAGACACTCCAATCTTGCATAATGACATTAGCAGACATAGACATGTTAATGGGACAAGTAGTACCGACTGAGGTATGGTCAAAAATACGCCATACTGATCAGACAGAATTTGGCCATACATGGAAATAACTTGAGGAAGCTGACAGAGCTCGAACTGGTGGGGGGAAACCTGACCCCATGATTCTAGCCCTTCCAATCCAGATACTTACTGCCATGAAGAAAATATTGACACCACACCGTATTAATTGGGACCGATTAGCAGCTTGCAAACAAAAGAAAGACGAAAGTGTATCTGACTTTTTCACACGATTTGAGAGTACCTTCACAGACTATAGTGGACAGGACATGAATTCGGAGGGGGACAGCGACTGTTTGTAGATAAAATTGTGTCCAATCTGTTACCGGAACTTGGAACTAAACTAAAAATGTCAGAAAGTGCATGGCCCATCTCCACCCCGTCCGGCATTTTGACAATGACTCAGTACTATGAGAATAGGGAAAATGAAGAGCGAGACAGAACAGACAAAAAGACTAGAGACTTAAAAACAAAGGTTTTGCTACAGCGAGCAAACCCGACCCCGACCCAAAACAGAGATAACCCCAAGTTTCAGCAAATAGTTCAGAGACCTGCCAATGTGACTCCTCGCCCGCTGCTGGGACCTAACCAGTGTGCTTATTGTTGCCAGGAGGGCCATTGGCGCGACGAGTGTCCCTTGTTGACCCGAAACAACTCTGCCTCTACAGACCGTTTCACAGGCCAACGTCCCCAGAGAGGACAAGGGCGAGACGGACCTTGGCCACAAATGCAAGACAGGCGAACGCTTATACGAGAGAATACATTTGATACCGCTAACAATGGGAGCTGTAATTACTTTACTGAGGATTACGAGCCTGAAGAGGGAACGGGATTTTTGTCCCGCTAGGATTGCCAAAGACAAGAGAAGGGACCCGTACCTATTCCTGTTGACCAGAAGGGACCGTATGTCCATGTTACAACATTGGGCTCCACAGAGAAATTTTTGGTCGATACTGGTGCAACAAAAAGTTCTATTGCTAGGTCTAAAGTCCCTGGGGCCTCCTTGTCTGGCACAAATAACATTTCTGTGGGATTCTCTGGTACCCCAGTATTCAGCCCCGTTTCACAGCCACTGGAACTAACGATAGGCCCCTACACAGTTGACTCCCCTTTAGTCTTGACTTCCACGTGTGGTGAAAAATTGTTGGGTTTAGATCTACTAAAAAGATTGCCTGCAACCATTATACTGTTCTCCCGATGGGGTTTACATCACTATGGGTCCCCCTACCACTAATCCAGTATACCGAGCCGCCCCGAATCAAATACCCCGAGAGCTCCAGAATGTCCCTCCCAGCCTTTGGGCCCAAGATGATACTGATGTTGGCCTTTTGCCAATACCCCCATTTTCAGTTACCCTGAAAGAAAATGCTCGCCCTCTCCGACTCCCACAGTACAAGATACCCAAAGAAGGAGAACGGGCATTGCTCCAGATCATTTCCGAGCTTGTCAGTAAGGGTGTGGTCGAGGAAACTAGAGGAAATGTATGCAATAGTCCAATTCTGCCTGTCCTAAAACGCTCCGACCCTTCCAAGCCCCCTGTCTATTGCTTCGTCATCGACTTACGAGACATAAACAAAATAGTAGTTCCCCAGTTCCCTGTGGTCCCAGATATCACCACCCTACTTATTATGGTTCCCCCGTCTGCATGTTTCTTGTCTGTCATAGACCTCAAAAATGCCTTTTTCAGCATACCAGTCCATGAACAGAGTAGAGATCTTTTTGGATTCTCATTAGCAGGACGAAGTTTTAGATTCTGCCAAGCTCCACAAGGATATACAGAGAGCCCCTCGATTTACAGTCAGGGCCTCAAGGGCCAACTTGATTCCCTGACCCTACCCCAAGGCACCGCATTACTTCAGTATGTGGATGATTTGCTGATAGCGGCAGACACAGAGGCATTATGTAAAGAAGCTACAATGAAGTTGCTCCTACACTTGGCACAGTTCAATCAAAAGGTTTCCCTCTCCAAACTGCAATATTGTCGACATGAGGTGACCTACTTAGGTCATCTCTTGTCGAAGGAGGGACGCCGCCTCACCCCTGAACGAATACAAACAATCAGCAAAATGCCCACACCAAAAACGCAGAAAGAGGTACGTGCCTTTATTGGTATCACCTCTTACTGCCACCAGTGGATACCCAATTTTTCTTTACTCATGAAACCTTTATTAAGCCTCACACTTAAAGACGTTCCACACCCACTCCCTTGGACAGACGAGTGCCAGCATGCATTTGAAGAACTGAAAACAGCCTTGTGTTCGGCCCCAGTGCTAGGCACCCCTAGTTATCAGAAACCCTTCACTCTTTTTGTACACGAGCACAACGGTTGCGCTTTGTCAGTATTAACACAGTATTTTGGTGACAAACAACGCACCTGTGCATATTTTTCTGCAGTACTAGATCCCGTGGCCCGCGCACTTCCCAGTTGCTTGAGAGCAGCAGCTGCCATATCCATTCGCCAATCTGCTGGCCTGGTCTTAGATACCGCACTTACAGTCATGGTTCCTCACGCAGTTGACACTTTGTTAAACAGAACGAAAACCCAACATCTCACTAATGCACATTTGTCCGGATATGAACTAACTCTCTTAGCCAGCCATATCACCATCCGCCGCTGCATCACACTGAATCCAGCCACATTGCTACCTTTTGTTGATAGTGTCGCTAATTCAGATCCACATGATTGCGTCCTCCGGACGGAGGAAGAAACAAAAGGTCGTGTGGATTTAACTGACATACCCCTCATTGATCCTGATGGTACCCTGTATGTGAATGGTTCTTGTTTTAAACTCCCTGATGGTAGCACGACTGCCGCCTACACTATCACCACTTTACAGACAGTAGTAGAGAGTGAGAGAATACCTTACCAGTCAGCACAAGCTGCTGAGTTGGTGGCACTAATAAGGGCGTGTGAACTTAGTGCAGGAATGGCCGTCAACATCTACACTGACAGCCAGTACGTCTTTGGCGTGGCCCATAACTTTGGGCGCCTTTGGGCAGAAAGGGGATTTTTCACTTCCCACGGTACTAAAATACAGCATGGTCATCTGGTCACCAGATTGTTAGAAGCATTGACTCTTCCTTCAAAGATAGCAGTGATAAAATGTAGTGCCCACAAGAAAGTGACCGATGACATAGGAAGGGGTAATGCATTCACCGACCAGACTGCGAAAGAGACAGCCAAAGATATCTCGACCCGCATGTATGTAGCGGGCCCCTCAAACTGGGTGCCAGAAAAGGAAATGCATGAGGACACTATCGAAAATGTGAAAGAGATACAGGCGGAGGCAACCAGAGAGGAAAAAGCCCTCTGGGAAGAACAAACAGGCCTGTTGAACGAGGATGGCTGTTGGTCGGACTTATCTGAACAACAGCGATGGTTATTACCAGATGCCTATGTTTTACCAGTAGCTACTATGGCCCATGGCCCGGCCCACATTAGCACAAAAGGTATCTGCAAATTACTAGCTCCGGTATGGCAAAGCAAACACATCCCAAAATACGCTGAAAGATTAGTCAGAAATTGCATGATTTGTCTGATGCATAACCCAGGAAAAGGCACACCAACACCCGCAGGAAATTTTGCACCTCCATCTCATCCTCTCGAGGTACTCCAGATAGACTATATACAGATGGAGAGGTGCAATAATCTCCGATATGTCCTGGTGGTTGTGTGTGCCTTCAGCAAGTGGATTGAGGCCTACCCCCTGAAAGACAACACTGCCATAAGTACCGCAAAGATACTGTTGAAGGAGTTCTTTCCAATATTTGGAATGCCCAGAATTATCTGGAGCGACAACGGAAGTCACTTCACAGAGGAGGTAATGAAAAAAGTCTGTGTAGGGATGGGGATTAGACAAAAGTTCCACGCCGCCAATCACCCCAAGTCAGCAGGTTTAGTTGAACGCCACAATGGTACTTTAAAATTGAAAATGGCGAACATACAGGCTGACAATGGACTACCCTGGCCGGATGCCTTGCCCCTCGCTCTCCTGTCAACCAGAGCCATAGCACATTCTCGTACAGGACTATCTCCGTACGAAATAGTGTTTGGTCAGCCAGCAAACGTTTGGGGAGTGCCACGCCCGAAAAAATACTCTGACATTGAATACCCGATGTTGATTGATGACTTGCATGAATTGACCACTAATTTATGTCTCATTCATCGTCAGGTGCAAGATATCCTGCCACCCAAACCAGAGGGCCCAGGTCACACCATCCAACCCGGTGATTGGGTCTGCATCCGAAACTTCCAGAGAACGAAGAATTTGGAACCGAGGTGGAAAGCACCCCAGCAGGTGTTGCTGGCTACCAGATCTGCAGTGAAGGTGGCAGGAAGAAAAAACGGGGTCCACGGCGTGCACTGCAAGAAAGCGCCTCTACCACTATCGGACGACCAGTGGGTCAAGGAGGGCCTGGGAGACGACGAGTGCGAAAAAGTTCCCCGCTTTGTACCTTTCAGTGACGCCAACATTGCCTGGGCTTCATCCGAAAGTGAGAACAACGACATCCTGCAATCTGCCATTCCTCCGCATCTAAGGTTACGAGGCACCCCACAGCCAGAGACTTTGTTTCCCGATCAGACAACGCCCAGGTCCACACGGTACAACCTCCGACCCAGAAATAACTGCAGGGCTGTGATACACCAGAATTTTGTTTTTTGTTTTGTTGTTTTGTTTTTTTTGGCCGGAGCCAGGCCAGCGGACCGGGTTGGGCTAATAGGGCTGCCGGAATCACTGACTGGTGAAACAACCACCAATCACTGGCAGCACCCTAGAGGACCAAGTGAAGCAGACGGTGACAAAGAAAATGAATACCGAAGAAGTAAAAAGCAAAGAAGCAAGAAAACGAAAATGCAAAAAGACAATATATGGCCCGTACCCCCTCTGTCTAATGGTACTACTGACTATATCGCTGATATTGGCCTGCATCGGGTGGGTGATACATGCTAAAGCACCTGAGTCTCCTACCTCCACAGAGACACCTCACCAGCATGTACCACCACCCACCCATGAGACAAACAGAAGGACAGGGTTCTTCAACAACACCTTCATCCAGATGCTACATCAGCACCAGCTTGTGATGAACAAGACAAACTGTTGGGTATGTGGTCTGCTGCCACATACTGCAAGCACCGGAATGGCCCTGATTTCTGCTCCATTCTCTCGAACTGGCTTTGCCTATAGCTGGTACACTGTGTTCTTTGATGCATTCTATTCAGATGACACAATCACGAGATCTGTGGGGAAGATCAGAAGCAGACAAGCGTTTCGCCACATCATGGCTGCAGAATGGACAGGCATGGACAAAGACTCAGCAGAGAAAAATGAGTATGAAAACCATCATGGGTCCTTTTTCCCATCAAACATATACAATGGTGGGGGAAAGAAAAGACTGCCACCCATCAAAGATCTCCCTGTCTACCCACAACCCGGAAAGTACTGTGTAAAGGGCAATGGAACAGTGTGGGTAGGGCGAAGTGACTGCGCCTACACACTACAGCTGAATGGTTCAACTTCCCCAGCTCTGGTGTCATCGCTGAACACGTACTTTGTGTGTGGGAACAAGGCCTACACCACACTGCCAAAATCATGGGCCGGCACCTGTTACATTGCGTGGCTACTCCCTCCCACCTACACAGCTGATGCAACACACCACATCCAGAAGAGAGGTGTGGTTGACACAGATGACACAGCTGGCCAAGAGTTTGGGGACTTTGCTAAAGGGTTCCTCCCCTTCTGGGGCCCTATGATCAACAGCCGCAATCTGTGACATCTCACCAGGGTGGTAGAAGCCACTATCAATGCAACTGCCGGCGCACTTTGTAACATCACGGCTGAACTTCAAGCAGACCGCCTCATGACTTTGCAGAATCGAATGGCGCTTGACATTGTACTGGCAGACCGTGGTGGGGTTTGTACATTGATCAAAACAAGTTGTTGCATCTTCATCCCTGACAACGCACCAACAGTCTACCCAGCAATCCAGAAGCTTCACAAGATTGCTTCCGACATCCATCAGAATGAAGGTTCATGGTCCCTGGCCGGCTGGTTTTGGAGCCTGATATCTCAATGGGGATGGAAAATAGTAATCTTCATTGCCATCGTTGCAGCTGGACTGTTCTCTTGCTACCTTTGTGTTCAATGCATGCCCACACTGTGTGGGCTCTGTGCCACCTCTTTGGCACCCAAGCAAATGAAATCAAACCATCACAACGCCATGATGATGGTAGAGAAAGAGGTCCAGAAATTGATGGACATTGATCTAGGAGATGACTGATTGTTGCCTTGGCATGGCAAAAGGAGCCTCTGTTGAACCGTAAACGAAAAACCCTCGAGACGCCATTTTGTGTTGCCATGCTCTCGGCAACTTGACGAAGGCCCGTCTTCCACGTACCCGTTGAATCTTGCACAAACCCTTGTTTCCTTATGTGTTCAAACCAATTCCCAGAAACTGCCTGTGTGCTTCACCACCCCAATGGTGTCAAAAGACTTAGCCACGTCCTGTGCATCGTTGGTGACTCAGCCAGTCACGAACCAACTGCCCCGTGACCACCACGAGAAAGGGGAAACAAGGCCGATGCCTCATGATCACGCCGGATGAAACAAGGTAGCACAAGGCCGTGCCACATGATCACGCCGAATGAAGCAATGTAGCACGAGGCCACGTCACTTGATCACGCTGGTTGGGCAAGATAGCACGAGGCTGAGGACATTGTGTATACAGGAACGGATGTCCCCCGGCACGATCACACCATGCGAGGCTGAGGAAGCACATGTCAAAAGAAGAACTTGAAAGCAGAACTTGCATTGTGTAAATGGGTGTGGCTAGTGCTATGAATATGTGTAATGCTGTGGAGTAAAGCAGCAGTCTCTGTAGAATTGTCTTTGTACCATTCTGGGACCTCTGTCCTTAGCTCGAGCTAATAAATTACTTGCTTCCCTCCACGGATGGTTGTCCTGGTCTCTTTGGTAATGTATGATTGATGCAAGAAGGACCCGTAGATTTAAGGTGTCTCCCTGCGCCACTGGCTTTGACTCTCCTAGTGGGGGAGGGTCTCCGAAAGCCGGGTCTACACCTGGGATATCATTGGGGATTGAGGTACTGACATTACATGACCCTGAGGTCCCCCCATTTACTGCTATCTCATTGAGTCACAGTCTGTATCTGTGCCACATAATTCCGTCCCTAGCTGAATCCCTCAGGTTGCCCTTGATTTTCAGGTTTGAGACAACATTCACGCTTCCAATGCCCCATCTTGTTACAAAGATGTCTCATCATGGAATTCTTGAAAGTTGCCACATCAACCCCCATCCTAGGATCCATAGGACCCTTTCTACTCCTCCCTTGTCCTATTATGCTTCCAGCTTTCTGCTTCTGAACTCCCGCAGGGTTTGTTTGCTGCACCCGAGGAGCATTCCCAGCAGGGGCCTGGACCTGTCCTCCCACCTTAGCATTCTGGATCTGTATTAACATCAGCTTTTCCTTTAGTTTCTTATGCTTGGAGTCAACCTTGTCACTACAGTACCTAGCAAGACACAGAATTTCATCCACAGTCTTGTTTTGCCTCCTAGTCTAAAACTGAGCTAAACAACCACTAGCTGTACTACTTTATTCCTTGCTGGGCTCACACACACCACACTGAGCACCTTGCCTTTCCCTTTCCTTTTATCACTATTTTTGTTTATAAGTTGGCAGTCGCTAACGATGAGAACCTGAGGATGCAGGCGAGAACCAGTCTGCAAACTCCCATGGTGTTACTCCCTTGAGGCACTGCCAATTTTTCCACACTATTTTTCCTCTTCTATTGATCACTTACACTATAGGGTGGGATATACAGTGAGAGATAGAGCTTGCAGACACATCTGGTTTTAAACAATATCAAGTGATTTAAGTCACCTTAGAAGAGACGGGGTATATATATATATCTGCTCTCCTGTCATACAAAATTGTGTGACTGTAAATGCATGGTGGACGCACTGAGCAGTTCATTTATTTATAGAATAGGTCTGTTGTTGTGTTGGATTCTGTGAGTGGGGGGGGGCGACCTGTTTCTTTATACCCTCTAAGCTCCTTTTTGTGCATAATACCTGAGAAATCTCTGCCTGGCCACAAGTGTGAAACCGGAGTGGCCTCTTGGACCCACCCACCCTCCTCTGACCTCTTAATAGATTAGTTACTAGCCAACTTGACCAGCCAGTATGCCAAACATTTGTCTGAAGATGTTGTGTTTCCCGACCCAGTAGATATTAGTTTTAAGGCTTCAATGAACAGAGTCTATTCAGGGTTAAAATTGGGAATGAGAGCGGGGGTGTATTCTATGTACACTTCTCAGTCTTTAGTTAAAGATTTTCAGGCTCCGACTGCTGCCATCAGGAGGGAGAAGATCAAGCTCAACTACTATCAGCTGTGGACGGCCAGGCAAAGTTCATCCCACACATCAGCTTTGATAATATTAAGGCTCCAGGATTCTAGTCAGAAGTAGCAAGTCTCCAGGTCTTTCCTGTCTCCCAGAGGGAAGAAGGTTGAAGCTGGTTCACTGGTTGTACCTCTAGAGAGGGATCAGGCATCTGCGAGATAATTTCTGCAATTGCAAGGAGACGTTATAAGTACTATTGTTTATCTACAGCTCCTGCAGGGAATTCTCCGGTGTGATCCAATTGACATTTTACTGATGGGTATTTTTCTTCTTTTATGCACCTTCTCTATGTGTGTTCCCCTGGGCCAGTAGCTAGTTGGGTCTTCTGGTGGTTCACATTCTTCAGCATTGGCTGCCAACACCCAACAATTTGGTGTCTCTGCTTCCTGTAAAATAAACTCTGAAAACTGAACCTCATTGGTGGTTAGTCCCTGCCAATTTGGAGAAAGGGGTCTCTCATTCTCCTCAACAACTTTTAGTGGTGACAACGGATTCCAGGAACAAGGGATGGGATACAGGGCTTGGCAATTATTCAACATAGAGAATTTGAATATCTCCCGGGAGGAAGCATCCACTCGACAGGAGAGAGCTCAGAGCACTATGGATGACTCTCCAAAGGTTTCAGTCTGAGATTGTTCAAAGCAAAGTACTAGCAAGAACAGGAATTTAATTTGCAATGGCATATCTTAACAGACAATTTGGAACAGGTTCCACATCTTTGAATTTGCTGGTACAGAGAATAATGGATTATGTGGAGAAGAATCTGCTATATGTAAGAGCGATTCGTGTTTGAAGGAGGCACAGCAGGATAGCAGACACCCTAGGCAGAGTGTTTCCTTCATCTCAAATTTTGAGAATCACAAGGAGGGTGTTTCAAATGATTTGCCAAAGGTTTAGGAACCACTCCATATATCTCTTTGCAGACCAATACAATGCTCTTCTTCCCATGTAGTTTTCCAGGTTCATCAACCCCTAGGCAGCAGGGTCGATGAATTAACCTGCCACTATTCAAACAGCCTGTTAGAAAATATTCAGTAAGTATTTTTATGACCTTTCAACTTTACGTAAAATAAAACACAGTAAATCAAACATAAATGCAAGTTATACTAATGGACGAGAAAGGTATTCTTATATTATGAAATCTAAGTTGGTTAATGCAAACACTGTAGATGTCTGTATGGGGTGATAGAATGTGTTAAGTAATAGACAGCAGAATCAAGCGGAAGTAGAAAGGCTGTTTATTATCTCCATTCCTCAGGCATCAGCTGTCAACTCCCTGTCTCCAACATTCCAGGGTGAGCTTCACACACAACATTCTAATGCAGGTGAAACCATGACACAGGATAGGGCAGGGGGAAACGGAAGGTACCAACTACTATGTACTGCTACATATGAATACAATAAGATTACAACAGAATGGTCCTTGGTACAGTGGAAAATTGTGACGTGTATTTATAGTGCGACCAGGTCCTAGCCTGCAATATAAAGCACTGTGACTATAGAAGTATTTTTGTATTGCGCACAGTATAAGATAGGCTGCTGCTAAATTTGTAAAGATTCAGCGAAAAATTTACTACAGTGAAGCTTTCCTTCATAAAAAGTGACGCAAACCTGGAGCAAAGTGTGTGCTGGTATTTACTATGCAATGCAGATAATGATCTGCGTAGGAAAGTTGCCTGAAGTAATGTTAAGTAGCACTATGCACTACTTTGTTCTAATATCCGTCAAGGGAGCATTATTTTTCAACTACCCATGCTTTTTGATGCATATTCCTCTCTACTAAGATTTGTAGATGGGGATTTGTGCAAAAAAAGGAAACCTCCTCGAGAAAAGCTTAATAGGTGAACACGTTTTAAAAGTCTCCACACTTTGCAAACTTTGTGGCTGCGGTGCACTGTACAGCACGCATACAAGTGGGGGAAATATTAAATTATCTCAAGGATAGTTTTTGTACTGGAAGATACCCTTGTTGCACAAAGCTGGGCTTGATGCAATGCATACAACCTTGCACTATTGTGCAAGGGTGTGTGTGTGTGTGTGTGTGTGCCAAGGCTAAAGACAGCCAGCGATTGGGAAGACCTAAACAGCACCATATCTTTGTAGATGTGGCTGTGTTTTTCTTACTCCCTTTGACGTATAACAGTGAAATAACTTTGATTGCTGTGCTGCATTGCGCCAAAAGTTATGCATTTTACCCACAGTTTTAGACCAAAAAAAGTGATTTCAAAAGATATACTTTTAACAAAACACAGGGCCATATTATCAAGAACGTAACATTATTGCAGCTTTAGCGGCAGGAAACTGCTGCTAAAGCGGCGATAAGGGGTTTTGTAACATGCCTCATATAATTCCAATAGAAGCCCATGTTTGATGTCCTTCCCACCAGAACCTGGGCTTCCATTGGAATTTTCTAGGGCATATTATCAAGCCCCTTATCGCTGCTTTAGCTGCAGTTTCCTGCCGCTAAAGCGGCGATAATGTTATTATTATCTGACAGTATCTAGTGCAAACCTTATTTATGCGCTTCCATTAGAAGTAAACAGTCCAGACTCAGCTTGTTAACACCCTTATATTACCTCTCAAAATAATAACTCTTTGTCATCCTTTCAAGCTTTAAGTGACTCCATCGATTGATTATAGTGACCCCCAAGCAGTCTTTAGATTTTTTGTTTAACACTTAGAGCCCATTTACATTTATTTCAGGTAGCAGGCACCCAGGTGGGAATGTTTGCTTCTTTTTTATCTGTCTATCCCTCCGCAAACTTCACTGACAGGTGACACACTTTGTCGCTTTCAACAACTCATGGTCAGCATTACCATTCAGGACCCATTGCCTTTTCATAAGAAAGAATATGAACTGTTTTTGGAAGATGAAGAAAGCTTGGGAGTATCGTTCCAAATGGATCCTTTCCGCTTTCACCTCTGCTCGTGGAGTGGTTGGTCACGTAAAAGTGTGCATGTGAGTTTGGCCAGCCGTCTTTAGCCGGCCAAACACACATGCGCACTTTGGTTTCTCAGTACTGCACAGCCAGGTTGGAGAAACAGCACAGACTCCTGTGTCTGAGGGGAGAGTCAAACCAGCCTGCTCAGGCCAATCCCCGTGCTGGTGTCGGGGAAGGCACAGGAAGTCTGTAATGCAGTCCCTGGGGCTGCTGGAACCAAGAAGAGCAAGGCTCAACGAGGTAGGTGGCCGGCAACTTCATGTAAGTCTCTTTTTTTACATTATTATTATTAAATCTCCCCACACTCCCCCTCTTGCACCCACTCCACCCGCCCTACCACTATTTGTTTGTGGTGGCTGCCTTTGCTTTTATATGTCCTGAAATGTTACCATTTCTCCAGAATTCTTTGGTCACGGCCCAGAATTGACATACCTACCAGGTGTTCACCATACTGCTCCCACAGAATTACTCCAACATTTGGAGCACATTTCCAATGTGTTTGAATGCATAAGGGGTCCAAAGAGAACTTCCAGGCATCTATAGTTGGTATTTGCACCAGGTTGAAAATTCAACTTGCAAAAATGGAACCATAATGGACTTGGACCAGTAACATTTTATTTTTCCAACAGGAAAACCATGTTCCCACTTGAGAAATACTGGGGGATATGTACAAGCTATCACCACTAGAATGTCACTTTTATTGACGCTCCGATGGCATAGCGCCACTTACCATATTAACAAGGTGGCGCTAAGCCATTTAACGCCACCTTGTATATATATGCCCCTTTACGCAGCAATCCTCTGCTGAAAAGGGGTGTGCAATGGGTGTTGCTGCCCAGATTTACAAGGTTGATGCAGTGCTAAAAACTAACGCCACGGATTACCAGGCATTAGAAAGACTATACGGGGAAAAATTTTTCATTTATCCTTGTTTTTGCTCTTTCTATGTGTGCTGCATTCTGCAACACTCATAGAAAGAATAATTTACTATTATTGTTGGTTTATGTGCAGGAAAGTGTCCCTTTCTGCACATAAACAATCCCCCCTGCAGTGTGGGCACCCTTGCAAAATGGCAGCAGGATGCCTGCACTCGTGTTAGGCAGCTCTTTTTGTGCCAACACTAGGGGAAACACAGGGGTGCGTCGTATTCTTGCGAATATAGTTCATCCCTACGTTTTGAATTGTCAAAGCACGGTGCTGGTGCAGCTCCTCAATCCGAATTTTTTTTGTAAATATGCTCCACTTTTCCTTATGCCCCTATAAAATAATTTAATTATGAAAATGCACTAACTCAGTTGTAGTTGGTCACCTATTTCTGCAGGCTGCACCAATCAGGGGCACTCAAAATACTAATCATAACCATAACTTTGAAAATATGACAAAGCTGCCATATTGGTGGAATTTCAAAATAGCGAGTGCATCTAACATACTTGAAAGTCACTAAGTCTCGATTCAGTGAATGAACTGTATGGTTTTACAGTGGTTTATGTTATTAATAATCAGTTATTTGTTGAATGCTTTCACTAAAGTGCTTCATGTAGTGTGTTTATATTTTGGTCTAACTTGATAGTACAGCTGTCACTAGACAATTATGTGAGCAAAACTAGGAGGGCTTCGGCTCTGCCCACAAGTTGGTAGCCAGGAGTATATGTATTGATAGGGCAGAAGATGTGTGGTTCCACAAAAAAGTGCTTGCCCTCTGCAGCTGTGATCATGTTGTTTATTCAAACCGCTCCCGAGCTTTAAATTTTCAGGTGCATGGACATGACATTGTAATGCTATTAAAGTGTCTTAGATAACTAGAAAATGTGTGGTGTTTTTCTCTGTCAGCAGCAGAAATGGAAGGAGGGCAGTCATTAACCTACATGGATGTTGGGGTCCAGTCTGACCGTGCAGCTGTCACCTGACCTTTAAACCTACACCAACATTATTCAATCGTTTTTTGCTTCCACACAAATACATATCCACTCCCATGCTATTTAGAGGTAATGCGTCACATTACCTTATAACATTCCTTTAAAGCCAGACCTATTGACATTGCCAAAGCTTGTCTATAATTACCTTTATCCCATTGAAATTCGGTACTCAGTTTATCAATCTCAGAAGATAGGAGGGCTGTGTTCGCATTCGCTCCAATTCCCCTAATTTCTCATCTTTTAGCAAGGATTCAGAGAGCAAAGAAAAAGTGACTTTGGTTTGTCCATTTTGGTGTCAGTGACATTGGTTCTCTCTACTAAGGGATATGTTAATAGCTCAGGTTTGGTGTCTACCACTGTCTCTTTGTTGGATTTTGACTCCTCCTCTGTTACTTTTTCTATCTCTCCAGAAGATGAGGCTAGTGGCCTGCACATTGAAAGAAAGGGGGCTAGAAGGCTATGTATGTCTCATGCAGTTTCTGAGACCATTTAGGGTTCCAGGATGTTATCCACTAGGAGTTCTTGCGGTCATCACTGGGCCTTTTTCTCCAGGTTCTGTAAGGATAATGTCTGCTCTCCTATTCTGTGTCCGCCTGACACCATTTTGCTATGCTTACAGGAGGGTTTTGACACAACTTGGCCTTTATCTACTCTCAGTGTACAGTGGCCTGCAATTAAGGCTTTCCGTTCTCCTTCATGTGCTTTTTCTGAGGTTGAGAAATGGGTTTCTGGATTGTTTAAAGGTTTTGACTTATTGAGACCCAAAGTCAGAAATATTTCCTGCCTTGGGACCTTCTTTTAGTTTTGAAGACTTTACAAGGACCTTCTTCCCTTGTGCCTGTAACTAAGTTTCTCTAAAGTTTTTGTCTTTGAATGTAGTAAGTTTGGTTTCCATTTTCACTTCCAGAAGACTGTGTAAACTTTCAGTTTTGTGTTTTAATCCATTTTACCCTACGTGTTTGAAGATCGTATTATGTAAAGGTTAAGTTGTCGATTCCTAAGGTATATTCAGTGTTTCACAGAACCCAGGATATTGTACTTCGGGTTCTCCCTTCTCCTTCTGGTTGTAAATCCCTTCTAGATGTAGTGGGAGCAGTTTAGACTTATTTGACTAGATCTGTGGATTTTAGGATGTGTGACTCTCTTTTGAATAATTTTGGTCATGCAAACAAGGGTAAATAATCTTCTTTTTCCACCCTATCCCGTTGAATAAGAGAGGTCATTTTCGTACTTTACTGCAGGGGGAATCCTGTTCCGCCAGATTTCTTTCAGGCTCGATCAAACAGTGGAATGGCTTCTTCTTGAGTAGAACGATGTGGTGTTTGTTTCTGATCTATTTGCAAAAGCCACACGGCCTCTCAGTCTACCTGTGTGGATCATTGCAGGTTGAATCTAGCTCAAGCATTGGCATTAAGTTTTGGTACAACAGTTCTAACTTCTAAGCTTCTATGGAACTGTTGTTACTTCTCTCTAATCACCGAATCATGTAGCTTGTTTTGTTGTATTTATTAAATATTTAATTTTAAGCATGACGCCTTTTCTATATATGCTTTGGTATTCTTACATGTAGTATGGAATACGACGAGGAACGGATGAAGAAATAAATTCAGATTATTTACCGGTTCATTACTTCAATTCCTTATTCCTAGTCCCATTACTTATGATCCCTCCCTCCCTTTTTAAAATTGCGGAGTGTCTGTGGAGGCTTGGTATAATCAGGAAGTGTGGTCTCCTCGATTCCCCTTTGCTGTTTTCTTTTGTTTATTCTTTTATAGTTGCTTGGTAGGAGTGAACGTAGTGAGACTTCAACTCACATAATGCATATAGTAAGCAATGGGATGAAAAGTAAGGAATTGGAGTAATGAAGACTGCGCTAATTAATCCAGATATTACATGTAGATCATTCAAAGGATTACTGCTTCTGTCAAAGAGATCCTTATGTTGTTCAGGTAAAGAGTTACAATTATTCTAATGTAGCACAGTGAGCTATGACCCAGCATCAAGGATCTGCATGTAAACTGCAAATCACAGGTTTAGAACCTTGTGTTTTTTCTCAATCCTTCAAGCCAAGGTTACTAAAAAGGGTTCCTGTGGGTAGTAATAAAGCCATATTAGCACAGACAACCATTCCATTGTGTTTTAGACTTAGACTTTGTATTTCTCCTGATTAGGTGCTCCTAACACATCCTGCCTATCAGTATGCATGCATGCCAACATTCCCCATTCAAGCAGGAGGTTCCAGTTTTGAAGCCAAACTTAGAATGATTTGAGCTGTCTCCTGCCTAAAATGCCTCTGTTTCAGTATATGTCAATAGGGAAAATACATTCCCTCAATTTCTTTTCAAAATCTCCCACTTAACACTGTTAAAATGTCTATGAGTATGGATGGTGTGTGACTCCTACACATTATGAACCTCATTGCCTTCTGTAACATCCCCTGTACGCACTTGTGGGATTCATTGTCTCTGCATATGTCCTATGTCATATATGTGTGTGTGTGATTTTTCTGTTTTTCCTACTTTATATCTGTCACTTCTATATTTTATTACCATCTCTCATTTTCTTTCTGTTACGTTCCGTAAAGTCTTGCCTCCTCGTGCAGATTTAGCTAAATAGTTTGGATCCTGATTTCTTTTTTCATATAAAGTATTCTTCACTTTGCCTATAAGACATGGTGATAGGGTACAAGCACATCAACCGGTGACTCCACTATCAGTGTCGAACAGGCCTTTTAGTCAGTCTGGCACTGACAAGAAGGGCAGCATGCAAGAACCAGTGTGTGGGCCTTTTTTTTTGGTCACATATGAAGTTATGGGACCAAAAAAAAAGAAAACTGCAGATAACTGGTAAGAAATTAACAATACCTGTAAATTATGGTTTCATTAAAGAGTTCCATGCACGAGTAGCTCATCTAGTCCATTTTGTCTTTAGATTCTGGTGGTCCTGTTTATTCCATTATTAGTTGATGGCTACCAAAATCAAATTTTAAAGAAATAGTCAGGACTCCATGGACTACTCTTGCTCGGATCTCGTAAACACTTGAGTGTTGCCATCAGTTCATCTTTTAGCAATGTGTCATTCACTTGAGAAGCTGGAGCAAAAATGTGTGATGAGTCTGTGTGCAGATTTAAGGTTTGTCACCACGCCCCAGGTCATCAAAATACCAAGTTTTCAGTCCTTGACTTTTATTGAAAGTCTTATCCATCTGAGGAGTTTAGAACGTGTGCTTCCACAGAAATAACCAGACCTCCGCAGTTTAGGGCAAAGGGTGTGTAAAAGATAGGCACATAATTGAAAACATGCTATTCCAGACGACAAGGAGCCAGGTAATAGTGTGTGTGAGCATGACCGTACGCTTATGCCCCCCCCCCCTTGTGTGGTTGCCTTTGTATTTAAGTACCTCGTTGTACCCCCGATCCCAAAAAGTCTATGTCTATAGGAGTTACTTCCCTGTAAGTGTGTGGAGTGGCATAGGACTTTCCGAGTACGTACAGAAACGTAATTGTGGATGTGAAAACAATGGCATATTTTCCATTCATATCTGTTTAACCTGTTCTTCTAGGGTACTCGATGGATGCCGCAGATAAGGCTACCGCGGAAGATTGCTTTGACTCCCAGTCTTATGACACACTTATCACCTCCTTTCAAAATTTAGCAGTGCATTTTTACAGTTTCTTCCTCCTCGGCAGGTTGTCGAACACATAAGACCGATTTCAGCACCACATGAAGGGTTACTTCAGGAAGGTACACCTACACTGACGGTCTCTGCACTCCATGTCTCTGCCTCCATCTCTTGTGCGTGGTGGTGAACACTGACGCGTCTTGGGAAATGACGCAGGTATTTGTAGCCCTGCTGCTCTTCACGCACGCTGTATTCAGCCATGGTGAGTAAGAAGCACCTCCTACATTTCTTTAAACGGCCCTGTAACAAAAACGGCCCCCAGGGGCCCAAAACCGGCCCACACCCGTGCGGCGCACCGGGGGATTGCCTGGTGCCCGCTATGGCCAGTCCGGCCCTGGGGATCACCATTCATTGGGGCTACTTGCATTTCTGCTTCTTGCCCCAAGTGAAGCAAGCATTCCCGAGCTAACAGGTCTGTCTATTTTAAAAATAACAGTGCAAAGATTGGGGATTTTGTGGTTGCGCGAATGGATGACCGATAAACGCAAAACTAAGTGAAATAGTGGATGGCTGGGTGAATGTTGCTCCGGTGTGCTGCACCTCCTGTTTCTGTGGGAATTGTACTCTGCTTCTCACTATGTTTTACCTGATCTTTCATATGGAAGTTTATTCTGATGTTGCCTGCCCAGTGCCTGATTTTTTGGAAGAAGCTACGCTATTAGCATTAATCTGTACCTGTTGTGCATGAGTCAGCTTTGCACTGATTTATGAATTAAACTGTTACCTGTTAGGTATGGCGTAACAAAACTTGAGGGGGCCCCCCTGCAAGGTACACGGAGGGCCCCCCTCCGGACTCAATCAGGCAGTGGCGGTTGGTGGATTTAGAAAGTGGAGGCATAAACAACGTTTTTAAATTTGACTAAGCAAGACAGCAAAGAGAATGATATAAATTGCTAGGCCGTATATCGGGTTGGCATTACAACAGACTTCCCTTTAAGTTCACTAATCGCATTGATGTCTGATGGGGAGGGTGAATGTTGAAGGCAATGTTGTCTAGTGGGTATAGCTGTTATTCATGCAACGCTAGCAAGCAGTTTTGATTCTCCGAAAATCTCCTTGTGCCAAAAAATGGAGCATGGCCTGTGTCTTTCCTGAAGTGCACTTATGTCCTTCGGCAAGGTTCGCTGTCAGTAAAACTGTTTTTGCATAGGTCTTTTATGTATTGGTCTTTAATTAGTAAAATGGACACATCTACCTACCTTGAAGATATATATGTCAACAAGGTACATAAATGTGGAGTTAGGTACAGTAAATCTATAAATATTTACCTTTTGAAAAATTGTCCCTCAATATCCTGTCTACAATACTAAAATCCCACAATATTCCCAACTCGATATTTAGAATGTTCCCCTGTGTTTCCATGTCTTGCTGGAGCGCATCCTGAATTATATTGGGTCTAAGTTGGTACGGCTAGTGTGTGTCAACAAGGTACATAAATGTGGAGTTAGGTACAGAAAATCTATAAATGTTTACCTTTTGAAAAATTGTCCCTCAATATCCTGTCTACAATACTAAGGGCCAGATGTAGGTAGGCGTTTACCGGTCGGTAACGGCCGAAAACCGGTAAAATCGGCCGTTACCGACCGGAATCCAGGAAATGAGATGTAGGAGGCCATAAATTTCCGAATTTTGAAAACCCGAGTCGGAAACATACCGACTCGGTAATTATGACCCGGTAAAATTACCGTGCCGGAATCTACCGTATACATAAATACCGAGTTCGTATTTTCCGACTCGGAAAATAAGAAACGGTAAAAATTGGCCTTGGAGATGTAGGTAAGCCCAAAAATACCGAATCTGCAGAAAAACTGTATTTTTTAGTCGGTATTTACCATGGATTGAAAGCATGTGCTTGTTTCTTCTTCAATATGTGAAGACTTTGGAAAGCGCTCTGACGCTTACTACGTGCTAAAGAAAACCTCACATACATAAATAACCAATGCTGATATACATGTTTCATGAGCTAATTTACCTAAATATATCAACAAGTTCAGTTTAAGATTGTGTATGTAAATGTGTGTAAACTGTAAAACACCTTTTAAAGATTTTTTTGTTAGACACATTTTTTTGGGACTAATTGTAGGTGCGATGAAAGGTATACACCCATTACAACGCATTTTTTACAACGCACTACCATTACAACGGAACTTTTACAACGCAAATACTATTACAACGCATTTATTTACAACGCATGTTTTTACAACGCAGGTACCTTTACAACGCATACCATTACAACGTAAGTATTGGTAAGTATATAATTATATTTAAAATGTTATATGTTGGTTTTTTTTTAAAGGGGTATTTTTAGGGTTCAGGGTCAGTTTTGGGTTTTTGGGTAAAGGGGTATTTTTAGGGTTCAGGGTCAGTTTTGGGTTTTTGGGTAAAAGGGTATTTTTAGGGTTCAGGGTCAGTTTTGGGTTTTTGGGTAAAGGGGTATTTTTAGGGTTCAGGGTCAGTTTTGGGTTTTTGGGTAAAGGGGTATTTTTAGGGTTCAGGGTCAGTTTTGGGTTTTTGGGTAAAGGGGTATTTTTAGGGTTCAGGGTCAGTTTTGGGTTTTTGGGTAAAGGGGTATTTTTAGGGTTCAGGGTCAGTTTTGGGTTTTTGGGTAAAGGGGTATTTTTAGGGTTCAGGGTCAGTTTTGGGTTTTTGGGTAAAGGGGTATTTTTAGGGTTCAGGGTCAGTTTTGGGTTTTTGGGTAAAGGGGTATTTTTAGGGTTCAGGGTCAGTTTTGGGTTTTTGGATAAAGGGGTATTTTTAGGGTTCAGGGTCAGTTTTGGGTTTTTGGATAAAGGGGTATTTTTAGGGGTCAGGGTCAGTTTTGGGTTTTTGGGTAAAGGGGTATTTTTAGGGTTTAGGGTCAGTTTTCAGTTTTTGGGTAAAGGGGTATTTTTTGGGTTCAGGGTCAGTTTTGGGTTTTTGGGTAAAGGGGTATTTTTAGGGTTCAGGGTCAGTTTTCAGTTTTTGGGTAAAGGGGTATTTTTAGGGTTCAGGGTCAGTTTTGGGTTTTTGGGTAAAGGGGTATTTTTAGGGTTCAGGGTCAGTTTTCAGTTTTTGGGTACAGGGGTATTTTTAGGGTTCAGGGTCAGTTTTGGGTTTTTGGGTAAAGGGGTATTTTTAGGGTTCAGGGTCAGTTTTCAGTTTTTGGGTAAAGGGGTATTTTTAGGGTTTAGGGACAGTTTTCAGTTTTTGGGTAAAGGGGTATTTTTTGGGTTCAGGGTCAGTTTGGGTTTTTGGGGTACAAGGGTACAGGGTAAAAATAAAATAAAATTAAATTAAAATTAAATTAATTAAATGAAATTAAATTAAATTAAATTAAAATAAATACAATTACATTAAATTATATTAATTTTAAATAATATACAATTAAAAAAATTATATATACTTACCAATACTTACGTTGTAATGGTATGCGTTGTAAAGGTACCTGCGTTGTAAAAAAATGCGTTGTAAATACATGCGTTGTAATAGTATTTGCGTTGTAAAAGTCCCGTTGTAACGGTATGCGTTGTAAAAGTATGCGTTTTAACGTCATACATCCGCGATGAAATAACGCTTTAATTAAAAGTATTTTCTTCTTACTCCACTGGCATCAGTAATGTGATTTAATTTAAAGTACCTGCCTGTGTGGGATGGGGCTTCGTTTATATGGGGCACTAGTGCTAAATAAACAACATATTCATTGATAAGAATATTTAAAGACAATTTCCCCCCTTCACAAATCTTTGTGCCTCACATGTAATCTGACAACAAACCACCACTGGGTCAGGGCCCCCAACAGCAAGGCTAAGCCACAAAAACTGAATGAACAAAACAAGATGCCAGTACTGTCTTTACTATTTAATTTTTATTTTCTAGACCATACAATTTGTGTTATATGGTCAGATAACACATCAAAGTTCGAATGAATCCACTATTTTATTTTTATATCTTTTTCAAAGCAAGGATATCGGTTATTAATTCACCAATTCAATACACATTAAAACAACCTCTTCTTACTATACATATATTTACAACTTATTCACAAAAAACATTTACAATATTCACAATTAGTGTTCAAACAGTCATACCCTCAGACATTCACATTCATACAAAACAAAACAGTGTTGTCGAAACAAACTGGAATCCCAAATAAACACAGTGCGCCATATACAGTTAGTTTTTCGATATCAACGGTATTTTAAAGCAAGTTCTTTCTATTACTCCTATGTTTTTTGATGGCGCAAGAAGATTGTCAATCTGTTTTGTTTTGTATGAATTGTTTTAATGTGTATTGAATTGGTGAATTAACAACCGATATCCTTGCTTTGAAAAAGATATAAAAATAAAATAGTGGATTCATTCGAACTTTGATGTGTTATCTGACCATATAACACAAATTGTATGGTCTAGAAAATAAAAATTAAATAGTAAAGACAGTACTGGCATCTTGTTTTGTTCATTCACATGTAATCTGGGCCTGTTTGAAGTTCGTTAGATAGATCGTTCGTTTGGTTCCTGAGGCGTGAGCCGGGAACAGCGGCTTATTTTAAAAATGAATCTTTTTAAAATTGTAAAATTGTATTTCTTGTGTTATTAATTTGGGAAACGATCCCTTGTGCACTCCCTACCTTTGACGGCTCATGCTTGCGCCTGAAGCTGGGTCCACAGCAGCCGATCTAACGTGGCTTAGAGAAACTCCAGCACCATCTTGGGTGAGTCAGAGGGTGAGCAGATTACTTGCTCGGCCCTCCCACCCTGACCACTACAAAAGCCCAGTCTCTCGGCATCTCCCCCACTGATAGATCGTTCGTTTGGTTCCTGAGGCGTGAGCCGGGAACAGTGGCTTTTTAAAAAACGAATCTTTTTATAATTGTAAAATTGTATTTCTTGTGTTATTAATTTGGGAAACGATCCCTGGTGCACTCCCTACCTTTGACGGCTCATGTTTGCGCCTGAAGCTGGGTCCACAGCAGCCGATCTAACGCGGCTTAGAGAAACTCCAACGCCATCTTGGGTGAGTCAGAGGGCGAGCAGATTACTTGCTCGGCCCTCCCACCCTGAACACTACAAAAGCCCAGTCTCTCGGCATCTCCCCCACTGATAGATCGTTCGTTTGGTTCCTGAGGCGTGAGCCGGGAACAGTGGCTTATTTTAAAAACGAATTTTTTAAAAATTGTAAAATTGTATTTCTTGTGTTATTAATTTGGGAAACGATCCCTTGTGCACTCCCTACCTTTGACGGCTCATGCTTGCGCCTGAAGCTGGGTCCACAGCAGCCGATCTAAGGCGGCTTAGAGAAACTCCAGCACCATCTTGGGTGAGTCAGAGGGCGAGCAGATTACTTGCTCGGCCCTCCCACCCTGACCACTATAAAATGGCACTCCCCCCCGGAAGCGCAGCGGGCGCGCCGGCGGCGCGCTAAAGGCGAACCCGTCTGCGCCCGTCCGCGACCGACCGGGACCAGGGGCCACTGACCCTGCTCCTTTTCTAGTGTTTACTTCTGCGCAGCTCCTCGCCCATCAGGGCAATTGACCTATAAGCCCTTTAACGCTCGAATGTATTGTGGCCTCTGGCATCTCTATTCCTTCCTCCTC
Source organism: Lissotriton helveticus (assembly GCF_964261635.1). Taxonomy (NCBI): domain Eukaryota; kingdom Metazoa; phylum Chordata; class Amphibia; order Caudata; family Salamandridae; genus Lissotriton; species Lissotriton helveticus. The sequence goes on from NC_136070.1 coordinate 836,942,347, forward strand.
CCCTCTTACTGTCCCACCGCTTAAACCCATATTTGTCCCTCACTTGGTTTGTTCCCCTACTCCCTCCTCTTTCACGCCCACATTGGCTTCCGCTTACCTTCTTAATACCCGCTCGGCTGGTAAACATCAATTGGAACTGTTTAATCTCCTCGACACTGAGTCCCCCGATTTTCTGTTCCTCACGGAAACTTGGTTTTCTGTTGACTCCATGCCTCATGTCCTATCTGCACTACCTGCCCCGTACTACATCCTTCGGGCAGACCGCCCTGATGGGAAAACTGGTGGAGGTGTGGCTTTGATTGTTCGGTCGCACCTACAGTTCCAACTTTTGTCCCACCCTCCCATACCCAATGTGGACTTCCTAGTTGCCCGTTCTACGAATCTCCTGGCTCCCCTCACTATAGTTCTCCTATATCGCCCTCCTCAAGCCATGCCCCACTTTGTGCCCGCATTGCAAGATTTATTGGCCACTCTTGCGATCAACAATTCGTCTGTTCTCTTACTGGGGGATTTTAATTATTGGCCTGGCGACCCTAGGGAAGACCAGGCCTCTAAAGATTTCTCTGAAACGCTCCGCTGTTTTAATTTCACCTCTCATATTCACGCCCCCACTCACACCCGCGGCCATGCTCTTGATCAGATATGGTCAGCTGGTCGAACTATATCGCCCACCACTATCCTCCCTTGCACTTGGTCGGACCACTCGATAATTTTTTTTTTCATTGACCTCTCAGTTATTAACAAGCCCCCCCCTGCCCAAGAATGTCCTAGCACGAAACTGGAACCGGGTGGATTTTAACCCCCTCCACTCCTCCTTGGCGACCTCCCTCCCTGCCCTATCCGATCTTCCCCTTGACACACAAGTCGACGCTATTAACTCTTGGCTATCCTCCTCTTGTGACCTGGTCGCACCCCTCAGAAGGGTCAAGGCTTGTCGTCCCCACAGTGCCAATAAATGGTTCTCTGGTGATCTTAAAGCCCTTAAATTGGCTCTTCGACAGTCTGAGCGTCAGTGGAGGCGCAAGTACTGCCCCCTCTTGAGGGATCGATACAGGTCTCTCCTGAAAAATTACAAGAAAGCCATCCTCTCAGCCAAGTTGGAATATTTCTCGGGCAAAATCTTATTAGTGACAAATAAATCCAGGGAGATTTTCTCTATCATCCACAATTTGGCTACATCTGACAGAGCCAACCCTAATCCCACTCCCTCCGAATCCCTTTGCCTTTCCCTGAACGATTTTTTCCTTGAGAAGATCGCCAATATCAAACGCAACATCCCCCCAACATCTTCCCTCTTCCCGTCGCTCCCCTTCCCCCTCTGCTCTCCTCCCTTGACCACTATCCCCCCATCTCGAAGGAATCTTTCCTCACCTTGCTCGGGAAGGTCAAGTCACGCTCCCCCGCTGACTGTGGACCGGCCCGTATATTGAGGGAGCTGTTCTCTGGTTGTCCTGACCCCCCTATCCCTCCTTAATGCGTCCATCTCCCAGGGTATAGTTCCATCACTGTTTAAATCCGCCACAGTTATTCCGATTCTGAAAAAAACGGGCTCCGACTCTACCCTCCCTGCTAACTTCAAGCCCATTTCCCTGCTCCCTTATCTTGGCAAGATCTTGGAGAGCCACATCACCTCATGCCTGTCGGCCGACATAGAGGACAATCATCTCTTTGCCTCCCATCAAGCTGGCTTCCGCCCGGTCCATTCGACCGAATCTGTGGTCATCTCTGTCCTTGATGAACTGAAGAGCAAAGCCCCTCAGGCCTTGGTGCTTCTTGATTTGTCCGCTGCTTTTGACACGGTCGACCATTCCATCCTTCTCGACCGTGTCAGGGCAGCGGGCATCCAGGGCACCGCCTTCTCTTGGCTCTCCTCTTTTCTACAAGGCAGGACCCAGGCCGTTCGCCTTTCCGTTTTTTCTGCCCCCCCCGGCCGGTGCCTTGCGGGGTTCCCCAAGGCTCCTCTTTATCCCCTCTTCTTTTCAATCTTTATATCTATCCCCTCATCATTTCTTTGCTCAGCATGGAGGTCTCTGTGTATAACTACGCAAATGACCTTCAGCTTGTCTTTGATCTTTCCCCTGCTCCCGGTTCCCTTCACAAATTCCAATCTGTACTTATTTTTATTTCGGACTGAAAGAGCCAAAACCACCTTAAGCTCAACCCGGAAAAAACAGAGTTAGTCCTGACTGGTGGAGCCATCAGCCCTTGTACCCCTGCCTTTTGGCCTTCCACCTTCGCCCCCCCCCGGCTCCCTCGGCAACAGTTAGAACTCTTGGCATTAAAATCAGCCAGGACCTCTCCATGCGCCCCCAGGTTAGCTCTGTTGTGTCATCCTGTTTTCTGTCCCTTAGGATCATCCACAAGGTCTCCCGCTTCTTTTCCTCTGATGCCCTCAAAATAATTGTCCTGGCTATGATCCTTTCCCGGTTGGACTACGGGAACTGCCTGTATGCGGGCATTCCTGTTTACGAGCTTCGGCGCCTTCAGACCATCCAAAACCAGGCAGCCCGCCTTGTCCACCGACTCCCCAAGTATCATCATACTACCCCCCTTCTTAAGTCCCTCCATTGGCTTCCCGTCTTGCAGAGAATTCTCTTCAAGATGGGATGCCTGGTCTTTATGGCCCGTGCCCGCACTGCCCCTATTTTTATTAATTCTCTAATCACTCACTACCACCCCAGTCGCAACCTCCGCTCCTCCAGTCAGGCACTCTTAAATGTTCCCCGCTTCCGTAAATCCAGAACTGGTGGCACCAGATTTTCTATTCTGGCCCCCAGTTTCTGGAACAGTCTTCCATTCACCATCAGGTCCATCTCTGTTTATTCACACTTTCGTAAGGCGCTTAAAACTCATCTGTATGCCCAAGCTTTTACAACCCTGGAATCCCCTGGCTGCCTCCTCCATCTGATACTTTCTATCTCTCAGCGCCAGGAAGCCGCTTGGTCACAGTGCGCTTTAGAAATATTTTCAACTTCAACTTCAACTTCAAGTTTGCTATTTTGGCTAGAGGGGGCAGGTATGCACGGCTCCAGAGTCAGCTACATGACTTATGGACACATGGGCTCCCAAAGATGTAGGTGCACAGCTTTCTCTTGGCATTATTTCTTTATGTACCAATATTACTTTCCCAGAATTTTCTATAAAATCTGAAAGGCACACCAGAAATCAGCGTTACAAATGTCACAGAAGCAGCAGTTTGCTGAGCGAGCAGCAGCGTCCAATGTGGATTAATACTGTGGTCATTAGAGGTCTTGTCCACTGCCACCAGCTAAATTATACTTATGAATTCCGATTAGCAGAGTTTAATGGCACTGAATCATAAAGTTGGTTTCCTGCACAGTGTGCACTCGATCAGTGAAAGTTTTCTAAAGTCAACGAGTGATTCATTTGTAAAATGAAACACAGAGTTAGTTTCACGACAACAACTTTAAGAGACGGATAATTTAACCTGAAACTTACAAAACAGATTTGTCTTTAGACAAATATGCAGTGATTAAAATAGTCTTCCTTCGTTAACTACTGCTCTTTTGATGCCCACACACAGTGGCATAACAAAACTTGAGGGGGCCCCCTGGAGCTTGGGGGCCCACCGCACTGCGGGGGCTGCGGGGGCCTCTGTTACGCCCCTGGAGATGTCAGTACTACTGCTGCACCTACTTTACATGATGTGTGTGAGGGAGACGCCCCACTTGCAGGAAAAATCCTCTAGTGTGTGTGTGTTGAAAATGTGTTGTGTGTGAGTGGGGTGTGGCCAGCAAGAGGGCGGGCTACACGTAGCCTTGCAGAACTCCGACTTGGCTTCCTTTAGCCTGCGATGATCCTGCTGCCCTGAGACCCATTGATCCCCCCAAATCAGCCTGCTGTGCCCAGTAGTGTTAGGCAAATGTTTTGGAAACTTTTTGGAGCTCCATGACGCACACGGAGCGTGCATGCTGAGTCAAGGCTTGTGCGAAATGTAGCCCCCTATGACTTGTGATGGAGGCTGCCTGTAACCTGCAATGGCTGTAAAGGACAATTAATATTAATGGGATATCCCAGTATCTCACAGAACCCGGGGAAATATTACAGTATATACTAAGCCCGGGCGAAGTTCGCGGAGTTCCTGAAGTGCAAGAAAACCTCCACCACACTACACGGAGCTCCGCAAGCGGCGAAGTGTGTTAAATAAATGCCATTCACTGTGATTTTCAGCATTCTCAATGCGAATGGACAGTTTTCTCACAATGAGAAATCTGACCCCTGCGTTGAGAAATCTCGCTGAGAGGTCGATTTTCCACACTATCGTTCGCCAAATTGATTTTGAAGATCGTGAACGAGGAAAAATATCACCGGGAGGTGGATTTTCCTCTCTTGCGCTCACCAACTTGACATTGACGAATGCGAGAGAGGAAAAAAACTCCACTACGCTATGCGGAGCAGAATTTTTTCGGAACTCCGCGAGCAAAGTGGAATTCACCGCCCAGACTTAGTATATACTAAAAATAGGTTCTGTCTAGAAAAGTACAATTGCTTCAAAACCTTTTATGTTTGTCCTGAATGACTAGAATAAGGTTACATAAAAACATAAGTGCCATATAAGGTACATTAATTACATAGTACACAATTCATAAGATAAGACAATTGACATTACACATAGAAAATAATTTGATTAGGCATCCGTGTATCCTTAGTTTACATATTCAAACACATGTCCTTATTCTTTGGTGTAGATATATCAGATACTAGCATGGAACACCTATTCTTTACGTCATAAACTTTATTTTCTATGTATGATGTCAATTGTCTTATCTTTTGGATTGTCAACTATGTAATGTACCTAATATGACATTAATGAATGTATGTAATCTTATTTGTTGTGGAACAGTCTTACATCCTTAAGACTATCAATGCTACAGCAATTCATCCTCTGTGCTGCAGATCCTTGATTTGCATTGTTCATGACGAGCTCAGCTCGTCATGAGCACACAAGCAGTGTACTGCATGACGAGCTGAGCTCGTCATGAGCATGGAAGGGGTTAAATAATGGTATACTGATTGTCTAGGATAAGGTTACATGAAAACATAAGTACCATATAAGGTACATTAATTACATAGAACACAATTCAAAAGAAAAGACAATTGACATTACACATAGAAAATAACTTGATTAGGCTTCCGTATATCCTTAGTTTACATATTCAAACACATGGCCTTATTCTTTGGTGTAGATACATCAGATACTAGCATGGAACACCTATTCAATACGTCATAAACTTTATTTTCTATGTATGATGTCAATTGTCTTATATTTTGGAGTGTCATCTATGTAATGTACCTAATATGATACTAATGAATGTATGTAATCTTATATGTTGTGGAACAGTCTTACATCCTTAAATATTGGTATATGTATTGTTTTATACAATATATTATTTTTAATATATCGTTCACACTTTGAGTTCACAGCGTCAGTCTCATCTTTATCGTCTTTGTAGTCATCAGCTTTGGTTGTATACCATTGATTAGTTGTCATAATCAATCAGGACAAACGTAGAACATTTTGAAGCAGTTCAACTTTTCCCGACAGACCAATTTTTAGTATGTAATGGCTGTACAGGAGGCATCAGGCTCCCCGTCTTCCCTCCCTGCAACCTGAGGTGATCCAAGACTGCAGAGATTGGCCTACGGCACTCCCCATGCTTTTCCCTTCTTCCCTGGCTCTGCTTACTGGCAACTGAGTTGAGGGCGGAGCGGGTTCAGGTGAAAATCCCTCTGCTGGAGAAGTGCAGTGATGTGCCTGACTGTGTGCCCCTATGTTGGCTCTAAGATAGAGATTGGGGCGGAGAACAGTATGCTAGTGGTGGCCTGTGCGGTTGCTTCTTTATCGACGGACAACTGCCTCAGGGCTGCAGGAGCTGCCGGCACCCCGGCTCCCGGTACCTGCCTTGAGAGGACTGAGGTGCAGTGAGGAGTGACGGACCTGAGGAGATTGGTGTGCGGCTGGACTCGAGCCGCAAGGCTTCTGATGCCTTCAGCATACTTGTCACATTAGATGGGCCTGGACGAGGCTTGGTAAGACTGGGCTCCAAGAGAATTGACTTTTCAGTATTGCTGCAGTGCCTATATGACATACGCGCTGAGGAGAGTGCTCCTGGTGGCAAGGGTCCCCCAGCTAATTTGACCCCCTGTACAGCGTGGGCTGCAGCAGTGCTGCCATGATTGCTGTCCCTGGCTATTGGGAGATGTGTCTTGATAACACTATGAATGCTGGTGAGGAGCTCAGCCCCGGGGATAGGAGAGTGGCATGGCCTGTTTAGTGTATAACATTGGAACTGCTATGATTGGGAGGGTGAGACTGTCTGGCCCCTTCCTTTGCGCTGTCTCCCTCAGCAGCCCCCTCCTCTAACCCCCCCCCCAACAGCTTTGGAGAGTCAAACTTTGCTGGACCTGGGCAGCCCCCTGTACTTCCTTTGTCGCTTCTTCCCTCTGTGTGGTGCATCATTGGTGTGGCCCCTAATGATTTTACCTGTCAAGAGACAGCTGTATGAGTCCAGGGGGAGCCGCCGGACTCATTTGACCTGCTTTTTGGGGCCCTCTGCCTGGAGTCCTGTGGGGAGATACAATTGACTGAGAATGGAAGACTTTGTGGGAGGTTGTGCCCCAGCCCCTTGCGCTTTTGGTGCTGAGACCATGAGACTCTTCGCAATAAGGATTTAATGACCATCATTAATCCTGGGGCATGCATTGTGTGGGTTTGCCGTTCATTATGCTCCCCCCTTTTCTCCACACTGTCTCCTGCTGTGCTTCACATCTGTGGCACTGGTTGCTGCAGTGCAAGTCATGCTTGACTTTCCATTATGGCGGAAGACAAGGATCCAAATCCACCTTGCCAAGGCAAAATTATCAGATACACCAAGGCAGATGACTTTCCCCCTGATGACTGCAGCTACCTCAATGCCTGATAATGCAGCGCTGCTAGTGCTGATTCAAACATCCAGAACAGCCCTGGAATGGGGAATCTGTAAAGTTCAGTCCGAGGTGTCACTTCTCGACTGATAACTTTTCCACCTGTTTGTGATCGAGCAGGCCCAAAGGGCACCAGCTGGTTGGCCGTCACCTGGTATTGCCCGCATCCGATTATTGCATGTTTTTTTAATTTTCAGGATGAAGATGTGATCCTGAGGGAGGCACGGCAGGAAGGGGAATATGACACATCCACCATTAAATGATTCCCCGACTACTCTTGGGAGGTGCAGAAGCAGAGGAGGTCATTTGACACAGTGAAGGGCAAGCTGCGGTCTATGCAGTTGCAATACACGTTGCTTTTCCCTGCCAAATTAAAGATTCTATTCCAGGAAAAAGCCCATTTGTTCCTCACGCCTTATGATGCCTGGCACTGGCTAGAAGAGAGGCCTCGACCTTGGCAAACACAGGGACAGCAGCTTTAAGCAGATTAACGTAGAGGGCTGGGGGCCAGGCCTAAAGTATGGTCCTCGATACGCAAGAGGAGGGTCCAGAATGGGAGAGGTGAGGCCAGACCACACGAATAAGCTGCTGGTGGCCGAGTTGGAAGTGAGAGATGGATGCAACCAATGGAAGATGATCTGGGTCGTGGCTCGGATGGTGCAGCTTCTAACCCTGAATTGGTGCATAGAGGCCTTAGTGATCCTGTGGACTCTTGAAGCTGTTAGGGTGTGGTAGATTTCTAGGGGGCAAATTCTCTAGGGCTTTGGAAGCTGAACTGTGGGTGTAGGGCTGCGGCCAGCTGAAAGTGGGCCCGCCCTGCCCTGTTTTATTGTGAGTGGTGTGTGCAGTGTGTGTGGTGCATGTTGGAACTTGCTTGTGGGATATAAGTTAAACTTGTAATGTGTGTTGTGAGAGGGAGGTCAGGAGACAGACCTCTTGGTGTCCATTTGTGAGTGGTTTTGTTTGACTTGCTGGGGATAGATGCTCGCGATGACTGGTGGGAGGTGGGGACTGGGGATGAGGGAGTGAGTGTTGGGGCTATGTTGCTTTTGTTATTTTGTTGAGTGGGAGCATCACACACAGCAATGTAGCAAGCAGTCACAGCATGTGATGTCCATCGGGCTATAATACAAATGTTCTCAGGGTACAGGGTAGTCCCACAAGTGATACACAATTTTGTGTTCTGTCCTGAAATGTCAATGGTTTGGCTATCAAGGTCAAGTGGGAACTAGTAAGAAAATACATAGGCAGACTCCGGCCTGAAGTGGTCTTACTTAAAAAAAACATTTAAGAGGGGCTCACTTCTCATTCCTTAGCAGGGGGGGCGTATATCACTTTGGCACACGCATGCTTCACTTCTGGTATTAGAAGGGTGGTGGTCCTGGTGAGGAAGTACCTTCCATTTCAGGTTACCCGGATGTGGAATGATCCTAATGGCACCTATGCTGGGGTTTAAGGATTGTGGGGAAGGACTGACATCACCCTAGTTGATATATGTGCCCCCCAACTGCAGGCTCCCACATTGGATAAGGTAGCCTCTATACTTATGGAGACATCCTTGTCAATGCTTATAATTAGGGGGACTTCAATGGTGTCATGGCTCCTGACTTGGATCATTCAAGGGAGGTAACAACTTAGACCAGAGAAGCACCCCTGGCTCGCTTTGTAAATACATTAGGGCTTTCTGATCTTTGGCGGCATTGTCATCCTACCGTGAGAGGGTACCCTTATTTTTCAGGTACACATGGGGTCTTTTCCAAACTCGACTTTGTCTTTGCTCCGACGGGCAATATGGGAGTGTTAGCTAGGGCAGAATATCTGACCTGGGGACTATCAAACTATTCCCCGCTCTGGGTCTCCGTGGGGAAGACGAAGTGTATAGGATCTGTGAGATGGAAACTGGTATTCAGACAAAATATCGAGTTAGAAATGTCGACTTACACAAATATCGACTTGTAAATATCTTGACACAAAAATATCGACAGCAAGAAAATTGTAGTCAAGAAATATCGCTTTAAAAAATATAGAAGTCTTTAATATCGTTTGCAAAAATACAGTTATTTAAAATATCAATTTTCTAATTAGAGTTATGCATTTTAGTAAATATTTTAAATGTAAGTGATATATTTTTTGTAAAAGAATTGTTTTATGTTTTTTATTATATATATGTGTTACGTTTTTTGTAGTTATCAATTTTATTTTAATTAAATGTTGCATTTTTTAGTTCCGTAGTTGGTTTCTATTTATTTAATTGAGATTTTAAAGTGTAATGTAATTTATTATTAATTAGCAATTAATTGGGTGATGATTAATATTAATTAATTAATTGATAATCAATGATGGTAATTGTGTAATTAATTTTAGGTGCAGTTTGTGGGGTTTATAGGGGTAAAGGGTGGGAAGTAATTTATTCTTCATTAATTAATTATTAGTTGTTAGTTGATATTAATGATTTGACTAAAAATTAATTATTGAAATTGTGTAATTAATTTTAGGTGTGGGTTGTGGGGGTTATAGGGGTAAACGGTGGGAAGTATTTTTTGTTTAATTAATAATTAGTTGATAATATTATTTAATTAATTGATATTTAATTAGGGTAATTCTTTATTTTGTGTGTGTGGGTTTTACTTTTATAGGGGTAAAGGGTGGGGAGTAAATTAATTTTACCTACTTATAATTAGTTGTTAAATACTATTAGTTTTTAAATTAAAAATACATTTAAATTGTGTAATACATTTTTTTATCAGTTTAATTGAAGCTGTGGGTTGTGGGGATTATAGGGGTAAAGTGTGGGATGTTAATGATTTTTATGAGCATTTAATTTGGTTTTTTATTGATAATATTTCTTTAATTGTTAAATTATGTTAATTATGGAAGTATGTTTTTTTAATTCAGATGTGTGTTAAGAAATATGTGGTGTTATAGGGTAGGAAATAAAAAAACTAAATTCATGTAATAATTAATGTTCTTTTTCTAAATATTTTCAAATGAAAAATATTTATATATTTGAAAACGATTCTTTTATTTTATTTAATATAATATTCGTAGGTATTTTTCATTTGTATTTAACTTTATATGTTTTATTTTTTAATTTTTAATATTAAATATATTTCTATTTTAATTTTTAACAGATTTATATCTTTATTTTGTTTTTTAAATATTTTGTTTGTTTTTCATTTTTACCTGACTGGGGTGGGAATATAAATTGTTACCCCTCTGAAATCCAAAACTTTCCCTTCTGTTGCACTGACTGGAGTGGGAATACTAAATTTTATCCCTCCGCTATGCAACACTTTCCCTATTGTTGTACTCACTGGAGTGGGAATAGTCATTTTTACCCCTCCATTATCCAAAACTTTCCCCACTGTTGCACTCATTGAAGTGGGAATAGTTATTTTAACCCCTCCGCTATCCATCACTTTCCCTACTGTTGCACTGATGGGAGTGGGAAGAGTAATTTTTACCCTCCGCTATCCAACACTTTCCCTACTGTTGCACTTATTGGAGTGGGAATAGTAATTTTTACCCCTCGACTATCCAACACTTTCCCTATTGTTGCACCCACTGAAGTGGGAATAGTAATTTGTACCCCACCGCTATACAACACTTATCCTACTGTGGCGCTGACTGTAGTGGGAAATGTAAGTTTAAAGATTTTTAATTAGTTTAAAGATTTAATTTATAATCAAATGTTTTTTTTTAAATTAGATTTTATGTTATTGACATAAATATATCTATTTATATATATATATTCACTGAAAAAACCATAGGTTATAGACCATATATAGTTAGGAATTAGCATTATCAAAACCTTATTTTACTCACACAAAACCATTGAAATTCGCATATATAGTTAGTTGCACTAACTATATATCGCGCACCCGCAATCCACTGCTGATGATGTCACATATTACATCATTCATGACATGGTCAGTGACATCACTGATGACATCACTGATGACATCTCAAATGACATCACTGATGCAACTAACTATATATGCGAATTTCAATGGTTTTGTGTGAGTAAAATAAGGTTTTGATAATGCTAATTCCTAACTATATATGGTCTATAACCTATGGTTTTTTCAGTGAATTTTCTAGGTTTTGTAAATGCTAATTCCTAACTATATATAGTCTATAACCTATGGTTTTTTCAGTGAATTTCAATGGTTTTTTAATAGCAAATATCAAGTGGTGTAAAATATTTTCTTCTTTTAAAGGAAAAATATATTTTATATGTATCTAATTTAATATTTTTATGTCTTTAATTTTTTTTGTTTCGCTACTGGTCCGCGCACCGGGTAGCTTCCCGTTAGCTCAATTTGGTGCCGTGACCCGATCCGCGCACCGGGAAACGTTCCGTTAGCGCAACTCCCGCGATCAAACACAACATCGTGACGCGTCGCGTAAGCGCGACGTATCGTGTTGCCGCGTAATGCGTCTTATGACGCGCCGCGTTAGCGCACCCGGAAGCGCTTCGGTTCGCGTCCCGAGACGTGAAACGCAACACCCCGGAAGTGAACCGGGCGCGTAACGGGACGCGTAACGTAAGCGTAACAGGTCATGTGACCTGAAAATAACACTTTTCATTGGTTCATTACATTTTTTTTTCCACAAATGATGAAAGCCCCCACCTTTTTTCCTCACTCTGACTTTCATCTTTGTGAGAGGAAGACCTACTTTCCATATTTTCTAAAATGGCAAGTGTTATAGCTGCAGCTGCTGGAGCCAATCCACCACCACCAAAAAAGGCTGGACCACCTCCTCAGGTCATCCTTAATCAAGAGGAGGAAGAAGAGGAAGAAGAGGAAGAGGAGCAAGAGAGGAGGCAGTTTTTGCCTGAAGAGCCAAGGAGGTCCCATGTGAAGGATAATTATATCTGGCAATTCTACACATTTCCCCGGGGCCAAAAAAAAGTAAATGCCCGCTACGTCACATGTCTGATCTGTGACAAAGTTCTGTCAAGAGGGACTAATAAAAAGTACAGCTTCGGCACATGGAGAGGTGGCACCCTATAAATTATAGTGCTGCGCAGGTACGTGACCTGCAGGAAAACCCCCCTCCTGTGGCCAGTACATCAACCGAACAGGCAGTGACGGGACCAGAGGCGAGGGAGACGGTCCCAAACATCCAGATGAACTTCGGGGACCTGAAGCATGTCTGCATTTTTTGCGGCAAATTAATTTGCTATGGGGAGAAAAGCATAAATCTAATCAACAGAGCTGTTGAAAATCATAAATGTACAAAACGCCCCAGAAAGTAAATTATCTTTTTTTTTTGTTGCTCCTGCTGAGCCCTTTATAATGAATGATTTTCGTTTCCCCCCCCCCAAAAAAACAAAAAAAATATAAAACCGTTCAAAAAATACAAAAAAAGTAAAAAAATGTTCAGAAAAATAATAAAAAAAATATAAAACAACAAAAACAATTAAAAAAAAGTTTTTTTCAGAACTACCTCCCATTTATAAAAAATTGCTAGAATGTTTAGCACTCTGGCAACCTCTATTTCTTTTGATTCGCTTCCCGGTTCGCGCGCCGGTACGCGAACCGGAAGCGAAACAGAAAAAAAACAATTAAAAAAAAAACAGGAAGAGTGAGTATAAGGGAAGGAAACAGAGAGTAATGTTAAAAGAAAGACAGCTAGAGGGAGTAACACGTAGATACTGTTTAATAGATCTATTTACCAAAGAAAAGATGTAAGAGGGTATAATTGAGAAAAACAAAATAGATAAGGAAGTGAAAGAAAAAAAGGAGAGTAGAAGAATAATAAACAAGAGTTTCTTGGAGAATGTGAGTGAATGTTCAAATTAAGAAGAAAAACAGTAAAGGATGTGGAATGAGAGGTAGGGATAGAACCGGACTAAAAGAACAACCCTGAGGGAAAGTGTTAAGAAAACAGTGAGCGAAAGTAAATAGGAATAAAACAAGATGTATGACAGTGACTAAGGTTAAAACATGTGGAATAACAGAGAGAAAAAACAGAAAGCAGAAAAGAAGAAGTGACAGAAAAGGAATAATTGAAACAGCAAAAAAATGTAAATAACATAGTGTGCTTGAACTACAGGGAGAAAGCATAATGAATAAGTAGTGAAAGAGTGATGAGTCAGAGACATTGAGAGTAATAGAGACGGACTGAGTGAACAGGAGTGAGGAACTATGAGAACAGAGGGAGTGAGAAAAGGAGTGGAAGGAGTAGAGTAAGTAAGTAATAGAAAAATGAATGAGGGAAGTAGCAAAGGCAGGAAACTGAGGGTTAAAGAAATGAAGCAGTGGAACTAATAGAAGTTAAATGTGATAGAGATGTAACGGAAAGAGTACAAAACACTTACCTTATAATTGTCGTTACCTTAGTCACTTGTTATTTTTATACTTTCAATCTGTGAAAGAAAGAACAAAAATTTGAAAAATATTAAAACATGTATTTAAAAATTAGTAAAGACAAGGGAAAAGATTGAAAATCATCCAAAGTCTTTTAGTTCAATAGACTCGAGCAGGTCAGCTGCCCACCCTATGTCATACAATTCTGACAAATCGGCATCCTCATCATATTCTTCATCATCCACAGGATATAAATCATCCAAGGGATCTACTTCCACTGACGTTTCAATGACAAGTTCAATGATAAGATCGAGATCAACAGATTGCTCATAATCACTCATGGTTGATGTTGTCGTTATCTTTAAAGAAAGAGAACAACAATGAGATGTTGCAGAGTAAGAGACAAATCTCAGAGACTATAATAGTAAAATTGTTTAACAAGAGTAACATTTTGCAGATATTATTTAGCCATGTCCAGCGATGCTGAGGAGGTGAGGCCTATGTCCAAGTTTTCAGTGAACAGGACTCATCTCTTCTTAACCTTGGATAAGCCTCACCGACTCTGTGTCCCCTGCTCATACTTAAATGTAAAGGGGCAGATTTATGTTAACTGGCGCATCCCCAGGGATGCACCAGTTAACATGCGCCGCTGCTCTGCCACCCATGGTGTGCCGCATTTACAATGCGGAGCACCATGGGGCAAAAACAGAACAGATGCGTCACGCATCTGTGCCGCAAAAGCGGCGCATTGCAGGAATCACGTCGCAAGCACGACATGACTCCTGCAATGCACAGGGGCAAGCCACACATTGCATGGTGCGTCACTCCTTATGCCTGTTTCAAACAGGCGTAAGGATTTGATTCAGCAATGCCATAATGCTGACTCAGTGAAATCTTGTAAATTTCACTGTGTTAGTTTTACACGGCTTTCATGCAAATGAACGCCCACCCTGCAACAAAACGCCCACATGAAACCTGACGCAGGTTTCATGTGGCGCAGGACTTTACAGCGTGACACATCTGCCTAGATGCATCAAGTTGTAAATATGTCGCAACATGGCGCATCTTTTGCGCCGCCGCTGCGTCACAAAAGTGATGCAACAGCGGCGCAAAAGAGGCGCACGGCCATCATAAATCTGCCCCTAACATTTTAAATGATTGGTTCAGGATGCCGATAAGGTGTGGCCTATCCAGAGGTTTGTTTGAGGTGAGGCCTACTCAGGGTTGCAGATGAAATTTAGGCTTGTTGAAGAGTACAGAGGAGATAATACATGTGCAGGCCTACCAACGAAGTGAGTCATGTCCACTGCACTCTTGAACAAAGGCCAGACCTCCTCTGTCTCCCTGGACAGGCCCAAACCTCATCTGCACAATGTGATTCGTAATGTTAGGAAACACAGGTGATATATTTGAAAAACGTGCAAATATTTTTGCTCATTTCACAATCACATCACCTGTATTTCCTCAGCTTAGGTATCTCGTTGTGCAGATGTAGTCTAGCATATCCAAGAGTACGCAGAAGATGAGGACTGTATGCAACAGAGCAATGTACATTACTCACCTCCCTTGACACTTACAGAAGCCTCAGTTTCTCCATGCCTCCTACACAGTTCTAAATGTATATCATTATCATCATAGTGACTATGAAACTCAAGCAGTACATATTGTGAAACCTAAATGTCTTAAAGTAACGATTTTTTAACCGACAAACAAGCAAATTATTCTCCCAGATTGATGGTGAGAAGTGATATATTTATTTAAAGAAGCAGACACCTTTTTGTCATTGTCATAAATGTAAAAAGCATTCCTTTTCTTTATGAACCATTTTCATGTCATAATTTGAAAACACAGCACAACTCCTATGTACAAGTACACCCTGTCAGTACTTAAATTTGCCAAGCACACACGCGGGCGTATTTACAAGAGCCTTGCACCACGGAGAAATGACTTAAATTTACCAAGCACTCATGAGGGCTTATTTACAAGGACCTTGCACCACCTTTAAAGTCACTTTTAACATGGGGAAAATGACGTGAATGCAGCTCATAAGCTTTGTAAATTTGCCCCCATGTTGACTATGAAACTCTTGCAGAACATATTGTGAAACCAAAATGACTTCAAGAAACGAGTTGTTAAACCGACAAACAAGCAAATTATTTTCCCATATTCATGGTGGGAAGTGAAATATTCATTTAAAGAAGCAGACACCTTTTTGTCCTACTCATAAATGTAAAAAGCATTTCTTTTTTAAAAAAAACGATTTTCTGATCATAATTTGAAAACACACCACAGCTCCTATGTACAAGCACACCCTGTCAGTACTTAAATTTGCCAAGCACACATGGGGGCGTATTTACAAGGACCTTGCACCACGGGGAAATGACTTAAATTTGCCAAACACTCATGAGGGCGTATTTACAAGGACCTTCCACCACCTTTAAAGTCACTTTTAACGTGGGGAAAATGACGTGAATGTGGCTCATAAGCTTTGTAAATTTGCCCCCATGTTGACTATGAAACTCTTGCAGACCATATTGTGAAACCTAAATGACTTCAAGAAGCGTGTTTTTAAACCGACAAACAAGCAAATTATTCTCCCATATTTATGGTGGGAAATGAAATATTTATTTAAAGAAGCAAACACCATTTTGTCCTTCTCATAAATGTAAAAAGCATTTCTTTTTTTTAAAAAACGATGTTCTGGTCATAATTTGAAAACACAGCACAGCTCTTATGTACAAGCACACTCTGTCAGTACTAATACTTCACATTTTCTCCAATTACAATTTGTCAAAGAAGCAAAATCTTTTTGGAAAATATAATGAATACACTTGACACAAAACAACATTTTAAATGCACAGCTGGCTTGCTTATTTTCTCCATAAACCATACTAGTCTCTATCTAAAGTAAATGAATCTTTTCTCACCTTAGCAAATGCTTTTTGAGTTTGAAAACAGTCTCAGGCACACACCAATTTTTCTTTAGCAGAGCAAAGGGTATGATCTTCTGAGTCTGCAACCAGCAATGGCACAGAAATCCTGTAATTCTTCACACATATCCCTCATGTCAGCCAATCAAAACTCTTCCCTCACTTTTTTCAAATGAACACCCTTCCCCCCTGCCCTTTCTGCCTTTTTTCCATAGCAACTACCTCCTGAAAGACCTCTCACACAACAATGTTTCAACTGAACTCTGAACTCTCAGTACACCTGCTTATCCAGTGCAATGTTACTTAAAATGATTTTTTCTTAACCATTCAAATTACATCTTTCAAAGAACTCATCCATGCACCCTAACTTTCTGTTTTCAGCAATCATAATCCACCAATCACTGCTACTGAATCATTAGCACTGAAACTCCACAGTTTTTTTCATAACAAACTCCTACTGTTTCAGCTGCCATTTCATTCCCACACTTCATCTGACTGCAGCAGAACATCCTCTCACCATGTTTTCTGTCTGGATTATTGGACATAGTTACATCCACTGGGCTCAAAGGTATGCTGATAATAGAAATTTACACAACCTCAATTTACAAAATGTGGAAATCAACTGGATGGGCCACAGATGATTAAGATGTCACCAATTGATACCATTGGTGAAAACCTTTTTGCATTTGCCAAACCCTGACCTGTTAATTGTGCACTGTGGAGGAAATGACTTGGGCACTTTGACTGGGGTAGGTCTGGAAATGCTTTTAAAGGACACCTTTGAGCAATTGATGGCACTTTTTCCTCAAACTGCCTTGGTATATTCAAATATATCAGGAAGGGGAAAGGATCACTTGTCCTGCTTAAACCCTGGTTTTGCAGGTCGAGGAGGTGGTATCTCCCAAAATATGACCCTCATACACGTGTATGTTGGAAACTTCTCTGAGCGGTATATACTGTGTCCCCGCTTTAATACACGTGCGTGCGTAATCATTGGATCATTTTTTGTGTGTGCACCCTCCACCAGGAGGTTTGCCTTAGGTTTAAGGCAGTAGTGATCGTGGAAAGTGGGGGATTAGTGGTGATATCGTTATTAAAAAGTCCGGACAGCCAGAAAGAGGTGAATTTAATAAATCTGGATTCGGACTGTAGATAAAATTCTAGGTGCACCCTCCGAATTGATAAGGAATTCAAGTGCACTTTGTATATGGTTTAAAAAGAGGTCAACATGTTTCAGCCTTGGGTAGTCAGTAGATCTATAGGCTTTCGTCAGGACCAATAGGGGTGAAAAATAGTGAAATATTGTGAGAAGAATTAAGGGTTATTGACCTGATTCTTCGTGAATTTAAGGCTTCATTGTACCTGCAAAAGAGAATGGACAGACATACATACACACAACAAGCAGGGAGATAGGGTATAGGAAACATATAGTTATGTACAATAGTACCCTTATAAATTTAAGGAACTAGAAAATGGCAATACTTTTCATTTAATCAAACTCATTTCAGGCGTCAACTCTCCCATTGTCATGCTTCGGCGGGCAAAGATGATTCGATTAATACTGTAGTGAGGTGCCCATAGTTCTAACATTTACTTGTTCTTGTGCGTGGTCTACGGTGAAAGACGCTATAACTATGGCCGCCCCACTTTCCACGATCACTACTGCCTTAAACCTAAGGCAAACCTCCTGGTGGAGGGTGCACACACAAAAAATGATCCAATGATTACGCACGCACGTGTATTAAAGCGGGGGCACAGTATATACCGCTCAGAGAAGTTTCCAACATACACGTGTATGAGGGTCATATTTTGGGGGATACCACCTCCTCGACCTGCAAAACCAGGGTTTAAGCAGGACAAGTGATCCTTTCCCCTTCCTGATTAAGAGAGTATACTACGGAGACTGAAAGGATTCTCACTCTACCTCCCCCATCCTTATGATTATACATATTCAAATATATGCCAAAGACAGAAATGGAGGTGGTCCAAGCAATTTTGTCCACAAATTGAGAAATCGAGGAAGCATGTAAATAAGTCTGTTTCAGCTTACATGAGAGACCATGGAATGGGCTCCATCTACAACAATAACTTGCGTTACTACATGCAAGATATCTACAGAGGAGATGGAGTTCACTTCTCAGATGAGGGGAACAGAATTTTCATCCTGAATTTAAGACTATGTATTGGTACCTACTTATAAGTACCTAGAACTTACACAGAACCCAAAAGCTCTTTTCAGAGCTACCTTAACTATGATTACTCTTTAAAAATTTCAAATGTACCTTTTTTCACTAATTTTCACTTTTGTTCGCTTCCCGGTTCGCGTACCGGCAGCTACCCTCGCGAAAAATTCCAATTTTTTTTTCTTTTTCGACATATATGAGCCTCCTCACCCACCCTTAGAAAACCTAGGGAGTCAGGATACGTCTCCCATGCCCCCTTATACCTATTTCCTACATTGTTTTTCCTCCATCTTGTGATTAAATTCGACCGAAACACAAGATGTCGGACTCCCGTTATGCTACCAGTTAGCTACCCGGTTCGCGTACCGGGTAGCGCCTCTACCGCAAAAAAACGGATTTTTTATTTTTTTTAATTTTTTGCCCCGCGGGACCCTTTAATAGCCCCCTCATCAATCCTAGGGGGTCAGGAGGGGTCTACCTTGCCCCCTTTCATTAATTTCCCCCTTCGTTTTTCTTCACCTCTTGTCTCTCGATCCTACCGAGAGACAAGATGGCGGCCGCTCCGGACTGTTTAGAATGTTGACAGACACCGGAGAGCCAATCAGCTTCGCTTCGCGAAGTTCCGTTACGCGTCAGATACGCGAACCGGGGCGCTAACCGGAGCGCTGTTACAGATATATATTTTTTTTGAACGTTAATTTATCAAAATCCACTGGAGCACATATATTGAGACATAGCAAAGGCACATCGGGCAAACAATATCTACAATTTTGCCAAGTTTCGTGGAAATCCATTCAGCCGTTCGAGCTAAAAGTGAGTCCAACCGCCCTATGGAAAATTGCATGGGAAAAACGCGTTTTGGGACCCCCCTTTTTTCTCGGCCCCCCCTTGACGAAACCCCCCCAAATTTTCAGGGGCTGCTCAAAAACAAAATGTTCAGCCAATTCCGTCCTCAAACGCCAAAGTTATTAGACATAGAATTTTCAAAAATCCCATAGGAAAAAAATCCTAACTATATATACCTACTGCCGACCGCCAGTAGGTAATATATATATGTAATTTTTATATCATTTTAAAATTATAAAATAAATAAAAATGATTAGTTTGTTAATTGTTTTAAAGTGAATATAAGTATATATATATATATATATATATATATATATATATATATATATATATATATATTCACTGAAAAAACCATAGGTTATAGACCATATATAGTTAGGAATTAGCATTTACAAAACCTTGAAAATTCACTGAAAAAACCATAGGTTATAGACCATATATAGTTAGGAATTAGCATTTACTAAACCTTATTTTACTCACACAAAACCATTGAAATTCCATATATAGTTAGTTGCACTAACTATATATCGCGCACCCGCAATCCACTGCTGATGATGTCACATATTACATCATTCATGACATGGTCAGTGACATCACTGATGACATCACTGATGACATCTCAAATGACATCACTGATGACATCACTGATAACAACATCCAGTGATTTTTTGTTTCTATAAAGTTTAAATATGTCTTACATATTGAAGAATGAGTGGATGTGTAAGTGTCTGGACGAAGGATTTAGTAGGTGCATGACTGACTGTATGAGTGAGTGATTAAATGTGTCTCACTGACTGCATGGGTTAGTGACTAAACTGTCTTAATTTGTGCATCATTATGTCTGTTGTTCTGTAAACTGCTGCATGTGTTGATCAGTAGCTATATGAGTAACTATATGGGTTATTGATTGATTGCCCAAGTATTTGTATGGGAGACTGAGTGTGTGTGTGGCTAGCTGGGAGGTGTGTGACTCTGTGCAGATCAATCTGTACTTGTATCAATGATTGTATAAGAAGGTAAGTATGTGTTAGTATATGTTTGAAAATGTAAGGTGCTCTATGTTTAACTGTATAGACAAGAAAATGGAAGTGTCATTGATTCTTTACAGGACTGACTAGGTGTGTGAGTAACTCCATGGATGCGTGGCAGACTGTGAGTGTCTGTATAGGTGTATGAGTGCATATGATAGTGTTGTAAAGATGAGTGATTGTATGTATGAATGATTGTATGGGTGAATGAGTGAAGGTGTGTGTAGACGTAGCAATCAGTGAGTGCGTATGTAGTAACTAGTATTGGTGTGTCAATGGTTTCAAAAATTATACTCTCTTTTTAACACTGGGTGAAACAGAGGTTATATTAAAATGTGAGGAGATGCATTGTATTGTCACATGAATGATATCATCAGTGATGTGGTCATTGATGTCAAATGAGATGTCATCAGTGATGTCATCAGTGATGTCATTTGAGATGTCATCAGTGATGTCATCAGTGATGTCACTGACCATGTCATGAATGATGTAATATGTGACATCATCAGCAGTGGATTGCGGGTGCGCGATATATAGTTAGTGCAACTAACTATATATGGAATTTCAATGGTTTTGTGTGAGTAAAATAAGGTTTAGTAAATGCTAATTCCTAACTATATATGGTCTATAACCTATGGTTTTTTCAGTGAATTTTCAAGGTTTTGTAAATGCTAATTCCTAACTATATATGGTCTATAACCTATGGTTTTTTCAGTGAATTTCATTGGTTTTTTAACAGCTAATATCTGTAGCTGTAAAATTTATTCTTCTTTAAATCCAAAAATATATTTTATATGTTTATGAATAATTATTTTTTTAAATATTTTTTTTTCTTCGTTCCCGCTTCGCGAATCGGGAACCTTACAGTAAAAAAATGTTCATAAAAATAAAAAAAAAAGTTCTTTTCAGAACTACCTCCCCGTTATTAAAAAATTGGTACAATATTTGGAACTGTGCCAACCTCTATTTCTCTTAGTTCGCTTCCTAGTTCGCTCGCTGGTACGCGAACTGGAAGCGAACCAAAAACAGTAAGTATAAGGGAAGGAAACACACACTTATGTTAAAAGAAAGACAGCTATAGGGGAGTAAACTAGAGATACTATTACCCATAATCCACTACTGATGATGTCACATATTACATCATTCATGACATGCTCAGTGACATCATCAGCAGAGGATTGCGGGTTTTTTGGCAACATGCCTTATCGACGGTTTAATAACGCTGCCTTTTGCTTTATATAAGTTTTCAAATTGTATGAAATATATACCAATAGGTCTTTATGAACCTTTAGGTAGTGCTTTTGTTCATGAGGTCTGGTCGCTTCCATACACATACAGATGTTTCAAAGATGATCAAGAAGTTTATCTGAATGGAGAGGAATGCACTGAGACGCCAGATCATTCACTAATGTGTAGGCACATACAGTTACACGATTCATGCAACAAACACCGACCAAATATGGCTTGCGTGATGCAAGGCACGCCAGTTCCTGCTATCACCCCACGTTCAAGTTGTTGGAAAATGGTAGTTATTTGATGCTCAATAATGAAGATTGTTCTGAGTTAATTAAAAGTATTCCTTTTTATCGTAACAGTAAGTGAACGGGTTATTTGCTGCAGAAATGTTCTATTTCCTCCCACACATGAACATAGGGAGTTTTCAATCTGGCCACAAATACCAACCTTGGGACACGTTTCAACGCCATGACAAGAATAAGAGCTCTTTTGTCTCAGAGAGAGGTGGCCTTGAGTTCGGCCCGTGAAACTTTCGTACTTCACATAGCGAACACCCGTACACAGGTTTGCCTTTCAATTTCAGCAACATGTTTCCGACTATCTTTAACGCATCCTCCACAAAATCCCTGGCACACTTTTTTAAAGTTGTTACCAGTGGTCTCGTGACTTCATTTGAGAAAATCTTTGGAGTCATCCCTGCTCCCTTTCATTCCATTTTCTCCACTCTGGTTCGTGGATTGCATTTTTACTTGCATTACCAGCGGACGCTCTTGTGCTTTTTTACATTTTTAAATATGGATGTCCCTCCTATGCAACCTCCGACCCTGCAGCTGCTGACACTGTTCCGCAATCGCATGCTAGAATATTATGGCACAATGCCGTTGGCGATATTAAGCACGGCATATGGATTATCTTTTCGGTTCTCCTACTTCACCTGTGTCCAGCCTGTATTTCACTGCCTGACCTGTGATTTCGATTGGGCCATTGATTTGTGTCTCTGCAGACCGGTTTCTCCTGACGTCGACTTTAATCAGCTGATGACTCCTATCATTACTCACGAGTTGATTTGTCCTGGCGAAAGGATTATGGCTGTGGCATTGATGCATGGACTACTTGGTCCCTGGAATTTACTGGCGGCAGCACAGTCTTTCTTGGAACACAGCTTTCTTGAAAACCCACCGAGCTGTCCTCTGATGGTGATAGAGGATCCGGTGCTGGGAGAGCACGTATGTTCTTTTCCGCTTTTAAATTGGATGGCTGAACTGTTTTCGGATGAAGACGGTGACTTCCTGTTGGAGGCTGTTGCAGCTTATTTTGCATACACAGTTATGTCATAGACCTTTTTCATGTTTCATATGCTGAGTACTAGCATTTCATTGACAATTCATTGACTTAATTGTCAAGTTTTTATTATTTACCTTGCCTATTGGCTTAAGACTCGATAAAGTACTTGGCTGTTTTATTTTTCTTTAGCATTGAATTTTCCTAGTTTTTAATGCTTTACCTTGCGGACCGTCCACATATAAACTTGCAATCTGCTCTCATGAGATGGCACTTCTATTATCTTATTCAGTTCGTTTCCGGATCATGAGGAGGTGTCATCTAGGTCCTGGATATCTTTACACCGTGTTAAGTTAGCATGGGCTCATTACCGGTTTAAACGCCATTTTTCCTTTTTTGCAACTTCTGCACACGACATTTAGTTGTTGCTTTAGCTTTCCACCTAGTAGTTCATCGTGGTTTACATGAGAATAATATGTTATTGGTCTACTATCTGCTTTACTTGTTAAACTATATCTGTACAGCGAGTGCTAAAGTTTCAAGAACAACACGGTACAGAATTGTTATGAGGTCTGATCTCCACGACTTCATACTCATAACATAAGTGCAACTTCTGCCAATTCTGGGCATGAGGCGGGTTTTATATTGCTTTGCCGAACACACATACACAACAGTTGATGCGGTTCACATGAAGAGAGAGCTGGTGTATGCTGATGTGATTCCTTCAAATCTAAGACACTAAAGTATGGGCACGCCCTAAACCAACACAAAGAGACCTTCTTAGCAAATAATATAATATGTGTATTAGGGAGGGTGAGATATAAGCAGCCGCGGGCCGTGGAGGGAGTTACGGTGAGGCAGGGAGGCGGGGAGGGGGAGAAGCAGGGTGGAGCCCTCTCTACCTTGCCCCTCCCCCTCCCCGCCTCCCTGCCCCACCGTAACTCCCTCCACGGCCCGCGGCTGCTTATAAGTGTTGCTAACTCTTATTCATTTACAGCATGTTAACATACTGTCACCATTCGCTTTTTATGTACTAGTAACTATGCTGGTAATTTTGCTACTGATAATATGTGTACTTGTATTCTCCACCCTGCTTCTCCCCCTCCCCGCCTCCCTGCCTCACCGTAACTCCCTCCACGGGCCGCGGCTGCTTATAAGTGTTGCTAACTCTTATTCATTTACAGCATGTTAACATACTATCACCATTCACTTTTTATGTACTAGTAACTATGCTGGTAATTTTGCTACTGATAATATGTGTACTTTTATTATCTAAGGTACTACGCCTGAGAAGACGGCATTAGTAAATAAACATTTCAAATACACATGTGTTCTTCTTAACTCCATGTTCTGGTTTCTAAGAAATATATAACGACCGACTGTTCATGAGTTCCACGTATCCTGAGGTACTATAAGTTCATATTCTGGATTGTCTAAACATTGAGAGTTTGTTATATCCAATGTGACACTGTACCTAGCTTGCTAAATAGTTTTTGATTACTAACGTGAGTTTTGGGACACCCTAATTCGCCGAGGTTCCAATCCTCTGTCCACAGTTCTGTGTGAGAACAGAAACCCTGCGACAGGGGCACCCCCGACCCTTGCTGGACCTTCATCACACTTGCGATACAACTCCAGCAATGCGCCACCTTTACGGCACAGATACATCACGCATCTGTGCTGTTTTTGCCCCGTGATGCGCCGCATTGTAAATGCAGCACACCATAGGTGACGGAACAGCGGCACAGAATGACTAACACATCCCTGGTGATGCGCCAGTCATCATAAATCTATCCCTATGCTTCTTATCTTGTTAGAGATGAACCGCCATATGTATCATCAAAGTTATTTGCATTTCCTAAATAGCGAACTTTAAGGAATAAATAGCGATTCTTTACCATTCCTAGTTTGCGATGAGCTATTTGCTAATTAGCCGAATGTAGCCCAATGAAGCCCAATGTAGCCCAATGTAGCCCAAAGATGGCCGCCAGACACACAAAAAAACAAATGTAGCCCAAATATCAGCCAGATGTAGCCCAACTATAGCCCAGTGACAGAATGACCAATCAGCTTCGCAAACCTCCGTTACGCGAAGCGGAGCGCTGTTACAGATATATATCTTTTTTTGAACGTTAATTTCTCAAAATCCACTGGAGCACATATATTGAGACCTAGCAAAGGCACATCGGGCTACCAGTCCCTAATATTTTGCCAAGTTTCGTGCAAATCCATTCAGCCGTTCAATTATTATTTTTATTATTTTTTTTTCCCCGCGGGGCCCTTTTAAAACCTCCACATCAAACCTAGGGGGTCAGCGAGGATCTACTATGCCCCCTTATAGTTATTTCCCCCTTTGTTTTGACCTCCTCTTGTCTCTCGATCCTACCGAGAGACAAGATGGCGGCCGCTACGGACTGTTTGGAATGTTGACAGACGCCGGAGAACCAATCAGCTTCGCTTCACAAAGCTCCGTTGCGCGAAAAGTCCGCGAACCAGAGCGCTAACCGGTCCGCTGTTACAGATATATATCTTTTTTTAAACGTTAATTTCTCAAAATCCACTGGAGCACATATATTGAGACCTACAAAAGGCACATCGGGCTACCAGTCCCTACAATTTTGCCAAGTTTCGTGCAAATCCATTCAGCCGTTCGGGCTAAAAGTGAGGCCAACCGCCCTATGGAAAACTCAATGTTAAAAACACGTTTTGGGACCCCCCTTTTTTCTCGGCCCCCACTGGACGAACCCCCCCCAAATTTTCAAGGGCTGCTCAGAAACAAAATGTGCCATTTTCCTGAAAATTTCAGCCAATTCCGTCCACAAACGCCAAAGTTATTAGACATAGAATTTTCAAAAAACCCATAGAGAAAAAATCCTAACTATATATACCTACTGGCGACCGCCAGTAGGTAATATATATATATATATATATATATATTAATTATTATGTGTGTGTTTAACTTTTTTAAATGAAGTTTATTTGTTACATTTGGTAAAATCTATATTAAATGTAATTTATTTTTAGAAAATTAATATTATTTAATGTATTTATCTTATTATATATATATATATATATATATATATATATATATATATATAGTTAGGATTTTTTCTCTATGGGATTTTTGAAAATTCTATGTCTAATAACTTTGGCGTTTGTAGACGGAATTGGCTGAAATTTTCAGGAAAATGGAACATTTTGTTTCTGAGCAGCCACTGAAAATTTGGGGGGGGGGGTCGTCAAGGGGGGGGCGAGAAAAAAGGGGGGTCCCAAAACGCGTTTTTCCCATGTTAATTTCCATAGGGCGGTTGGCCTCACTTTTAGCCCGAACGGCTGAATGGATTTGCACGAAACTTGGCAAAATTGTAGGGACTGGTAGCCGGATGTGCCTTTGCTAGGTCTCAATATATGTGCTCCAGTGGATTTTGAGAAATTAACGTTCAAAAAAATATATATATCTGTAAGCGCGCTCCGGGCAGCGACCCGGTTCGCGTACCTGACGCGTAACGGAACTTCGCGAAGTGAAGCTGATTGGCTCTCCGGTGTCTGTCAACATTCTAAACAGTCCGGAGCGGCCGCCATCTTGTCTCT
Organism: Lissotriton helveticus; assembly: GCF_964261635.1. Classification (NCBI taxonomy): domain Eukaryota; kingdom Metazoa; phylum Chordata; class Amphibia; order Caudata; family Salamandridae; genus Lissotriton; species Lissotriton helveticus. Next base: position 836,968,704 of record NC_136070.1, read on the forward strand.
CGGTAGGATCGAGAGACAAGAGGAGGCCAAAACAAAGGGGGAAATGACCATAAGGGGGCATAGTAGATCCTCCCTGACCCCCTAGGTTTGATGTGGAGGCTTTAAAAGGGCCCCGCGGGGCAAAAAAAATAAAAAACTTTTTTTTGTTTTTTTTGCGTGGGGAGCGCCCGGTACGCGCACCGGGAAGCGGTCCGGGGAGCGTACTATAAGGAAAAAAGAATGATAGACTATGATATTTTGAAATATTGTATGTTTATTGATTGTTCTTTTTGTTGTTTTTTTTTATTTTTTTATTTAAGTAGCAGTATTAATGATTATTAAATATCAATGTATTTTTGGAATTGTGCACAGTATACTATAAGTCTGACTTTACATTATAATCAATTTGGTACTAGTTTATGAATTACATATAAAAATGATTAAAGACTCAAACAATTTTTTAATATTACATATAATTTTATTTTTCGGATTGTTTTTCAAAATTTAATAGAACGTCTAACATTTGACTGTCCGATATGTCCTCTTGTTGAGTGAACATAACTTCCCACATTTGACCGTCATCATAATGAAGTAAATGATCCACAGATTCTACACATTGTAGAAGTTCATGGTCTCGTGATTCATCCATGAATTCCAAGTCAATGGGTTCAATTATTTCCTCATTGTTCATGTCTAGGACAATTTCAAAGGAAACGTTCTGTTCTCCTTGCATTTTTGTGCTAAAATTTGAATAAAAAATAAATATATCAGTAGAGATAGGGCACTGTTGGGTTTAAGTTCAGACAGGTACTTTTGAGGCATGAAGTAGTACTATTAAAAAGTGCCTGTGAAAAAGCCTATGTAAATTCATAATTATACCACAGAAACCTAAATCAATCCATAATTATATTTAAACAAGCCTTTCTCAATGTCTAACTCTTACAGAGGGATAGTATATAACTATCTGAAAATGTTTTCAAATTTATAAAATAATATCTTACCTTTTAAAAACAAGTTTAAGTTGTGAGTGAAAATGATCTTGCAATGTAGTTCAGGAAGTAGTAGTCAAAATGGCTGTGTTTCTCTCTCTTTTTTTATATATATTCAGGTATATAACCAATCAAATGTCAGGTAAAAAAAGTAGAAAATGAAAGTAACATTTTAATTGGTTGTCAATTCCAACACTTCAGATGTGTTTTGTGAAGTAATTTACCTCAGGGTATTTAGAGAGGTCTACAGGCTAAATGGCTAAATGGTATTCCAACCAAATTTGTGAAAATGGTAGGGATTGGTATGTAGTATGAGTTAATCTATATTTGGTGACATTGTCTCCAGGGTTTTTTCTGTAAATTACTTTCCCACCTTTTTTAATGGAGCGCTTCCCGGTGCGCGCCCCGGTACGCGAACCGGCAGCGTTACGGGAGTCCACCATTTTGTGTTTCGGTAGAATTGAGATACAAGATGGAGGGCAAATAATGTTCAGAATGGTTAGAAGGGGGCACGGTAGACGTATCTTGACCCCCTAGGTTTTCTGAGGGTGGCCGAGGAGGCCCATATGTGCGAAAAAAAAAAATTTAAAAAATTTCGCACGGTTAGCGTCCGGTGCGCGTACCGGGTAGCGCTCCGGGGAGCGTACTTTGGTGAAAATTAGTGAAAAAAGTTAGAGTAAAATAATAATTGTGAGTGATCAGATGTAGGGTAGCTCTGAAAAGAGCTTTTGCGTCCTGTGGCTGATGTAGGTAACTACAAGTAGGTACCAATGCACAGTCTTAAATTGAGGATGAAAATTCTGTTCCCCTCATCTGAGAAGTGAACTCCATCTCCTCTGTAGATATCTTGCATGTAGTAACGCAAGTTATTGTTGTACATGGAGCCCATTCCATGGTCTCTCATGTTAGCTGAAACAGACGTATTTACATGCTTCCTTGATTTCTCAATTTGTGGACAAAATTGGTTCGACCACCTCCATTTCTGTCTTTGGCATATATTTGAATATACCAAGGCAGTTTGAGGAAAAAGTGCCATCACTTGGTCAAAGGTGTCCTTGAAAAGCATTTCCAGACCTACCCCAGTCAAAGTGCCCAAGTCATTTCCTCCACAGTGCACAATTAACAGGTCAGGTTTTGGCAAATGCATAAAAGTTTTCACCAATGGTATCAATTGGTGACATTTTAATCCTCTGTGACCAATCCACTTAATTTCCACATTTTGTAAATTGAGGTTAGGTAAATTTCTGTTATCAGCAAACCTTTGAGCCCAGTGGATATAACTATGTCCAACAATCCAGACAGAAAACATGGTGAGAGGAGGTTCTGCTGCAGTCAGATGAAGTGTGGCAATGAAATGGCAGTTGAAAAAATAAGAGTTTAAAATGAAAAAAACTGTGGAGTTTCTGTGGTAATTAATCAGTAGCAGTGATTGGTGGATTTTGATTGCTGAAAACAGAAAGTTAGGGTGCATGGATGAGTTCTTTGAAAGATGTAATTTGAATGGTCAAGAAAAAATCATTTTATGAAAGATTGCACTGGATATGCAGGTGTACTGAGAGTTCAGAGTTCAATTGAAACATTGTTGTGTGAACTTGCAAACATCAGAGGTCTTTCAGGAGGTGGTTGCTATGCAAAAAAGGCAGAAAGGGCAGAGGGGGGCAGGGTGTTGATTTGAAAAAAGTGAGGGAAGAGTTTTGATTGGGTGACATGAGAGATATGTGTGATGAATTACAGCATTTCTGTGCTTTTTATGGCTGCAGACTCTGGAGTGCATACCTTTTGCTCTGCTGAAGACAAATTGGTGTGTTTCTGAGACTGTTTTGAAACTCATAAAGTATTTGCTAAGGTGAGAAAAGATTCATTTAATTTAGATAGAGAATAGTATGGTTTAGGGAGAAAATTATGAAGAAAGTTGTGTATTTAAAATGTTGCTTTGTGTCAAGTGTTTTACAAATAGATTTTGTTTCTTTGTGTTACATAGCCATGTTAAAAGTGACGCAAAAATAGTGCAAGGGTCCTACAAAAATGCTTTCATGTGTCTTAGGGTATTTTAACTCACTTCCCCATGAATGTATGAATATAATTGCTTTACAAGATGTGTTTAAAAACTTTTTTGAAATCAATTAGGTTTCTTGATATGTACTGCTAGAGTTTCATAGGTTGCTGGGGGCATATTTTCAAGGCTTCTGAGTTCCTTTGATGTAATTTTTCCCATTTTAATTTAAGACCTTTCCCCGTGGTGCAAGGTCCTTGTAAATATGCCCCCATCTGTGCTTGGCAAATTTAGATTTTAATTCTTTGACTAACATAGCCATGTTAAAAGTGACCCAAAAATGTTGCAAGGGCCTTAAAAAAACCGCTTTCATGTGTCTTAGGCCATTTTAAGTCATTTCCCCTTGAATGTAGGTATATCATTGATTTAGATGATGTGTTTAAAAACGATTTTTGAAAACAATTAGGTTTCTTGATATGTACTGCTAGAGCTTCATAGGTTGCTTGGGGCATATTTATAAGGCCTTTGAGTCTCTCTGATGTTATTTTTCCCATTTTAATTTAAGACCTTTCCCTGTGGTGCAAGGTCCTTGTAAATACGCCCCCATCTGTGCTTGGCAAATTTAGATCTTGATTATTTGAGTTACATAGCCATGTTAAAAGTGATCCAAAAATGGAGCAAGGGCTTAAAAAAACCGCTTTCATGTGTCTTAGGGCATTTTAAGTCACTTCCCGATGAATGTAGGTATATAATTGATTTAGATGATGTGTTTTAAAACGTTTTTTGACATCAATTAGGTTTCTGGATATGTAGTGCTAGAGTTTCATAGGTTGCTTGGGGCATATTTATAAGGCATTTGAGTCTCTCTGATGTTATTTTTCCCATTTTAATTTAAGACCTTTCCCCGTGGTGCAAGTTCCTTGTAAATATGCCCCCATCTGTGCTTGGCAAATTTAGATTTTAATTCTTTGACTAACATAGCCATGTTAAAAGCGACCCAAAAATGGTGCAAGGGCCTTAAAAAAACGCTTTCATGTGTCTTAGGACATTTTAAGTCATTTCCCCTTGAATGTAGGTATATAATTGATTTAGATGATGTGTTTAAAAACGATTTTTGAAATCAATTAGGTTTCTTGATATGTAGTGCTAGAGTTTCATAGGTTGCTTGGGGTATATTTAAAAGGCATTTGAGTCCCTTTGATGTTATTTTTCCCATTTTAATTAAAGACATTTCCCCGTGGTGGAAGGTCCTTGTAAATACACCCCCATGTGTGCTTGGCAAATTTAGATTTTGATTATTTGACTTACATAGCCATGTTCCATACAGTTCTCACCTTCTGCGTAGTCTTTGTTATGCTAGACTCCATCTGCACTATGAGATACCTAAGCAAAGGAAACACAGGTGATGTGATTGTGAAATGAGGAAAAGAAACTCCACATTTTTCAATTACATCACCTGTGTTTCCTAAGTTTACGAATGACATTGTGCAGATGAGGTTTAGGCCTGTCCACGGACACAGAAGAGGTCTGGCCTTTGTTCAAGAGTGAAGTGGACATGACTTACTTCATTGGTAGGCCTTCACATGTATTATCTCCTCTGTACTCTTCAACAAGCGTAAATTTCATCTGCAACCCTGAGTAGGGCTCACCTTAAACAAACCTCTGGATAGGCCACACCTTATCGTCATCCTGAATCAATCATTTAAAATGTTAGGGACAGATTTATGATAGGTGTATGCCTCTTTTGCGTCACTGTGCGTCACTTTTGTGACGCAGCGGCGGTGCAAAAGATTTGCTATGTGGCGACATATTTACAACTTGATGCATCTAGGCAGATGTGTCATGCTGTAAAGTCCCGTGCCACATGAAACCGATGCAGCAGTGATGCAAAAGATGCACCATGTTGCAAGACAGGCCTCACTTCATCTCCAACAAGATAAGAAGCTGAATCTTCTGTAAATGTCAAAATTGTTGTATACACTGCTGAACTTCTCTGTACTCTTTGATATGCTAGACTCCATCTGCAGTATGAGATACCTAAGCAAAGGAAACACAGGTGATGTGATTGTGAAATGAGGAAAAGAAACTCCACATTTTTCAATTACATCACCTGTGTTTTCTAACTTTACGAATGACATTGTGCAGATGAGCTTTAGGCCTGTCCACTGACACAGAAGAGGTCTGGCCTTTGTTCAAGAGTGAAGTGGACATGACTTACTTCATTAGTAGGCCTTCACATGTATTATCTCCTCTGTACTCTTCAACAAGCGTAAATTTCATCTGCAACCCTGAGTAGGGCTCACCTTAAACAAACCTCTGGATAGGCCACACCTTATCGTCATCCTGAATTAATCATTTAAAATGTTAGGGACAGATTTATGATAGGTGTATGCCTCTTTTGCGTCACTGTGCGTCACTTTTGTGACGCAGCGGCGGTGCAAAAGATTTGCTATGTGGCGACATATTTACAACTTGATGCATCTAGGCAGATGTGTCATGCTGTAAAGTCCCGTGCCACATGAAACCGATGCAGCAGTGATGCAAAAGATGCACCATGTTGCAAGACAGGCCTCACTTCATCTCCAACAAGATAAGAAGCTGAATCTTCTGTAAATGTCAAAATTGTTGTATACACTGCTGAACTTCTCTGTACTCTTTGATATGCTAGACTCCATCTGCAGTATGAGATACCTAAGCAAAGGAAACACAGGTGATGTGATTGTGAAATGAGGAAAAGAAACTCCACATTTTTCAATTACATCACCTGTGTTTTCTAACTTTACGAATGACATTGTGCAGATGAGCTTTAGGCCTGTCCACGGACACAGAAGAGGTCTGGCCTTTGTTCAAGAGTGAAGTGGACATGACTTACTTCATTGGTAGGCCTTCACATGTATTATCTCCTCTGTACTCTTCAACAAGCGTAAATTTCATCTGCAACCCTGAGTAGGGCTCACCTTAAACAAACCTCTGGATAGGCCACACCTTATCGTCATCCTGAATTAATCATTTAAAATGTTAGGGACAGATTTATGATAGGTGTATGCCTCTTTTGCGTCACTGTGCGTCACTTTTGTGACGCAGCGGCGGTGCAAAAGATTTGCTATGTGGTGACATATTTACAACTTGATGCATCTAGGCAGATGTGTCATGCTGTAAAGTCCCGTGCCACATGAAACCGATGCAGCAGTGATGCAAAAGATGCACCATGTTGCAAGACAGGCCTCACTTCATCTCCAACAAGATAAGAAGCTGAATCTTCTGTAAATGTCAAAATTGTTGTATACACTGCTGAACTTCTCTGTACTCTTTCATATGCTAGACTCCATCTGCACTATGAGATACCTAACCAAAGGAAACACAGGTGATGTGATTGTGAAATGAGGAAAAGAAACTCCACATTTTTCAATTACATCACCTGTGTTTTCTAACTTTACGAATGACATTGTGCAGATGAGCTTTAGGCCTGTCCACGGACACAGAAGAGGTCTGGCCTTTGTTCAAGAGTGAAGTGGACATGACTTACTTCATTGGTAGGCCTTCACATGTATTATCTCCTCTGTACTCTTCAACAAGCGTAAATTTCATCTGCAACCCTGAGTAGGGCTCACCTTAAACAAACCTCTGGATAGGCCACACCTTATCGTCATCCTGAATTAATCATTTAAAATGTTAGGGACAGATTTATGATAGGTGTATGCCTCTTTTGCGTCACTGTGCGTCACTTTTGTGACGCAGCGGCGGTGCAAAAGATTTGCTATGTGGTGACATATTTACAACTTGATGCATCTAGGCAGATGTGTCATGCTGTAAAGTCCCGTGCCACATGAAACCGATGCAGCAGTGATGCAAAAGATGCACCATGTTGCAAGACAGGCCTCACTTCATCTCCAACAAGATAAGAAGCTGAATCTTCTGTAAATGTCAAAATTGTTGTATACACTGCTGAACTTCTGTGTACTCTTTCATATGCTAGACTCCATCTGCACTATGAGATACCTAACCAAAGGAAACACAGGTGATGTGATTGTGAAATGAGGAAAAGAAACTCCACATTTTTCAATTACATCACCTGTGTTTTCTAACTTTACGAATGACATTGTGCAGATGAGCTTTAGGCCTGTCCAAGGACACAGAAGAGGTCTGGCCTTTGTTCAAGAGTGAAGTGGACATGACTCACTACATTGGTAGGCCTGGACATGTATTATCTCCTCTGTATTCTTCAACAAGCCTAAATTTCATCTGCAACCCTGAGTAGGCCTCACCTCAAACAAACCTCTGGATAGGCCACTCCTTATCGTCATCCTGAATCAATCATTTAAAATGTTAGGGACAGATTTATGATAGGTGTGTGCCTCTTTTCCGCTGCTGTGCGTCACTTTTGTGACACAGCGGCGGTGCAAAAGATTTGCTATATTGTGACATATTTACAACTTGATGCATCTAGGCAGATGTGTCATGCTGTAAAGTCCTGTGCCACATGAAACCTGCGTCAGTTTTCATATAGGTGTTTTGTTGCAGGGTATGCATTTATTTGCATGAAAGCCCTGTAAAACTAACACAGTGAAATTTAGAAGATTTCCCTGAGTCTGCTTTATAGCATTGCTGAATCAAATCCTTACGCCTGTTTGAAACAGGCATAAGGAGTGATGCACCATGCAATGTGAGGCTTCCTCCTGTGCATTGCAGTAGACATGTCGCGCTTACGACGTGATTCCTGCAATGTGCTGCTTTTGCAGCACAGATGCGTGACGCATCTGTGCTGTTTTTGCTCAATGGTGCTCCACATTGTAAATGCGGCACACCATGGGTGGCAGAGCAGCGGTGCACATTAACTGGTGCATCCGTGGGGATGCGCCAGTTAACATAAATCTGCCCCTTTACATTTAAGTATGAGCAGGGGACACAGTCGGTGAGGCTTATCCAAGGTTAAGAAGAGATGAGTCCTGTTCACTGAAAACTTGGACATAGGCCTCACCTCCTCAGCATCGCTGGACATGGCTAAATAATAGCTGCAAAATGTTACTCTTGTTAAACAATTTTACTATTATAATCTCTGAGATTTGTCTCTTACTCTGCAACATCTCATTGTTGTTCTCTTTCTTTAAAGATAACGACAACATCAACCATGAGTGATAATGAGCAATCAGTTGATCTCGACCTTATCATTGTACTTGTAATTGAAACGTCAGTGGAAGTAGATCCCTTGGATGATTTAAATCCTGAGGATGATGAAGAACATGATGAGGATGCCGATTTGTCAGAATTGTATGACATAGGGTGGGAAGCTGACCTGCTTGAGCCTATGGAACTATAAACATTTATTTTTAAAATTTACTTGAAATGAAAAGTAAAAATGTAAACCGTTTCATTTAAAATTAAACACAACTTCAAAAACAGGTTATGTGTAGTGTCTTTAATGAAATAGTAAAATATGCTAATACAATTAGATCAGATTCACATATAAAACAGCACAGGTAAAATGTAGAAGCATTCCATTTCTTTGCTACTATTTGTGATTTCTAAATTTGCCAATGCACTAAAAATTATTCTATGTAAAAATAACAAGTAGTGTGTTAAATTTTTGATGACTGTTATTGATTTACTGTTTGCTAATAGTGGTTAATAACATTTTTTATTATATTTTACCACAGATTCAACTGCAGATCATTTCAAAATTAAAGAATGCCTTCGAAGGACAGAAGGCGAAAGGCTACCAAACATCAAAGACAGCAGCTCAAAAAATTATTGCAGCAGACCTCTACAATAAAAACTTGTCAAGTCACCAAGAAAGGTCCGGGTAAGATAAAGAAATCATTCATAAGAAACATTTGTAGAAAAAAAAGTAGTACTACAGAAAATGTTTTAGTCCAGAAAAAGAGAAGCAATTTAAACGGAAAGGGAAGGCCAATCAAAAATGTTACTGCTAGAGCAGGAGATAACTCTGTGCATGGTAGTAGAAGGAAAAATCAGTTTAGGGACATTCGTAGACGAATGTTCCGCAACAGGATAATTGGCAATTTGTTAAAAAATATTAAGAAAGGTCAGCAGAAAGTGGTTTTTTATAAGAGAAAAAAAAATTTGAGAAAGTTATTGATCAGGCACTTGAAATTAAGCGAAAGTTATTTATTTTGATAATCAATAGAATTAGGAAGCTAAACAAGGCAATTTATGATTTCAAAAGAAATAGTAGATGGAAGAGAACAGTTAATCGTAGTAATTTTTGTGAAGTTTTTTCAGGAGAATGGATGCATAGTTCAAGTTGTGAGGCATTTTTTAATGAGGAGAGTTATTTCCAGGATAATGATTTGGTGCATGCAGTTGACACCAGTGGTCGAGCTTATGAGGTGAAAGATGGTTGTCCAGTTGAAAAAGAAAAACTTGCGACAACAGAGGCAGAAGAGGTGTTAGGTAATGAGGTTTTAGGAAGACGTCCTAAGGGACCTGTGTACACCTGGAAGTGTAGTAGTATTTGCAGTGTGCGACAGGATTCAATCAATTTGCTTTGTGATTTTGTACGGACATTTAATAAGAAAAGTTTGAAGCAGAAAATGAAGTTGTTGCAAGAATTAGATCCTTGCAGAGTGAGAGAAGTGACAGGTTTGCATGGTCATTCACTGGCTTGTCTTTCCAGGAGAGTATGCCAGAGTGTTTTTCATCATTTCAGGATGCTAGCAGTGCATCATAATAAAGTGAGGAAATTAGTTAGAATGTTGTATTATGCTAAGAGTCCAGCAGTTATGCTTAAACAGTTATGCACTGCTCTTTTGCATGGTTCTGAAATAGATGTGAAGAATATTTGTGAAGAAATTGAGTTTTGTTACTTTGGAAGTAAAGAGGAGAATGTTGAAATTGACCCAGAAGAAGAGGGTAATGTGGAAGATAGTGTACAGGTTTCCAGTACAGATAATTTTCAGAAGGAAATTGCCACATTTCAGGTGAAATCAAGTGAGAGGCCTAATTTCACTTGTGTGTGTTGTCGACGCACTTATTATAAGAATCAGACTAAGTTAGTGGATTTATATGCAAAGAGTGAAAGGGAAAATAATAGTGAATGGAAGGATTTCGCAACATACTTGATGGTAGAAAATTGTTTTGATTTGGGATCGGATCAACGTGTGTGTACTTATTGTTGTAACAAATTAAATCAAAACCGGATGCCTGCTAGAGCGGTTCATAATAATCTGGAATTGGTTGAGATTCCTTCTGAATTGAAGGATTTAAATACCTATGAATCTATTTTGATTCAAAGTATCCATCCCTTTCAGGCTATTGTAAGAATGGAGGCAAAGACAGGGAAATTGCCTCCATCAGATTTACAGAGAGGATTAAAGGGAAGAGTTGTTTATTTGCCTCTAGATTTGAAGAAAAACATTAATACAATTGGAGTAGAAAAAGTGGAAGAGGAACCTCTGGTTATCTTAGTTAATGGGGTTCCGACAAAGAGTAAGAAAATATGGCAAGATTTAGTGGATGTTAGGAAAGTCAAAAAGGCAACATTGTATTTGAAAAAAAACAATAAGTACTATAAGAATGTATATGTTGCAGAAGAGGAAGTAAGTGAAGAAGAGGATAGCGATTTGTGTGCTGATCAAATTGAGAAAGTAGAACCCTCTAAAAGTGAAGAAATACATGAACATTATAGTGTTCATCCTTTGCATTCCAAGGAAGTCATGGGGAATGCTATTGAGTTGTTTCAAATGAAACAAGCCAAAGGGAGTCCCATTAGTGTTTCGGAGGAAAGTTTGGAAGGTTGGTGTTTCCCACAGCTATTTCCAACAGGTCAAGGAGGAAGATATGATGAGCGAACTCATCAAATTCCTGCTTCTGAATACCGGACTTTACGATTGTATGCAGAAGATCCTAGGTTTCGACAATGCATTCCCTATTTGTTTCATCTCCTGTTTGAAAGCGATCTGTCTGGACTGTCATATGCAGTGAACCACATCTTGAGAAGTGGTATACAGATGCAAAACATCTCGGCAAGTGACTTTATGGATAAAGTCAATGTGCAAGACAGTATTTTGGATTCTCACCTGATTAATCTCATGGCGTGTCAGCGTGGTACTAATGAGTACTGGTACCCTCGTCATGGTGATTTAAAATGTATGCTGAGGAACTTAGGAACTCCCACATGGTTCCTCACTCTCAGCTGTGCCGAGTATGGCTGGGAGGACTTACTTGAATTTCTACGAGAGGCAAATGGAAACATTGAAAATATCGAATTCAAGACACCCGGAGAACTGTGCTCTTTGGATCCAGTGAATGTATGCAGGTACTTCAATCATAGATTTGAAGCTATGATGTCTTTCATCATGAACAAGAAAAATCCACCTCTTGGAGAGGTGTTGGATTTCTTCTGGAGAAAGGAGTACCAAGCAAGAGGTGCTCCTCATATACATATGCTGCTGTGGATCAAGGATGCACCTACATTTGGAACAGATCCAGAAGACTTAGTGATAAGTTTCATAGAACAGTATTCTACATGTGCTGTTCCAAACGCAAAGGAGGACAAAAGCCTAAGAGAACAAGTTCTACGCTTCCAAAGCCATCGTTGCGGAAAGTACTGCCGTCGTAAATTCAGAAACAAGGACAAGTTCTACACCAAATGTCGTTTCGCCTTTCCACGACTGGTGATTTCTAAAGGAAGAGTGAACAGTTTGATGTCTTCGCTGCGACATAATGTGATGAAGAAATCACCTAAAAACACATACAATTTGAAAAGGAACGAAGAGTCCAAGTATATCAACGACTACAACCCAGTGATTTTGTCCATGTGGAATGCTAACATGGATATACAGTTTGTGGCTGATAACTGTATGGCTGTGGCTCGGTATGTGACATCTTACATCACCAAAAAAGAAAAGACAGAATTGAAGGATATGTGGGAGGACATTTCCCATGAAAAGAGCCTCAGTAAGAAGTTGTACAGTTTCAGTCTGAAGATGTTGTCACATCGAGAAATCGGAGCTTACGAATGTTCTGACCGGTTGTCTTCAGCAAGTCTCTATGCCAAATCCAGGAGTATCGTTTGGGCGAGTCTTGGTCTTGCTGCAACGCGTAATCGAGTTCTGAAACCTGTGCGGGAAATTGAGTATTTGGCGGAAAAGGAGCCAAACAGTACTGATATTTTGAAGACCAACATGTTGGATACATATTATCCAAATAGAAGTAGACACCTCGAGAATGTTTGTCTGTATGAGGTTCTACAAAATTACATATTCAAGAGGAACATCAAAGAAGATATTGATAAAGGAGTGTATGCTGTAATTGGAAGTGAGGGATGTCTCGTCAAGCAAAGAAAATACCACTTGGTAAACCATCGAAAATTGAGTGGCGAATCTCCTGAAAAAAAAGAGTTTTTCTATTTAGCACTTTTGCAACTTTTCAAGCCTTGGCGTGCAGAAGAGGAACTGCTTGGAGATTTCCTCTGTTACGAAGACTCTTTCAATGCCGCCAAGGAGACCATAGAATGTCCTGTTTTTCTCAAATATGTAGAAATGTTGAATGCGGAAATCGAGCAGGAAGCAACAATTGCAGCTGAGATTGCTAGAGACAGTTCTCAGGACAGTCAGAGTTCTGTTTCATTGAGTCAGGATCCACTAGGAGGACCAGTTATCGAAAATGAAGCTGCCACTGCCATGATTGAAGTGGAAAGAGCCATGGCACATGCTCAGGAGGATGCGGTTAACTTAGAAGACTTGGAAAGACAACTCAACGTTGAGCAGAGGAAAATATATGACGAAGTTACCAACCAAATTGATCATGGATTAAGTCATGAGAAGAAAGAGTGCTCATGTACGTCGTTGAAGCCTGTCCGACTGTACGTGAGTGGGGAAGCGGGAACTGGAAAAAGTTTCCTCATTAAAGCAATTTCATGTTATTTGCAGAAAAGGACTGAGTCATTGCTGTCTTGTGTTGTCACCGCTCCAACTGGACTGGCAGCACATAACATTAAAGGTATTACTTTGCATCGTCTACTGATGCTGCCAGTGGAGCATGATAACAAATTACAATACCACAAGTTATCTGGATATGCTTGTTGTGAAGTTTCAAGAGTCTTGAAGAAAATGAAACTTCTTATCATTGACGAAGTAAGCATGGTTTCCAATGTCATGCTTGCCTTTGTGCATTTGAGAATGCAAGAAGTTCTCAAAACAGAGTATGATGCGTTATTTGGTGGCAAACACATCATTGTTTTCGGTGATCTTCTGCAGCTGACACCAGTGAAAGGACAACCTGTGCTCAAAATGCTCACGCATGAAGATACCAGGAAGTGCCTAGGGAGCATTGGCAACGTTAATATATGGTTAAACTTCAATTATGCTGAACTGCATGAAAATATGCGTCAGGCGAAGGATGAAGATTACAAGAATATTCTACAAGATGTTAGAATCGGAAAAGTGACCGAGCATGGGAAAGAAGCTTTACATGCACGATTACTGTCAAATTTGTATCCAGAACAAGACGTTGTGCCTGAGAATATTTTTCAGAAAATTACTGAGAAGAAATCTGAAATATGTTTGATGCCAACTCTTGCAGAATGTGCCATCTTCAACAACAAAATGTTGTATTTAGAAAACCAAGAGATTGTGAAACTGGAAGGTATTGACAGAGTAGAGCATATGGGATCAACAATTATTTTGTCTGAGAATTTGAAATCAAAATTGGATTCATTAGAAAAGAGTATATCTAAAACTGCGGGTTTTGAAAAGACTCTGAATGTGTGCTTAAATTGCCGTATAATTTTCAGAAGGAATTTACATGTTGAAAGAGGTCTGGTAAATGGATCAATGGGTAATGTTGTTGATTTTGTGAAATACAGAAATAGGGATGAAATTTAATTTTTAAAAATTAAATTTGATGGCATTGAGGAAGTACAGCTAATTGGTCGTTGCTCTGCTAGGTTTTTGCTTGTGAAAGTCTTATATGTTCGCCGTAAGCAGTTTCCTGTTTGCTTGGCATATGCGGTGACAATCCATAAATCGCAAGGTTTAAGTGTAGACAGTGCATTGGTGAATATTGGCAGTTCTGTGTTCAAGGAGGGTATGGCATATGTGGCATTGTCACAAGTCAGAACTTTATCAGGATTGTACTTGATTGAGTGTGATGTCACAAACATTTGTGCGGATCTAGACTGTGTTAAGGAATACAATAGGTTAAGAAGAGAGTATGCGCCACATTTGCCTCAATATCCTTTGTTTGAGAAACGTGTGGTAGGCCGGAAACGAAGAAATGTGACCAATAGTAGGGAGGTTGTAGCAAAAAGACGAAAAGTCGATGAACCCGAAATTATAAGCAGAAAGAAAATGGATTCTGTTGAAGATGTTGTTGGTTTTCAATTTGAAAACAGTTCTGGTGTCAACTGCTATGCTAATGTAGTGGTTAATGTTTTGTTTTCTCTAGAAACTTTAAAACAAGAGATTGTGGTCAATTCGGATCAGAGATTTTGCAGTTTGTTGAATTCTGTGTTAGAGAAATGTAGCACTGATAGAACAAAAATAGAAAGTGTGTCTGAAATTCGAAATCTGTTAGACAGATGTTCAGGTCAAACACAATTCTCTCAAAATATTCAGCAAGATTGTCAGGAGTTTTTATTTAAATTTTTATTAGCATCATGAGTAACATCAGATACATATATATACAGTGTCAGACAACTCATATAAGATAAGGCATCAAAATAGCAATACTGAAAATCAATATTTCTGTTGTATCATTAAGACATAATTACTCCCCAAATTTCTTGTATCTTCCGTTTTTGCCTCAATCCCTTAGTCATCGCTAAAGAATTTTCCATATTATAAATGTCTTTGACCAAAAGCCACCATTCCGTGACCGTAGGGGGATGACTTTGTATCCAGGCCCTGGCAATGGTTAATCTGGCACATGTAAAAAGTATATTCATCAGATCCCGAGATCTATTGTCTACCCCAACGACTCCAATCAAAATATCCAATTGCGTAAGTATAATTGGCCTAGCCAATTTAGTCGAGATAACACCAGCTACATCTTTCCAGAAAATAGATAGCTCGGGGCATGAAAAAAACATATGAACAATGTTTGCCCCCTTGTGTGCACATTTAGGACATTTTGTACGAGCATTACATTCGTTCGATTCATTATTAGAAGCCCATTTTAGAATCCTATCAGGTGAATAATACAGTTGAAACAGAGTCCTAAACAGCTGTAATTTCAGACTAGCCGATTGAACTGCATTATTTAGGCTATTTAGTGAGGAGGTTATCATAGTTGGTGTTACATTCACACCCAACTTTGTACTCCATTTTTCTGCCACCTTACTAATGTCATCCTTATGTAAGATAGAAAAAGTCTTATAGCCGCAGCTGATCAGTGCCTTGTCAGATTCCCTGTACATACAGTTCCAGATTTCGGATTCAGTTATGCTATCAAGGCCTGTTCTACGGATAATATAATCCTTGATCTGATTGTATTTAAACCAAGCCCTTTCTGGTAATTTATACATCATCTTTAGATTTACAAAAGTAGAGAATCCAGTATGGTCATACAAGTCACCCAAATTATTTATGCCATTATCCGAGAACATAGAAGTAGCTGAATCATGAAAAACACCTGATAACCCTGGATTATACCAGAGTGGTGTTTTGGCATGAAATAAGGAGATGTTATTCTTGACAAGGATAGATCGCCAGATATTAGCTGTGTCTCGAATCGTCTTAAACCGTACTCGTTTAAAGTAGTTGGGGTCGTTGAGTCTGTAGAAGAACATAGTAGCTTCATCCCCTAATATAAGTTTATGGAAGTAAAGACATTTATCAGGAATGAGTAGGCTGCGAAAACGAGTTAGAAAAGCAGCCCAATAGTATAATTTAAAGTCTGGTAACCCAAGTCCACCTTGGTCATAGGGGAGTTTAAGCAGAGATATCGCACGTCGTGCTTTCTTGTACCCCCAAATGAAACTGCTAATAATACCCTCCAGTCTGCTAAAGTAAGTATTACACACTTTTAAAG
The DNA here is from genome assembly GCF_964261635.1 of Lissotriton helveticus. NCBI lineage: Eukaryota > Metazoa > Chordata > Amphibia > Caudata > Salamandridae > Lissotriton > Lissotriton helveticus. Next base: position 836,984,655 of record NC_136070.1, read on the forward strand.
GTATAGACCGGAAAAGATATAGAAATCTAGGTAGGATCTTCATTTTGATTAAATTGATTCTTCCCAAGATCCCCATTGGAAGTTTGTGCCATTTTTTGAGAAGAAGAGAAGTTTCTTTTAATAACGATTCATAGTTAAGTGAAATTATTGAATCTAAATTAGAAGAGATTTTAACCCCAAGGTATGTTGCAACATTACATATTCCATCTATTGGTGCTAGTGAAGTAAAATTTGTGATTATTTGCGTTTTGCTGACATTTAACCTATACCCTGATGCCCTACCATATTTATCTGCTTCGATACCTATACCTGATATCGCTTCAGGGACATTCGTGGAGAAAACCGCTACATCATCTGCGTAGGCAGTTATTTTTAGTGCATTAAGACCATTTTTGAACGGTACAATCATCTCTTGCTTGTGTAATGCGATCAAAAAAGGTTCTATTGCTAGAGCAAATAGCAGAGGAGACATAGGGCACCCTTGTCGAGTGCCACGTTCTATTGGAAAAATAGGTGAGCATTGTCCTGAATAACATACTTTACCCCTTGGTTGGTCATATAAGGATTTAACCCACTTCAGGTACTGACCTTTTATGCCGAATGCAACCAAAGCTGCCCAGAGGAAGTCCCACCCCACTCGATCAAATGCCTTTTCCGCATCTAAAAGAATCATTCCGAGTGGGGTGGGACACGTCCTAGCAACATCAAATGCCGATATAGCAGTATTAATGTGAACGGTAGTATCACGTTTGGGGATAAACCCGTGTTGAAATGGTGAAACCATCTGTGGCATTAGTAACGCAAGCCTTGTTGCTAGTATTTTTGCAAATATTTTTGCATCAGCATTAATTAATGATATAGGTCTATAAGACCCTCTCTCTTGTGGGGGTTTCCCCTTTTTAAGAAAGAATATAATTTGAGTGCGGTTCCAGGATTTTGGGGCTTGATCCCCTTTACCAATAGCTTTAATGACCATCATCAGGAGAGGAATCAGTTCCTCCATGCACCTTTTATAAAGTTCTAGGGGGATTGAGTCCTCACCTGTGGCTTTTCCCAGTGCTAGGGAGTTAATAGCTGCCTGTATTTCTCCTACTGTTATATCCGCTTCTAAATGTTCTGCTTGCTCATCCTCTATATCCTGTACACCATTTTCTGTCAAATAGGCTTTTATAATATCTCCTGTTGGGATTGTTTCAGGCGTGTACAACTTTTGGTAGTATATAGCAAACTGATGTAAAATTGATTTAGCATCTTGATGTAATTGACCATCGTCGCCCTTTATTTCCTTGATCAGCGTTTGGGCTCGGTCTTCTGCCACTTTGTATGCCAAAATTTTTCCTATCCTCTCCCCACTTTCATATTGATTCAGCCTATATTTAGCTAATTTAGATATACTTTTCTCTCTAAAAATAGTTTTCAAGGCTAATCTTGACTCCATCAAATTTAAATTTAAATCTTCTATTTCTTTTGCCCTTGTAGTGGTGGAAGTAGCTAGCATCTTATATAGCCTCTCTTCGATATTAGATATATCATCTAGTAATTTTGTATTTCGAACCCTATTGATTTTATTTTGCTGCCAAACAAACTGTTGTGTAAACCCACGGATGCTAGCCTTACATGCATCCCACACCATCAAAGGAGATGTAGAAGACCCATTGATATCAATGAAGTCTTGTATATGTCCTTTCAGCAAGCCCACAAAATTGTTATCAGAGAAAAGATATCTGGGAAAGGAGAAGGGCCTAGGTGGTTGCCTATCTGTTTCTATTTCTATTATGAATAAGAGCGGGTTATGGTCCGAAGTCACCCTGGGGCATATTAACATTTTACTAGTTGACAATATAGAGTTAGAAGCAAAGACCATATCAATGCGTGAGCAGAGTTTATGGGCAGATGAGTAATAAGTATACCCTGGTAAGTGTGGGTAAAGATATCTCCAAGCATCTTTGATTGCATGTATATTAGCCAAATCTATGATAGCAGCCCTCGTCTTACGCATCCTTTGCAACGCACCCTTTCTGGTTGTGTCCATATTATAATCCATAACACAGTTAAAATCACCCACCACTATGCGTTCCCCTTCCCATGTAAGTAACTCCATATTGACCTGATCAATTATTCTTGGCTCGTCCTGATTTGAGGCATAAACCCCACAAATTATAAATTGGAGACCTTCCAGAGTCACTTGTAACATGGCCCACCTGCCCGCCTTATCCGTCATTTTTTTGTTAACTTCTATTTTAAGCTGCTTATGTTTCAGTATAGCTACTCCTCGAATTGAGGCATTGAAGTCTGTGCAGACCAGAAGATCATAGCCTAACTGATTCAATAAACTTCTATCATTATATGCAATGTGAGTCTCAGTTATGACTACTAACTGTGGGTTATGCAACCTAAGTTCTTCATATACTAGTCTCCTCTTATTCCGACTGTTTAGGCCTGCCACATTCCAAACTAACAGTTTTAATTGATACATTTAATTGGCATAGTAAAAAACTCTGACATGGTGTTTACCCAAAAAGAAATATAACATTTTTGCAAACCATATAAGTTTATCTTAGCCAAGAAAACACAAATATATTTATACTCATGATGCATTTTTTTTGTTTTTTCCCCCCCCCCATTTCCCACCCAGTGGCTATTTCCCACCCAGTGACTGCCTTCTGGTCCCCCCATTCGGTGGACTGCCGTTCCCTTGGCAGTCGGAGAGCAGAAAGAACACTGATAGGATCCAGGCATTCAACACTAATCGTAGCAACACAAAAGAAAAAAAGAAGAAACCCGTGCTGACCAATGCAAACATTTAGTTGCCGCAGAAACTTTTATAGCTAACTAAATTATACCAAAAGAATCAGCCAAACCCTACGCACTGAGCATTAGACGCTAGCTTAACTATTATTTTAGTCATTTCCCCTGTCGCCAGGTATCAATAGCACTTTCAACTTCATTTACTTCCAAAAAGAAATAAGATCGGCCATTTTTAATCACTTTCAGCTTTGCAGGTTCCTGCAGATAGGCTTGATAACCAAGTTCCTTAATTGGATCAATGAATTGTTTCAGTTTCCATCGTCTTTCTAGCGAGAGTTTACTTAGGTCAGATCTCACAAAAAAAATAATAGAATCAATGGTGACTGGGGTATTAGGCCGTGCTTTTAAAGAAATAGCTTGTCGGAGCAAGTAATTACCTATATAAATCAAAATCGGTCGTGGGAATTTGCCACTCTTATCTTTCTGAAATAATGGTAAGCGATGAGCCCGCTGGATCTGAGAGTCCCAATCCCAATCTGAAAGATCGGGAAATGCCTTTTGGAACAGTTGGGTAATATATGCTCTCGGGTCTGCCCCCTCTGCTCCCTCAGCAATACCAAAAACACGGAGATTCTGTCTCCTCTGTCTATTTTCTAAGTCTTCCAGCTTGTTTTGCATCTGGAGTAATTGAGAGGCATGTTTATTCACCGCTATTTCCGACCGCTGTGATTTCTCCTCTGTCGCCACCACTCTTTGTTGCAGTTCCTCTATATCTTGAGACACTGCCCCCAGTTTGCTCGCCATCTCTTGCAGAGAGGTTTGAGTTCTGCTATTATCCTCCCTCATTTGCTGATAGTGATTTTTAGCTTCTTCCTTCTGTTCGTGTAGAAGTTGTAAGATTGTCTGAAAAGAAGCAGACACCTCCCCTTGTAGAACCCATTCTGTTGGCCCGCTAGCTTCTTGTGTTACCTCTTCTGTCGGAGTAATTACTGCCTCACTTGCCTCACTTGTAGACCCAATTGGAATATCAGGCAAGTCTTGGGTTGTACTGCCACTACTGTTGTTGCTGCTTTTGCTATTACTGCGACTAATTGACAAAGGAGCGGAGTTGTCTTCCATGAATATCGTGTTAGATACTAGAGGGTGTGGTTGATCCACCAGATTCTCCCCTAAGGACTCTGCTGATTCCTTATTCAAGCCAGATTTATCAGATTTGTCAAAACTGTCGGTCTTTGCTTTTGTCACATTTGTCGGATTGGAAATAATAGTCCGGGTAGGGCTAAGTGGTATAGCAATCTGTTTTGAGTCTTTAGAAGTAATATTTTGATCATCGGGACTGTTACCAGACAATCTCATTGCCATAGATTTTACACCACCCTTGGCCTGTACCCATTGTCTAATTGGGCTGTTCTCAGCAATTAATTTCATAACATTTGTTTTGGATTTGCCTGTAATTTTAATAGCTTTATTCTTATTTTTGCCTTTTGATTTCTTAGTGATAAGTATTTTATTCTTGTCTTTGGCTGTTTTTGACATCGTACTATTTCCTATATCATTAAGATCAACATACTCTTCATCTGTCTCAGCGATATCTGTATTGTCATTGTTCTCAGCTCCCTCACTCTCTTCCACGCCCTCAGCACGCATGCTAATCGTCTTAGTTATTTCATTGTGGGGGGTGCTCTCAATAGTGTCAGTATCAGTATCAATATCCATGTCAGAGTTAATCACTTTGTTCAAAAGTTCTGAGGGTTCGGGATCGCCTTTATCTGGATTAGTAGAAAGATCAATTACCTCTTCCTCTGTACCAACCAGCTCCGTAATGCCTGATATAGGTAACACAGGTAACCCAGTTAACATAGTCACATTATCATACTGTGCTGCAGCACTGCTGTTTTGTAGAGATTTCTCGAACTCCTCTGTTCTCATTTGAGCGCTTTCAAATGGACTCTTTGCTGTGTTATCAGCGATGCTATCTACTACATTTCCTTTCATCTGAGTCGGGTTTCTCTCCCCGAGCCTACCTGAGCACAGTTGTTCCGCATCTGAGGCAGCATCCGTCGCGTTGCTAATAACTGATGATTTCTTGTTTATTGTAGACTCTTTTGTGGCCGCAATTGAAACTAGCGGAGGGGCTGTCACTCTCCCACTAGCCGCTGCTGTGCGGGTTGTCCGCGTAGGAGGTTTCGGAGCCATCCCGCTGTTGTTCCCGCTGCCGCGGCTGATCCTTCTGCCGCTCGTCTCCTCTGACTGTGCTGTTGCCGGTGCTGCAGGGGAACGCAGGCCAAACCAGTCGATTACCGCCGATCTTGCCCACCTCGTCAGTTTCAACCAGCTCGGCCAGCCACTCAAGGATTCCTGGCGTGCCGAAGCTGCAGGTTTTTTTGCGCTAGCAGCCTGTAGCCGACTCCGGATGCGGCTGCCGATCAGTCGTAGCTGCAACATTCGAAAGGTACTCCTCTGACCTTAAAAGTGCAAGTAAGTCCTCTCATATGGCATATGATTCCGAGAGCAGTGTAGGCTTATCGTCGTTAGAACGCTATATTGCTGCTTTTCATATCATTATTTCAGTATCCGCCTGGACCCGTCTCAGTGCTCTCCACTCCGGCGGTGTCAATCCGCCATCTTGGACCCACACCGATTGTCAGGAGTTTTTAATGTATATGCTTGATGTATTGCATGATGAAGGTGTAGATGTAGATCACCTGTTTGGGTTTTCTTATCAATGGCAGCATGACTGCGAGAACTGTAGGGTATCAAGTACTACTAGTGTAGACTCAGAAAAATGTATATATTTAACTTTGCCAGACAGTAAATCAGTGTCCTTTAATAAGCTAGTAAAAGCAGCTGATCACAACATGGAGTGTAGCCAATGTAAGTCTGAAATGTTGTCAACATTATTTATACGAACATATGGCCAGTATGTTATTTTAATGTTCCAACGATGTAGGCCTGATGGAACAAAATTGACAACTTTGATTAAAAATGTTGTGGCTTCACAGTTGTCAATAGCAGGAAGGACTTTTGTAACTGCAGCAATTATATATCATGACGGTCCTTCAATAACATCAGGACATTACACAGCTTATTTAAAGTCTAGAAATGGCTGGTCATTCTGCAATGATTCCGTTTTAACTTTTTTTTAAAAATTGCCTTTTGACCTTAAAAATTCTTACCTGGTGTTTTTAAAACCAAAATTTTAGGGAAGGAATCTCAGGATTTGCTCTGAGGAATTTCAAGAGGTTCTAATGGCTCCTACACAATTTGGCCTTGAGGATAAGTGTAGTACAGAGTCAAAAGTTATTTTTGAGTTTTAAATAGTTCCTGGAAAAAAAGAAGGTTTTCTTACAGAAAGTGGTGGGCACGGATTAGTTAAAGGACAACAGAGTATTTCCCAAAGCAAACGGTGTTCTTACCATAACACTTGACGTCATGGATAAATAACTGCACTTTGAATGAGTTCAGAAAAACTGTTTCTTTTTATAAGCTAATTCAAGCAGCCAATAAAAACATGGAGTAGAGGTAATGTAAGTCTGCAATGCTGTCTAGATTATTTGACCAAACTTTTGGTTATAATGTCATTTTAAATTTCCAACTATATAAACCTGATGAAAGTAAGTCTTCAACTTGAATTACAAATGTTGTGGCTACACAGTCGTTTATTTTAGGAAGAACATTTTTAACTGCAGCTATTATATGACATGATGGTCCTTTGACAAGATCCGCTTATTACACAGCTTATTGAAAATGTAAAAAAAGCTGCTGTTTCGTAAATGATTCCTATTTGACTACGATACAATGTTGCCTTTTTACTTAAAAATATTCTTACTTTCTGTTTTCAGAAAAGAGAATTTAGGGTAGGTAACTGGCCTATAATGATTCTAGGGGTTGATATAATTTTATCTACTGTTTTAAATTGCTTTGTGATTAAAAGTGATGTAGAGAATTAAATAATTGTAGTAGTCATAGAGGTAGTGTAAGTCTGCTTCATAGTAAGCAGTATCAGTGTCATAGGAAATTTGGAACATGAGTGAGCAAGAAGGGTAAGATATTACTAGTCCAGGATTGTGAAAGTGATCTTGAACGTTTTCTTTCTCAAAGTTGCGGAAATACAAAATGACGGGATTTGCTTAGAAGAATTCCCAGAGTTATAAATGGCTCTTACACGATTTGGCCTTGTGGAAACGTGTGGTAGAGAGCGAGAAGTCATTTATTGTAAGTAACATATTTTTCAAAACGATGGAGGTTTTCTTTCAGAAAGTGGCGGGCTGAAAATAATAACAGCACAACAGAGTGTAAGCTGTTCATAGGACATCATTCGACGTCATGGAAAGTAAGTTAATTTTAAGGAGTTCTGATTTCTGATTTGTCATGTTGTATGGGTTTTTTAAACACAATCATTTTGATTGTGTTTTTTTTTCCCCGCTGTTATATGATGAATAACTTCAAGTCACTGTTTTTAGTGAAATTTGATAAATTCTGAGAACAGCAAAAATAAACCATTTAACATGTATAATTAATTCTGTACTTTTTGTATTTATGATATACACTTAGAACTGTGTAGTAGGCATGGAGAAGCTAAGGCTTCTGTAAGTGTCAAAGTTGTTGCATACAGTGCTCACATTCTACGTAGTCTTTCATATGATAGACTACATTTCCACAATGAGATACCTAAGCAAAGGAAACACAGGTGATGTGATTGTGGAATGAGCAAAAAAAATTGCACGTTTTTCAATTACATTACCTGTGTTTCCTAACATTACACATCACATTGTGTAGATAAGGTTTAGGCCTGTTCCAGGAGATAGAGGAGGTCTGACATTTGTTGAAGAGTGCAGTGCAGATGAGTCACTTCGTTGGTAGGCCTGAACATGTATTATCTCCTCTGTACTTTTCAAGAAGCCTAAATTTCATCTGCAAAACTGAGTAGGACTCACCTGAAAGAAATCTGTGGATAGGCTACACCTTATCAGCATCTAGAAACAATCATTTAAAATGTTAAGGGCAGTTTTATGAAGGCTGTGTGCCTCTTTTGCGCCGCTGGTCCGTCACTTTTGTGACGCAGCAGCAGTGTAAAAGATGCACCATTTTGCAAGATAGGCCTCAGTTCATTTCCAGCAAGATACCGTCAGTTTAAAATGTATATAATTAGGACTGTGTAGGGGGCATGCAGAAGCTGAGGCTTCAGTAAGTGTCAAAATTGTTGCATGCAGTGCTGCACTTCTGCGTACTCTTTCATATGCTGGACTACATCTGCACAATGAGATACCTAACCAAAGGAAACACAAGTGATGTGATTGTGAAATGAGCAAAAGAAATTGCACGTTTTTCAAATACATTACCTGTGTTTCCTAACATTACGAATCACATTGTGCAGATGAAGTTTAGGCCTGTCCAGGGAAACAGAGGAGGTCTGAACTTTGTTCAAGAGTGCAGTGGACATGACTCACTTTATTGGTAGGCCTGCACATGTATTATCTCCTCTGTACTCTTCAACAAGCCTAAATTTCATCTGCAACCCTGAGTAGGCCTCACCTGAAACAAACGTCTGGATAGGACACACCTTATTGCCATCCTGAAACAATCATTTAAAATGTTAGGAACAGTTTTATGATGATTGTGCACCTCTTTTGCGCTGCCATTGCGTGCCTTTTGTGAGACAACAGCAGTGCAAAAGATGCACCATGTTCCAAGATAGGCCTCACTTCATCTGCATCAAGATACTGTTAGTTTAAAATGTATATCTTTAGGACTGTGTAGGGAGCCTGGAGAAGCAGAGGCTTCTGTAAGTGTCAAAGTTGTTGAAAAACTGTTTGTCCTTCAATCTTTTCCCTTGTCTTTTCTAATTTTTAAATACATGTTTTAATATTTTTCAAATGTTTGTTCTCTCTTTCACAGATTGAAAGTATAAAAATAACAAGTGACTAAGTTAACGACAATTATAAGGTAAATGTTTTGTACTCTTTTCGTTACATTTCTATCACATTTAACTACTATTAGTTCCACTGCTTCATTTCTTTAACCCTCACTTTCCTGCCTTTGCTACTTCCCTCATTCCTTTCTCTATTACTTACTTACTCTACTCCTTCCACTCCTTTTCTCAGTCCCTCTCTTCTCATAGTTCCTCACTCTTGTTCACTCACTCTGTCTCTATTACTCTTAGTGTCTCTGACTGATCACTTTTTCACTACTTGTTCATTATGCTTTCTCTGTGTAATTGAAACACACTAAGGGGCATATTATGAACACAACCAATAAAATTATTGCTGCTTTTATCGGCAGAAAACTGCTTCAAAAGCGGCTTTAGCGGCAGTTTTCTGCCACAAAAGCGGCTTTAGCGACACATTTCTGCCGATAAAAGCTGCGAAACTTTTATCGCCTATGTTGATAATATGCCCCTATGTTATTTACATTTCTTTGCTGTTTCAATTATTCCTTTTCTGTTACTTCTTCTTTTCTGCTTTCTGTTTTTTCTCTCTGTTATTCCACATGTTTTAATCTTATTTTGAACATTCACTCACATTCTCTAAGAAACTCTTCTTTGTTATTCTTCTACTCTCCTTTTTTTCTTTCACTTCCTTATCTATTTTGTTTTTCACAATTATACCCTCTTCCATCTTTTCTTCGGTAAATAGATCTATTAAACAGTATCTCTGGTTTAGTCCCTATAGCTGTCTTTCTTTTAACATTACTCTCTGTTTACTTCCCTTATACTAACTCTTCTTTTTTTTAAAAAAATGTTTTGGTTCGCTCCCGGTTCGCGTACCGGGGAGCGAACCGGGAAGCGAACCAAAAGAAATAGAGGTAGCCAGAGTGCTAAACATTCTAGCAATTTTTTTATAAAGGGGAGGTAGGTCTGAAAAGAACTTTTTTTTAATGTTTTTGTTGTTTTATATTTTTTTTAATTTTTCTGAACATTTTTTGTTTTTTTTGTATTTTTTGAACAATTTTATGTTTTTTTTGGTTTTTTGGGGGGAAACAACGAAAAACAGGCATTAGAAAGGGCTCAACAGGAGCAAATTTATTTTTTATTTTTTGGGGCGTTTTGAGCACTTGTGGTTTTCATATGCTCTGTTTATCAAATTGATACTCATGTTTGCACATGAGAGTAGGTTACCACAATAAAGACACACTATCTTCATGTGCACAAAATTTTCTTGAATGTTTGGCACTGTTTCCCGTGCCTCTGGCCCCGACAGATTTACCTGTGCCGATGTTCTGGCCACAGGAGTTGGTGGGTTGTCTTGGAGGTCACGCATCTCTGCCATGCTGTAATTCAGTGGATGCCACCTCTGCATATGACAGTGCATAGTATAGTTGCCGAAGCTATACTTTTTATCTGTGCCTCTAGATAAATCTTCTTTGCATATGAGGCATGTCACATAGTGAGCATTCACTTTTTTTTGTCCTTGAGGAAAAGAAAAAAACTGCCAAATAAAACTATTTTTGTGGTGAGATATCCGGGGCTCCTCACGTAAAAACTGTCTTGGCTGTACTTCCTCTTCCTCTTCTTCGTCCTCTTCCTCCTCTGTGTTGGGAATGTACTGTGTAGGTGGTCCTCTCTTCCTTGGTGGTGGTGGTGGTGGTGGGGGTGCACCAGCTGCAGCTACTACTGAAGCCATTTTCTACTAAGCAAAATAGGTCTTCCTTTCACAAAGTTGAAAGTCAGAGTGAGAAAAAAGGTGGGGGCTTTCATCATTTTGGAAAAAAAATAGTTCTAAACCAATGAAAAGTGTTATTTTTAGGTCACATGACCTAGCTTTACATCATTAGGAAACCAAAAGTGAAATGAACCAATGAAAAGTTTTATTAACAAGTCACATGACCTGTTACGCTTACGTTACGCGCTGCGGGCCGCGCCCCGGATCGCTTCCGGGGAGCTGCACTTCGCGCCTCGGTTCGCGTACCGGAGCACTTCCGGGTGCGCTAATGCGGCGCGTCATAAGACGCATTACGCGACAACGCGATACGTCGCGCTTCCGCGACGCATTCACGATGTTGATTTCTAACGCGGCAGTTCCGCTAACGGAACGTTTACCGGTTCGCGTAGCGAGTCGCGGCACCAAATTGAGCTAACGGGAAGCTACCCGGTTCGCGGACCGGGAGCGAACCAAAACATAATAATACATTTTTTTTTTATTAATAAACATATAAAATATATTTTTTGATTTAAAGAAGAATACATTTTAAAGCTTTTGATATTTGCTATTAAAAAAACATTGAAATTGACAGAAAAAACCATAGGTTATAGACCATATATAGTTAGGAATTAGCATTTAAAAAACCTTTTTTTAACTCACACAAAACCATTGAAATTCCATATATAGTTAGTTGTACTAACTATATATCGCGCACCCGCAATTCACTGCTGATCATGTCACATATTACATTCATGACATGGTCAGTGACATCACTGATGACATCATTGATGACATCTCAAATGACATCACTGATGACATCACTGATGACATCTCAAATGACATCACTGATGACATCACTGATGACAACGTCCAATGACTGTATGTTTCTGTAAAGTTAAAATATGTCTTACATATTGAAGAATGAGTGGATTTATAAGTGTCTGGATGAAGGATTTATTAGGTGCATGACTGACTGTATGAGTGACTGATTAAATGTGTCTCACTGAGTGCATGGGTTAGTGACTAAACTGTTTTAATTTGTGCATCATTATGTCTGTTGTTCTGTAAACTGCTGCATGTGTTGATCAGTAGCTATATGAGTAACTATATGGGTTATTGGTTGATTGCCTAAGTATTTGTATGGGAGACTGAGTGTGTGTGTGGGTGGCTGGGAGGTGTATAACTCTGTGCATAGATGTGTGAGCAGTTGATTCACTAGATGTATGGGTTCAAAAGTGCACGTGGAAACAGCTGTATGGGCGGTTGACTGTGTGCATGAGTGTATTGGTGAGTGAATGGATATCTAAGTGCTACATGTCAAAGTAAGTACATATGTAAAACACAGTACATGTGAGAGTTGACATATATAAATAACTATGCATAAGAGCCAGTGAATGTGTGAGTGGCTGTATGGATCATTGTGAACTTGTATCAGGGATTGTATAAGAGAGTAAATATGTGTTAGTATATGTTTGAATAAGTAAGGTGTGTATAACTGTATAGTTGAGGAAATGGATGTGAGATTGATTCTTTGCATGACTGACTAGGTGTGTGAGTAACTCCATCGATGAGTGACAGTCTGTGAGTGTCTGTTTACACTGAGTGTATCTAAGTTTTTATTAGAGTCTGAAGAGATTCATCGTATTATCACATGACTAATGTCATCAGTGATGTCATCAGTGATGTCTTTTGAGATGTGATCAGTGATGTGATCAGTGATGTCATCGGTGATGTCATTTGAGATGTCATCAATGATGTCATCAGTGATGTCATCAGTGATATCATCAATGATGTCATTTGAGATGTCATCAGTGATGTCGTCAGTGATGTCATTTGAGATGTCTTCAGTGATGTCATCAGTGATGTCATTTGAGATGTCATCAGTGATGTCATCAGTGATGTCATTTGAGATGTCATCAGTGATGTCATCAGTGATGTCACTGACCATGTCATGAATGATGTAATATGTGACATGATCAGCAGTGGATTGCGGGTGCGCGATATATAGTTAGTACAACTAACTATATATGGAATTTCAATGGTTTTGTGTGAGTAAAAAAAGGTTTTTTAAATGCTAATTCCTAACTATATATGGTCTATAACCTATGGTTTTTTCAGTGAATTTTCAAGGTTTTGTAAATGCTAATTCCTAACTATATATGGTCTATAACCTATGGTTTTTTCTGTGAATATATATATATATATACATATATATATATATATATATATATATATTCACTGAAAAAACCATAGGTTATAGACCATATATAGTTAGGAATTAGCATTTAAAAAACCTTATTTTACTCACACAAAACCATTGAAATTCCATATATAGTTAGTTGCACTAACTATATATCGCGCACCCGCAATCCACTGCTGATGATGTCACATATTACATCATTCATGACATGGTCAGTGACATCACTGATGACATCACTGATGACATCTCAAATGACATCACTGATAACAACATCCAGTGATTTTATGTTTCTGTAAAGTTTAAATATGTCTTACATATTGAAGAATGAGTGGATGTATAAGTGTCTGGACGAAGGATTTAGTAGGTGCATGACTGACTGTATGAGTGAGTGATTAAATGTGTCTCACTGAGTGCATGGGTTAGTGACTAAACTGTCTTAATTTGTGCATCATTATGTCTGTTGTTCTGTAAACTGCTGCATGTGTTGATCAGTAGCTATATGAGTAACTATATGGGTTATTGATTGATTGTCCAAGTATTTGTATGGGAGACTGAGTGTGTGTGTGGCTGGCTGGGAGGTGTGTGACTCTGTGCAGATCAATGTGTACTTATATCAATGATTGTATAACAAGGTAAGTATGTGTTAGTATATGTTTGAAAATATAAGGTGCTCTATGTTTAACTGTATAGACAAGAAAATGGAAGTGTGATTGATTCTTTACAGGACTGACTAGGTGTGTGAGTAACTCCATGGATGAGTGGCAGAGTGTGAGTGTCTGTATAGGTGTATGAGTGCATATGATAGTGTTGTAAAGATGAGTGATTGTATGTATGAATGATTGTATGGGTGAATGAGTGAATGTGTGTGTAGACGTAGGAATCAGTGAGTACATATGTAGTAACTAGTATTGGTGTGTCAATGGTTTAAAAAATTATACTCTGTATTTAACACTGGGTGAAACAGAGGTTATATTAAAATATGAGGAGATGCATTGTATTGTCACATGAATGATATCATCAGTGATGTGGTCATTGATGTCAAATGAGATGTCATCAGTGATGTCATCAGTGATGTCATTTGAGATGTCATCAGTGATGTCATCAGTGATGTCACTGACCATGTCATGAATGATGTAATATGTGACATCATCAGCAGTGGATTGCGGGTGCGCGATATATAGTTAGTGCAACTAACTATATATGGAATTTCAATGGTTTTGTGTGAGTAAAATAAGGTTTTTTAAATGCTAATTCCTAACTATATATGGTCTATAACCTATGGTTTTTTCAGTGAATTTTCAAGGTTTTGTAAATGCTAATTCCTAACTATATATGGTCTATAACCTATGGTTTTTTCAGTGAATTTCAATGGTTTTTTAATAGCAAATATCATAAGCTGTCGAATGTCAAGTACGTGGTAAGTGAAAACATTTTCGTGTTTATGCACACTGATCTGCTTTGAATGGTTTCCCCCCCCCCCTCATTTCTATTAGGAGTACTCTCTCTTTGCACATAGTGAAGGGTAGTTAACGCAGGCCTTTGCCCCCGTTGTAATACGTCGTGCCTGCTTCTCTCTCCATTTGATTGATTGTTATCCAAGTATTTACTGTTTTAGAATTGGTTCTCTTTGGTTCATTCTCTATTTACAAACAAACACAGAGTCGCAATACTCTGTTTAGTCTTTGCAGATAACGAAAAATCGTGTAAAAAAAAAAGAAAAGGAATCGAGCAAAATCAGTAGGCCACTAACGGGATCTCTTTTTTACCTCGCTAAAATAGAAACATTAGGAACAACCCCTCATGACAAATACAAAACTAGTGAAATGAACTGAACTCCACACAATGATGGCTGCAAAACAGCTCGGCTCCGCCACCCACCCCGCCCAAAATAACGATAAAGAGCGGCTGCCATGATTGGTTGCGGAATGGCCACGACGGAGCTACGAAATGGTACTGCTCTCATGCTAACCCCAGCTTCAGTCTGAAACATCCAGAAACACTGTAGACTACCAATTCGATCAGTTCCGGTAGCGCCCCAATGTAACCCGGTAGAGAAGAACTAGCCCTCCCCTCTTTGACTAATGGTTCTTGTTGCCTGTCCCTTCTGTTGTCATTTAACAGAACTATTTAGCCTGCTGAAAGGGGTTGTGTTCCGACCGCTGGTTGGTGGAGACATTTTGACTATATTCTGGACCTGCGTTGTCGCGTAATGCGTCATATGACGCGCCGCGTTAGCGCATCCGGAAGTCATCCGGGGCGCGCAGCGCGTAACGTAAGCATAACAAGTCATGTGACTTGTTAATAAAACTTTTCATTGGTTCATTTTACTTTTCTTATTCTAATGATGAAAGGCTTGGTCATATGACCTAGAAATTACGCTTTTTATTACTTCCGAACATTATTTTTTCTTAAATATATGTTATAATGTTCCAGGCTAATGTACTTTCCCGGAAAATTTACAACTGTCCTGCAAGTAAAATATATTCTTTTTTCGAGAAAAAGAGCGTTTCTTCGTCCCATGACGGAGCCGTTGAGCAAAAGAGGGTCGACCTGCTGTCTTAGTCGCCGATACGCCTGAATATGAGATTCTTATCGATCACTTTATGTTGCAGGAATAGAAAACACAACAGCCCTTGACCATTTATCTTTACTGCGTTCCTTCGTATTATACCTTTTACCCTTCATGTACCGTATTTTCCGGCGTATAAGACGACTTTTTAACCCCTTAAAATGTTCTGGAAAGTCGGGGGTCGTCTTATACGCCGGGTACAAAATTTAAAGGTATGTTTTCAGGCATTTTTTACATAGCGCGGACTTTACCCGAAGGTGTCAGAGCGCTTTACAGTAGGAACAGTATTGATACAAGAGGAACAATTTCAAATGAACAAATTACAAAAGCAAACGTTAAGTTACATGGATCAAAAGTGACAATAGTGAGCAAACAAAATACATGAGGTAGCAATTGGTACATTCCTGGAGAAAAAAGTGATAAGTGTGCAGGTTACAAAAGCGTACAAAGTACGAGCCAACTATGCAGGACTGCGTTGGACTGCGCTGGAAGTGGGGGTAGTCTTATACGGCGACTATAGCACGAAACCTACATTTTATCAAGCAAAGTAGGGGGTCGTCTTATACGCCGGGTCGTCTTATACGCCGGAAAATACGGTAATTGGTCTGCTTTATTTCACTTGCCTTTTAATGATTCTAAAACAGTGACTATTATTAAAAACTTTACCAATGTATATACTACTACCATGTTTTCTTTTAAAAACCTTTATTGTGAAAATTTCATTATACAAATACGAGCCTATAACCACGTGGGCCGGCCACGGAGCAAACTGTAATCGTATATGATGAGTAGACATTTACACTGTAGAGGAACGTAACGGGCGGGCCATTAGGTTGCAAGAACTAAGGTGTCTAACAGTTACGGAATCGGTGGACGTACATTTTATAATTAAAATACGACAGGGCCAGTTACAATAAAATTATCTAGATATACATTTGCGGGCAAGTACCATGGGTGACGTTAATTCGAACTTTCAATAGTACAGTAATCAATAACACATCAGAACTTAATATCAATAGGGATGTCGAAATATTCAATCAATTCTCGTCCCCGCCCGCCATGTGCTTCAAAACTGCATACGTATCTCGTGATTTCAAGGTTCTGCAACCAGTACACAACAAGGAGTTACGAGTCCCATTTATTCCGGCGCCATTTTGGGCGAGGACGGGCAGGTCCAGGATATAGTCAAAATGTCTCTACCAACCATCGACTATGATGATGTTCATATGCTGTATTTATTAGAGTAACACTCATCTGTCCACATGAAATTAATTTGCCACAATCTAAACATGTAATTTTAATCTTTCCAAAGTTCTTCTAAATATTTGGGACCATTTCCCTTCCCTCTGATGCTGTCAGTGCCACTTCTTTGATGAATGTACTAGCAGGTCAGGGGTTCTCCTCCAAATCTCTCTTTTATGCAACACTATAATTAATTGGTGCCACCTCTCCATATGACGATGCATGGTATAGTTACCATAACTATATTTTTTTTCGGTTCCTCTGGAGAGTTCATCGTGGCAGATGAAGCGTGTAACGTACCGGGCATTTACCTTTTTTTGCATGTACAGGAAAGGAAAAAAAAATCGAGCGTCCGAGTTCTAAGGTGTCCCAGGGCCATTTTAGTGGACCAGGCCCAAATCCAAAGAACAGGCCGCCATTTTGAGAGTCCTGTTGCAGCCGCCTGTCGCTGTAGCATCAAGAGCAGCCGAAACTCAGCTGAATGGCAACTGAAACGGTAAAGGGGCGCCCCACTACAGCAGACGAGCCTCCACCTAGGAAGGCCCGTTCACGCCGCCTCCCCCCCCCCTTCGGGCACCCCACGCCGTTATTCGGAGCAGTATTGTAGGATGGCCACACCAGTGCGGCAACTTGCTAGACATCACCTCGGTGGTAACCGAATCTCAACGCCTTGTGGTGTCTTCTATTCAGAAAACATTGTTATGCTGCCTTCGACCTATTCGCCGCAAGTGCGCACACAACTCAACTGCATAGCTTGCTAGACACCACCTCGGTGCCATCCGGATCTTGGAATCTCAGCGCCTCTTGGTGTCTTCTCTTCAGAAAATATTGTTGCGCTGCCTTTGGCCCCATTCGCACATCGGTCCGCTACTGACGCCATCTCACAGGCTAATGGGGCGCCCCACGCCGACTTTCAGCATTGTAGGATGACCACACCAGTACAGCAACTTGCTAGACATCACCTCGGTGCCATCCGGATCTCGGCGCCCCACTGCAGATGAAGTGCCTCTCAACTATGAAACCACCACGGTGACATCCGGATCTTGGCGCGTTGTGCTGCCTTCGACCTATTCGCACATCGGTCCGCTACTGACGCCATCTCACAGGCTAATGGGGCGCCCCACGCCGACTTTCAGCATTGTAGGATGACCACACCAGTACAGCAACTTGCTAGACATCACCTCGGTGCCATCCGGATCTCGGCGCCCCACTGCAGATGAAGTGCCTCTCAACTATGAAACCACCACGGTGACATCCGGATCTTGGCGCGTTGTGCTGCCTTCGGCCTATTCGCACATCGGTCCGCTACTGACGCCATCTCACAGGCTAATGGGGCGCCCCACACCGACTTTCAGCATTGTAGGATGACCACACCAGTACAGCAACTTGCTAGACATCACCTCAGTGCCATCCGGATCTTGGCATCTCAACGCCTAGTGGTATCTTCCATACAGAAAATATTGTTGCGCTGCCTTTGGCCCCATTCGCACATCGGTCCGCAACTTAGACATCACCTCGGTGCCATCCGGATCTTGGCATCTCAGCGCCTTGTGGTGTCAGTCAGAAAATATTGTTGCGCTGCCTTTGGCCCCATTCGCACATCAGTCCGCTACTGACACCATCTCACAGGCCAACAGGGCGCCCCACGCCGACTTTTACCATTGTAGGATGGCCACACCAGTGCCACAACTTGCTAGACACCACCTCGGTGCCATCCGGATCTTGGCATCTCAGCGCCTTGTGGTGTCTTCTATTCCGAAAATATTGTTGCGCTGCCTTTGGCCCCATTCGCACATCGGTCCGCTACTGCCGCCATCTCACAGGCCAACGGGGCGCCCCACGCCGACTTTCAACATTGTAGGATGGCCACACCAGTGCGGCAACTTACTAGACACCACCTCGGTGCCATCCGGATCTTGGCGCGTTGTGCTGCCTTCGGCCTATTCGCACATCGGTCCGCTACTGACGCAAACTCACAGGCCAACGGGGCGCCCCACGCCGACTTTCAGCATTGTAGGATGGCCACACCAGTGCTGCAACTTGCTGGACACCACCTCGGTGCCATCCGGATCTTGGCGCGTTGTATTGCCTTCGGCCTATTCGCACATCGGTCCGCTACTGACGCCGCCTCACGTGCCAACGTATTTTCTCCGCATTTTATACCCTATGCCGCATAACAGGTCATGTGACTTGTTTATAAAACTTTTCATTGGTTCATTTTACTTTTGGTTTCCTAATGATGGAAGGCTTGATCATATGACCTAAAAACAACACTTTTCATTGGATGAAAACTTTTTTTTTCCCAAACGATGAAAGCCCCACCTTGTTTCTGGATGTTTCAGACTGAAGCTGGCTTCAGCATGAGAGCACCACCATCTCGTAGCTCCGTCGTGGTCATTCCGCGAGCAATCATGGCAACCGCTCCCCACCAGAAGCCTACAGGAGTCGGGGGCCCCCAAAACTTTTGATAAATCCTCAAGGCGGAGGGGACGCTTTCGAGAATGGGGTCCAAGACCTAGCAGACAAGCGTCCGATTTCCAAGGTGTCCCAGGGCCATTTCAGTGGACCAGGCCCAAAAAGAAAAGAGCCTGCCGCCGTTTTGAGAGTCCTGTGACAGCCGCCTATCGCTGCACCGCAAGAGTGGGCGCAACTCAGCTGAATTGCGGCTTTTGACACAGTGGACCAAAAACGGACGGAATGGCAACTGAAACGGTAAAGGGGCGCCCCACTACAACAGATGACACTCCACCTGGAGAGGCCCGTTCACGCCGCCTCCCCCGGGGCGCCCCACGCCGTTATTCGGAGCAGCATTGTAGGATACCAAAACCAGTGCGGCAACTTACTGGACATCACCTTGGTGCCATCGTTCTGCTGCCTTGGAACTATTCGCACAACAGTTTGCTACTGATGACCCACCCCCCGCGACGCCTCACGCCAGAAATCTGGACGTTGTGCTGCGTTGGGACTATTTGCACAGCCGACCGCTACTTCGTTGTTTTTCCCTAAAAATGTTTATATGTTATTACTGTTTTTGTTTTCTTGTATATATTTATAAGTTATTAAAGTTTTATAATCTTACTACTTTGTTGGAGTGCTATATATTTTTAATGTGACACATAATTGTAAAAACTTTGATGTACAAAGAGTCATCCCTGGAATCTTCCGCTTCAGGCTCGGTCCCCTCCCCAATCACAATACAGGATGGTTTTCAGATAATAGGAACGCGTCTGCTGTGACGGATCTCATCGAGTGTGGGCCTTGATCTACTATAACTCCTTTGAAGAGGGGTGATTCTTTACAGCTGGGGCCATAAACTACATCTGCAGGGCTAGCTGATACCCTAGGACCGGCCTGGACAATCGGACACAGAGGAAAAGGAGTGTCAGAGGGTGCGGTAGTGAATAGGGCGAAAGGGAGGTGTCGGGCGGGCACAGGGTGTGATTCTCAGGGAAGAGCAGCGCAGATGGGGGGTGGTTTATTACCCATGCATTAGACAGAGAGCGGGGGTGACCACTGCCTGGGGGAGATGCTTGCGAGGGTGGGGAGCCATGCTAAGGATCGACAGCGTGCAGAGAGTGGGTCTGGTCAAGGCATCTAAAATGGCTGCCGTGCACGACAAAAGTGTGGCATTTGAAAAAAGGCAAGATGGCACAGACAATCTTTTCAACACTTCCTGATTTCCTTCGAATCGAACGTTAACAGACGTTGGGGCATATTACCAAAGTTAAGCGATATTTATCCCTAACGATGCTTAGCAACGATTTTTTTACCGCTAAGCATCGTCAGAAATTATCGCAGATAAACCTTGCTATTATCAAGGTTTATCGCAAATACGATAAAAAACGACCGCAATGCATTAATATTGCTGAAAACTCAGCGATATTCATGCATTACCGAGCTAATGCTCTTAGCCATGTTATCCACCTCCCATTGGATAACATGCCTTAGAACTGCTCAGGGCAGGTGCTAGCTTTTGGAGATATTCGCGCTTATCGCGAATATTTCCAAAAGTTGATAATAGGAGATAGCGATGTTAGCGACTGTTTCCAGTCGCTAACATCTTGGCATGCCCACTTTGCATGTCATTAGTGATAAATATCACTCACATGCAAAGTGGGGCCCAAGATGGTCGCTATCTCCTACTAGCCGTCACTAACTGGTGTTAGCAACAGCTAGGTAATACAGATATAATTTTATCTCCGCGAAGCGGAGCGCTGTTACAGATATATATCTTGTTTTTGAACGTTAATTTCTCAAAATCCACTGAAGCACATATATTGAGACCTAGCAAAGGCACATCGGACTACCAGTCCCTACAATTTTGCCAAGTTTCGTGCAAATCCATTCAGCCGTTCGATTATTATATTTTTTTTTTTTTTTGCCTCGCGGGGCCCTTTTAAAACCTCCACATCAAACCTAAGAGGTCAAGGAGGATCTACTATGCCCCCTTATGGTCATTTGCCCCTTCGCTTTGGCCTCCTCTTGTCTCTCGATCCTACCGAGAGACAAGATGGCGGCCGCTACGGACTGTTTGCAATGTTTACAGACGCCGGAGAACCAATCAGCTTCGCAAACCTCCGTTACGCGAAGCGGAGCGCTGTTACAGATATATATCTTTTTTTGAACGTTAATTTCTCAAAATCCACTGGAGCACATATATTGAGACCTAGCAAAGGCACATCGGGCTACCAGTCCCTAATATTTTACCAAGTTTCGTGCAAATCCATTCAGCCGTTCGATTATTATTATTATTTTTTTTTTTTGCCCCGCGAGCCCTTTTAAAACCTCCACATCAAACCTAGGGGGTCAGCGAGGATCTACTATACCCCCTTATGGTCATTTGCCCCTTCGATTTGGCCTCCTCTTGTCTCTCGATCCTACCGAGAGACAAGATGGCGGCCGCTACGGACTGTTTGGAATGTTCACAGACGCCAGAGAACCAATCAGCTTCGCTTCACAAAGCTCCGTTGCGCGAAAAGTCCGCGAACCGGAGCGCTGCCCGGTCCGCTGTTACAGATATATATCTTTTTTTGAACGTTAATTTCTCAAAATCCACTGGAGCACATATATTGAGACCTACAAAAGGCACATCGGGCTACCAGTCCCTACAATTTTGCCAAGTTTCGTGCAAATCCATTCAGCCGTTCGGGCTAAAAGTGAGGCCAACCGCCCTATGGAAAACTCAATGTTAAAAACATGTTTTGGGACCCCCCTTTTTTCTCGGCCCCCCCTTGACGAACCCCCCCCAAATTTTCAAGGGCTGCTCAGAAACAAAATGTGCCATTTTCCTGAAAATTTCAGCCAATTCCGTCCACAAACGCCAAAGTTATTAGACATAGAATTTTCAAAAATCCCATAGAGAAAAAATCCTAACTATATATACCTACTGGCGACCGCCAGTAGGTAATATATATATATATATATATATATATATATATATATATATATATATAGATATATATCCTGGACACTCGAACCACTTCCAACTTCCGCCGCAGCGGTTTGGCGAGAAAAGAGACACAGACCACACAGTTCAAGGGCAAGAAATCTTCCGTTTATTCGACCCCCAACACAACGCGTTTCAAGCCCTGAAGCCCTTGTTCACGTGTAAAAGCTGTGCAAAACGCCATCTTACTTTTAAAGTTTAAAAGTAAACACACCCCCTGTTTGACATCACATGTCACATGGTAGTATACATAAACAACAGACTGCTCGTTATTCGTTGTACTGATATATAACACCAGACATAGCATCTAAACAACACTTATCACACATTATTATTTAAAATACATGTAAATACTAATAAACACATGTTTATGTGCAAATAAGTAATATTAGTACCATTTGTTAACGTTTTTCTCTTTTAGTTGGATCAATCCAACCTATGCCCATAACGAACAGTCATTAATGCTTAACAAGTTTCTAACTGGATACATCCACCCATGCATAAAAACAACCTGTGTGCCCTATTTACAGCGAATTCATTTTTCTTCTGTGTTTTTCCGTTTTTTATAAGTGCAATCAAGTGTGTACTGTGCAAAATAGTGCAAATATAAATGTAAAGTGCTGAAGTAGACAACATTAGAATTGTAAACAATATGAGATCTGATCTTATATTTTACAAATGCTGGTATAGATCTTAAATATATCTTTCCTTATGTAAAATGTCAACAAGGGACACCATACTATTAAAAACATATACAAATATATGTCACCATGCATTGTAAAACCTCAAGAAATTCATTAAAAACCTGATCATAGGAGAAAAGAGAACACTATGTTTATCTACTAAAAGTGGAAATAAAAAACAATTCATCAGAGTCAATACCTGTATACTAAATATCATTTATCTTCCTGTAGGATCTCACTGCATTATAGATATGCTCAAATTAAAACCACTCCATTGTTAGATTTATAAAAAAAATTGTACATATCGTCAGTTGTGTTCAGACCGTTGGGCCATTTACAATCGAACTCTAAAATAAATTTGGTTTCTAACTGCCTTAGGTGGCGTTCTCTGTTGCCCCCTCTTCGTGATTTAGCCACAGCATCAATTACATAGTAAGTGAGGCAGTTGATATTATTAGCATGAGCTCATTTAAAATGTCTGGCCACAGGATAAGTCGCACCACTGTGGATGATCGCCCTTATATGCTGCAATATCCTGACGTGCACCTACTGCTTAGTACTACCAATTTAGTTTAGCCCGCAGGTGCACGTCAGGACATATACAGCATACTCGGTCTTGCAGTTGTATGACCCTTGAATGAAAAGAGGATCTATACTAAATGGGGTGGTATACTCAGTTTTATTGCACCCGAATTTACATGCTCTGCATGTTGTGCATTATTTTAACCCTTTTACAGGTCCCAGCCAAGATGTAACTTTCTTTATTTCAGGCGATACCCTGTCAAGAACTGTGCCCATAGTGCTACCTCTCCTAAAGGTAATGATAGGGTTATCTGCTAGCCTATCCTGGATGATATTATCAGTAAGCACTATAGGCCAGTGTTTGTTGATTATGCTTCTTACCTTATGTTCCTCCCTGTTGTACGTCGTAATCAATCTGGGAGTATTTTTGATTTTATATTCAGCTGTAGTATCGGGGATTAGGGATGTATTCTGCTCTTGACTAAAGAGGCTATTTCTAGATCTTTTGCTAGCCTTCTCCATAGCCTCTGTGAGAATTTTATCCGAATATCCCCCGATTTTTAGCCTGCTGACCAGCTCAGATTGACAATTCTTAAAATCTACCTCATTGCTACAAATCCGCTTCAACCTAAGGATTTCTCCGTAGAGAATACTGACAATGAGGTGTCTTGGATGCGAGCTGGTCGCATGTAAGGTAATATTGCCAGAAGTGGGTTTCCTGTATAGGGTACTCTCAATTTTCTCATCTTTGACATACAGCCTTACATCTAGGAATTCCATTTCTGTTGTGTGAATATGGGAAGTGAATCTGAGATTAAGAGTATTGTTGTTAATTTCCTCTATAAATCTACAAGCTTCCTCTTTGGAACCCTTCCACAGAATAAACACATCATCTATGTATCTCAGGTATGACACAATATGTGTATCATAGAGTGCCCGATGGGTGGTTTTGAGGACCTGCTCCTCCCACCAGCCAACATGCAATCATTCGTAGCTGGGGGAGAAGCAGGCCCCCATTGCCACACCCCTTATTTGTTTGTATAAATCTTTATCAAACAAAAAGAAATTATTATGTAGGCACCAATTTATAAGCTCCACAATCACTTTGTTATGTTCATACAATGTACTGGATCTTGATTCTAAAAAATGTTTGACCGATATAATGCCTTGTTCATGATCTATGCACATATATATAGACTCTATGTCAAGAGTAACAAGCAATAAATCATTTGTCCACCTTAATTTCGCAATTTTTGGGAGAAAGTCACCAGTATCCTTCACATAGCTAGGCAACTCCTTTACCAAGCTCTGTAGGAAAAAAATCTATATACTGGCCCACATGCTCCCCAAGACTATTAATGGCGGAAATAATCGGTCTCCCTGGGATTGGGAAAACATTTTAATGAATTTTTGGAATTAAATACAAGATAGGCAGTACAGGAAATTCATTATACATACATTTCTGCTCCTCCATAGAGATAAGGCCCTGTCTTTTCCATAATGCAAGATGTTTCTGTAAGGTGTTTTGGCCTCATATATATATATATATATATATATATATATATATATATATATATATATATATATATATATATATATATATATATATATATATATATATATATATATATATATATAAATCGATACTTTGTAGAACTATATTTTTTACATCAATATTTGTTTCCGATATTTTTCTACTTACCTGTTTAAGTATAGGGAGTCAATATTTTTGCATTCTTTACTTTTACCTCAATATTTTTTACATCTGTATTTTTTAGGTAGATATTTTGTCAGTGAACCATGGAAAATGAATGCATGGGACCTGCGGGATGAAGGTGTGTCAAGGGAAGTACAAATTGACACAGACGTATACTTTCATGAAAATGTGGACTCTGTGCAGTCCATCCCAACACTCTGAGAGGCCTACATAGCGGTTCTTCAGGAATGATTGCCTATTATCCTTGCAACAAAAAGAAGCGTGAGGTGGAACAGCTTGAGGGACTTGAACACTGGTTGCAAAACGTAGAAGCCATCCCCAGGGTCCTCCTGCTCCACAGATTCTTTGGTAGCTTGAGATGCTTCTTGCGGAATATTGGGGCTTAGCCCAAGGAGAGGTGCCGAGGGCTCAACTGGCCACCCATCATCGTCTATGCGACACTGGTGATAAGGCAGGCAACCTTTTGGCATGGCTCAGCAGAAGGGAAGCTGAGACGCGCTGGGTCAGTACCATCACTACCAGCATGTGTGAGTCCTATATGACTGATACCCAAATTCTAAAGGAGTTTGCCCTCTACTACACGGAATGGAATTCTATGGGGCGTGTTCGCTGCCAGGAGCTGAATGTAACTGGGATTTTCTCACATCAGTGGCTACTGTGGTTCTTTCTGAGGAGGACCTCGTGGATCTCATGTACCACACAGGTAGATTGCTGAGAGGTCGTCAGAGGCCATGCACCCTTTCTCCTCCACTCTACAAACATGCCGCCTGGCATACTTCTTGTTCGGTCCTGAGTCCCTCAGGAGGCAAGGGGACCTCATCCCCCCACCAGCAGTGCGCAGAGTGACACAATTGCAGAGTGGTAGAGAAAAGGGGCGTGGCCTCCGACCACCTCTCAGCAGTCTCACTGTGTGGGGCTTACTGGAGGTAACAGAAGGTCTTGTTGGCCTCCAAGGACCCTCCACAGTGAAGGGGTCTTCATCCCCCGACCAGTAGCGCACCAGGAGAGATGTTTGCAGGGTAGTGGCGAAAGGGGCCGAGTTTCCTGCATTTTTTTTCTTTTTTAGGAAGAGGGCCTTGGGCCCCCCTTCCCTGGACCATTTTGACCCCGGGGACCCCATCCCCCAGAGCCTGCCCCTTTTTTATTCATGTTTTTTTTTTAAAGTGAGGGAGCCATGTGACCCCCCCAGGCCGATTTTGGCCCCGGGGACCCCATCCCCTGCAACCAGGGCTTTAAAAAAATGTTTATATATATTTTCTTAAAAGGGAGCAGGGCAGAATGACCCCCATCCCTGGGCCAACTTTGGCCCTGGGGACCCCAACCCTGGGGCCAGTCCTCTTCGTAGGGGACCGTGGGGGGAGACTGCAGGCCCCAGTGGTCCCTGCTGGCTCCCTGACTCTTGCAGGAGTGGGCATTGCTTTGGGATCCAGGGAGCCCCTGACAAGCAGCTCCCTCTGTCTCGTAGCAATGTCTGTTTCCCACCTCACTTCACAGAGGGGACGGAAACAAGCAAGCAAGATCATATGTTTGCTCTTGCTTGCTGAAAGCAGAGAGTTTGCTATGGGTTGGTAGGAGCAGTGCTCCTGCCAAGCCATAGCAAACTGCAATGTCCCGGGGGAGGGCACCCCGGGACATTGCCAGCGCCGCCACCACTAATTTCAAAACTGGACTCCAGGGGATGGGGCCACCTGGGCCAAATACGACCCATGGAGGAGGATTATATGCCTTCTCCCTTAAATATTTTGGACACAATCAAATGAGGTACACAGGGCCTAAAACAGCTCTCGAGGGGGGCCGCATGGCTTCCGAACCTTTTATTTAACTTTTGGCCCAGCGGATGGGTCCCTGGGACCTAACTAGGTTCAAGGAGGGTAGCCACATGGCTTACCTCTCCCTTTAAAATGTAACATAGCCCAAGGGATAATGTCAGTGGGGCCTAATCAGGCCCTGGGAGGGGGGCTGCGTGACCTCCCTTTATAATGTGGCCCCCGGATAGATTCCCTGGGGCATACTCAGGCTCAGGAAAGGGGGCACTGTTGCCCCTCTCCCAATCCTAATGTGGCCCCATGGATAGGGTCCCCAGGGCCTTAGAAGGATTGAGAAGGGATCAACACAGCTCCCCTCTCCATTTAAAAAAGTGAATTGCTCCGTGGAATGGGGTCACCAAGGCCTAATAAGGCTGGGGACGGGGGCAGCATGCCTTCCTCTCCTGTTTAGTTGTATTTGGCCACAAGGTATAGGGTCCCTGAGGCCTTTTAAGACTTGGGGAGGGAGGCTACATGGCCCCTCTCCCCTTTATATCAGTGATGTCATCAATTATGTCATTTGAGATGTCCTGAATGATGTTGTAAATGATGTGTAGAACAAGTCATGCGTAATGTAATAAGTGAGGTCCTAAGACGTTTTTTTATGTATTTATAATTTTATTAATAGTACAACCATGTAATTATCAGCACATTAACCTTAGATATTCAGCACAACTGATCATTCCCATCTTTTACAGTACATTACAGAGTATTTTAGCATCTATGTTCTCATCACATCATTTAGTTTATCATGTAATTGTCCGTATCCATCACTTTGTGTCTGCAGGTATTGTACCAATGGACTCCAAATGTCTCTTGGACAAGAGGCCACTGGGAGCTCTTCTGCATATGTTTCTAACTGTTCCTTACAATATATCATGTCTATTATCCAGTTCTTCACGTTTGGAGCTCATTTACTACCCCATTTCATGGCAATGCGTCATTTGGCCAGTAAAACGGCTATGGCCAGTAGTCTGCGGTTGGGTAATCCTTGTGATTCAATCCAGCCTAATAAACAAATCCGTGGGATATTAGCTATTGGGTCCAATAGTATAATTCCCAACATATTTTTCATCTACTCCCAATACCTCTGTGCTGGGGGACAGGCCCATGCGACATGTATAAAATGTGCTTGTGTGGCTCCACATCGCACACATCTGCCATCCCCCCCGTAAGCCATACTTATGTAGTTGTGCTGGTGTTTAGTAAGTTTGTTGCAAAAAGTGTAAATGGATAATATGTACATTGCAGTTTGTGGAAGCATCTGCATAAGTGTGCACCAAAAGCCCCAGCCGTCTTTGGATAGAGGTGAGTCCAGCATGGTGTTACATCTTGCCAGCGCCTGTTCAGCGTGCTTGCATTGCTCATGTTGAGCTGCATTATAGAGTTTAGTTATAAGGCGCTGACATGTAGGTGCCGTCAGAAGTATCTGTAGCACATTTAGGGGCACATTAGGATGGCGGGCGGGCAAAGCCCGCCTAAAGGGCAGGGGTCCCGACATTGGCATTAGGGTGCGCCCGCCATAGTGGCGGGCGCAGCATTCCTCAATTTAACATTGTGGCGGGCGGTGCTCATTGCACTGCCCGCCACAATGTTAAAAAACGAAAGCAGCCTTTGCACAATCGAAGCGGCAGGCACCGCACGGTGCCTGCCTCTTCGATTATGCAAAGGCAGGGGGGTACCACACGTACCCCCCCGTGTGCCACCCCCCTTTGGCCTTCACACCGCATGCCTTTCCGTGGTGGCATAGCCACCACGGAAAGGCATTTTAAAAAGTGCATAGTAATATGGCGGGCGGTGTCTAACAGACACCGCCTCCATGTTACTCGTTTTCCGCAAGTCCCACAAGATTCCTCGCTTTCACCTCATTTGTTTAATCTATACCTTCTTCCTCTGATTTGTACACTGAAGGAAATTAATGTAACGACTTTCAATTATGCTGATGATCTTCAGCTTACCTTCACTATTGATAATTCACCAAATTCAGTCAGTGGTTGAATTCCAGACCACCATGCTATTCATCTACCAATGGATGGATCAAAATCATCTAAAGCTTAACCCTAGTAAGACAGAATTACCTCTGACAAGCAAAAGCAAGATCTTCTGGGGCCAACAGTACTGGCTGACGGATCTAGGTTCCCCTCCAGTACCTTCCATCTCAGTAAAGAGCCTCGGAGTCATTATAGATAATGACTTATCATTTAAAAATCAAGTAGGTTCAGTGGTCTCCAAATGCTTTCATCAATTGCGAAAGATCAGGAAAATCAGCTGCATGCTTACTCATGCAGTGCTAGTTCAGGTGACATTGGCATTGGTACTATCGCATCTGAACTATGCTAATTCAATCTACCTAGGGCTTTTTCTTATCAAGAGGCTTCAACTGGTCCAGAATCAAGCGGCCAGGCTGATCCATCAACAACCCAGATGGCAATCGGCCAGACCATTGTTGAAAAAACTACACTGGCTCCCGATTCCCCAAAGGACAGAATTCAAGACGGGATATATGGTTCTCAATTCACTGTACGGCAAGAGCCCTATATTTATCAGTACTCTTCTAAATAGGTACACTCCTTCCCGTAATCTCCGCTCAATGCATCTTCAGTTACTGACTACACCTGCCTGTAAACGGAAACGACAAGGTGGTCGACGGTTTGCATACCTGGCCACTAGACTCCGGACCTAATTTCCCTGGGAGATTCGCTCCTGTACAGATCTACTTAAATTCAGGAAATCGCTCAAAACGCGACTGTTTATAAGTGCTCACGCATAGTTTCCTCTGTTCTTGGTATGATCCTAGTAGCGCCATGAAACCCCTAGGTGTACGTGCACTTTATAAGCAACTGTTAACATAACATAACATAACCCTAGTTCCATTCTCAAATATTGCCAGTGATCAGGCAGTCATCTTAAGGACATGTACTGGACACTGGTCATTACGAGCTACTCAGCTACATGAGGGCTGCACTGAAACCAGTGGTATTTCAATAGAACTTTGGAGTGTTTTCCCGTTTAGAAAATCAATCAGAATCATTCCAGTGTGTTCATAACTCCACTTTAATCGGATCAGGAGCAGCCAACGTGTTTCACCGCCTTGGGCTATTGAGCCTATGATTTCTCCATGCTTTCAATATTATCACAGAAAAATCAGTTTTTATCCAAGTCATTTTTGCATCACTGGGGTGTACATAACTCTTACAATGAGGTAAATCCCTTCTTCTAATATGGACAGCGTTCTGTCACTACGCCATGTTGATTCTGTAATCGATTACATTGGATAAACGCATACCCTGCATACATTATACCTGACGCAGGTATAATGTAGCGCAGGGTTTACCATGTGACGTTTCTGCCTAGATGCGTCACTTCGTAAATATGGCACAACATGGCGCATTATATACGCCGCTGCAGCGTCACAAAAAGTGGCACAACAGCGGCGTCAATGTGATGCAGGCATTCATGAATAAGGCCCGTATATTTTAAATTCATCCGATATGATGCCTGCGATTCATTGGTCTGCGATGCTGTGTCTCAGTGATATGTCTTGTTCAGAAGGTGAAATTACCACTTATAAGACTGAAACGTGACAGCTCCAGACAGTGAAAACATTACATATCAGACTGTCAAATGATCCCTCCAAAATATGTAAATATTACTTAAAAAGATTGTAACTTGCCCTCTCCAGACCCTTAAACATTCTCAAAAGCCCAGGTCAGAATTGTAACAGGATTGTTTAAAAACCTTCATTTGGCAGGAATCAGACTGCCTCATGACCGCTTCAGAATAAAAAATATAGCCAGTCCTTCGGACAGTGAGAACTCCACCAAACTGGGAAAACAACCTCTCGGAATAGAGTACGTACCCTTCTAGACTGTAAAAACATTTAAGTGACGGCTGCAACCTGATCCCTTAAATGTCATACTATTCGTGCCGGAAATACAAGGGCAACCACCCAGGCTGGGAAAACACCTCCTGTCAGTACTGTAACATAAGCTGTTTTGTAGAGGAACTTTCAACCAACCACCGCGGGGAGAAACTAAACTGTCTGAGCCACGCACAGCAGATAAAGGATATTCAGATTTTTATTTTTTTTAAATCATGGGTAACTGCATGCTTACGAAATTTAAAAAATAAATAAAACGAACTATAATTGAAAATATTGACCATTCACATGGTTCAATAACATATGCACTGAATTACTCTTCACCCCTATTCCATATGCCAATAGCCCTTTATATTTCGCCAGAGGGCTTGAGAGCAAAGTGGTAATTGATGGAGAAAATATGATGTAGTTAGCAATACATTTGGGAAGATTTGGGGGTATATTATCAAGCACTGCGTTAACATTATCGCCGCTTTAGCGGCAGGAAACTGTCGCTAAAGCGGCGATAATGTTAATGCTGGTTCTTGATAATATGCCCCTTGGTGTGGACTACAAAAAGGTGGCAATCATTCAAATTCTATTCTGCGTGTTCTCTGATCGGTCGACACCGCCCCTTCGTGACGCATTCGTGAACGCATTGCACGTAAATGCACTGTGCAGGCCGGAGCTCGTTTATACCTGATGGAGAGTCTCTTCTGAGTGTCAAGCAAAGTAGCGAAGATTGTGTGGAGACACTGGTCGCAAGTCAGCAGTAAACTGACAGCACTCATATCTACCTCCAAAGACCTCCCAACTTGAACCTTCCCAGCAAAACCTCAAACTACTGAATTCCTTCTCTTTTCACCAAAGTGCAAGAAGAGTTTTAAGGCCGAATTACTACAACAGTTCGAGTGTTGCGGAACTCTCATCTTCATTCTGACAAATAAGCAACCTCACTCGCAATCATGTTTAACGTCATCCCCGCACCCCAGCGAAATAATTAAAGCTGCAAACATTCGCCTAAGGGCTCTGAATTAAAAGGAGTTTCTGCCTCCTGAAATCTGAATAACAAGGCTTAATTCTTTCACGGATGGATTTTGGGAAAGCGCTGCCAGCTTGCTCCTGCCTGGCTTTCTCTCATGTTTGTCCTGTCCTAAACCGAAATTAAGTCAACTTTAAAAATTCCCCAACCACAACCAGCCCAAGGCATCAAAAATTGCCCCACCAAAATACACTTTACCATTTTGCAGAAAATTAAAAAAATATAATTAAAAAAAACATTTTGCGTGCAATCCAAGGCTTTGCTCTGCTAGGCTTCTTTCTTCCTCCAAGGAATGTGATCACATCATCCTACTTATTCATTTACACTGGCTACCCATTGAGGCAAGAGTATATAGTAAGTTGAGTGTCCTAAACTATAAATCCATTCACCTTAACTCCACACTCTACCTCTGCACCCTACTCAAACTCCGGTGGCTCAAGATGACTGGCAGGTTTTAGACAACTTCTTGCTTGAAAGACCAAAGTTCATAAAAATGCATTGATTGCCAGCATCAATCCTTCTCAGGAACAGCAACTTTCCTAGGGAGCTCTCTCCCAGCTGGAAACCAAACCTACCCTACTGTCATTCTGACAGCAGCTAAAGAATCACCTACTCACACTGCATCTAAGTAACAAGTCCTCATTTTCTGACTATTATCTCCCACCCATATTACGTACACACCCCCTCAATACAACTATTTTTTGATCCTATTTTTTCTCTGGCCTTGTCTCCTCTGACTCTGCTTTAATGGGCTCTGCTGCCACTCAATCCCTACATCTCCACCTATAGAGTTTCTTCCACAGCTATTAATGAATCTATAAATTCAACCACCTCTTCCAGCACATAAGCAGTGAATGAACCCGTTCCTAATCCTTCCAATTCTCAAGCCTGTATCCATTGTATTATGCATTCAGTTATGGGCAATATAAATTCTCCCCTTCCCTCTTTATTACCTTACCGCTCATACTACAGTCTTAATACTTGCCTCTGCCATATGCTAATTGGACTGGCACAGCTTCGATTGAACTTTTGACTAGATTAGGCCACATTTAAAATTGTTTCAATACTGAACTCGTTCCCATAGTCACGCCACTTCTATGTAACCTTTCTGTACATTTTGTTGTTATGCTTCTGTGTAAAGCACCCACCTAGTTCACAGTGAATTAGCACTACATAATACTGTTAAATCGCTAAATACCATGGGGCATATTATCAAGCCCCTATCGCTACCACAACATCACTTTTTGTGACATTGTGGTGGCGATAGGGTCAGCGCTCGATTATCAAGGCAGCGTGAAGCCACTTAACGTGGCTTAAAGCCACGCTAAGTGGCTTAACGCTACCTTGATAATAGGGACCCTTTCACGCTAAACTTAGCATGAAAGGGGGCGTGCAGTGGGCATTCCACCGCAACACCCATTGAAGTCGATGCTGCCACCTATTATCAAGTTTGGCGATAATAGTGGGCAGCGCCGAACTTAAGACCAGAAAAATCCTGGTCCTTTGGTGGCGAAACGAGGATAAATGCTTTATTTCTCCTCCCTTTTGCTATTTCCATGTGTGTTGCCTTGTGTAGCACATATGGAAAAAGCAAAATGCCATGGTTTTTTCATGTACAGGAAGGTGTCCCTTCCTCTGTATGAACAAACTGTTTTTCAAAATGCCATTTTGCAACTTCCATGTGTGCTGCACGAAGCAGCACACATATGGTGTAGCCTTGCGTTTCTGAAGTGGCGGAGAGAGGCGTTAAGCCAAGACGGCTAATGCCTCTCCCTGCCACTTCCTTGGTAATATGCCCCATAGTGTCTGCTTAAATGTTCTTTATAGTACATGACCTCACAAACTGTACAGGACAGCAGACCAAATGTGATTGGACACCACTCCTGTCAGGTCCTTCACTTTTCTGACCAGTAATGAGTTTTAAGAGGCGGTACTTCCGTTTTAGCTTCTAGTACCTGTTGCTGGCTTTCTTCTGTAAAGTACTATGGAACAAACTAAGACAAACACAAACAAACCTCTAAGGCATTCGATTGGCAGATTCAATGTATTCTTCTGCCTGATTCTCAATGCTTGTTATGAAACTTTATTTAAATCGGTAGATACTCGTGTGTATCGGACTGCGGCAGCATACAGTGCCCTTTGGTTCTTGACAGATAGTACTTTCCTACATTTTCACGACTTTTCATTCATATCAAGAAACTTCTTCTTCATATAATAACAAACACCCCTATAAGCACAAGGAGATCCCTATTTGACAACCAGTATTGCTTTCTGGCACGAGGTTACTGTCTGATGAGGGGACATTACCTGATAATGTCAGACATGAGATGCTCCAGTCACACTCTGTGCAGCCTGTTGTTGACACAAGCCGCCATCTTGATCGTGGCTGCCCCCACAATGGTCCCTCGTGGAATGGAGAACAAAGGAGGCACACTGGACCACAGACATGATGATGGATTGGACAGAGCAGCAGGAAGCTGTGCCTGCATTGTTCACGAGTAAGTGACCCCTATGGAAACGTTGCAAAATTTCCATGACCTTTTCAGCAAATCAACACAATGGATCCAGCAGTATAAGGTCAGTGCACCTGGAGAACCTAAGGGGAATATACTTGAAAGCAAGCTGCTGATATGTCAGAAAGATCAATAGACTACAGGGTTGTATGACAGTACAGCGCGGGCTATTACCACGCGTGCCATTACAATGCTGTTTTTACAACGCAAGTCGTTACAACGACTTGCGCTGTAAGCTCTGGATAGTGGAATAGTTTAATTTTCTATTCCAACTCCAGCCCACGTTACAGTAGAGAAGGTGTTGGAATAGAAAATTAAACTATTCCTCGTCCAACAGCGCCCTCCAGCGCAAGTCGTTGAAATGACTTGCGTTGTAAAAGCAGCGTAGTAATGGCAGCGTGTGGTAATGCCCGCGTTGTAAAGGCTGTTCCCCGACTGCAGGGGAGGCCCTCTTCAGCTGGCTCTCTTCGTGAGTTAATTAATACAGTTGCATCCAAATAACAAGCTACCCTGCCATGAACCGACAAAATAATGTCACTCACCCTGCCTGACACTCCTAGCAGAGAATGACTGATGTGTGTGCTGAATTTAATTGTGAATGACCCTGGCAACAAAGCTGATGGCTGAGGGGTTTCTTCATTCAGTCTATGCTCTACTGGGCTTATGCAGCGTGCATGTAATGTTCCAACTTGGGAGATCTTCTCCTCCTTGTGATATGCAGGGTGATCCACTCATGGGAAGTCAGCCTCATTGATTGAAGCCTGTCCTGTTTCTATCCAGGACATCTCTCTGGCCATTACTCCGATGATTCTTTCATTTTGTCTTCTCCTGTCTATTGCACATGAAGAATAGGGTTTTTGAGATTTTGCGTATAGAGTGCCTGCCGATGTTCTTCCAGACTGAGCATCTCCTGCAATGCAGTTGCGCTTCTTAAACTAGATCTGTTACATTACTCTTGATTTGTGTGGTTATGGTTTGGGCAGTGAAGATGTGCCATAGCATTTACTGTTCTGAGACATCCTCACTTAGTAGGGACTGTGACAAGGAAGGAGTGAGGAGGTAATTTGCTGATTACATTTCATTAGTCAACTTCACTTCCTTTTTCCAGTACTTAACCCCTTCAGCGCTAATGACAAAGCCAGCTCGTCATGGGCGTTACCTGCGCGACGCGGATGACGAGCTGGCTTTGTCATAAACAGGCCATTTTTAAAATTCCAGCGCACAGCGGGAAAACGCGGTAGCGCGGTAGGGGTTAATTTGTGCCCTCCCTCCATTTGTCATGACCTCGATCCCTAGTGGTTGGTCATCACAGGACAAGATACAGGATTCCTCTCACTTTTTGGGTCCTATTAATGGGGAGGAGTCTGATGGGTAGGATTTAGAAGAAGCGGTAAGAGCTTGTTTTTAGTTTCAGCTAGGTCATGTAGCAGTTAGGGGGAAAGTGACCTCACCTTAGTTAGCAACTGCTTGAACGAGGAAAAGTAAAGAAAGTAATGACGGTTGCTATTAAGTAATCAATACTGTAGGGAAATGCCCCTTTTTTCATGGTCAGACCATTTTTTGCTAAATTGGATTGTTGATTTTGTGACTCCGTACACTTGAACTTTGCTAACCTGACCCCTAAAAAAAAAGGTTGAACTTGGCTATATTCCTAACTAGCACACTTAACTTACCTGCAAGTCCCTAGAATATGGTACAAAGTGTACACGGGGACTGTAAGTTAAATGTCACAAGTGGACAGCTGCCTTTATTATGCCACCAGGCCCCTGTGTATGTGCTTTGATCCTTTAAATATGTTCACGTTGGCGATACTCCAAATTGGGATGTTTAGCTTACTAAAGTGACAACGGAAAACATAATGTTTAAACTGCATATTCCACCTGTCAAAATAACCCCTTTTAACAGGTCTAAATCCTCCTTTTAAATATTAATAAGTCACCCCTAAGTAAGCCTTTACACACAAGGAGGCATGGTGCATGGTATTTAAAAGCAGGACATGTAAACATTTAATTTTAAACATGTCCCTAGAGTGACAGGGCCCTCAAAGTTATTTTCACTGTAGCAGGGTGAGCTGTTCCATAGGAAAGTATTGGGATAGCATATTAAAATCAAATAATGTTATCTTCTCTTAGAAACCTGCTGAAAAGTTTATTCTTGGTCTTTTTTTAAATATTTATTACAAATCCAATTCATTTATAAAGCCAAAATACACTCTCAAAAAGTCACTTTTTGTCTGCCTAACACTCCTAGAAGCCCATTTGCATGAACTTCCAACTGTCAGCAAGGAGCTGAATAACTTGTTCATGAGGTGTGGAATTGCTCCCAGAGGTGAGGCAAAGTCTTCAGTTGTGGGGAAGTGTTCTGTTCCTATGACAGGATGACTATCTAGGCAGTGCCTAGGAACTTTACTATCTTCAAAGAAGCTTACCTTGTCACATGCTTAAACCTGCGTCCATCTTTTGTCTTCTAGCCAACGAGACACCAATCTCAGTGGGAGTGGAGCTTCCCCCAGAACCGGTTTTGAGTGACCACAGAGGAGGGGTTGGTCATTTCCTTGGGCACACCCTTAGGTTGGGGCAGGAGCTCTCCACATCAATCAATCAATCAGTATTTGTAGAGCATGACTAATCACTCATGAGAGTATCCAGGTGCTAGGATTTTGCTGGGCTCAGTTGAAGAGCCAAGTCCTGTCCTTTTCTAAATTCCATGAGAGAGGGTGCTGCTCGGAGGGGGAGGTTGTTCCAGGACTTGGCGTCGAGGTGGGAGAAGGAACATCTTCCACTGTAGTTTCTCTTGGATATGGGGAGTGCATGCAAGGGCGAGTAAGGCAGATCAAAGTTGCCTGTATGGTTGGTTGAAGTTCAGGAGGCAGTTGTTGTATGCTGATCCCTGGCCATGGAGAGCTTTGTAGGTGTGGATCACCATCTTGAACTCGCATCTCTTCCTGATTGGGAGCCAGTGGAGGTTCCTGAAGTGGGGGTGATGGGGTGTATTTGGGGAGGTTGCGAGTGAGTCTGGCCACTAAGTTCCGTATTGTTTGAAGTCCCTGGAGAAGCTGAGTGGTGATTCCAAAATACAGCGCGCTGCCACTGTCCAGCCGGCTGGTGACTAGCGATTAAATGACGATTTTCCTGGGTCTGACAGGGTGCCATCTGAAGATCTTTCCAAGCATGCGGAGGGTGTGGCAGCAGGCAGAGGAGACTTCATTGATCTAGCATTTCATGATGAGTTTATCGTCCAGTATGAGGCTGAGGTTTCTGGCATGGTCTGTCAGAATGGGTGTAGCCCGAATTTGGTGGGCCACTAGGTGTTGTTCCACTGGGTGGTGTTGTTACTGAAGATCAGCACTTCTGTATTGTCAGTGTTGAGTTTCAGGCAGTTGTTTTTCATCCAGTTAGTGATGCTAGTTATGCAGTTGTGGAAGTTTGTTCAAGTAGTGGAGGTGTCTTCTGAGAGCGACAGGATAAGCTGGATGTCATCAGCGTAGGTAGGATATGATGTTGAGGCAGTGGTTTCTGACGGCGTCGGCTAGTGGCGTCCTGTATGTGTTGAACAGGGTAGAGCTGAGGGATGAGCCTTGAGGGATGCTACAGATTACACTCTTGGGTTCTGAGGTGAAGGGTGATGAGTGGATTCTCTGGATACATCTGGTGAGAAAGGTAGTGATCCATTTGAGGGCGTCTCCCTGGATCCTGACATGGTGGATTCGCTTGATGAGGGTGTGGTAGGATACAGTGTCAAACGTGGCTGAGAGGTCCAGGGGGATCAGGGTCCTTATTTCACCTGGCTGAGGAGTGTTCTGATGTCATTGGTGGTAGCGATCATGGTGTTTTGGTGCTGTGGTTGGCATGAAAACCGGAATGGGAGGTGCCCAGCAAGTTGTGTCTTTACAAGTGTTTGGTGAGCTGGCAGTTGATAGCATTCTACAGAACGTTGATGGGGACGGAGAGCAGCAAGATGGGGCGGTGTGTCTGCAGTTTGCTGGGGTCGGCGGAGGGTTTCTTGAGAAGGGAGTGTGACCCCTGTGTGTTTTAATCTTCGGGGAAGCCGGACATGGCAATGAATGCATTGAGAATGGAGGTAAGTTTGGTGCCGGTTTCCTTGCTACCTAGGTTGAGCAGTAGTAGGGGCAGGGGGCAGTAGATGCTCTGAGTGGATGGAGTTCAGGATGGCTGTGGTTTTCTGGGTGAGGATCTGTTCCCATGCAATGAAGGCGTGGTTGTGCGAAGCATTTGTTGGTTTGAGGAGGTTGTGGAGATCAGTGATTTGGGGTTCAAAGTTGGTGTAGATGGTGGATGTTGAGGACTGACTTGAAGGTGACTCGGTCTGTTGGACATCTGCTTGCGCGCCAGCTTCTCTCCAGTTGTTTGCAGTTCCATTTCAACACCCTGAGTTCTGGTGTATACAAACTGGCTTGCTTGGCGGATCTGCTGATATTCACTGTCTTGATGATGGCAACTCTGAGGGTACAGTTGGGGACCCAACCAGAAAAGTTTTTGATGGCCTGATCCAGGTTGGTTGGGTCACTGGCTGGCTTGTGTTGAGAGCATACATCCTTTGGGTCTCTGTCACTTTGTTCCAGCTATGGTGGGAGAAGCTGGGAGGGTTGGTGGTGAAACGTGGGGGTCCTGCGATGGTGAAGTAGATGATGGCGTGGTTGATCTAGGTGAGTTTGTTCTTATGGCTGTACTTGATTCTGTTGCTGGCGGTGAAGATAGGGTCTAGCATGTGTCCAGTGCTGTGGGTGGGATTGGTGACCAGTTGGTTGAGGCCGATGTTGCTCATGCCCTTCAGGAGGTTGGTGTTGTTTGTATCTTTTGGGTATTTGAGGTGGAAGTTGAGGTCCCCAAGGAAGATGTAGTGCTTGAAGTCAATCATTAGAGGAGGGATGAAATCGGTGATGGTGTTGCAAAAGCCGGGATGTGGTCTTGCCTCTTATGGTAGTTCTGCCATCAGTTTGGAGTTGGAAGTTGAAGTGTTCCATGAGGCGTGTGATATCTTCTTTGGTGGTGATGCAGTGAATTGATTCTTTGTGGATAATGGCAACATCACCTCCATGTTTGTTGCTGTGATCTCGGTGTACCATCTTGTAGCTGTCGGCTGTTGTGGAGCAGATGTCAAGGGTGGAGGAGGGGTTGAGCCAGGTCTCTGTGATGTCCACATGTGACAAACAGTTCTGCAATCTTGGTTTTATGTAGGGAAGGACACTGTGGGATTGTTTCCAGTAGGGCACACAGGAACTGCTGCAAAAGTGGGTAGGGTCATCAACAGGAATGTTTTCCCTACTGCTTAGGAAGAGGCCGAGAGCCTCCCCCTTCCACAGACTAGTGTCAGGCATAAATATGGCACCTGTAGGCACCCTCTTCTACTACTGAAGCAGTGGAAGACAGAAAAATGATTGCATCAACCTGTGAGAAGAACCCTAGGGCTGGACGTTCTCCCACTTGTACCCAGCTCAGAGGAGTGGACTCCAAGAGTCAGTTGGCTGATCTCCTTTTAAGCTATAAGAACACAAAAGCTGCAAAAGCCCACTTTCCTGGAAGAGCTCAACTGACCAATTTCAACTGGACCTACTCTGGCCCTGCTTGTGCTTCTGTTGGAGTGAGTCCTGACCCCTACTTTCTGTTCCTTTAGTCCTGGAACACCTGCCTGGTGACAGACTGTATTTCTCCTGCCTAACACCAGAAACCTGGATCTTTAACCCCTTCTGCACCGATGACGAGCTCAGCTCGTCATGAGGTTTACCTGTCGTGAACCGCAGGGTTTTAAAAACTTTAGCGCGCAGCGGGAAAACCCGCCGCGCGCATGTGGTTAAAACTTTTGCTAACTTTTTGCCTGAAGAACCAATGTGGCCAGCTGATCCTCTTAGGGCACCAGCTGATCCTCTTAGGGCGCACTGCCAGTGGGCCTGACTTTGCCCCAGCTCCCACTTCTTTCTTCTCTGAGCAGCAAATTTGATCGAGTGAACTCACCTCCTACCGGCATCCAACAACATCCAGAAAAGAGTCTAAGGGCCTGATTTAGTTCTTGGCAGAGAGGGCGCTCCTTTGCCTCCCACCACAACTACGTTCTTCCTACCCGATATAAATTCACTAGAACCATATTATGATGACAGGGCAGACTACTCTGTCTCCCCATAGTCAAACTCCTCAAACACCTGAACGGAGAAGGGCCTTCAGAGGTCTGGCTATATGTGCCTAATTTAGATTGGCAGACTTACAGTCGTTTTTTTAATGCCCATCATTGCTAGGCAAAATATAGCAGTGAGGGGCACTAAAACAGAGCTCCCATTGTGAGGGGAGGCGTTGTTTTTTTATTTTCAAAATTTTTTGAAAATGATTATATTTTTACTTTGCTGTATGGCACCATCATGTTTGACGGTACGGCAAATGTCTGATACATTGGCAGGAACTGTCATTATGGCGATTCTTGTCAAGGTATGAAATGTCTGCTGGGCCAGCCGACATTTTATAATTTGACAGGCGGTACCTCCACCAGGGTAATGAAGTAATTTACCCCATCTTCCTGGAAGAGGACGGGCCATCATCCGAGTTATAAATCAAGCTCTGAGACCACAGGTCGAAAGATTCACTGGGCCTGACACTGACCAGCATCCCATCAACGGCGATGACAGCATGGGTGTGAAATTAGGATTTTTCCTGCTCTGAGGTTTTTCCACCTTTGTCGATGATTTAACCAAGATCTTGTGCTTCATCAACCATAGTCGATGACCCCCAAGTTCAAATCCAACCAGCTTGCTGCCTGCCGAGCTGAGGACCACGCAGCCCACTCTCCTTCTGAAGGGTTAACTGAACAGCTTAAGCCCTCTTTATTTTAAAGTGTTCGTTGCGATGTCAAGAAAAACGATTCCCAGTAGAGACAATGGAGCTCAAAGAGGGGGTGGGGTGCTGGGGCAAGGGGAATGCAGGTGGGGCACCAGTCCCATCTTGCCCCACCCTGAAATTGCCACAGAATATGCATCCTTATGTGCTTGCATGTATTTCTTATGCTTCTAAGGGCTATTATGTTAAAAGCAATCAGCTGCTGACTTCTCTTGGGGTAAATCAGATGAGGAGGATTACATACGGACACATCCACGAGACTTGGTCATGTAGCATAACAGGTGAATTCTGGGATTGGGTGCTCATCTATTCTTCCATTAGTTAAATGCCATTTCGTTAAACAGCACTGAAACCTGTCCATACTTCCAAAAATAAATAATTGGAACGGGCATGGTCGTAGAAACGTATAAATCTGACAACCCATATTCAGTGGGTTAACAGGTGAATTGTTATCTATTCACTGATTTTGCTACTGTTGTCCAAGAGAAGAGAGTGGAGAAGTGTGGCTCACTGGTTAGAGGCGGCAGACCCTGATGCAGAGGTCTGGCCCGGACCAGGGTTCAATTCCCGACGCGGCAGGGTATCGGGCTCAATGTCCGCGGACTCGACAATTCTCGCATTGGTGCCTACTCTAATCATGGGTCCCACTCTGCAACTCTGGGCAATAGCTTGCTTAATCTCCACAAGGCCCCAGTTGCGCTGGGATGCCTGGTTCCACCTTGGGGATGCCCAGTAGGGGGCATCTTACAGGGAAAACTAGGAAGGGTTCCACAGCGGTATACAGCGCCAGGATACCCTGAGTAGGGTGGCAGTGCGCTTTACAAGTAAACCCACATTTACATTTACATTTACCTCGCAGAAAGAAGTGGTTCCTGTGGTTAAACTGGAACTCAAAAGCTGTATCCTACGTCTGTACCCAAAGCCAAAGGGAGAAAGGGTATGCCTGACTGCACTGGTGGTGATTCTGGCCAGGCTACATATAGCAATACACTGCAAGTGTACTGAATTTGCCATATAGGCAAAGAGATGTGACTCCCGAATTGGAGCCCTTCCCCATTAAAATTAGATCACAGACATCATGGTCTCCTGATCCCAGAATGCGACCATACCAGCGATGGAATGTAATCTCCGTGGGTTTCAATGTGCAACCTACTTTATGAATGTTGATAAGGTAGTTCGGGTTTCCACCCCACAGCGATTTGGAATTTTGTGAACCATTGTATTAGTAGAGAGGTTGGTTCGCAACATTTCTTTCATTCGAAAAAAGTGCTTAATTTAGAACCACCTTTTGCATATGGAAATGTTTTTT
Source organism: Lissotriton helveticus (assembly GCF_964261635.1). NCBI lineage: Eukaryota > Metazoa > Chordata > Amphibia > Caudata > Salamandridae > Lissotriton > Lissotriton helveticus. The sequence continues at coordinate 837,026,792 of NC_136070.1, forward strand.
TTAGGTCCCTACTGTTATGGAGACAGCTGCCTGGAAATATTAACTCAAATCTCTAAAATGTTAACTAGTGATAAACGAGAAATGAGTCAGCCTAAACTATCAAATGAGACAATTAATGCCTTCATGCCAGGTGTGATTTGTGTGCTATTGATAATCGTGTAACTTGAAGTTGCGACTTGTTCGGTCAAAGAGACCTGTATTTGTGACCGTGAACAAACCTGAAAATGTTTTCTATAAAAAATGACTAATAATGTGCCACAAAAAAGAAAGAACTCGTGTCTTTTTATGTTGCTTGGTCGCTTGCCTTAGGGACGTTATGGGAACGTACATGCATGCTAGCGAGCATGTTTGTAGATGAACAAAAGCTTAAACTGTGGCCTCCATACTCAACCTGTTCTTCCAGTAATTAGCAATTTCCTTGTTGCCAGGAACATTCGCGACACATTCCGTTTTTTAAAATCTTCTGACACCCTTGTGACAGAGGTTGGCAGGAATTTCTCCAGCCTCCTCTTTTTACACTTAGGGCCATATTATCAAGCAAGGGCGATACATTATCGTCGCTTTTATCGGCAGGAAACTGCCGCTAAAGCGACGATAATGGGCTTGATAAGATGCCCTTGTGAATTCCCATAGAAGCCCAGGTTCTGGTGTTAACCTGGGCTTCTATGGGAATTCACAAGGGCGATAATGTAGCACCCTTTCTTGATAATATGGCCCTGTGAATGTAATTGTAAAGAATTTGTATAGCGCATTAAACCAAGAGGCATCACAGTACTAAGCTGGATAAGAGGGACACCCGCTCCTGGAAACTTGCCACCACCCTGCTTAACAGTCCAGCAGGGGCCTTGACTCACAGCCCCACGATCCACTGCGCTCCTTCCTTAGCGCGCACCGTCATCCTCACGCCCGGAGGCGCCGCATTTAAACGCCAGTGGGCTCCCGCGGTGCACGACGCGTGCGGGCAGCGCCCGGGCCCAGGACGGGATCGTCCTGCACCCGTCAGCGTCAGGAAGAGACAGGGCAGGGCCACCTCATTTGGTTCTACCTTCCCGCCACTCTCACTCCGGGTATGCCTCCTGATCTATTAAGTTTGCATTTGTGTAATGCTCTGAACTGACATAAACTTAGACAATTGGAAGGCGAGAGCACAGCTATCTGGACATAACCACATTGTCACAGACTTTACAGACGAGCGGGTAAATTAATTCGGAGTGGGAGTGGCAGAGGGATTGATCGCAATTCATCCTCTTTTTTATCTATTTTTCTCCTTTTCTCATTTCATATTGTGTTCTCCTTTATGTGCTCCTTGTGTCTAGATGTTTAATCAACTGGGATCTACTTTTTAAGAAGAAGGAAATAAAACACTATTTAGATCTAGGGTCTGTTCAGGTGATTCAAGCTATTCTGAGGCATTTGGAGACAGTCATATATGACCCTGAAGAACAATTTTTAGAACAATTTTTGTGTTCTCCTTTATGTGCTCCTTGTGTCTAGATGTTTAATCAACTGGGATCTACTTTTTAAGAAGAAGGAAATAAAACACTATTTAGATCTAGGGACTGTTCAGGTGAGTCAAGCTATTCTGAGGCATTTGGAGACAGTCATATATGACCCTGAAGAACAATTTTTAGTGACGATTGACATCGAGTCACTATTCACAAACATACCCCAGGAGGCGACGCTGGTGGCAGCAGCGCGCTCCCTGGGGCAATGTGAGTGGTTCTATGACACCGCACCAACATTTGTGCTGCAAAGCATAGAGATTGCACTTACTCGCAACTTCTTTGCATACAAAGACCAGCTGTACCTGCAAACGTCGGGGACCTCGATGGGGGCAACTTTTGCCCCGAGCTTGGCATGTATTTATGTCGGGCAGTTCGAGACTAATTACATCTACCATGCATCTAATCTCTTCCAGAGGAACATTGTCCTCTGGAAGATATATATAGATGACATCCTATGCATCTGGAGGGGCCCAGCTGCAGTGTTGGACCAGTTCTTGACATGGCTTAATAATCTTGACAAATGCCTCAGATTCACATGGAATGTGGATCGCCACAAGGCAACGTATCTAGATCTGGATATACAGGCCTCAGACAAAAAGCTGGTTACAACAGTCCATCAAAAACCAACGGACAACAATTCACTGTTACACTACAGGTCATTCCATCCCAGGGCCCTGCGGGACAATCTCCCGGTAGGGCAATTCATGAGATATCGCAGGAACTGCACCACAACAGCGAGCTACTTGGAACAAACAGAGGAACTAGCCGTCAAACTTACATCGCGTGCCTACCCTCAGAAGGTAGTGAGGCAAGCACGCAAGCGGGCACTTAACACTCCAAGGGAAGCCCTACTTACCAAACAGACAAAAGAGCAGAAGGAATGTATCCCAGTGGTGACCACTTTTGGCCCCCATTCAACAAAGATCCGTCAAATAATCAGGAAACATTGGCACCTGCTAAGCACCAACTCAATGCAGATGCCGCAACCTAGATTTGCTTTTAAACGGTCTTCCAGCCTCAGGGACCGGCTGGTCCACTCCCGATCAGCATCAGTGGTGAAAGAATCCAGTATTCCTCCGGGACACTATCCGTGTGGGAGCTGTACAGTTTGTGGACTCACCATAAAATCTAAAACAATCACTAGAACCAGTGGAAAGACCTGGCACTTAAACAACTTTAGTAATTGTAATACTACTAATGTGATTTACAGGCTCTCATGCCCGTGCGGTCTGCACTACATTGGGTTAACGTCTAGGAGGATAAAAGTCAGAATTCAGGAACATCTCAATAGGCTTAAAGCAGCCAAACTGACGACAACATTAGTACAACATTTTGTCGATCAAAAACACCAACCCAGGGATCTGCGTTGGACTGTAATTGAAAGAGTGATGGGGGACCAGTATAATATGGAGAATACACTACTCAAAAAAGAGGCACGTTGGATTTTTGAAGAGGCCACGGACCATCACGGCCTCAATGATATAATTGAATGGAATAGACTCATGATGACCTAGCTAGAAAATATTGTAACAATACACAAACAGAAAGATAATCACTGACTTATCGCACAGTCTAGCCCAAAACCACAAGCTATTCCGGTGGTTGAGCCAAGTGATAAGCCATCACTGTGTGTCTTTTACTTAAGTGCAGCAAGACAGAGATGGATTGCAGGCAATCTGTTTTTATTCGATCTAAGCAGGGTCCTGGTTCTTCAGTCTGAATAAAAAGGGAATATTTCTTAATTAGGGTATAAACATTAACCCTACAGGCACGTTTTAAGTATTGCGGGAATCTTGAGATACCATCTAGCGTACCGGCCACATCCTCCAGTTAGTTATCAGTGGAGGGGTCGATGTACACGCAATACTGCAGTTGTGAATGAGATAATGGGTGCAGAAACAAAGATTTCGAGCATCAGTAAGCTTTAGTGCAGTGCAGAATCTAAGGTTTTCCTCCTTTCTAAGATGGTCGCCACCCGCGACCTTCACATTACATACGGCCTTCGAACGCGCCTACGTATGTGATCGGGGTGGGTTCACGTCTCTTTGAATAATCCTACCCGACAACAGTTGTGAAGTTGCAGGGTGAGCAGAGGCCACAACTGCACGAGAAACCGGTAAGGACATCATCCTATACATTTCTGGTAGTGCGCGTAACAAGCTGATAGAAAACATTGCTACCACAAGGGCGGGCCGACTATTGCAAGGGGCTACTCCACATAGGACTACCATGAGAGTGACTCTAGAATTGGGGTACCGCACTGCTAAAGCAGTTAACCACATAACGGAACTCGGGCACCGGCACCGCCAAAGGGGAGCAGGACGACACACTAATCAGCCGCAATTTAATCGCATAACCTTTGTGAGTGCAGGATGCAAATAAATCTACATGACACCACGGTTGGTGTAAGCATCTTGTCGAGGAAATTCATATAAGCAGATAGCTATTTAAAAATAATGTATAACGTCAATAAGGCCAAGGGGCGATGGGGCAAAACGAGGTATTTTAACATCGACTTACAAGCTGTGTTTGACCTATTCGCATTCACCTTTTTTAGATACCGACCCCAGTGCGGTCCAAGGAACCCTTTAACTGTTAAAGGGCCCGTCCATTTTAAATTCTTCTACAGGAGCCTGGTAGGCCCAATCACACAAGGCTACCTGGTAATGTATTTTTGATATAAATATGACCAAATGTAGTGTGGAGACTGAACATCCCCATTCGAGACACAGTGAGTACATGTATGTGTATGTGTTTTTATTCCATGTATCACCACAGGTACAATAAAGGGAGAATCAAGACGTGCAGGATTCACGCTGACCCAACACAAAACCCTGATGAAATCGCCGGTAAAGTAACGCATGGCGATGAAACATGTTGGTTGTTTTTTAATCAGAACGGGCATACAGCACAGAATAAAGTTGTAGTGGCTAGTATAGCTCAGCTCTTTTTATGGTGGTGGGACCAGACCTCGCACACAGGAGGTTGGGTGTACCGCAATTGGGTCACGTACACGTATAACACATAGAGTTTTTCTTTTGCACAGCCTTTATCCCCTCTGCTTTCCAGGTTGGCAGTCGCTGATGATGAGAATGTGAGGATCCAGGCGAGTACCAGTCTGCCATATCCTCCCCCGGGTGTTGCTCCGGTGAGGCGCTGCCAACCTCCCCTCCCCTTTTTTTACTAGAGAAGGGTAGAGTGAGGTGTAAGACTATCACATGGACCATATGCATACACATACCTTGTTTTTAGACTACCAGTTATTGTTCTAGAGTGTGACTGTCACGAGCACTAATAGACAGAAGGCTGTAACATACCCTCTGTTGAGTTAAACAAAATATTAATAATTAGGGGTCCTCAACCCCATAATACATAGGGACAGGCATATGATAGTCTTTGATGCAGTGAATGGGGGGGGCGGCCTGTATAAATCCCTGTCCTATCCCCCTTTGGCTCCTTGTTGTTTAGAGACAGGTGATTCAAGCAGCCTATGGTAATCAAAGTTAGAACAATTTGTAAGTGGACCACGACATACAGTCGACTGGAATCCTAGAGAACTGTTTAAATGTCCACCAGCATTGATTCCCTAGTACTAGGTTGTTCATCCCCCTGTCACCCTTAAAACTTAGTAGAGCTGTTGTAAACACCTTATTTTTGATTTGAGTGGGGGTGTTGTAGTGGGACGGGTGGGGTCCCAGCTAAAACTGGTTCTATGATGGGAATGATCATGTGTCTGAAAAAATCAAAAGCTATTAGCGCACCCCCACTTCCACAAACCTCCATTGACAAGATGCTACATAGGGCTAAATCGGTGGTTAATACAGAAATGGAGCTTACAAAGAGGCGCCTATCCTTTAACCCAGATCTATGTATTCCAGCACCTGAATCACCAACTCAGCAAACCGTCCCTCATGTCCTTCTTGATCCAATACCGACATTACATCCTCTAGGTGTCCTACCATTAAAAGTTCCACGCAGACCTAGAAATACTACCACCATTATAAAAAACAGGAAGCGAAAACAAACAATGGAGGCAGGCCCCAAAAGGAAGAACCGTGTGAGGAACCAACATCCAGTAACGTGGAGGGTGAGAAGCAGGTCCAAACTCCCGATGACCAATCATCTACTAGTGCAGACAAGAACCATCCTCCCTGGGCACTTAATCTCCTGACTGATCCGAGGTCCCAATTTAGAGCCATTGTAAGAGAAGAACTGACCCCCCCCCCCCCTCCTTAACCGTTTAGACAAATTGATATCACTTGGGGAAGGAAGACAATCAAATCCTGATATAATCAGAACCCAGACAAAAGCTAGCAGGATTGATTCTGTCTGCCAGGTGGATATTCTACAGCCAATATCTCCGGACAGTCTGGGTGCAGTGACCATTGATGGTCCCACCACAACTCACGAGATAAGGGAACTGAATATTGATAACCACCAGGCACACACAAATTCATATCAAGCACATCCATTTTTAAGGGAAAGGGACAGGAAAAGCTTTCCCCCACATGAGCCTAGTGGGAATGTGAGTGAGCATATAAGGCCAGTTCGTACTGTGGAAGGGCCGGAACCAGTAAACCTGCCAACCATGCATTTACCCCCTGCTTGCTCCCCATATGTAATCATACTGGCTGGAGTCCCTGGTCTTAGAACAAACCAAAGGGAATCACAACTTGACCTTAGAAATAAATACCTGTTCTGGCTAGCTAGGCACAGGCAGTTTTACTGTGGTAGGGCAGGCAAAATTCTAATGGTTTGTAAAGTGGGCGGGGTGGTAAAACGCGAAAAGACGGGGCAAGGGGATTGTATAATTATGAACTTTAAAAACCCGGCATCTGTGAGAGATTTACTTGAACAGAACTTATCCCACCAGGACCCATCTGGAATTAGGCTCTACCCATTGGACTTTTTTTATACCCATCATCAAACCCTGACCAGGGACCATACTACTCCCAACACCCCCAGATGGCTAGGAAATCCCCCACTTAATGGTAGATGGGATGCCCCGAGGTCCCTATTGCCCAATACATCAGCAAACAAAAGACCTGAGGGAAGATGGGATGCTCCACCTGGGCCTTTACTGTATAACATACTAGTAATTAACAGATTTGCAACTCTTGAGGAGATAGATTGACAATAGGGGAATTTGATGCCTGATGGGGAAATTGGAGGGCACGGGATGGATAACAAGCTGGATGAGTGCAGGGGGGTTGAGTTAATGGGCAAAGAACGCATACCAGAGGCACCGCAGAATACTAGTTTGGAAATTGCTGGGGCGAAAATAAAGGGACCCCTGACATCACACTATTGGCCCCTCTGAGTAAAGCTTACAGTAACGGGGTGGACGTGAGGGTACTAGACAGTAATCCCACACTGCCATCGAGGGACACACAACCCCCAGGTGTGAATATAGCGCAAGGCCATCCACTCAGGGTGCTACCCTGGAGTCATGCTGGGCTCAAAAGCAAACTTGCTTGCCCAGATGGGGGTCTCTTTATGGATAGGAAGGACAGGGAACCTTGGCTAGGAAGACCACCAGAGGGTAGGCTGCGCAACATTCAACATTCCAGCTATCTCAGGTGGGAGGTGTAGACCATCTGGGGGCCTGTCTATCTGGGTAGCCACTCACCTGGGCTGTAGAGCTGTACCGTTGTCCCCCGCTACTACTTGATATCCAGTGTGTCGTACTTACCTTTCCCCCAAACAGGAAACTATCTATATTTACTCTCGACCTGTACCCAACAGCCAAGAATCTGCCATTGTAAATCAATTGGCTCATTGTATTCCTACAATTGATCCAGCTAAATGGTCGATTATAGGGGGCAACTTCAACTGTCAGTTCGAACCCCTTATTGACTCAAGTAATACCACTCCCTCTGAAAAAGACATGCAATGGCTACTTCCAAACACGCATATTCAACCTATTAAAGTCTGGACCCCACTGGCACTTCAGATAAACTCAAATACACTAGCTTACTCATTAAGAGCCAATGGTCAAACAAAATCAGACACCCCGGGTCAACGGACATGTAATAGACCTGGCCAGGAATCTCTGCTGGATTAGATTCTAGTGAATACCAGACTCTGGCAAAGGGTGCACGACTTCAATGTGATAGTGAGGCAGGATAGCGACCATAACGCCCTGATCCTAGAATTGAGCCTGCAGAATTGGGGTATGGCTAACCCCAAATATACTCCCACAACCCAGAATAGTGGCCTAATTCTCACAAATAACAGAAGGAAAATTAGGTGTGGGTAATTCAAACAATCACCCAAAAAAATGGCTGCCGTCTATCAGATTGTAATTCCTATACTCACAAAACGCAGGGAGTTGCATCTGCTGAGGATTCCCCTCTCGTTCCTAATAAGGTAGCAGAAATACACTTGAAGGTAACTTTAAAACGTACACATCTATTTTATCCAGTCATGGTTCGCAGGGCAAAGGCAGGGGCCAAAAGTACATAGTTCAACAAAAAATGCCGGAAGACGAAGCAGCCCCTTCTGGATGCCGGTAAAATGAAGGATAAACAACAGATTAAACAAAACAGGGTAGAGTACAAGCAGACCATCCAAGTTGCAAAAAAAGATTGTGAACTGGATAGATGGGAAACCCTCAAAACTGCATTAGTCAATAAAGATCTGAAGACCTTCTGGGCAATAGTCGCCTCTGGCGATAAGGGTGGGAAACCAGCCATTGAGGCAAATATAGCATCTGAAGTCTCGGAGAACCATTTCCAGTCGTTATACTCAGACAAGGAAGCTCCAATTGTAAATGTCAAAACTCTAACAATAGACCCGCCCTTCCCCGGGAACTGGCCACGGGGCTCACCTTGCCAGAGGCGCTAAATGCCATCAAGAAGCTCCCCTCTAGCAAAGCGCCAGGCCTACATAAACTACCAGGGGATCTCTTTCGGGAGGAGCCAAAAATTTGGGGACCATACTTGTGGGCCCTATTCAACGCCATCTTTCGTGGTATGGACCCTCCTGACACTTGGCTCGGGGCAGAAATTGTCCCAGTCTTTTTAAAAGGTTGTCCCCTCCTGCCTACGAGCCATAGGCCGATTAGCTTAATCGATGTCAGCAAGAAACGTTATGCTCTGGTACTTCTTGACCACCTCCAAAAATGGATCGATGAGGAAGAGATCCTGAGTCCCTATCAGGCCGGCTTTAGAAAAAACACCTCTACCGTTGACCAGATTTTTAGACTCCAACTTCTTTTCTGGAAAACGGTTCCAATAGTGGGTTGCAACCTCTATTTAATATTTGGGATCCGAAGTCAGCCTTCGATCTTGTACCAAGGGACAAACTTTGGGAGCTACTTAGAGAGCTGGGAATCCCACCCTATCTCCTTAATATTCTAGAGAGGCTACATGTAAATAACTTTGCCCAAGTGAGATATGGGAAATATGATGAATTAACCCCCGGATTCCCTGTCAAGAAAGGGATACGGCAGGCCTGCGGACTTGCACCCACTTTATTCTGCTTATTTATAAACGGACTCATAGAACAACTCAGAAAGGTAAAGGACAGCGATGCCCCTAGGCTCGCCTCTGGTAGTGTTCCCGCGATGATGTTCGCCGATGACACTCTTTTACTCTCAAAGACGCCAATGGGAATTCAACACATTTTCAACAGTTTTGAACTTTTCTGTAAGAATAGGGGCTTGGAGATCAATCATCATGATTATCACAAACTTTATTTTGACATAAATGTCATAAAATCAACATAGAACAATAAAATAAGTATAGCTAAAAGAAGATCCAATCATAAATGTACATCTGATTATCCTAAAAACTGGTTATAAAACAAACAGTATTTCATCATTTTGTTTGAACACAGTGCAATACATTGGGAGACTTTTCATTTCATTTACTTGTGATATCTATCAAGAGTTAAAAAGAAATAAAATGCTTGTGCATAGTGATATTTAGAAAAAATGGTATTGAGGCTAAGAGGTCTTAGCTGTTGTCTGTGCAGTGGAAGCTAAGCTTTTCTGGCAAGTGCTTTCCATCGTGTCAGCCAAGCTTGCCCCACGTACTTTGCCACACAACAGGATAAAAAAGGTCTCGAGTCCGACTTGAGAATACGTAGTGCAACGTGGTGCTCCTGCGTACCAAGCTGCCTGCAAATCGGGCTCAGACATTTTTTCTGTGATGTTTTGTATGCCGGACAGACAAACAATAGGTGGGCAATACTTTCCACAGGGGCTTTACAACTAGGGCAGTGTTTCTCATTTTTTATGGATCATTTTGCTATCACTTCACCCACTGGGAGGGAACCATACCTAAAGTGCATATAGAGCATTCTGTCTCTAGGTACTTTGATTAAATCGAGGTACGGCTCATAGTACCTACTTAGTTTATGGGAATAGAACTCAGATGTCAATTTGCCCACATTGGGGCTGCTGATCTCTCGCAGGTCTACCCATTCCCAATACAGGCGTTTGAAAACTTGTCTCCTTGGGGGCTCTTTACTAGCCCAACAGCCACAAAGCCCAATTGTAGTTAACATTTTCTTAATGTTGTGAATCCAGCCTATTTTCCCCCCAGTATCGTGGCTAATAACCTCAGTGAGGACCTCTGCGTAGGGAGTAAGCTCAGGGGTCCTCCTAATATGAGCCCAGAAGAGTAGGGGGCGAAACCTGGCTACATCGCTTATAGATCGCCTGCCCATATCCATTATTAATGGTATGAGGGGGATGTATTTTTGTGCTGTTATTAGTTCTCTGAGGAATTTATATTCCGATCTCTGGAGCTCATCCAGATTATTGAATCCCCAGACTTCTGCTCCATAGAGGGAAGCACTAACAGCCTTGGTATCATACATCTGGAGGGCTGGGGCTACGGGCCTAGTATGAGAAAGACGGTGTTCTTTTACTATTACACCTGCTGTACGCTTATGGGAAATCAACATCTTGCCTAGGTGGGGTTTCCATTACATTTTTTTCAGAGAATCTTACACCAAGGTAATCAAAAGTGTCGACCTTTTCAAGGAGAATTCCACCTAGGAGAGGGCCATTCCTGCATGTCCTATGGGAATTGAAAGGCATGAATTTGGTTTTGTTGGCATTTATAATCCAACCCCGGTTCTCACAGAAAAGATGGAATCTATCAGTGAGACGCTGCAGCCCAGCTGGGGTCTTCGATATCAACAACGTGTCGTCTGCAAACACCAAGGTTGGTATCTTTTTTCCCCCCAGAACCGGTGATTTAGCCGGCTCCTCCAGAAGGAAGTCCATTACTCCGTTCACATAAAATGAACAAAGGGTTAGAGCCAGGACGCATCCCTCCCTTACTCCTCTCTTGACAGGGATGCCCTCTGTCAGTTGACCCTGGTCACCCCACCTGACCTGAGCAAAGTTCCCCTCATGCAGCTGGACTAGTAAGTTGAGGACAAAATGGGGTACGCCCATCTCCTCGAGTGTTTCCCATAGCCTAGACCTGGGAACCAGGTCAAGTCTTCAGATCAATACATGCTCAATAGAGACAGCCTCTGCCCAGCACCACAACCTTCCAGTAAATTAGAAGGAATCTGAATATTTGATCCATTGTCCCTATCTTAGTTCTGAAACCTGCCTGAAACTGTGAAAGAATGTATCCATCCTCAGACCATGTCTGGATCCTGTGCAGAAGCATCCAGCCAAAGACCTTCTCCACAGCATCAATCAGACTTATTGGTCTGTAATTGGCGGGGTCACCTCTTGCTCTCTTTTTGTATATGGGGACTATTTTGGCAGGAGATCAATACAATGAAGACCAAATATATGGTCTTCAACCCCGCTATCAAGTCTCACCCAAATCCATCCCTGCATGGCATCACGCTTGAAAGAGTATCGGTCTTTGACTACCTGGGTGTCACCTTGTCAGAACAACTTGAATTGGGTCCGGTGATCACCAAGGCAAGTCTTAAGTTAGCTCAGACAGTGGGAGGCCTCACAAAAACTATATAGATTGTCCACATTTAAACCAGCAGGCCCAGTAACTGAAACTTAGAAAATCCAAGCAAGGGGTGCTACACTGTATGGGGCAGAATTGTGAGGGCACTGCCCAAAATTGAGAACAACTTTATGAGGAAACTCTTATCCCTCCCCCCCAGCACTCTCCTCAGCCCATTACGTTTGGATCTGGGCATGAGGCCAATTAGTGAGGAGATCACCCTCAGACCTGTAACTTTCTGGCGGCGGATGTGGGCAACCCCAGAGCTGATCACCTATCGAACAGAACTCAGAGATCTCCTGAACCTACCGAGTGGGGTGATCGGTGTAGTGTGGTCAAAGTGAACTAAAAATGACTAGGGGTAGTCAGATTCAGGCTTTTATCTGCTGGTTAGTGCTACTTATAAGGTCAATTAATGTGTCCAAGTCGCCCTGGTATGGACATGACCTTAAAAGCATCAAGTCCAAATGCAGGAGAGACGAACGATTACGGAGAACTGATTATAGTAAGGAGCATAGGCTGGCATATAACCTGGCCTTAGAAGATTACAAGCAGGCTATTATGAAAGCCAAAACTGATTATTTTACAACAAAAATCAGAGCAGCAAAAAACTCCTCTAAGGAGCTTTTTAAATCAGTCCAAGCACTATCCAAACATCAGCAGGCCGATCAGTTCAGGCCTCACCAAGCCTTTTGTAACAGCATGGCTGACTTTTTTCAAACAAAGGTTCAACTCACATATGATGACCTATTGAAGACAGCCCCGGACACTGTTACATCTAACAGGCCACCTCTAAAGGAGAATGTTATTCAGAACCAACTAACCAGCTTGATGACTCTCACCCAAGAGAAAGTGAACAACATTTTTCTAACAACAAAATCTGGATCTCCCAACGATCCTTGCCCTCTGCCATTTTACATGTGACATCAGAAAAGATTAGTTTCCTTTTAACTCCTCTCTTAAACAATGTAGTTAAAACAGGGATTTTTCCCTGTGTTTGGAAAAAAGCCTGTATCAGGCAGATTCTGAAAAAGCCCACATTGAATCTGACTGAGGTAAACAAATTATAGACCAATATCTTGTCTGCCAATAGCAGCCAAAATTCTTGAAAAAGCAGTAAATAGTGAGCTAACTCAACATCTTGACTCCCACAACGTGCTAGAACCCAGTCAGCATGGCTTCGACCACGTCATTCGACAGAGTCGGCTCTGATAATGGCTACGGAGGAAATTCACAGACAGGTGGATGGGGGGGGGGCATAGCCATCCTTATCCTATTAGATCTATCAGCAGCATTTGACACTGTGAACCACAAGCTGTTAGTGTGGCATCTGGAGGCTGTGGGGAACAGGGAATCAGCTCTGGCCCTCCTCTCCTCATTTCTTGCATCTAGGGAGCAGAGAATACATTGGGACAATCTACAATTGGATGTTTTCCATCTCCCGTGCGGGGTACCACAGGGATCGGCGCCATCACCAACCCTATTTAATATCTATGTCACTCCGTTGGTTAGACTTATCGGAGAGCATGGTTTCATGCTGGTCTCATATGCGGACGACTCTCAGATTGTCATATCCGCATCTAAACATCCGGAGGCTACGGCCATCTGCTTCCATAATTGTCTGACCAGTATTATGAGCTGGATGAGTAAAAATGTTCCTAAAATGAATATGGATAAAACGGAGATCATGAAATTTGGCAATGGCCCATCGCTGTGGAACCAAACATGGTGGCCAACTGAGGTGGGTGAGTGCCCTTGCCCGACAGCTAAGGCCAGGAATCTAGGAGTGATCCTGGACAACCAGCTAAAATTCTCAGGCCAAGTCAACCGGTTAACGTCCTCCTGTTTCATCTTATTGAAGATTTTATGAAACATTCTACCTTTCATACCACAGGAACTTAGGAAAACTGTAGTGGTAGCCCTTATTCTTTAAAAATAAATTTTTGCACTGCACTCTTTATGAGCATTGATAAGGCGCAGATGACTAAATTACAATCCCTACAAAATGACGCGGCACGATTACTATTAAACATTCCTAAAGGACACCCACTTCTAGCTAGTATTAGGTCACTACCTTGGCTTCTTATTCATCAGAGAGTGCAATTTAAGACCATTTGTCTGGTGCATAAGGCACTATATGGAGGCGTGGCTGTGGATATGCAGAAACTGTTCGTATTGGTACGTACCTACTAGAAATCTTGGATCCCCAAATATGGATCTTGTACAAGTGCCCAAAGTCCACAGAGCTAAATGGGGAGGAAGGACCTTATCACATTGTGCAGCCAAACTATGGAATAAGATGCCAGTGGCTATGAGGTTGCAGTCAAGAAGGCAGTTTTTTTAATGAAATTGCCCAAATCCTAGCTGTTTCCCTCTAACTATGTGCAGGATCAAACAGAGCAGCTCCCTATTCACACTTTTACTAGCCCCAAGACGACGCGGCAATCGAGTGCTTTACAAATATATTTAATCTTATTTTTTTCTAAGTAGCTGTGAAGTTAAAATGCAGGTTAACATGTTTCACACCTAGTGGTCTGTCTGATCTGCGACGCTTTTTCAGGACCAAGAGCAGCGCTAAGTAGCCTACCCCACTACAAAGTATAACATGTTTGGTCACCCATTAGTGCGTGATACCTGCTAGATGTGTGAAACAAAAATGGTTGTCCAGCCAGTTGATCAGGCAGCTATGCCCTCATGGTTGGCACAGAGGATGTACACTACTAGCAGAGTTTGTGTCAGCATTCCCTCAGTGGTGAACCTACTCAGTCCCTCTGCTCACCGTGACCTGGGTGAGCAGAGGGACTGAGTACGAACTGGGTCCTTATAAGTAGCACTAACGTTTTTGAACCTGAGAGTGGAATCACCAGAATAAAAGCCTGAATCTGGCTGCACCTAGTTATTTTTAGTTCCCCCGCACCAAACCACACCGATCACCCCACTCTAGGTCACCCATGCACTCATCATATTGCAACGGAAATAAAAAGATCTCCGCCAAAGTGATCCTTCAGGGGACCCGTAGGGCATTGCAGAACCAGCCTGACAAGGAGCACCTGCCTGATGATACAGCATGACACCCCTTTGGGGGAGGATGGGCAACAAGAAACAGTCTTGTTGCCTGCCCACCACTTGGTCTGTCCACTACCTACCCCTCTCCTTCCGCAACAGTCACCCCCCTAGTTGTATTGACTATATTTTGGAGCACCGGCACTGGACCTTCCATTCCTCAGAGTCCCTACCTCCCTTAAATCAAAGCCATGATGTCTTCAACAGCTTTTTTCTAATGTTTTCCAGTTGTATCATGTCATCATAAAATCTACATTGGTTCTCCTCCATTTCTACATACCTTCTAGTTATTTTTAATTCCATCTCATGTTGTCTTTCCTTTCTGGCTTTTATACTCTTTGGAAAAACTACCCCTAAATAACATGTGCCATACCATCCCTTGGGCAATTTGATGTATACATATTCTCCACAAACAAGATAAACTCCAGGAATAATGGGACCTTGCCCTCCCACGAAAAGTAGCCAAACTCCACATACTCAAAAATATGGTCATAGTCGATATTGCCCATGAACTTAGTATTAAGGTTCAATATTTCTCTAATCAGATATAATTTTCCTTTGTGTTGACAATCTAGAAGTAGTGCTGGAATAACTACTGAATCTCAATGTTCTGCTTCTTCCACATCCTATGGTCCCTTAGACCTCTCATCCCCTCCTGCTTGCTCCCTTGCATCTATGGCTTTATTCCTGTCTTCTGTTAAATTCCAAAATGTCTTCTCAATATCGGTTAAAGATGAGGTCAAATTGTTTCTAAGCGCATAAGCAGTATCCAGTTTCATTTTCGGTCCAAGGAAACTGTCAACTATATCCATTGTCTTAGCATGAAGATTTCTGCTCAAATACTTGAGCAAAGGAACTTCAGAAAGTACGAAATCATAATTCGACTAATAATATTGGAAATGTCCCTTTACATTAAACAGGCTCAACAGAAGGCTACCAAATGTAAAAGGAATATGGTGGTAAGTAATTCCCTCTGCTGCTGATGCTGTTAACTGCATACAGACCTAACAGTTCTTTGCAATCATAGTGCTAACATATTCATAAAGCTATTTAAAATAGGCATTTGAAGCATAATCTCCGCTAGATGAATCTACATGCAAAGGTTTATAATCTAGTGCATGCCAACTATTATCTGTAGGACTGGGGGGGTTCAGAGGTAACACTAGGCTTTAGCTCGGCTACTGTGGGAAAATGTAGGTGAAAATAATCCTACAAGAGAACAATGAATACTACAACAATAGAAAGCAACGCTCCT
Source organism: Lissotriton helveticus (assembly GCF_964261635.1). NCBI lineage: Eukaryota > Metazoa > Chordata > Amphibia > Caudata > Salamandridae > Lissotriton > Lissotriton helveticus. The sequence goes on from NC_136070.1 coordinate 837,042,550, forward strand.
ACTAAATATATATCTTCATCTATTCGTATTCTCAGGCCTACGTAATCTTCTTAATTCGTTTGAACAAAGTTCAATCAAAATTCTCTAAAAAAACAAAAGTCCATAGTTAAATTCATAGATCAAGTAAATGATGACTCAGGTCAGTCGATTCAGTGCCTGAGCAATTTCAAAACACAGGGCCAGATTCACAGAACTAACTTAAGACAAAATCCTAAACTTACTCCTTTTGGTATTCACAGAAGTTAGGATTTTGTATTAAGTTTGTCTTAAGACAAACTTAAGACAGTCTTAAGACAGACTTAAGTTAGGATTTTGTCTTAAGTCTGTCTTAAGTTTGTCTTAAGACAAACTTAAGACAAAATCCTAACTTCTGTGAATACCAAAAGTAGTAAGTTTAGGATTTTGTCTTAAGTTAGTTCTGTGAATCGGCCCCACAGTTTATAAAGGAAAGTTGATTCAAGGAGGTTCACCTGGAATCTCACTTTTATCCTCCTAATCACATACTGCCCTCTCATTGTTATTTGTTGAAAAGTATGTCCATTCAGGGAATGAGTACATCCGACATGGCACTCTAGTGCTCTTGAATATCCTGAGTACACTTTGGTAATTTTTGCTGTTACTCAGGCCAGAATCCTCAGTAACCTCCAGGGCTGTACCCAGTTCTTGTTTCGTAGGCAATCTTGATTTCTCTTTCTTTCCTTCTCAGCCACCTCTCCTCAGTCTCTACTTAGAATGATACAGTACTAGGCCTTTTGTCAGGGCCTGAGTCTGGCTCAGGTAGTGGCTCAGGCCAAGACTTCTCAACTGTCATTTCATCAAGACCCCCATCAGGTAGAGGATGCACTATCACAGTTTCTTGCCGAGTCTCAGTACCCTGTTCAACCTCTTGTTGCTGTCTTTCAGTAGCTGGTTACACTTCAGGAAGAGGTACTGTCACATCATCTATGAGTGTGACCGGCATGAATCCAACTGAGAATACTCCCACACACAGCAGTGTTTGTCACTAAGATGACCTGGTATGGTCCACGCCATCTAGACTCCAGGCACAATTCCTGAGCGTGTTTCTTAACTAAGACCTAGTCGCCAGGACTGAGGTCATGGCACTACACCAGACATAGAGAGGCAGAAACAGTTTCAACCTGGTGGGACAAAGAATCACCACATGAGCTACCCTCTTCCAATATTCAAGAAGCATGTCAACTTTAATGTTCACAAGCACATTTGCGGACAGTCTCATTGCTCTCATCAGATTATCTTGTGCAGAGGTAATCATGTTTTTCTGTCTGGAACGCTACGAAGACTCATTAGGACAAGAGGCAAAGCGTCTGACCACTTCAGATATGTTGATGCATATACTTTGGTCAATCTGGCTTTCAAAGTTCCATTCAGCTGCTCCACTTTGCCAGAAGCCTCTGGCCAATAACTGCAGTGTATTCTCTGTTCCAGTTGTAACGCTGCACACAACATTTTCAGGACCTTATTACTTACATGAATCCTCAGTCTGACTCCAGCAAGGTCAGAAAAAAAACAGAGGCATCAACTATCTCTACAACAACTTGACTGCAGTGAGACTGTCATTTATTCTGCTCGGGTAGGCCTCCACCCAATGTGAGAAGATGCACACAATCAGTATGAGGTATCACAGCCTGTTGCACACAGGCATCTCAATAAAGTCCATCTGCATCCTGTCGAATGGCACTCCTGTTCTTTCTATTTGACTCAGTGCCATCTTTTCCCTACATTCATCTTTTGACACACAGCACATTTGTGACACAATTCTTCAGTCAACAATCTAAATCGTGGGTTAAACCAACGCTGTTTAAACAACTGTACCATGGCATCCTTCCCAATATGCGCCGGTCGATTGAAATGTGTTGCCATTGGGGATAGCATGCAGTCTGACAACACTGGTCTGCCATCTATAGAAACCCATATATCATCATTTCTCTTCACACATCCTGCTCTGACCCAACCCCGCTGTTCTGCCTCGTATACTTTCTCGCACAATCTCTTCACTTTCTTCCAAGTATCAGTTGTTGACAACAAAAGGTTATAGTTGAGTTCACCTTCGAACTCCTTGATGTATACACCATTGAATGTTCGTCACTCATGAGAACAGTATCATGCAACCTCATCAGCGAAATGGTTGCCCACTGTCAGATCTGCAGTGCTTCATTGTAATATCATTGCTCTGAGTTAAATCCAATACTTGCACCTAATTATTCCTCGGTTTGCACTTTCACTTCACCAAGTGCCTTGTAGACATCATTCAATGGAATGCACTTTCATACCGTCAACCGCACTGTGCATGGTTTTAATAATTACAACTAACCGCTCTGTCAGACTCCTTCCTAAAGTCCTAATTTTAATTCTCCTTTCTCTTTCATTTAATTTTTCTCCTGATAGTTCTACCGGCATTAGTCTTGGGTATATAAATTTATGTCCTGATGATGACCCTGGCATCAAGTTAAATGGGATCGAAACATCGTCGACTCTGTACACCTTGACACTTTCATAATTGTTCATTGTAATGTGCTATGGTGTTGATCTTGGTATTTGCTTTGACAACTGTACATTTAACTCCAAGCTCTTGTAAATGCCTGAGCCTTCTTCTTCTGCTTTTATTTTTCACGATAAATGTGTCCCCACTTGTATGTTTTTTGTATGTGATTTTTCTTCAATACAAATACATTAAAGATTCTTTGTCCGGATGGACAAAAACATATATAGACTTGACGATATTATTCCTGCATTTCTGCTGTTAGGGGCCACTGTACATATATAATTCAAGTAATATCATAACATGTTACCCATTTCTGATGGGTATGAATCGCTTCTGTGACCATAACTGTCCAAAGTCATGAACAACACCAAGGCCGTACTGACTATCTATAAATATAGTCACGCTCAACTGTTCAGAGACACAGCAAGCTCTAGTAAGAGCTCTCAGTTCAGCCACTTGTGCAGACAACACCCCTCTATGCCAAGACACTATGTAATAATTTTCTAGTAGAGGCTCGTCTCATATATTTGGACTTAGCTTGGTGCATAGTTCAGTGACATTGAGACAAACATTCTCAGACTCCCCCTCATTATTTTCATTCTCTGGGAGACGCATTAAGGAGGCAGGATTCAGTAGCACATCTCTCAAGGGTTACATTTACGTGGTCAGTATGGTCTGTTCGTACTTGGTTAAGTGACTATTGGTTAAGTAAACACTCCAATGAAGGGTCCTGCACCCTCTGCCTTCCATAACAATCCCTTCGTTATACCGGTATTCACTCCAACGAGGTATGGACCCTTGATTCCTCCCTTGTGTTTCTTGTCCAAAAAGTAAAGGAGTGTAAACCCTTTTTATTATAAAAGACGCTCTTGTTCAGTTGTATGTTAATACAAGTGAATTTTATTCCATTAATCAGCATAACAATTCGATAATCTATTTTGTTGCAGGATAGCGGACAACTGTTTCAACCCCTAGGGCTGAAAGACCTGGGGTTTTCTCAAGGTTTAATGATTACATGCACTCGATTTATCACTTTCAAATGCAAATTAGACAATCTAAAAGGTATCGATGATCACGGATTGAATTTCTCAGCCTGATTGTTTGTGTTCTATCCAGGCGACATCTATGAACTATAACTATTGGTTAAGTGCTGTGTGCGAGTACGTGTCAACAACATTTCAACCAAACGTGGCACATGAAAAGTTTGGGGGTGTCCCATCACAATGCTTTCACACTGCTCTATGCTGAAATCAACTGCTGCCACGCCTTTAGGCACCCAGGCAACCCTTCCGCTACAGAATCATGAGTAGCAGAAAAGTAAGCCATAGGTCATCTCGCAGTTTTGTGTATTTGTGTAAGAACTGAGAGAGCACAGCCTTCCCTCTCAATGCATAAAAGAACAAAAGCTTTATTGTAATCGGCATTCTAGGTGCCTGGGCATGACAGAGACATTGTCTCAGCTCTATGCCCTATGTGCGCCAGGTATGCCCAGACACGTGTCTGGGGCTCACTGTGTCACTGGATTCAAGGTAGCCTGGCTGATGAGGGGTGTTGCCCCGAAACCGATCCCAGGATGCTTGTTTCTGGTCCAGGGAAGACCTGGCTTGGCAGTTCGGGCTGGACTGTTCCCATGAGGCACAGGGTTTAGACTGATTTGCATATGGCTAGGTCCAAACTGGGGTGGCATGGTGAGCAAAAGAACAATGGATTTAACCGAGATATATTGACTGGGGGTGAATGTTTGATTTGCTCTGCATTCTGTCCATCATCTGTGTGTCTTTTGCTACGCTGGCAATTAAGCAGTCGTTATCCCATGGTATCGGACCTGAGACATCCTTGTGTGTCAACCTCTGTAAAGGCTTGGCCACTAGTGAAAAATTGTGTATCCACTGGCGAGAGTAGCCCACCATTCCCAAAAACATTCTGACTTCTCTCTGGGATTTTTGGCGGTTTCATTTTAGGAACTGCAGAGATTATTTCTTGTGACACTGTCCTCGCTCCTTTCTGATTGTGATGCCTGAGATAAAAAACTTCCTTCCGACAGTACTGTAATTTGCATGGGTCAAGTCAAAATTAGATAGGGCGACCCAATATTCCCAAGGAACTGGGTATAAACAATAACAGAAAAACAATGTTCCTTAGGCAAATTATTTCAACTTAACTTCACAGTTGAAGGATTGTCACTACAGTGAACATAAATTTACAATTTTCAAGAGAAGGTACAAATATTAGATAATTTGTTTTTATTCAGTCGTATTCATCCTAAACCATGAGAATATGTATATGCATTATATTACAATCCACTTTCGGCACCACAATGGTATACTGTTTTTTCAGTTTTTACAACATATATACAGTACCAAAAGACACTTTTTCAGCACTGAAAAAGTGTCTTTTGGTACTGTATATATTTTGTAAAAACTGAAAAAATAGTATACCATTGTGTTGCCGAAAGTGGATTGTAATATAATGCATATACATATTCTCATGATTTAGGATGAATACGACTGAATAAAAACAAATGATCTAATATTTGTACCTTCTCTTGTAAAATTGTAAATTTATGTTCACTGTAGTGACAATCCCTCAACTGTGAAGTTAAGTTGAAATAATTCGCCTAAGGAACATTGTTTTTCTGTTAGTAATTTGCATGGGGACACTTTATGTCCATTCTCAGAAAAGTGGTTCAGCAATGCAAGCGTATCATGTTTGCAAGCTTCCTGTGTATCCAATGAGACCAGTAGGTCATCTGGGTACTGCACTAGGATTGAGTTACAGGGCATGACTGGGGGCTTAACATTTTTCTTAAGGATCTGTTTGAAAATTGAAGGACTTTTTGTATACCCTTGTGGGACTCAGCACCATGCCAAAACATGGTTTTGGAACCGGAAAGCAATGAGAAACTGGCTGTCCTAGTGCAAGGGTTTAAAGAAAAATGCCTTACACAAATCGATGACAGTGTGCCACTCAACCTCACGCGGAATTTGAAACAAAATCACAGCAGGATTCTGTCCCACCTGACAACAGGGAATAACAATACTATTAATTTTTCTCAGGTCCTGCCCTATGCAGTAGTCATTGCTAGGCTTCTGCAAGCCTGTACAGGGAGATTTACACAGACTCCATATTATAACCTTTAAAGTACCTTTTTGTATCATTGAATCAATCACTGGGGTAATCCCAGAAATCATTTCAGTGGTCAGTTTATTCTGTGGGGTTCTTGAGGCTCAACATTTGATTTTACTTTTATACAAACAGGCTCAACTCCCTTTATGAGATCAATATCCTTTCCTGAAAAGTCCCGGAATTCTGGCATCACCGTATCCCTAAAGTCAAGTGGTAGGACCTCAGATGTCATTACAGGATACAACCCAACTTCTGGCCCTAGACTAATCAGTTTAAAGCCTACATCTTCATCATGAGTCTGAAATACTACTCCTTCTGAAGCACAATAGATTGTACAATTTAACTTGCACAATAAATATAGTCCTAATAAGCTCACAGACTCGAATCACACACCACAAACTGGTGATTCCCATCAAATGACCCTATTTTAACAGGTAATCTTCCATTATGGAGGTATGTCATTTTCTTAATAGCGACTCCAACAACTTGGATTCTTTTTCCCCAGAGGTGTAGGTTTGGAACTTTCACTACTCTAACAGCAGAGCGGGTAGCACCAGTCTCATTAACAAATGATATGGGGTGGCCATTCACTTCACCTCCTACTAATGGACCACTCTGGTCTACCTCCAACACTGCTCTAAGTACCTTCCCCCCTCAAGCACTGTCATTGTTATTGATCAGAAGCGAAGCCCTCAAGTGTCTTAAACATAGGAAATTGCTAAAACAAATTCTGATTCTAGAAGGAATTTTGATTTAAATTTGGGACTTGATTTTAATTAAATTGGGGACAATTTACATTTTGTTGCAGTATTGGGGCTTGTGGAACCTTGCATTTGAACTTGGCAGAAGGGATTCCATGAGGCGTGCAATGCCCGGCTTTTCATTCAAGGTCTTGACAGATTAATTAAATTGTCTGATGACCATGTTACAATTAATTGATCGTTTTAAGTACCAGTGAGGACTTCACAAGGTGGGCCCTCTTGAGTGGATTTCAGCTCACTACTATTGGAAAACCCTGACAAAGCCATTAACACCTTGGCTGCTTGAGATATTCCTCTGTTGTGCTGGGCCATAATAGAAATGGGTGTGGTCATGACGAGCTCAGCTCGTCATGAGCACCCGAGAGGTGTACCTCATGATGAGCTGAGCTCGTCATGAGCACCGAAGGGGTTAACTACTCAACCTCCCGTGGTTTACCTGAGATGCCTGTGTGGCACCAGGATTAGGTTGCCCCCACCCCCCCCCCCCTTCATCCTGAAGAAGACTCGCAGCGGAGGTATAAGTCACCCTCTATGCACAAGCCGAGTAGAAACGTTGACGCACCCCACCCATCAACGGCCTGTATCACATCCCATCCCCTTCGCTAGATGTTGCATTTATGCATTTACAAAAACCTGTAATTTCTTTTATAAATAATCGGTTTGGGACAGGCCTTTCTGTACTGGTCTCTTTACCAGTCCATTGCCAAAGCATTAAAAATGTATAAACTCTGAATATTAGTGACTATTTTACTTTTCTCTACCCATCACGAGCACACCCATTCTTCTTCCGTCCCTTGAGCAACCTTTTTACCTCCCTTTTGGCTAATTACTTTTGATCTGTTTCAGGTATATGAAATTAATAAACTGAACTTAAGCAATTATTTGGCGTTTTTGTGTGTTACATTAACTGTACGTTTTGAAAAATGCTATCTTAGACAGCAGGGTATGTTATTGTGTTAATTTTTGGTATGTCTTACCAGTGTTTGACTTAATTAAGCAACACGCATGATAAAATATAATTTACTCTTCTCTAAAGCAGTCACGGACCACTTGTTTCATTACCTCACTGGAGCTTCAGGCACATTAGAATTTTGCATTCCTAGTCTCGGTACACTCTATGACTGTACAGAGATATCTCCCTGGGGCTGTGTAATCCCTGAATTCTGAACCTGGCTCTCATTTATCTCTCTGTTGAGATTAAGACAACATTCGTGCTTCCAATGCCTCAACATATTGCAATAATGACAAGGATTTTATCTCTTCAGAGTTGCCACATCGATCCCAGTTGTCAGGTCAATTGGAATTCCATGGCCTCTACCTTGTTGCAGAAACCCATTTCTACCTTGCATCACGGGAGGTCCTTGCTGATACACTCCTTGCATAGTACTAGCATTCCCTATGAAAGATTGACTCTGATTTCCTCTCAGTGCTGCTTTCATCTGTGCCACCATAAATGTATCCTTTAGTTGCTTCTGCTTCATTTCCAATTCATCATTACAATATTTTGCATGTCTTGAAATCTCATCAACTGGTTTATTCTGCCAATAGATCAAATGCTGTTGAATTATCAAGCTAAAGTTCCCAATTCCGTCACAAACCAGGACACACAATCTCCTATGCCTTTAGCTATGAGATTCTCTATTCCACTGTGCTGCCTAAACACCTGCAACAATCTCTCAAAATAGGCATGTACTGACCCTCTAGGCTCTTAGGTTGTCCTGTCAATCCTAATCTAATCAATGTATTTAGCTGGTATTTTCCCTTTTAAAAGGTCACCCCCTGTTGATACCTTTTCATCACAAACTGTGATTGAACTTGTGATATCGGATTTCTCTGAGTCTCCTTCTCCAGCCACTCTGCATCCACTTTACTAACATTCTGCCCACAAATCACTTGGTACCATAATGTCGAAGAAGGTACTAAAATACACCCACAAGACTTGTGAAATCTTCACAAAGCATTCAACCTGTGTGTACCATTCCACTGGCTTCTCTCTCAACTTTGGGAAATCATTTGTAAATGATGCAAGATCACTCCTACTGCAAGGCACATGGACATAACCTCCACCAAGCACTTCCCTTAATGGAAAATTTGAAGTGTCCTCTGCATCCATTAAAGATAGAGTCTTTTGACCTTTCTTCTTCGTTCATCTACCGTTCCACTTATCTAGCTCAGTCCATTTTAGGATGCAACTAATGAATTCCTTAATTTGTGTTTTCATTCCTGGTGTTGTCAGTCTGCAAATTTCAATTTCATCAAAACATAAACAATAACTTTTCTGCAATGACTTGGTTCCTCTTAATCACCCATCATACTTTTGAGCTGATTCAGGCAATTTATCATGAGCTGTTCTGCATGTTTAGTAACATCTTTACACATGAATACAAGTTTGTTGTCTTGGTAGGTATCTAATCGGGAAAGAGCAAGACTTCCTGAAATCATCTCATCCTATTCTAACTTTAATTTGACCACATCCACTGTATTTTCCCTCATCTGGGTCTGAATTATTTCTTTGCCTTGTCCTGAACCTTCACTTTCTCTTGGGGACCCATTGAAAAATGTAATCCAATCATCTAGTTCTCGAACATAATTTTATGTACTTCAGAGGTATTAATATTAATAATTCTTTATTGTTTGATTACTTAAAATCTTACAATATTACCGATACAAAACATATACTATAATGTTAAAACCATTAAAAACAATTACATAAAAAATACATTACAACTTACTAAGCCTCGTATTTTAGGGCTTAGTCTCCCAATTTTGCTTTAACTCTCAGTAAAAACATTACGAAGGCAGAGTTCATACTTATATCAATAGGGTGCAGACACCTTATCAGTGCGTAACTACATGTCCTTATTCCTCGTATATTAAAAGATGGTTTAAGTAAAATGTTTCTTTCGATCTGCAGTCCAGGACAGATACATAGCAAGTGAACAATATTCTCCTCTCCATTTTTACACAATCTGCATAGTGTACACCCCTCCATTTTTTTCCACGGGGGAAGATGACTAAGGCCCGGCAGTATGCCAAATCTTGCTTTAACAAGAACTTGCTTTTTTTTTTTGACCAAGGTATTTCCAAATGTACCTTCTTTTTTGTATATCCATTTATTATTGGCCGTGCATGTTTTCTTATTGCCAGCATATCTTTATCATTTACAGGCAACAGATGGTTTGTTGTTCGGTTAATCATCTTTTTGAATGATGCCTTGCTTATTGTGTTGTTCCAAATTGGCATTACAGCAAACTCTTCTAGCGCTTTTTTGAGATAATTCCAGGCTGGTGACTTTGCATTGTTATTTATTTCTTGCCATAATAACTGTGACAGCTGATTATCCTGGTCGTTTTTTATCCAATTCCATGTTTTGATAAATTAGCCCATTCTTGCATAGTAATGGTTATTTAATCCAAATTGTAATCTAATTTGTGCAGGCGAGGCATTGTTTGGGAGATAGAAAAGAGATTTAAATGTTTTGGATAGAGCATTATTTATTATTACCGAATCTTTCCCAATTAATGCCTTGCTACCATATGTAAGAGTCGAAAGAAGTTTTGCCGCTATAATCTTTAAGAGGGGACGATATGTGAGATTACCAAGTGATTTCTGCAGGATCCTGAATGCTGCCATCAAAGCATTTGCCTTCCTTTGTATGTTCATTTTTTGTGGGTGATAATTTCCCTTTTCGTCGAATAAAACACCCAAATACCTATATACTTTGACTTGTTCAAGTTGAGTGTTCTCCATATACCATTTGCTTTTGTGTCTTAAATTTAAATTTTTTAGTGACCACCATGATTTTTGTTTTGGTTTCATTTATCACCATTCCAATTTCCTTTGCGAATATAGATATTCGATTAATTAGACACTGTAATCCAACTTAAGTTTGGCTTAAAAGGATGGCATCATCTGCATATAGCAGAATAGAAATTTGTTTGCAGCCTAGTTTCGGCGGGTGTGCGTTTGTTTCATCCAGGAGCACTGTCAGATCTGCTAGAAACAAGTTAAAAAGTAGGGGGGCCAATACACATCCCTGCTAAAGACCTACAGTTGTTGGGATTTCTTTTGTTAATGTTTGGCCATCCCCCATCCTCGCTCTGACCCAAGTTTTACTGTAGAGAAGTGGAATCAGTTTTATTAATTAAGTTGGAATATTTTTTTGCTGCAGCTTCTTCCGTAGGAGGTTTCTTTGGACACAATCAAAGGCAGATTTAAAATCTACAAAACATAAATACAACGGCTGTTTGGCACTGATTGATTTGTCAATTAATAGAGATAATGCTAGGAAGTTTGTTCCGAGTCCTCTAATAAAACCAGTCTGGTTCGGAGGCAGTACCTTATTTTCTATTGCCCATTCATTTAAGTTGGTAAGCAAAATTCCTGCAAACAATTTAGCTTCTGTGTCTTGTAGGGTGATAAGCCTATAATTTTCAGGGAGCGCCCTGTTTCCCTTTTTAAAGATTGGCGAAATTAAAGACCCTCGTCATGATTCAGGAATAACGCCTGTCTGTACTATTTCTTTAAATACTTTTACAAGATATCCTGACCATAGATCCGAATTTTCTTTTTAGAGAGCAAACGGAATTCCATTCGGTCCTGGTGCCCCTTCTTTTTGTTTCTTGATTAATTTTGTTAGTTGAGTTTTTGATATATCAATTTGATCATCAATCTCATACTCTAGTCTATTCATAGGCTGTGTTTCGTCCTTTGTTTTTATTTCTTCTTTTAGATTTGGATGTTTTTCAAGGAAACTAACCCATTTTTGCTCCGTTAATGTCGATGATACCAGCAATTTATTTGGTCGCACTAGGCCATTTATGATGTTCCAGAATTCTCTTGAGTTTGCTTGATTGCTTGCAAAGAATAGTTTTAACCAAAACACTTGTTTTGCTTGATTTTTTTCATTCCATATTAGTTTCTTCAAGTTTTGATTTAAAGTTTTTAATTTACTCTGTATTTTATCATTATCCGTAAAATTTGTAATTTGTCTTCTTAACTTATTACGAGTTTTTTTTAGTTTAGTTATTGTAAATGGAAGATTTATATATGGCTTCATTTCACCTCCTTGCTTAGTTTGGTTCCTCTTATTTATTTGTGTGTGAGCTTGAGGCTTGACCAGCTTCCGGGTGAAATTTACCCACTGTTCAATCGACGACTCCAACGTTCTATCATTAAAGCAATTCTCTATAAGTTTCTGCACTAGATCGTTCATCTCATCCTTGTTCTGGACAGTCCAAATAAGTTTCTTATAATTTATCATTCCAATCTGACCCGGCAAAGTTTGGTATAGTTGGTATGTATTACTCCTGATGTTTGTAGTAATTATCTGATGGCAATGGTCACTGTCTGAAACCTTCTCCATGTGATATGAGGAGATATTACGAAAGATGTTAAGTGATGCCATCGTGTAGTCAATCCTTGTCTTTACATTGTGCGAATGATACGTATATGCTGGAGGAGTATCTGATTTAAATCTCCCATTAACTACAGAGGTATTAGACACTATCCTTTCTCTGGGACTACTGTGGTTAACACTCTGAGGTGAATTCCAAATACGTCTCAAGAGCTATGAATCTCCAGCAAATCTAAAGAAGTATCTTGATGAATTAAATAAGACATTAAACGATTTTGAAATAACTCTCAAAGAAAGTAAATATGAGAAACTCAAAAAAGACACCAGTAGGTGGACGAAAGAAAGGATCTACCCTTACATAAAAGACAATTACAAACCATCGAGTGACAATATTTCTAATGATGATTCATCAGATGCTGGTTCCAATAGCTCCAATTCAAGTGGCAACAAAAGCCCTAGATACCAGGGCACACAAAGAAATTTCCGACGACCCAATCATCGTGGCATGCGGGGATGGAACAGCTACCCTCAGCCGATGATGTATCCCCCACAACAGTATGGCCCACCGCCTTTTCAACATCCAAATGGCCCCTTCCCACAATGGGGATACCCACAAGACTATGGATATTTTGACCATTCGGCTCCTTTTTTAGGGGCACGCCGAGGACAGAACAAGGGGAGGAACCGGAGAGGCAACTGCGTACACTGGAACACCGAGGAAGAAGGAACTCCGAGAATGTCAACCAGGAGTATGACAGGTGCGTCCAAGAATCAGAAATGAGTCTAGTGGTAAACCTCACGGGCACGGAGCTATCTGAGTCGCAAAAAAGAGTATTAGAAAAAGGCTTAGGATATGTCCCTACTGCCAACATGGATAAATTCCACCTTTGTAAAGAAATTCAGGAATTTATAAGGAGGCTGAAACTCCAGGTCTTCTTCAAAGATAAGAAGGATAACAACGAACAAGGAGACACAGGACTCAAGCCACGATCTACCTTCACTCCTATGAACAACACACTCCCCATTAAACTCCTGACCTTCGAAAAAGCGGTCATGAAAGATCTCGAAGTCCTCGATCCAATGCAGAAACGAGTCTTCCAGAACATCTCCAACGCAGAGCGACAAGCACTTCGAGAATTGAGCAACAACCGAGAAGTGGTCATAAAACCAGCGGATAAGGGGGGTGCAACTGTGTTACTAAATAGAGAACAATACGACAAGGAGTGCACCAGATTACTACAAGATAAAAGAAACTATGAGATCCTACGTACCAACCCCACGGAAAGAATAACAATCAAAATCAAAACGATGGTAGAAGAGGCTCTGTCCCATAATTGGATCACCAAAAAAGAAGGGGAGTTTCTCTGTCAAAAGAACCCGAGAACCCCTTACTTGTACATCTTACCGAAGATTCATAAGGACTTAGAGAACCCCCCGGGAAGACCTATCGTATCGGGGATCGGGTCGGTCCTTGAACCAGTCTCTAGATTTGCAGACGCATTTCTAAGACCCATGATACAAAGGACATCGACCTATCTTAGAGACACCAAGGATGTGCTGAATCTACTCGAGGAGGTGTCATTTGATCCGAACACACAGCTGTTAATCAGCTGTGATGTAGAGAGTCTTTACACCAGCTTGCCACACAATGAAACCCTGGCAATAATCGAAGATGTTCTCTTCGCAGACGACTGGGAGTATCAAACGCCACGAAATGTGGTGATGGAGTGCTGCTCTTTGGCACTAAAGGAGAACTTTTTTTTAACACAACGGCACCCTATACCTTCAAAAACATGGGACCAGCATGGGAAGCACATTTGCTCCAAGCATAGCTGGTCTCTATGTGCACCACCTTGAGGAAACAAGGATATTGAGTGCTAGCAACCCATTCAGAAATAACATCATGACCTGGAAGAGGTACATCGATGATATCCTTATCATCTGGGATGGAGATGATAGGACTGCTCAGCAGTTCCTCACGTGGCTCAACTACCAAGACGAGTTCCTGAAATTCACCAGTGTCACTACCAATAACAATCTGGTATTTCTTGATCTGAACATTTTTCCCAAAAATGGCAGATTGATGACTACAACACACTTTAAAAACACTTCAAAGAACTGTCTTTTGATGTACCAAAGCTTCCATCCTAGACATCTGAGGGACAATCTACCCTACGGACAGTTCCTGCGACCTCGCAGAAATTGTACCGAAATTGCCAACTTTAAATCACAGTCCAATGATTTACGGAAGAAGCTACAAACGAGGAACTACCCTCAAAGGATCATTGATCAAGCGTACAAAAGAGCCAGGAACAACTGCAGAGAGAGCCTCCTTGAAGAGAAAGTGAAAAAAGTGGAAGTGCAGAGACCCATATGTGTTACCACGTATAACACAAGTTCGGACCAAGTAACTAAGATCATCAATAAGAATTGGAAGATTCTTAATAGCGGAGGTCTTCAAATTCCAAAACCCATGTTTTCACACAAAAGAGCACAGAGTGTGAGAGATATACTGGTACACACCAGACCTAAGGAAAACAAGGTTAATACCCAAGGTAACTCAAGTTTTGTACAAGGACACTACCCATGTGGTGGATGCAAGGTATGCTGTCTCACCAAAAAAAGTAAAACACTAACTTTCAACAATGGGACAAAATGGGAGCAGAGAAGCTTCAGCAACTGCAACAGTTCTAATGTTGTATATCTAATCACCTGCCCCTGCAATCTTGAGTACATTGGTATGACGAGCAGGGCTGTAAAGACAAGAATAGGTGAGCACAAGAGTACAATTAAATGTAAGAAGTCGAGTACAAAACTAACTAACCACTTCCTGGAAAGTGGGCATAAACCTGAGGACATAACCTGGACTGTGATAGAACAGATTGACAATGAGAAACATCTACTGGAAAAAGAACAAAGATGGGTTTTTCGTGTCCAGTCTAATAAGCATGGGTTAAATGATGAAATACCGTGGGGTCAGCTGTAGATCCTGCACACTTACTCTCCACTGATAGGTATTCCCGTCCTCATGCGTTTTACTATGAACTTTGGCCACCCCGCAAGAGCCCAACTATGGATAACACCAGTTTTTGATAGACCATACAATTACAGATATATTCCAAAGACAGTCTGGGGAGTTTATCTCCCCTTACGGCAAGGGAAATATCCCCTTTTCCCCAAATGACACCATTAAACCAAGGAATATCATGCAATATTGTAATACTGCTGCTAAGTTCATATATGTGACCTTAACACACTAGTCTGTAGCACCTGATAAATTCTCTCCGTTTTTTAGAAATAATTTTTTTTTTTTATATTTTTACTCAGCCGCTGAAATAGTCCGCTTATGCCAGATTTCACACAATTGTCAGTAACCTCAGACACCGTTATAATCATTATCCTATTTAATGATTCTAACACAGAATCTGGGCAAGAGCCTTTGGACCAACCCAGCCTCCAAAATAGTCCGTTGTATGTATATACTAGATACGAGTGTCAGCCACTTCAGACACCGGTAGAATTATTACCTTGACATAATCAACTGTCCGGGAATCATAATAATAAACAAGGACTAACGAGCATATATATTAATATCGTTTTGGCTTATGGTTCTTAGCAACGAAGTAAACATGGAAGAAAGACTTCCGGTAATACACCACCCTTCGTCCCATTGACGGCGGCCATCTTAGGTTAGCGCGCTAGTCTTGCCAGCACACACCTAACGCGACCACGGCGCTTACCAGAGCTGATATGATTGCCAAACTTCTGACGCGTTTATCATTCAGAGCGGCAGTACGGGTAGGAGTAAGGCATGGTACTTATGCGGACATTGTGAGTAAGAGACCTCGACCAAAGTCTTTAAATACTTGGCCCACGAGACAGGAGCAAAAATGTTTGTGTACTTTGACGTTAAGGGCGCGGCTTTCTCTTGCAGATTACCGCGGTGAACACCTACCCACTGTCAGCTCATGGGGCATACAACATGCACCACAGCAGTATGTATTTAAATCTATCAAAAAACCTGGGTGTGCCCTACGGGGATTTTAATGACTGTTCTTATTAACATTGCCTGAATCGAATTTCTCGAACAAAAAATCGGGTCCCTCGTTTTTTAACCCTGTGTGGTGCTAATGTGTGCATCGAGTTATGAGTGTGCGTGTGTTGAGATGAAACCAGCCCTAAATACAAGGGGCTACACGATGTTCGGTCAGCAAGTAAAAACGAACATCCAGGGGATGGCAAATTGAACCGTCTCTCTGTTCATAAAGTCTTAAGTATATTCTTTATCAGTCGGGCTAATATGAATGATAAGTGGGACGAGTGGCACTTATAACAAATTTGTGCTTAAAGACAAATTATAGATACAATTGTATAAATTTGTGCTTCTCTCTCTTCCCCCCTTTTTTTTCCTAATTTCTTTACAGAGACCACAATTAGGTCAACTTTTTTGATAAATTTTATCTCGCTTCCCTTGGGCCAGCTCATGCCCTGAAGCTAAAACTACCAGTGGATTTTTACTGCTAGTTTTTAGGACTGTAGGCATATCATACTTAGAAACCGAGCATTTTCTAGTAGGGGCCATTAGAAGGTCCTGATGAGTAAGCAGTAGGGGACTGCTTACGAAACATGTAGACCAGGTAGCTAGCTAATTGCTCTACCCCAAAACCCCCTTCTTAACGTCCCCAGCTAGGGAAGTGAATAAATTGTTTTTTCCACTAGCCAGAGGATTTTTAGCTTTTTATTTCCCACACATATATAGGTCCCTACACTTCACTGACACCACTCACTTTGCACTGTCACATAGCCTCCGTCACCTATAAAGTGCTCCCGCGTATTTCGTCAGGTCGTAGCACGCCCCGCCCCGTAGAGGGACGGGAAGACCCCAATGATGAAGCATGACACTAAAGGATTTTTTTAGTGTGTGAGGGGTATTTTAACAAGCACATTGTGCTCTCATCTTTACCACCTGAAGAGAGAGTTTATCTTTTTCACCATCCACATGTTAAAATAAAAATAAAAAATTTAAACCACCACACATTGATAGAATCTCTTTGTTTATGCATATCGAATTGGAGGGTGATTCTGTCAATACCTCTACACTTCCTCTATTGTTTTGGAGTGAATTCCAAATAGACAGGCCAGAATTTTGCAATCTTTGAGTGGAATCTCCTCCAGGAGTAAATCCTGTTTGATTCATGGTTGATGTCATAGCGGAAAATAAGGGGCTTTCACGTAGAAGGACTAGAGGAGTTACCATTCCTGGAACCACAGGACCATTAGCTGATATATCTACTCCAGTAGGGACTGTCAGAGTACATGTTCTGGTTCCTTCTGACTCGGGTTCAGCAAAGAAACTGCGGGACCAATAGTGACCAGAACAGCAATTGCATCTGGGGCATTTTGAACAGTGATGTTAACAGGGGTACTAATCCTTAACCTCACTTTCATCAGGTTCTGGCTGGTATTTAATCCTGTATTTACTGGTGCAGTGGCGGAATTCAGAGTTTCCACTGGGAATTGTACTATTCATTCCCTTGTGTTGGACTACATTATATGGAGGAGGCCGCGTTCATAACAATAGATCTAGGAAATCATTGTTAGAATCACTGTCACTGTCTTCCGTACATTCTGGGTTTCCTGTCTTTTCCTCCTTATTCTTCCCTTTCTTTTCTTTCTCTTTCTCAGGTTCTTCCCTTGTCAATACAGGGTACAGTATAGTTCCCTCTACTACATCAGTTCTCCACTGCTGTTGTTCTGCATCCCATCTAGCATTGGCACAGCTAAGCACTGCCTTTCTGACTCTTCCCTGGAATTTTTCCTTCTGCCTAAAATGAGCAGCACACTCCCAAACATTAAGTGCTTCAAACTGTGCAAGCTTAGTAGGTGGCTTCTTTTCATACAACACTCTTCACAAATTTTAAATTATTCTCAAATAAAATTTGACATATGGAAACATCAATGCACCTTCTTTCTCTGTGATCACATTCCATTGATTTAGCCAAAAACGTGTGAAGGCCTACATTTACGGCCATCTAATGACCTTGCATATCTTCAGGTGGTGCCTCTTCCATCTCTCGAACAGGTCTATACACATCTTCGCTAATCAGATTTCTTATAGTTTTAAATAATTTCAGTTTTCAACTATAATGTCAACAATCACAAGTATAATTTTGTTTCAAACCAGGAAATAATTTCTTTACCCACAATTCTCGTTCGGCATCAACAACCATTAACAACGTGGCTTTATATGATGGGGTCAACCAATAAAAGCGCAGCACTAATACCAACCGTCCAATCCCAGCACGGCACATTATGACGTACTCTTCACTCCTCGCAGCGGCTCACCCTCCTTTACAGTTTTCACGAACATTGCAATACAAGTACAACAACAATGCTAAGCAAAATTCAACAACCTTTATCTGCTTTACTTAAGAATCGATAGCATTCAATCACACAGAAAATGGTCCATAGGTCCGATTTCCAGCCTACTCTGACTCACATTCAAGTGAAACCTCGACCGCCGGGGAATCACACTAACCACACCTTACCCTGCCTCAATTGTGCAGTCGACGGTACCTTACAACAACCACCACAAAACCTTAGCATACAATTACAACACAGTGTTTTCTGCACTGATAACTTATTACTATCCTGGGATCTTAGGCCACGTTGAGCCCGATACCACTTCAACTTCTTTGCATTTAGCGCTTCCACATCTGCACAATGACTTAAAACATCACTGCATCACACCACACAATCTTGAAAAAACACTGCAAGCTAGACATAAGCAATGGCAAAGCATAACCCTATTGATACCCACTCCTCCACTGTTACAACTCTCTTCCAAACCACTGGAACTCCGCTGAACCTCCGACTCGAGACATGGGCTTTAGGGGCTTGGACGGGGTTTAGGCAAGAATGGGCTCTCACATGGATACAGTACCTCCCTCTGTCTCAATAACTAAACCATCCGACAAGCTACAATCTGAGAGCGCTCAGGTGTGCAATTTACAATCTCTCATCTGATAGATAATTTTAAGTTGACTGAGACTCAAAGGAAGTCAGCAATAATAAAACAATGTAGATTTTGTGAAGCTCATCTGACCCCACAATAAGGACCAGGGATCAAAGGTTGAAGTTAAGTAGTTGTATTACTAATTAATCATCAGACTCATATATATGCATATCAAGAGAATATTGGAAAGATACAAGATTACAGCTGGCAAGCTGAAATATCCCAAAAGGTTAAATCTCAATTGAATAAGACATAAAATAATCACAGCAGTACAAAAACTGAGAAATTGGAATAAGTGTTCCTTAAAAAAACTCCAACTCTCCCTCCTGAACATGAATACGTTTTAAAGTCATCTAATCAATGATCTAAGACTAGAATAGGGATAGTTCATTGAATAGTGTCTCAAGGAAAATCAGAAGTGTGTGAAGTATTTTGATAAGTATGGAGATTGAGGCTTTACACTGGCAAGAATAAAGGAAGCAGAGAGGTTTGTACCCTTGGAAATCCAAGTAAATTTGCCTTAACTTCTAACAGTGTGAGCACTAATTAAAACCAGTAAAACTTCAACAACAATCATATCTTATTCCACACCACCAGGAAACAATCAATGATCTTCTTATGCTGTACATTTGCAACATTACCAGACTTTTCCATTCCACAAAACGTGGAAAATTAATGCAACCTTGAACATTCTCCATTCCTGATATGATATGAAAAGGAAGTTTCATCTGCTCATTAGGTCTTCATGTATCTTGTCAAGATGTCTCTTCTCAGGCCTTACTATCAAAAAACTAGTACAGACAACAATACTCCTTTTCTCTAGCTAATGAAAGCTTGAGAATTTACCTGCAATGGAAAAGAACATGCAAACCAAGCAAAATACTTTTCCAAAATTAAGGCCTTTAGTCAGGCTACTTTTAATGAAACATTTAAACGTGCACTTCAAATACATGGTTCTACCTGTGCACATGTAATTCAAGAACAAATTAAATACGTGAGTAAAAAGCATACATGATTACGCTTTAAAAGTAGCTTTCAGAACTTATGCAAAGGTTACAAAGTGTAAATTGAAATGTGAATACAGAATACATCTTCATGTTAAACTGGACATTAGCGCACACAGATTGAAAACTCTAGTTTCTTCAGTAAATACATGTTATTAATGCGTTTAAATGTTCATGCATGTTAGTAAAGTTATGGCACACAGTAAATGTACTGCAACATGTAGGTACATAAGAGCATTTCTGTGACATGTAAGGCTGGAGTCTAAATTGTGCTACTCCATATTCAACTTAAAATGAGGTCTGGAACATCTCACAACAAGAAGCTACCGCAAGGTTGTGACAAATAGATAAGGAACATTTGAAAAAAACAATAGCTGTTGTCAATAATGGCATGACCACATTGTCTACTTTATTGTCTACCCAGCAGTCCCTATATTGTGAAGTTCATGTTGGTCTAATACACAGTCCTGCTCTATTTGTAGGATCCGTTTTAAACACTAAATAGAAATAAATCAGCCAAATATTGTCAGATGCCATCTTTTTTTATAACACATTTTATTGGATTTTTAGGTACATCAAGGCCTGACCGGCCCTCGCATGACTGCAGATACATATATGCAACAAGTCTCTTTTTTTTGGTGTTCTTACCTTTTATTACGGTTGCCACACTGTCCACAGGCAGTGGGCAAGAACATTATTTTATTTTTTTATCAAGCATATACATAGCATGCATCAGATTCGTCATGGTTGTTTCAACTAGGCAAAATGCTTGTCCAGACATTGCTATAAAATAACAGGGTACATAATCCAATTTGATTTTTCAACTACAAAATCATATACAACCCTTTCATCCTTATATTTTCAACAATACAGTCAGTCAGTCAATCACTTTTATTCGATTTTTTTTAAAAATCACAAAAAGACACAGGATAGAGATCATGCAAAATACAGTAAAATACAACAATGCAACAATAATAAAATGTGTGCAAAATATATCATATATAAAATCGGCATGATTCATAAGTTCAATTAAAATAGTCTATGTAAACATATCTTACATCGTTATAGGTTTATCATAGAAATAAATGTTTCACCTAAACTTAAAAATTTAAAACACCGAAGTTTACTAAAATATTTCATTGAGGATTTGTCCTTGTCTTCCTTTATTACTCCTTTTGTTTATGCGAACTCCTGCCACTAAAAAGTTTGCTACATAGAAAGTTATTTGTGCACTAGGCAAAAGTTGCAAAAATAAGAGTGCTGGCCTGACCTGTAAAAAGCCAGCCTCTCAGAGAATTGGTAATAGGTATTTTTTCCTGATTAGTGCATAATGATCGCAAAACATAATAAAATTTAAAGTGTCCTGTAATGAGAAGTGATCGCAATCACAAGGACTTGCGTTAACAGGAATTTCCCATCTAGCGTAGGAGCCTAACAAAGAGTGTATCAAATTTAAACGAAATCTAGTTAAAAGAAAGCGATGAAATGGTTTGTTAACAAAAACCAGGTAGGGTTCCGGACCTGGGACAGTAATGAGGGCGTAGTTTCTTCTAACAGTCGTTTTTTTGATCTCAGTTTCCTCCCGCTCTGCCATAAATGAGTTTATCAATGATCTTTTTATCATCATAACATCCTCTTTTTTGATACTATCCGGGGAATGAAAAAGATCTATGCGTCCCACGTGTGATAACATAGATTTTACATAGGCCAGCCATGGAATTTTAAGGGCTCCGTCCATGGCCAAGCAATCTTTGAGGATCTGGTGGTTTAAGGAGATTTCCTCATTTAGCCATGTTTTTAACCAGGAAATAAGAGGGGCAGATTTTATTTGATCTGTAACGAACCCAATACCTAGCTCTGAATGAGTGGAAAAGGTGGGAGTGGACTGGGGGACAGAAAGCAGTGATCTAAGAAATCTATTTTCCGCCTTCTGGATAGTGTCTGGGTTTGTGTATCCCCAGATTGAGGCTCCATAGGTGGCTATTGCCAAACATTTGGCTTTATACACCTTGAGAATGGCCTCCGTTGGTCGTGACCCCATTCTTTTAGCAAAGCTCAGAAGGGCTGCAGCGGATCTAGTAACTGCATTTGTTTTCGACTTGTGTTGGACGCCCCAGGTTCCTTTATCATCAAAAATCACGCCCAAGTAGGTAAAGGAGGAGACCCTAAGTACTTCTTTTCCTCTGCAGCTGAAAGTTATGGGTTTCTTTTTCCTGCCCTTAAGTCCCACAATCATGACCTGAGATTTTTGTGTGTTTATTTTCAGATCTAACGCGGTCATGAAATCCCCGAAGGAGGCCAATAATATGTTAAGGGCCACGCCCGTTCGGCCAGGAGGACTGCGTCATCCCCGTACAGGAGGACCGGGATATTAGTCTCTCCTGCACACGGGACGTCAACTACCATGGTAGAAAGTGCTGGCTCAAGTGCATTTATGTATAGAGTGAAAAGGAGAGGGGCAAGGATGCACCCTTGCCTCACCCCTCTCTGAGATTGAAAGGGTCCAGTACATCTACCCTCTTGAGTGACTCTAATAGAGGCCTCTAATCCTTGATGGAGGTCTGCCAAAAAGCCCACCAGTGCTCGCTCCATTCCCATATCCAAAAGGACTCCCCACAGCCTTGACCTGTTAACCAGGTCAAAGGCTGAGGAGAGATCCATAAATGCCATATACAGAGCCCCTTCTTTCACTGTGGTATATGTGCTAATGATCAAGTGCAAGTTTAAGCACTGATCCAAGGTGCTCCTTTTGGGCCTAAATCCGTATTGGGCGTTCGATAAAATTCCTCTACCTTCTAACCAAGTTGTTATCCTACCCAAAATGACTCTGCCCAAGATCTTAACGGCAGAGTATATTAGGGAAATGGGTCTATAACAAGCTGGGTCGCCCCTTTGACCCTTTTTAAAGATTGTTATGATTATAGACCTAGCCCAGGATTGAGGAATGTTATTTTCTCTAGCACAATTAAACACATTTGTCAAGATCTTGGCCCAAAATTTGGGTCCTTTGTTTATTTTTTCTTTGGGAGTTATCTCACGCATGCGCCCTTGTCACAGCTCACTTCCGCATTGTTCCGATGGCGTTTCTCCGTTATGGAACCTGATAACCTGCACATACCGCTACCTGGTAAGCCCAGTCACTTAACTTCTTTCCCGGTGTTCGAGTCACCACGCAGCATTTTAACATGCACCGGATATTGACGAAGAGTATTGCACGGCACGCACCAACCCTTTTCTTTATCTTTCACATTTTTCGCATGTTAGCCGTATTGCACGTTCGATCGAGCATTTTTTTCAACACGTTGTTTCGCGGTTAACCGCTTTTGCTCACACTGTTTGACCGTGTGCACCTTTCGAGTTTTTTTGCACATGAACTTTTCGTTTTCTTGGCTATCCACTTTCGCATGTCACCCGCCCTTCACTCTTCACGTAGCACTTTCTAAATAACATCGTTCACTTGTTTGGCAAATCACTGACATTTTCCCTAGTTTCACTTGAGTTCATTTTCTCTAGGTTTGGCATGCAAAAGCTCGATTTTGTGTCTTTGGTGTCACTTTTTTCTCCTTTCACGACACATTTCATTCCTTCCTATATCTAGATCCTCACTCGGACCCTGATCAGTAAACCCGTTTGTTGTAACCACCGCTAACCCTTGCCCCTTCCCTGTTTCCCTTATCTTTCTCCCCCTCCTTCTTATCTCTAGTTGGTACATTCCCCTGGCCGGGCAGGCGCTCGCTCTGGAATGTTGACAGAGCGGAGCCGGCGTCCAGGTTGACAAGCTGACGGCATTACCAGTTCTACTTATGTGGAATAAATACATATCTTGAATTAGACTCACGTCTCTATTTACTACATTTCTTGGCGACGAGGTGGAGAAGACTGGGCCAGGGACAGTTTTTGCCGTTTCCCTGGAGATTATCTTATGCTTGTCGATTGTCACGGAGCTGGAGCCGATTGAACGGATTAAAGGAGCAGGCGTGTGATTTATGCTGGCTGTCACCAACTGCTGCCCGAGCTTTGCAAGTAAGGAGGAAAGCAAGTCTGCAGACTTTTGAACAAAGACTTTATTGACATTTGGAGAGGGCTGGTGGTGAATACGGTTGCCAGGTCGGGCATCGCTTTGCCTCCGTTTACGCTAATGTTAAGGGAGTGTTGCAGCTGATTGAAACGTGGCCGCTCGCACTGTGGTGCCGGGCCGGGCACGGGCCGCGATTGAAGGGAAGAGTGCTCTGTGAGGGGCGGCTGGCAGTTTTATTTTACTGGCTTTCCTGCGGCGAGCCGTCTTAAGGACATCACCCTGCAGATAGTCTCACAGGCTCCGCCCCAAGCTCCCTGCGCGCATGGACTGACGGCGCTGATAAACACTGCGCTACTAAAGCGCTTACCGGTGATTGCTTTCTGAGATGAGAGGTGACGTGGAGGTTCTTCCTCGTTTCCCGTTCACGTTGGACTCGTGTGAGCGGCGTTGAAGGCTTCGGTGGCAGCTGTTTGTGAAGCGCATCACCGGTTACCTCAGCTTCTCCCTGACAGGATCCAATTTTTTTGAGGGGAAGTCTCCACACAGGAAGTCCCCGCCTGCTGGTGGGAAGCAGGCAGTCACATGGGACTAAATTCATATATGTAGAAGCAGAAAGAGGACTTCAGCAACCCCAGTGTTAATTTTGTTTTCCCTCAAGTGTGCCAGTACTTCATTGCAAAAAAGGGAATTGTGGGGTTCTGTGATATTTATTTCGTTATTGAGGTGAACATATGTGTATTGCTCAGTGTGGAACCTCAGCAAATCCGTGGTAAAAGGGTCATTTCCAGGTCTTTAGAGCACTTTTGAGCAGTTTAGATTATCTTAGAAACTTTAGGATTTCAGAAACTTTATGGCAATGGCTGGAGCAGGAATGAGCCAGCCCCCGCCTTTTCTTAATGAATTAGGAGAACCTGTCATCCCTTGGAGAAGGTGGGAAGGTATCTTCAAATCTTATTTAATAGCTATTGGGGGCAGGAACTACACCAATATACGCAAACAACATATATTGCTACATAACTTGGGCACACATGGGAGGAAAATATATGAAGACATAACAGGGAGATTGATCGAGGATGAGCAAGAAGAGGTAGAAGAAGGGGTCAATGTTTATGAAAGCACGCTGAGGGAATTAGCAGCTCATTTTAAGGAGAAAATAAATGTGGTGATGGAAAGACACAAGTTCTTTAAGAGAGTACAGAAGAGGGAGGAAAAAGTAAGCAATTATATAGCTGTGTTGAGAGGCTTGTCTGCCACATGTGAGTTTGGTCAACTCACAGACTCTTTAATAAGAGACCAGTTGGTGAGGTGCACCAATGAAACCAAGATACAAGAGGAGTTACTGACCAAGAACCCCAATCTTGAGGAGGCTATAAATATAGCGAAGGGTTTAGAGCACACTGCACGTTGCATGAAGGAAATGAAAGCCACTGAGGGCACATACAGAGAGAGATCTGAAAGCAAAGTTAGTTCTGAGAGTGAAACAGTTTGTAAAGTGGGGGACAAGAGTAAAGAGATTAATCGCAGCAAGCCCAGTTCCACGGTGTGTTACAAATGTGGTAGTCCCAATCATTTGGCGAATAACTGGAAGTGTCCTGCAAGGAATGTACAGTGCAGGAAATGCAACAGGTGGGGGCATTATTCCAAAGTATGTAAAGCCACTGGTAGGGCTGTGCATGTCATTGAGGAGTCATCTCAGGAAGAGGAAAGGGAAAAATCATACATTTTTCAAGTGGGGGATGAGGAGGACAACAGTGATGAGGTTTACCCTAAATGTGATGTTTTACTTGACGGAGTGATGTTTAGCATGTATGCTGACTCGTGTTCCCCTTATACCTTAGTAGATAAGAAAGTGTTTGAAGATAAGTTTGCCAACCATCCTGTGAAATTGTTACCTCCAGACATTAGTCCCAAGGGTTACAACAAAGGGAAGATATCCCTTGAAGGAATGGTGACCATGAGAATCTGATTCAAGGATTTTTTTTTTTTTTTTTTTTGAAAGGATTTTTATTGTAGACATACCTGTACAGGTCATTACACATAGAAGTATCATCATAGATGTAGCAGACTTTCAACTTGCTTCGTCAATCTGTACACAGCCTACCTGCCCACAACCCTGGGGTCGGGCGGCAATGATGTCTCTGCTCGTCCACACCTGACGTTCCATATGAAGGAGTAATCAGTGTCCGGATTACTGTGTATGCCTACTTTTATAGTCCTACCTAACTACGCGCTAATCCCCAACTCCCCTTCCCTGCGCAAAGCCCCGAACTCCCCCCCAACCCATCCCACCCACCACCACCTGCCTGAGGTTCCATTGCGACCATTCCTGGATTGCTGGTGTCATCCCCCCTGCATACCTGCTGCGCCTAGGGCCTCAGTCCACCTCCTCCGTCCCACCCGCCCCGGGGGCCTCCCCCTCATCATCAGCCTCGCTGTCCCTAAGTGCCTGCACCATTACTTCCCACGAGGTAGCAGTGTCAGCTGCTGTTGGGCTAGGGGTCCTACGCGCAAGCTGGTACCTATGTGTGCTGTCTGCCGCGGCCCATTTCAGAAATTCCTGCCGCCACCTCCGCGGAGTTGGCCCCACTCTCGCCTTCCAGTTCTTCGTGATCTCCCTCTT
Organism: Lissotriton helveticus; assembly: GCF_964261635.1. NCBI lineage: Eukaryota > Metazoa > Chordata > Amphibia > Caudata > Salamandridae > Lissotriton > Lissotriton helveticus. The sequence continues at coordinate 837,068,953 of NC_136070.1, forward strand.
GGCCACCATCAGTCCCATGTCAATAAACTTACTGGTGAGTTTATTCTTGGGGGTGTGGGGGAACCAGTGCAAGAGACATTCCGCTGTACCGTATTCTATGGATCTGTCAGTCACCTCATTCAACACCTCTCCTATGTCCTGCCAATATTCCCGCAGGGCCGGGCATGCCCACAGCATGTGCACCAGTTCGGCCCCCTCTTCCGGGCACCTAGGGCAGGCCGCTGTCTCATCTCCAAAATACCGCCTAATTCTGCCCGGGGTCATGTACGCCCTGTGCAGCACATAGTAGTGGATTAGCTGGAACCTAGCGTTCCTTGTGCTGTTGCGAGCCCTGCGGACAAGTTGCTCCCACGTTGTGTCTGGTATTTCCCTTCCTAGGTCCGCTTCCCATTTGGCTTTGAGGGATGCGAGTGGAGGGGTATTCTCTCTGAGCATCCGATTATAGAGGCACGTCACCGCCTTGATCGTGCCTGCCGCCATCATGGTGTATTGGCACGCCGCTGCCGTCCCAGGTTCCTCCAATCCCGTGCCCCAGTGGGCCTGCATCGCCCTGGTTACGGCTGCGTGCAGCAGAAATCCCCCTCTCGGGATGCCAAAGCGATCTGTCAGCTCCTGGAATGGGAGCAGTGCGCCATTTTCAAACAGGTCCCCAACCACCTGTATTCCCGCTTCCTCCCATTCCTGTAGGTGCGACCAGTCGCCGCCATGCGGTAGGGCCGTAAGCATGCCCAGGGGGATCTCGGGCGCGTATGGGCGCTGGATACCCGCTCTCTTTTGGGCCCGGTTCCAGCATTGTCGGTACGTGCGCTGCTCCAGTGACAAATCCCGACTGTCCAGCCGCTGTTGGAGGGTTACATATGCCAGGACATGTCTGGGCGTTCCCCGTAAGCTTTCATCCTCTGGGCCCCGGAACACCCGCGCTACTTCCTGCGTGAAGACTTGCAGTTGGGCTGCTAGGTAATATAGCTCAAAGTCCGGTACCGCAAGCCCCCCCTCATCCTTCGGACGAGAAAGCGTGGCCAGCGCTACTCTGCACCGACCCGTTCCCCAGATGAACGCCGTAATCTGAGACTTAAGTTGTCTAAAGAAAGAGCCGGGTAGCCAGATTGGGAGCGTCCGGAAATAATACAGTAATCTCGGCAGGGCGACCATCTTAAGTAGTGATATCCGGCCCGCTACCGACAGTGGTAACGTGGTCCAAAAGGCCATACAGCCCTTCAGTCCACGTATGCAGCGCCCCAGGTTGCCCTCAAGCAAGTCTCCTGGTTTGTGGTAAACGTGGACCCCCAGATATTTTATACAGGTAGGGCTCCAGACCGCCTCGGATCGGTGCTGTGGCTGGGCAGTGCCCTCCAGGAGCGGGAACAAGCTCGTTTTGGGCCAGTTAACCCTTAGACCCGACATCTCTCCGAAGCTCTCCAGCAGGGCTTCCGCTCTCTGCAGGTCCTCCACACCGTCGCTGAGGAACAGCAGTAGGTCATCGGCATATAGCGAGATGAAATGGTGTCCGTCGCGGGCCCGCACTCCGCGAGTATGCTGCCCTGTCCGGGCCGCAGCCGCCAGCGGCTCAATAGCCAGCGCAAATAACAGCGGCGAGAGGGAGCAGCCCTGACGTGTGCCCCGCTCCACTGGGTAGCGGAGGGATACAGTCGAACCCACCTTCACTCTTGCCATCGCCCCCGCATAAAGGACCTTCGTCCAGTGAATGTAACCGGCACCCAGCCCGAGGCGCTCCATAACAGCATACAGGTAGTCCCACTCGAGGCTGTCGAAGGCCTTTTCGATGTCGACTGAGAGGACCAGCTCCGTCCCTGCCCCGCCGTCGAGCCCATCCATGATACGGACAAGCCTTCTGATATTCAGTGAGGTATTGCGCTGTGGTATAAATCCGTTCTGGTCACCGTGTACAAGCCCCGTCATATGAGGCAGGAGCCTCGCCGCTAGTATGGAGCTCAGGATTTTATAATCCGCTGTGAGCATGGAGAGTGGTCGGTAGGACGCAGGGTCAGCGCCCTCCCTGCCGGGTTTCAATAGTGGGACCACTAACGCCTCCCGCATCGACTGCGGCAGCCGGCCCGTCGCCTTGGCCTCTCGATAGACAGTCAGGAGCCGTGGTGCCAGCGCGTCCAGGTACTTGCTATAGAACTCTATAGGGAGTCCATCAATTCCCGGCGATTTGTTCCTTGCCATGCGCCGCACCGCCGCCCGTATCTCCCCCACGTCTATATCAGACCCTAAATCTTTCGCCTGGTCCGCCTCCAGCCGGTGCAGGGGCAGGTCAGCCAGGAAGGGGTCCACCAGCCCCGTCCTGTCTCCCGGGGTACTCCGGTATAGACCCTCGTAATATTGCTGAAAGCCGTTGACTATGCCCAGCTGTGTGTGTTGCACCACGCCCGCTGTGTCCCTCAGTTGGAGTATGGGAGCGCACCGTCTTGTGGGGTTCGAGAGCCATGCCAGGAGCGTGCCCGCCTTATCGCCTTCAACATGGGAGCGCAGTACATATCGCTTGTAGTCGAAGGCTCGAAGTCTCTCCACTTCAACGGCCACCGCCTCCTTGGCCGCACATAGAGCCTCCCGGAGGTCCGGGTGTCCGGGCCGCCTCTTCTCTACCTCTCTAAGCGTAGTGTCCGCCTTAGTCAAGTCGCCCAGCAGTACTTTCCGCACACCTACATAATCCTTAATACAAATACCCCTCACCACTACCTTCAAGGCGTCCCATTCCGTCGCTCTAGAGGTCGCCGTCCCTGCATTCTCTGCGAAATATAGGTCCACTCCCTCCGCCAGGGCCTCCCCGAAGAGGGGGTCCTCTAGGGTCTCCGGCCTCAGTTTCCAGAGCGGAATCCTGGGCTTCTCCGCTATCCATGCTAGCCGGATTAGGAGCGGGTTATGGTCCGAAATTGTTCTCGAGAGATACTCCGAACCGGTGACGCTCGGCAGCACCCCCCGGGAGCAGAGCATCGTGTCCAGACGGACATGCAAGTCATGGAGCCCGGAGAAAAACGAATAATCCCGGTCAGTCGGGTGTTGCCCTCTCCAAATATCTATTAGCTCCCAGCTCTCCTGCCATTCCCTCCTCCCTCTAGATAGCCTATGAACTGGGGAGTCACGTAGGGGGGGGTGGGACCTATCCAGCAAGGGGTCGGCAATGGAATTAAAGTCGCCTCCCAGCAGGACCGGGCCCGCCAAGGAGTGGGCCAGCGTCCCTGACAGTGTCGCTAGGAAAGCCAGTTGGTCCGTGTTCGGGGCGTATATACTAGCCAGCACAATATCCTTACCTTCTAGCTTCCCCTCCACCACCACATACCTCCCGTCCTGGTCCACCCATTGGCGCGTTAGTTGGAAAGGGGTGCCCGCTCTAACCCATATAAGCACTCCCCGCGCATAGGCCGAGTAGCTGGTGTGGAAAACCTGTCCCCGCCATCTCCTCTGTAACGCCACCCCCTCTTGTCGTGCGAGATGCGTCTCCTGCAGCATTGCAATGTGTACTCCCCTCCGCACTAAATAGGCATGCACTTTATGTCTACGCTGCATGGTGTGTAGGCCCCGGACATTCCAGGTAATACAGTTCAATCCATTCACATTAGCCATTGTCCCGGTGGTCTAGTCGCAACCCTCTCCCCAGATCCTGCCCTTCGGCGGTGGTGGTGCCCCCCCTGAACAAAACAAAACATTGCAACTGCCCTCCCCATGGTGCCCCCAGGGTCAACAACCTCAAGAAAAGTAAACAGTCCCCAACTGTGGTACCCCTCCCCCCCCTCCCCCAGAACAGGCCCCAATATTGATATATCAGTCCCCATCCAAACTCCCAAACCTGATGACCCAGGTCTCAACTACACAGCCGTAGCCGTGGGTGCCTTAAGGGCTTACGGAGCGCGGCCTCGTCCAGAGGGGGGCTGCGCCGCCTCGCTCCCCGTCTCCTCCCCCGTTCCACATGGTCGCCCTGCCCCGAGCCCTGCGGTGTGCCCCGGCCCCCACTGTGTGCTCAGGCAATGGTTCCCCTCCCAGTCATTTCAAACATTACCCATGCTGCATCAACGGAAGTTCATATGTTCAGGATCTCATCCGCCGTTTGCGGTGTCACCCGCGGCCCCTCTTCGCGGTGAATCCCCGGAAGGTCCGACTCCGATCCAGAGGCCGATACGTGAGTGTCCGAGTCCATGGCCCCCCTGGATTCAGGGCCCTCCGCTCGACCAATCTTCTCGACTTCCAGTAGCGCGGCCTGCCGTTCCACCTCAGTCTGGGAGGCCGTGGGTCCCAGCTTCCCCCGCCCTCGTTTCCATAGTCTCCTCGATTTCCGCAGCCGCTTGGGCGAGCGCTCTCGTTCCTTTTCCCGCTCTTCTCGTGCCTTGGCGCCATCAGTCCCGGCCTTGTACGTCTCCCACCACTCCCAGGCTTCCGCTGACGTCGCGAAGAAGATCGCCTTGTCGTCCACTACTATTCTGAGCCTAGTTGGGAAAAGCAAGGAGTAGGCAATCCCTTCAGCCCGCAGCTCCTTCTTGATTGTGAGGTAGGAGGCCCGTTGCTTCTGCGTTTCAAAGGTGAAATCTGGGAAAAGCGTGACTGCGCTGTTCGCTATCTGGAAAGGGCCATCCTCTCGAGCTTTCCGTAGGAGCAGATCTCTGTCCTTGTGGTGCAGCAACTTGGCTATAATCGGTCTAGGTGGGAGCCCTGGCTTGGGCGGTCCCGAGGGGACCCTGTGCGCTCGCTCCAGAGTGAAGAACGGCGAGAGCCCCTCCGGCGCCACCACTGTCTTCAGCCATCCCTCCATGTAGGCAACCAAGTTCCCCGACCCCTCCGTCTCTGGCACGCCTACGATCCGCACATTGCTGCGCCGGCTTCGATTTTCCGCGTCCTCGGCTCGTCGTTCCAGGGTGCGTATGCGGTCCAGGGCGTCCGTCAGTTTATTTTCCATCGCCTTATGAGCCGGTGCCAGGTCACTCAGCGCCACTTCGGTATCCTTGACCCTGTCTTTTAGTTTGTCGTGGTCCGCTCGAAGCAGGCCCAGCCCCGACGCCACCTGCGCAATGTCATTATGAAGCGCGTCCCTGGTGGCCGAAATGGCGTCCAAGATCCGATCCTGCAGTCTCTGCAGGTCCGTCTGCTCAGCGGGGCCCCCTTCTGCCATACTCGACGACGCCGCCTCCTCCGCCTTGGTTCTCGGTTTCCCCATAGCCGCCGGCCTCCTCGCTCCCGCCTGCCACGTCCGCCTGTTATCCGTGCGGTCAGCTCCTGCGCGCTGTGGGGTCTTGCTGCTCAGTCACTTCCCCAGTGGGTGCGTCCACCGTGGTGTCCGATCCCCGGGTGCTGTGGGGGATCGCTCTCACTGCCCTGGAGCGGCGCGTTAGGCTGGTCGCGCCCTCGGTCGTCTGGCGTTGTTAGAGATCCCTCAGTGGCCCATGGGCTCCTCCGTTATGTCCCCACTCGCTCGCTCACCGGGCTCCCGCTGCGGGGGGAAGGGGGGGGGGGCGCCAAGGTGGGCAGCGCCGTGCCCCGTCTCCCCGGGATCCCCTCTCCAGGCGGCACTCCGCTCACCTGATGGGTTGGCTGGCAATCAGGGCCGGGCCGATGCTCCAGGTCCCGCTCTCCCCGCCAAGGAGTCTGTCTGGAAGTCGCGCCTGCAGCGGCGCGTCCGGGTGGCTCTCCTCGTCCCCACACGTCCTCGCTGCACTCCGCGGCCGCGGACCTAGGATCGCCTCCCGCTGTGCGGGGGATCGGCGCTGCCGGCTATCGCGTCTCTTCAGTGCCCGCCGGCGTTGCGACCTGCTGTGCAGCCCTCAGTGCTCCGGGGCGCCGTCGCGGCAGCCATCTTGTGTGGCGCAGTTCGCCTCTCCGCATCAGCTATCGGCGGTCTGCCTCGGCGCTGCAGGTCCGCCGGCCGCCCAAGCCTCGCCCAGCTGGCCTCCGATGATCTCTCTGCCGGCGCCGGGGCACCCACGGGCTCTCCGGCCCCTGTGTCAGGATTTTCGCGGGGAAGAGGCACGGAGCTTCAAGCTCACGCCGCCATCTCCCTCGGCGCTCAAGCCACGCCCCCAGAATCTCATTCAAGGATAGACACACTGTAGGGAAGGTGTATGTATCCACGAAAGGCTCAACCTTATTAAGCTGGAAACATCAGAAGCAGTTAGGAATCATACTTGATCCAAACAACAAAGAGCAGGTGTTGTTAATTGACCAGGAAGGCATATCAGAGAATCTCACCCAGGAATTCAAGGAAGTGTTCAGTGATGGATTGGGGGTATTTAAGAACTACATGCACAAGATTGTGCTAAAGGAAGGGGCGGTGCCGGTGGTGCACAAGACCAGGTCTATACCTTTACGCATGAGAGAGCCCCTCCAGCAGGAACTTCAGAGGCTAGTCAAGGAGGGAGTCATCACAGAGATTGAGAGTTCAGCCTGGTTGGCCCCGATTGTCATCATGGCCAAAGATAAAGGGAACAGCATAAGACTCTGTGTGGACCTGAGAGACCTTAATGCGAATATACTGGTGGACAGGTTCCCTCTTCCTAGGATAGGGGAAATGCTAAGCACAATCAGGGGTGCCAAGTACTTTAGCGTGCTGGACCTATCCTCTGCCTACTACCAAATCAAACTTCACCCAGATTCCCAAATACTGACAGCGTTCACCACCCCATTTGGAAATTTTAAGTTCCTGAGAATGCCATTTGGATTGGCATCGGCGGCTGCTGCCTTTCAAAGAGTCATGCAACATGTGTTAAAGGACTGTAGGAACACTGTCTGCTTCCAAGATGACATCCTAATTTTTGGAAGTGGAGAAGAAGAACACAATGAAATGGCTAGAAGGGTGTTGGGAAAGTTGAAAGAAGTGGGCTTCACCACGAAGCCTTCAAAATGCAAACTAGGAGTAAGCTCAGTGGATTATCTGGGACATACCCTGTCTGAAGATGGCATCAAACCCAAACATGATTTAGTGAAGGCAGTGGAGGATGCTCCCATTCCCAAGAGTAAAGAGGACATTCTATCTTTCCTAGGTCTTGCGGAATACATGGCCAAATTCATAAGGAATTTTGCAATGGTTTCACAACCATTAAGAGACTTGATAAAGAAGGACAGTGTTTTTGAATGGGGAAAAGAACAGGAGGCATCGATGAAGTGCATAAAGAGAGCCATCATTGAAGCCCCGTATGTAGGGAAGTTTGATCCCAATGGTGAAACCATCATCTCTACGGATGCCAGCAACAGAGGCATAGGGGCAACACTGGCACAGAGAGAAGGCAACCAGACAAACGTTATAGCCTTTGCTTCAAGAACTCTCACAGCATCTGAGAAGAATTACTCCACCATAGAGAAGGAGGCTCTAGCTGTCTATTGGGCCATCTGTCACTACAAGTTTTTCATCTGGGGTATTTCTTTTGAAGTTCAGACCGACCATAAGCCCTTGGGCTCCCTGTTCACCAAGAAGGACATGGAAAGCATGACGCCTAGGATAGCTAAATGGGCAGTGGGTCTACAAGCTTACAACTTCAGAGTATCCTATATACCTGGGCAACAAAATAGAGTTGCTGACTTCCTATCAAGAGCACCTGCAGACGGAGAAGAGGTGGAGGAAACGAAGAATGACTCTATCCTGGAAGTACGTTTAGCGGCAGTGGAAAAGGAGTCATGGGAAACCCAGATGGAACAGGATGAAGTAATGAAAAAGGTTAAAAGTTATATACTATCTGGATGGCCCAAGAAATGCAAAGACATGGAGACAGAGATCCAGCCATATTGGAACGTGAGGGAGGATCTTTCAGTGGAAGGGGACCTGATACTGAAATCAGGGAAAGTGGTCCCACCAGAAGCATTGAGAAGTAAAGTAGTGGAGTTGGCTCACGAGGGACATCTAGGCAGAAGTTTGTGCAAGGCCAGACTTCGGGCGGATTACTGGTTTCCTACCATGGACAGAGAAATGGAGGACAAGGTGCGTGACTGCTATGCATGCGCCCTGAGTGACAAATCCAAGATCATGAGGAGAGCACCTTTGTCACCAGTCGAAGTTCCGGAAGTGCCGTGGAGCAAGTTAGGCTTCGACATAGCGGGTCCAATCCATGGCAAAAGTTCCCAGGACAAGTACTTGTTGGTCCTAGTAGACTACTTCTCAAGCTGGATAACCTGCAAGACAGTTCACAATGTGAGCACCAAAGCCATAGTTGATTTCTTGAAAGAGGTGTTCACCCAAGAAGGCATACCCTCAACATTGGTGACAGACAATGGCGTACAGCTAACTTCAGAAGAGATGAAGGGTTTCCTCAAAGACTGTTCGGTGACCCATGTTCGCACGCCGCTGTATTGCCCCAAAGCAAACGGAAAGGTGGAAAGAGTGAACCGTATGTTGAAGGAGTGCATACAATTGGCCAACCAAGTGGGGGAGAACATTGAGGAAGCTATAAGGGACATGTTGTGGGCATATCACACCACGCCGAAATCCACTACTGGATGCACACCCTTTGAGTTGCTGAGGGGAAGAAAAGCTGGCACAAAACTCACACCCAGTTGGATGGGGAGAAAACAAACCAAAGAGACAGATCACAAGGAGATCCAGAGGAGAATTGAAGACAATCAGCAGAAATACAAGGAGTGGTATGATAAGAAGTGGGGAGTGAAGGAGAGAAAAGTTCAGGAAGGACAAGGTGTGTATGTAAAGAAACCAGAGAGACTGTGGAATGGTGGCAGTAAGTTTTATGCACCCAAGACCATCCTGCAGCAAAACAGAAACTCTGTGGTAGTGGATGATGGCAGACTATGGAGTCATGATCGAGTAGTTCCAGCAGAGGTGAGAGAACCAAGGACAGTAATGAGAGGAGCAGGAGGTAGAGAAATCAGGGAAAACATTAGGCTAGACAGAAGGAGTGACAGGTGGAGGACCTCTCCTCAGTGGCACAAACAGTACATAATGAGATAGACACACACCTTAAGTCATAGGATCACAGGAGTACCCATCTGCAGTTCCCCTGTTCCTAAATTGCAAGTTCCCTTAAGGAGGATGATGTGTTGTAACCACCGCTAACCCTTGCCCCTTCCCTGTTTCCCTTATCTTTCTCCCCCTCCTTCTTATCTCTAGTTGGTACATTCCCCTGGCCGGGCAGGCGCTCGCTCTGGAATGTTGACAGAGCGGAGCCGGCGTCCAGGTTGACAAGCTGACGGCATTACCAGTTCTACTTATGTGGAATAAATACATATCTTGAATTAGACTCACGTCTCTATTTACTACACCGTTCCTTTTCACTTCTTTTCAGATAGACACTGACCCCCCTGAAGAAGAGCCTTACAGCTCGAAATGCATGGGGACCTTAAGAACACATGTTTTGCTACACAAAAATTTCAGGAGTGATTCCTATGTGTATATTTGGAATTTTGTTCTCTGAACGAATCATCATGGATTGAGTAATGATGAATTACAGTCTCTTGAATACAAAGCGAATAAAACTTTGAATACTTTGACAATTTCAAATTCTTTGAACTTTTTGAAATTATTCTGCTTCCCCGGAAGCACACAGGAGTGCTCAGATCACCCACCTTACGCCTGTAAGGTTCTCTGCCTGTTGATTTGTATAGGTCCACAGGGACCCCATCGGGGCCCGGCGCCTTGTTCTTGAGTGTCTCATTTATAGCCTTTTCTACATCCTCTGCCTCAAATGCTTGAATTAGCTCCGAGCGAGGATGGAGAAGACGCTCCTGCATGTGGCCGGGTATAGGCTGACTATAAATATTGCCGAAATGGGATAGCCACTGCTCGTCCGGTATAACACATTCTTCACCGTGGTTCTCCACCCCTCAAAAATAGGGGTGATTAATCACCTCCCAGAATTTGGAAGTATCCCGCAAAACCTTATCTGATTGCAGGTCATTCCAGGCTCCTTCTTTGATCTGCTTCTTCCGGGCATATATTGCCTGTTTGTAAGCCTTCCTGAGTTGGGCTATAATTGTTTTATTTCTGGGTGTCTCCCTAAGTCCCTTTAGAAGGGCGGAATGGGCCTTAGAACAATTAGTGTCGAACCAACGTTTTCCTCTCTGCCCCCCTGATTTTGCTTTAAGCGTTAAGTCATTGTTTACTTGCTGGCATATTAAGTTGAATGCCTCAACTGTTCTGCTATTAGATGCAAGAGGATCTAGGCAAATACCGACCTCCTCTTCGACCTTTGCTAATACCTCTTTTAAAAAGGTAACCGGGGTCACTTTAGACCATTTCAGCCTTCTACCCTGATCTTTGGTTGTCAAATCAGTCGCACAACGCATATCATAATCTTTAAAATCTAATAACCCCCCCTGAACAACCTCCATTACCATGGGGTTATGATCACTAAAAATAGAGTCTACTACCCTATAACTTAAAATAAAAGGCAAAATAAAAGATGATGCAAAAATGTAATCTATGACCGAGCCTGTGTCTTTCCCTTTAAATGTTAGGGATCTAGGGCCTGTTGGACAGCAACTTGATTCATAGAGATTAAAGGAGGCCAAAAAGTTCTCCAAGGCTTCCTCTTGTTTAGTGTGCTCAAGATACGTCAACAATACATCAAGTCCTAAATATGTCTAGAAAGTGCAAAAGTGCATAAGTGCAAATGTCAAATGTATCACCTCATATATATTTATCACCTACAAATTTTCAATCACTAGAATGGCAGAGACAAATGAATATTTAGCTGATTCTGATAACATGAGCTAGAGCTTTTACTACACTGCTATGAGCAAAATTCAGTGTGCAATATTGTTGTAGTGTTTGATAGATGTGGGCTGTTCTCTGGATAGTGATTGCTATGGGCAATCACTATCTAGAGAATAGCCTTGTTTGCTTTGTTTGTCAAGCTTGGCACATACACAGGTGTTTCAATTGTAGCCGTTAATCTCCTTGTTGGAGATAGAGTTAAATCTAGGGAGGTGGTGGTCTATATGTGTATGATTTATGTTACCATTACTGCTGTAGCTTGAGCCCAGGTCCCTCAGATGTGGCTTGACCAGGTCCAGGTGCTGCTTGTGGTCCTTCCCCCACTTTCACAAGCCTGAACCTACAGGATGCTGGTAAGGGGGCATTGAATAACTTATGTCCAGAGTGGAGCTACACAAATGATATATATATCACTCACCCCACACGTACAGAGGTTTCTGAAAATCTTGAGGAGGGGTTTCTGATTACATTTTGTCAGAAGAGCCCAAGTGTTGTGCCGTTGAGGTGCTAAGCTGTAGTTTCAAGGAGAGTCGTGTCAAATGAGATCACGGTGGCCATGGTAGGCCACTGCAGAAAGGTGGAGTTTTCTTCTGGCTGAGATACCATTAGGCATTATGATGGCAAGAAAATTAAGTTCAGGTAGAGTGATATCTTCAAATCACTGCCAGAACACCGAATCGAATCCTTCAAGGAATTAAGCAACGAAATTTGGGACTTTTCAAAGGAAATGCAACAATACCCACATTCTTCTTTAAATCAGTAGATGAAATTTCCAATACTAATTGTATGAGTGATTTATTTAAAACTCAGGAGGAAGGTTCTTCAATTTCTGTCCCATCAGAGGGTATACAGGGGGAGAAAGATCTTTAGATCATTGCCCCACAGTCAGTAAACATAATCTTGGTGTCTCTGTATCTTTTACTCCAATTCTTCCACAGGTACATCCTGTGGGGGTGTCCAACAGGCATTTCAGGCGACCCAATGCCCTGGAGGGATCTTTTGATAAGGACTATACAGTACCTGATATTTCACCTTTAAAATCTGTAACTCCTATCTCTAATAAGGATTCAGTCTCGGAGACAGTGGTAGCAATGTCTCAAAAAGAGTAAATGGACTTATTTTGTAGTACATCCAGAGACAATTCACCCTCAGTGCTATATGTATCTGTATTTATTGAGCTGTCACTTAACTCAAAGGTACACCTCCCGATGGACTATGTCTGTTTCTCTAAGACATTACAATTTTTGGAACAAATTTAATCATCTATAATGACTCTATAGGAAAAATCGACAGACCGCTCTAATCATATTCAGGACATTGTAAAGGTAATACTTAAATAACTTACGCTGAAATCAGAGGGTCGATCTATCTCAAAGTGTAAAGGGTACCAGCAATTTTCCATGGAAAATTGGTACACAAGCGGCCCATCTTGTTTTATGGAATTAAAGATCTTGAATAATCATGATTCATTGAATGATCTAACTACATTAGCATATATATTTAAGGAGAAGGAGGTAATCATACAGGAATCTTCTAATAAAGAGGTGGAGAATAATATTTCTACCCCTGTTCCTCCTGCTAGTAGTGAAATATTCTGGATTTTCAAAAAACAGAGCACAAAGGTAAAACAGATGACCAAATCACCAAATATGTCACAGGAGGTGACATCCATGCCTCGGAAGAGAAAAGAACAGAAAAGGGCAAAAAGGAAGAATTGAAGGTTGAGTAAGAAGGGAGCAAGAAACGTCTAATTCTCTGTGACAGCTTCCTCTATAGAGTTGTCAGTAGACTCTTTAAGTGTACAACCATCAGTACATGTGATACCAATCACAATGGGGGACGATAATAATAGAAGCTGGATGTTAAATAGAAAGTTTGATAAGATCCCACTCAAAATTGTTCTTTATATGCCTCTGCTTCTGCGGAGATCAGGAGTGGCATCATTTCCTCCTCATTGGCATTTAATCCAACTTTACCTCCATATGTTCCTCTTATGGTGACTGGTGTAAAAATCTCTGCAGCTGATCAGTATGGATGTCCCTCGGGTCGTCTATATATCAAAGATATGGTTGAGGGATTGATGACTCTTGATTTTATTGTGTTACTTCATGAAGATGCCATGTTTCTAAATTTCTTTTCAGCTGCTGCCACTGGCACTGAGCCAGCACTGTAGGGAGGAGCAGGGTCGGGCCATGGGAGGGGTAGGAGGACTGGTTTCTGCACTGTAAGAGTGCATGTGTATTTGGCCAGCCGTCTCAGGCCGGCCAAACACACATGCTCACTTAGGCTTCTCAAGCCTGTCTGTATTGATCAGCTGGGCTTGAGAAACAGCACAGACTCCCTGTCCTGAGCAGAGCATTAAAGCACCCCTCTCAGGCGAATCCCCACACTGCTCTCATAGCATGACAGAAGTGAGGAGTTTGCACAGGGAGTCTGATGCTGCCCAAGTGCCTGCCGGGACAAGGAAGAAGGAAGAAGACTACCAATACGGCCAGATGCTTCATGTAAGTCATTTTTATTTGAATTATTACTAACCCCAGCGCTCTCCCTCATGCGCCCTGCCCACACACCCTCCACCCACCTCTCCACTTTTTGGTTGTGGTGGCCACCACTGGCAAAATATAGCTCTCACTATAAAGGAACGTGAGTCATCATTATGGCAATGGTTAGCATGAGTATTAAATAATGATATAGAATCCAGGGCACAATCTTTGAGGCTGCCTGGTTAACAGCATAATTTAAATTTTCTCCTGGAATTTAGTTAGCTGGACAAAATAATTAGAGAAAATCAAGTGTCTGAATTCCCGAAACCCAGAAATCATATATTTACAAAAAACATGGTTGGTGGGCCACTTGAAGTTGATGACTATTATGTTATTAGTAGTCCAGCTACTAAAGTAGGAGAGGTCATGCAAGCAGAGGTTTAACTAAGGCCCTTCACTGGCTCCCTGTCCGCCAGCGAATTGATTTTAAAGCAATGTGCACCAGTCATAAACTCATTAATGGCGCCGGCCCGGCCGCCCTGAAAGACCTTGTCACCCCTTACAAAGCCCCAAGGTCACTGCGCTCGGACGACGAACATCTAGCCATCGTCCCTAAATTTAAGAAGGCTCGCACCGGCGGCCGCCGCTTCTCGGTCAAAGCCTCGTCAGGGTGGAACGCATTGCCCCGCCACTTGCGACTGGAACCCTCCCACGCCATCTTCCGAAAAAAACTGAAGACTTTCTTATTCCCCAAATAGTCGTCCGGTCCCCCCCCCCTCCTCTTGGATATCGCATTTCTACAGCGCGGGGATGCCTCCGGGTCACCAGGCGCTTTACAAATTTATAAATAAATAAATAAATAAATAATAAACTACACTTTTGAGTACCAAATATTCATGGGTATATCAAGTACATTATAATCCTTCAAACTTAATGCAATGTATAGTTTTTCCAAATCAGACATCTTAACATTGCCCCATGATCTATCTTATTTTGGCTCAAATATACATACCTCCCTGTCAAGGGAATAACTCCTGACGAAATTATTTTTCCAATATATGTATATTGCAAAGCAGGAGAACATTGAGAATATCTTGATTATGGGAGATTTCAATGCCACTATCTCTAATCATTCTATAGCACTCTTTTCTGTTAGAGAATGGGAAGAGGCTCTGAATATCCCTACCCCAATCTTCCCAGCAGGTACTAGGGTACACAAAAGAGGGGCTTTATTGTTGAAGGCATGTAGGGAATACAAGGTCATCATAGGTAATGGCAGAGGAGACAGTGATATTCCACCCCACTCTAATATTATTGCAGGTTCCTCAACTAGGATGATTGACTATGTGATAGGTTTCTATATGGTCCTTCCTCATCAAAGGTATATTAAAGTAATTGATATTATCTGGAATGATCATAATAATATGTCACTCACTATTAATGGTAAACCAGTGACCATACCTTCCTTGCAGAAAAGTGAAGAGGATAACGTATCCTGGAATACACAAAGTAGACCATGTTAGTCGAGTTGAGACATGCCCTAGAGGATAACTCCGCCCATAGATGGATATCTGTGATGCATGTGTAAAAGACATGTGGAAATTTGTTTAAAAAAAATACAACAAAAAAAACACATTAATCCAGAAAATGCATGGAAAGGAATTAGGAAAAGGTTGAAAGGTGTAATACAGCTTTTATTTTTAATAAATGTATAAATAAATTGCAAATTCAGCAATTTATATACTACTCTAGAGAATGGAATAAGTTAATAAGTTTATTAAAATAAAGAGAACTAGGTGGAAGTTAGTACAGTCAAGATAAGGCAGATAGAACTTGGGTTAACATCCCAGAAGCAGTAGCAATAAAAACAGTAGACTCTTTTGAAAGATTATTGGGGAATGTAATGGCAGCACCACTGTACCTAAAGTGAATAATATATGGTGTTCCTATATTTCTTCCCTTTAAGCTTCAAATATCTTGGAAAATAATTCCATGGGTACTGCCTCTCCTAATACCGGGTCCAGCTATATAGAAAGTCTGATTGCTCTTTGACCAACTAATCACAGGTTAGAGATCTACTTAGTATTGGGAGGAGCAGAGGTGCAAGAGGGCCTGAGCAATTGCCGATTACAATTATAAAATTAGAGCTTGTTGCATGGGCTAGATATTTGACAGCATTATATAAATATTGCTTCTTAACTGGAATGATTCCTGATTCTTGGAGAGAAAGCATTATTCTCTTGTTACAGAAAAAAGTTTCCATCACTGTTCAAAGTAATTATAGGTAAATTACATTGCTGGATGCTACCGGGGAAAAACCTTCGGCAAGTGTGTCTTAAATAATCTACACTGTTCGGTAGAGGAATATAAATTTGTGCCTTTGGAACAAGCCGGTTCTAGACCGAATTGCTCCATCTATGGATAATATAACTGCACTACAGCTAATCCTGGAAAAGTATGTTCAGAGGAAGGCTATGGCTAGCTACATGGCCTATATAGATTTTTCCACCGATTTTGACTGCATTGACAGGCCCAATCTGTGGAGGAAACTTAGGGCAATGTGAATACCGGAGAGTCTTCTCAAGCTTATCATTGCCCTACATACTTCGTCATGGTGCCACATCATGGTGGAGGCACGCAGGCATTACATCAAAAATATACACTAGGAACAGCTTAAAACAAGGAGGAATTTTGGCTCCTCTTCTTTTTTCGTTATACATCACTGACCTGCCAGAATTGATGGACATGGTAGGCGGTGATGCTCCTAAATTGCGGGTATATCTTTTGGGCTCTTTACTATATGCAGATGATATTTTCATACTAGATCTGACTCCAGAATCATCTACATGTTTTACTTTCCTATGCTGAAACTCATTTCTTTAAAGTGAATATAGGTAAAAGTAAGATCATGAAGTTTTGTGCAGGAGGCTGTTGTGCACCCATGAAATACAACTGGAATCTAGGTAGTGTTGCACTGGCAGCAATTAAATCGAACCCCTACCTAGAGAAAATCTTCACTGCCAATTAACTGATACTGAGCACATAGAATCTTTGAGAAACAGAGCGATAGCCAATGCTAATGCACTTAAAGCACTTGATAGCGCAATGGGTCAAAGGCATTTTGTCCATCTTTTACTGGTCTATAAAATGAAAATTCCTCCGACCCTGTTACACGGTATAGAGACAGTAAAAATAGATCACTGGCAAATTATGCATATGGTGGAGGGGAAGACATTGCACCCTACATGCCAACAGACCTTGCATATTTTGGCAACAGGACTTTGACTTAAGCCATAACCTAATTTGTAATGTACCTCTGCTAGTCACACTGGCTGTGCTCGATCTCTACATTGTTTAAAAAATGAAGCAGTGCTTGCACTTAAAAGTCTGGTAGAAGTTAAACTGTGCACCATATACATTTCGCCATACTGAATCAGAAAATCTGAGTTGTCTCCAAGATTACACTATTTGTATTTCATAGATGCATACAAGTACATTAAACAATATTTGCTGTATAATACAGTGAGTGTATGTGTTTCATCAATTGTTCTGAGACTTAAAGATATATAGTAAGCTACTGCATAAGTTAAATAACTATTCTTTCTGTACTATTAATGAGCAATGCTATTTCTAACATATGTCATCCAGTGGCGTTGTCACTATCTGTATTAGTGTGTGAGTGGGTGTGTGAGTGGCTGTATGTGTCTGTGAGTGCATGTGTGAGCAGCTGTATTGATCTGTGTGTGGGTGCGTGAGTGGCTGTAGGGTCTGTCAGTGGGTGTGTGAGTAGCTGGATGGGTCTGTGAATGGGTTTGTGAATGGTTTTCTGGGTGTGTGAGAGGTTGTGTGGATATGTGAGTAGTTCTGTGGATAATGTCTTTTTTTTTTTTTAATATTTTTATTGAAAGTTCATGACAATAGCATATCAGATACATAAGAAAAAGTAAACACATTGACGAAGAGACTCCGAATAAATATGCATACAGGATGTTACAAAGAATAAAAACCAATAGTATGGGAAAAGTTACAATAGATATGTGAAGGACAGGAGGGAATATCTACATAGTTATTAAAAAGCTATAGGCGCGTGCTTTTTGACCGCCTCCATGCTGCCACGGGCGCCCAAATCCTTAGTCCCATGCCCCTAGATTTCGCTCCCTTCAGTGCGTACAGCTCAGACTCGATGTTATAGATCCCGAGCAGCCTACAAATCCACATCTGAAAGGTTGGAGCACCAGCGTCCTTCCATGCAGCAGCAATTAATATTCTAAAAACAGCTGTTGCTATAAACACAAGAGCCTCAGACTCTATGCTTAAACCCAATTTGGCGTCATACCCGAATATTAAAAGTGTAGGGGATAGGTCGATCCTGACAGCTAGCAGCCCCTCTAAAAACTTTACGATTTCGTTTTTGGTTGGCCCGAATTTCTCACAGCTACAAAACATGTGAAGCAGATCAGCAGGGCCCTTACCGCATCTAGGGCAGTTGTTATCCGCTCTCTTTCCCCAATCAAACAGTTTTGCCGGTGTATAATATAAGTTAAATAGGGTTTTAAAATGCTGTGCTCTTAGGTTTGAGGATCGTAGAAACCTTTTATCCATAAGGATGGCTCTGTCTAAATCAATATCGGGGTCATTCAGTTTCCCAGCCCAGGTAGCCTCTGTCGTGAGCATATCATCTGGCAACGTTCCCAGGAATAATGCATACATTTTCCTTATGCGACGGCCGCCTCCCTTCATGTAATCTAAAAGTGTACATTCTTTTGATATATCAATGGTGGGTCTTTTGGATTTAATTGTGTTAGTCAATTGTATATATTTAAACTCTTGAGGGCCTTGGAGTGAATATCGTGACTTCAGAAGATCGAGGGGCCTTAGAGCATCCTTTACCATAACTTGGCCCAATGTAGTGATTCCCTGACTTTCCCAATGTCTCCAAGAGCCGTCTCTGCTTAAGTACGGGAATAGCCCTGATTTCCAAAGTGGGGTATGTTTATTAAACTTCTGAATGCTCTGGTTCTTCTGTATTGCCAGCCATACCACCCGAATATCTTCCAATATTTTGTATCCTGGGAACTTGAAGAAGCGTTTATCATAGTTCCTTAGTAATACACCAAACGCCTCGTTCCCTATTGCTAACTGGTATATGGATGGAATACCGCTCTGGGGGTGTATCGTGTCAGCCGGGAAGAAAAGTATAGCCATATCTGTGAGGAGACAAGACCAGTGGTATAATTTTAGATTAGGTATACCCAAACCACCCTGTTCCTGGGGTAGAGACATAAATTTGATTGATCTCCTCACCTTGCCGTATTGCCAAAGAAAATTCATAAAAATAGCCTCCATCTCCCTGATCAAAATGTCATCTATTTTAAAGGGGATTGACCTAAACTTATATAAAATTTTTGGGAACATTACCATTTTGATGACATTAGCCCTACCTATAATTGATAAATGAAGAGTATCAATTCTTTTTAGATCTTGTTTCATTTTCAGCAGTAATGGTGAAAAGTTATCTTTGATAATTGCCTGTGTCTGGGCATTAATTGTAATTCCCAAATAAACTACTGAATCCACATATCTATCATCCACTTTGACTGTTTTGCTTGAACATAAGACCTGTGTTTTTGCCACATTGAGTCTATATCCAGAAGCATTCCCAAAATCGGAGGTGATGTTGATTATTTCCCTCATAGCACTAGCAGGATCAACAGTGGTGATAGCTATGTCATCCGCATATGCGAGGATTTTGGTTTCAAGACCATTGGTAATAATTGGTTTTATATAGATATTACTCATAATGCGGCAAATCAGGGGATCAATATAGAGTGCAAATAGGATAGGTGAGCACGGACACCCTTGTCTCGTCCCTCTTGAAATATGGATCAAGTTGGAACCCTCACCCATTAACTGAATTCTAGCTATTGGATTGTAATACATGGCCTTGATAGCCTGCAGAAATCGGGGACCAAAACCTTTACCGACCATCACTTCCCAGAGAAAGCTCCACCTGACCCGATCGAACGCCTTCTCTGCGTCGAGGAGGATCATCGCGATCCCCCCCTCCCCCCGAGCATGCATGTCAAATAGAGTTATGGCTCTTTTTATATGGTCGGTGGTACCCCTTCCAGGGATAAAGCCTTGCTGCCAGGGAGAGACGAGGCCCGCGATAATCCTCCCCATCCGTGAAGCCAATATTTTAGCGTAAAGTTTGTTATCGCTATTGATTAGTGATATAGGCCGATAAGAGCCCGGGCTCTCCTTGGGTTTGCCCTTTTTGTGAAATATCACAATGTTGGTTTTGGTCCAGGATTCTGGTATCTTACCTGTATTAATAACCCCGTTAAATAGGTCTAGCAGGAGGGGGGCCGTTTCTTCCCTCAGGCATTTATAGACCTCCAGAGGTATAAGATCAGGCCCTGCTGCCTTACCTGCGGATAGATCTTTCAGTGCCTGAAGGAGCTCCTCTATAGTAATATCCTGCTCTAGGGATTCCCTCTCATTGGACGTCAGATTAATACCTGTATCCTGCCAGTTTGTACCCGGATAGGCTGTATCAGCCTCCTCCTTATAGAGGTCCTGATAAAAACGCCTGAAGACCTCTAAGATTTCTGTTGGCTTTTTATAGGTCTGCTCACCTTGTTTAATTTCAGTGATAATATTTTTTGTGGTGGCTTGTCTTATTCGAAGCGCTAAAGCCCTACCTGCATTCTCACCTGTTTCATACATACCTGCTTTACGGGTCTGATATTCTGCTGCTGCCTTTTTTGCCAATTGCCGCTGGATATCTGCTTTTATAGTATTTAAACTTTCTAGGCTCTGAGACCCCTGGGTCCCGTGACATACGTCTCTCCTATGTTGCTCCTCTGCCTTCGCCAGTTTGGCCAAGAGACACTCCCTATCTTCCTTCATTTTTTTTTCAAGCCGTGCCGAAAAACTAATTGTCTCCCCTCTTAAACCAGCCTTAAAGCTATCCCAGACCATACCGCGGGATGCGCTATATCTATTAGCGTCAAAGAAAGATTGGGACCACCCTTTAATATGCGCTATATAATTGCTGTCCACTAGGAGCTTTCTATTAAAGGTCCATGGTCTCATTTTTTCCCTTGGTTTGCTGACAGATATATTCAAGACAAGGGGATTGTGATCAGATATTAGCTTTGGGAGCATTGAAATTTCGACATTGCTAAGTTGTGTGGCTGATACTAAAAAATAATCCAGTTTTGTATACTTATTGAATGGGTGTGAGAAATATGTGAACCCAGGATCATCTTTCTTTTGATTACCCCAGACATCCTTCAGGCCGTAGGAGTGGATTATAGAGGACACCGCCCTGAATACCCGGGGCTTGCGGCCACTGTATGGGGTGTTACCAGTAAAATCGGCTGAAATGTTAAGATCACCGCAGAATACCATGGGTGACGGCCAGTTAGTGAGCTCACGCTCGATGTGGTCCATCGCCCCTGGGTCGTCCAAATTAGAACCATACACTGAGCATAGAGTGATACCTATTTTCAGCTCGCATATTGCCCATCTGCCCAACGGATCAGCTTTTGATTTTTTAGCCCCCCCCAATCCTACCTGGCCTATAATTGCTACCCCCCTTACAGTAGAAGTCTGTGAGGAACAAGACAAGATTTCATACCCCCTCATATTCAACCAATGTTTCTTTTTCCATGGTAGGTGAGTCTCTTGAATACACAAAATGTCGGCCTTGATTAATTTAACATACTCCTCAAACTTTTCCCTCTTTTTCCAATCATTCAGCCCTCCTATATTGAGGCTGACTATCTTAATCCTTGACATACCCCTGGAGAGAAACAAGCCAGCATACTAACCAGTCACATTTTATCCTGAATCTACCAGCGACAAATATCACTGCTTTCAAAATCTCAAATATATCAATGAACGTGTTTATTGCATGAACTTTCTTTTTGTTGCTTTTTCCCCTTCCCCCCCCTCCCTCAGGAGTCCCCTCCCTCCCCACCCCCCTGACCCCAACTCACTCCCGGGTGAGGCGCGCAGACTGAGTCTGTGCGTGTGATGGGTGCGGTCCGGCAGTGGACACAGTGAGATCCAGAAAAGTAGAAAATCAGCTTCAACCTCAACCTCAACCTTGAGTGTACCCTGAATTCTCCATAACGTGATACACTTTCCTCTGTGCAATTCAAACTAGAGCTTAAAATAATCTAAACCTTAGGCTTCAGCCAGTGACAGAGATTAGAACCTTAGCATTTATTGGCTTATATAAGAAATGAACCATATTATAGAGAGTCTAGAAACTCCTGAGCCTTGATTTCCGAGGAGAAATATATGGTCTTGCCTTGGTGGATTATCTTTAACTGAGCAGGATTGATGAGATAGACCTGCACTTTTTTGTCCTGAAAAGGTTTGATTAATTGTCTTAATCTCCATCGTCGTTCCACGGTGGAATGGCAGAAGTCCGGCCTGGCGAAGAAGGACCCTCCTTCAAAGGTTCTTTTGGAGTCTGGCCGGGCTTTCTCTGATATAGACTGCCGAAGGAGAAAATTGCCTATGTAAATCAAGAATGCTCTAGGCTTATCGCCTTCTCTGGCGCTTTTTCTCAGTCTGAAGGGAGTCCTATGTGCTCTCTGGATTTCAGTGGCCCAGTTCCAGCCGGCGATGTCTGGAAAAGCTTTCTCAAATGTTTTAACGATGAACATTTTGACATCCTGACCCTCTGCCCCTTCCGGAATACCCAGGACCCTAAGATTGTTCCTTCTTTGCCTGTTCTCTAGGTCCTCCAGCTTCCACTGGACGTCGATAGCTTGAGCTCCAAGTGTTTCCACTTTATTTGTGGCTGCGGCCGCCTCGGCCTCTGTAGCAACTACCCTCTCCTCAAGATTTGTGACCCTGTCTCCAACATTTACCCAGGCTTTTGAAAGCTTTCTGACCACTGCTTTCATCTTTCTTATTGCAGCTTGGGATTTAAGGCTGTCTGACCGGGTCTCCTCTCTGTGTGCAGTTATCCCATGGTGGATTGATTCCATCATCGCCATCATTGACAACTGTGTAGTATCGTCGCGCCTCGCGTTACCCTTAGCCGGGTTAGAGCTCCCCTGAAGAGATGTCGTAGGAGAGTGATCCCAAGTTAGTGCTGTGTGGGCCCTTTGTGGAGGCACGTTTTTGATGATAGATGGTGGTAGTCCTGCCTCACTATCGCTCTCTGTTTCCGGATTACTACCGTCAATATCTGAGCTGTGTGGCTCGTCATCCTCCTCTGACCAGTTGGCCTCCTCTGTGACAGAGAAGAAGCACTCGCTGGGGGTCTTCACCTTTTCCCTCTCACCGGGGTAGATTGCATTAACTTTAGAGTTGGCGGGTATGCCCATATATTCCTCAGGGGCCATGGTAGAGATGGTGCTCTCTTCGAATACTTCAGCTGTTATTGGGCCTTGATCGCCCTCATTGTTAGTTGGTAGGGCCACTGATACTTGTGTTGGAGGGTTCGTTGCAACTTCTGAAGGTAGTGGGGCGGTGTCCTCACTGTTGCGGGTGATACCGGAATCGTCAGCCCCCAATACAGCACCTAGAGGCTCTAATTGTGTCATCGGAATCAAGCCTCCACCTACGACGTCCTCCCTGAGTTCCTCCTCCCTGAGTTCCCCCTCCTGGCATGGCTGAGGATGCTGTATCTGCAGATGAAACTGCTGTTGCTGGAGATTAGGAACTGGTTGCGCTGCTGGCTGTGGTGCTAGAACTATATCAGAAACCTCTACTGGAGTAATGGCCGGAGTAATGGTCGGTACAGGTGGAGAAGGCAGCTCAAACAACACAGGTAAGATAGGCAGTACCAATGACCCCGGCAGCCCAGGAGCTACTGAGGCTGGTTCAATATCCTTCAGTTTTTTTTTCTTTCGTTACGATTCAGCATTTCCACCACACTGACAGTTGCAGTGGCTGTAGCTTGTCGGGTTCTGACTGAGGGGGGGCGCATCTCCTTAGGGGTGTTCTGCCCTGTAAGCGGATGCAGCTTTGCCCGCCCTGACCCAGCTTCTGATGCAGTTCCCTCCATCCCGGTATTTGCCACAGTGTCCATGCTTACAATGCTGTCTGTGATGCTATCGTCAGCCAAGCCTTTCTTTTTTGATTTACCCCCTGTATTGTTTTTAGGAGCCATAGATACTGCGAATACAATAAGCAGAGAGACCCTCTGCCTCACCTTGACTGGAGCCCAAGACCGAACCTCTCCTCCTCCTTTCACCGGCCTGTCGGGTCTGACGGGTCTGACGGGTCTGTCAGGTCTGTTTGAACTGCTGCCGTTCCCGCTCTGGTTCCCGGGTCTCGCCGGCTTTGTGTGGCCCCGCCTCCAGGCTCCGCGAATTCCGTGAGCACCGCTGTGAGCCAGCCCGACTCCAAGCGAAGCTGCAGTCAAGAGCCACCGCAGATCCGAGTGGGGCAGCCTGCCATGAAATCCGCCGACAAGCATTACCGTTCCCACGGGCTCAGAAAAGGTAAACACCAAGCGCGATAACGGCTTTTACTTTTCTCGCTACTCGCTACTCGCTACTTTGTAGCAGTTGTAGATGTCTGTGCCGATGTAGTGCGATGTAATGCGATGGCTGTGTACCGCGGTCAAACCCAGCTGATATAGTGCACCGTGGTCCGGCAAGACAAGCAGCTTTACATTTTTGTCGCTTTTCCTTTTTCTTTAATAAACAAAGACGCTGGCATAAATGAGAGCCTGGTTATGTCGAGGCTGCGTCGTGTAACAGTCACTTCATATCCGCACTATGTCCAGTGCTGCCGCTCAGCCGCTAGTCACGGCCGCCATCTTGCCTCCTCCGCCCTCTGTCTCTGTCGTTCTGTGGATAATGTCATCAGTGATGTCATTTGAGATGTCATCAGTGATGTCATCACAGATGTCACAGATGTCACTGACCATGCATTAATGATGTATTATGTTAGGTCATAAGCAGTGCAATACGAGGGCTAAAGTTATAGTTAGCTCAGGTAACTATTAATGCAAAATGTCTATGGTTTTGTGCATGTGAATTCTGAGCATAACTATAACATCCCTGTAACCCAGAGCTTTCCAAAGTATGTGTCGCGACACGGTACTGTGTTGCCTGACCTGTGTCGGTGTGTCGCACGACGGTGCTCTCTAATCAAGCATGTAAGTCTGTCTTAAATCTTTAAGACAGATGTACATGCTTGATAAGATGTACGTACATTCTCGTGCATCAGGAGGTCTGGGTCGCATACTTTGGAAAAGCTGTGGCTCAGCGGATCTCCCCTCTGCGAGAAGGCGGCGTGGGAGGTCAAGCTGGTGCTGCTGGGTAAGGGGCGAGGGCGAGCAGGGGTGCGCTGGGCATGGGATCGGATGCCACGAGGGTGTGGGGGGAGAATGCAAGCAGCTGGGTGAAGGGACAGCCAGTTGTGTTTGACAAATGTGGCATACATAGTGTTTT
The DNA here is from genome assembly GCF_964261635.1 of Lissotriton helveticus. Taxonomy (NCBI): domain Eukaryota; kingdom Metazoa; phylum Chordata; class Amphibia; order Caudata; family Salamandridae; genus Lissotriton; species Lissotriton helveticus. The sequence continues at coordinate 837,093,534 of NC_136070.1, forward strand.
GTCCTAGTATTGCAATGCAGAATGACATTTAGGAGTATATAATTTTTCCAAACCCTTATGAACACCCTCCATTTTTCCCCGATTGCTTACTTTTTTATTAAATCAATGAATACACTGGATTTCTTGACGCAGTAGTCTGATTTGAAATAGACGGACAAAATCAGTCCTATTTGAGGTATTTAGAGCTGGCTCCTGATAGCACACCAAAGTGGAAACTCTGTTTTACAGATCAATAATAACCCATCGCAAGATGCCTCACTTGAAGGTTATGAGCACGCCTAGGATATAATCGTATCTTCACTCACAAACTTTACAGTGAGAGGAGCAGGGGATAGAAAGATGTGTAACAAAGGTCCTTTGAAAACTCTCAGAACGAAGTAGACCATTGACTCGGGTGACAACAGCTACAGTAACATCAACTTTAAAAGACTGCTTCGCCTACAAACCCCACTGTAAATCAAAACAGGCATTGACAAAAGTCAATAAGGAATTGACTTTGCCAATGCTTTTTGCCGATGCTGTGCAGCATCGGCCAAGAAAGAATAGAAAAAAGTGTGATGATGCAAACTTGAGCATATGCACGCACATATCATGATGCTGCTGAAGGCTGCCATTCCTTATGCACGTGCATTCCTGATGATGAATGTGCACTCATAGATAAACACAGGCATTTTATTAATTTTTTTATTTTCTATTGTAAGCCACTTGTAGCAGCAATGTATTTAAAAATTATTTGCGCAAGAGCCCTTTTTAAAAAGAAAACGGAGCAGTCCTGCAGCAAATGGCAGCTGCTGGCCCCCTAAAAATGTAACACAAAAAGTGTTTTTGAAAATGTTTTGTGAATTGAGGGTTAGGAGGCAACAAAAAAGCAGGTGTCGCACTTCGGAGGCTGGTGCTGAGGGTAACAGTGAGCAGGAGGGGCCTTTAACCAAAATGCTTCTAATTAGTTGCTATAATGTGCCTATTAATGCCAATGTTTCCACGTTAAAGAACAGTAAATGTTAAGCACCCAGGATAATGTGCTGCATGCCTAAATACTTACAAGATCCCACAGGCAAGATCTATTGACTATGCCAATGCTTGGTTTTGTTTGCAGTGTTATTTGGTGAACTTGACCCACGGTATTTGAGCACTTTATATGAGCACCAGTTACATTACACAAGGTCACAGGAGGTCAGTTAGAGCTTCAGATCTTGCTCCCACCAAAGAGAAGAAGGGAACTGGGAGGCATGGAGGAGGTAATTCCACAGTGGCATAGTTTATGCTTCTAAAATGAAGTCTTGTAAATTAAGAAAATTATGATTGCAAATTAACAAGAGCCAAAAACATTCAGAATGAGTTTGTGCTGGCATCTTTATGCTGAATACACCAGGTTCACAATTCTTATCCGGTGAGGGAGGTTCTTGTATCATGGCAGTGGGCTCTACTACCATTGAATAAACATGAGCATTAGCATATATGTATATATTTATTTTTGTATTGTGTTAGATGTTTTACAGGTTATCATTATTAATTACCATTTGAACTTGAGTGAGATTAATAGGGACTATTTTACCTGTTAATGTAAAAATCTGGCACTCGGGCCTCTTTAGGCTGCAGTTTGATGCAAGCCAAGGAGAAGCTGGGCAGATGACATGATCTCCCAGTGCCCTGTTATCTAATGTCCACAGAGTTCTTAGCAAGTAGTAGTCACTTGTCCCTGGCCTTCTCATCCTCCTGTGTGTTGAAGAATGAGGGTGTGTGGTGGTATAGTTGTCAACTGTCACCTGTTCAGCCTCATCTGGCCGCCAAACTGCACATGCCAACGAGGACTGGGAAAGATGACTTCTGCCCTGGCTGCCACCATGAGACAGGGTGCTGGTAGAGGCATAAATGTTTCTACTAGAGGTGTCAGGGCTGTTACTTTTGACTCTTTTTAGGTGGTGGTAGCCTGTTGGTGGGAACTTTATTTAAAAGGTGTTTTTTGACTGAATCACTAATTTCTTAGGTAGATCTGTATACTGTGTATTCTGTGCCGGAAGGTTTGCTTGTAGGAGTTGATTGGTTGACCATGTTTTTTGCTGCTATGTTCAATGAGTTATCCTGCTATGTGTTTCTTTCATGGTGTCTTAAGCTTCCACTCTGAATGCTGCATTTCCCTTCTGCGGCCTCTGTGTCAATCGTTCTGTGCCTCTCCACCCTATGTAACCCCTCTGTGTGTCTGCCACCTCCTCAGTGTCAGCTTTTCTGCCTTACACCCTACTGAAGTTCGTATATGTGACCCTTTCTTCACTGCAGACTCTCTGTTGTATCTATTTCGCCCCTGCTGACCCTCTGAGCTCCACCATCCCCGAAGCTCCTGTGTGCAACTGCCTAGCCCTAGCCTAGCCTGTTTAACAGCCTGGCCTGCCGCCCTATTGTATGTGCTCTGCCTCATCTCATCAGAGCAGCCCCTCTATGAGCTAACTGTAGTGTTTATGGGTGGCAAAGTTTTCTTGCAAGCCCTTAGTATGCCCCTGCCCTCCACATAGGCCAATGCCCTGCTTCTGCTGTCTCTCTGTGTGACCACGACTCCTGGAACTCCAATATGACACTCATCATCCATTTCCCCTTTCCATGCCACTCCGCTTCACTTGTTTCAGGCTCAAACCTAACTTTACACCCAGTTTTGACAGTCACTGTCTTTGTTAGAACAGATTCACAGATTCACAGATTAACCTCTCTGCTTTCTCAAATTTGCTTGAAAATGTACCATTTGCCCGCAATTTTTTCAACATTTTCGCGGGGGAGAACCCCCGAACCCTCTTAGGTGGTTCGTGTTTGCTCGCTACGCTCGCTCGCGTTTCCGTGTCGCTAAATGAGGAAATTATAAAAGGTGTGTCACCAACATAAAAAGTTTGAAAAGCTGTGCTGTAACCTTTGTTTTTTTCAGTGATTTCTATGTTTAAAAAAAATCTAATTTCATTACTATAACATCTCTGTAACCTTTGGTTTTTCAGAGAATTCCTATGGTTTTATATTATTTCCTAACTATAACGCCCCTGTAACCTTTGTTTGTTTTTTCTAATTTGATTTCCTAAATATAACTTGTAACCTATGAGAGTGGGTGTGTTAGTGGCTGTATAGGTCAGTGAGTGGGTGTGTAAGTGGCTGTATGGATTGTGAGTGGGTGTGTAAGTTGTTTTGTGGGTGAGTGAGTGGGTATGTGAGTAGCTCTATGGGTCAGAGAGTGGGTATGTGAGTGGGTATATGGGTCTGTGAGTGGGTATGTAAGTGGCTATATGGGTCTGTGAGTAGGTATGTGAGTGACTGGGTCTGTGAGTGGGTGTATGAGCAGCTGCATGGTCAGTGACTGGGTGTGCGAGTGGCTGATTGAGTCTGTGGGTGGGTGTGTGAATTGCTGTATGGATCTGTGTGAGTGGCTTTGTGAGTGGTTGTATGGAACTGTGAGTGGATGTGTGAGTAGCTCTATGGATCTGTGAGTGGGTGTGTGAGTAGTTGTGTGGGTGTATGAGTGGCTGTATGGGTTTGTGAGTGGGTGTGGGAGTGATTGTGTAGGTATGTGAGTGACTGCATGGGTGTGTTAGTGGGTATGTGAGTTGCTTTGTGTATTTATGAGAGAATATGAAAGTGACTGAATAGGTGTACAAGTAGGAATCTGAGTGGCTGTGTGGGTGTACCACTAGCTGTATGAGTGTCTGGCAAGAACGAAACCTCACCTGCTCCTTTATACAACAAGAGTCCACAGTTTAGCAAAAAAAGTTTACCAAACTGGAGTACTTTCTACTGGTTAAATATTAAGTGCATATTCTGCACTACAGCTGCATAATGGACCAGGAGGAAATGTCTCCAGTGACCTTCTGTGCATTTAATTTCAACAATGTGATTGTTCCTCAAGCGTCATCTTTCAGAAATCTGTTATAACATGAAGATGACGAGAGTATAAAGAGGTGAATCTCCACCAACACGGGTACTTCTTCTATAATATATGAAGTATGGGCTTCAGTGTTTGGTAGAGATGTCGTCATATTCCTCTGCATAGAGATCACATCATCAAACCTGGCAGGAAATGCACTCGGGAGCCTTTTGGTAAGCTGTCCATCAACATGGGTAAGCTGGAAGACCTTTGCCTACTACTAAGGTGAATGAGAGGAGCTGGCAAGTGATTTGGGCATTTGCAAACTTGTAGTAATTTCAATGGAGAACCGTCCACTCTGCTCTCACCAAGAGATGACAAGAAAGAACGCACTCATCACAGTCACTACAGATTGCGCTCCTATATATCAACGATGCACTCACCTCCAGCAAGGATTTGAGATTGTTTTTCATTCTGGAATTGCTGTGAAAACACACTTGCTTTGCCTTTGTCGACATCAAGAATTTAGGATCATTTGTCCTTTACAGAAGGGGGGGTGCACAGCCCCAATCCCAGGGCCAAATGTGGCTCCGGGGACCCCATCCCCTGGGGCCCAGCCAATCACAGGAAGGCAAGGAGGATTGATTTTAGCCCCAGGGACCCCACCCATCGATGCTGGGTGCCCTGACCCAATTCAGGGCTATGCAAACAAATGTTAGACAGAAGGCTGAATAAATCATGCATTCTCCCAGTCAAGAGATCTGGGTTAAATCCATTGTTCTTTTGCTCACCATACCACCCTAGTTTAGACCCAGTCACATGCAAATCAGTCTTGACCCTGTTCCTCATGGGAACAGTCTAGCCTGAACTTCCAAGCCAGGTCGTCCTTGGACCAGAAACAAGCATCCTGGGACTGGTTTCAGGTAATTACCCCTCATCAGCCAAGCTAGCTTGAATCCACTGGCAGCGTGAGCAAGGGACCCACATCTGGGCATACACATCCCACTTAGGGCGAAAAGTACTAGGATGGACAGAAAGATGAATAAATTATGCATTGCTCCCACATGCAGGGAGAAGCAAAACATGCTGCTCACTGCGTGCAGGAGCAATTCTTTCATCTGTTTTCTTGCCCGCTTTAGTGTGGGCCATGTGACAGATGAAATGTCTGCTCCCAGCGAGCGGGAGTAGTTTTCCTGCTGGGAGCAGACTTACTGTTTGCTCTTGCTTGGCAGGAGCTGTCACAGCTCCCACCAAGCAAATGCAAACATCAAATCACAAGGGTGGCCACCTCAGGACATAGGAAGCCGGCCATAGTGGCCATTAATGGCTCCCGGAGGGGGACTGTGTTCCCCCTCCCTTCTCTTAAAGTGCACGGTCGAGCCCGGGGAGGTGATGGTCCTCGGGCTGAATATGGCCTGGGAGGGGGGCGCGTGGCCCCTTTCCTGATATTTTACACTGCTTAGCATGGGGGGGGGGGGTTCTGTAATGGGCCCAGGAGGGGATCTGTGCAGCCCTGCCCCACTGTAAAAGATAGGCCTTGCCCAAGGGCGGCAGCCGTCCCCTGGGCCGAAATCAGCCATAAAGATGGGGCATACATGTGCCCCTCCCAATATAGTTAGTACAGTTTGCCCCAGGACCTGGCCTACCCGGGGCAAAAGTTTAGACACCCGTGGAAGACAGTGCTACTTTTTTAAAATGTTGCTGTGTTTCGTAGATCCGCTGTGAAAATCGCTGCAAACACTTTTTTCCAAAAATGCTTTTTAGCCCCAACAAAGTCCACAGGCACCCCACCACCAGGCCTAGGGGGTCAGGGTATTTCTACACTGACCCCTTCTGTTAATTTTTTTACTTTTTGCGCGGGAATCGGCTGAGTCTGAGTCCCAAGATGGCTGCTAAGAATTCCTGGTTGAAGTGTTGGCATACAATCAGATCTCAGCATGTTATCTGTGGGATCTGCAAAGGATTTGAGCCCCGAGATATACAAATTTCTTTTTCCTTTAATAACTCGGTGTAATTCTTTTTAGCGGTTCGGGCTGTAGTCATGTTCAAAATCACTATGGGAAACTGCATGTGGAACCCCCTATTTCCTAGCCCTCTCTTGGCAAATCACCCTGGAACGTATCACACAGCAGCTGAACGCAGGTGTGTACTAGTTCTGAAAATGTCATGACGTTTCATCAAATGGTAGCAAAGTTATTAGCAAATAAAAAAAACACAATTTATATCTTTTTGGGTTCAGCTTTGAGTGAATACTGGTAATATGCCGATGCATGGCTAAATTGTGACCATATTCAAAATAAGCCTGCCCGGGTACATTATAGCACACGCTTTACTGTGTCATGTTGTAGGCATGTAAACAACACCAGGGCATATGTAAATAGAAAATTTTCAGTATTGTAACATATAGAATGTGCAAAGGACTGTTGTTGTACTTCTAAACTGTGATCTAATCAAAAAGTGCATGTAATTCACCATGTTAAGATGGCTGCTAGTTTACCTGTAATGTTAGAAGGTTCCTCGCCGTCATCGAGTGTGTCACTCGGGTGACGGTAAACAGTTTAAATGGCGTCCTCGCAGTGTATAGAGTTGACACTGATGAAGGAAACTCCGAAACGCATCTGTCTAGTGCTGCTGACGACTGAATAAAGATCTACTACGCCACCCCAGTGTAGTGCTTGACTTCTTTTGAGAAACGAAGGGAAGTTGTTGCAGCATTAATATATATATATATAAATATATATATAAATATACATACACATATTATATTTAATGTTTTACTGCACTTTCTGTTATTGTGATTCAACAATATCGTATCCCTTCTGAAATGAAATAATTTACAGTACAATAAGCCCTGATGAAGTTGTATTTTCTAGTCGCAAAACACTTGATGTTTGAAAAAATTCGAATTTGTGCTCCTCTTGAACAGTAACCATATTACAAATTACTTCGAAAAAATCCACTACATTCAGATTCATAAATTGCGACAATTAAAAATTTGCTAACATTCGTGCCAAGAATTTTCAATTCTATTAAAGACAGGAGGCGAGGATTATACTTTCTCATTTCTTTACTGAGAAAAATACAGCAGCCAATCAGAACACAGTAAAGAAAACAAAGACTACATTACCCATGAATACCTTGGGTAACCATAGAGGATACATGCTATAAAAGGTACCATAGAGGACACCACTTCCTCTTTCTTTGTCCAGAAAATAGTTCAACAATAAAAGATCAAAGTCCCAATTGAAACTAAAGGATCCATGAAGGACATCACAAGGAACAGACCACCGGAAGGCAGAACGAAGAAGCCGAAGCTGAAGATCCTCCAGGCGAACCACAGTCCTCAGGTAACGGAGAACACGAAGCCAGAACCTCATTTAGGGTCTGAACCTGAAAAGCAAAGCAGAGCCATAATACACCACACCCACAATGGATTAAGAGCATAGAAAACCAAAGATAGGGAGGGAAATAAACACTGCATAGAACATCATGAAACATAGTATAGTACAATTGTATACAAAGCAAAAATGCAATCAACAATAGAAATGCAGGTATAAAACAAGGGTGGGATAATCCTCGCCTCCTGTCCTTAATAGAATTGAAAATTCTTGGCACGAATGTTAGCAAATTTTTAATTCTATGGCAGGACGGAGGAGCCGATTATGCTTGTTCAAAGCTTAGCCACCACAACTGAAGCAACATCCACAATAGCTTTGAAATAGAAGGTTTTAAACACAGACTCAGAAGACAATCAGCGGCCTTCATGATATCATGGAGACTGACACCCATAGAAAAAGCTTTAGAAGCCATAGCCCCCGTGCAGAATGGGCACCAAAGAGGGAAACGTCAATGCCAGCCTCCAGCATTAGCCAACGCACCCATCTCGCTAACGTAGCAGGGGTCACAGATTTAAAAGGCTTTTTCAAAGCAATCAACAATTGACCATGTAAATCATATCTAAAAGGTGCAGTACTTACCTCATAGTCTTTAATGCACTGAACCACACATAGTTGTGGATTATGTGGAAAAGAAGGGTAAGTCACAGAAGACGTATTACATTTAGTACGCTTGGAGACAACAAAAGTAACACCCTCAGGCGAGAACGTACGAGCAGCAAGGTCCAAGGCCCGAATATCTGAAACCCGTTTGCAGGAAATAAAACACAACAACATTGTCAGTTTAGCTGAAAGTTGCATGCGTGTCAATAAAGAGTTGGAAGGCCAGGACTCCAAGAAACGCAAAACAACAGACACATCCCATAAAGCCACATATTTAGGACAAGGGGGTTTTACCATCCGAATGCCTCTGAGTAATTTGTAAATCAAAGGATGCTCCCCAACAGGTTTACCATCGATAGAAACATGTCCAGCTGAAATGGCAGAACGAAAATTATTAACAGTTCTATAAGCCAAACCAGACGAAGCAATGGACGCTAGAAAATTGAGAATCAAAGCGATATCCGCTGAAGCTGGATCCACCTTCCGCTGTGAACACCAATCACACCATCATTTCAAAGCTGACGCATAACGTTTGTGTGTGTTGGGGACCCAAGCCTCACCGATAAATCTGGCAGCGTCGCTAGATAGGCCTGGGATTTGCCAGCGCCCCCCGAAATCCTCCACGCCACCAGACGGAGTTGACCCGATAGAACGAGGGGGTGAGGTTCTAGAAGAGGGTCCAGCAACAGGTTCCACCTGTGGGGAAGGAGCGGCGTCGAGCAACTCATCACCAGAAGAACCGGAAACCAAGCCTGAGCTCTCCACAGAGGAGTGATTAGAATGAGCTCTGATAGAAAGTGCTTCGTGCGGGCCAGGACCCTGGGAATCATCACAAAAGGTAGAAAGGCATAACATAGGAGAGGAGGCCAAGACTGGAGAAAGGCATCCGTGGCCAAGGCCTCCGGATCCGGACGCCAACTGTAAAACCGGGGAAGCTGTTTGTTGAGGCGAGAGGCAAACAGATCGATGTGACAACGTCCCCAAATCCGGGACAGCGTCCGAAAAACCAGAGGATGAAGCCTCCAATCGCTGTAATCCCTCAGATGGCGAGAGTTCTAATCGGCTATCAAATTGTCGCGACCAGGAAGGTACTCTGCAATAACAGTGATCTGCTGTTGCAGACAAAGATGCCAAAAATCTTTTGCAATCTCCGCCAGAAGTTTGGACCTGGTCCCCCCCAGTTTGTTGACAAACCGCATCGCTGAGACATTGTCCATGTGGAGGAGAATGCAACAATTCGATGCTTGCGGGGTCAGACAACGAATCGCAAAGGAGCCCGCTAGAAGCTCCAAGCAATTAATGTGAAGAGTCAATTCCTCCTGGGACCAACGCCCCCCCGTCGCAACGGGCCGCACTGGGCTCCCCAACCCCAAAGACTCGCATCCGATTATTTTACCACATCTGGGGTCTTCCCGAACAGCGCACGACCATACCAAGATTCCATGTGCTCCAGCCACCATAACTTCTCCCAACGTGCATCCTCCGTCAGAGTAATGTGATCCGAATAACGAAGACCCTTCTGGAGATGCTTGATCTTGAAACGCAGAAGAGCACGATAATGCAACGGACCTGGGAAGATCGCTTGGATCGAAGAGGACAGCAGACCTACAATTTGAGCCACCGATCTTAACAAAACCATCTGTCTGGACAAGACCATCCTCAATTCCCTCTTGATGGATCTGATTTTCTGACCGGGCAAGAGGAGTTGACAGGAAACCGAGTCCATCTGAAAACCGAGGAAGTCCATCGACTGAGAGGAAATGAAGTCGGACTAGAAAACCTAGATATTGTAATAGGTCTATGGACAAAGTCAAATGAGTCCATAAAAGAAGAGGGCATTGCGCCATGATGAGAATATCGTCAAGATATACTATCAGGCGAACCCCGCGGGCTCGCAAGGACTCCACCACCGGGCGCAGAAGCTTCGTGAAGCACCACGGAGCTGACGAGAGTCCAAATGGGAGGACAGTGTACTCGAACCAATTCCCGAGCCACTGGAACGGAAGGAAGCGTCGATGAGGACCGTGAATCGGAACCGACAGATAGGCATCTTTCAGGTCGAGACGGACCATCCAGTCCCCTTCCTGAAGAAGGTCCCTTAGAAGATGGATACCCTCCATCTTGAAATGACAGTACACCACTCCGCTGTTGAAGTCCTTTAGATTGAGGACCAAACGTGCACTGCCTCCCTTTTTCTCCACCAGAAAAACATTGCTGACGAAACTTTGTGGGTGAAGGGAAGTGGGAACGATGGCCCCTTTGGCCAGAAGAGACTCAATTTCCGCAGAAATGAACTCCTGATCTCGTTGGGGAAAAAACAAGGGGCAGAGGAAGGTGGTGTTGGTGAGGGTGTTCATAGAATTCTATTCTGTAACCCTGCCCCGTCTCCATCACCCAGGCATCGTTCGAGATCAATTACCAATTGGGGAGAAAAAACCGCAACCTGCCCCCCAAAACAACCTCTGAAGCTAGAATCAAGCTCACCTGAGTTAGAGGAGTCATGACGTCCTCCTTGGGTTCCTCCGTATCCGCCTTTTTTAAACTGACCTCTCCCTTTGCGGGAGGGATAGAAGTGTGATTTGTTGGAATTGTAGGAATCTTGTCCACCACCTTTCTGGGACTAGAAACCACGTTGATTCTGCTGGTTGGAACCTCGGCCGAACGAGCATCCCCGTCGTCCGGCCCTGCCAAAAACCAGGCGAAAAGCCCGTCGTAGGTTAGATTGAGCTTTGTCAAGCCCACTGAATGTGGCCACAAATTTAGTTAGTTCCTTCAGGAATGGATGTCCAAATAATAAACCTTGGGCCAGGGAACCAGACTCAGAAGGAGCCAAATCTGTGAGCTTTGGGTCCAGTTTGAGAAGGAAAGAACGGCGACGCTCGCAGGAAATAGCGCAATTCGCCTTTCCTAACATACAGATAGCCCTCTGTGACCAACCCACCAACTCATCAGGGTCGATGAGATCACCAGATTCTTTGGCCCTAAAGCCCAAGTCCAGGATTTTCGTCATGGGATCTAGAAGGTCCAACATTTTGTCTTGACCGGACCCCCAAGATTTGTCCAAACCTTTTTTGGGATCTTTAGAATATTTCTTCATATATGTCACCATGGTAGGATCCACCTCTGGTGTATCTGCCAATTTATCAGAAATATCAGGACGCGGACACTCTGATCGCAATCGGGCCCAGACATCTTTTTCAAAGGGTCGGCGAATATGAGTTTGTACATATTCTGCCACTTCAGAGGAGGAAAACCAGGAAGTGGAATTTGGATGGATAATATCTGATGTATCGAATGTTAGCAACTAGGGAGTGGAAGGGGTGTCCACAAAATGTTCTTTACGAGCCTTTTTCTTAGGAGGAGGAACCACAGGACCAGAGGACGACGAATCAGAGGAGGAAGACCCATCTTCAGAAGGAGAGACTGGGGATGAACGTCCAGACTTTGTAGATTTTTTGGAAGGCTGTACTGAGGACAGAGTCTTAGCCAACTTCGCAAAATCCGAATGGTGCGGATTTTTGGGATATTTTTTAACGTGCCCTGAAGACGGAGGCAACCAACTCTGTTGCGTGGCATATTCAGACAGATGACGCTTCAATGGGGCAATGGCGTGGAACAACGCTTGGCCCATCAAGTTGTTGTCCACAGAGCCAGATGGCTCCTCTTCATCATAATAATATCCTTCCTCGTCATAATAGTCTCCCATTTTGACAACTGCAAGTTGTAAATATGCCCACGTGAGGAAGAGTACAATATTAATAGCCAAAGGCCAATTCAGGGGGAGTGGAACCCCAAAGCAAGCCAAATAAAAATGCAGGTGAAAACCTGCCAGCACAAAACACAGTTAGAGAGTGGAGGGAGGGCTTGCTTCAAACAAAGCCACTCTAGGCAAAGCCTATGCATTATTTTACTACCCCAAAACTATGTAGTAGAAGGGCATAGGTGGAGGCAAATAATGTGACAGGCTGTGGGCTCACTCTGAAATAAGCGCAGCTCTCTGAAGAATGCTCCCTGACGTATACGGAGCCAAAGTAAACAAAAACTGTCACGCATGCGCGCTGACAACTGCCTGCAGAATGAGAGACGCGGAGCTCCGCGCGCGTCCCCCGCCTCCTAACTCCCGCTCCACAAACAAAGACAGGCGCGGACACCACGCGCCTGAAACGGGGAGGTGGCACACGGCCCCTGCAACGACAGCCGAAAACCAAAGACCGGCAACACGCGACGGGCCGAAGCCCCAAGCAAAGCGCAATACAACTCAGCAAACATGCCGACAGAGCGGCGAACAGCAGGTCAAAGCACTGAAAGGCAATTTGCAAAACACACAATGCAATACAGGAAATATGAAAAAATGTGCACTTAACTGGCTGCGGAGCAGCAAAGAAAGAGGAAGTGTCGTCCTCTATGGTACCTTTTATAGCATGTATCCTCTATGGGTACCCAAGGTATTCATGGGTAATGTAGTCTTTGTTTTCTTTACTGTGCTCTGATTGGCTGCTGTATTTTTCTCAGTAAAGAAATGAGAAAGCATAATCTGAGCCTCCATCCTGCCATAGAATTGGATTCCAGTGAAGCTAGAGCCTCAGATCCTGTCTTCATATGTAAACCTGTTTTGGCCATTGCACGGCAAGAACAAATTGAGACATTTTAATTAGTCATTATGTTTCATCGGCACAGAAATCAAGTATTTCTCAGGCATCCACATCAGAAGCATCTCTACTCTTATTTATTCATTTGTACTTTGGGAAAACGTTGACTTGCACCTAGCTAGTTAAACAGGATGACGTTTTTTTTCAGCAGTGGCTTGACTGTTTAAGCTGTCTGCCACACTAATGTACTCACACGCATTGCAAAGCCAGCAGGTCAGATATTTACATACAAATATATACAAACTCAAATGCAGGCATCCATAAAAGCAACAGACAACTTGTGCAGTGTCTATGTGCACCACAAGCTAATGTAAAACATGACACCAAGATAGGATGTCAAAACAAGCATTAGCAAAGCAGCTGTTAGTTTAAACTTTAATGCTAGCACACAAAAACATGCACATATTTGTTCTATTTGTACTTTGTCTTTTTCTAAGACTTGATTTATTCTGTGCCCCAAATTTCGATTCCTACAGTTTGAGGCACTGCATCCAAGATTTGACTGGGAATGGCAATTCTCCTGTTTTAAATGCCAAAAGATTCTGGAATTCATTGAAGACACAGAGGCTAACAGTATGGATTATTCCTTTAATACAAACTCCACACAGCCACTTTGAAGTATTGCATCACACACAAAATTGTCCTAGAACAGCATACAGCATTACCCTAATAGGCATGCCTACAGTACAATCTGACTCTTTGAAATGCGGTCCAAAATTCTCCATCATGTATTACGAAAACTCCCAAAACGATATGGCAAAACAAGAAATGAAGAAGCTCTTTAAACAACAAAGAGCTTGCATTGCAGAACCAAGGAAAGAAGGCACTCAGCTTGTAGAGGTTTCCAAGTGATGGAAACACATAGACGCGAACTACTGGGAATTATCTAAAATTGAAGAGGAATATTAGAACATTATCTATAGGTGTAAGACATTCTAAATAAATAGCACACAAACAAATACAATTTATATAATAATCTTGAATTAATACATTTTTAAATTTTATTAATCTCCTTTAGTTTTCTATTGTTTGTTTTTCTTTTTTTATTATTTATGTTGTTATCCAAACCCTTCAACCAACTCCAGGGATGGAAGGGTGAGATAATCTTAGCCTCCTTGTCTTTAATGAAATCCAGATTCTCATGGCATTTAATTAGGAGAATCGTTATTTCATTACAAGATCGAAGGCTACCATTAAGCATGTTTGTAGTCCTGTAAAACCACATCCGACATGTGCTCGATCTGTTTACAGTAATGTTTTGCAAAGGTATTGGAGTTTGACCAATCAGCAGCCTTAAGGATGTCCTATAGCCTTCCACCTTTACAGAAGGATTGGCTAGAATAGCTGCTCTCATAGAGTATGCTTAGAACTTCTTAAGGTCAACACCTGCCAAATTCATGGTTCATTTAACACACCTTGCTATTAAAGCAGACGTTATAGTCTTGAAAGGTTTCACAAATGAGATGAGTAGTTGCTCAACACCATCAGAACGATGCTCACTCATTCTGGAATCATATTCTCTCATGCAATCGCCTATGCACAATTTATTGCAAGAGTTAAATCTAGGATAAAAAATGGTGAATAACATAGCCTTAGTTCCAATCTGCTGCTATTTTGTTTTTCCCTTTAAGTACTCTGCTCTCAAGCTGACCTTGTGTTCTAGGCAGAACATCCAAATTCTTTTTGACAAATTAGACAAGACTGAGGATTTTGTACCCCCAACCTATTTATGTATGCCACTGCAGACACGTTGTCCATTTTTAACATGACAGTTTTGACCTGTAGACAGTGTTTGAAGCTCATTAGAGCATAGAGACCTCATGTGAACTCCAGATAATTTATGTGGTGGGACCTATACATATAAGACCATACACCACATGTGGTCTGGTTGCCAAGACATGCTCCTCAGCCAGGAAGGTTTGCACCCGATTCTAGTGTATATTCCGGGAAACTCCCAAAGATTGCCCTGCCATTCCAGGCATCCATGTTCTCCAACCACCAGCCCAATTTTAATTTGGCAGCTTGATCTAGGATCACCCTGTTCCCATATCATGATCCTTCTCTTAGAGCTCTTGCTTTTACCCTCCGTGGAGCTCAATAATGTAATGGCCTCAGAAATATGGCTTGAATTGAAGAGGAAACGAGATCTAGGGGCCTGGCTAGCTCTCTCAATGTTATAGAGTCCTCTCTCAACACAAATCTGATCTTCTTTCGAATCTTGCTAATATTTTTCTCTGGCATCAGAAGAAGGGTCTTTATTGTGTCTGTCGTAAAACCCCAAAATTCTATGAACCTGAAAGAACCAGAATTGACCTCTACTTATTTATTATGAAACCCAAACTTTCTAGAAGATTTACCACCAATTCCAGATCCTTTAAAATCTAAGAATGATATTGGGACATTATGAAGATATCGTCTAGATAAACAATTAACTGTATCCCTCTCTCTCTCAAAGGATGCAGCCAGTCTCATTACCTTGGTGAAACACAAAGGAGCAGAGGATAGGCCAAAGGGAAGTCCCTGAAACTGAAAAAGATGGTGATTCCGCATGAACTGGAGGTAACCCTGAGGCTCCATGGCTATGGCAATGGTGAAGTAGGCATCCTTCAGGTTTAACCAGCCAGTCAGTCTTTCTCTAGTAGAATGTCCCTCAAGAGATGGATTCTCTCCAACTCTCGCGTTATGAGCTTGACATAGGTTTCCTGCGGATTGTCTATCTCCTTAACAAAAACCCAGTAGTCCATGTGCGGCTGGGCCCCTACATCTCAGAGGCGGTGGCGGTGGGCCAGGGCACCCGGCAGGGATGTCCCCTGTCCCCGCTACTGTTCGCGCTGGCTATCGAACCCCTGGTGGCGGCCATGCGGCAGACTCTAGGAGACGGAATTCCTTTGGGCGATGCAACTCATCAGGTATCGCTCTATGCGGATGACCTGTTGGTGTTTGTGAGGGACGTGGGATGCATACCGGAAGAACTAGCCCAGTTGCTGTGTAAGTTCGCAGATGTCTCGGGGGTCCGGGTGAACGCGGGTAAATCTTGCCTTTGTGCGTTTGGCAATGGGGTGGAAGATCTGGGGTATTGCCTCGAAGGCACGAGAGTCCAATGGAAAGCTGTCACCTTTAAGTACCTGGGGATCCAGATCTATCGTCAGCCGGCTGACCTATTTGACGGAAATATGGAGCGGGCGGTGGCAGCGCTCAGATCCCAGATATGCTTTTGGTCCACACTCCCGCTGACAACCACGGGCAGAGTGACCCTTGCCAAAATGGTCATGCTCCCCGACTCCTGAACTGTTTTGTTATTCTGCCTCTATTTATCTCGGCTTCTTTCTTCTGTATGCTTAATGTGGTCCTGTGGACTTTAGCTGGGGTACGTCCCGACACCAACTGGCGCTGGTGAAATTATTCCTGCCAACGGACAGGGGAGGACTGGCCGCCCCCTGCTTCGAGCATTACTACCTGGGTGCACAGCTCCAATGGATCGCCCGCTGGCTGGCGGATAAGGGGAGAGACAATACCGCTACAGACGTGCCGCCGTACTCTCTGGAGCGGGTCACCAAACTCTTTCACCCACTGGTGGCACCTGAGAGACCCATCCTACTTCTGCTGGCAGTGGCGTAAAAATGCTTCCACAGAGCCCTGTTCCTCACACGAAAGGTGCTTCCGTATGCACCTGCTATACCTTTGGAGCGTTCCCCAGGTGGTGAGGGGGTCCTCACACGCCCCATGCTAGAGCAGTGGAGGGAGGCAGATGTCCAGACACTGGGCGATATTTACATAGATGGAGCGCTAGTGGCTAATGAGACGCTGGTCTCTGAGGACGGGCTTCCCCCCGGGGGGGGGTTTCTTACTACATCGTTCCCTCGTAGCGAAGCTGACGGCCAGGTGGGGAGATGTGGCGACGGAGCCTGAACAGCACTTAACCATGCAGTGCCTCCACGTCATGGGGAGGGGCAAACAACTGGTCTGCTGGTTTGCTGTGTCGTTACGGATGCGCACAGAGAGCAGTTTGACCCCTCTTAGAGGCAAATGGGAGCGTGATTTGGGAAGGTCGCTCTCTGATAAGAAGTGGGAGAGAATTCTTAAAAGTCTGGTATGCATTCCCAGAAACATGCGCTTTCGCCAGATGCAACTTTAGGTTGTTCATAGAGCCTATCTCACACCTGAGCTAATCAACAAGTACTTCCATCGCTCAGACACGTCCTGCCCCAGGTGCGGTGAGATGGGTGCGGGACTCCTCTATCTTTTGTGGAGCTGCCCTGGGCTGGGCACTTACTGGAGCGCAATCAGTGAGCTGCTTAGGAAATGCACTGGTCGTATTATACCCTTCGATTGGCCTGAATACATTTTGCATCATTTCAGGAGATCACCCAAGGAGAAGGTGTCGTCCCGTTTCTTAGACCTGGGGATGGTGGTGTCAAAGCGCCTACTTACGAGACGTTGGAAGGTGCGTGACCCACCTGGCGTACAGGCATGGACTTCTTCTCTCCAGGCATGGGCCGGGGCGGAGTGGACTGCCATACGTAGAAAGGAAACGTTGGGGCTCCGAAAAGAACCCATAGGGGAGCGCTGGGAGCACATGCTTAATACCTTACAGTTGCTATGTGGGGTTGGTGGTGAGGGTGCTGTAGAGGTTTAGGTAGGTGCTCTTAGGGGTTGAAGTGTACCGTGGGCTGTTCTCCTGTCCGGATAATCTGTTGGGTACAACCATTGCCCCACTGGGGCATACAGGTTTAAAGTGCAGGCGCAGCTGTGTCTGGGGGTGCGTGCGTGCACGAGGGGCGGGGGGGGCGAGGGGGAGGTGGGGCGGGAGGGGGGTTAGTATGAGTATGTGTCTGTGGTTCTGCCGCTGTTGTTTCAGTTTATTTACGGTTGTTGTATAAAATATCATTTTTGTATGCAAGTCCAAGTTGAGGAGGGTCCACCCAAAACCCTGCTATTGTACAGGGCTCAACGCGAGGACAGTCATGGACCATTCTGGAGTTGCCTGCTTAGGCACTCCATGATCTAGCCAGCTTTGGGCGATTATCCTTTGTTTCTGAGATACCACAACTGTGACGCCATGATTCCAACTTGTAATGTTATTATGTATATGAATGCTTAATTGACGTGCCCAGATAGCTGTGCTGAATTGGTTAAGGTTCATATTGTACTATGAAAACCCTGAAATGCCACTAAACAGATGTGACAAAAAAAAGAGATGGATTCTCTCCACCTTGGAATGTCTGTAGACTAGAAATCTGTTTGGGTCCCTAAGATTTATGACTGTTCTCTATCCATTGTCTTTTTTCTCCACAAGGAACAGTATAATTATAAAAACTTGGTATTCACAAGGAACCTCTACGATTGCACATTTTTATTTCATAGAGACCACCTATTATTCTGACACCTTCTGTTGCTCTAAGGTAAGTTTCAATACTCTTGGGAGAGAGGATTGGACCGGGATCTCTATGAAATCTACTTTGAAGCCCTGAATGGTTTCCAGGACCCTGGGGTCTTGTGTAATAATTTCCAAGTGTGCGTAAAGAGCTTAAGTCAACCCCCACTTTTACCAGGGAAGAATCAATATGGGCAGTGTTCATAGTTACTCTGAAAATAGGATCCATGTCCATGGGATCTGAAGTCTCTGGTAGTAGTGGTTCGTCCTCATTGGGGGTAGAAGGAATGTGAAGTACCTGATTGGGGACCTCTCTCAAAATCTTTTGGTCTGAAGTTGGACCTTTGAGTACCTCGGCTGGTAGAAAGGCCCCTTTTTCCGGCCCGCCCAAAAACACTAGGGTTAAAAACCCGTCTCATGTTTGTCCAAGGCTGTGGACGTAGCCACATATTTTACTATTGTTTTAATCATTTCCTCTCCAAACAGGAGGCCTTTGGGATTTTTGCAGGGTTCTTTATCCGTCACGTCTCCTAATTTTGCCTAGGATGTCACAAGGCGATCTTGGCAGTCCGTAAGAGATCTTTCCATGCCTTTTTGGGGGAGTCTCTCCCCAGCTTGAATAAAAGGTAGAAAGTTCAGGATCCAAGTTCGGTGTTAGGCAAAGTTTCTCTTGGCTCACTGCTCTACAGCACTCGGCTCTCAAGATGTTAAGTGCCTATTTTTCTAGGGGATTTCTTAACCACCTTCTAATAAAATTCCCCACATGGTCTTGGGGCCACCATTCTGCACTTCTTAGATGCCTGATGTTTTGTGGGGAAAACATCTCCTAACCACTGGGATCCACTATTATCCCCTTAGAGGGTGACGGACATTCCTCCTCTGTAAAGTGGCCTTCAATGTCCATATCATGCTTATCCAGGTCAAGGATGTATTCATCGAGTAATTCTTCACTTTGATGCCCTTGATCTTCTATGGCAGTGTCTTCTGCTGAACTCCGAGCACTTAAGATTTCTAGGAGCTTCGACCTCCTGATCTGTTTGAGGTTCTTAGACTTCCATTGTGCGTTGAGGTGCTTAAATGTCCAGTATGAGTTGAGGAACTTGGACCTCCAAGTATGAATTGAGGTGCTTAGACCTCTATTATGCATCACGGTGCTTAGACCTCCAGTATGAGTTGAGGTGTTTGGACCTCCCAGTATGAATTGAGGTACTTAGACCACCATTATGCGTTGATGTGCTTAGACCTCTAGTGTGAATTGAGGTGCTTGGACCTCCCAATCTGCCCCTTCGATGTTATTAACTTTTTTTTACTCTTCTGCCCCATTTCTTATGGCAATCAGACTCTCCCCCTGAGGTGCTTTCCAAGTCACAATCCTCATCAGAGATTGGACCTCTTATTAGACATGATATGTTGCAAGGTATCGTGCACACAAGTGCGCATCTCCTATTGTATTATTTTTTAAAGTAATTCTTCATTAATATTAGGATTAGGAGAGTCAGGGCCATCAGTTCTTTTAAGCTAAACAGTAGAAAAAAATATATATATTTTTTTGGGGGGGGGGGGGGTAAAATTACTTAACCCACCCAGAAAAACTATGTGAAGGAATAATTAGCCCCGCGACAGGGGTAAGCTTTGCCTAATATTAAAATAACCTAGCGATAAGCTTTTAAAATTAATATTAGGAAATCAAAGACACTACAGCCATGAATAAAGTAGGTTTCTGTAAATTGGAAACCAGTATACAATCACTAAAAGAAATACAGCAATATAAAGACATTACTGAGACAAAATTGGAGATACTTTATTACTATGCATGGGCAGTGAACGCCGCTCTATTTTTGGAGTTTGCTGAGTTTTCTGCTCTCCGAGGAGCTCGTGGAGTGCAGAAAACTCAGTTCCTCAGAGTGCAGCGTAGTTCTTTTCCCACTCGTGCTCGTGAACTGAGCTGCCGCACAGGTAGAATTTCTACCCGAGCGGTGGGAAGATCAGCGCAAACGGCAGTTCGCACTGCACTCCGCCACTTGTGGAAGTCCGCTGAGTTTTTTTGTCACTTCGCGGAGTTCTACATAGTGGAAATCCGCGAACTACGCCCAGGCTGAATACTTTTCTATGTGGATCAGACTTTAAAAGAGGTAGATTGTACCAAGGGCATGCCTATTCGGGTCTAGCTGTATTCTGTTCTAGCACAATTTTGTTTGTGATGTAATACTTCAAAGTGGCTGTGTGGGTTTGCATTAAAGGAATAACGCATAATGGTAGCCTCCGAACATATAATGAAATCAAAGGAATCATGGCAGAAAATTTCAAATCAGACCCCCTCTGTTCCTCCTCTCTCTCTCTTTCTTTTTTCCTCCACCTATTATCCATCTCTCAATTTCTCCTCTCTCTCTCTTTATCTCTCTTTCTCCCTCATCTGAAGTTACGGTAGGTGGTGAACTCTGCTCCGCCAGCAGAGTTTGCAGAGTTTTTCCAACTCTGCGCTCCAGTGGGAAAGCGGAGTTTGGGCAAAACTCTGACTCTGCAGCGTAGTGGAGTTTGCCCATGCCGCGCACGGTGAGGCCTAAGGGACCAGCACTTACCTGGTCTGGCGTTCTCTGCCATGCCCAAGCTGCCATTCGCTGTGCCCTGGTCTCCTCGCAATCCTCGTTGTACGGCATCCTTGCGGTGGTAATTTAGCAAACCCCTACTCTGTACGTCTTGCGAGAACTGCGCATGCGTGTGCAAGACATACAACATAGGGGTTTGCTAAATTACCACCTTTGAGGATGGCAAGGAGAACACGGTGAGAAGGAGGGCAGTCCAGGCATGGCAGAGAATGCCAGACCAGGTAAGTGCTCACTGCTCATCATGTATGGTGGAGCGGAGTGGAGTGCAACAGAGTTTTTAGGCAACTCTGTGGGACTCGTGTTGTGGCACTCTGCCAACTCCGCTGTAGGAAAGTAGGACCTGCTTCTATGTTTATCCCCATTTTTGCCTGGTGATAAGCTGTTATTGACTAGTCTGACTTGGAGCCTGCTAATCAGGACCCCAGTCCATCTACTTTCTCCCTAAATTATTATTTTCAGTACTTAGGTACATCCCAGATTGGATACTGAGGTACCCTTATAAGTCCCTAGTATATGGTTCTAAGGTACCCAGGGCATAGGTATCCCAGAAGTACCCCATGGGTTGAAGCATGCATTATGCCACCCATGGGAGACAATTCAAAATTGAACTACAGGCCTGCCATTGCAGCCTGTGTAAGCTGGTGCTAGCACTACTTACAAAAGATAAAGGTTTCCTATATCTAGGGTCACTGCAGGTAAAACCTATGTCACCCTTATTGCAGGGCTTTGCAATCCTGAAGGCAGGGTGCTTGGTTCTAAGTGAGAGGGTGCCCCTGCATGAGCAGGACACTCCTACAGCCTACGGAGTCCATTCTCCCGGGTTGTCAGTAAAGAAGCCATATACCATATAGAGGGGCAACGCGTAATTACGCAATGACCATCTGGAAACTGGCTGCAACAAATCCTATCATGTTTGGTATCAAACATGTCTGAATCATACCCTCACACTGTAAACAGTATAGGAGGTATGATTCGAAGCACTGGAAGCACCCTCCATTAGGCTCTCAGTGTTCCCGGTGTCAACCTTCTAGACCGGGACAGCACAAAAGGGTTGCTGCCAACCAGAGACACATTTCTACCCTCCTGCTGCTGCGCCAAGCTTGAGCAGGGGAAGGCAGAGCAATAGGCGTCCTGTCACAGGGAGGTGTTACCACCTCCCAGACAGGATTTAGTGTATTGGGACCGGGTAGGTGCGCTTGCCAGCACCACTAAGTCTTCATGAGAGGCACATTTGGTGTCTCCATGCATAGTCTAGTTCAAACCAGTCCTGGGAGTCGTTGGCTCCCGCTTTGATGCGAAACTGGACAAAGGACATGGGAGTAACCTCCCCCTGTCCAGATACCCCCGAGGGTCCCCTGAATCGTCCCAACCCTTTCTTAGGGTACTTAAGGGCTTACTTGGGTGTAGCGCCCTAGATTCATCATGGTACAAGATTCAGATCAGGCACCACTTCATCTACCGTCTGGGCACTCTGGACTTTACTGGACTTCGTTTGTGCTCGACTTCATCTCCCTTCCAGTCTTCTACATTGTCTGTGTCTGTGTACCATACAGTAACCTTCCGAGGCCTGGGATCAAAGTCACCTGTAGGAATCTCCCTTGAAGTGAAGGAGTCACTTCCCTGCATTCACAGGCACCGCAACTAAGTCGACCGGTTTGCTGATCCTGAGATCCTCCGGACTCCATAAGGCTCTGCAACACAGGTGGTAGTTTTCCACAGCTCTCAAGGCCTGGCCGGCCCTCTCACCAAGTTTGAGGCCAGTATCCCTTGTTAGGGCTGCAATAACCGAACCCTTGTGCACAGGGTCAACTTGCAGTTGCAAAGACTTTTGGCTTCCTTCCTAGAAGATCTTCGGGCTCCAAGTAGTCCCAACCTCAAGCATCTCCAGTGACCAAAACCTTCATCCACACCACATCATGTGCACCGTGGCCTGCATCCTGTGGTGAGCTGCTCGATGTCCTCTCATGACTCTAGTACCTCCGGCCTGTGGGTCCACTTGAGGGTCACCTTTAGGGCCACCCTGATTGCTCTGGGCCTGCCCTCACTCCCCTGCTTGTGGTGAGTCCCGTGGACCTTGCTGGTCCCAACGTTGATACTTCTTCAACGCATGCTTGGTTATTTATTTATTTATTTATAATTACACTTGATTAAGCGCGCAGCTACCCGGAGGTTTCCCGGCGCTACATTTGCCAAGGCTTGTTGTTGCTCCCGCCGGACACGAACCCTCAGCACTCAACATCTTTCTTGGGACAGCTCCTGCATGGCTCCTGGTCTTCCTCAGCATTGCCTGGTCCTCACAGCTGCAGAGTCAAGGTCATCGACATCTCTCCTGCAAAACTCGATATCGGAGGGCATTTGTCTTCCAAGTCTCCTGATCACTCCACTCCCAAGTGACATAGACTCCATCCCCGCTGCTTGCAGGTACCTCTCATCTAGAAGCATACTTCGGATTCCACAGGAACTTCCTCCTTCTTCAGAAGCAGCAGTTTCCTGAAGTCCTCCATTGGGTTCAACTGCGTTTTCCGACACCACTTCACACCTATGCACCCGGCTACCCTGAGATGATGGTGGATTATTTACTGTAGATGTGATGGCAGAATCACCATCCTATCTGGCAAATTTACCACTGCACATTAATAGTTCAGATAATAAAGCTGAAGTAATTTCCACTTGTGGGGCATCTGCTATCCCCTCATTGAAATTAAAGTGAATATTGTAATTACCATTGCATTTATATAGCACATCTGGCTGCTAGTCTTGTTCTGAAGTGCTATTACTTTAACCTTGTGGCATATAGTAGCAATCATGTATGCATGAGAAGGATGTTATATTGTTCAGCATTTCTGTAAACAGGCATGTTGTTTGGAAAGATCCGTGGCTTCTGTTGTATTGTTAAGGAGTGTGCAAGTGTAACACTACTATTGTGTGTAGTGAAGGTGTGGGAGCCAAACCTAAATAATCTCCTGACCCCCAATATCGAATAAACCTCATTGATCAAGCGGCAAAAGACTACCCTCTCCATCAGTAGCTCAAACTCATAAAGTTATAATAAGGAACTGAGACCACTCAAAAAAACTGAGTTAGAGATCAAAATTAAGTTTAAAAGGTTTAATACCGAATTGTCAAAATTGTCGCCCTAAGTGGGAAGGGTATGCCCAGACGTGGATCCTGTACCACTGAATTCAAGCTAGCCTGGCTGATGAGGGGTGACACCCCGAAACCAGTCACAGGATGCTAGTTTCCATTCCAGGGAGGACCTGGTTTGGCTGTTGGGGCTGGACTGTTCCCATGAGGAGCAGGGCCATGACTCATTAGCATATTGCTGGGTACAAATTGGGGTGGCGTGGTGAAAAAAAAGACGATAGATGAAACCTAGATGTGTGACTGGGGGTGACTATTTGCATTATTCAGCACTCCATCCATTAACTGTTCTTTTTGCTTTTTTGCCCTAAGTTTGAAGGGTATGTCCAGACGTGGGTCTCATGCTCACTGTGCCACTGGATTCAAGCTAGCTTTGCTGATGAGGGATGATACCCCCAAAAAAGGTCTCAGGATGCTTGTTTTTGGTCCAGGGAGGACCTGGCTTGGCAGTTTGGGCTGGCCCATTCCCATAAGGAGCAGGGTCCTGGCGGATTTGCATATGGATGGGTCCAAACTGGGGTGGCGTTGTGATTAAAAAAGGATGGATCTGTGACTGGGACTGAATGTTTGCATTGTTCAGCCCTCTCTTCATCATCTGTTCTTTTGCTTTTGGCACCCAAAGTTGTAAGGGTATGCCTAGGCATGGGTCCCATGCTCACTGTGCCACTGGATTCAAGCTAGCCTAGCTGATGAGGGAATGTATCCCGAAACTGGTGCCAGGATGGTTGTTTCCAGTTCAGGGAGGACCTGGCTTGGCAGTTTGGGCTGGGCTATTCCCATGAGGATCAGGGTCAAGACTGCTTTGCATATGGCTGGGAACAAATTGGGATGGTGTGGTGAACAAACAAATGATGGATTCAACCCAGATCTGTGACTCAGGGTGAATTTTTGCATTGTTCAGCATTCCGTCCATCATCTGTTCTTTTTTTTCTTTTAGAAAGTTGGCATTTTCTTATCCCAACCAACTGGACCTTCTGCCAATGTCCTTGGTTTCATGACTATGCTTGGCTCTGCTTTTGAGGTTTGTGTATTGCTTCCACACAGTAGTACAAAAGGCGCTTAGGTGTGGATAGGATGGTCTATATTGGCAGAATGACTGGGGAAGGACTGTATTCAGACTCAGTTACACTTCAAAGGGCTTTGCCTCCTGTGCACAAAAAGGCACCTGACACCAGGCCTGCTCTGATTTGTTGTCACTCCAGACAGTTTGGAGCCTTGACAGTGAAGGTAATGAACTTTCCAGAAACAGATGTGGGTGTAGGAAAGGTACTCCCCCACACAAAGGCTGGCACCAGGTATAGATATTGAATATCCTGAGTCACTCTTCAAAATACCTCTGGTCCTACAGAAGTTACAAAAGAAGGACTGTCCTGCTGCCAGAGAACTGCTCTGCTGCTGAGGACTGTCTTGCTGCCTGGGAAGGAAGGCTGGACCTGCTTAACTTTACTACAGGCTAACCCAGAGTGACTCCAAGGGTCAGTTGTCTGTTCTCCTGTGTGAGCTACAGAGATACAACAAGCTTCAGAGGCCTCCCTTCCACTGTTTAGTTGGCATCATCGGGAATGGATCCCTGATTCCCAAGAGGTGCCTCCCCTGGCCCTTGACCCTTGTCTGACATCGGAGTGTACTCCTCTGCAAGAAAAGGTGAGAATCCTAAAGTCTGTGCTCATTACAACTGCAAAAGGTCCTGTTTGTGCCAAGACTATGCCACCTGCAATGACCAGCAAAACTAAGCTCCAGTGCGACCTGCTGTTCTCGTTACAGTGACAACAGCATGCGGTGACCCCCAATGCAATGCTACAGCAATGACCGTCTTTGATGCCTGACCGGCTCTTCGCACTACAATGACGACAGACCACAATGCCCGGCCTGCTCTGCGTGCCACAGTGACACCCATCCGTGATGCTTTACCTGCTCCTTGTGGCCTCCTCCACCATGACCTGTGCTCTTTGCGCCAGATTCAGAAGGTAACTCTTCTGGAGGACTAACTTGGTCCCTATATCTGTCCTGCGCTCCTTCACTGTCTGCATGAACTCATGACTTTCCCCTGGTCTAGTGGGACTGGATGACCGCTGGTTTGTGCTATTAGGTGCTATTGTTACTAAAAACGTTGAAATTGCATCTCTGTAGTTCTACGGATTGGACATTTGTCATTCTGGTATCATTTTATTTACTAAAATGTACTCTGTGTCTCTAAATCGGTGATTTCTATTGTATTGTGTTTTCCCTTTATTACTGTTTGCGTGCTGCCTAAATACTTTTCACATTGGCTCGAAATTAAGCCTGACTGCTTTTGTGCTAAGATATCCACGGGTTTAATCAGAGGTTAATTTAGTGACCTTTGTGGTTTACCCTGTGTTAGACCTGTCAGCCTTATATTGGTCTTCCCCCAAACGTTTTGCTTACTTACCTCCAATTTTTGCTGAAATTAGTTTTTATTGGCCTCAGGACTTTGTGCACTTTACCACTGCTAATCAGTCCTAAAGTGCGTGTGCTCACTCCAGTAAACATGGTGTGATTGGTATATACCTAATTGGCACATTTAATCTACTTATAATCACCTTGAAGAATGGTATACCATATACCCACGTCAGGTAAATTAAATTCTTCCAGTGGGCCTTCAGCAATTATTGTGCCACTCACTTAGGTAGCACTCTAAAACATTTCCCATACCTGACATTGCAGACTGAGCGCATTTTTGAACTACCATGTCGACTTCGCATTTAAACCCCTTCGCCAAGCCTTAAACATCCCTTTTATTGTATATAGGCTACCCCTAAGGTAGGCCCTAGGTAGCCCATAGGGCAGGGTGCTGTGTGATTAAAAGGTTGAACATGTACATTTACGTTTTACATGTCCTGATAGTGGAAAACTCCTACATTCGTTTTTCACTACTGTGAGGCCTACGCTTCCCATAGGATAACATTTGATATTCCTTATTACATTTAATAACCTGTTATTCCTATTTGTGAGCAGGTGGCTATATTATTTTTTGTATCTATAAAACTGTAATGATAAACCCTCTTTAATGGAAAAGGTGGCTTTTTCATTACAATTTTGTAAATGCCACTTTAAGAAAGTTGAATTTTTCTTGCCCTTAGCCCGTTTGTGCATGCAGCCTGTCTTGGGTCACATAAATGGGTGTAGCTGACAGTTATACTTTGTGAATCCTCCCAGTCACACAATAGAGGGATTAGGTGTGCCTGAATGGGCCATATTCTGGTAGGATGGGCTAAGCACAGCCCCACTTGCAACTTAATAGCATGTGCTTGACTGTCACAAAAGGGCCTAATGACCATGCACTGGTACTACAGCTAGCTTGGAGCCAGGGCAGGGGAGTCAGAAAATTCCTTGAATTCCGAAGAACCTTTCCAGAAGCTTCTCCCACCTTCCAGAAGGGCACCATGGTATAAAAATCGGACCTTCAGACATCATCTTCATTGTACTACTGAACCTGTGGAAGGACTCCCAGAGGACTTCCTGCTGCTATGACTTGCTGTCCACTCTGCCAGACTGATGCTGTACCTGGAAGGACTGCTCTGCTGGCTGGAGCCTTTCTTCAACATCCTGCACTCAGGACTACCAGTGTGACTCCAAGGGCTAGTTCGCTGACCTCCTGTTCAGAGTTACAGGGACATAAACGGCTCCCACCACCTTGAACCGGTACCTGGACCTAGCCTGAGTGAGTCTTTAACCCCCAATTGGTGTCCCACCAGTTCTGGACCCTTGGTTGTGGTGGTAAATGTACCCAGAAAGTCAAATCCCAAAACTAAGGACTTAGAAAACTTTAGGCCTAAAACTGCTCTGAGAACCAGGAGGAGACTGGGACTAACCTGCTCGCCTATCCGCTTGATGTACAGTGTCGGTCCAATTGACTTCGAAGCTTCTCCCAGTACGTTCTTCACTGCAGCAGCAATTCCTTTTTAGTAGTTCCTTGCCAAAAGGGTATCCAACTTTGTGGAGCTGTCTTCTTCTATAGTCCTCTGCCTCATCCCCTGGGTTATTTTTTGCTTCAATTTAGGTGACTAAAACCGAACGTAGAAACTTCACCGCTGCTTCAACCCAAGGCCATCTGAGGACAACGCTCCATAAGAGGACACCAGCAGATTTGCCCCGCTGAACTTTACCGTCTCAGAAACATTTTTCTCAGAATTTCTTCTAAGTTTAAAGGTAAGTACTGACCAGGCCAAATTCACATCCTGTGTCCGGACTGTGCTCCATAGCAGTCTGCAATATTTTTCGACTTTTGACATGGTCATGTACATGTCCATGATTGGCATTGTGAACTTTTAGGTTCTAGTTTTTACTAAAAGCTTTAAAGTGTATAACTTTGATTGGAATTTTGTCATTTTGGTGTTAACTAATTTATGAAAATGTACTCTATTTTTAAAAATTGTTTTGGGATTTTTCTTGTGTTGCGTTTTAACTTTATTACTGTTTCTGTACTGCATAAATACTTTGTACATTGCCTCAAAGTTAAGTCTGACTGCTTTTTGTGCCAAACTACCCAGGGTTAAGCAGAGGTTAATTTAGTGA
The DNA here is from genome assembly GCF_964261635.1 of Lissotriton helveticus. Classification (NCBI taxonomy): domain Eukaryota; kingdom Metazoa; phylum Chordata; class Amphibia; order Caudata; family Salamandridae; genus Lissotriton; species Lissotriton helveticus. The sequence goes on from NC_136070.1 coordinate 837,121,673, forward strand.
TTTGAACGGGATTGTAGCTGCTGCTTTACCAGGGCTCACAGCCCAGTCAACCAACAACCTAATTCCTAATACCCTAATGAAAATGAAAATGAAATGAAATGAAAATGGTACTAATAAAGCGCATGGCTACCATACGGCCTCCCAGCGCTAAGAACCTAGGTTGCGAGTGCCCGCTTTAACTAGATGGGAATAAGAATGTCTTCAAATGCCTTCAAAAAGCCAGATGGTCTTCTTCTAACCAAATATAGTCAGGGAGAGTGTTCCACCTTCTGGAGGCAACATACGAGAATTGTTGATCTCCACTTCTGGTCTTGTGAATTCTGGGGACAGTGGCCAGGCATTTTTTTTCAGAGCGCAGAGCTCTCTTGGGATGGTATGGGACAATGATTGGCTGTAAAATTGGCGGGCTTTTGGCAGCCATAATCTTGTGGGTGACACAGAGGGCTTTAAACTGAATCCTTTATGCAACAGGCAGCCAGTGCAGTGAAGCTATAGCTGCTCGAGCTAATTCTCTACGGGGAATATTCAAGAGCAATCTAGCTGCATAATTTTGCACTGCCTGGAGCCTCATTATTGTGGATCATGGTGATCCGACATAAAGGGCATTCGCATAGTCCAAGCGGGAGAGGATTAAAGCTTGGACCACTAGTTTTTTAGCCTCCCAGGTCAAAATCCGAAAAACTTTCCTCATCAGCCTTAGTAATCCAAAGCAACATCCTGCAACATTTTGCACTTGGACCTTCATGGTTAACCCTAACAAGGATTATGATTGTTTCCTGAGTAGGGCTTCTGCCCATCTCAAGCAATAACCCAGTTTCTTACAATTTACTTGCAAGCCTTAGCATTCTGTACCTTAAATAATTGACAACAGCTAGGCATTCTGTGTTTTGTGAAAGATCATCTTGACATGAAGGTCCTTTTTTAGTGCTGGGAGCAAATTACAATCTTGCTGTATGGCTAAAATGCTAAGAAGATTTAGCATTCAAATTGGGGCCTATCGTACATTGGTAGTTTTGTTTAGAGACCCAACTTGCACAGACACTTTATCTGGGGCAATTTGTTAAAGGCCATTTTTGTTGAAGGATGATTCTTCTCTACGGAAAGCCTGATGGGTGATACAAATAGTCTTAACACAAACTCTCCTAGTAACTGGTAACCCATGAAGGTTGCCTAGGGCCAGTCTGATGGAAACTTATGGTGGCAGATGTAAAAGAAGCCTAGTTGCAGTATTCTGTATATGTTGTAGCCTTTCAAACTGGTTTTCAGGAGCACAATACAACTAACAATGACATAGTATATACAACGGAGAACAAGAGTGATGATTGGACCTGGTGAGATGAGTAAAAAAAAGAAATTCTTCTGAGGGCTCGCTATAGATAGAAGGAGTGCTTTATCATCATGTTCCTCTGATGTCCAACTTTGAGGTCAGGGTCCAGTAAATCAAATAAAAGTGTATACTGAAGTGAGCTGTGCTCATAAACAGTTAAGTGATTAGCCTAAAATACAAAAATGTTTTACTGTGGGGCTGGTTTCTATTTCTTAAATTTACAAAGCAATTGCAATAGATTACTTTTTCACTCAAATCAGTATCAAATGTTGCAATGCTTGTTTTATTTACTATATCTTTGTAATCTAAGTTTGCAACTGTGTTCCTTTTTTGTATACAACATTTGATTGCAGTTGTAGTCCTTTTCCTTTACAAAATGGGATGCATTGACCATTATTTATTATAGGAAACAGGTAGGGGAAATTAATAATGTACAAAGTCTACTTACATTTCCTACAAATGAAACTCTGCATTCTCATTTCAGATGTTGGATGGAGATTAAATCCAAAAAGAAGAAATATCAGGGCTCTTGTAGAAGGATGGACACTTTCTCCAAATGCTGATATCAACCTATCAAGCAGTGAGAATAACAACCTTTTACTGGCAAGCCTGTCAGCATGCACTCCATGTTACCCAGTAACTGCTACAGAAATGGTTACCCTAGTAACAAGAAATTCAATACTTTCAACAACTACAATTGAGACAACAGCAAGACAGTCAACATATTCACTGCCAGGAAGCACCACATATGAAAGAATGACTGATAGTAACAGTCCGATACAACCAACATATATCACTAAGATTTCACCATTTCTCAAAACCACTGATGGATCAATATCCGATTCAGCAAAGTCACCAATAACAACATCCACCACTGTGAAACCAGTGACAGCATATATCACAAAAAATCCCCAAAATACAGCAATAACCATGGATCTCACATCAGAAACCTCTACAGAGTCCGTATTAACCACAGTCATCCCTAAGACACTTATATCACCAGTTACTAACCAGACTACAGTGACCAGAGGGACTGATATACCAGTAGCTCCTACCCAGAACACTTTACCAGAGCGTAACAATGGTACCACGCTACTAGCAGCAACTTCTGCTAAACGTATAACAGCAGGACTCACTGAGACTGTGAAACCAATAGCAACTACTGAGATTCTAACCACAGGAACCACACAGACTTCCTTACGAACATTTACTACTCAAACCCCAATGTCAGTAGCCACCATTGGAACTTTATTAACCTCAAGTACCACTCCAACATTAAAGCCAATAACAGTTGGAAATACTAACATTACAAGCAAATCAGCCACTGCTGATGCTGTAACATATTCCACTTACTATCGAATAACAGCAGATATGACAGAGACTACTATACCACAAGACAGTACTGAGAAAATAACAACAGAAGATGCAAAAACTTTAATGGTTGCTAACACAACTGTAAGCACTGGAACTCAAAAAATAGTGTTCATTACTGACGGTACAACAGCAGCCCAAAGCAGCACTCTAAAAATCACTAGTAGTTCTTTATCAGCTGAAAAGATTGAGACTGTCACCTCAGAGAGCAATACAATGAGTATTACAGTGAACACTAATGGGCCATTCACATCAAGCCCCACTGAGAATCAAGCTTCACTAGACATAACTAGGCCTTCACCAAGAGTCACTACTGACTCTTTAACGACTGAAACTATTGAGGCTGCGACTTCAAGAAGCTATGCAATGAGCATTGCAGTGGACACCATTGAGTCTTTCACATCAGCTCCCACTGAGAATCCAACCTCAATAGACACAACTGAGTCTTCACCAGGAGACACTAGAGGCTCTTTAACAACAGGAACGATCGAGACTGCCACCTCAGAAAGCAATACAATGAGTAGTAAAGTGGACAACACTGAGTCTTTAACATCAGTCCCCACTGAGAAGCCAGAATCAATAGACACAACTGTGTCTCCATCAATAGACACGAGCAGCTCTTTAATAACTGGAACCATTCAGACTGCCACCTCAGAAAGCAATGCAATGGGTAATACAGTGGACACCACTGAGCCTTTCACATCAGGCCCCGCTAAGAATCCAACATCAATTGATAAAACTGGGACTTCACCAGGAGACAATAATGGCTCTTTAACAACTGGAACGATCAAGGCTGCCACCTCACGAAACTACACAATGAGCATCACAGTAGACACCACTGAGTCTTCCACATCAGGCCCCACTGAGAATCCAACATCAATTGCCACATCTGGGACATCATCAGGAGCCACTAGAATCTCTTTAGCAACTGAAACAAGACAGACTGCCACCTCGGAAAGCAATACAATTAGTAGCACAGTGGACACCACTGAGTCTTTTACATCAGGACCCACTCAGATTCCAACATCAATTGACACAACTGGGTCTTCACCAAGAGACACTAGTAGATCTTTATCAACTGAAACGATCAAGGCTGCCACCTCAGAAAGCAATACAATGAGTATTTTAGTCAGCGCCACTGAGCACTTTACATCAAGCCCCACTGAGAATCCAGCTTCAATAGACATAACTAGGCCTTCATCAGAAGTCACTACGGACTCTTTAACAACTGAAATGATCGAGGCTGAGACCTCAAGAACCTATACAATGAGCATTGCAGTGGACAACACTGAGTCTTTCACGTCAGGCCCCACTGAGAATCCAACATCAATAGACACAAATAAGTCTTCACCAGGAGACACTAGAGACTCTTTAACAACTGAAAAGAATGAGACTGTCACCTCAGAAAGCAATACAATGAGTAGTCGAGTGGACACCACTGAGTCTTTCAAATCCATCCCCACTGAGAATCCAATATCAATAGGCACAACAGGGACTTCACCAGGAGTAACTACTGGCTCTTTAATAACGGGAACGATCGAGAATACCACCTCAGAAAGCAATACAGTGAGTAATACAGTGGACGCCACTAAGCCTTTCACATCAGTCCCCATGGAGAATCTAACATCAATAGGCACAACTGAATCTTCGCCAGGAGTCACTAGAGGCTCTTTATCAACTGAAACAATGAAGACTACCACCTCAGAAAGTGAAAAAATTAGTATTTTATTGGACACCACTGAGCCCTTTACATCAAGACACACTGAGAATCCAGCATCAATAGACACAACAAGGCCTTCATCAGGAGTCACTACTGACTCTTTAACATCTGAAAAGATCAAGGCTGCAACCTCAGGAAGCTATACAATGAGCATTTCAGTGGACACAACTGTGTCTTCACCAACAGACACAAGTGGCTCTTTAATAACTGGAATGATTGAGTCTGCCACCTCAGAAAGCAGCATAATGAGCAGTACACTGGACACAACTGAGTCTTTCACATCCTTCCCCTCTGTGAATCTACAATCAATAGGCACAACTGGATCTTCACTAGGAGTCACTAGTGACTCTTTAATAACTGGAACGATCAAGACTACCTCCTCAGAAAGCAACACAATGAGTAATACAGTGGAACCCACTGAGCCTTTCACATCAGGCCCCGCTGAGAACCCAACATCAATTGACAAAACTGAGACTTCACCAGGAGACAATAGCGGCTCTTTAACAACTGAAATGACAAAGACGCCCAGCTCAGAAACCAATACAATGAGTATTACAGTGGACAACACTGCATCTTCCACATTATACCTGACCGAGAATTCTTCATCAATACGCAAAACTGGGTCTTCACCAGGAGACACTGGAGGCTCTTTCACAACTGAAATGATTGAGACTGCTGCCTCAGAAAGCAATACAATGAGTAGTGCAGTAGATACTACTGAGTCTTCTACATCAGGCCCTACTGGGAATCAAGCGTCAATAGGTACAACTAGTTCTTCATCAGGAGACACTAATGAGTCTTTAACGACTGAAGCGATCAAGGCAGCCACCTCACGAATCTACACAATGAACATCACAGTAGACACCACTGAGTTTTCCACATCAGGCCCCACTGAGAAACCAACATCAATTGACACAACTGAGACGTCATCAGGAGACACTAGAGGCTCTTTAATAACTGAAACAAGACAGACTGCCACCTCAGAAAGCAATACAATAAGTAGTGCACTAGACACCACTGAGCCCTTTACATCAAGTGCCACTGAGAATCCAGCTTCAATAGACACAACTATGCCTTCATCAGGAGTCACTACTGACTCTTTAACAACTGAAACGATCGAGGCTGCGACCTCAAGCTATACAATGAGCATTGCAGTGAATACCACTGAGTCATTCAAATCAGGCCCCACTGAGAACTCAACATCAATAGACACAACTGAGGCTTCACCAGGAGACACCAGAAGCTCTTTAACAACTGACACGATTGAGACTGCCAGCTCAGAAATCAATACAATGAGTAGTAGAGTGGTCACCACTGATTCTTTCACATACATCCCCACTGAGAATACAACCTCAATAGGCACAACCGGGTCTTTACCAGGAGTCACTACTGACTATTTAATAACTAGAACAAACCAGACTACCACCTCAGAAAGTAATACAATGAGTAATACAGTGAACACAAAGCCTTTGACATCAGGCCCCACTTGGAACCAAACATCAATTGACAAACCTGAGACTCCACCAGGAACCAGTAGTGTCTCTTTAACAACTGAAACAACCAAAACACACACCTCAGAAAGCAATACAATGAATATTACAGTGGACAACACTGCATCTTCAACATCACCCCTGACTGAAAATTCTTTATCAATAGGCACAACGGTGTCTTCACCAAGAAACACTAGAGACTCATTAACAACTGAAACAATTAAGGCTGCCACCTCACCAAGCTACACAATGAGCATCACCGTAGAGACCACTGAAACGACTGAGACTGCTACCTCAGAAAGAAATACAGTGAGTAGTGTAGTAGATACCACTGAGTCTACCACATCAGGCGCCACTGAGAATCCAGCGTCAATAGACACAACTAGCTCTTCATCAGGAGACACTAATGACTCCTTAACAACTGAAACAATTAAGGCTGCCACCTCATCAAGCTACACAATGAGCATCACAGTAGAGATCACTGAGTCTTCCACCTTAGGCCCCACTGAAAATCCAACATCAATTTACACAACTAGGACTTCATCAGGAGACACTAAAGGCTCTTTAACAACTGAAACAAGACAGACTGACACCTTAGAAAGCAATTCAATTTGTAGTACAGTGGACACCACTGAGTCTTTTACATCAGGACCCACTCAGATTCCAACATCAATTGACACAACTGGGTCCGCACCAAGAGACACTAGTAGATCTTTATCAACTGAAACGATCAAGACTGCCACATCAGAAAGCAATACAATGAGTATTTTAGTAAGCACCACTGAGCCCTTTACATCAAGCCCCACTGAGAATCCACCTTCAATAGACATAACTAGGCCTTCATCAGAAGTTACTACGGACTCTTTAACGACTGAAATGATCAAGGCTGCGACCTCAAGAACCTATACAATAAGCATTGCAGTGGACAACACTGAGTCTTTCAAGTCAGGCCCCACTGAGAATCCAACATCAATAGACACAAATGAGTCTTCACCAGGAGACACTAGAGACTCTTTAACAACTAAAGCAATTGAGATTGCCACCTCAGAAAGCAATACAATGAGTAGTCGAGTGGACATCACTGAGTCTTTCACATCCATCCCCACTGAGAATCCAACATCAATGGGCACAACTGGGTCTTCACGTGGAGTAACTACTGGCTCTTTAATAATTGGAACAATTGAGACTACCACCTCAGAAAGCAATACAATGAGTAATCCAGTGGACACCACTGAGACTTTCACATCAGGCCCCACGGAGAATCTAACATCACTAGGCACTACTGAATCTTCACCAGGAGTCACTAGTGGCTCTTTATCAACAGAAACGATGATGACTACCACCTCAGAAAGTAAAACAATTAGTATTTTATTGGACACCACTGAGCCCTTCACACCAAGACCCACTGAGAATCCAGCATTAATAGACACAACAAGGCCTTCATCGGGAGTCACTACTGACTCTTTAACATCTGAAACAATCGAGGGTGCGACCACAAGAAGCTATACAATGGGCATTTCAGTGGACACAACTGTGTCTTCACCAATAGACACAAGTGGCTCTTTAATAACTGGAATGTTTGAGACTGCCACCTCTGAAAGCAGCGCAATGAGCAGTACAGTGGACACCTCTGAGTCTTTCACATCCATCCCCAATGAGAATATAAAATCATCAGGCACAACTGGATCTTCACCAGGAGTTATTAGTGGCTTTTTAATAACTAGAATGAACCAGACTACCACCTCAGAAAGTAATACAATGAGTAATACAGTGAACACCACAGAGCCTTTGACATCAGGCCCCACTGAGAACCCAACATCAATTGACAAAACTGAGACTTCACCAGGAGGCACTAGTGGCTCTTTATCAACAGAAACAATAAAGACTGCCACCTCAGAAAGTAAAACAATGAGTATTTTATTGGACACCACTGAGCCCTTCACACCAAGACCCACTGAGAATCCAGCATTAATAGACACAACAAGGCCTTCATCGGGAGTCACTACTGACTCTTTAACATCTGAAACAATCGAGGGTGCGACCACAAGAAGCTATACAATGGGCATTTCAGTGGACACAACTGTGTCTTCACCAGTAGACACAAGTGGCTCTTTAATAACTGGAATGTTTGAGACTGCCACCTCAGAAAGCAGCGCAATGAGCAGTACAGTGGACACCTCTGAGTATTTCACATCCATCCCCAACGAGAATCAAAAATCATCAGGCACAACTGGATCTTCACCAGGAGGTACTAGTGGCTTTTTAATAACTAGAATGAACCAGACTACCACTTCAGAAAGTAATACAATGAGTAATACAGTGAACAGCACAGAGCCTTTGACATCAGGTCCCACTGAGAACCCAACATCAATTGACAAAACTGAGACTTCACCAGGAGGCACTAGTGGCTCTTTAACAACTGAAATGGCCAAGACACTCACCTCAGAGAGCAATACAATAAATATTACACTGGACAACACTGCATTTTCTACATCACACCTGACTGAGAATTCCCCATCAATAGGCACACCTGGGTCTTCACCAGGAGACACTCAAGGCTCTTTAACAACGGAAACAACTGAGAGTGCTATCTCAAAAAGCAATATATTGAGCACTGCAGTAGATACCACTGAGCCTTTCACATCAAGCCCCACTGAGAATCCAGCATCAAAAGATACAACTGTGTCTTCACCAATAGGCACGAGTGGCTCTTTAATAACTGGAATTGTTGAGACTGCCACCTTAGAAAGCAATACAAAGAGTAGAAGAGTGGACACCACTGAGTCTTTCACATTCATTCCCACTGAGTATCCAACATCAATAGGTACAACTGGGTCATCACCAGGAGTCACTACTAGTTCATTAACAACTGAAACGACCAAGACACATACCTCAAAAAGCAATACAATGAGTATTACAGTAGACAACACTGCATCTTCAACATCACACCTGACTGAGATTTCATCATCAATAGGCACAACTATGTCTTCACCAGGAGACACTAGAGGCTCTTCAACAACTGAAATGATCAACACTGCTACCTCGGAAAGCAATATGATGAGGACTGCAGTAGATACCACTGAGACTTCCACATCAGGTCCCACGGATAATCCAGCATCAATAGATACAACTAGTTCTTCATCAGGATACACTAATGAGTCTTTAACAACTGAAGCGATCAAGGCTGCCACCATACAAATCTACACAATGAGCAACACAGTAGACACCACTGAGTCTTCCACATCAGGCCCCACTGAGAATCCAACAGCAATTTACAGAACTACGACTTCATCAGGAGACACTAGAGGCTCTTTAACAACTGAAACAAGACAGACTGCCACTTCAGAAAGCAATTCAATTAGTATTACAGTGGACACCACTGAGTCTTTCACATCAGGACCCACTGAGAATCCAACATCAATTGACACAACTGGGTCTTCACCACGAGACACTAGTAGATCTTTAGCAACTGAAATGATCAAGACTGCTACCTCAGAAAGTAATACAACGAGTATTTTAGTCAACACCACTGAGCCCTTTACATCAAGCACCACTGAGAATCCAGCTATAATAGACACAACTCGGCCTTCATCAGGAGTCACTACTGACTCTTTAACCACTGAAATGATCAAAGTTGCGACCTCAACAATTTATACAATGAGCATCGCAGTTGAATCCATTGGGTCTTTCACATCAGGCCCCACTGAAAATGCAACCTCATTAGACACAACTGTGTCTTCACCAGGAGACACTAGAGAGTCTTTAACAACTAAAACAATTAAGACTGCCACCTCAGAAAGCAATACAATTAATAGTCGAGTGGACACCACTGAGTCCTTCAAATCCATCCCCACTGAGAATCGAACATCAATAGGCACAACTGGGTCTTCACCAGGAAAAAGTACTGGCTCTTTATTAATTGGAACAATCAAGACTAACACCTCAACAAGCAATACAATGAGTAATCCAGTGGACACCACTGAGCCTTCCTCATCAGGCCCCATGGAGAATCTAACATCACTAGGCATAAATGAATCTTCACCAGGAATCACTAGTGGCTCTTTATCAACTGAAACGATGAAGACTACCACCTCAGAAAGCAAAACAATGAGTATTTTATTGGAAACCACTGAGCCCTTCACATCAAGACCCACTGAGAATCCAGCATCAATAGACAGAACAAAGCCTTCATCAGGAGACACTACTGACTCTTTAACATCTGAAACAATCGAGGCTGCAACCACAAGAAGCTATACAATAAGCATTTCAGTGGACACAACTGTGTCTTCACCAATAGACACAAGTGGCTCTTTAATAACGGGAATGATTGAGACTGCCACCTCAGAAAGCAGCGCAATGAGCAGTACAGTGGACACCTCTGAGTCTTTCACATCCATCCGCAATGAGAATCTAAAATCATCAGGCGCAACTGGATCTTCACCAGGAGTTACTAGTGGCTTTTTAAAAACTGGAAGGATCAAGACTACCAACTCAGAAAGCAACACAATGAGTAATACAGTGGAATCCACTAATCCTTTCACATCAGTCCCCACTGAGAACCCAACATCAATTGACAAAACTGAGACTTCACCAGGAGGCACTAGTGGCTCTCTAACAACTGAAACGGCCAAGACACTCACCTCAGAAAGCAATACAATAAATATTACACTGGGCAGCACTGCATCTTCTATATCACACCTGACTGAGAATTCCCAATCAATAGGCACAACTGTGTCTTTACCAGGAGACACTCAAGGCTCTTTAACAATGGAAACGACTGAGAGTGCTATCTCAAAAAGAAATACAATGAGCACTGCAGTGGATACCACTGAGCCTTTCACATCAGGCCCCACTGAGAATCCAGCATCAAAAGATACAACTGTGTCTTCACCAATAGATACAAGTGGTTCTTTAATAACTGGAATGGTTGAGACTGCCACCTCAGAAAGCAATACAAAGAGTAGTAGAGTGGACACCACTGTGTCTTTCACATTCATTCCCACTGAGAATCCAACATCAATAGGTACAACTGGGTCATCACCAGGAGTCACTACTAGTTCATTAACAACTGAAACGACCAAGACAAATACCTCAGAAAGCAATATAATGAGTATTACAGAGGACAACACAGCATCTTCGACATCACACCTGACTGAGAATTCATCATCAATAGGCACAACTGTGTCTTCACCAGGAGACACTAGAGGCTCTTTAACAACTGAAATGATCGAGACTGCTACCTCAGAAAGCAATAAGATGAGGACTGCAGTAGATACCACTGAGTCTTCCACATCTGGCCCCACTGAGAATCCATCGTCAATAGGCACAACTAGGTCTTTATCAGGAGACACTAATGACTCTTTAACTACTGAAACGATCAAGGCTGCCTCCTCATTAAGCTACACAATGAGCATCAAAGTAGACACCACTGAGTCTTCCACATCAGGCCCCATTGAAAATTCAACATCAATTGACACAATTAGGAATTCATCGGGATACACTAGAGGCCCCTTAACAACTGAAACAATACAGACTGCCATCTCAGAAAGTAAAACAATTAATAGGATAGTGGACACCACTGAGTCTTTTCCATCAGCACCCACTGAGGGTCCAACATCAATCCACACAACTGGGTCTTCACCACGAGACTCTAGTAACTCTTTATCAGCTGAAACGTTCAAGACTGCCACCTCAGAAAGCAATACAATAAGTATTTTAGTGAGCACCCCTGAGCCCTTCACGTCAAGCCTCACTGAGAATCCAGCTTCAATAGACACAACAAGGCCTTCATCAGAAGTCACTACTGACTCTTTAACATCTGAAATGATCGAGGCTGCGACCTCAAGAAGCTATACAATGAGCATTTCAGTGGACACCACTGACTTTTTCACATCAGGCCCCACGGAGAATCCAGCATCATTAGACACAACTGTGTCTACACCATTAGACACAAGTGGCTCTTTAATAACTAGAAAGGTTGAGACTGCCACCTCAGTAAGCAATGCAATGAGCAGTACAGTGGACACCACTGAGTCTTCCACATCAGGCCCCACTGAAATTCTAACATCAATTTACACAACTAGGACTTCATCAGGAGACACTAGAGGCTCTTTAACAACTGAAACAAGACAGACTGCCACTTCAGAAAACAATTCAATTAGTAGTACAGACAACACCACTGAGTTTTTAACATCAGGACCCACTGAGAACCCAATATCAATTGACATAACTGGGTCTTCACCACTAGACACTAGTAGATCTTTAACAACTGAAACGATCAAGACTGCCACCTCAGCAAGTAATACAATGAGTATTTTAGTCAACACCACTGAGCCATTTACATCAAGCACAACTGAGAGTCCAGCTTCAATAGACACAACTAGGCCTCCTTTAGGAGTCACTACTGACTTTTTAACGACTGCAATGATCGAGGCGGCAACCTCAAGAACCTATTCAATGAGCATTGCAGTGGACACCACTGGGTCTTCCACATCAGGCCCCACAGAGAATCCAACATCAATAGACACAACTGAGTCTTCACCAGGAGACAATAGAGAGTCTTTAACAACTAAAACAATTGAGACTGCCACCTCAGAAAGCAATATAATGAGTAGTCGAGTGGACACCACTGAGTCTTTTAAATCCATCCCCACTGAGAATCCAACATCAATAGGCACAACTGGGTCTTCACCAGGAATAAGTACTGGCTCTTTAATAACTGGAGCAATCGTGACTACCAACTCAACAGGCAATACAATGAGTAATCCAGTGGCCACCACTGAGCCTTCCTCATCAGGCCCCACGGAGAATCTAACATCACTAGGCATAAATCAATCTTCACCAGGAATCACTAGTGGCTCTTTATCAACTGAAACAATGAAGACTACCACCTCAGAAAGCAAAACAATGAGTATTTTATTGGAAACCATTGAGCCCTTCACATCAAGACCCACTGAGAATACAGCATCAATAGACAGAACTAAGCCTTCATCAGGAGTCACTACTGACTCTTTAACATCTGAAACAATCGAGGCTGCGACCTCAAGAAGCTATACAATGAGCATTTCAGTGGACACAACTGTGTCTTCACTAATAGACACAAGTGGCTCTTTAATAACTGGAATGATTGAGACTGCTACCTCAGAAAGCAGCGCAATGATCAGTACAGTGGACACCTCTTTCACTTCCATCCCCAATGAGAATCTAAAATCATTAGGCACAACTGGATCTTTACCAGGAGTCACTAGTGGCTCTTTAATAACTGGAATGGTCGAGACTACCACCTCAGAAAGCAACACAATAAGTAATACAGTGGAATCCCCTAAGCCTTTCACATCAGTCCCCACTGAGAACCCAACATCAATTGACAAAACTGAGACTTCACTAGGAGGCACTAGTGGCTCTTTAACAACTGAAATGGCCAAGACACTAAACTCAGAAAGCAATACAATAAATATTACAGTGGACAACACCGCATCTTCAGCAACATACCTGACTGAGAATTCATCATCAATAGGCACAACTGTGTCTTCACCAGGAGACACTCAAGGTTCTTTAACAACTGAAATGATTGAGACTGCTACCTCAGAAAGCAATACAATGAGGACTGCAGTAGATATCACTGAGTCTTCTACATCAGGCCCCACTGTGAATCCAGCATCAATAGATACAACTAGTTCCTCATCAGGAGACAATAGTGACTCTTTAATAACTGGAACAATCGAGACTACCACCTCAGAAAGCCACACAATGAGTAATACAGTGGAATCCACTGAGCCTTTCAAACCAGGCCCCACTGAGAACCCATCATCAATTGACAAAACTGAGACTTCACCAGGAGACACTAGTGGCTCTTTAACAACTGAAATGACCAAGACACCCACCTCAGAAAACAATACAATGAGTATTACAGTGGACAACACTGCATCTTCCACATCATACCTGACTGAGAATTCCTCATCAATAGGCACAACTGGGTCTTCACCAGGAGACACTAAAGGTTCTTTAACAACTGAAATGATTGAGACTGCTACCTCAGAAAGCAATACAATGAGTAGTGCAGTAGATACTACTGAGTCTTCTACATCAGGCCCCACTGAGAATCCAGCATCAATATATACAACTAGTTCTTCATCAGGAGACACTAATGAGTCTGTAACGACTGAAGCGATCAAGGCTGCCACCTCACGAATCTACACAATGAGCATCACAGCAGACACCACTGAGTCTTCCACATCAGGCCCAACTGAGAATCCAACATCAATTGACACAACTGGGACTTCATCAGGAGACACTAGAGGTGCTTTAACAACTGATACAAGACAGACTGCCACCTCAGAAAGAAATACAATTAGTTGTACAGTGGACACTACTGAGTCTTTTACATCAGGACCCACTGAGAATCCAACATCAATCGACACAACTGGGTCTTCACCACGAGACACTAGTAGGTCTTTATCAACTGAAACGATCAAGATTGCCACCTTAGAAAGCAATACAATTAGTATTTTAGTGGATACCACCGAGCCCTTCACATCAAGCCCCAATGATAATCCAGTTACAATAGACAGAACTGGGCCTTCATCAGGAGTCACTACTGACTCTTTTACGACTAAAACGATTGAGGCTGTGACCTCAAGAATCTATACAATGAGCATTGCAGTGGACACCACTGAGTCCTTCACATCAGGCACCACTGAGAATCCAACATCAATCCACTCAACTGGATCTTTTCCAGGAGACATTAATGACACTTTAACAACTGAAACAATTAAGACTGCAACCTCAGGAAGCAATACTCCATTGAGAGCAGACACTACTGAGAGTTTTACAAAGGCAGGTACGACTGAGATATCCATTGCTGCCGACACAAAAATGACTCTGGTCTCATCAGACACAACTCGGACCCCAGTCACAATTAATACCAACAGAAAAATAACAATGTCTAGCACCACTGATTTCCCACCGACGAGCTTCATAGATGACTCTCCGACTCCAGCTGTCACTATATTGAAGCCCACATCTTTCAGAGCCACAAATTCTTTAACCTCTACTTACGTCACTACTGCTGTTACTACTGCAACTGAGAGCTCCTTAATGACGACTACCCATGTGTTCTTTACCTGCCCCGTGTGTGATACACCAACCCAAGGTATGACAGAAAGGAAAACAACTGAGATTCTTGCGACAAATACAACCCTTGGTAGCATGTCGATGAACTCAATCCTTCACTCGTATTTAACAGATTCACCTAAAATAACAAACACAACAATAGTTCAAAGCAAGAGCACCTGGATTTTGAAGACATCCCCAGAACAATCTACAGTAAATACTACACCTGGGAAGACAAGTAAGTCTTTAGTAGTACCCTTGCGTCGATGTGACAATATCTCTAAGTGCTCCACTACATCAGTTTAATACCTATTTTAGAGCACAGCCGCAATACAATATTCCACTCATGAGAAATCTTAACCTAGATGCTTCAATGTCACCATGTGTTGTTAAGTAACAACTTTTGTATGACCAATTTTAAAAATGTAAAGAAATGTTTTCTACTCCCTAGAGGAGTAACCAACAGGTTTTCCCTTGTGATTTGACTGATGTCCTTAATAATGGATTTCCAGTCTTCAAAAAATTTGAAAGGGCAGCTTATTTCCATATTTTTAATCCATGGCATTCTGCTGTGCAAACTAGGACTCTGGTGTATAGTTCTACAAGGTTTGCTTTCCCACCCATGGGTGACACAGAGGAACTCTATTCAATGCACCAGCACTGAATGTGAAAGGCATGTTATTGTAGCCCAGCAGAACCCCACACAATACATAATTGGAGCAGATGGATTGCTTTTGGGTTACTAACAATCCTTGCAGCTGGATCAGGTGCACTTTGGTAACATAAACAAATCTATTTAATTATTCTCAATATCGCACACACATTGCTCTAAAAAGAATAGACACTTTTAACTAAATGCATTTATTACTACATGACCAAGCTGTTGCTCCGCACTTCAAAAATAACTACACAGGATATCATAAAAACAGCAACAATCGTTGTTTAAAACACTTTATTGAGACATTCAAGTCCATTAATGAGCACAAAAATATATATATATGAAGTATGCTAGCATAAAAATGTGTTCGATTATAAAATTTGTGCAAGTAAACAACAACACATTGTGCAAAGCAATCAATGCCTGTAAAGCATAAAATGGAATGAATTCATTGCATAATATCCCTAAGATTCAACAAACTAGTATCATTTATAAAAAGGCATTTAGATTGTGACAAAAGCAAGTAACAGGTTACACCCCTTAATTGCAAATGTATGTGTATGAGAAATTTTGCCCGGCTCATAAAATGTACATGTCCTTAAATTGTCTGATTTTGTTTGTGATATTTAAATAGGTTGTCATTTTCAAAAATTCAGAGCTTCTGAATGAGAGCTAATGGCCCAATAGTACCATTATTACTTCTACATGGTTAACATACCAATATATCCTAAGGCTCAAGTTAAAGTGCAATGGATTTTTTCAACTAAAACAGTATATATTTAAACACCAATTGATCGCTAAAGGTATTGTGCAAATTGTGTCTTGAACTGAATAACAAAAATAGAAGGATATGTAGTGAATCTTACGAATCCCAATCATTATCACATGTCGACTCAAATTAAAGTGTCTCTTATTACCGAGCAGCCTCCCTTTTATCCACTTTCGTTATTCAAGCTTTTACTATACAATGAGCAAGAAGATCACCCAACAATGTTTACTCTGCACCTTAAAAGCCCAAAGGGGCAATTGCAATAAACACTGCTCGGAAGACCGAAGGTTACAATGCCAAAAAATGGAAGGGGCATATCATCAAGAGGGGGCGATAATTATCACTAAGTGCACTTAGCCCGAGGATAATTATCACCACCCAACACTGAATTTTATCGTGGAGATAGCGTGCTATCAGCAACGCTTATCTCCACAGAGTGTAAGCTGCCTAACTGTGTGATTATCGCTGGAAATCCAGCGATAATCACACAACTTTTGGCGATAGCTTGCTGATAGGGCCTCACATACTTAGCCATGATATCCACCTTCCATAGGATATCATGGCTAAGTCAGTTTCAAAGCAAGCGTAAGGAAAGTAGCAATAACAGAGGTTATTGCTACTTTTCCTGTCGCTATGCTGCTTTGCGTGAGGCTTGATAATAGGAGCAATGTCTCTTAGCGACCTTTCTCCCGTTATCCTGGGGAGGAACGCCCACTTTGCATCTCATTAGAGATGCAAAGCTGGGAGTTAGGTCAAATGGTGATAACGCAAGGTTTCACGCGATAGCATGACCTTGCCAATAGGGCGTTCAAATTATCGCCGCTTTTCGGCCGAAAACGGCTGCAAAAGCGGCGATAATTTTTTAGCGCCCCCTTGTTGATATGCCCCGAAATACTTTATCAATAGAGTTCCTATGCGCTGACAGTGTATATTGCTGTTTTGGGTACAAAGGCTAAACAGTTGGAACACCTACATGACAATCATGAGGCTTGTTCTGTCCACTATTTGCTTCTTAGCTTCTTTTTTGTGTTCCCGAGCAGTTTACAAGGAGGCAGTCACATTCAAGGGGCCTAGAACAAAGACTGAGGTCCGGAGTTTTTTGTCTGCAATGTTTAGGAATTTTGAGAGAAAAGGAATTGCTTGAGGATAAGCTTTGTTCAAGAGAAATTGAACAGCCACCAATATTGACTGTGGGGCATATTATCAAGGGGGTTTATCTCCACTTTTTTGGCTTTAAAAGCCAAGAAAGCGGAGATAAAATTATCTCCCTATTACCTAGCTGTCGCTAACACCAGTTAGCGACAGCTAGTAGGAGATAGCGACCATCTTGGGCCCCACTTTGCATGTCAGTGATATTTATCACTAATGACATGCAAAGTGGGCGTGCCAGCTAACATCGCTATCTCCTATTACCAACTTATGGAGATATTCGCGCTAAGCGTGAATATCTCCAACAGCTAACACCTGCCCTGAGCAGTTCTTAGCCATGTTATCCAATGGTAGGTGGATAACATGGCTAAGAGCATTAGCTCGGTAATGCATGAATATCGCTGACTTTTCAGCGATATTCATGCATTGCGGCCGATTTTTATCGCATTTGCGATAAACCTTGGTAATACCAAGGTTTATTTGCGATAAAAATCGCCGCAGCTCAGCGGTAATTTTCGTCTCTAACCAAGCAATAGCGATAATTATCGCTATTGCTTGGTAATATGCCCCTGTGTTCCTTGTTTGATTAATAGCGGCGTAGCAATCTTTTGCACTCGTCTAATAGGAGGGGCAAATGCAAACCAGGTGAGCTAGTGATACCTGGAGCAGGCCGTGTAGGTGGCACAAGTTGATGTCGAATTGGCATATCCAGGGAGGTAAAAGATCCAATGATGAGTAACAACCCATCCACAGTTGAAAGAAATTCATTTTTTAGTACACTGAAAATATTCGATGATGTATTTTTGGACCCCTCTTTTGGTGTAGCTCTCGATGACAAAAACCGTGTGTTTTCTTTTCATAAAAGAATGACTGTCGGTTGTGAAGGATTCCATATGGACCGCTTTATTTAGGGCTATTTTAAGCTGCTGATGGGGCAGATTTAAGTTCCAAAAAGCTGCTGCACCTTCAACTCCAAGGCATCCTTAAGAGCTTTTGACCAGACAGGCGAAGCCCTGAGGCTATTTGCAAGTGAAACTTCTAGCTAAATAAGGTGTTTCAAGGACCCTTTTTTTTGGGCAGCCTGTGCTGGGTGTATGTATTTCAGGAAACTAGCTTTCTGCATAAGTAGTTGGGTGTTCAGCTTAAATTCCATCCTAATCTGGGCGGTTAGGAGTCTTGTGGGAGTTTGAAGAGTGATCTAAAAATGGTGCGCGGGGCATTGTTCAGAAAGCCGCCAAGCTTGCCTGGAAAAGCTTCAGCGCCAGCCTGAGTCGGGATCAGTTTAGGCTTTTGAATATGATTCGAAAGGCAAAGATTAGTGAGGTGGATTTTGATTTCAATGACTAAGGGTGCATTAAGTGACCTCCCTTATCATCCATCCAGCATCCTAAGTATATGTATTTGTTTGAAACGGTTGGATGGTGTTTATTTACAAACCAGGTGACGTTTTTTGTTTTTTTTTCTTCCAAATTTCACATTAGTTTTTCATAATTTATTGTCCTCAGGGGCGTAACACAGGCCCCCGCAGCCCACGCGTTGTCCTTCCATTTAAGCTGCTGTGATTATATAAAACAGTAATCAAATTTTGTAACCCCATATCTGCATTTGACTAAAAAGAAAAACATTGCGTAAATGAGAGAAGAGTTGCGTTAGTTTGCCAATTTTGTGCATGGCAGGTTACTGAGTTCAACGCTGGTACCAGATCACACATCAGCAGCTTAAAAAGAGCCGGGGCTAATACACAGCCTTGCTTAATGCCTTGTGCAGTGTTTATCGTATCAGAGACTGCTTTATTCTTACTCAATTTTTATAAAGCAGCAGTATAAAGACTCAGGGGCATATTACCAACAAGTAGCGATAATTATCGCTAAATAGGTTTTGGGATGATTTTTTATCGCTGCCTATCGCTGGATATGTTAGCGGAGAAAACATGCTATTAGCAACGTTTTTCTCCATTGTGCTAAAATATCCAGCGATAGCAGCAAAATGCGTGAATATCGCTGGGAATACAGCGATATTCATGCATTAGCGACAAAATGCTCTTAGCCATGTTATCCACCTCCCATTGGATAACATGGCTAAGAACTGGTCTGGGCAGGTCTTAGTATTTGGAGATATTCGCACTTAGCGCTATGATATTTCCATCACTACGCCTGCCTTGCTAATAGGCGATAGCGACGTTAGCGACTGCTTTCAGTCGCTAACTGGTTGGGTACGCCCACTTTGCATGT